>NC_143411.1:17930000-20330000 GCF_059467195.1 Physcomitrium patens | reverse complement strand
TCCCTTTTGCGTCAGTTACCATATGGGGTTATCCTATGCTCGGCCTCATGTTCAAGCGAATGGTGTGCAGAGTTTGGAACCACCTGCGATCCTGGGGTTGATAATAGATATAAAAATAGTCACCCCATGTTCAAGCCTGTGGAGTGCAGAGTAATGTTTTGGCTTATGTCAATTTGGCTGCGTGCAGACGTTGAGGTCGACAGTCCAAAGAAATCGTTTATGTAGATCGTGGTCTGTGGTAGAACTTGATGCGAAACTCAAGTTGTCTAACTCTGAACTATACATATCGGCAAACGCTGCTCTAACCACTTCCGATTTCGCTGCAACAATGTGCAGGTTCTCCAACAAGTAGTGCACCCACTCCAACCAGTACCTGTCGCTATGACAGCTCACTTGGTAATGCAATCTTGCCTACAATTTATCATAATGTTTTTGGAGATGTAATGAGTTCTTGTACTAATTTTCAGTTTGTATGCATTTTCAAGCGAGCATCGTGCCTTCGAAAGTAATAGTAGTTTGTGAAAGGCTGACTTGTTGCCGATTTTGTGTCGTGGTTACCCAGGTCTATTGACGAAGAAGTTTATTGACCTTATTAAGCAAGCAGAGGATGGCGTGTTGGATCTTAACAAGGCTGCAGATACTTTACATGTCAGTGTTGAATTCAATCCTCTCTTGCTTCAAGATGGCCTCCGGAATTCAATTGTTGTGGTGAATCGTGGATTACATGACTGTTGATTTGTTCATCAGAGCTTGATAGTGAACACAGATGACTTGAATGTCATGTAATACTTTTTTTTTTTTTGTTTTTTTGTTTTTTTGTTTTTTTCTTATATCAAATCAAATAAACCGCTACCTGTGTCTTTAGTAGTCGTTGATATCTGACGGTATGCAATCCTGGGTTCCATCAGGTACAAAAGAGAAGGATATACGACATCACCAATGTATTGGAGGGAATTGGGTTGATTGAGAAGAAACTGAAGAATCGGATCAGATGGAAGTGAGCACGTTCATTTACTCCTTGTTGGAATTGCTGTACACTTTCAGGGTTTTGGAGTTGCATAGAAAGTCGGCAACCAGAGTTTTGTTGCAATTGAGTGTATGTTCTGCTTCTGAAGAGTTGGTGTGAACAATTTCTACTGATTGTCGGTGCTCAGGGGACTTGGTATGGTGCGAACCACTGAAGGCAAGGATGACGCAGTGGGATTGCAGGTGCTCTTATTCGCCTTCACATTCCAGCCCATATTTCCTAGATGCATTCCTAGCCACATTCTTGTTAATGTCACATCTGTCACATGGCTACATACTCGCCAAATTATTTCTTATGTGCCAATGGATGTCAAGTTTGAGTTCAGATATTGAGCTAGATATGGTGGTCTTGGTTAAGGAATGTGTTAGCTACTTTGTTTATTTATCAGAATCGTCTGTTTGTCTGTTGTTCAAGAGTCTTGCGAATCCAATGAATGAACCTTATTCCTCATGTGAGATAACGGTTTGAGGATGTTGTCGAAAATGCTGAGGACAGCACACCAGCATCTATTTCATCGCTCTGGTTTCAGTGTAATATGCCAAAAGTCAATCTTGTCCAATGCGGGAAGATTCATTTGGTTCAATGACTTAGATTGGTTTTGGGTCTTGATTCAGGTTGAGGTGGAGGATCTGCGCAATGAAGAGAAAAAGCTTGATGAGAGTATTAGGTGAATTTTATTATCCTTCGTGAAGTTTTCTAGGTTATGTCCCTCATTTGTAACTGAAATTTTCGAACCTTGTTGTGGAGCACATACTGACGGGTGCCAGCTTATATGTTGTGGTTTGCAGTGAAATGAGGGAGCGGTTGAGGAGCTTAAGTGAAGATGATCACAACAAACAGTGAGACATCTCCTTCTGCGTCATGCATGGTGGATGAATTAGAGTAGCAACTGTGCCTTTCTTTAAGAGTAGTTATGCAAGTCGAGAATCTCCTGCTTAGATCTGTACATAGGTGCACATGAAGAGTCTGTTAAGCCTTAGCTTTACAAATTGCTTAGAGATAACTATTCTTTGTTAAGAATTTGGCTTTCTTTGCAGATGGCTTTATGTCACTGAAGACGACATAAAAAATTTGCCTTGTTTTCAGGTGAGCACAGAGATTCTACCTTGGTGCCATTCTGGTGTTGAATACATGATTTGGTGCAACTTTGCGATCCTTCTAGGACTTATGTGCTATCCCCCTTTTTCTGAAAGATCCGATATTATTGAAGGGTGCTAATAGCTTAGGTGTTCTCGGTGTTTGCAGAATGAAACGCTTATTGCTATCAAGGCTCCTCTTGGGACAACTTTAGAAGTGCCAGATCCAGATGAGGTACCTTGTCTGTAGGTTAGAAAGCATATTTTGCTACACGATACTTGATTATGATGTCCCTCGTTCTTGCCTAAAATTCACCCAGTTGTTTGCTTATTTGGCTTCTTTCACATGCTTTTTCGTTTTTCTACACGTCTCTCAGAATATACCGCTCCATAGAACCATCATTAAGGTAGAACTTCTGACTGAATGAAATTGTTTTCTGACAGGCCGTTGAGTACCCTCATAGGCGCTTCCAGATTCTGCTTCGCAGCACAATGGGGCCTATTGATGTGTACCTTGTCAGGTTCGTACGCTCCTTCATTCATAACAATAGTTTTATGATTTTCTTAAGTGTTTTGTGTGGTTCTTGTATGGTTTCTTTCTAATTGGTTCATGAATGTGATAGGAGAAGAGATTATCAGCAATTTGATGAAGTTTTTCGATTCTATCTTCAACGCGTGTATAGTTCGCGAATTGTACATGTTGGTTTATGCTCGTGATGTGGGTTATTTTGGATGATTTGATGGTAGCCTCTTTCATCTTCGAGGGCGTACGGAGGCATTAGCTTATGTTAGCGTTTCTTATGCAGCCGTTTTGAAGGCCGTACGGAGGTGCCCATGGAACCCCTACCTGGTAGCCAGGAGGCTGGTCCATCCACCACTGCCAATGCCATGGATCATCAAGGAAATATGGCTATGGTGCCGGAAGTAGGTTATGGCTTATCAGATTTGGTTCCTCCTGCGAATCATGAAGCAGCATCCCAGACCTCTGAACCTACCAGTTCTCATCCCGACTTTGTGGGCGGGATCATGAGAATAGCACCTGCTGAAGGCAACGTAAGTTGCTTGCTATCATTTCATGAATGCTACTTTATAAACCAAATTTACAGCAGGGTATAATTTTCAAAATTGTATTCGATCAGTACCTTAAATTAGCTCACCAATTGACATTTTGCTCTTGGATGACGTTTTTATCGTATTACAGACGGATTCGGACTACTGGTTGCTATCTGACGCTGGTGTTGGTATCTCGGATATGTGGAGAAGTGATCGTATCCTTTTTAAAACAGCTCTTATGTTTTGAGTTGCCTCGTTCAATTGTTTATTGATTTCTTTCCAATCTTATCTGCTCTATATGCTCATGGAGCCCTTTTTCCCTGCTCGTTTTGACTAGCTATCGTGATACCCATCTTGCTGTGTGCTTTTTTGTCTGTTGCACCTTGACCTCTCATTACTACAGCTTCCAATGCAATGTGGGATGAGGTAGTGAGACTTAATACGGAGTTCGGCATTGAGAACATAGGATCTCCACGTCCTCACACTCCGCCTTCTAGCAATGCTCTGGAAGTTGATCCAGTTAGTTGAGCAAGGTTTTTCGTTTCATCTACCAGGCCAAGCCTTATATCAGAATACTGGTCTGAAAGGGACTTGCGTGGATGGCTGCGACCTTGCTTGCTTGTGGGTTTCCTTACTCAAACTGCGAAGGTGTGACGGTTGTCTTGCTTGAATATTGCTTCCCACAAATCTGTAAACTAAGATGGGATCCCACAGTTACGACTTGTGCGTAAAATCTTCATGGCTTGGATATGTGCCAAAACTGGTGCTTGTGCGTGTTTGGCGTCTGCTCAATGAGCTGATAAAAAAGTTTTCCAAACTGCCCAAGCCACCGTGACCATGATGCCGAAGATGTTGAATTTGGACCATCTTTCCTGGAATTGGAGTACGTAAATGGTCCTGTTAGACAGAAAAGACTATGGCATGTTGCATGCATACTCTTTGGTATAAGCCAAAAGAGTTTATTCTTAGTAAGATGCTTCCAACCTGCTACAGGGGATTCTGCATCCTGCTTACAGATCCCGAAGAGGCAAGGCTGCATGTGTGTACTGCGTTCATGAAGAGGCAAGTCTGCATTTAGGCTCCAAGGATTTTCTCCATGCTTGCCCATCCATTCATGTGTCGTTACTTTCATGGTAATTGAAGGTTTAAGATCAGTGCTACTACGCACTTGGTCTGGCTTTGGCTAAGAACATGATTGACGCGTGGTTCTCCACTTGTGTTCCACTTTGTTGCAAGTAAATTGTCAGCAATGGATGTTTGCATACGCATTTCCGTCTTCACTTTTGGTCGAAATTGGAAAATTGGATTGTGTGCTGGCACGTGATCATGACAAGCGCCGTCTTTCACTCTGCACGTTTCTTTAATGTCCATTAAGTATATTACTGTTTGAACGTAGGATTCCACGCAACTTTTGCTGAGAATCCCAGTTAAGGTTCGTAACCATGGTGCTTTCTATTCGTTAGACTGATTGAAAGTGGGATTCGATTGCTTAGGAATCTTTCGTGCTAGCCTCTGGCTGCATGCCTGCACCGTTCATGCGTAGGAGATGGTAAACTCATTGTAACCTGCATGGTCCTCTCTCTGGGCAGATAGAACCTGCACACTCAGCAATGGATGTTTGCATACGCATTTCCGTCTTCACTTTTGGTCGAAATTGGAAAATTGGATTGTGTGCTGGCACATGATCATGACAAGCGCCGTCTTTCACTGTGCACGTTTCTTTAATGTCCATTAAGTATATTACTGTTTGAACGTAGGATTCCACGCAACTTTTGCCGAGAATCTCAGTTAAGGTTCGTAACCATGGTGCTTTCTATTCGTTAGACTGATTGAAAGTGGGATTCGATTGCTTAGGAATCTTTCGTGCTAGCCTCTGGCTGCATGCCTGCACCGTTCATGCGTAGGAGATGGTAAACTCATTGTAACTTGCATGGTCCTCTCTCTCTGGGCAGATAGAACCTGCACACTCTGTCAAAAAACAGAGTACTACTGAACGCCTTTTTTATTCTAGTAATATGACATGTCCATGCGCATGCAGATTGTTGACAACTTGCAAACCCTGAATGAGATGGGAAAAAGTAACCAAATTTAACAAGTCAAGTAGTAGTCAATCTGAATCTCTTAATATACGCCCTGCAACTTTATGACGGAGAAAGTAGTATAGAGGTTTATCACTCTTTGAACAGGTTTATCCTGAAACTATTCCATCCCTTGAAGTGAAGAGCTTGTAACCGACGAAGCTAAATGAACGTAAAATTGCAATGTTTCTCCTGCAAGCTACTCAGAGCTTGAAATTTGTGCGACCATCATCAGCGGCACACTAAAACTTGAAGGTGACATTCACCCCCTCTGTATCCAGGTTCTTCTCAGAAAGTCGATCTGCCTCTCGGTCTCAAGCACAAACATCGATGTCGCAAGATTATCAGAGATGTAAGGTTTCATCGGATATTTGCACAAACATCTGAAGCCCGCCCAGCTGCAAGATTGGGACCAATTGGATCTTAGAACCTCTCGTCTGTGAGAGAGCTTCCGAGTATGAAGATCAGGTTCACGTTAATCTCGGTCTGGGTGATCGGAACGGGTACAGTTTCATCAAAAACAAGTGAAAGATTAATCAAATTAACCTCAATTACTAAAACGCGTGCACCATTTATTCAACGTGAACCTGAATCATAGTTGTCAGGTTCTCCGTAACATCGCTTCTGGGTTTCATTCATAACCTGCAGCACACGAAAACTGTTACTGAAGGAATTTGAGCGATGCGCATGTCATCCGGAGGATATCTTTGTCTGTGAAGTTTGAGATTGACCACTGGATCGAAAACGTAAGAAATTGGAATCGAAAAGCATATAAAGCTGTGGACAATTTCCGGCGCAGGGCTTGGAAACCAATGGTGGAGGAGCCATGGATGGATGAAGCGTACCAGAGGCGTGTGAAGACAGAAATCCGAGCAAGAGTGAAGCCGTCAATTCCAGAGGAATCAATGCACGGGCGTCTCTTTTCCTGCCCTCTGTGGCTTGCAGAAAAGAGAGACTGCGCGAGGGCAGTTCCTTGCTTGCAACGTTCGCCATCTTTCTCAACTCGTGGGTTCGTTCGCAAGTAAAATACGATCTCTGAAAATGGGTCTCGTAGGCTGGGTCTGCAACAATGGATTGCCGCAGAGAGGCACGAGAGAGTCAGCCGAAACTCGTGAGAACGCAGCTTCTGCCCTGAGAGAATCCCACCCTCGAGAGCTCACCAGGCCCAATTTCAAACTCTTGCTAGTCAGGGAAGAAAAGCGCAAGAATCTGATGACGTGAGCCTTGAGTGGTATACAAATTTCTTACCCGAAGCGACCACCCAATTCGCGCAGAATCACAAGCCTGTCAATCTGAAGCTCATGAGGATTTTGGGATTTTCCGCTGCAGCTCCGCATGATCTCGCCGACCATGGCTCACTTCTCGCTCCCATTCGAAGGGGATGTCCCTTCTCGCGGGCATCGGTTCCCATGTCACTCATGGCCGCGCTTCCGAATTGTTCGGTGATTCGGTTGATGGTCACCGACACACTCTCCTTGTTGCGTTTTATGAAATTTCATCAACGAAATTAGTAATTTTGAATATTGAAAACGGCACACAAATTGTGAAGTATATGTGAGGGATATTGCATGAGAATTCATTTTTTGATGTTTAGTTTGTTTAGATTGCTTTTAATGAATTAAGGGAGATTAGAGATAGAAATATGGTGGGGTATTTGTACGCCAATTCTTTGCATTATACATCTTTTTTGCAGTAAAATTTTCATGTAAAATTTACTGATTATTGTATTAAATGTTAATAAAACATAAAAAATAAGTAAATTATATATATATATATATATATATATATATATTTGAAAAATCAATTCATGTTGTATCATTATTGAAAAAAATTATTATTTTTACAAAACATAAAGAGATGATCATTGCATAAAATTGAATTTCTTTGGCATACAGTTTTAAACTTATATATATTAGAATAAAAAAAGAAAAAAAGAAAAAAACATCTTATTCTTTCTACATATGTAATAGTTATGAATTTGAAAGGTTCAATCATTTTAATGATTTTTATTATAGGATACTTCATAATATTAGTATTAATTTCAATATTCAAAAAAATTGAAATATAAATGTTGTCTTGTCAATATTTAATTAAACAGCGAGTGCTTTTGAAATTTATCATTACAGTTAGTTTAATTTTTTAATATATATAAGTAATTTTTTTGTTTGTTTGATACAGCGAAAAAATTAACTAACACTGTTAAATCTATTTGTTAAATTCTAATTGCCCAAGCGCTTCATACATTATTTGGAAAATCTCTTTTTGAATTGCTTTTGCAATAAATTTATTCTAATGTTGTCTTACAAGTGCATGTTTTGTTACATGATTATCTTAATATTAAAAGCAAAAAGATAGACAAATTTTGCAATCTTTCAAGATATTCTTTCTCAAAGTAAATTTAATCAATCAATTGCAATGAAAAGAGAATATAGCAATGGTTGTATAGTATATAAAAAACATAAGTCAACCTATCAAAATGCATGTTAAGATGAAGTTAGTATACAAATTTGTTAATGTAAATGAGCTAAATAAAAATCATTTATTTTCCACCACAAAGATCTATTTTGGCAAATAAATTAAATTTGCAATTAGCAACAGTTGTATATTGAAAGAAATACGAATAGTTTTTAGGATCAAAGTTGACATGGCAAATGAGCAGATATTGAATTCATAGACATGTAGATAGCATCTCCAATGCCAATTTTGCCCTTCAAATTTACATTGATATGAATATTTATATTAGAATTTGTAAAGATTAGAAGAAAAATCCATAGTAAGCTAATCAATGATTTTTTATATAAATAAACATAAAATTATTTTACATCTATTTAAGATCAATATTATAAGATTTTGATTTATTACAAAAATTATTAAAAAAACATGATATGTAAATGTAATATTATTTTTATTGATTCATTTCGACTATAATACCAATTTCTTTTTGTTTTTTTGTTTTTGGTTTTAATGCTATTTAATTGAATATGAAATATAATTAATAAAAAATATGTTACATAATGCTGTAGTGGTCTTTAAAATTAAGTGTGATGTATATGCTAAAAGTTATAAAATATTGCACATTGAAGAACCTAAATAAAATACAATTAATTTTTTAATTTTTTATAATAATCCAAATTATATTTTTTATTAATATTTTTTCTTCATAAAAAAAATTTAAACATTTATTTATAAAAATAAAATATAAAATGTCAGCATGAGAACATTAACATAATATATGTATTTCAATTAATTTAAAAATCAAAAAATTATTGTAGTCATTCTTCTAGTATTGCTATATTTTTACTTTTAAATGGAAAAAAAACATGTTCCTTATTTAATTTTTTCAATTTTATTTTAAGTAATATTTTATTTTTTTATTGTCTATATTTTAATATTAAAAATAATATTATGGTATCATAAAATAAAGATAGAAGCTCAATCAATTAAACACATTTAAATATAAGTTCAAACATATCTTATTTTACAATTTTATAAGTCAAAATTAGATTTTTTTATTTAAAAAAATAAAAATAAGTATATATAATAAGTAAAATCTCAATTCAATATTATTATATTATTAAAAGAATTTTTTGAGAAAATTATTAATGTTTTTTTAACTACAATAAAAATATTGACATATTTCTCTCTCATTGTTAAATTAATACAACAACATCTAAATTTTGATCAATTAAGTTTACTTTAAGTATAAATCTCTTTTAAATATTACAACTTTGTCCATCAATTGATATAAAAGTTCAAAATAGCAACACTACAAAATCCCTATAAGAAATAGAAGATATTCTTTTATGAAAGAGTGTAGACAGATTTGCAAATTTAGATAAGTTTTTATTTATTTTTTATAGAAACACATAAATAGTTACAATCAAACACATCATCATCATAATATATATATATATATATATATATATATATTTACACATATATTATAGAAATATATAGATATAAATTCAAATAAACAAGTAACTAAACAAATAATTTTCTTACTTTTGGAAGGTATTGAGTTGGCATTTTACAATCACCAAAACTAAATATAAGAAATGCACAAAAACCCTCATACAAATAAAATAATTTTGAAGGAATAAATTCTTAGTTGGTACATTATTCCATCCTTGCATAAATTCATCCAATTATGGTACTAATCTGTGTTTTGTCCAACCTACTATCTATGGCCAATATGTAAGACAAAACACATATTGATATACACAATGTATGGAGATAATGATTAAATGGTTGGGATTTTTGATTATATTAGGTTTGTCTTAAGTTCAATTTTAACCACTTCAATAGACATCAATTCATGCTTTGTAAATTTTTTGTTATATATATATATATATATATGTATATGTAAAGAATTGTTAAATTAATCAAGACATTTACAAAATCCACCTCTCTATCATCATTGGTTTGAAGATCTAACATTTTTATTTTATTTTATTTTATTTTATATTGATTTTCAATCAATGTAAATCTGGCTGTGGGGAATGTTTTGATAATAGTTAAGATAGGTGGATAAATTTAGTAAATGCTTAGATAAATTTAATAATTATATAATTATATATAGAAATATTAAAATGATTAATTTTTTTGTTAAATTTGATCCACATGTCTAAACCATCATTGTATCTCCTCTGTCCTCCATCTTTGTTTCTTACATTCTCCAATCATATCCTGATTTTCCTACCTATTTTTAGTCCAGTATAGTGAGTAATTGTTGTTGTCTTTCTAGCTCCCAATTTTGATATTTTATTCAAATCTAGCTGTGAATGTTTTCATACTTTGCATCTCACCAAAATTGCTCTGTGCTATGGCTTGATCCTATAAAGAAATGAAAGCTCAATGGTAGTGGATTATTAAAAGCAAAGACCATGCATTGAAAGCATTTCAACTGAATAAAGCCCTCAGCAAAATTTGAGTGCTATTGCTATATTGTCCGTTACATAAGATTCCTACAATGCTTTAATTGCAAGAAATATTGAGTAGTGATGAGCAACTTGGTTCTTGCACTTCATAAGATTTATTATAAATTTGTTGCTACGAAATTAAATTCTTCAAGGTTCACAACATATTTTATGCATTTGCTTGACACCCAAGTTTACATTATTACAATAGTTCAACAATCCAAGAAATATTTCTTATACGTCCTTATTATTTCTAGAAGTGCTTAACTACTTGAAAAATATTCCAAATGCTCTCTGTTGAATGTCATGACACTTGTACTCAAATCCAATCCTACATGACAAAGAATATTTGTATAAATATATCTCTTATCTTATATAATGAAATCAATTGTTAGCTACCATTAGTGAAAGAGAAGGAGGGGGGGGGGTGAGGCCAAGATCACAAGGATGAACACAATTCATTGGATGCAATTATCATCAAGAATAATTGAATGATAGAACTTGATGAACAAGAGAGAGAGAGAGAGAGAACAAAAGACAAGGAAGAGAAGGAGAGCCTCTAGTTCCAAAAAAATGCTTATATGAAATCACAGAAAAGAAAATTGCACCATGTGGGCTCCATCATGCACTATTGGCGACTTGGAAATGCTTTCCTCAAGATCAGATTAGAGCACCAAATCCTTCACAGAAACTTAGTGACTCATGACCTCAAGTTTCAAGCACAGTTACATTGGCCCAATGCATACCCTAATTAATTACTATCTAAGTTGACATACAAGTGCAAGAATTTTTGAGAAGTTGAATAGTTTGTAAGCCTCACGGTCTCTTGCTCTCTCTTTTTCAGGGCCTAAAATTGCATGAAGGATATAATATTCTTGTGTAAATTCTATAATTAATTTGATTGGAGTCTAGGGAATTATATGATATGCCAATCAATATGTGATGCTTTTTTTCACTCTTCCTCTTTTATGTATAGGATAGTGTTGTTGAATCCATACTAATATAGGTCCCTTGTTCTTCAAATAGTCTTAATTAGCATGTCTAAGAGCTGGCTTTTGTATATGAAGCTATGTAAAAAGACCACTCTCCTCCAACATGGATTGTAGATTGGATTGAATAATTTTATTGGAATGCCAAGTGTGGTAACATATAATTTGTTCTTTATTCAGCTAGATTTGAATCAAATATTAAAATTGGGAGTTAGAGAGATAACAATAATTGCTCACTACGGAGGACTGAGAACAAGGAAGTGGTCGGGACATAGTTTGAGAATGTGGAGAACACAAGGAATGAAGATGGAGTCAGAGCGGGTGGAATACTAGTTTAGACATGTGGATTAATTTGACAAAAACTTGAATCAATTTAACATTTCTCTCTCTCTCTCTCTCTCTCTATATATATATATATATATATATATTCATCTGAATCCTTCTCCTAAGCTATTCCCACTTTGCCTTAGCATTTTCCTTAGTCGCAAGGCTTCTACTCTCTTTGGCTTTGAGCCATATATTACAAATATAACAAAGTGTGTGCAGCTGGGCAAGGTCTCTACTCCCCTTGGACTTGAGCCATATATTACAAATCTTACAAAGTGTGTGCAGGTGGCAAGGATAAATATGAAAAGAAAGAAAGAAAGAAAGAAAGAAAGAAAGAAAAGAAATCGTTAAAATTGCCCGCATCCATTACCACGATACGAGGAAAGCACACCTACCGAACGGGGCATGGGATGAATGAATGTGCACACATGCTCCCACTTGTCGGCGTTGTTTTCTCAAACTCAAGGTCAACGCCGACCAAGATATCTCAGGTCAACGCTGATTATGATATCCTGGGTCAACGCCCTGGGGATCATTTCCTGTTCCGAGCTCAACCGGTCCACCGACAGATCAGCAGCAATGCTAGTTTTACTCACTGTGGTATTTCCAACTTGTGAAACGCTCCAGCACCATGAGTCCGATGCTGCAGACGTCGCAGTGCTCGGAAACCTATTGCATGGGATCAGTTACTGAATCAGCTTGGCCATGCCTAAGTTGTGGCAGCAGTTTCGTCTGACACGGCTCGATGAGCTAGATTTCCCGATGAACCTTCGATCCAAGTGCTTCTAAAGACTCATCGGAAACTGTCAGTGATCAAGTTCGCACGTCGAGAATTTTGTATAATTGCAGTTGAGATTAACGATGATGGGTATTCGGATCATGTGAACGATATGCGAGTGTTACATTTGGATAGTATTCTGACACGATAAGCCACCACGTAATTGACAAAAGCAATTGTTCGAAAGTGAAAAAGGGATCCTTAAACCTTCACTCAAGCTCAGACGCCGTAAGTAGTCCAGTCTGCTCATGTATGCCTCTCCAACTCAGTGTCTCTCACCTGTCCTGATGTGAGCAAGTCAACAAGCCGCATTCCATCAACTTTGGTCATCTTGATTGATGTGATCATATTCGATGTTTCTGCAATAAACTTCCAGGAAGCGACAGGGTTCCACATGTAATATTTGCATCCTGATTCTAATCGGGAGTAAAATACAACAACTCTACATCAAGGTATTTCCTTGCCAAAATTAGCAATTTGTACAGTAGCCATCACGAGCGAAAATTTCTGTGAATATGTTCGGCATCCTCTTTTTCCTAATTTTGAATTTTAATGAAAACTGAACTTAAGTAAAGTGGGTGGTAGCTGAGGAAAAGTATGGCCACTGATAAGCAAATCTCGACTTGGAAAATCAATCCTTCTTAATGTTGAGGCGTCGTCGATGCTGTGAGGTGCTATATTCCAGATGGATTTACCCCAGATCTGAGAGGATTCAGAGGCCAGCCTAATGAGATCTGAGATGTTTTGTATTACAAATCTCCTTCCGCTTAAAAGATCATGCTTGCCGACTACTCAGAATGTTGATTCATGACGGTGGAACGGAGGGGCAACGCGATGGGGTGTAAAAAAAAAGCTTACAATTTCTACAAGTTTCGTGTGGTTGCACAGATCGGAAGGGATGGTGCCCTCAAGTCTCATGCACGAGAGCCACAACATCTCCACTGTCTTGTAATTTCCAACGGCTGAAAATATCTTCGCCCGGATTAGGTTGCTCAACTCCAGCTCACTCATGGAAGTCAAACGGGTGATGTTAACTTGGAATCCACCAGGCAAATGGTTCCCACTCGCGTCCAAAGACTTGACTGCACCACGTCGAACAAGATCGAGAAGGAATTTGTTTTTGAATAAGATTCAGACGTACGACCTGCGACCGATTGCTAAATCCAAGATAGATGCTACTTTCGTAATTTTTTATTTTATTTATTTTTTTTAAATTTTTTTATAGCTAGATTCAGTACCTGAAGAGATGTGTAAAGCTTCTATGAGGTCGTGGTGTTGTTGGTTGGGCACCGAGGTAATCTCCACAACAACCTTATCGGAAAGTAGGTAATTGTTCACAGAATTGTTTGAAGTCGTAAAATTGTCTTGAGGACTTAGGTGCCAGTTACAATAACACTCACTGCAGCAAGATTTCCGTGTACATTGATTAGGGCTGTCGAACGAGCCAATTTTTTTGATATGACTGCAACTTCACCTCTTGCGCAATTATGCTTTTCTTGCTGCGGCTGGCGGATAATTAATTTGTAATTTCATTTTTGCTTCCACATTACCCTAGTAAGGCTAAATTGTGATCTACACAGAAAACCAAAGGCAGAGGAACATCTAATTTGCGTGTACTGATGATAGAAGCAACAGAAACAGAACCACTAGAAACGAAACAATTCCGATGGCTATCAACAGAGGTATCGTGGAAGAACATTATAATCTCTCTCTAGGATCACTAAACCTCCACAATCATAAAATAGAGGGACTTCTTCAGAGGTCGATTTGGTTTGCAACTGCTGCCTCTCCGTGGCCTGTGAGATGTTTAGTGTACGAATTATAACCACCAAGATCAGGACGACCAAGGTCACGATTAGGCAGATAATAACTCACATGAATGGCACCATCAACAATACCGTTTCTTTGCAATAATTGGCAATGATTTAGCTATGCAACCCAATTTAGAAACTAAAAGTCAAGTACATCCCCAAACCAAACCCAAAGAATTCAACTCTGAATATTGTCGCATATCTCAACCACGAGCCTTAAAATTTTGAACTCCCCATTTTTCACACCCCACAAACTCCTCCCTCCTCACAGTTTCGCACCAAACACTAACAAACAGAAACGCTACGCACCCGTTCACCACTGTTTGAACAGCGCAACCGTTTGCAGAGAAATCACTCTCACTTCACAAGCAAGGATTTCAAAATTCAGAATCTGTCTAAGCCAGTTGTCTTTCTAAAACGATTAATTTCTCATCTTCTTCTCATGAATAAAAATTCCACAATGCAACTCGAATTCATCCAAGTACTTGACGCAAGCGCGAAAACATAATGCACAGTTGAATTTGCAGATTGACACGATGCATGGGCCTACGCAGACAAAAAAAACCCTCCAGGCAGAATCGGTTAGAAACTGTGTGAAAGTCACAATTTCAATGGAAGAGAAATGCAAAAACTGAAGAGTTGGTCTCGATTTCATAGAAGGAACATCCTCACTTTCACGTTTGCATGTTCGCAATATTCTCCAAGATTTCAAGGAGTGAGTGAAAAGACACAGTTGCGTATTTTCACACTGATCAGAATAACCTTTCCACTGGCCCTTCCAGTGAGAGGTCTTTTGTAGATCAAGGTGGGATTTCTCGAATTTGTTTAGCTGGATACAGCTTCTTCCTCCAGATTAGTCCCTCCGCGGCGAGGTGGTAGACGTCTCTCGTCGTTTTCCTGAAATGATAGCCAACTTCAGACTGTCTCTTCACTGAGACACAACAATCCCGTTTCAGCAACAAAGGGATATAACATTGCATAAGTGATCTACCATTGTAACTGAGAGATTGCTCAGAACTACGCTAAGGAGAAGAGGTGGAGTAAACGTGAGTTTCTGGCTGAGAAATAGTTCCAATGGTCTAGCACAAACACGGAAAAGCTGAAGGTCACTCTTCGAACCAGTTCCTCAAAAGAACTGTGGCTAGTAGGTACAGTTGCGGCTTGTGAAGTTGTGCGTAGGATATTGCTTCAAGCTAGCCTTTTCCACAGCTTGCCATGGACTAGGACGGTGCTAAGGTGCACACAAGTTTCGCATGACCCATTCCTGGAAATCATACAGGCATACCACCTACATGTCAAAGCTGGAAGCGTCTGCTAGTGGACTTTCTGAATCTCTTTTGCCCCGAGTCTTGATAACTACGTCCTTGGGATGATTCCAATTGGAATCATTCTCATTGAGCTTTAGCAACTAGATAATTTATCCCGTCTCATCACTTAATCATGAACAGCAGTTTCCCTTGCCGTCTGAAGCGTTGCACAGTCTGCAAGTCTTACATGCATTCGAGAACCAGATTTTCTGCTTCAATTGAAGGGTTCGGGCCTACAGATTCTGAATATTTTCCGGCAGAGTGACTTTTTTAGTACTCAGCTTGTGAGATACACCACTATGATCCCCACGACGACGAGAGATGCATGAATTCCACCGAATCACGTCGCTGCTTATCCTGGCATCCGGGGTTTCCGGTGATGTTCATGATCTTCCACACAACTCCCAGTGGTCACTTTGACGTATAGAGCATGACAACTGGGAGTTGTGTGGAAGATTAGTTGTCATGCTATATACGTCATGACAACTGATTAGTAACTCTTGGCGCTTCGATCATTCCGCAGGTTATACTCCCCCATCATGCTCTCAAATTCCCAGTCGGCTCCCCAATTCCCGCGCTTCTCGCGACCATTGTTTCACACACTGCAAAACTTACCTATCTCCTCTAATTCTTCTTCCTCCCCTGAGGTCAAAATTTCAGACTAGACGCTTGACTTCACTGCAAACGAAGAGGTTGGACCACTGAGAAGCGATAGATTAAGAATTGATGAGTTCATGATGAAAATTCTGTGCTGGAGATTCCCTGCAAGAATTTTCTCGGTTTCGATTTTACTGTTGGTTTCATTGTTGCTTCCCTTGCCGCCGAAAAAAGTTGGCGCACTTCGTCCAAAGAATGAATTCAGCTTCACTCACCACGTGCATAACACACGACATGCCCGTAGACATGTGAAGGCTGTCAGTAGTGATTCCGATTTCGTGAATACAAGAGGCCATCAGTTCACCGTGAATGGGAAAGCACTGTACGTGAACGGCGCCAACATCTACTGGCTGATGTCCATGGGCACGGAAGAGTCCACCAGGTCTGTTGTCACCGATGTGCTCACTGAAGCAGCAGCGGTGGGCGTGACGGTTGTGCGAACCTGGGCCTTTGCCGATGGGTCCGACTATCATCCCCTCCAAAAAACACCGGGAATGTTCGACGAGTCTACTTTCCAGGTATACTACGCAACTTGAAAATTGTGGATTTTGACTCCATTGCAAAGTTGAGGAGGATGAGAATAACGAGTTTCTTGCACAGGGATTGGACTTCGCGATCTCCGAGGCGAAAAAGCATGGCATTTGGTTGATTCTCAGCTTAGTCAATAACTACGCAGATTATGGAGGCAAGCCTCAGTATGTCGAGTGGGCTAACACGTATGCGGGAACGAATCTCACATCCGAAGATGATTTCTTTTCGGATGCAACCATCCGAGCGTGGTTCAAGGATTACATCAGGGTAACACAGCATCTTGACGTGATAATCAGAGTATCTTTTGGCCAGCTTGAAAATTATTCTTATTTATTTAGGTTGTTGTTGTTGTTGTTGTTGTTGTTGTTGTTTTTATTTATTTGTTTTGTTTTGTTTTTTTCTTCCTGAACTTTGTTTGGATTTTGATGATACCTTTGCGAGCAGACAATAGTGACGAGGGTGAACACCATCGGGGGAGTGGCGTACCGAGACGAGCCTGCCATTTTTGCATGGGAGCTCATGAACGAGCCACGCTGCGGTAGCGATCCTACCGGAAACGTCTTCCAGGCATGATATACTTAGCTCGTTCTGAGATGGAAACAATTTCACAGTTGAACGATGTCGTAACAAGGAGACATTCACTGCAATGCCAGTTTTTTTCCAGTTCGTCACAATTGAGCAAATCCTAAACCTAAACATGTCCTTTCGTTTTAGTGGGATTGGTGCCTGCAAACAACATTTCCGAGGATCGGATGAACGTCATTTCAATGAAAACTTCGATTAACATATGTAATGGAGTTAGTTTAAATTTCCTCGAATCCATTCGGTGCTTGAAAAGCATGTACTGTTAAGAGTTGCAGCTGTTCTATGAAGCAAGTCAGGGGTGCTCTGTGCAGGCCTGGTTAGAGGAGATGGCGCTATACGTGAAGAGTTTGGATACGAATCACATGCTGGAGGTTGGCCTAGAAGGCTTCTACAGCTCGGCTGTGTCGCTGGAGTCGGTTGATCGAGAAAGCTCCAATCCTGGCACCTTCGCGACTCAATACGGTGTCGACTTCATTCGAAACCAGCAAATCTCGGCGCTGGATTTCGCAAGTGTCCACTCTTACCCGGACAACTGGTACGCACCACCCTTATCATCGCTTCATCACGTTCAGCGACCTCATGCATTCTTCAAAACAGTGCAAGTAATTGAGGGAAAAGATTGGGGTGCAGGACTCCTTCACTAACTGAGGCCGAGAAGCGGAAATTCATGGTCAAATGGATACAAACTCACATCAACGACAGCGAAACCACGTTGCAGAAACCGGTGCTGTTTGCAGAGTTCGGCAAATCCAGCAGGACGTCGGGGTACAAGGAAACCGTGCGGATAGACGCCATGAGATCCATGTTCAATGCTGTCTATGATTCGGCGGCGAAACAGGGTGCGGCAGCGGGCGCGATGGTTTGGATGCTTGTCACGAACTCCACGAAAAACACCCTCGCAGATGGGTTCGAGATAGATTTGTCATCAGACTTAGCCATAGCTTCTCTCATGCAGAACCAGGCCTCTCGCATGTCCTCGCTCTCATAAACTTCACAACCCTGAACAACGCGCCACACCACCAACAAGTTGATTTCAGAAATAAAACAGAAGGAAAGAACTGAAGCAAGTAAAAGATCATATCGCTGGAATACCTACCAACCAGAAGAGTTCTACATAATACCTGTTTAGAGCAACTTTGGCATAAATTTGCGCAACTCCCTAAATAAAAAAATATATCCTCTCAAGTCGTGTTCCAGATTTAAAACGCTGTACTGCCTGAGAGAATTGCGATGTTAATGGACCTGTCTTTTTAACCATGCGTCAGCGGATGTGGGCACAAGCAAGATCTATCCTGGTTGAATATCGACACCCTTCCTCAGTCTCCCTGTTTCTCCCATCTCAATCACTCTGATCACCTGGTCTCGGTCACGGACCCCTCCACAAAAACCTGAGTGGACGCGTATATTGTCTCCCAGTTGTGCCGTTGAACCAGGTAGCTCTGCAGCATTGCCAGGTAGTGCGCAGAGTTAGCCAGCTCTAGCTCCAGCGACACCCCACCCCATCCCACCCCCATCACGTCTGCGGCCTCTCCTCCCATGATGCCCGGATCGTGTGAGGAGCTAGTACTACGATCTGCAAGTCCCATGAAATGTCACGCTTGCAGGAAGGGTCATGTCCTCTGCCATTTCGCATACGCTCAGTGCGGTACCTGAGATATCTGCCGCCAGATGATGCTATCTGGGCAGGACATGGAGCAGTTTCTGAAAGGCCTGGCTCTCAACTGACTCTCGTCTCGTACTCTCTCTCTCTCGCAATCTGCCGCTTCGTTTTGCCCCTTTCTAAGTCGACTGGGTTGTTAGGCCTTCATCAGAAACTGGGGCTCAGAGTTTGTTGCGAGCTGGTCGCACTGGGGTCTTTCCTTCAGGGAAGCTCATCCCCTCTTCCCCTCTCCCTTAAGAAAGCTCATGGTTATATATACTAAAACACGTGTTTACACACACACACATATATATATATATATATATATATATGACCTGGTTTCTTAAGTGGAAGGCAAGCATCACAACTACAACGTAAACGCTGGGAGCAGGTGCTGAAGGATGAGGGATGTGGACAGACAGGAGGATGGAGCGTGACGGTCATTACAGTCTGTGGTTACAGAGCCCAGTTTTGCAGGCTTTAGCAAGAGCACTTCCATAGCCTTATTTCAATGCCCATCATCTCATCTGTGTATCCATCCTCTACAGATTCCGAGGGAAAGGATAAGCTAAATAAATAAATGCATATAATATATTATATACTTGAACACAAGTACTACATGTTTAATCTAATTACTATATATATTTTTATTACTTTTTGTCTGAAGAGTTTTTGTATTGAAAATCATCAGTGCATTTACACCATAAACTCAATAGCAGTAATTGTTTTGATGAGTTTGCTTTTCTTTCTTTGATAACTTAGCTAATAAGTTAATGCTTACATGCACAAATTCAATAGAAAGAATTTTACTTTGACTTTTTTTTCTTAATGCTGAAATTAAATTGGAGTAAAATAATATCATTTAATCATAGCTTTTTTTAAATGTTACATTTTTATATATCTTTTATCATTAATTATTATCATTATTTAAACTTGCAATATAACATAAATATTGCAGTGGTTGAAAGTTGTGATTTTAAAAAAAATATATGTATATATATTTATATATATAGGTCCTTTTAATGTAGGACATTTTATCAAAATATAGGTCGTTGTCTACATATTTTATTCTTCTAATATAGGAAAATTAGAATGCCTATGAATAATTAATGAGTTTTAAATACAAGGCTGCCCTTCTTGTGCAGCTCTAGCATGCATAAAAATTGAAACCTTCAATTATGTCTTTTGTTAGTGAATAACTTTGTATCCTAAGTTGGTTAATGTGGAACAAGTAGAATCATGTCCTATATGAGGACTTGTGCATATTGCAAGTATAAACATATATACATTCATATTTATAAAACTATATGATTTTTTTTTTTTTTTTTTTTTTTTTTTATCAATAGAAGATCAATCAATCAAATTTAAACATAAATATGAATATATTTATTCCAACTCAATTTCTATAAAATTTAAAAGGTAAAAGATCCAATGCAACCAGGTTTGCTAGAAGTCAAATTCATGCATGCAATATTATGAATTACCAACAAACAAATAAAAATAAAAATAAAATTGCCATAACTTCAAAATAAAAGCACGACATAAGCAAGAATTTCAGCATATCCATTGCAACTCCTCTAATATTGAGAAAACTCATAAAACTGTGTTCACCTCCTGTACAATACATTCAACATAGTCCATCACTTCAACTTTCTACAGCAAAAATATTGTAAAGAAAAAGACAGCATAATCTCCATTCTCTAAGCATTTTCCACCATCAAAACCTCAACCTATCAAAAGTTTCAGTACTTGGGTGCTCTAGGATCTAATCACCTTCCAGCGAATCTCGAAACATGAATACATGGCCTGGTCAGTAGATCGAAGAAACAGCTTCAGATTGCTTGGCGCTGCAATTGTGAGCTGTGAGTGATGTTTTCTTTGGCCAACAAGCCAATCTAGACAGTTCTGATACAAAGTGTGAGAAGGCTGAGGTGGGGAGAGCAATCCGAGGCGTCCCTTCTTATGCAGAGTGTCAAACTTCTACAGCCAGGCTTCGAGGTCTGTGTGTCTCCCACATGTGCAACGCGGAGAGCAAGCAGAGGACACAGAACTCAATGGACGATCCAACATGATCCAGTTTCTCAGAAGATTTAAATAGCCTCAGAAGGTTTAAATAGATTCCTCATCAAAAAGGGCCGCGAATTCTGAGGCTCTTGCGCAGATTCTCACAATCTACGATGCTAGATAGTAAAAGAGACTGTATTAGTGGCTGCACTGCAGCAATTTTAGAAACTCGGGGCTAATTCTGCTGCGTGGGGATTGTGGATGAGGTTGTTCGTCAGCAGTCCTCGAGTCAGGATTCCCCGAACACCAGAAAGATGGAACAAGTTGGATTGTGACGCAAATTCGACGCCGTGCCTAACTTATTGGCGTGAAGAATGTGCGGGATACTGCAACTCGCCCATCATGCGGGTCCTCTTCATGACTCTAGCCACGTCGTAGTTGTCGTCGTGCACCGCCATCATGCAGCCCATGTAGGCTCTGAGCCATTTCATCGGCGCAATGAAGCTCAAGATTTGGAGTCTCTGATGTAGGCGCTTGTGCCCGTCCCTGGTTGTGATCTCAGGCTGCGATGTGTCTTGTGACGCTGCAAACGCGGTGGTTTCGTTTGAGGGTTCGTGAGTAGAATTCTCAGGGATGTCCGACAGGTTCGTGTTGCGTCTCAGCCTGTGTTCTCGGCACCGGTCCCTGCGAAGACCCAGCTTGGCTTGTGCAAGAATGGTGTCGATCTCAGAGAAGTCTTGGTCGTCACCTTGGTCATGCACCTTGGTCGCCATGCTCGACAGCTCAAATGCGATTGCTCAGAAGGATATTGTCGAGCTGAAACGATGCCAGAGAAAAGTCAAAGGAAAATCAGGCCATTTTCTGTTGGAGAGCTGGTCATACGATTGTTGCGAAACCTGTGAGGACATTAGGATATGGAAGTGAGCATTGCGGCGAATGGAGGCGCTGCTCGTACAACCAGGCCCTACTTTCTTAAACCCCTTCCTAGTGCTTAAGAATTGGAGCAAATCTCTACAACACTACCAAACATTTCATATCAATCACTTCAAAAGCGTGAGTAAGCTCTCGAGGGGCGTCAAGAAAGAAGAGAAAAACTGCAGAAAAGCAATCAAAGTGCCGTGGGCAGCTTACGATAAACTATTGCATTTCGAGACCTAAGGTGCATCATTCAAGTCTCAGTTGCTGCGTCTCAGTTGCCGCGTCTACATCGAATAGTACATTTTAACAAGGCGGGACAGATTCCCTTCCCATCTTCAAACTCGAATGCCTGCACCCTCGCTAGCACAAATTCCAATATGACTGCACAATTTGCACTCATCAGACTCGACAGTCTATCTCCTATTTGAGCCACTATCACAGGACAACGTAGAATAATCTGGACAGCAGCTTACAGCATTGTTACCGCCATAGCTTGCTTGAACAAAAGCCTTTGGGTACGAAGCCGGTGCCCACACTCACAGGATTTGGCATGAATCAGAGAGTTGGGGAGGTAATGAATCCTTATCAGACAAAGCGCCAGCCAGGAGGTTGAAGTCGCAGTTACCAGAGCCTACATGGCAAAGCTGCCGAAGATAATCAATCCAGTGCGTGTCCAAGTTTCCATCATCCAATGCAGAGTTACAGCCTCCGAGATTTGCACAGAACCTGCCTTTTGGTTGGGATGAACCTTTCTGAAGAGAAAACTCTCTTCTTCTTCTTCTTCTTCTTCCCTCTCTTTTCTTTCCTTCTTTTTCCTTCTCCTTTTCTTCCTCTTTTCCTCCCAGTTGCAAACGTACTTTGTGTTTCCATTTCAGACCCAATTAGAATTTCAAACTGTGCGCAATGAACAAGTACGACAGATTAGTAGTTTCTCAACTCACAAGTTTCTGATTTCTTGCAGCTTGCTGTCTCCTGTAATTAACGGAACTTAACACTCGCAATTTACTGTTGATACTAGCCAATGAGGAAAACTGAGCACCGGGTGACTTGATTTGAGATGATCATTCCTACTGCGGGCGTTCAATCTTAGTGAAGAACTTTCTAAGAGGGACAATCCATCTCTAATGCTCGAGATATCAATGCAAAGGCATGGTTTGATGTGCAACAATATCGGCATTGGGTTTGAAAAAGTGTTTTTTTTGTACACACATCCTTGCAGTCAGGCTCACGCTATTGCTTTGTAATGTGTCGTGTATCGTGAATCATATAGATCATGTGTGGTCCACGCTTCCGACCCGCCTTGAACTCCCCTTTGGCTGAGTCAATCTGATCAAATTCTTCAAGTGTCTTAAATCGGTGAGACATGATGCAGTTGTTCCGACCTTTCGCTGTCGCCCACAACAATCCATGAAGGATTTAAACATGTGGGGACCGAGATTGGCACCGGTATTCATCTCGATATAAATTTCTTTAGCAGCTTGTAGTGACAACTTTCAACCAAGGATCCTCAATCAATTAGATGCATCCGTATTCTTAGTGTTCTCAGCAATCTCAGCGTTCTCAGCATTCTTAACAATCTCAAACCATTGGAATCCCAGTAAGCCGCAACGATTGAAGGACGCGAAAATGCCTAGAAAATTGAAGACAGGATTTGACCGCTGAGGTGTAGAACACCAGGTGGAAAGTGTCGGAGGAGGTCCATGAACCTGTCCCTCCTGCGATGACTTGTTGACACCCTCACGCACCGCAGCTTTCTCCGACTCCTCCTTCCGGACGCGAAGCTGCGTCTCGCTTCTTCAACGCCGTTTCCCTGTTCTGTTGTTCGTTTCTCATTTGGGTGGAAAACACATGTACAGGTTGGTGAAGTGATTCCCACATTAACTTGTTTTTGTAGGTTATGGTTTTCGAAACAGAATCAAGATCCGAAAAATTCTCTGAAATGTCCCCACCTTCAGGCAATGTCACCGCGTCCGATTCAACAGATGCTTGAGCTACACATTTGTGTTCCATCTGGCTTCGCTGGAGGACCATATCCATCAGAAGATTTTGAGATGCCCGAGCATTAGAAGAACATTATGGTGTCATGTTAGTGCCTCCAACTCACAAACTCTAATGGTACAATCAGTATGAACTCAGCGAGGCCCACAGCTATCAAACCCTGTAGTTGTGAAGTGAAATGCGATTCTAAACTCAAAGAAAACTGCTGAGTGGAAACTGCTAGCAGTGTAAGACAAATTGGTTAACGAACTCATTAACGATGCTCGTAAACGTGCCTAAGCTCTTCAATCATTCATCACCACACATTACCCAAAGTGAGCGTTACAGTAGCTGAACTGGTGTAACCACGCAGTCGAACTTGTTAACTACTTGTAGAAAACTCGAGATTCGATGCTCCCCACCAGCTCTCAGCAGCATACATCCGTCGCAATTACATTTCAACTTACCATAGCCAAATTCTAGTCAAGGAAAGAGGACACAAACGGGTCAGAGATACCAGTCATATTTAACATTACAGTTACTTTTTAAGTTTCAGAACAAGCTCCATTGACGCCAACAGATGAATTGGTGAGATCCAATTCCATCAATGGAGTTTCGCTGTTCCAGATTGCAGATACTCAGGACATTTCTCCAGCGCAGTAGACCATTGTCCTAGAGAGCCAGCAGGATGGGTTTGAGTCAAAGTGGCACCCGAATATAGTCAGAGGTTGAGTGAAGGGGTGCCCAAGTTGACATCCGGGTTTGGAGCAGGGTATTGGGTGCCGTAGTAAGTTTATATTTTCATACAGAAAGAAAACATTGCAAATTTGGGCAAAGTAAACAGAAGATTGAAAAAAATAGACTGTGCCTTGTAAAACCATTCATGTTCAGTGGGCAGGGTGGGAATGAGAAAGAGCTATGCTGCGCCGAACACCCAAACCAACAAATCATCCCCAGAACATCTCACCTCGAACTCTTGGAGTGGCCTTTTTAAATCATGGCAGGCCAAGTCATTATTTCGATCCTGCTTTTTTGTATTCGCTTGTACAAGCATTCGAAGCGCATGTTTTTTTTTTAAGCGGCTATATGCGCATTGCAGGAACTTTTGGTAGAGTTTGGTGATTCTTCTGAGGTGGAAGGGAGATTAGAGAGTTGTGGCAGAGGAGGGGCCAGGGTTGGTGGTTCGTGAAAGTTCTTGGTAGATTTAGGATATTGACCACCGCAACAGACTTCTTTAGGGTGGGGTGTGTGGCGTTCTGTTTGATAAGGAGGTCAATCGTTTTGAATCATGAAGTTATTCCTGGGGTGGGTGGAATTGGTAGAGCAATTTAGGATTTACTGGATCCTGTGTGCAACAGAGTGAGTTTGGTTAGGGTTTGGAAGCCCGGATTGAATCCTTGGGAAACTCTTCTGGCGATTGTATTTGGGAGCAGCTGCGCTTGCGAGTGTGTTAAGGGTGGGTGGACATGGGGATGTGAAGAATTGTAGGGTACTGGAGAGGGAGAATTGCGAGGATGGAGTTTATGGAGGATGAAGGGCGTGGAGTGGAGTTCTGGTGTGATATCGAGAAAATGCATGTGTGGAACGGAAGAGTAGGGTAAAATAGCAGCAGGGAAATTGAGGGTGTGTAGGACGGGCGGGGGGGGGGGGGACTCGACGGAGGTGAATCAATGGCGTCGGATGGAGCGAGTTCAATGGGGCAGTATGTTGGAAGAAAGTTCTCTAATTCGAATACTAACACTCCCGTGCGCCTTAAAGTTTCAGCAACTATCATGAATTGTGACGATCAAGATGGCGATGAGGATTATATGGGCTCGTAAGTTGTCTCAATGTTTATCAGATTAAGATCTAAGAACATAGAAACATGTTATTGCACCTCCAAGATTATTTTTTACGAGGAAGAGTATGGAGATGAGGGTTGAGGACGGGGATGAGGGTGAGACTGGCTTTCTATATTTTCCAGAATCTTATTGATTAGTCAGATATACTGATTCTTAAAAGTTGTAGCAGTTCAATTAGTGCTTTATACAGGAACTTTCTCCGCGTTGCAGTTTTGTTTCTTTCTTCTGTGTGTCGTGATGGTTCGTTGAGAATTTTTTTAATGAATTCATTTTCAATGCGAAACGTGCAGATATTTCAACTAAGGAATCAAACTGAATCTTCTCAAATATCTGTTCTCGAATTTATTTCTACATTAGCACTTGCCAGCCGAACTTTGATTTTTTACATTAACTGGGCTTTGAGCGCAGGAGGCCACAAAGTCGTGAGAGCTCACACAGTAGAGAAAATTGTCAGATCCAGAACGAGGGCTGCGATAACGAGAATGCTGTTAATGAGGGGTGACCTTTCTTATCCCTCCATTATTTTTTTCCACGAGCTCGTTCGCTTCGACTTCTCGTCTCTGGTGAATGTAGTCTGTCACTACGTGACAGACTCCTTGTTTTTGCGGAACTGAACGAAGTTCAATGTCACCCATGTAATTCAATCACCCCCATATAGTATCTGCTTGATAGCTGGTAACAAAGTTTTGATGCGTTATTGTGTAGGTCGCCAGCCGCCGTGTCGAATGACCTGTTGGCTTCTGGGACAGTACTGGAAAAATATCAGGTATGTTTCGTTGAATATGCCCGTGGGATGCGTTCATTCTGGCTGCCTTCGTTAATGGCACCTCTACATCAGATAGATTATACTTCTGAAGGGCGTTCATGCCATTCTTTCCTCACACTATGATGTACTGGCTTTCTCTTTTCTACTTACTCCTCAAGCTCGAGTCTTTTCTTCTTCTCGGATCGGAAATAGGGAACTTTAGCTTCGATTGCTTATTGAAAATTGTAGAGTAATTCTCGCATGAAACTCCAAATCATTTTTGGCCTTTACTAAGATGTGCACATTCTTGGCTGATATGACCTTTTTGCACTTGCCGCAGGTTGAAGCATTTTTGAAGTCAATGCAAAGACTCATTCAGGCTGGGGGAAGACGACTATTTGTTGGCAAGAGGTTGACTGTTACTGGTCGAGAAAGGTTCACGCTTGAAGACATGCTATCATTCCAGAGTGTAAGCTACTATGTCAGACGTGTGTTCGGGATATTTTCAACAACAATGGCTTCTTTATTTCATGTACTTTTATCTCATTTCTTGTTCCCACAGCAGTTCGAAATGCACTTATGAAGATCCCCTCAAGGTTATCAATGTGATTGTCTTCCAGCTTAAACGTTTCCAAGGCAAGGATTTCAGCATTTTGAAAGAACAATTTGTTTTGGTTCATGCTGTAAAAGTGCGTGAGACTTGTGCTTTAATATCATAGAGGATGCCTATGTTTGAATACAATTTATGGTGGTGTGGCAGGATCTAATCCCCACTTCCCTGATGCGACTAAATAGTGATTCAATGACCCGGGCCGTAAAGCTTTTCCAAGTATATAATTCTTCCTTCTACTGCCTTGATTATTATTTGTGCGGAAGTTGTATGAGTTGAACTGGTATATTCGACGTATAGAGCGTATGAATACGATTATGTTTAGGTTGGCCAAAGTCTTATAGCTTGCAGTGGGTGGTGAATATGCTGATTTGCAGGTTGTTCTAAAATACACAGGAGCAGATCTCGCTGCCGGGTCCCCTTTTCCCACATTACAAGAGCAAATCGATATGGTGTTGAAGCTGTACAACCACACTTTGAAACGGGCTGATCTTCGTGATGAACTGTTTGCTCAGCTTTTGAAACAGACCCGCAACAACCCAGATAGGTGAAATAATCTATGTCTACGTTTCAGTGAATTAAAGAGAATAGTTTGCTGCGAGACCATGTATGAAAATTCAAGGCTCCGGGTTCTAGAAGACTGTAGAGTGATTGGGATAATGGAAGTTTCGTCAATGAAGAAAGTTCAACTTTGGAGACTGACACTTTATGATCAGCAGCTTGAGGACCTTGAATTTAATCCATAGTAGTATCATGACAGTGCTCACTATGACAAATTTGAGTTTGTTTTGGGTTTTTTATCAGTGGAATTCATGGTAAGGAAGTATTAGTCTGAATTGCTTCACGTATTTTATACTGACAGGCCAGTGTTAATGAAGACATGGGAGCTGTTGTTCCTGTGTGCTTCTGCAATGCCTCCTGGTAAGGAGTATGGTGTACACCTCTCAGAATACGTGCATGGGATAGCCATTGCCCCTGGAGACTATGAAATCCAAAGGCTTGCTATGAATACATGGAATGCTCTAAAGCGCTCTGTGAAAGGAGGACCTCGAAGGACGACTCCGGCTGAGGAAGAGATAGAAGCTCTTTTCGAGGGTAGAAAGTTGATCACCACAGCATATTTCTTAGATGACACATTTGAGGAAATCACTTACGATGTATCTACAACTGTTGCTGATGCAGTTGAGGTATCCAATTTCCTCGATTTCAACATCGTGGTCGTAGCGATGTCAACTTGTTATAGTAGTTCAATTCAAATAGATGCTCTTGCTAACGACTAAATAAGGGATGTTATGACTTATGAGATGATGGATGGTTTGAATGCAGGAATTTGCAAGCATTATAAAGCTGACATCTTTCAGCACTTTTGGTCTCTTCGAGTGCCGGAAGTCTGTGATTGGCTCGAAAGCTAGTGATTTTGGAAATGGTATTGTATGACCTCACTCTAGAATTTTTGGCATTCGTGTATCTTGAAGGAGCACTGTGTATTTTACTTGAACTCATCACTGCGCGTTCAGCTTGTGTTGAATTGTCGAGGAACATTTTTATAGCGTATATTGCTTCTTAGTTGTTACGTTATTGTGTTGTTATGTTCCCCTTTTGGCATAGAGCACTATGGTAAGTCAAAATTCACACCTCACTGCCATTTTGATACATCTAAATGTGAAAATGGACAATTTTAAGCGCATGTGTTCGTGTTTTTTTTTAGCTTTAAATTTTGGGATTTTAGTAGCACTGAATTAGCCTTTGTGTATGTGTGTTCTGATTGCTACAGCTTTTGTATCTATGGTATGCAGAGGAACACATTAGCCTTGATGATAACAAGTACATTGGCGATATTGTTGCGGAGTTTAAGGCTACTAAAGAGAAATCCAAGGGGGAATTGCAATGTAGGTTGCTATTCAAGAAACGTCTTTTTCGAGAATCTGATGAAACTATCACAGAGCCCATGTTTGTACAATTATGCTATGTACAGGTGCATCATCTCTACACCTCTTTCTAAGTTTCTTAAATTTCATAACGGGTTGAAAAGCGAGTCTTTTGCCAAGTTCAAGACCTAAACCAACATCAGGTGCCTGAATTATGTTTTGAGACATTATTGTTAATCATAAAGAGAGCCTCTCTCTTTTTAATCACAATTTAGGTGTGATGTTGGATAGAGGAATGGTGGAGTTACGAGTTGATTTAACTTTGTCTCATATCTTACTTCTAACTCGGATTAGTGAGATTGTTCTCTATTATTATTCGCGTACTTATTCTATGTGCTTCTATGACATCGATCTCTTAATGCACGTCTAGATCCTTGATAATTTCATATTGGTACGGAGGTGTCCCATGGAAGTCGTACTTGTGTGTATAGAACACTGGCTGGTTGGGCTATCCTGGGCAGCATTACTAATTGCACTAGTATACTAACATACCACTGTGACTCCATGTATTTTTTTCAACTATGTGTGCAGCTTGATTACAGCAAAACTGCTCCAGTATGAGTTAAACAAGAAGAAGTTTTCGTTTCTCATCTCTTACTTTCTTTTGTGGATACGCAGTCACAACATGATTACATGCTCGGAAACTATCCAGTTGTAAAAGATGATGCAGCTCAATTGGCAGCTCTGCAGATATTGGTCGACATTGGTCCAGTTTCAAATCCAGAACGCACTATGTAGGTTTGCTGTTAGTCTTTGCCTCATTTTTACCACTTCTGTGATTCAATTGTATTACTCAAAGTTCTCAGTCCCTGTTGCTAGTTTCGATTGTTCTGAGTTTCAAGTCTGATCATACACTCGATTGTGAAACATGCCTTCAAATAATTGATATTATGGGACATCTACTAAGTGCCGTAGTGAAGAACTTGTTCATGTAGCATTTAAACCTAGCCATGTCCCATCATTATGTGAGTCCCTAAGATTGTCTGGACCCTAGCAGCAACGATGAAGACAATCCTCTTCACCTGATAATCATATCGTTTGGCAGAGATTGGCCAGCATTGTTGGATGGTTCTCTGCCTAAGCAAATAGCTATAACTAGGGCCAAGCGGGACTGGGAGTCCAACATCCTGAACCGGTATCGAGCTATGGTAAGACTCTAGTCCTTCGCAAGATTATCACTGAGTACTAGCACACTTTTGCAAATGTTTCAAGTCTAATTTGTCTCCGGCTATAATTTGAAGGTTGTGAAAAGGAATACATTTGTAGAGTTCGTGCATGAGGGATGATTAGGTTTATCAGGCACGAATCAAATTGTAATAGTGCTATAATACGATAGAGGTGGTTACGTGCAGGCACATCTAACAAAAGGTGAAGCAAGGCAACAACTGCTTCGCATTCTTCGCTCGCTGCCTTATGGGAATTCTGTGTTCTTTAGCATCCTCAAAATTCAGGATCCTATAGGATTGCTGCCAGGGCGAATCATTCTTGGCATCAACAAGCGTGGGGTGTGTTGGAATGCAATAATTTTAGAATGCAATATCTATCGAAGATTCCTGATGCAGTTTATTTGCTAATGGTTCTGCATCGACATGCTCTGAATCCTAGTTTTTTCAGAATTCCAACTTGCATAGAGACCAGTTTTTTTTATGATGTCATTGTCGGCGCTTTAAATTTACTAGAGTTGCAATGCAGGTACACTTTTTCCGGCCAGTGCCCATGGAGTACTTACATTCAGCTGAGCTGCGTGACATAATGCAGTTTGGCAGCAGCAACACAGCTGTCTTTTTCAAAATGCGTGTAGCGGGTGTGCTCCACATTTTTCAATTTGAGACTAAACAGGTTTGTCTCTTCCTAGTACTTAGTGGATTATGCATTTAAACCGATTAAGTTGGTTTGCTTGTATATTGAATGTGTTTTTCTTTTTCTTTTGGTGTTTTTTTTTTTTTTTTTTTTGGTGAGCAGGGGGAAGACATATGCATGGCGCTTCAGACACATATAAATGATGTCATGTTGCGGCGATATTCTAGAACAAGAAATATCCCCAATGGACAGATAACAAATGGAGTGGATGCGGGTGGAACACAAATTAGCAAACCTGCAGGTCTTGAAATTTATGAAAAGCACGTACAGGAGATGTCAAAGCTGCTAGAGGAATCACAAAGGAAGATCGATCAGGCAAGTGCTCAAAAATCTGACAAATGTGATCCTTTAGGTTTGTCTAATGACATACATATCCGCACAATGCTGAAGCTTATGAATTGGAATTTAGGACAAGGACCTCGAGTGATGATTACCTATTTTGTTATATTGTCCGACAGCTTTTGGAGGCGGTTAGAGCGAAAGAGAAAAGAGAAACGCAGGTGATGGAAGAGCTAGCAGACCTGCAAGATGCTCTTCGTGCTGAGGAACAAAGTCGTTGCGAGATTGCAGAAGAGCGAGAGCGGTTGACGAAGCAGCTGGCGGAGATGGATGCTGGGTTACAGGTTCTTTCTGTACCTTGATTTGTCAGGGTTGAAGGTTTTGAGTTTTAGAGCTCACTTTGTGAAGGATTCTTGAATGTGAACACTTGATGTAGAATAGAATTCCATAACCTTTCTGATAGATTCCTCTGGGATGTTTCCATTCGGATTCTTCTTTGCTTTTTAATTATTTAAGTTATTTAGTTGTGAGAGATTGGACACTAACATGTTTGCAGGCAGCGCTTACGGAGAGAGCTGCGCTAATGGCATCTGTGCCAGGCAATCAACCTGGCTATGATGCTGCAAGTGACTTGAGCGATTACGAATCTGTTTCGAGGAGGACTCCAACTCCTCGTTCAAGAAGAGAAAGAGAGCCCTCACTTGCCACTGGAAAAGACAGAAAGGATGAACAGATTCGCATTGTAGAAAACCAGGTTTGGATACATCGTTGGTGTTTCCTTCAGTCCTGTCATGTATCATAGACCATGTAATGAGCGATATGGGAATATGTATAACTTGTATGACTAATTTATCTTATATTATGTGTAAATGATCGCTATTAAACTTAAATTCGTCGTGCGAGTTTTCCTTCTTTTCATTAGTTTCTGAAACTGGCACATCGACCTATTTACTATGTTGTATTTCGAACCAAGCTTGATTCGTGCACTGATCAATTTTATCGATGTGTCTATTAATCCAGATTAGAGAAATTCGGACGGAATTGAGACTTAAGACTGAAGATTTAAGAAAACAAGAGGATAAGGCAAAGAATCTGCTCAAAGAGAAACAGCTTCTTGAGCAGAAGATTGCCCGTCTGGAAAAGAATAAGACTGATGAGGTACTTGTTTCTATTTTTTTGGAAGAATAGTAGGATAGTGGTAACTTTCTCTCCGATTCTCCTCTTAGAAATAATCTTAGCAGTCTTGGGGGTTATTGTTTTGGATTCAGTATCAACTTTCGCTATCACAGCGCTCAGTCTCTGCTATTGTGCACTAGGGTTAATCCCATTAAAGTAGCAATGTACATCGTGTCTCTGCACGACTACCCATTGCTTGAACTGCAACTGTTTTGTCTGATGTTATCTACAGACGAGAGGGCTGGAACATCAGTTTGAACAGGAGAGAGATGAGCTTAGGGCGAGAGTAGGGGAAAGTGAGAAGAAGTTGCAAGAGCGCACCCAGGAGCTTAGTCGTGCAGAGCAAGCGCTGGCTTCCCGCAGTGGTGAATTTGAGACTGTAGCAGCCAATGTGAAGGAGCTAGAGGAGCTTCGGGAGATGAAGGAGGTAAAGTGATCATACACCTGCATTTTGTTAGGCTGCACGATTTCTGACTTGTGTTATGGTGTGGCTGTGAAGAACATTGTCAATGTCTTCAATAATGTTTTGTTAAATTCATATGAATGTGGAAGTCGACCGGGAAATTTGTGAAACTTGACATGCATGTGGCTTATTATGGACGTGGTGCATGCAGGACATTGATAGGAAGAATCTGCAAACTGCAGCTATTCTGAAGAGGCAAGCAGATCAGATAGTAGAACTACAGGCTTTATATAAAGAGGAGCAAACTTTGAGAAAGCGGTACTTCAATATGATGGAAGGTATGCCCTGTGCATCTCCTTTCCATCTGACCTTATTTTGTGGCCTATGATAGGGTTTTCTAGATCATCAGGTACGTTAGCTAGATCTTTAAATATTTCTGCTCTCTTGAAGAATATCAATTAGATTTGACATCTGTTTATTTACAGATATGAAGGGTAAGATAAGGGTTTATGCCCGTTGGAGGCCCTTGAGTGAGAAGGAGGTCAAAGGAGGTGAGCAATCGGTGTTGACTTCTTGTGATGAGTTCTCTATTGAGCATCCATGGAAAGATGATAAGATCAAGCAACACCAGTTTGATCACATCTTTGATGAATTTGCTACTCAGGAGCAGGTTTTTGAGGACACCAAGGTATTCTCTCAAGTCCCACCCAACTTCTTTTCGTAACGTGATTATACAATTAGAATTGAGTACTTCTGTGTTGTTTAAGTATTCTTTTACTAGGATTTAGCTTTCATTCATGACGTTTGAGCTACTTCGTATTGAATATTTCTGGGCGTGAGGATCTTACTTTCATACGAAAGACATAAAACTGCAGTTGCTGTTCCTCATTTTGTCAGGTCGTAGAATGGAAAAATTAGTGTTTTTTATATTATATTTTGTATCGATCATATCGCTTTGCTTGTGCAGTACTTGGTCCAGTCGGCCATCGATGGATACAACGTGTGCATTTTTGCATTTGGGCAAACAGGCTCAGGCAAAACTTACACAATATACGGAACAGAAGCCAACCCTGGGCTCACACCCCGAATTACTCTGGAACTTTTCAGCTGCATCAAACGTGATGCCAATAAGTTCCAGTTCTCTTTGCAGGTTTTCACTGAATTCCTTTGATTCGTTCCATGAAAAGTGTTAACAGTGAAATTGTGTCAGGATAATAAATTTTTATGCTGATTTCTTTCAGGAAAGGAGTTTACAACTTGGATCCTAACCTTCCTCTCTTCTTGATATGCTTTTGAGAAACTTGATTTACATGACAATACATCGGTTTATGAATGACAGGTGTACATGTTAGAACTTTATCAGGACACTCTTATTGACTTGCTTCTATCCAAAAATGGTACCAAACCAAAGAAGCTCGAAATCAAAAAGGATTCCAAGGTAAGCCTCCTCCTGACAAGATCAGTCTTTGACGATTGACCAAATAAATAGATTTGTGTTGTGCTTTGGTCATGTTTCAATTATAAAGTGATATATGGTCATATTGAGCAGGGTATGGTGGTAGTTGAAAACGCAACTCTCATCCCAGTAGCGACACGGGAGGAGCTGGAATCTGTTGTGGCTAAGGGCTTGGAGAAGCGCCACACATCTGGCACTCAAATGAATGCTGAGAGTTCACGGTCACATCTTATATTATCAATAATCGTCGAGAGCACCAACCTGCAAAGCCAAGTGTTAATGAAGGGCAAGGTGAGTTGCTACGCTTGGTTTTCTGCGACATATTGGTCTTGTTCACAGAGTATTTTCTTCTCTTCTAACATTGATTATTTGCAGTCCTAGTTCAGGCCACTCATGCTTTCCTTTTAACAATGGGTGCTGGCATAACCATGTTGAATTAGACTTCATCATCTGATAAATTTTTTGAACCAGTTTTTTGAACCTTAAATTTGGTTCAGTTTAAGGTTGAAGTTTCGTTTAGACCATAATTTTAATTGAAGTCGGTCGACACCAAAGGTGAATGTAGATTAAAAGTACTCTGTGGATGTTTTGCAGCTGAGTCTTGTTGATCTGGCCGGGTCAGAGAGAGTGAAGAAGTCAGGCTCTAGTGGGGAACAGCTTAAGGAAGCTCAAAGCATCAATAAATCCTTGTCAGCACTCGGAGATGTTATCAGTGCCCTAGCTACAGACGAGCAACATATCCCTTATCGAAACCATAAACTGACGATGCTTATGAGCGATTCACTCGGTGGAAATGCCAAAGCTCTTATGTTTGTAAATGTTTCTCCGGCTGGTTCCAACGTTGATGAGACTCATAACTCCCTCTGGTAATCCCCCTGGACTAACTTTTATGCACAATGTCAGGATTTCTTGCCAATTCCAATCTTGCAAGTGGAGTCCTTGCTAAATTCTATCTTGAACAGTCCTCGGAACATTAGTAAATGCAAATTGATGTCTCCCAACTCTGCATCCCAACATTTTTAAAACGACAGTTAATCTTCTTTTTACACTAATGGCGGCTTTATGTGGGACAGTTATGCCATTCGTGTAAGGTCCATCATGAACGACCCCAGCAAGAACTTTACGACTAAAGAAATATTGCGTCTCAAGAGACAAGTACAATTTTGGAAAGAGCGAGCTGGAGTCCCAGGGGGTGAGGAGTTGGAAGAGATTGTGAACGAGCGTCCCTCGAAATCAGCTGAATGAGGTGTACAAATATACGTTCAACTTAGTGTGTTAACAGTAGACGAATGAACTTAAGCTGTTGTGTGAATATCGCCCTAATTGAAGGGCATTTTGGTTTCCTATTTAATTTTCAGGGTACTTTCTGCTAGCTCATTACGAGCAAGAATTATACAATTTATTGATCAACTTTAGGTGCGCTGATCTATCCTTTCCATAGGGATCAATCAAGACCTCCAGCAGGTAATTTACACTTGTAGTGACTTGTCCTGCCCATTTCATACAGAGCGGTCTGAAATCAGACTCCATTGTACTAAAAGCTCGAGCCATACGTAAAAAATTCATCACCAACTTATCATCTTCCCTTTCTGTCCAGATTTCCCTCGCTTTGGCAATCGATGTCTTTTGCTAGCGTAAATTGAAGTTATGTATTGTTTGTACATTAAAGTTTTCTGTCTGTTTTGCTTCCTTGATGGATCAAAATTATCCTGTTGGTTTCTGATGTATTGAAGATTTTGCAATTGAAGTGTTGTTGACAGAAAATATTTGTTTGTCACGGTTTTTGACTACCTTCTCAGCAGCTCCTTGGTATGTTTTTTATTGGTTTCTTTTCTTCTAAAGCTGAAAAATTGCATGTGAATCATTTAGTATGACAGCTACCAGGGTCACAGTCACCTGCCTTGTGGGTTAACTATGTTTATAATCTAGATTGCCACTGAATGCACATGTTGGCCCTCTGCCTTCGGCATTTTCATAGTCTGAGATCAAGGGAGTTCTTTTTCCCTTCAGCACTACAAATTTCCAGATGCTGGCTAGTTGATACTCACAAGATATAAAAAAGAAGCATATTCTAGAAGCAACGTGTGCTTTTGCCACCTGTCACTAAATATAGAGATTAGATCTAATGTTGAAAGTAGCACAATTTTCGTAACTGGTGCATGCTTGAGCAATTCATCATAATCATATGTAAAATAATGTTGCGTTAAATTTAGGATCTGTATTCAAGTTGGTCTACGATACTTTAAAGTGCTTTAGTTTCTGACTTTGTGTTTTCTTCAAATATAAAAGAATTGAAATTTAAACTGATTTTTTTATTTTTATTGGAAAATAGCTTTAATATTTCACAAATGATCATAAGAATTTTATTCAGTTAATTCTCCAATGTAAATATAAAAATTCTATAGAAATTTAGAATCTCAATTTATATTGCAAATTTTTTTATTTATTTGATGCACATTTAAATAAATAGTAATATTTAATTACAATGTAAAAGAAAATACTAGTGCATGAGAAAATATTCAATAAATAGAGGATATTACTATTACTACCACCCTTCTATTATTGCCACTACAATTTACCATCTACTTAACACATTTCTTTACTTTTTAAAAAAAATATGAAACTTATGTTAAATTTTTTAATATATATGTATTTTAAAATTATATATAAATAAATATAATAAAAATAAAATTTAATTAAAAAAATAATAAGAATAAGTTGTGATGGCATTAACAATGCCCTAAATAAAGTCCTAGTAAATGAAATACTTTTAACTTATAAAAAAAAATCTATAACATGTAATGTATAACATTGAAGCAAACTTTTGATCTTAGCTTTAGCTATTTCATAATATAATTCAATTAAGGTCAATAAACTATTTAAAAATATTTTGTTTTATGATTGCAGATTATGCATGTAATAAAATATAGTTAATGCAACTATAGAAAGAAAGAAAAAAAGAAAACAAACCTATCTTAATAGAGTACAATAATTTACCTACAAGGTATAGATTTTGTCTAGACACTAAACACAAGATCAAAGTTTGCTCTATTTCAGAACAAGCTAAGCAAAACCAAATAAAAATGAGTGACAAAACTAAGTCTAAGTATGACTATATCAATTAATCAACTAGTAATGAAGAACATTGGAATCTTAAGCATATCAAAGCTAATCAAGGTGCAACAATCTAGACTCAACTTTAAGACAATAAGGGCTTCATATTAGTGAATAAGAACATAAGATAAAATCCAAAAAACATGATAATAGTCAACAAAGTAAATGTGGAAGAAACAATACATAGTAGATAGGCCGCCAAACAGGCCAATTAACAATAGACATTAGAAATGAGTTACAAGTTTGTAGAATTAAGTACTTTGATATTTTTTCAAAACTAAAAATTAAAATTAAGGATTTAGCATTCATCCATATGATGTTGATTAATCACCTCTTGTGCAACAAAAACAACAAATCAGATCTTCTAAAATACACAAGTATTAGTTGTTGAGTTACAACATAAAATGTAGAAGATTTGGTACCTTCTCCAAGTCTACTCTTGAGAAAACAATTCTTTGCAACAAATATGCACCATCAATTTCAAACAATAAGCTACTTATACACACTCTACATAAGTCTTTCTTTCTATTTTGAACGATTAATCCAAAAAATTTGAAACTAGAGGTCTTGTCCACAATTGGTAAGATTATTGCCAAAGACGTTATTGTACAAAAGGATCACAATCCTTTTAATGAAAATAGTATCTTTCAATCTCTTTCTATTAGTTGTCACATATTTCTTGCAACTTCTTGACCACCACTAGATCCTTAGATCTTCTATGTGACAAAAATTACACATACAACATCAACCTTACAAATCAATCATACTTTGCCATCCATCTCATCTAACCAAAACAATGATATGATATCATATAGGAACAGCAATTTCCTTTTAAGAAAAAAATGATACCAAATTGGATACTTAATAAAAGCATTAACCAAAGAAAAAATTAACTAGCTCTAATAAAAAGGAAAACAAACAATAAATGTAATCTAAGCTTATAGTGGAATGTCTATGCAAAGAATTGGATTAGGTCAATATAACCAAGCAAAAATTTAAATTAGCAAAGCTTGACATGGACATGACTACAAAAAAGAGCATTGTGCAAAGGATATCTATACAAAGACAAGTTCTTCAATACCTACTCTTTCATTTTTCATGCCTTAATTGTTCTTAGGTAGAACTTTCTTAAAAAATGATCCATTATACTCAAAACCAACTTTCTATAATCCTTTATAAAAATAAGGAATAGATTTATATGGTGGAATAAAAAATTGTCTCTAATTGACATACACATTACTTTTATAAAAGCATAAAAATTATAAGAAGGTCAAAAATAATTTTAAAACATTAAATTCTTAAAAAATAATAGAAATGGTAATTTTTTACATTAACATTCTATAAAAATGTTGCATTTTTTATACATATTTGTAATTATACAACCATTTTTGGTATGTTTTTTAGCTACTATATGTATTATGATTTAATGTATTAAATTTTGATTTTTTAATAAATATTGCATACTATGTAAAATTCATTTTGAAATAAAAAAACTATTTAAAAATTTATTTTTTTATCAAAAAAAAAAATTCAAATCTTATTTTATACAATAATTCATGTGATTTGGTTTTATACCAAAAATAAATCAGATAAACCCACAATTATTTTTTGAAAGATTTTGCATTGAATATTAATAAATATATTTAATTATTAAATAAAAAAACAAACATATCAAAACAAAAAAAATGAAAATTGACAATAAGAAATTATATTTAATTATAATTTGATAACCGTATATTTATAATTAATGAGTAAAAAAATTTAAAAAATATAACATAAATAAGACATAAAAAAATAAGATAATTACTATAGGAATTCAAATATAAAATCAATCAAAATAAGTAAAGATTTAAAAATAAAAAATAAAATCAAATAAGAAAGTATTTTTTAGCTACAAAAAAGTTTGCAATACTAATGTAGCAAAATGGTTGTAAATATACAAGATTTAATATATAAATATATGTATATATAAATATATGTATATATATATATATATATATATATATATATAGATATATATGTATATATTTCTTCTTATTAGATTACTTTAGCATTGATCTATCAAAATATTAACATTGTAGCAATATAAGCTTAAAATATTTTTCAATTATAAATTTCAGACCATGTATTTAGCACAGTAGGTTACTTCTTTTTCTTTTTCTTTTTCTTTTTTTTGTTGTTGCTACAAAAATATAGGAATAAAATAAATAAAAAAATTATTATATTAAAATATTTTATTAATAAAAATAGAACATTCCTATAGGATTACTATATAAAGATCTGTCATTTAAATTTTAACTATATCTTTATGAATCACCAAGCCCTAATAAATAAAAAAAAACTCCTAACTTATCCTAGTCTTTGTCAATGGTGGACTGACCTTTGATCTTAAATCTTATTCGACAAAAATTGAAGAACTAATGACATACTTAACTAAACTTGAGCATAAGCTATTATAAAAAAACTTTCTATTACTTAATCTTGTTGCCAAAAAATAGAATTTTCTAATAATTAAATATTTTTTTATTTATATAAAATGATATTTGGACCAAATCGTACTCTTAAAAAGAAGCCATAATTATTTAGCTTTTATAACAAAAATTGTGGGTATAGATATATTGAGAAGATGAAATAGTTTTTATATTTGTTGTACTTTATATTCTTTCAAAATACCTAACACCATATTATATAAAATTTAAAAGTGCTATAAAATTCAAAGAATTTTAGAATTGGACTACTTCTATCCTAAATAAATTAAAAAAAAATCCTTAGAAATGAAGTCTTTAAAAAGCATTCTCATGAAAACAAGCTATTTTTGTACAAAATTTCTTTTTTTACTTTAATAAATATTTAAAGATTTGGTCATTCCTAAAAATATCATTATTTATAATAATGTGTGAGGGACAAGAACTTGATGAGAGTAAATAAACAAGTATAATAAAATCAAAATAAAGATGTATGTATATTAAAAGGAAACTAAAATGAGTATTGCCAAAAGACAAAGAAATTAGAGACTCTTGAATTTAGACTAGAAGCAAGAAAGGAATTGAAAAGAATAAAGAAGAGTTCACTCTTGTCTCTATATATATTATCTAACTAGGAGCTACATGGTGATGTTCTATAAGGTTTCTAATATGTGTTGACTTTGTATGACACATGCTTTACCTTATAAGGTAAGTTTTTTATGTATGCACTATATAATTAGCTTGTTCTTCAAGCTACCAACATGTGTGGCACATGGCTAACTTGTTGGCCACGTTTCTAATCTAAAAAGTCAATTATAGATAGCTACGAAGTCAAAGCAACATCTATGAAGCTTTTAAGAAGCTTGTATAGAAGATATTATGGAATTAATCTACTTTTATCTGCTTTTATTTAATCGTATAGATAATTATTGGTTTACATGTCTATGTCTATGACATTATCTCCTTTACTAGGAACAAGCTCTAAGTGGAGCATCATCATATGTTGAAAAAATCCAAGATGGAATAAATTATATTTGCTACATATTCTAAACTTTATTCTCTTTGAAGATGGTTCATAGGGTCTTTCAACCATCAATAGTATCTTATACAAGGGCGTGAAGACCACTAAGTTATTTGATTGTTGTTGAAGCATTTGTAACTTCTTTCAAATATCAGATTTGAAATATTATTAGGAGTTGTTTCTATTTGAAGTAAAATCACCAAACATTGGAAGTTCTTTTTAAGGTTGTAATATCAAACATATTGTATCCTACCATCTATTCAAAGTAGAACATGTCGTTCTTTAGATCTTCATCTCAAATGCATCATCTTGAAGGTTGTGACAATTGTAATGTCTCATCCGACAGGTCAATAAATAAAGGTTTTTGAGCTAAATCCACTAGTTGTTGGTTCTCCATTTCATTAATGTCACAAATATAAAGAAGCTATAATAAAAATAGAAAGTAGAATGTTATCTTACTTAGCTCTTATTTTATTTTTTTTATAGAAAAGGACTTTATTTTGGTTTTGATGGATGTTGTTGATGAAAAGCTTCCACCTTCTTCGTTGCATTTCTAAGATTCTTTGCTGGCTTCCATGTACATTTATTAATATCATATCTATGCCATTAAACAAGATATTCTAATCTATTTTTATAACACCTTGAATCTAAGACTTCTACCACTTTAAATTCTTTATTATTATCAATTTCTATAAGAAGAAGTGGCACTTATCTTCTTCTTAGTATATTCACTATCTTGTATGGTTCAAAAAGAGGCACGTGGAATATATGATGGATCTTCATTGGTTTTGGTAGGTATAATTAATATGCAACTGAATTGATTTCTTCAAAAATAAAAAAATAAATCCAAACCTATAATAGTCCAACTTGTCACATGAATGAGTAATCTTGATATTGCAACAAAGTAATTATACCTTGTCACCCACGTTAAATTGCGGTTGTTTTTTTTTATAGACATGTGCATTGATCTTTTGTTGCTCTTAAACTTCCTTTAATTACACCTTTATTGTTGCATGTATCTTTAAAAATAATTTTCGAAATCTTATGCCATAAGATTATCAACTATTGAAAAGTCAAAAATATCAAGTCGTAGATGATAACCATAATTGATAAAAAAAGATATTTGTTGCATAGAAGAATGCATTGTATTATTATAAGCAAACTTTACTAATAGCAAAAGAGTTTCTCAATTGTCTTGTTGACAATTAATCATACATCTTAAATACTGCTCCAAAATTTGATTTATATACTCTATCTATCTATCAATTTAATGATGAAAGGTCGAAGATAACTTTATATCTATCTTTAGAATCTTGAAAATAATTCTTTAAAATCTTGATACAAATTGAGTCCCCTTATCTAATATAATATGCTTGGAAAATCCATAATATCGATAGATATTATGAAAAAAAACTCAGATATTTTTTCACCTATGATAGATTTTGTAAAATATGCCATTTTTATAAAATGATCTACTATCATAAATATAGAATCATATAAACTTGAGATTGAAAGATCTATGATAAAATCCATAGAAACAAAAGACCATGGTTGTTTTGAAATAGGTAATGGCTGAAGAAGTCTATAAGATCGATGATAGGGAGTTTTTTTTTTTTTTTTTTTTTTTTTTTTTTTTTTTTAAATTATCTTGAACAAACATCACATGATTGAATAAAATCTTTGACTACCTTTTATATTTGGAGCCACCAAAAATCTCTAGATATCAGTTCTAAAGTCATATTGTATCTAAATTGTCTAATTGCTAAAAAATTGTAGCATGCTTGAAGAACACATAAACATGCTTTTCTTTTTGGAACATATAGGCATCCTTTGAAATAAAATAGGTTGTTTTTGAATTTAAATTTGGAAGCATTATGAAACTTGAAAGAAAGATTTTTGATATCATGAATAAGAAGATGAGAAGACATACTTGATTGAATTTGTTTGACAAAGGTTGAATCAATAGTCAATGTTAATTTCATTACTTGAAGATAAAAATGCTCGGGCTTCAAGAAAATTATTCTTTATTAATCAAAAGATGCATTTCTTTCTTTTAATGTAAGATAAGAATGTGTAGAAAGGGGTCTGATAAATCTTGTTGTTTTTTAGGTCGATATGTGATCTTGAAATAAAATCTTGATAAAGACATATTTTAATGGACTTGACAATAATTCAAAATACGTGTTGACATGAAGTATTCAAGATTCTTGTGATCTATATACACAATGATTAGAGTAGAAGCACCTTCTAAATAATGATGCTATTCTTGAAAAGAATCCACAATTGTAAGAAGTTCTTTGTTGTGGATCTCATACTTAATCTCACCTATTAAAAAAAATTCTAGAATAAAAAGTTACTAGGTAAAGTTTATCATTTGTTTCTATTTGTGATTATACGACACTTAAAGCAAATTTTGATACTTTTGTTTCCATAAAGAATGCCTTGGAGAAGTCAACACAATACAAGATTGGTATCATAGACATATATATATATATATATATATATATAAATTAATAATTATTTATACGATTAAATAGAAATAAGTAAAAGTAAATAAAAATAAGTTAATTTCATAATATCTTCTATAGTAGCTTCTTAGAAGCTTCATTGATACTACTTTGACTTTATAAGTGTCTATAATTGACTTTTTAGATTAGAAACGTGGTCAATAAATTAGCCATGTGCTACACATATTGATAGCTTGAAGAACAAGCTAATTATATGGCACACATATAGAAAACTTGCTTTGTAAGTTAAGGCATGTGTCTTACAAAGTCATCACATATTAGAGGTCCTATAGAATATTGTCACATAGCTCCTAGTTAGATAGTATGTAATAGAGCATAAATAAGATAATTGTATAGATAGTTAGAATCATGGAAGTTTCTAAAATCAGAATTAGATTAGTAGACCAGATAGGACCTATCATGGAACATTTTAGAAAGAATTTAGGGTGGTTATTTAGATAGATTCTATCATAGAACCTTCTAAAAAATAAATTTAAGCTAATTATTTAGGTGAGGCCTACCACCTATGAACATTCTAGAAGGTCCAATCTGGTAGGATAAGGTATAAATAGGATTGGCTATGGCTTTTTGGGGCATTTGGTCAAGTATGGCTTTGAATCTTTTTTCTTAGTAAAATCTAATTTTGCATCTTTTTGTTTAATTCTACTTTGTTTTTTTTTTTTTTTTTTTTTTTTTTTTTTTTTTTTTGCTCAGTTTTGTCTTTCATGTCCTATTTTGTTTAGTTCTATTTAGTTTTGTTCTAGTCTATTTTGTCATATTTTGTGATGAGGTTTTTTATTGCTATGGATTACAAAGATTTTTAATTTATGAGATAGTCTGGTCTTATTTCATTGATATCAAAGTACGTATTAAATTGTTTACTTTTGAAGCTTGTCAATATTCATTATCTAGTCTAAGGTTAGTTATTGTGGTCATAGTGGATATTAAGTTGAGGCTATCGCAAGCTACTCTTAAAAATTCAATCGGGAGGTGAAAAGGTATTACAATATTGGAGTCCAGTGGAGAAATTATAGTATGAGAGATATGGCAAAGAAATCCTAGATGGATTCTCAAGTACAATACTTCTTAGGCTAGATAACTACTTTGTAAAGGCAAATAAAAGCTTTGAGGATAAGAAACTCGACATCTGTTAGATTAAAATTTAGTAAGCTTAGTACATACTTTGAGACTTCAAGACAAGATGTATGTTAATGGCTCTTCAACATGCGACAATACTTCCAACTATTTGGAGCAAATACTATTGAAGGAATTATATATGCAGCGAGTTATTTGAGAGATGCAGCAACCATTTGGTAGCAACATTAAATTCAAAGCTATAGAGCTCAAGGTGGATTTTGTGATTGAGAGGAGTTTCAGACCAAGTTTAGGAATCAATTTTGGTCCATCAATGTGAAAAAGATAGCACATGATTAGTTGGCAAATCTTATAGAAGCTAGATTAGTATAAGATTATGTCTCCTAATTCAAATTCTTATATCTCCAAACTAGTAATGTTTCAAAGGCAAAGACAATAGATCGATTCTTATGAGGTTTGAAAGTAGGGATCTAGTAAGAGGTAGAGCTAAGGGATCCACAAACATTCAAAGTGGCAATTTGGATTGTAGAGAGGGTCGATGCTATAGATTTCAGGAATTGTGAAGCACAACCTATAGTACAAAGTCGTATACTGCTATCAAATATTATGGCACAATAATCAATGCCAATGGAGATTGATGCTCCATAAGAATTATTGATACTACAAAGACGACAAATATTGGTACAAAAGTGATTTTTTTTCTATTATCGAGAGTCAAGCCATCAGATTTGAAGTTGTTCAAAACATCAAAATTCAAGCACTAGTAAGACAAGGCAGATTCACAATCTCAAAATTCACCAAGTTGATAATGAGTTAGAGCGAGAAAATGGAGCTTCCCAATAAAGGCATCAAGGGTTAGTATTGAGATAGCTACTATCTCTCAAAGACAAATGGCATGGCCTTGAACAATTACAAAAAGAATTGGCTTGTGCATCTAACGAGACTATTAAAAAGACAACCATATTGAGTGCTTGTAGATTGTGGCTCTATAGAAAATTACATCTCAACTAAAATTATCAATTAACTTGAAATTAAAACTAAGGTAATCAAGGGAGGAAGTATATATCTTGAAGATGATTGAAAAAATATATTGAGTGAAACATGTGAAAAAAAAAAAACTTGAGATTGATAAACACCTACGTCTTAAGAGAAAGATTCAAGGTGACAAAGCTAAGGTATGATGTTATCTTTGGTATGCCATGGCTAGAGATGAAAAATAAGCAAGTTGATTGGGCAGTAAAGACAACTTCTTTTAAGGATAGAAGTTGTAAGGTGATTCTTTGCACCTCTACATTAAATAAAGAGAAAAGATAATCTACAACCAAAGACTTACTCGTAGGAATGACCTTTATGAAGAAGAAAATAAAGCATGAATAATTGGTATATATGGTGGTTTCAAATCTTACATCAATGGTAGAAAAGACAGCCAAAAGGATAGAATGGCATAACAGTTGATACAAAAATATCAAGATGTCTTTTCAACCAACCTACCTAATTACGTACATCCTAATCGAGGTACATCTTTTTAAATAAAACTATTAAGTAGAACCAAATTAATAAGTTGACCAATTTATCACCTAGCATCAAAAGAACTTGAAGAGCTATAGAAGACATTAGATGAAATTTTGGAAAAAAAACTCGTTCAAGAAAGAACATCACCATGAGAAGAATTTGTATTCTTTATACCTAAGAAAGATGGTAGAATTTGTCTTTGCATTGCCTATCGAGGTCTTAATAAGCAAACTGTTAAAAATGCATATCTATTTCTATTTGTGGATGATCTTCTTGACCAACTTTGAGGTGCGACCATCTTTAATAAATTGGATCTCTAGAGTAGCTATTAGCAAACACCTATTGCAAGAGAGGATGTGAAAAAGATGACATTTTTTATGTGCTATCGACATTTCAAATGGCTAGTTTTATCCTTAATACTCCAGCCTCTTTTATGGGTCAGATGAACAAATTATTTTGAGACCTTTTGAATAAGTATGTAGTTGTCTTCATCGATGATATCTTCATATATAATAAAACCTTTGAAGAGTATAATCAACACCTACAAGAAGTACTATATCAGATGCAAGATAGTCGCTTCTATTGGAAGTAATCAAAATATGAACTTTGGAAGTCGAAAGTCACCTTTTTGGAACATGTGGGGTTCTCCAAAGGTATGCATATGGAACAACATAAGCTGAAAGTAGTAGATGATTGGTCAACCTCTAAGAATACTTTCGAAGTTTGCTTATTTTTAGGCCTTGTTGGATACTATCGCCATTTTATTTGGTAATTTGCTCACATTGCTATCTCATTGATAAACCTATTGGAAAAAAGTGCCTCATTTGAATGGAAGTTGGAGCAGCAAAATACCTTTGATAAGTTGGAGGTACTCATTACTGCTCCAATATTGCAACCGTATAATCTTAACTTTCCTTGTATGCTTGACATTGATACTTTTGACTTTGCTATTAGAGCGGTCCTTCAACAAGACTTTGGTAGGGGTCTTCAACTTGTAGTGAATGAATCATACAAGCTCAAAAGGACAAAGCGGAATTATTCTATACATGATTGAGAGCAATTAGCAATTATACTATAATGATAGTGGAGACTTTGTCTATTGGAGGGGAGCTAATAGTTGTTTGGACTGACCATCAACTCTTGCTACATGATTTACATCTGAAAAATATAAAATCGTGGCATCACCATTAAAAAGAATAGTTACAAATTTTTGATATCTAGCTTGAGTACAAATAAGGGAAAAAATATACTGTATCAAATAGCTTATTGTGTAGACCAAAGTTGAAGGACAAATCAAGAGATAAGACAGAAGTCGCTACCATTAATAGTATCATTTGAGATCTAACCAAAGAAGCAAAATAGAAGAAAGCTACACATTGAGATGCTTATTTCAAGATGGTTAGCGATCGATTGAAGGTGAGAAATATATAATATCAAGTTTACATTCTTAGTGATGGTTTATTCTATTTTAAGAAGAAAATTTATGTACCTAATAATGTTAAATTCTAGATGCGCATACTTCAGTAGGAACATGACATTCCAATATCTGGATTTGAAGCACATAGTTTTGAGTAAGTTTGGATTATAATGTTTGAATCTTTGTACACTCCTGCAAGTCATATCAATGTAATAAAGATGCAACATAGCATCTCTTAGATTATTACAATCAATTTTGATACCTACAACATGTTGGAAGTAGGTACCTATGGATCTCGTTACGTATTTGCTATAGATGCTTCATAATCATACCACAATTTTGTCTTTGTAGATCGACTCTCAAAGCAACTTCACTTAGCTACAATGTACTTGGATATTGATGCCTCAACGCTTGCATGAGACTTTTTTGATATTATCTTTTTATCACCATGGATTACCTCGTATCATCATTTCAAATTAGGATCCATACTTTACAAGAAGTTTTTTGGCAAGCCTTATTCAAGCTACTAGGTACACAACTTGCCATGTCTACAATCTTCCATTCTCAAATAAATGGGCAAACAAAGCTTACAAATTGGACCTTGGAGGATATGTTGTGGGCATTTGTAGTGGTTCATCATAATAATTAGGATGAATATTTGATGCCCTTAGAGTTTGCTTACAATAATACTATTCAAGCAAGTATCGATCATTCACTATTTTTCCTTAAAATTGATTAGCATCCAATTATGCTAGCAATTCTTCATGGTCCTATCAATACCAACAACCTGATAATAAAAGAATTTATATAATGATTGACAAGAGGTATAATACCACCTTCTTATTGCACATAATTGACAGAAGTAGTATATGGATAACCATCGATAATATAAGACTTTTTGGGAGGGTGATCAAGTGTTACTCTCCAACGCCAACTTGCCACTTCCTACGTCAATCTAAATGTATAAACTAGTACCTCGATTGCTTGGATCTTTCCACATTTTTGCAGTGATTTTTAATGTTACATAGTGTCTCAAGCTTTTGCGACATGTTCAAGTTCATCTAGTCTTGTATATTTTACAATTGAAGAAATTTCATATCGAGCCAAAGTACTTTTTGAATTGACATCAACGACTACCACTACCAGATGTAGTTGATGAGTGACAAGAATATGAAGTGGACAGCATTTTGGAGCATCGCTACCTTCATCATGGCAATGGATATCTACAATTTCAATACAAAGTTCTTTGGAAAGGTTATTTCATTCATGATATAATGTGGAAACCTACGCAAAACCTCACCTATTGCAAAGAGATAATTTGGACATACCATTGAGAGTGAAATGAGGACATTTTATATTAGTGGAGGAGGATTAACTATGATATAGTATAAATAAGATAATTGTATAGATAGTTAGAACCATGGAAGTTTTTAGAATTGAGATTTGGTTAGTGGACCAAGTACGATCCACCATAGAATATTCTAGAAAGAATTTAGAATGGTTCTTTATATAAGGTCCACCATAGAACCTTTTAAAAAAGACTTAAGGTAGTTATCTAAATAGAGTTTATCACCTAGGAACATTCTAGAAGGTTTAAGGTAGTAGGACAATATAAAAAGGACTGGCCAAGGTCTGTTGGGACATCTGGTTAGGTATGGCTTTGGATCCTTTTTCTTAGTAAAATTGGTTTTTTAACTTTTTGTTTAGTTCTGCTCTATTTCATTTTTGTTTGCTCAATTTTGTCTTTTATGTCCTATTTTGTTTAGTTTCATTTAGTTTTGTTCTAGTCTATTATATCCTATTTTGTGATGAGGCTTTATATTACTGTAGATTAAAAAGATCTGGGATTTTTGAGATAGTCTGGTCTTGTTTTGTAGTATATATAGAGGCAAGAGTAAAACCTTTTTTATTCTTGTCAATTCCTTTCTTATTCTTAGTCTAGATTCAAGAGTCTCTAGTTTCTTTATCCTTTTGCAATAGCCATTCCAATTTCGTTTTAATATATATACTTCTTTATTTTGATTTTGTTATTCTTTTTTATTTATTTTCATCAAGTTCTTTGCTTTGACAATTGGTACAAAAAAAAATTGTCTTTAAAGCTTCAAATTGCTTCCACTTCTTGATTTCAATGAAGTTTGTCTTTACAAGTCAAATGTGTAAGTGGAGCTGCAGCTCAAGAGAAGTCCTTTATGAAGATCTAATAGTAGTTAGCAAATCCCAAAAAACATTAGACATCTTGTTGTCGTACTATAAAAGATTATAATATATAAAAATTAGTTAAAATATATTATATATTAATAAGTCTAGATGTATGTTAGAATGATTAATAGATTAATTTAAAGAGAGTGGATTTAAGAAACTTTATTTTAAATTTTATCTTTCTTAATTATAGCATCTCAAAAAATAAAAATAAATTATAGGACCTAAATATTTAATATGAAGCCTTGAGAGGAGATTAGAGCCTAAAGAAGAAATTATTAACTAATAGGAGGCTTACAGGGAGGAATGAAAGCAAGGCATGGTCGGATGAAAGCAAGGAATGGAGATCTTCATTCCTATTGGTCGAAGGCTATGCCCAATGGGCTTCAAGGAGGCTGCCTGAGGCCTTATTAGGGATTAGGGTTTTTCTTTCAAAGTCATTTGAGCTTTGGAGGCTAAGAACATCAAGTTTAGGTTTTTGGGTACGGATTGGATGAAAATTTTATATGATTTGGAGTTTTTATGAAGTAGTTATTTGCACTCAAAGTTAAGGTGTCAATTTCATACCTAGTGTCATTCTTTGGAGCATAACGTACATCTACGGAGAGCAACAAAGGATTGGCGATTGAGATTGAAGAGAACATTTTTTTGACTATACTTTTTATATATTATTTGATGAATTTAGAATTTAGATGAAGAAATTATAGAGAGTTGAAGTCAACGCATCCAAATCAAAGGCAGTAAGTAAGTGATTTTATTCATAGTAATGGTTGGAGCCATATCTTGAGTTTTTGGACGAATTTTTATCTCAAACCTTATGAAGAAGGTAGATTATTGTATTAAAAAGCTATACATATAAATTTTGTAGTATTTGAATATTTAATTTGTGAAATATGAAGAAAATTACATATAAGTATATAAAAATTAAGGTTTGAAGCTACAATTAGGATTTTAGTAATATCCTAAGATCTGCAATAAATTTGTAATTAAAATTTATTGTTGTAGTTTTTAAAAGTATATCAGTACTTTTTATAAAATATGAGTGTGTTTGAATGGTCCGATTGGAAGATATGAATTTTTGAAGTTTGGAAATAATACTCCATAATGATATTTAAGGATTTAGAGATTTTATCATATTTTGGATATTTTTGGGAACTTAAGACTTATATATTTGCTGTAATAGCACTTAAAAGATATATATATATATATATATATATATATATAAAACTTGGTCTTTCTTATTTCAAGACTTGATTAAGCAATTAATAGCAGCCAAGAGTCCAGTACTTTCTTGAGGCAAATTCTCTCTACCCTGACATGGTACTGTTTTTGAAATCTTCAAATCCATAATAGTTTGAACTTTTTAAAGATCTATCATAAGTCCATGATTTGAAATGATATAACCTAAGAAGTCAACTTGAGTAGTGTAGAATACACACTTTTTTTTATCTAGGTATAAAGTCCCACATTTCTTAATTTTTGTAATACATGATTATTATGAAATTCATGTTTTTTTGTGTCTAAGAATAGATCAAGATGTCATCTAGATAACAAAAAACAAAATTATTCAAAAACTCTAAAAAAATATCATTTATAAGATGTTAAAAAGTTGTTGGTACATTAGTAAGTCCAAAAGACATAACATTATATTCAAAATATCCATGCCTAATTTGATATGCAATCTTCCATTCACCTCTTTCTTTGATATGTACCAAATTATATGCTCTTCATAGATCTATTTTTGTATAGATCTTAGCTTGATTCAATTGAGCAAGAAGTTTAGATCTTAAAGGTAGTGGGTACATGTTTTTGATAATGATCTTATTGAGTCCTCAATAATAAATATACATCTGCAATGATCTATCTTTTTTTTTCACAAATAGAATTGGAGCTTTTGTTGGAGATTTGGAATGACACATGAAGTTCTTGGCTAGTTTTTCTTCAATATACTCCTTAAGTTCAGTTAACTCATTTTGTGATTAATTGTAGATTGATCCAAATGGTAATTGTGCTCCTCCTTGAAGGTCAATTGAGCAATCATAGAGATGATGTTTCAAAAGAGTATCCACATTTTTTTCTCAAATAGAGCTTGAAATTCTTGATATTGGCTTGGAATGTCACTTAAAGTCTTTGTACTATTAGAAATGGATGTGGCATAAATGAAACAAGGTGATCATTCTTTTGTAGTATACAAGAAAGCTCTTATATCTACAAACATACATTTAATTGTACTAGATTTGTAATTTTTTACTTAATTAATTAGACTCTTAGTTATATTTTTAGAAAAATTAAGACTACAAGAAATCGAATGTACTTAAGGATTATATTTTTTTAGCCATGATAAGTCTAAAATGATTAGATTAGAAGAAGATTTAATGATATTAAATACCACAAAGATATTATAACCATTGATTATTACTTCTGTAAGAAGGGTTTTGTGAGTAATATCTCCAAAAGACAACAGGCGACCATCTATGACTTCTATATGAATAGGTTTAGTTTTCTTTATTAAAGATATGTTAAATCTTTTAATAATTTCTTTATCTATGAAATACACTGAGGCTCTTGAATCTAACAAGACAGAGGCTTTATAATGTTTAGGTCCTATAATAATATTTAATATAAAATAAGTTGAAGATTCTGAGGAGAGAATATGACCTTTATTAGGTATTGTATAAGATTTGGATTTCATGGTTCCTATTATAGCTGCATAAACTTATTTTTTGATATATTATCTTCTTTGACATTTGTACTCTTCATTTTATAATTACATTACTTCTTTAGATAATCTTGAGCAAAGTCCTTAGATTCTCCACAATATAAGCACAATCCTTCTTAATGGTGACAAGTCTTTTCTTGCTCAATAAGAGGTTTGAAACATATCGCATCAATTTGCATATCATCTACTTTCAAATGTATGTATTGAGGAGGTGCTCGTGTTGCCATTGAATTATAGTAACGTTGAGGCCTACTTATCCAACTCTCAAATCAAAATTTGAAAAGTTGATTGTCACAAATCTTAGCAAAGTCAATCACATGCCTCAATGTTTAAGGATCAAATAAGTTGAACATTAATTTCTTTACCTCATATTATAATCTATAGAAAAATTTGCTAATAAGTGCAGCATCATCCTATTTAATATCAATTACAAGTTGTTAAAATTGAGAAGCATATAATGTTAAGGATTAATTGCTTTGTTACAAAATATGAATCTTGTTGGTTGCAACATGAGTTGTATCATGTTCTCTATATATGGATCAAAAATCTACCAAGAAAGCCTCTAAACTATTTAGTATTGGATCTCATTAATTAAGAATAGATGAAAACCACAATAATATTAAACGTAAAAGAAGTGTACCAATGAATCTAACTTGTGATCCTAAAGTTGCATAGTTTTGAGATTGAAGTTCAATCACAAGTTATAATTGAGTGATAAATCCTGAAAATTTGGATCTTGTGCCATCAAACTTCTCAAGTAGGGCAACTCTTAGTTTTCTACTACCAAAAGGATATTCCACTGTAGGAGAAGAGACATGATTTGGTGCAAATATTGAAGTAGCTCCAATCATATCTATATCTTCACGTCTTACCATTCTTGTTGCTTTTTGTCATGGTAAATTGAATTGATGCATCACAAGCATTAACTCTCTCAATTACTCTTATATTTGTGCCATTGCACTCATTATTTCAAGAAGCTCTACCATCATAATACTTAGAAATAAAAAATCTAATTTTGCTCAAGTCTTGTAGAAGAAAGGATTAGACATTAAAGAAGATACTAAGAATAATATCAATTTAAAAGAAGGTAATCTGTAACTTCTAATATACTTATGTCTTATCAAAAGAAAGGGATAATTTACTCTTAATCAAGAAAAGACAAGGCTCTGATATTATAAGTATACTCTTGCCAATTTGTTAGGGACAAGAACTTCATGAAAGTAAATAAAGAAGTATAATAAAATTAAAATAAAAAAATATGTATATTAAAAAGAAACTAGAATGGCTATAGCCAAAAGACAATGAAACAAGAAACTCTTGAATCAAGACTAGAAGCAAGAAAAGAATAGACAAGAGTAAAGAGGGCTTCACTCTTGCATCTATATATATTATTTAACTAGGAGCTATATGGTGATATTCTATAGGACCTCTAATATGTGTTGACTTTACAAGACACATGCCTTAGCTTATAAGGCAAGTTTTCTATATGTGTACCACATAGTTAGCTTGTTCTTTAAGCTACCAACATGCATAGTATATGGCTAACTTGTTGACCATTTTTCTAACCTAAAAAGTCAATTATAGATACCTATGAAGTCAAAGCAATATCTATAAAGCTTCTAGAAAGCTTCTATAAAAGATATTATGGAATTAATTTATTTTTACTTACTTTTATCTAATCATATAGGTAATTATTGGTTTATATATGTATATTTTTGATAGAATGAAGACTCTAAGAAATAATTTTGTACTTAAAAAAAAAACTATGAAATAGCATCTATGTAAGAAGCTTGACATGGAAAAAGATAATAGAATATGATCAATTTAGTTCGTTAGTTATCACAAACAAATTAAAAAATTCAGTCCAAATACAAGATTACACTTTTCAGAACAAATCATAAATGGCAAATCACCTCATTGGTTATAAGATTAGCAAGGTAATTAAACAAAATTGCACAATATCATAATAGGGCTTGATAATACACAAAAATATATCTATATCTATATATATATAGTTAAATATTGTAATTACTTCACTTGAGACTCTTCTTTTGCCTTCTTTAGTATTAAGAGATAAGATATTACTTTGGTAACATATCTTAGCCTATCAATGAATCAGACAAATCCCATTTTCTATCACATCAAAATAAAATAAAAAAATAAAAAAACAGAAATAAAAAAATAAAAAATCACTTTAAATCATTTCATTAACAAACGGAGAACATTTGTATGGGATCATTTTATAAAAACCAGCCACCTAAACTTTGATTGAGTTTTTACTGACCACCAAGCCCTAATACAAGAAACCCCTACAGCACCCCTAGTGTCTGTCCGTGGCGGTTTCAAACCCCTCTTCCTCCAGACTTTATATTCCCCCTTTTGCAGTCTCCCTTTTGTAGCCTCCCTTGCATGTCCCGAGGTACACAGATAACATTTGGCGTACTAGCTACGGTGCTTCGACGATGCAACTAGGCAAGGTTTTCAACAGTAGGTAACACGGAATGTTGTAGACGAGTTCAGACAATTTGATGCCGTTTCCTCCAGTGAATGTGCAGTAGAAGATTCTAGCGCCGCTAATACAACTTGAACAGTAAGCAAGTGATACATCCAGAGATTGCCAGTTCGATGTTGACGTGTTGCGGCATCCAGGCGTTCCACCTTCGTTGAGTGCATAACACAATGCATACATAGATAGGTATACAAGCTAATGCTGCAAGTGGATGACCACATATGTTTCCGCATCACCAGAGCAGACACAACAGAAGTAGTACAGCTTCAATCAATTCTTATAAACCTCGCAGGTACCCTCGAAAGGGCTAGCTGGTTCATGTACTACTCGTGTGTAAGTGGCACTGGAACAATAATTATATTGAACGTGAATGCTTCTCTTACAATCCGAAACTGCTTCATGTCGATCATTCCATTACAGCACTCTACTGCACATATACTACACCTGAGACTTACAACACTGATTCCACTGCTGATGCATTCTCGGATAAGCCATAGATTTTCCCAAAGTTGACTCAGTTAATTAAACGGTTGTACCTTCATCGGTAGCCCGCTTATATCCCCTTTAAACTGGTATTCTGCTATCTCCAATCACCTCCATCTTTACATTCCTTTATGCCATCGCCATTTAAATTCTAGTAGGCATCTCCGCCCTACTCGTCATCTTCTCAACACTTACCACTGCTTTTCTTCCTGCCGTCCTTACCTCCCTTCTTGCCACCCTCACCCCCTTTTTGCCGCCATCGCTTCCCTTCTTCCCGTCATAACCCCCGTTCTTTCCATCATCACCTCCCTTTTTACCATCGTCGCCTCCCTTCTTGTCGCCATCGCCTCCCTTCTTGCCGTCGTCCTTCCCACCATTGTTCTCCACACAGCACTACTTCGCCTTTTCATACTTCAGCCACTTCTTGCAAGATTCCGCCTCGCATCTGCCGTTTTTGTGCACACACATACACATAGCCTCGATTCAGCACAGAGCGCGCATGACAGAACGCCCGGCAACCGACCCCCGCATGCAAGTACATCCACACCCTGAAATCCGATGACTCCCCACACTTACGTGCATCCCGCTTCACCGCCGTAGTACTTTGGCTGCGAGCACTTTATATTGCACCCGCCACAGTTGTTCACGTTCATGCTCACCTCCGTCTCGCACCCGTTCATCCAGTTGTTGTCGCAGTTCCTCCACCCTGGGTGACAAGTGTACTCGCATTTGCTGTTGCTGCACTTAACATTGGCGTGTGCCACAGGGCTGCACTTCTTCCTGCACCCACCGCAGTTGTTGACGTCGTTGCTCACGTTGATCTCCCACCCGTCGCTCCAGCTGTTGTCGCAGTTCTGGTACGGTGCTGTGCAGGAGAACTCGCCCTTTCCGGACTTGCAGGTAGGTACGGCATTCGCACACCCGCCGCACTTGATACCACAGTTGCCGCAGTTGTTGGGGTCGGTGTGGACGTTGATCTCGCAGCCATTCTTGGCGTAATCTTTGTCACAGTCTTTGAATCCCGCTGCGAAATACGTAGCACTCGCAGCACCTGATCACAAACCATGCACCACCACCAACGTCAAGTTCATTCCAGCCGTCTTCGATAACGTGATGAACAGTGGCATCGTAACCTGAGCAGTAGTCGCAGCGACGCAGCATCACATTCTCCAGGACAGCGCATCCGGCGAAGCTAAAATGTAGACAAGTGTGAATTCATTAAAGAACTGGAGGTTGGGTCACATGAGTATCTGCCGACGCCAGAAGTATAAGCGCTGCGAGCGGCAGCAACTGATGCTTTGCCATGGCGTCTAGCCGGTACACTGGAGATCATGCCCATGGACTTGGTTATATACGGGAGTTTTTAACTGTGGTGGACGTGTGCATGTAACTTTGGTCCAGGTTTCATCTTGGTGGAATAGTCTGTCAATGTATTGAGACGTATGAGATTTTCTAAAGTTGTGAAGGTGCTCCTTTACTGAGGTGTTTACTTTGAGGTCAACTCCCACCTGATTTGACGAGGTTAGCTGTGGGTTTTGGGGGACGGAGAATAGACTCCATCCTTCGCCAAAGACAGTGCTCACTTTGTTTAGTAACCCGACCTCAATCATGATTATCTACACAGCCGTGTCTACGCGAACGAACATGCACTGAAAGAGAGGAAGATTTTGCCTGCTTGCCTTCGTCCGCTTTCATTCGTGGGTATTGTAATGGCTGTGTCGTGTTCGATCAAGTGCAACCGATGGACAAGGTCAACGCTTGGCTAATACCAGGGTGGCGACAACGCGAACGCCTTCCGATGTTGTAGCCCACGAGTTTCAGCTTTTTCACGTCAACTCTCCTCCACGAAAGCTCAGGTTCCATTATGAGGTCGGCTTTTGCAAGGTTTTGAGAGTGTCGAGCTGTAGCTTATCGAAGTCATAGAAAATGAAAATATTAAGTGTCGATCGAACGCAATGATTTTCTATTCTAAACTCGTCCACCTATGACAGGAAGGAGAGGATCGATGCAAATCAGATACTTTGTATCCCATTGTGTGGATTTGCAATGTGGGCATCACATTCTATGGGATGTGGTGGTCATTGTGTTCCTACATGAGTAAGAAACAGGAAAGCTGATAAGCCATTGGTGTTGTGCTCTGTAGGTTTACTCAAAGCCATTGATAGGGCGTGGAACTTACCAGTCTTCATCACACGCTTGGATTAAAATCTCCACACGACACCGGCTGAAAGGGCAGTTTTAACTGCACAATTCTTCACGGCAATGATATTCCTTCACATGCTAGCAAATTTCCCCACATGTTGGGAACAAGAGACGGAAGCACCAGACACACTAAAGAATTATATTCCGTTTGAATTTGCCAGCTCATATGTAGTCAGGTAGCATAAGGAAACGATTGAAGGTAAAGTGGACACAAATGTTGAAGCCTCTTCGTGTTGTGTACCTGACTCAGCCTGGGTGTTGTTCTCTGTGTTAAAGTGAGAGGCCCCTGATGTAAGAGAAAGAACACTAAGAATGATAAAATAAAGTATGTTAATAAAATAACTTGATTACATTATAATAATAAGAGCTTTTTATATTATCTCATGGAGAGAAGTAGTTATAACTTCTTCATAACTACTTTGTAACAACCTAAAGATAATTCTATATTCACTAATATATATTATTTAATCTAACATATATTAGTAAATCTAACACCTCTCTCTAAATCATCATAGATTATATTATATTTGAATTATCAATATTGATTAATCTTTCATGAAGTTGTATTTGGACTTTCACAGTGATTTTGTCATTATATCTACTTTTATATCATTTGTATGTATAAATTCTAAAATAACTTTATTTGCCTTTATTTTTTCTTGAATGTAATGGTATGAAAGTAGAATATATTGTACTACTATGGCTTATTTCTTAGAATGCCAACTCAAAAGAAATGAGTTGAGGTAAAATAAGTATCTAAAAGTAGATTTTTAAGCATCTATTTTTCTTGCATAATCCACATCACTTTAACCATAAAGTTATGGTGGAGATGTGGGAGAAGAACTTGAATTATTCTAGTCCAAAATTTTGAGTTCTTTTTAAATAATGGATTATATATTTTAAAGTAGTCCAATGAATTGGATTAGGCTTAGCCATAAATTTTGTCATCGTCTATCATAAAAAAAATAGGAAGAGAAGAGAGCTTTAATCAAAATGAAATAAGAAAAATCATCTGAGATTAAAAATAAATCATCAATGTAAAGTCTAAAGTAGATAATAGATATAGATAAGTATTTATAATAAACATTGATATCCAAAATATATTTTGAAAATCCATTAATAACAAAAAAGTTATTAAAGAGATTATATCATATGAAAGGAGTTTTTTTTACACTATATAAGGATTTAAATAAATGACATACCTTGCTTTTATGACTAGATACAATAGAGCCTTTGGATTAAGTGATGTAAATGTCTCCTTTAAGAACCTCATTTAAAAAGGTTGTAATAGCATGTATTTGATGAATATAAAAATTATAATGAGTAGCTAAAGCAAAAAAAAAAAATAAAGAGATGTCAATTTGATCACAAAAAAGAAAGTTTTATAATAATCAATATCTTTTTATTACAAGAAATTTTAAGCAATAAATCATGCTTTAAAGCATGCTAAAGAACCATCAAAATTATATTTTCAATAAAATAGCCATTTAATATAGACAATATAGCAATAAGAAAGATAAGATATCAATTTTCATGTGCCATTCTTGATTAAAGAATTATATTCACTCTCTATAGCTAAGTACCAATGGAAGATATCTTCACTTATAAGTACTTCATAAATTGAAAGTAGATCTGCCAAGGTGGCTAAAAATCCACCAACAAAGAAAATATTATTGTTAGACTTGAGTGCTCTTTAAATCCTATATATGATTTAAATAGATGCGTAAAGTAATTTATTCTTTAAAAAATCCTGTTAAGGATCAAGAGAAGAAATCTTAGATAAATTAGGCATGAAACTATAAGGATCAATGATCACATTGTTGGAAGGGAGAGATATAAGAAAATGTAGTGAAAAAAATTTGGAAGCATCCATCAAGAAAGCTTCTTTATAAGCACCAAAATCTATAAAGAATAGAAGTTCTAAATGAAAGATTGGCCATGAAAGATGGTTATTTGGGTAAGAAGAAAGAGATTTTATTCCAACTCAAGTGATGTATCTAAATCATATAAATATATGAATAAACCTAGTGGAGTCAATAGAGCCACCAATAAAGTGCCCATAGTGACCTTGATGGATTAGATAATACCATGTGTATTATAATCACTAGTTTAGTGAATTAGTATAGGAATTTTGAGATAATATATATATATATATATATATATATATATATTTATTATAAGAATGAATCTCTTATAGAGTTGTCTTTGAGAAGAGATTTTAAATTACATATCTTTTTTTAGATTAATCAATAAAAATTAATGATTTTTTAATAACAATTTTATCTTCATTAAATATTTAATTGAACAAGCATTTAAATAGAATCATTCATCCAAAGCAATTCAAAAAAATAAAAAAACAAAAAAAAACAAAAAACAAAATAAAATACTTTTGTAGTTTTTAAAAAATAAAATAAAAAAAATAATAGAATAAAAGAAAAAAAATAAGAATAGGAAGAGAAAAGAAAAGCAAAAAAGAATAGTAGAAGAAAAAGAAATCAAAAGAAGGAGAAAAAGAAAAGAAAGAAAATAAGAGAAAGAAAACCATTTGGATTCTTCTTATTATTTTTTATTATTTTTTATTATTTTATTCTTTAGTTTTAGTTGCTAGTTTGAAATAGATGTATTGTATCAAGGATTAGAATCATATAGAGGTTGGATATGTGTGGAGCTTCAAATCTATAAGAACAGCAGTAATTGTAGCAGATTTATTTGGTCTGTATAAAGTAAAGCCAAATTAAAGGCTTCTACCAATAAATGATTGTCAAGAGCCTCTATTAGGCACGTAAAGCCTTATAAATTCTAGAGTGGCAATATTATAGTGGTGTTTGCTTCTATGATCTACTATATCTTATCTTTATTTTTTGTATTACAATTGGATTTGTATTTTATTTATTTTTTAGATATTTTATTTTCTTTTGAGATGCAATAGAAGTTAATTCTTCTTTTGGTTGCTATGGTAGCTGTATGCTGCAATTGGCATTGACCTCAACTAAAATCACATTGAACTTGATTATGTGCCTTGGTTTATATGCTTATAATTAAATATATCAATATTAGAGGTTGAAAAGTCTCAATTGGAGCAATGATAGAACTTTGGCTATGATTTTATTTCTTCTATGTTCTCTTTTAGTTCAAAATCCAGAAAAGTAGAATACTACAATTTGATTATTTATGGATCCTACTTCATTCTAATATGTGTAATGGTCAAATTTGTTGATTGCACGCATATTCAAGTTCCTTCCTTGAACTTATTGAATTGTAAAGAGAATACTATATTGTGAACTTACTTAGACTGTCAAGGATATGAACCTTAAAGAAAGAAAATCCTCAATACACTCTTGTGTCACTTAAACAAACTAGAAAGTCAGTCAAAGATGATATAATATTGAATTAGAATGGCTATTTCCAAAAACAAGAATACGAGAAAGTCTTGAAGAAAGACTAAGGACTAGAAAGGCCTTGATAAGAGTTAAGAAGGCTTCACTCTTGCCTCCATATATACTCTTAACTAGGAGCTATATGGCAATGTCCTATAAGACCTCTAAAACGTATTAACTTTGCAAAAAGTATATCTTAACTTGTAAGGTAAGTTTTTTATATGTGTGCCATATAATTAGCTTGCTGTGTAAGTTACTAACACGTGGTTAACTTGTTGACTAAGTTTTTAACCTACCAATCAACTACAAATATATGTAAAGTCAAAGCAATGTCTATAAAGCTTCTAAGAAATTTCTCTAGAAAGTATTATGAAACACCATCAAAAAAATTTCCTACCTCTAATAAAATTACCAAATGCCAAGAGTCTCTTTTAAGGTTGTGATATGAAACATGTTGTATCTCGCCATCCAGTTGAAGAAAGACATATCATTCTTAAGGATCTTCATCTTGATTCTATTATCTTAAAGTTTGTGATAATTGCAATGTTTTATTTGATAAGTCCACAAATAAAAGTTCTTGAGTTGAATTTTTTGGTTGTTGATCCTCCATCTCCTTAGCATCATAAATACATAGAAGCTACAAAGAAGGATAAAAGATAGAGTATTATCTTCTTTTGATCTTGTTTCTTTTATATCAAAAATTTTCTATTCTTCATTTTGGTTTTGATGGATTTTGTCAATAAAAAGCTTCAACTCTCTTTATTGTATTTATAAGATTTTTTGGTAGCTTCTATGTTCATTCATTAATATCATAACCATGCCAATGAATAAGATATTTTAATCTATTTCAGTGCCGCCTTGAATCTAAGACTTCTTCTACCTCAAACTCTTGATTATTATCCATTTCTATAGAAAGAAGTAGCATTTGTCTTTTTCTTAAGATATTTACTATCTTATATGGCTCAAGAAGGGGTACGTGAAATATGGAGTAGGTCTTTATAGACTCCAATAGAGATAATTGATAAGCAACAAGATTTACTTGTTCATCGATAGGACCAAGCCTACAATAGTCCAACTTGTTTCAATGACAAGTAGTCTTGATATTGCGACAAATTAACTATAATTTGTCACTTATAATGAATTCTAGTTATTCATTGTCATAGGCATCTATATTAATTTTTTATTATTCTTGAGTTCTCTTTAATTGCACCTTCATTATTGTATGTAGCTCTGACAAATGATTTGCCAAATCTTCTACCACAAGATTATCAACTTTTGAAAAGTCAAAAGTATCAAGTCATGGATGATAACCATAGTTAGGAAAGAAATGTATTTATTGAGTGGAAGAATGTATTGAATTATTATTTGCAAACTTTGCCAATGATAAAAGAGTTGTCCAATCAACTTGATAATAGTTGATGGTACACCTCAAGTACTGCTCCAAAACTTAATTCACCTATTTTGTTTGCCTATTATTTTGAAGATAAAAAATCAAAGAGAGCTTTAAATCTAACTTTAAAATCTTGAAAAGGATTTTCTAAAATCTTGATATAAATTGAATCCCCTTATTTAATATAATATCTTTAGATAATCCGTGATAGCAATAGATGTTGTTAAGAAAAAGCTTAGCCATTTTTTTTATCTATGAAAAATTTTGTACATAGTATAAAATGTGCCATCTTAATAAAACGATCTACTACCACAAATATAAAATCATACAAAGTTGAGACTGAAGGATCTATAATAAAATCTATAGAAACGGAAGACCTCAATTGTTCTTCAATAGATAAAGGTTGAAGAAGTCTATAAGGTCGATGGTAAGGAATTTTGATTCATGAACAAATATCACATGATTGTACAAAGTCTTTGACTGCCTTCTATATTTGAAGCCAATTTAAAATACTCGAGGTTCTTCTAATCTGTATATATAATGATTAGACTGAAGGCACCTTTTAAATAATGATGACATTCTTGAAATGAATCCATGATTGTAAGGAATTCTTTGTTGTAGATCTTATAATTAATCTCGGCTGTTGAAAATTTTTTGGAATGAAAAGTCACTAGATAGAATATATCATTTACACTCATTTTTGATAATACTACACTCAAGGCAAAATTTGATGCATCTATTTCTATAAAAAATTCTTTAAAGAAGTCAATACAATAAAAGATTGATGTAAGAATAAACTCTTTTTTTAAAGCATCAAACGATGTTTTGGCTTCTTTACTCAATTCAAGTTTGTCTTTACAAGTCAAACATGTAAGTAGAGCTCTAATTTTTTTTAAAAAAAATCTTAATGAAGATCCAATAATAATTGACAAAGTCCAAAAAGAATTGTACGTACTTTATTGTTTTTGAAATCTTCCAATCCATGATAGTTTAGACATTCTTCAGATCCATTATTAATCCTTCATTAGAAATGATGTATCTTAGGAAGTCAACTTGAGTAGTATGAAATATATACTTTTCTAATTTGGTATATAATCTTGCATCTCTAAGTTTCTATAATACATGACAAACATGAATTTCATAATTTTTTGTGTTCTTAGAGTAGATTAAGAAGTTTTCCACATAACAGACAATAAAATCATTAAAAAAACTCATAAAAGATATCATTCATTAGATATTGAAAAGCAGTTGATGCATTTGTGAGTCCAAAAGGTATGACATTATATTCAAAGTATCCATACTTAATTCAAAACACAATTTTCTATTCATCTTCTTCTTTAATGCATATCAAATTATATATTCCTTTTAGAACTATTTTTATATAGATCTTTGTTTGATTGAGTTGACCAAAAAGTCTTGAAATCAAAGGTAAAGGATACTTATTTTTGATGGTGATCTTGTTGAATCCTTGATAGTCAATGTACATCCACAGAGATCCATCTTTTTTCTTTACAAATAAGATAGGAGCCTCAGCTCAAGATTTAAAATAGAGTATGAAATTCTTAGCCAAGTTCTCATTAATTAACAACCAAATTATTTTTTAATAAGCTATAAATTGATCCAAATGGTGGTTGAGCTCTTTCATGAAGATCGATGGAACAATCTTTAGATCGATGCTCTAGAAGAATATTTGTATTTTTTTTTTCAAAAATGTCCTAAAAATCTTGATATTAGCTAGGAATACCACTTGATGTCTTTTCATCATTAGAAATAGGAATGGTATATAAAGTAAAAGATAATCCTTCTTTTGAGGCATGCATAAAAGCTCTTGTACCTACTACTAAGGGTTTGGATATATTAGACTTATGTATTTCTACTTGACTAATGGATTTTTGAATTAAACTATCAAAAAAATTAAGGTTATAAGAAATCTAATCTATTTGGAGGTTATACTTTTCTAACCAAGATAATTTTAAAATAACTAGATTGAACAAAGATCTTATTATATTAAATATTACTATACTATTGTTATCTTTAATTGCTACATCTAAAGGAATAGTTTTATGCGTAACATTTCTAAATGCTAGCGAATGACCATCTATAACTTCTACATGTACAGGTTTAATTTTTTTGACTAATGATATCTCTAGATTTTTGATAAAATCTTTGTCTATAAAATAGGCTAAGACTCATGAATATAATAAAGCTAAGACTTTGTGATTTTTTGGTCCTAAATAAACTTCTATTGTAAAATAAGGTAAAGGATTTAAGGAGAAAATATAATCTTTACTATAAATTATATAAGATTCCAACTACATGGTTCCTATTGTAGCTGAAGAAACTTGTTTTTCAATAGATTATCTTCTTTGGTAACCATGCTTTTCATTTTGTAGTCGCCTTAGTTCTTTGGACAATGTTGAGCAGTGTATTTAGTTTCTCCACAATATAAGCATAAGCCCTATTGATGTTGTCAAGTCTTTTTTTGCTTTGTGAGGGATTTAAAATATATTATATCAATTTTCATTGATTTTAGTCTTGATGAATAAGTTTTTGAAAACTTGAGAGCTGCCATCATTATTTGATTTGTTCTTCTTCAACCAAATCTTTGTTCTTAATGTCTTTCAAATAATTAATTATCCTATGCAATGGCTTAGGTAATAAATTGTTCTAAAGATTTTGCCTTTGGCATTGTTATTATCAAATCTTTGACATTTTCCTTCAATCCATATCAAAATTAATTGATAAAGGCTTGGTCATTCTAATCTACATTGCAAGCAAGGTTTTGGAATTTAATAGCATATATGGTGGCTGACCCTAATCCTAACCATAAAGATAAGAACTTAGTTTCTATTGCTCTTTCTCGATGTTTTTGTAGCCATAAACACTTCTAGGAATGAATTCAAATCTTAAAGGAGTTATAAATTTTTTTCTATGAAAGGTACAAACTGAAAGAAAGTACTTTTTAATAGAAGTGCACCTATAAATCCAACTTGAATAAATCCATCCAGATATTGGAAAAGATGCAACCTTAGATAGAGCTTGAATTTTTGCAAAAATCCTCAAAATTTTGATCTTATTCTATCAAACTTCTCAGGCATATTAATCCTTGTCCCTGTCATACTTGTAGAAGCAAAATTCTATAGATTTGGTTGCAAGGTTGATATACTTGGTTCTTTCAATTGCACAACTTTTTGTTGTAGTATCTAAACTTCTTCTATAAGTGTAGGCATAGTACTTCTATGATTCATACTAAAAATATGTCAGATTTTTATTCTTAGAGTATTGACAAGCTTATAATGATCTATAATAATTACAAATCTATTCTCATTTTGGCTGAGAGAAGCATCCATAATCTTTCCTTCCATAGACAACACAAACAAATTCAAAAAGTTAAATTAGTGGAAGATAATCTACAACCTCTAATATCAAATAAAAATTTCTACAAAGAGAGGTAATCTAGTTTCTTCAAGAAAAAAGATAAGTATTAGAAAACATATTTTTTTTATTACAAATAGGTAGTCTACAACCTTCAAAATACAATAATAGAAGTAATATAATCCACTCACTTCTAAAATAAGAAAAAAATAATAAATTAGTACTCTTGTCAAACTATCAATGACATGAATCTCAAAGAAAGAAAATCCTCAATACACTCTTGTATCACTAAAAGAAACTAAAAAATCACTTAAAAATGATATAATATTGAATTTGAATGGCTATTGTCAAAAACAAGAAAACTAGAAAGACTTGATGTAATACTATGGACTAAAAAGGCATTGACAAGAGTGAAGAAGGCTTTACTCTTGCCTCTATATATACTTTTCACTAAGAGTTATGTGGCAATGTCCTATAGGACCTCCAAAACGTATTGATTTTGCAAGACATATATCTTAACTTGTAAGATAAGTTTTTTATATGTGTGCCACATAATTAACTTGTTCCGCAAGCTACTAACACGTGGTTAACTTATTGACCAAGTTTCTAACCTATCAATCAATTACAAATATGTATAAAGTCAAAGTAGCATCTATGAAGCTTCTAGGAAGTTTTTCTAGATGGTATTATGAAATTTTATCTACTTTTATCTAATTCTACCTAATCATATAGGTATTTACTAGAATACTTATGTATATCCATGATATAGACCCACCTTCTTGTAGTCTAGGAATAAGTAGTTTTTTGTTGTTTCTTTGAGTACAATTTGGAAAGGCCAAAAGTAACTTGAAGTGTCACAAGGGATAGGCAACAATTATTTTGAGTTGCTATGGGCTTCTTCAGTTTCTTTGCTAATAGTTGTGGTCTACTCAAACAAGGAGCTGCAATAGTTGTTATTACTCTAGTGCTACTTTTGTATGGTGAACTAGGATTAGTACATAGAAGCAAATTTATCAAGTGTAAGTAGCAAAGTAGTCAAACTGAGAATAGAGTTGGTAGAATTATAATGTCAATAATTAATTAAATAACCAAAACGGATTGAGAGTCTTGGTATAGGAAGAGGTCAAGGAGTAGAATGACCAAAACTATTTTCATCTATTGTATTGGTACGTGAAGAAGATGTTTGTTCCTGATTGATTTGATTCTAATTCGGATTAATAACGAGTGGAAGACCTCCATCTGCCGAAGACGATGTACTTTCACTGCTCGTATCTTTTGAATGATTAATCAGATCGTCCATAGCATATGATGGAGATTGATCCGTATCAGTGGAATTTTATAAGTGAAGCAAAGCATAATTAATTCCAGCCACACTTTGATTAGAGTTGGGGAGAAGAGAACATTTAGAAGATGGAAATGGAAGCTTGATAGATATACCATTGGGTGGATTATTTTCAGAGGATGGTATATCTTGATTGCAGTTGTGCTCATGGAATAGTACGTCCTTGCTTATGATAACTTGTCAACGCTGTAAGTCCCATGTTCTGTATCCTTTAGATGCATCACAATAGCCTAGAAAAATTCCAGTGCGGCTCTTTGGATCTAGCTTCTTGTGCAGTTGGTGAGGTATGTGAGTATATACCTTGCAGCCGAAAGGCCTCATGTGAGCCAATGAGGGCTTGATTCCAGTATAAGCTTCGAATGGTATTATGTGAGGATTAAGATGTGAACAAGTGCGATTGAGTGTATAGACAGCGTTTTCAATAGCCTCGGCTCAAAACGCTGGATCAAGTTGAACATGATGAATCATGCTCCAAATTGCCTCCATTATGGTTCTATTTTCTCACTCTAAAACCGCATTCTGTTTTGGCGAATACTATATTGTGAACTCGTGTTTGATGCCCTCTGCATGGAAAAGGTTTGCGAAACATTTGTTGCAATATTCACCCACGTTATCAATTCTTAGTATGAGAACTTTATGGCCAGTATCTCCGAAAAGAGTCTTGCATAATTGCTGAAAACAAGTGCATCAAATTTCTTGGTAATGCAGAAAATAAATCTGTAGCGTGTATGATCATCTTGAAATAATATGTAGTAAAGTGAACCGCTATGAGAGAGGACGCTCATCGGACCGCAAATGTCACTATGAATCAACATTCGTGATTGTGTAGCTCTGACTCTATTGATGTTCTTAAGAAATGTTGCACGATGAGACTTTCCGAAAGCACAGCTTGAGCATAACATAGGAGCTTGAGTAGTCTTGAGCCTTAAACCATTGACAGCTCCATTAGCTGCCATTTTTCGATTCATGTCATGATGCAAGTGACCTAGCCGAAGATGCCAAGTCTGAAGACCTTGGAGCTCTTCGAAAGAAGTTATGTTTCCATATGTGGCTGCGTAGGAAGCAACTGCGTGAGGGAGTATTATCGTAAAATCAAGAAAATAAGAACTTTACATCATTTTGCCCGTCATAATGAGGTTATTGTTTTACAAAAGTTTGCAAGTATTGTCTTTACAGAGTGTAAAAATCTTGTGTTTCCGAGCAACTTTGGTTAGGCTGAATAAGTTCCTCCCGAATCCTGGAATGTACAAGACCTGCTGGAGTAAATGGATTTTGGTACAATTAGGCAATTGTACAAGGATTTTAATGTCTCCAGTACCCTTGACAAAACAACGATGACCTGCGGGTGTTTCAACAGGCCATACAGCATCCGAAGGCAGAGATTTATAGTTAATGAACCAATGGATCTGATCCGTCATGTGGTCTGTAGCGCCGCTATCAGCAATCCTACCTTTGGAATGATTTCAGAAGCTAAAGCATTATAGGCACGAGTAATATCAGAACTTGGAAAATCAGAAGAAGAAGAAGGTTGATCTTGTTCGTAAGAATTGAAGTGGTTTTGATAGTCATCATGAAGAGCAGTGGAAGAATAGTAATCCACATCGGGATATAATTGTTGTTGATGAAAAAGAGGTTTAGAAACCAATGACTCAGCATAAGAAGCTTGAGTAGAGACTTCCATTGTTCGATGGGATCTTGTGATTGGCAGTAGAAGAAATATGGGGGGGATTAGCATAAAACGCTTTAGAGTTAGGAGCAGAGTCTTACTATAAACGTTTCAAAATCTTGGTCTCTTCCTTTTGCAACCTTAGCTTGAGATTAGGAAGAGTGCGGTCTTCTATAGAAGTGCTTTCTCAGGTGGTCGTGAAATCGTCGAATCTAACAGGCAAGTTAGTTGTAAGCTTTGATATCATGAAAGTATTTGAAAAAAGTTGCATCACCTAATTCACAAAGTTCACTCATGGTGAGTTCTAGTTGTACTATAAAGTTAGACATGGATTGGTCGGGTTCTAATTTCGCATTGAAGAACTGGCGTTGGAGTTCATGAATATTCTCACTACTTTTGTGTTCATACTCCTCAAGAAGCCAATCCCAGACATCTTGCGCTATTATGCAACTAGTCAAAGGAGAAAGGAATTTACGTTTGATCGAGGAAGTAAGCAAGGTGTAGGTATTATAATCTCTCTCTGTCTATTGTTTGTCATCTAAACTGCTATAACCAGTGCCATCTATGTGCTGAATGAAACCTTTCGCACGAAATAGATTTCTAACTTGCCATTTCCATAAATGGAATTTTGTACCACTAAAACGTTGAATACCGATTAAATCCTTTTCGATGGACATAGTGATTAGAATAGGAAGAAATGAATGAACATTTGTAAAGAACTCTTAGGAACAGAGTCTTAGGAAGAGAAATAAATTTGAAAACAATAAGTTCAAATTCAATTTGACAGAAAGATATTACTTAGATATCTTCGTGAACAATGCAATACAACTTTGCAGTCAATAACACAATCAACAATACTCTGAACAATGAAGATTACAGCTATACGATCAACAATCCATTCACTCATGCGCGGTTTTGAAGCCTCGGGCCCATAACCTTTTGTCTCTAAGCTTATAACACAATGCTCTACACACAGATATCGGGTGTAATAATATACTTTATTACAAAAATCCACAGTTATATCTCGAAGAGAAGTTATACTTTTAACAAGTAAATCACTAATTACTAAAGCCGATGGGTGCGAGTGCAATTATAGGTAACCATGTGGAGGTTCAGATGCTGTACTCATGAAGGCGCAGCAGCGGAAGCAATGGACGCCCTGGATGCAACTATGGAAATGTGGTAGCGGTGGAAGCAGCAACAGTGGAAGAGGCGTAGCGGGTTATAGATGTTCTAGTATTGCAGACATTGAGGTAGAGATGACACAGATTGGTTGATTTTACGTCATTTTGTATTGTAAGAGAAGCATTTTCGTTTATAAAGTTTCCGTTCCAGTGGCCTTCGCACTCTAGATGTCCACGAACCTGCCGGGTCTGACGAGCGTGCTTGCTTGGTATACAAGAGTTTGATGAAGCTGTACCACTTCTGTCGTGTCGGTTCAGGCGGCTCAGCAACGGATATGGGTGATGTGGACCCGCAGCAACCGATTGTAAGAGTGGTGTGTGCTGTAGTACGGCCAGGCAAAGGTGGAACCTCTGAATGTCTTGACTTGCGAACTATTCCTACTTGCGGTTTTGAGCTGTGTCACCTGCGCAGAACCAGGGTTTTGGAGAAGTGATGCGAAGCTGTCAGGTCTATCAAGGGTGAAGCTCCTAGTTTCGACACGATAATCTGAAACTGTGCGTTCACAACTGAGGCTAGTTCTGAGCAGCGCAATGTTGTGCACTGGTCCGTCTGATCCAGTGTCTAGTCAGTGCAGGATTGTCATGAACATAATATCATTGTATCTTGTATGTGCGATGTTGTTTACATTTCGAAGTAGAGCAAATCTTTAGTTGAGACGGTGGAATGGCGCCGCATTACACGAATGTTTCACCGACAGTGCCTCTATCGGTAAGGCGGAGGGAACTTGGGATTGTCACGATGTAGTTGGATGGAATGGGAGCAGAGTGTGTTTTGGTTGCACATCAGAAACGGAGGCGTACCAAAGCTGCCTTGCCTGGAAACCAAACTCCAGTGCATGAATACGAATCCTCTCAAGTTCCTGCAATCAAACACACATGATAATTAAATTGTGGCTTTGAATTAACAATCGGTAGAGATGGAGATATTTCATAAGTCGAAGAACCAAGATTTAATTTGTCTTTCAATCATAGTTGGCATTTTCTGTAAGTGTAACATTTGGAGCATTTCACAGCATGAAGAACTAAGATATGAAGAAGTGTGACAAATACATCTTGATGATAAAACTGAACACAAAATAATTAATCTAAAATAAAAGTTTAAAAATAAAAAAAATAAAAAAAATAAAAATGACATGCTAACAACAGGTAATACATTGACTGTGTTATTTAGTTTTTACGAACTCTTTTTCTAAATATATTGTGGGTGTAGAATATAACAATAAAATTATTTATAAAAATAAGATATATTTATATTTATATTCTAAAAGGGGAAAAGAAAAAGTCGTAGAAAACTTTGGCTTTGTATTTATTAGCATAGAAAGAATTTGCTCTAAATTTATATGTTAGAACCATATTTTTTTCTTTTTAGGATGAATGTATTTAATTGAAGCTTGTCATATTTTAGTTTTTGTTTTTAGGAACTAGAACTTTTAACTTATCTTTTTCCTTATTAATTAGCCAGTATGTAAATAATTAAATATTGTCTTTACAGTATGATATATATTCTTGGATTTTTTTGTGCAATTTTTAGATTCTTATACATTAATACAAGTTTTTGGCATATTCAGAGGGTAGAATCAAATTAAGACTAGTTTTTTTTATGTCAACTGTTTTCTTCCATCATTTTTTAAAATATAAAAATAATTCTGTAATATAATATTTTTGCTATATTTACTTATTTAACTATTAAAATTTAAATAAAATCTGAACATAATCCTTTTTTCTTAAAAAACTAGATTATTTATAATCCGAATGTATCTTTTTTTTGGTGTTCATTCAACCTTAATATGATTAAGTATTTGACTACCAGAGTTCATTTTTGGACTGTATTCTTTCACATTACCACATGTGTACTCACATGACGTATTGCAGTGTTTTTTTTCATCAGTAAGTGAATTCTGAACCCAAAATGTACACAACTTTCAGTCCTGTTATTCAAAAAATCACAGTGTATCTTTGAAATGTTTGTGGGATTGATTGTATGAAATGCAAGAAAAAAAATGCATTGATTTTTTGCTCTTATAATAATTCATAAATTTGAGGCGCTAATTGTTATTTTCTAAGACTTCTGAATTAATATAAAAAGCCCTAAATGGACTGCATTTGGCACTTTTGCCTCCAATTAGAAGCCCATAGAATCGTCGTGGCGGGGAACCGTCGAGTGGAACCGTCGAGTGGAACCGTCGAGTGGAACCGTCGAGTGGAACCGTCGAGTGGAACCGTCGAGTGAAATCATCGAGTGGAACCGTCGAGTGGAATCGTCGAGTGGAATCGTCGAGTGGAACCGTCGAGTGGAATTGTCGTGTGGAATGGTTGTGCTGGAGTGAAACCCTAGAGCGAGGTTGAATTTCCGAATCGGACCGAGAGAGAGAGGGCGGGTATGAAACCCTAGAGCCAGCTTCGAAGCTTTCTCTCTTCGTCGCAATACGTCTCTCCCTGGCTGGGCGCTGTTCCCCCACCGTTTTTCGACATGGTACGCAGTATCCTTTTTCTCAATTCCTGCTTCGTTGTGTAATGTCTCCTTCTTCGCTTTGTTATTAGATTCTGTGTCTCCTTTGAAACCCACTCTTGTCGCTGCTTTTCAGTCTTTCAATGGATCACCATCGGCACAGCCAATGTAATCCTATATCTAGGGCTGAAGTCCTTCTGTTGTAATTTGATAGCACGTTATATTTGTTGTTGTTGTTGTTGTACTTCTTTGGTTATCATCTCCATATCTTGGTTGGTGATGTAAGTTTCGTTTGCTGGGATGTAGTTGGGTCGGAAAGTTGTTGAAATGTGATTTTAGGGTTTTGGAATTTGTGGGTTGCTGTCGGAGTTTGCGAAGGGTTTCGTTTGTGAGGCTTGGGAAGTGGACAGAGAGTTTAAAGACGCTTGTGTTGCATGATTCACAGGTCAAGTACGCGAGGGACCCGGTGAATGCCACCAAGGGTAGGTCTGACTGGGGATGCACTTTTGTGCTATTCTTGTTCAACAGTTTTCTGTTCTTTTGAATTGATCTGATGACATGCTCTTCTGATAAGTTTTCCTGATTATACCCTTTCATTCGATGGATGCAGCCTGCAAGGCCAGAGGTTCCGATTTGCGAGTGCACTTCAAGGTACTGATCATCACTGAAGTTTTTGTTGTCGAAGTGTTTGACCCTCAAGTTTCCCTACGAGCTAGTAGCTTCAGTGGACGTGTCAATCATGTAAAATTCGTACATATTACACAGACAAAAAAGAATTCATGTTGGATTTCTTTCTGCATTGCAGAACACTAGGGAAGCAGCGCAAGCTATCAAACATATGGAGTTGGCCAAGGCTAAGCGGTACCTTGAAGATGTGTGTGCTCACAAGCAGGCTATCCCCTTCCGCAGGTTCTGTGGTGGTGTTGGGCGTACTGCACAGGCTAAGGCACGCCATTCCAATGGACAGGGACGTTGGCCCGTGAAGTCAGCTACCTTTTTGCTGGATTTGCTGAAGAATGCCGAGAGCAATGCGGAGGTGTGTCTGAAAGAATATATTAAAATTGACTATTGGAAGATGTGTAATCTTTTTGATAACTCTCGTGATCTAGATGTCTGATTGAGTGGCTTATTCTGCGATTTTGAGTATTGCAGGTCAAGGGTCTTGATGTAGACTCTCTCGTTGTCTCTCATATTCAAGTCAACCAGGCGCAAAAGCAGCGTAGACGTACTTACCGTGCCCACGGACGTATCAACCGTAAGTCGCTCCTTTGTCCCACTTTTGTATTGTCGTTTCTTCAGTTCTCGATTCTCTAGGACGATCGTGAAAGACGTATCTGTGAAACTTATGCTAATTCTTTATTTTGTGATGCAGCTTACATGTCCTCTCCTTGCCACATTGAATTGATTCTTTCTGAGAAGGAGGCGCCAGTGAAAAAAGAGGTAATGCTGCTTGATTTAGGGTCTGCATTCTAGAGTTTCTGTAGAGTTTCTGTGTCAATTTATTTGACTTTCGAGTGTCAAATTTGATGTTAATGTGTTGCATGGTTACGAACTTTGCAGGTTGAAGAGGTTTCTGCACCACGGTCAAACAAGAGAGACCAAGGACGCCTGCGCTCTGGCACTACATCTGCTACTGCTTAGACGTACTGGTTACTGTTGACAGTTCTACTTTAGGCTTTGCTGAGCGTTCGAAATTTTTTCATCCACCTTGGATTGGTGAAGGTTTTGAAGCCTGAATTACCCTTCAGGGTGCACGCTTTGAGATGATTTTGTTGAACTTGTGTTGTCCTGTTCCATTATATATGCGCTGCAGATTTCATAATTGGGCCGCCTTATTTTCTATCGTTTTTGGGTGCGAGCTGAATGTTCAGCCATCTGTTACGTGGTATTGGTTCTGGAGATAGTGTGGCGGACTGACGTAGTTTTTTTGCACTGTCTGGGATTGCTCATTAGTTCAAAAATGTAGGTTTAGGTTCATTTACCTATGCCTAAATATTTCAGGATTAGAATCATGTGAACTTTTATTTACTCATTACAAATCTAGAAATGCCTATTTTTACTAATAATTTTTAAATTAACCGGACCGTAAAATCTGTAATTGGGTTCGACCAAATAGTGAGAATAGCTTAGTGTTTAAGTGATACGTGTACTATGAACTATTTTTGCTGATCGTGTTCACTGATCCTTACTGTGTGTCCAATTTTAGGCGATTCTAGTTACATAACTGGTAATCAGTGAGTCCTTAGGTCAGTTTAATCTTAGTTACAGAGTTGCTGTCAACACAAATGTGTACCATAATGCAATTCAGATTTCATGAAAATGCACTGAAACGTCAATGTAATTGTGTGATAATCGGTGGAGTTGTGGATTGAAGTTCAAATACACCCAAAAGTACTTCGCCAGGATAAGATCCATCTGAGCTTAGAGTGCTTGATCAAGAACGAAAGAGTCCGAAAAGAATCTTCAAAATTCTATTTTGCACAAAAAAAGTATCTGTGTTTAATTTTTTGATAGTTTGGTACAAAACAAATGTCTATCCTGTGTTTCGAATTTGCGATAAAATTTAGAGAACCCACGGGCTTTCATGAAAAATAATATACAAGTCCATGCTCATAACCAATTCAAAAACACACTTCCCTTCTACATCATCATGGGTTATGAGTCCATATTCTGCAACTTTTGAGTTTCATCTAATATTTATATCTATTTGAACTTGTAACATATGTTTAGCCAATGATGATATGATCTATTTTCTAGGAAATGTCTCACAATTATTTTTTATTTTTTTTCACTTGATTATACGTGATTTTCTCTTCTAATTTGTTAATTTTTATTTTTAAAATTAATTGAACAATCTTAACACTAAATTGTTATTACTTTAAGAATTAATGTATATATATATTGAAGCTAAGATTATATACACAATCATAATATGGCATTCTAAGTTATTTGTGCACTTGTTATAATTTAATTTGGTTGGTTTGATCATTATAAGCCACTTAGTTTATTTAATTCCATCATGTTAAAAAAGAATTTGGAAGACCACAGTTAGAATATGATTATATTTTGCCTTATGCAAGCCTATTCAATATTTGGTAATAGGAGATAGCACCCTATTTGGTATCATATTATGCCAATACCTAAGTAATAAAGAAGTGAGATGCTTCTAGAGTCTATTATCTTGCAATGTAAGTTTGTATGATTTTTTTGGATTTATTTCAAAATTTGAAGATCTTAGATCCAATAGTCTAAATATGTCTTAAACCTGACTCAGTCTATTATTGTGTAATTTAGCAACTATCTTTAATTGTATATAAGTGTTGATGAGAAGAAATCATAGATTGAGTTTCATGCCTAATAGGAGTTGGAAAGTTTTAGATATGAAAAGGCAATCATATTATCATTTTTTTTATTTAATTTTAATCCAACTTTTGGATCTTATTCTTTATTTATAGTTCAAATTGCTCACTATTGAAGAATTTATAGGAATTTATTTATTTTATTGATTGATATTCATACCCACCTAAATATGTGAGTCCATTGTATTGTCTATATTCTTTTATATTACCAAAGACAATTGATTTGGACCAATTAATTTTTAAACTTGATGCTTGAGTAAATAGTGGAATTCATTACATCCCATTTTTTGTTAAATACACCCAATACTTGAAAAACTATTTTGGTATACACTTTAAGAAATAGTTCCTAATGAAACATTTTAATTGAATTGTTCCTCTAATAACTACTACATATAATAGATATTTTGGGTACTTCTTCTTATTTATTTTTAATGTCAAGGATGTATTTAATAAACATTAGGGTGTATTTACTTGTGCCTTGATTAATTTAGATATATCTACATATATATATATATATATATATAAACACATGTGAAATCATCAATATATTAGTTGTCACATGATATGACATTGGGTGCCAAATCTTGTCAAATGTATGTAGTTTAGTTGGTTAGTGGTTTTTCATCCATTGATAGTTTTTCCATTAATTGATTTTATTCATATCAATTAGAATTTGAATACTTAAGTGGAAAAAAACCCTTGACTTGATATTCTTATCAAGTCTTGTGAGTGATTTTGAGAGTGAGAGAACTTGTTATAAGGATTTGCTTGGCTATGGTGATTTAGTCATTTTAGTAACTCTTTAGGGTTTTTCTTATTTTCACACTTACACTCTTGGATTCTCTTTTTGTAGTGTGAAAAATAGCTTGACTTAGTTTGGTGTAGATTTCTAATCTTTTACTTGACAAGAATCTCTCCTTCTCTTCAATTTGTGGTAAAGCAAGTTAGAATGAAGTAGATCAAAACAAAACAAAAAAAATAAAAAATAAAAAATAAAAATCAACTCCAATTTTTGAGTTGTTTTGATGCCTGGTTATGGGTACTATTGTGATGGGTACCAGAACCCAGTGAAGCTATTGTACTGGAATATAGTATATTAATTCTAAGTACTGTATTCACTATGTAGGGTACTAGTAGGGGGTGTTGGAGTATTTTGTAGCAAGTCATAGTGTACAAGAAGGTTGCAGCACTGGACACGATTGGTGCAGAAACCCTTGCAGCATTGAGGCTAGAGTGCAGCAATGGAGTACTGAAACCTCGTAGAACTGGAGTCACGGCACCAGACAATCGTAGGTTGCAATCCAAGAGTGCAAAGTTGTGAGGAGTTGCAGTCTACGAAGAATCAGGGTCACAGGTTTATTATGCAAACGAGGGTTCAGAGCTTGCAAAGAGCAGCACCGGGAGCCATAGGTTTTAGTCGCGATGCTCTAAAACTTTGCAAAGGCATAGATCGAGCTTGGACAAATTTTCAATTTTGTTTTTTTTTTTTGTTTTTGGTTTTTGACGTTAGGAGCGACATCGAGGGTGCTTAGTGAGGCACTTTGCGCAAGGTGGTGTGACTACAGTGGCGCTAGATTGTGCAAGTCGGAAGCCCGTGCAGGGTCGCAGCGTGGGATTGTGTGAGGCAGAAGCTCTTGCGGCATGGTGGTTTGGTACAAAAATCACATGAAAAACAACTGGGATCTGCGGCGACTTGTGGCGACAATCGGTAACTCGCGGCGGTCAGTAGAGGCAGTCCGCATCACATGGTCACAGGAGCGCAGTGATAGAACTACGTGGTAATTGGACACTCACGATAAAAGGCTCTACGTGATTAAAGGCCACCACAACAATATAGACACATAGTCATAGACCCATTGCACGGTTATAAGACCTATATATATATATATATATAGATATAGATAATCCAAAATCTTTAAGTGTTAAGTTTGGAAGCTCACTCCAAGTGCATATGGAGTCCAAATTTGATAATATTTGGCTCAATTTTATGTAGAAGAGGTCCAAGGAGTCCATTGATATGCTCAATTTTAGAAGTGGAGGTCATTTGGAGCATTGAAGTGGCATTTACTAAATGCCAATTGCTTTCTAAGTGAGTTTTTGATTTACTTCCACTTCTCTACATTTCATTTCATTGCAATTGTCTTTTATTATCACATATTCTACAATTTGTGACCATCTTCCATAAGCCGGTACTAGTTGCCCTGATTTGTTTTTCATTTTTATTGATATGTTGTTGAGTATGAGAATCCAATGTAGATTTTTGGATTTTGTTTTTGGTATCTTCTCTTACTTGTGGATATTATTTCTAGAGGTTTTTTGTGGTTATTCTATTTAGTGTTTGTACTAGTTTGTGTTGATAAGCATATCATAGAGATGAGGTTGAGTTGATGGTCAGCAAAATAATTTACTTTGTGGTTATGTTATTCTTGTAATTATCTAGATGTGATTTGCAAAGCTTAGTAGTGTTTGCAAGTGCAAATTGTCCTTTTAGCCTTTATATAATTGTAGGTATTAAAGTAGTTTCTTCTATGGTATATACTAAAAGTTGATATTATCAATCTCTTTCACTAGACTACTTGAATAGTGACCATATTGAGGACTTTAAGCTAAGAGTAGATACTAATTAGGATTTTTAACTTGTTTGAACATTGGATACTACTCAAAGGCTTTAGATCTCAAAGATGGACATATTTTACAAGATGGAAGGTGATCCTTATAACATAATAAAAAATATATTTTTAAGAAGAGTTGGAGGCATTTCTTTGCTAGATTGGAGACTTAGGTTTCAAATTTGGATGAAAGAAAAGCATCAAAGGTAGCTTACTTTCAATAAGTGATATGCCTTTGAGCTCTTATCACAATACTTGGAGCATAAGGCACTCCAAACCTATAGAAAATGGAGTGAAGAATACTCACATGAGTTGCATAAAGTGGAGTATTATTGAAAGGCATCTATAGAGCTTATTTTAGCTCTTAAAGAGAGTACTATCTTAAGCTTAATGCATGTGGTGAAGGAAGAAGATTCAATCTAAAGAAAAGTTGGTACATCTTTGAAAGATATCAAAAGAAAAAATATACATACTTCTTTAACTAACACTCTAATTATTTTATCTTACATGGCTCAAGAAATAAAGAGAACTTTATTTATAATAAGAAAGCCACCATTATTTGAACCTCTTCAAATGTTTATTAAGCATTTGAAATATGAATATGGAGGTTTTAGGCATGATGAAATGCAATGCATTTAAGACTTCTACCATGAAAAAGAAGATACTCCACGTAAGATGTATACTTGTTTGGCTTGATTTGTAATAGAGTCAAGAGATGTATTTGCTAAGAACCAACTATTAAGTTTTTTTTAATTAAGATTGACAAAAGATTCTTGGATTTAGTCATATTAAGAATTATTCTCAACTATGAAGATAAAGCAACATTGGCACAAGTATTTTCTAAAGTTGAGAAATACAATAAGACACTTCGTCAACATAATACTATTAACATAATAGCTTAGATGATAGATGTGTTCAAGCCCAAGAAGGTTGTAATTGCCATAAGTAGCTTGGAAGAAATTCAACTTGAATGCATTATTGAGAGTGTGGTGAATCTAGTCACATAAAGAATGATCTCAATTGTCCTAAAAAGAAGAAAGCCTTATATATAAAGAAGTCTAAGCCAAAAGCTGAGATGGCTAAAGCAAGAGATAAATTTAAAAAGAAGCAATTGAAGTATATTCATTGTGATAAGCTTAACCACAATGAAGATAATTGCTTCATATTACATCCACACAAATAATATACTTCAAAGGCAATAAATATAAATTCTTTAAGTGATGTATTATTTGCTATAAAGATAGCTATTTATTTAATGTTGCAAATAGATCTGCTCAAAAACATCAAAATTTGTGCCTACAAATTATATAGTTAGTTAACAATAATGATATGCTTGTTGTTAGCCATTTTAGTGTTAATACTACTAATACTATATCTTTGCACACTATGTTGGATTTTAAAGCTCAACTATTTATGATTGATAAGTGGTTTGCTCAAGAATTACGTCTTACTTCTTTAAACTTAGAACCTTCTACTTTTACCATTGTTACTTTAGTAGGAGCATAGAGTAAGCTATTGGCCATATTATACAATCTTTGCAATTAATATTTTATACTAAATCTAGCCTATTTTATTCACACTTATCTCTAATATGTGTAGTAATTAGTGCCACCAAACTAAAATATTTTAGTGTATTAACAAGCCTTTTATCCATTTGGTTTTGGTATAGATAATTGGAGTGAAGAAGCATGGATTTGACGAAGAGGTCTATTAATGATGAAAGGAAAGAATTCATTTCAGTCACATTTGTAATAATTGCTATAATTATGTTAGCAGAAATCTTATTTGGTTGTAGTACATTGGCATTTGATTTTCCTTATAGAGTGGTTCTACTAAAAGAAATATTAGTACTCATGCCATATTTTATAAGACCAACTAATTCACTATCTTTAAAAGTTTATGTAAAATACTAAAAAGATCCATCTAATCTCTGAAAAATACATGTAGAATATTTTTGCCAATGTAAAGAGATTGTATCTTTATTAGATATATTGAAGCTATCCAAATCTTCTTTCTTACTTATCTTTATTCAAAATATTCATTGGCATCCATCAAATGACGATATTATCTTTTTGGAGCTCTTTACAAGCACTGGTATATGTTTGGCAATAATATCAGAGATTGGGCTTATTACTTGATAGTACATTCATGTGGATATTAGAATTACACCTAACTAAGCATTTCAACATCATCTCCAAAGATTATTAATTATATATCCTAAATAATTACAACTTCTTATCATTCTTGGTTATTTTAGTCAATTTCTTTATTATATCACATTTATTAGTAATGAAGATTTGAGGAGATTAAGCAACAAAGACTTATTGATTATTGGATGGCCTTGTTAAGGTTGTTTACATACTAGACCAAGTCTAGGATTAAATGATCCTTAATTTAGTTTATTTATAGAATTAATATGGCTTATATAATAATAGTTTATATATCAAATCATACCATTTAGATATATTTTTAAAAATATACTATTATTAGATAATATTTTAAAAATAAGTATTGGAGTCTTATCAATATATTAACCAATTCTTTGGTCTTTCAACTTTTGTGGATGTTGTGGCTTTGGATTCCTATGCCTATCAAGCTTGTTTGATTTAGGTCAACTTAGCATTATATCATATACTTATAAAAGTACTTTTTAGAATTAAATGACCTCTTGGATACCATGTTGATGATATCTTGGATGATAATCAAATTTCTTTGGTTATCTCTAAGGCTGATGAACCTCTTCTTGTGTTAATTAATAAGATAAAGGCACCTTATAGCATATTTCCTACATTTGTAATATTTCCAATATTATTTGTATTTTGAACATGTGGACTTGGTAAGATTTGAAATATCAATTTACAAACTTATAAAGAATCTAATGCCAATAAAAGGGAGCATGCCATGGACTTTTTAATTGGGACCATAGTTGCTTATGATCTCATTGAAGAAAATGTCATTTTTTCCTAAATCAAGCTATCGACCTCAACACTTTAATATAGATTTTTAGCATATGCCATATTATTCAAAAGCATTTTTATGACCATGTTAGTATTTTGAGGTCAAAGAACAATAGTCAAGGAACAATAGATTCTAAACTTACTAAGGTTGAGAAATCTAAGTCATTTTTTTTTACTTACAAAGGCATACAGTTGATGAGCTATAAGTTCAACATATTCTTATGATTTTAGCTAAATATTTTTAAAAAAAAAATGCTCAAGAGATTTTCTTATAAGATTTATTTTTGGAAGATATTATATATTCTATCAATATTTCTAATTCACATAAATATTATACTAATGAAGCATTTTATTTAATTAGAAGGATATTAAAGAAATAAGAGTTTTTTCTTCAATGTATTAGCAATTAAAGGCTATGCTAGTATGTAGTGGTATTCCATTGATGAAGAAAGAGACTACAAAATTTAATGATTGTCTATTGGAATTAAGGTCACATCTTACTAAAGCCAAAGCACAAAGGATACAAGCTTTTATCCACTCAGATTATAATTATTTTGCCTTTATTCTTAAAGATCTTAAAGGTTATAAAAGCAAACATACTCACATCTAGTTAAAAGATGATCATCCAATCTTTTCATAACCTTACAAACTTAGTATCTCAAAAAAAGTTGGTGTCTAAGCTTATTGCCAAGAATTATTGGCTATAAGCTTCATTGAGCTTTCTAATAGTGAGTATCCTTATGTCATAGTCATGCCTTCAAAGAAAGATGTTTTTTGTAATTAGACAAAAAAGTAAATATATAGAAACTATCGTCCAATTAATTATAAGATTAAGATTGATCAATATCCAATATCAATGCTAAAAGAATTATTTGTTGCTATAGGATTTTCTTGAATATTTAGAAATTTGAATTTAAGATTTAATGATCACCAATTATCATTATTTGTTAAAGATTAGATAAAGAAAATATTTTGAAGAATTAATTAAGTAGACAAAGATGAATTCTATCACTAGAAGTTCATTTTTTTTTGGTCTTAAGAATGCACTAGCCAAATTTCAATGGATGATGGAAAAAATTTTATCTAACTTGAAATTTGCTAAATGCTAAATTAATGATGTTATCATTTTTAGTAGCATCTTATTAGATCATGTGAAGCATTTATAAGCAATATTTGAGTAATCATAATAACAAGGATTTTGTTTGTATCATAAAAAGTATAAATTCTTTTATGAATAGTTACCATAATTAGGCCACATGATTATCTTAGGAGGTCTTTGCATACAACAAGCAAAGGTAGATGCCTTACCAAAAATCCTAACACCAAGTCATGTTTCATGACTTTGAGCATTTCTAAGGTTGGCAAACTACTATTGAAGATTTGTTAAAAACTTAAGCAACATTGCCGAGCCTTTAATTATTATCATGGTCTTGTAGTAGAAAGAGTTTGCTTCAAAAAAGTTTTCAGCCTCTAATTGCCACTAATTGCTCAAATAAGTTGCAAGTTTGTAAAATACAAATATTATTTATATCTTGTCTTCAAGAAAATAATTACATCAAATATACAAGTCTAGAATGCATAAGAATATCTAAGATATAACTAGATATCCTAAAATCACTTCTATTCCTATAGAAATTCTTTTTGTATATATATATATATATATATATATATATATAACTTCTAATCTAATCCTTTATTTGGATTCAAAATTTTCTACAAGTTAATTTATATCTTTGACTACTTTCACACAAAGAATTAAATATAAATTCATTAAAAGTCTTTGGATATTGCCTAATTGATAGCAAGTATTAAGCATATCAATTTCTAGGCACCCATGCACTAATTCTATTATATCTTAAAAATAAAATATTTAAATACCATAAATTTTTCATAAATAACTTTTTTACAAAGTCATTTAAATTTGTAGAAATTTTCAGCCAAAAACTTATCCAAAAACTCAAGATATGGTCCAAATAGAAACTTCTATTAAAAGTAATTTACTTACAAATCATAGTTTTGAATACTAACTTCCAACAACTCTTTTTTCTTTATTTTAGATTGAAATGTATCCATTTCTTTACATAATATGTGTCACGGACATACATATAATTACCTATATGAATAGATAAAAGTATGTAAAAGTAGGTTAATTGTGTAATATCTTCTAGAGAAGCTTCTTAGAAGCTTCATAGACGCTGCTTTGACTTTATAGGAGTCTATAGTTGACTTTTAGGTTAGAAACTTGGTCAACAAGTTAGCCATGTGCCACGCATGTTGGAAGCTTAAAGAACAAGCTAACTACGTGGTCCATCCATAGAAAACTTGCCTTGCAAGCAAAGGCATGTGGCCTAGAAAGTCAACATATATTGGAGGTCTTACAGAACATCGCCACGTGGCTTCTAGTTAGATAGTATATATAGAGGCAAGAGTGAAGCCCTCTTCACTCTTGTCAACTCCTTTCTTGCTTCTAGTCTAGTTTCAAGGGTCTCTAGTTTTCTTGTATTTTGGCAATAGCCATTCCAGTTTCTTTCTTAATATACATATTTCTATTTTGTCCTATTTCTTTTTGAGAAAAGTCTCACTTACTCTTTAGCTTTCATCGAGTTCTTGTCCTTGACAGATTGACAAGAGTACACTTACAATATCAGAGCTTTGTCTTTTCTTGATTAAGAGTGGATTACCCCTTTTTCTTGATAAGACATAAGCGCATTAGAAGTTGCGGATTACCCTCTTTTAAACTGATATTGTTCTTAGTATTTTCTTTGTTATCAATTCCTCTCTTCTATTTGTTTTGAGCGTTATTAGACATCTTCTCTTTTCTAAGTGCTACTATGGCAGAGCTTATTGAAATGAAGAGTGCAATGGCACAGATGCAAGAACAATTGAGGGAGTTAATGCTTGCGATGCATCAACTCAATTTACCACCACAAGGAGCAACAAGAATGGTAGGAAGTGAAGATATAGAGATGATTGGGGCTGCTTCAACATCTGCACCAAACCATGTCCCTTCTCCCAGAATGGAACACCCTTCGAGTGTTAGAGAACCGAGAGTTGCCTTGCCCGAGAAGTTTGATGGTACCAGATCCAAGTTTCGAGGATTCATCAATCAGGTCCAACTAGTAATTGAACTTCAACCCCAGAGCTATCCAACTCCAGGGTCACAAGTAAGATTCATTGGTACACTTCTTTCAGGTTCAGCATTGTCATGGTTTTCATCTTTTCTTGAACGACGAGATCCAATATTGGATAATCTGGAGGCTTTTTTGGCGGAGTTTCGATCCATGTTTGGAGAACATGATGCAATTCGTGTTGCAACCAACAAGATCCGTATTTTGCGACAAGGCAATCGATCAGTAACATTATATGCTTCGTAATTTCGACAACTTGCAACTGATATCAAGTGGGATGATGCCGCACTTGTGAGTCAATTTCTCTACGGATTACAATATGAGGTAAAGAAATTGATGCTTAATTTACCTGATCCTCAAACATTGAGTCAAGCAATTGACTTTGCTGTGAAGTGCGACAATCGACTTTTTGAATTTCGATCCGAGAGTCGCACAAGTGGGCCTCAACGTTACTACAATTCAATGGCAACACCGACGTCTCCTCAACACATACCTTCAGAAGTAGAGGATATGCAAATTGATGCGGTACGTTTCAAACCTCTTACTGAGCAAGAAAAGTCTCGTCGTCGACAAGAAGGATTGTGCTTATATTGTGGAGAACCTAAGCACACTGCTCAACATTGTCCAAAGAAGCGACGTAACTACAAAATGAGGAGTACGGCTGTCAAAGAAGACAGTATATCGGAAAACGAGTACGTCCAGCTACAATAGGGACCGTGCAGCTGGAATCTTGTACAACTTCTAATAAAGGTCCTATCCTCTCCTCAGAACCATCTCCTTGTTTTATAATAGATGTGCGTTTAGGACCTAATAATTACAAAGCCTCTGCCTTGGTAGATTCAGGAGCCTCATCTTGTTTTTTAGATGAAGAATTTGCTAGATGTCATAGAATATCATTAATACAAAAAACTAAACATGTACACGTAGAAGTCATAGATGGTCGTCCGTTGTCTTCTGGAGATGTAACTCACGAAACACTTCCTGTAGATGTAGTAATAAATGGTCATAGTAGTTGCGTAATTTTTAATATAATTAGATCTCCCTCTAATCCAGTAATTTTAGGCTTATCATGGTTAGAAAAGTATAATCCTCGAATAGATTGGATTTCTCGTAAACTTGATTTTCCTCAGAGCATTAGTAACAGTTCTATTAACCAAGTAAAAAACCATGAATCTAGTATAGTAAAACTCGCACCTATAGGTGCAAAAGCATTTATACACGCAACAAAAGAAGGATCAACTTTTGCTATTTATGCTGCACCTATTTCTGAAAGCGTAAAGACTTCAAGTGGCATTCCAAGTCAATATCAGGATTATCAAGACGTTTTTGAGAAAAAGAATGCAGATATTCTTCCTGAGCATCGCCCATACGATTGTTCAATCGATCTCAAGGAAGGAACTCAGCCACCATTTGGACCAATTTACAGTTTATCGCAAGATGAGTTGGCTGAACTCAAGACATATATTGACGAGAATTTAGCGAAGAATTTCATACGCCATTCAAAATCTCCAGCAGGAGCTCCAATTCTATTCGTAAAGAAAAAAGATGGATCTTTACGAATGTGTGTTGACTATCGAGGACTCAACAAGATCACAATCAAGAACAGGTATCCATTACCTTTGATATCAGGACTCCTTGACCAGTTAAATCAAGCTAAGATCTATACAAAAATAGATCTAAGAGGAGCATATAATCTAGTACGGATCAAAGAAGGAGATGAATGGAAGACTGCGTTTCGAACCAAGTACGGGCATTTTGAATATAATGTCATGCCTTTTGGACTCACGAATGCACCAGCTGCTTTTCAACATCTCATGAATGATGTATTTCGTGAATTCTTAGACAATTTTGTCGTCTGCTACCTAGACGATATCCTGATTTATTCTAAGAATGTTGAAGAACATGAAACACATGTTCGTCAAGTATTACAAAAACTCAGAGATGCAGGATTGTACGCCAAGATGGAAAAGTGTGTATTTCACACTACTCAAGTTGACTTTTTAGGATACATCATTTCAAATGATGGTCTTATGATGGATTCTAAGAAAGTCCAAACAATCATGGATTGGGAGATTCCAAAGATTGTAAGAGATGTCCAATGTTTCTTGGGATTTGCCAATTACTATCGGATCTTCATCAAAGACTTCTCACGAGTTGCAGCTCCACTTACACGCTTGACTAGTAAAGATAAATTCCAATGGAATCAAGAAGCGGAAGCAGCATTTGAAGCCTTGAAGACATCGTTTGTCTCTGCACCAGTCTTATATCGTGTTGACTTTTTCAAGGCATTTTTTATGGAAACAGACGCATCGGATTTTGCCTTGGGTGCAGTTTTATCACAAATGGGAACAGATGACAAACTTCATCCGATAGCTTTTCATTCAAGAAAATTCTCAGCAGCCGAGATCAATTATGAGATCCACGATAAAGAACTTCTTGCAATCGTGGATTCCTTTCAAGAATGGCGTCATTATCTAGAAGGTGCTTCTAGTCCAGTCACTGTGTATACAGATCACAAGAACCTCGAGTATTTCATGTCAGCATGCGTGTTGAATCGTCGTCAAGCTCGTTGGAGTATGTCTTTGTCAAGATTCGACTTCATTATCACTTATCGGCCAGGAAAACAACAAGGTTTGTCCGATGCCCTGTCTAGACGTTCTTATTTTGCACCAAAAGAAGGAGATGCAGCTTTTGAGCAACAAAGAACGGTCCTCTTGAAACCGGAGCAATTTCATCTCCGAGCAGTGAAATCAACATTGACTGTTGATTCAACTTTTCTCAAGCAAATCCAGTCCAGTATGTCCTCAGACCCTCTTGTTCATGATATCGAGAATAATTCTTCCAAGTCTCATGATTCTTCTAAGTTCGAGTTCAAGAATAATCTATTATATTTTGAAGGACGCCTATATGTTCCAGAAGGAAAAGCACGTTTGCGTGTTCTTCAAGCACGTCATGACTTTCCAGCAGCAGGGCACTTTGGATATAATAAGACTCTGGAACTCATATCAAGAGATTTTTGGTGGCCACAAATGTGGAAGCCAGTCAAAGACTTTGTACAATCATGTGATATTTGTTCAAGATCAAAAATTCCTCGACATCGACCTTACGGACTTCTTCAGCCATTACCTATACCAGAACAACCATGGTCTTCTGTTTCTATGGATTTCATCACAGATCTTCCAAACTCAAGATCTTATGATTCTATATTTGTGATAGTAGATCGTTTCACCAAGATGGCACATTTTATGCCATGTACAAAATCTATCACAGGTGAAGAAACAGCTAAGCTTTTCATTGATAATATCTATCGCTATCATGGATTGCCTAAAGATATCATATCGGATAGGTGAACTCAATTTGTGTCGAGATTTTGGAGGACTCTTTTCAAGATTTTAAAAGTGGACATAAAGCTATCTTCAGCTTTCCATCCTCAAACTGATGGACAAACAGAGCGCGTAAACCAAGTCTTGGAACAGTATTTAAGGTGTACCATCAACTACCAACAAGATGATTGGACAAACCTTCTGCCATTGGCAGAGTTTGCTTATAATAATACGGTACATTCTTCCATGCAACAAACACCTTTCTTTGCCAATTATGGCTATCATCCACGACTTGATACTTTTGATTTTTCAAAAGTTGATAATCCTGCAGCAGAAGATATGGCAAATCGGTTGTCAGAGTTACATGCAATAATGAAGGTGCAGTTGAAGAAAGCTCAAGAACGACAAAAGATAAATGCAGATGTATATCGTAAAGAGCAACCACAACTCAACGTGGGTGATAAGGTATGGCTACTTCGTCGCAATATCAAGACCACTCGACCTTGTGACAAATTGGACTATCGTAGGCTTGGCCCCTTTTCTGTTTCTGAACAGATCAACCCAGTTGCATATCGGTTACATCTACCGGAGTCAATGAAGATCCATCCTGTATTCCACGTGTCTCTTCTTGAACCATATAAGACAGTGGATATACAAGGAAGAAGACAAATGCCACCGCCTCCTATAGAAGTAGATAATAATGAAGAATTTGAGGTGGAAGAGATATTAGACTCAAGGCGGCGCCGAAATAAGCTGGAATATCTTGTTCATTGGCACGGATATGATATTAGTGAGCGCACATGGGAGCCATCCAGGAATCTAGCAAATGCATCAGGTAAAGTCAAAGTTTTTCATCAACGACATCCATCAAAACCAAGATGAAAACCTCTCTTATAAAAGAGACAAGATTGAGGAAGTTATGAAGGCCTCAACAGTGATCAAATAACAGGGTGGTCTTCTCGCCCTGGAATGGGACACTATCGATGGCTAAGAGGACCCATCAACTATCTTCGAAGAGAACAAAGATCAGAGTATGTAGCAAATACAATTCGCCGCATATTAGATTTTCTCAATATATAATCACCGCTCCTCGTGGAACTCGTCCCTAGAAGGGGGGGTAATGTCACGGACATACATATAATTACCTATATGAATAGATAAAAGTATGTAAAAGTAGGTTAATTGTGTAATATCTTCTAGAGAAGCTTCTTAGAAGCTTCATAGACGCTGCTTTGACTTTATAGGAGTCTATAGTTGACTTTTAGGTTAGAAACTTGGTCAACAAGTTAGCCATGTGCCACGCATGTTGGAAGCTTAAAGAACAAGCTAACTACGTGGTCCATCCATAGAAAACTTGCCTTGCAAGCAAAGGCATGTGGCCTAGAAAGTCAACATATATTGGAGGTCTTACAGAACATCGCCACGTGGCTTCTAGTTAGATAGTATATATAGAGGCAAGAGTGAAGCCCTCTTCACTCTTGTCAACTCCTTTCTTGCTTCTAGTCTAGTTTCAAGGGTCTCTAGTTTTCTTGTATTTTGGCAATAGCCATTCCAGTTTCTTTCTTAATATACATATTTCTATTTTGTCCTATTTCTTTTTGAGAAAAGTCTCACTTACTCTTTAGCTTTCATCGAGTTCTTGTCCTTGACAATATGTAGTTCTTTAAGTCAAATTTCTAACATATTTTTTTGATTCCTAAATGCTTTTTTATAACTCTCTATATACTTAAAAGAGTAATAGTAGATACCAAATTCATACTCTAATTTCAAACAATCATATCTTTCTCATTACAATTCCAATTTACACATTTCTTCTAACCAAATTCTAGTCCAAAATACAAGCTTTTTAAGTCCAACATCTAAACTTTAAATAAATTTCTTTATTTCAAATGGTCTGCCTTGCCTCAAATGGATCGCCCTAAAGTGGTTTCAAACTCCAATGTGGTTTCAAACAACATCTCAAAGTCCATTAGGCATGACTTTCAACCAATAAAAATGAAGTTCTTTGTCACTTATCTTATTAACTCACATGAGATGGCCTAAGAGTCAAAACATTATACTTTTGATACTAAAGCCTCTCTAAAAATTTTACTTATAAATCTTACAACTTCTATCTTTAATTATAAAACTTAAATTATAAACTTAAATAATTTTAAAAAGTATTTTATTTTATTTATTTATATTTATATTTATTTTTAATTAAAATTCAAACTTTTATAATATTTTATATTATTTTTTATATAATATACTACTTTTTAATATAATAATGGATAAAAATCAACCATAGACTTAGGATCATGACCAAAAATATGCATTTGATACATTGAATCAAAAGTTGAGTTCAACTCTAGTGCTTTAATATTTGGATGCTAATAGATCTTTTCAATTCCATAAAAATTGGAGTGCAGTAGGATTGGAAGTAGTCTTGACATAAAAGGATAATATGAAACAAAAATATGTTATCACATTTTCTCTAGATGTAATAATAATGTGAAGTGAAAATATTCATCTTATAAAAGAGAAACTTTGGCAATAGTTTGGGCCATTACTCACTTTTGATCTTATTTGTATAGTCAATGCTTTATATTGATAATTGACCATCAACTTTTGAAGTGGCTTATAGATTCAATCTTATTCATAAGCTTGCGAGAGGGACTTTATTGCTTCAAGAATATGACTTTGAGGTTGTGCATTGAATATGCATTATTAATTTGGATGCTGATGGACTTTTTTGTAATCCATGTCCTTCAAAAGAAGACTTAATCAGTGCTTAATAGCATAAATATTATCATCAAGAGGTATTCCTTGAATGACATGTAATAACATACTTGACTTTAATTTCAATTTCTACAACCATGGTTCTCGACCAAAATTCAAATAAAAAATTTGACAAGAAATAAGTAAATAGCAATGTGTAAGAAGATTTTGCAATCTTGCACAAGCTTCAATAAGGAACATTTCTTTCAATTATTTTTAATATGGAAAGAAATAGGATTAGTCACCAAATAACAAGATTTTTTTGGAAGAACAATTTATTATTTTGTGTATGGCTTAATAGAGCTAGGCTCATAGTTTCAATGCCAAATCAAATAGCCTCCATAATATGATAAGTATATGAAGAACTTGGATATTTTGAGGTACACAAGATATATTCGATGTTATATAATGAATATTGATGGAGTGATATATATCAAGAAGTGACCACATATGTTTCTTGGTATGAAGTATATGATTAAGTTAGATCAAGCTTTAACACCTTATCACCTCAATTGAAGTTCTTACTTAATATGAATTTGTATTATTATTGGTCTTTGGACTTTGCTAGACCACTTTTTATTATCTCACGTAGAGCTAAATACATATTAGTGATGGTAGTGCATTCTAGCAAGTAGATTGAACTTGTGGCTTTATCACAAAATGCTTGAAAATTGGCAGTTATGGCTTTTCTTCAACAAATACTAGTATATTTTGAAGCACCTATTGAAGTCTTAACAAATCATAGAAGAGAGTTTTTTAAGAGCTTTGAAGCTTTATGTATTAAATCTTTAATAGATTATTATACCACATCTAGAAATCATCTTGATACAATTGGCCTAGCTGAGCAAGTTGTTCAGACTATCAAACGTAGTTTATGGAAGTATAGATTACTTCATAGCAACTATTGTGATTGAAACTTGATGTTATCATAGATTGTAAAAGATTATTACTTCAATACATAAGCATCTTTGGCATCTTATAATCATTACTAGTTGTTATATAGACAAGAGCCAATTCTACCTAATTTAGTATGTGAAAAGCTAGCTTCAATTATAGACATGAATGATCTTGATGTTTAGAGTCAATTTCTACACAATCAAGAATTATTTTATGTAAGCCATACTTATGGCTATGAAGAACTTATCTATTGTTCAACATTGCAATACTTTATGATATACTTGCATTAATAGTGTGAGCCCAAATTTCACCACTCAATGAAATTAATGTCGCACAATAAGTTCAGGAGGTGGAATGAGAGAATTCTTAATTGTGTAATTATTAAATTAATTTAAATCTTGATTTTTGTAGTTCAATTAATTTTAAGACCTCCAAAAAATGATTACCAATATTAATAATAAGATTTTATGAAATTTAATATGGTATTTCAAGGCTATTTGCATAATCTACACTTAAATATCAATGGTTTGTTCATGATCATTTATATGGTCTTTACTTAATTATTAAATTTTATATAATTAAAAAATTATAATTAATTAAAATAATTAATTAATTAATTAATTAATTAAAACTTATAAATTATTATTCCTTAATAATTGATAGTAAAAGTAATTAATCAAGTTATTACTATTAATCCATAATAAAAATAAAATCTTAAAGTTTAAATTAAAAATAAAAGAGAAGAGATTAAAGATTAAAAGTTAAAGATTAGAAATTAAAAATCAAAAGTAAAATATAAAAGTTATAAATTATTGAAAGAATAAAAGTAAAAATAGAACTAAAGAGAGATAAAAGCAAAGGTACCTTAATAACAGCCAAGAATTGAAGGCAACAAATCTCCTTCCACTCCAAAGTTTTCCAAAAATCTTCATTAGCTCCAAAGTGAATGATTTTTATATTTTCCTAAAGTAAACTTGAAGGCGCTCCTATTCCAATGATTTTCAATTCAATGCAGTATCTAAAAGTTGAGAAATACTCCTTCAAAGTGACCAAGACTACTAAAGAAGGCAACCTTCTTCTACTTGGAAATTCATCAAAAATTCATTTTATCTTTAAATTTAGTGAAATTTATGCCATTAAAAGCTCAGCTTAAAGATACACTTTTTTCTTAAAATTCAGAATAATCCAATTAAAATATATTGAGAAATATCTTTTTAAATGTGATTGATTTAAATTGCTAAGGCAACCAATCCCTCGCATTCAAAATTTCTCCAAAAAATTGTTCTTAATTTGAATGAAGAGAGCCTTATCTTATTAGAAAGCCAATACTAAAAGCTAAAATCACAAAAATAAATCACACAAAAAATAAAAAAATTGAATGACATCAAAATTTTAAAAATTGCATGACTAATTGAAGGAAATCGAAGGCTCTTAGAACCCTTGGAGTATTTGGGAGGCCAAGGGTGCTATCCACCACAATGAAATATGTTTTAAAACCCAATAACCATCATTTACAACTCAAGGTACATGCACATACACCCACAAAGTTTACAATGAGATTCAAAATAAAAATTGAAATTAAGATTAAGATTTAAGGCCAAAATTTGGTATGGCTTTATCTTTCACCAAAGAGAAGAGAGAGAGGGCTTAGAAAAACAAGTCATTCTTATAAAATTGAGTGGTGGCTTGTAGGAGGGCGGCCACATCTCCACCCTTGATTTCTAAGATCTCCAATATAGATCTATGGCCTTCATTCATCCAAGAACTAATTTCGTTACTAAGGCTGATGGCTCTTGTAAGTGGTTAAAAAAACATTTTTTGGTAAATATAACTTCACCATTGTTTTCAAAATATCTTTTTATGGTAAGATCATCTACTCACATGCCTCAATCCATGCTCATTTTTAATTTTTATGAAAGTTCTTACCTACAAGGATTTTGGCAATTCTTGTAAAATTCTTCAAAAATGAGAATTTCATTACTCTACTTGTATTTTGAAGGAGAGGATACTGATCTTGTTTTCTTCACTCCATGGGTTGAATCTAATGGTGCCATTGCATTTGAATGGCTTCCATTAATCAAAAGAACCACTTTGCCCCTTGGATTTGTTAAATTTAGAAAAAATCTTCAAAATCGTCATTATTAAAGTTTACTAGATCTTATAGAAAATTATAATTCTAATTCACTCTAAATCATATGAGATGATTATAGGTAAACTCATAGGCTCTTAGTCAACCCTCATATTAATAATAAATGACCTCTAAATTATTAAAACTAACTAAATTACTATTCTAATTTTTTAATTCTTATCACTTTGATCCTAATTAGTTTAATTCAAGAAATTAGGCTATGATTTATACCATCAAAGATTACAATCCTAAAAATTCAATAAAACTAAATTCTACTTATATAAATCCTAATCTAACGTGCTCAATTATCATAATATAACTAAATAATAAAAATTTAAAGTTTAGAGTATAATTGAGAGCTCACAAGTAGTAGAGCTTATTGACCTCAATTGTAAAGATTCTTTAAAGGAGATTGTCTATATTTGCAATGTGAAGTACCTACAACACTTGATATTAAGGCAAGGTACATAATTCTACATATAAAGAATGTATTGCTTAGTAGTATTTTGTTGTTGGAAGGCAAGGATGGACAAGAGTATCAGTAGCATTCAAAGAATTGTGCTCCTTGTTATCTTCCTATTAATGATTGTATACATCTTAATTTAGAAATTATGCCAATTGATCTTTTTTTTTATATGTGGTGAAAAGAAAAGAATTTCTACCAAGCTTTTGTATGATCAATGGCAATGTGGGTGACATATGACATGTTTGACATTACTTCTTTTGACTCTCTTTTTAGGAGATTGGATTTGCCCTCATTATAAGAAGTCTTCTAGCCATACTTTATCTCTTGATAAGGATTGAAGATTTCTTCTATTGTGCTTGTTATACACTTTGGTGGACTAATTGCTACAACACTAGTTTGAAGGAGTACAATTTGGCAATAACATAATTGTAGGATTTATCTTTAGTAATGTATGTTTTGTAGTCCTAATTGACTTGAGGGACTCCTAGTCAACTAGGGGAGGTACTTGAAAGTGTGTTGCATGTACATTTGTATTTAGTTTAAGTTACATACTTAGTAATTAGTTTGTAGCAACTATGTATTGTATGTAACGATCTTTGTTTATATAACATAGTAAAAAATATGTTGGTTTATATTCTTTGGAATTGTATTACTACAAATGTAAAGATTTTTAATAGCTTTTAAGATACTATCTAAAATATTTATCAATAATAAATAAGCAAAAAATATGTATTTAATGTTTTTTTTAAAAAAATATTTAATGAAAAAATTTCTTAAAAGAATTGTTGCTACTATTTCATAATTGTGAAATTTTTTATATTTAAAAATTAGAAATCAAATCTATGATTTTCTAAAGAAAAAATTAAAAATTTCAAAGAAATAATATTATTTTATTTCAAAAGTTTTAATTTGAATTATAAAAATATTAAAAAATTAAAAATTAAATTAAATTAGTATTTTTTCTTTTTATAAAAAATATTAGAACAATATCTAGTATAACTTCAGGAAAATAATGATATTTTTTTATAAAAGTATATTACTTTTATAAGCAATAGTTATAATTTTTTCAAAATATTTTTTGAAATATTTTTATTATTAAAGAATACATATGAAATATTGAATATGATAATATATGTTTAATTACTTAAAAAAAATTACCTATATAAAGAAATATTATAGTTTATCTTATTATATTTTCAAAAAAATATCATATTTCTAATCATGAATTGACTATTCTAAGATGGTTTTTTTAATAACATTTTTGTTTTAAAAATACATTTACTCCTATCCTATCAAGTAAAAGTTTTTTTAATTGTTTCATTCATGTCTACAAAGTTCAAATATATCCATAATTAAAGATTTTATTAATTCCTTGTTTACTTGATTTGTAAGTTTTTACTAAATTATTTAATAGAAAGTTTATAGCTTCTAAAACTTCAAATGACTTCCTTTATCACCTACACAAAGAGAAATAAAAATCATATTATATTATCTTTAATTAAATTAAATCTCTTTTTTGAATCCTTGTATTTTTTTAAATTTTAAAATAAAATATCTTTATTGTCTAGTTTTAGAAAATAATTTAGAATAAATATCTCAATAAATTATCTATATAAGTTTTACTCAAATTATTATTCTTTAATTATATTTATTATAATTTTTAAATAATATTTTTATTAATAATTTATTGAATATCAATATGTTATTAATTTAATCGATTTTTTTATTTCTTTTATAATTTTGATTGTATATTGTATAAATTTAGATAAATTCTTTTTAAAAAATCCTTATTATATATCATTAGAAATATAAACACCCACACACATAGATATACACATGTATATATATATATATATATATATATATATATATATATGGTAGAAATAAAAAATAATAGATCTAATCAAATACTAAGAATCTATAAAATCTTGAATTAAGATTTGGAGAATAAAAAACAAAAAAATAAATTGACAAACTTGAAGACAATTACAATCTTGCATCATGTATACTGACTAATAGAAAAGTCATGTGGATGTTTATTGAGAACCACAAATCTTTTAGGCAAATATCCAAGTTATATGTTATTTCTAAGATCTAAGTTATGTTTTAACTCTAAGCTATATAATAATAAAGAAATTTTAGAAAAAATTTCTTAACCATGCCATATATCTAGAAGAATCCACATATTTAATCTAAGTTTAGAAAACTTTTATGATGTTTCTTAAATATTACATCGTATAACTAGTATGTTTATATCTATTTCTACTTACTTCTAATTATTTCTATTTACCTAAGTAGTGTAAAAATTCATATAGTGAATTATAATTCTATGCAATGCTTGAAATTTCGAAGAATTTGATTTAAATATAAATTCTTCCATGTCTTCCCTTAGACCATATAATATGCACTTAATATTGATTATGATTTTTTTAAAATATTTCATTTAAATAAAAGTATCCTTTACTATTTTTTCTCCAACAATGATATGGTCATCAATACCCTATCTAATTTGATTTTACAAATAGATTTTGTTAATGCCACCACAATTTTTCCTACTACCACCATAAACCACCATTCACTTAATATGTATTTTTTAGTTTTTTATTTTAATTATTTTTTTTGATACATCCAATATTATATATATACATATACATATACATATATTAATTCAATTTTAATAACTAATAATTAAAATAATGTTAATGTATGTAATTGTTGCTTAATGTATTATTACATACATTAGTAGAAATTCTATCTTTCTTTGTACTACATCCTAATCCACCTCAATCATTTCAATTTATGTTTTTAATTTTTTTTTATAATTTTATTATATATCTTTATGCAAAATGAGGAGGTAGAAATCTTATTGTGTTTTATTTTATTTTGTTTTTTTGTTGGATGAAGTCAATTACTCTGATTGTGTACTCCATTTCCCTCAATTGTTGCTTCCATTGTCATTCCCATTCAAAATTGCATTGGTTCCATTGTTCTCTAAGTTCTACCACCTCTAATATATTCCACATACGTCAACATCTCAAAACCCTAAACAAAATCCTGAAGTCTTGAAACCAAGACTGGGCAGGACACAAAATTTGCGCCTGTTATCCCAGCAGTCTAACCCTAACCTCCCTCTCTCGCCGCCTCCCCCAGCAAAAAAGTATTAATGCGTGAAGAGAGATCTACGTGGTTTTGTAGCTCATGTGTGGATTTGTCTACTGCTTTCAAAAGATAATGTTTGGTTCTGTTTGTGGAGCCAGTGCTAGAGATTCGTGGTAAGAAGTTGAATTTATTGGACGCTCAAAGAGTGCGACATGTCATCTGATGATATAAGAAATGGCATGGCAACTCAAATAGCGCTCAGGGGCACAAAAAATCCCACATTGTCAGCGCCTGCGAGACCTATAATTACAGAGACGATATTTTACCTCAGCTCATTAAACTCACTCTATGTCAAACTCTCTTTATGTAAAAGAATTAAAGTAAAATTGATTTCTAAAACATGCCACTGAGTTGAGATGAGATGCTTTGGAAGAAGGTGTTGCTGCCGCCTGCAAGTCGTCGTCTTCGAAGGCGCTCAGCAATGATGAAGCTCAGTTCCAGAGCCTGGGATGCATTCAGGCGAGGATCACAGTGGGTGTGGTAGCGTGAGCTCAGGTCCTCATATGTCAAGTTTTTCCCTCCACCGACGCATTCTGTTACGTTTTGACCCGTCATTTCGAGGTGGACACCCCCGGCGTGCGTACCCTCCTGCTCGTGGACGTCGAAGAAGGCCCTTACTTCATCCTGATGAGTTCGCAACACCCCAAGTAGGCATGTAAGGATACGTTGGTCACTTGATGCAAACCATATGGATATGGACAACATGAGGGTCAGAAAAGTATTACGAAATGGATCTAGAATCGTACCAGGATAGCGTCGAAGGGGCGCGTCTTGAGGCCCGAGGGCGCCTTGACAGTGTTCCCGTGCATGGGATCGCTCACCCAGGTAACGGTGCATCCAGCTTGACGAACAGCGCGCACCAAGGCAGGGAACTTCTCCCTGAGCTTGGCGGCGCCCATACGAACGATCACAGTGAGCCTGCCAGGCTTGTTATCGGGATTCAAGATGTTGCATAGAGTGACCAAGTCTTCTGGGTTCATCTTATCGCTCACCTTGACGCCCAAGGGGTTAGCAACGCCGCGCAGGAACTCAATGTGAGCGCCGTCGAGCTGACGGGTGCGCTCGCCGATCCAGAGCATGTGCGCAGAGCAGTCATACCATAACCCAGTAGTTGAGTCTTCTCGTGTGAGAGCTTGCTCGTAAGGCAAAAGGAGACACTCATGGGAAGTCCAGAACTGGGTGGAGGTCATCACAGGGTGGTCGAGGGTAAGGCCACAAGCAGCCATAAAGCCCAGGGCTTCGTCGACGCGGTTCGCAAGCTCCCGGTACTGTTCGCCCTGCTCGGTGTTCGTCGCGAAGTCAAGGTTCCAATGCGTGACGCGCTGCATGGCTGCGAAACCTCCAGTCGCGAAAGCGCGCAGTAAGTTGAGCGTTGCAGCGGCTTGGGAGTATGCTCGCACCATACGGTCGGGATCGGGGGTGCGAGCCTCCAGGGTGGGGAGGTCAGCGTTGATGATGTCGCCTCGATAAATGGGAAGCTCCACCCCATTCACAGTTTGAGTGTTGGTGGAACGAGGTTTTGCAAACTGGCCCGCCATTCTACCCACTTTGACGACTGGCATTTGGCCACCGAACATTAACACAGCACCCATCTGCAGGAGCACTCGGAAAGTGTCCCTGATGTTGTTGGCATTGAACTCCTTAAAGCTCTCAGCACAGTCTCCCCCTTGGAGTAAGAAGGCATTTCCGAGAGCTGCGTCCGCAAGGCGCTCCTCCAAGCTGCGAGCCTCACCTGCGAACACGAGCGGGGGAAAGTCACCGAGGACCTTCTCCACCTCTGCGAACTTCTCAGCGTCTGGATACTTCGGCTGCTGTAAGGCTACCTTGTTCCTCCAGCTGTTTACAGACCAATTCTTCTGGAGTCCTGGCAACTCTACTGCAAAAACGGGATCACGGCAATATGATTTAGTAATCGCTGGTAACACGTCACTTGCTTAGAGAATAGGGAGGGGGTGGTTGCTCCTTTTAACACACATGAAATCAGAATTAGAAAGATTCGCAAGTGGGATTTTCGTAAGAGTCACCTTGGGTTGTAGTTGCTTTCAGGAGGTCCACGGGTTGCACAGCCTTTGCGGAGCTGGAATTGACAATATTATTGGAGAGCGTGTCACTGATTTGCAATTGCCTCTTCAAGGAAGTGGTCTTGTTGCCACCTCTGGGTAGGGTGGAGAACGTCTCGACCCGTGGGGTAAGGAGAGTTCGGCTCACGAGAGCCATGGTGAAGCCCAAAGTAGACTGAGACTATCTAAATTGCACGACAACCTGCACATTTACAATTGAAAGATCGTTCAGAAACAACTTAACTCAACCTGCTCAAGAAAACTGGAGAAATAAGCAATCAGAAGTTTCACTGTTGCAGATATTGAAGTGTGCGAGATTGTGCCCAAATCCCAAGTTCGACACTCAATAATTACCCTTGCAACTATCATTCTCACATCATGTACTAGAAAGAAAAAGTACAGGAACTCAGAGAAAAACAATCCATTCGTATCAATCTATTTCGGGACCACGCTAGACTGCAGTTGAAAGAAGAAAACTGTATCCTCACACAAGTAACAACAAATTTAAAAGAACGATTGGCAACTTTCTACACGCTCTGACTGCATAGCTGACTAGCCTAAACTGACACAAAATGAGGGGCTCTTTTTCCTCAATCAAACAACAGAAACATGCAAGAAAACGTTGTAAAGGATTAAACAAATTTTTACCGACAATATTAATGTGATGGTTGAAAAAACCAAGGACAGAAAAGTACTGCAAAGGAAAAAGAAAAAAAAAAAAAAAAAAAAAAAAAAAAGTTCTGAAGCAGAAAGTTGTGGGAAGAAAATTGATTAGAAAAGTCGGCGTCGCAAAATCAATCAGCTGTGGGAAATCATTTTTTTACTCTAAAAGATTTAATTGAAAAAATCAGCAGCGACTATCCTTCAGTCGCAGATCTATATTCTCACCGGGATAGCATGTTAATCTGCTCTTTGCGTTCTTACGATTGCCCTGCAGAAGCCTAACCCAAAAACCCTCCCGTCCCTATTTGCAATGCACCTAATCCAAGCGATGGACACCATTACCACAATCGCCATTTCACTACAGCAAGTACCCAAACGACTCGAGCATCAAACTAAAACCTGCCGCAATGCAGAGAACCAGAAACACCAAGTTCCCATCTTCCTACCGAAAACCAGGCATCCTAATCCTCTTACGAGCACCCATACACAACGACGTTGGTCAGTGACGCCACCCCGGCACCGCACCATCACTCGAGCCTCATACCACATTTGGCAAACAAACCATTTCCACTTTGCTAGACACCACCATCCAGCGTCGGTGACAGTACGATAATAAATGCCGAGTCTCACACAAAACCAAACAATGTTCGACACTAAGCCATTGTTACCTTCCGCAATACGAAGGCCTGAGCTGGTTGCAACAAACTCCCACTAAGATCACCGCAATATCACCTCAACACGCAGCTCCCTCGACGAGAACGGGACGCAGGAGAACTTCTTGCTTCCCAGCTCTCAACCAGTGGCTTTTACAAGTAAGATGCTGGCCATAGTGTGCTTAAAACCAGCCATTCAACGCCTTGAAAAGAGTAAACGAGTTTCAACTGCAGAGAATTCTCTTTCCGGCATTGACCGCGCATCCAAAGAATTAAATCAGGCAATGGGGCTGAAGTCGTCGTCATCGTCAACACCTTTTTCCAGCCTACCGCGATTGAACCCGGACTCCGTCGACATCCACGAACTTTCTCGACGAGCTCTTTACGACTCGCAGTCCGTCTCGTCGATGTCGGAGACGAAACTTGTCTGTTAGGTCACTCGTGTGAGATTACTATTGGTATTATTCTGGACAAAGTCATGGTTGGTTGGGTGGGGCTAAAATATCGGATTACAGATTTGTACATGACTTGGTATACCCTCTTCTTTAAAATAAAAATAAAAATAAAAATTCATATTCTATCAAAATAAACAAGTATCATTAGAATTTTCTTTCATACACTACTATTAAAATTGAAAAAAAAAATCCTTGTTTATATAAATACTCAAATGCAAGAGTTTTTAGTTGCAATCTGATTTTTAAAACTATGCATTTTAAATTTATATATACATATATATACACACACAAAAAAATAAATTTATTTATTTATTTATTTATTTATTTATTTATTAGTTTTGAAAAAATTTCATTGCCTATTATTAAAATTTCTGTGCTCTGAATTTTGAAGAGTTTATGAATACACACTTCTTGGAATGATTTATCAAGGATGTTTTAATCTTGAATAAGAAAGCATTTCCTGTAGTATAAAACCACAAGTAATATTTGCATACTCCCCACACCACATCAAAATATCCAACCTTCAAAATATTAGAGAAAGATAGTCTATTGCAAACAAACCCCAAAAGTATTTATTGAGTAGAATATTATACTTTTCTTTCTTTCTTTCTTTCTGCTATTAAGATATTAATTTTTTTCTATTGCATAATCTCATATATTTTGATATTTTTTTATTTTTTCATTTCCCTTCTCTCACTTTCTTCTACTATAAATGCCTCTATTCACATAAATAAATAAATAAAGTGTTATCTTAGTTTCTTTTATTATCTTTATCTTGTTGGCTTTTGAGTCATCACACTAGATTTTGTGTTCTACAATGGTTGACCTTTGGTACAATTGTCCCACAATTATTCTCAAGAAAATGGTCCCACTAAAAAAGAAGAAGAAGAAAAATATCTTTTAGTTCATGAGATCCGAGGTTTGAGTATGTGGGGTTGGAAGCATTTTGAACATTTCAACTCAATGGAGCCAAACTTTGGGATGACTATTTTCGAAGCTTGGTTGAAAAGCTTCCATAAAATACTGCAATGCATTGGTAGCCATTCTACCTCTTTATAAGTTTTAGGCCTTCGTAAAAAATATATGTTGAATATGTGTGCATATACTTATCTACCATATGTCCCATCTTTGAAGGCTAGCCCAATCCATCATGAATCTAATACTATATGTAGTTTTACCAAATTTATTTAGGATAAAAATATTTTCATCAATGGTTTTGAGATTGTAAAATACTAACCTCATTTTTAATTGTTTGAGAAATATTGAAAGATTTTAAAAACATGTATGAAAATGGCTCTGGAGATTAGTTATTTAAATTTCAAATATTAGACCAAAAGATTTGTCTTTATTTATTTTGTATTTGAATGAAAAACTAAAAATTAACCACTCATTGTTATTTGGTAGCATTTGTAAGCAAGAATGTGTTTAACTAAAATTTATTTGAATAGTGTTTATAAGACTATTTTTTATGTGTAAAAATTTCAAAATAGATCTCTGCAAATCCTCAAAAGCTAATATGATATAATTTTTTTTTTAAAATTAGAAATCAATAAATGTAATTTTTAAAATAATCAACCATGTTTCTGTAATCATAACTATGTCAAATTACTACTAACAAATGTCAAATATTTCAAATATATTAAATCTAACCAGAAGTGAGATACAAACAATTAATTTCTAATTATTCAATTAATTAGAATGGGACATATTAATTAGCTTTATCATGTTAAAATTTTGAGTATAATTGAAATCACTGTTCTTATTAATCTTTGAAAGTTCAATACTGATGTGAGAAGATGTAATCTATGAAATTTTGATAATGCCTTCTTATCTACTGAACCTTTTATCTGTGACATTTGTATGACGTCACAGCAGTGATGTTAACCAACACAGAGAAAAGAGATTTCATGTGGTTTTAGTGATATATGTACCTACTTGCACATATATTATCAATCACATAAGTCACTTAAAGAAAAAAAATGTAAGTTGAACACAGAATTCACTTTCTTATTACGTTTAGATTCTCAATACGTGAGGAAGTATGTTACAGTTCAAAATTCACCATTAAAAGCGTTTCTCACTTCGAAAAATTTGGCAAAAGTTAACCTTGACCAACTCTTTTGCTTACCTTGAATTGAAATCTTCACTCAAAAGAGATCAATTCCTGGGCAACCTCTAATACTAACATTGAGCTCACCAAAGCACAAACTGAGTTGCTCAGGCATTTAGGGTTTCCACTATCATTTACAGCTATGAGCTTTGTGCTCACTTCCGTATCTCTTGCATTTGATGCAGCAGCACGATGTCAGCAAATGATTTTAGAAGGAAATAGGTCTCAGAAAAGAGCATCACAAAATAAGGGTTCGAAGTGGGACACTTACGAGAAATACCAAATGGACAAAAGCCACACGAGAATTGATCTCTGGAATTGACAGTGATCAGTTGAGTAACCTGTTGCTCTCGAAAACGTCGACCACGGTTGCTCGCAGACGTAGGGGATCAAGCTGGAGACGTGACTCCAAGAGAGACGTGTCCAAAGCCGGTGACTAATGTGAACCCTGGTGTTGGAAGATCTGCACCTGTCATTACGTTCTCTTTTGACCCTTTTCGCATTTCTACATTGCAGGAAAAGACTCATGGAGAAGCAGTCTCGATCATATTTGAAGGTGGAGACACATCTAACTAACATCTGTACAGGCTCTGGTCAAATATCCATTTCAAATGAGTGACATCCTGGGTTAAATTGGTCCTGCGTTCTACCATAAGTTTTACAGAAATGAAGCATCGTACGAATGGATGAGGTATATGTTCCCGAGTCCAGAGTGGAACTACTGTAAAGTATTGTTAATACACGTATGAACGTACATTGAGGTATAGTAATGGCTATCTTGTAAAGCAGAAGTGTTGTTAATACACGCATGTGGAAACCAGTTTAACACCCACATAAGATGTGACAGATTTCTTCTACTGCAGGTATAACACGTGCCATCCATGTGATTCTGTACTCCCTCGGCTGCACCAATTCATATATTCCTGTACTGAATTCGCTCCACCTCCCTCGGAAGAGAAACAAAAAAACAAAAACTGTTCTTCAAAAATGAAAAAGATGGAACTTTCTACGCCCAGCATCTACAACCATCTTTTATTTTTTTCAAAAATGAAAAAGATGGAACTTTTGAAAAGTTGACGATACTGTTAAGTCAGATCTGTAAAGTAGTACAGCAGCAAAAATAAAACCCACTGGGCAATATCTCTTAATAGTGAGTTACAGATTGAAGGATTAGGCTCAATTGCCAAGCTACAATATACAGTAAGACAAAGTACTCCATCAGGTAATAGGCACTGAAGGACCATTGCACGATGACCACTCGTGCCAAATCATTAGTAGTGTATCTCAAGGTATCATTCTATTATGAGGCTAAATACGTAGTAACAAGTGCACGTACCCGCTTTACTTTCAAAAGGCATCAAGTGGATATCAACGCGTTACCTGTCTGAGAAGTTCAATAATCACCATCTCACATATAGACAAATTAATTGATGAATAAACTAGACAGACGGATTGATGGATGGATATAACGGTAGATGGTGGGTATTGAAAGCCGGTATAAACAACGGGGAAAATAATGATTACATTCGTTAAAACATTGCACAAACGCATACTCGGAAATTTAATTCAGATGTTGAACTACATCTAATACAATGGGATCATGCTTTAGTCCTATTCCAATTTTTTTTAAATTGCTATCGTAATGGATGAATCAACATTAATGAGCACTGTATACTGTACCTGATCCTTGTTTAAATTCTGAATCTGTCTACAAAGCCCTGCACCAACATAGCAGTCCAAAGGAAAAATCTGGTCAGTTTCGTTTCGGCAAGAACTAGATTTACTTTCTTACCATAAAATCCTTCCAACTCACCAGGATTTGGTCTCTCTTGGTTCCTCAATACTTATCGACTTTGCAAGTTTAGACGACAGAACAGTGACCTAAGTTTAACATGAAACGCAACCAGCTTAATCCTCAACCTAGTCAGCATACTCAAATTCATCATACCTGCTAAGTAATTGCCACATCAGGTTCGGATCCTAGCGCTTGACACAAACCCAATTCATGTCTCACCAACACCAACTGCCAGCTTCCTCCAACATCAGCCGCAAACTTCAGTCCAGGTACATACAGGCGAATAATCCCAAGCACCAGATTGTCGACGCATGCAAATTTGATGTATAGTATTGCTTTCGCGATTACAAAAATCGATCAAATCCAATCACAAACTAAACTGGTCATTAATACTATTTGCAGTAACTGAATACTGTAACTTCAGAGTTTTCTGGACGAGCAGAGATTGTGGATCAAAGTCGAAAAAGCCTCAAGGGCAGAGTCTCATGTGCCGTCTGAGATAAAAACAAAGTAAGAATCGGATCAGTGCCAGTACAATGCTTCCCGTGCATTGCCATAATTTTGAGAAAACGATAGTGTCGAACAACTCTCGCAATATTGCTAATTCTCGTACTGGTTAATACAATCATAAGAATGCAATCATTCTAAGTGTTACAAGATAAACATTCAATATACTCACAGCGAAAGAGTAATTGATGCAAGCCAAGAAGCCTGCCTAAATGCATGAATGATTGTTTCTGCTCAAGGACAGAGAGGAAGATAAGTACCGTCATCTTAGTCGAATCTGGATCGTACAGGAGAGTATGCCTTGACGATAGTGCTTCGAAAGTGACAACGATTGACAACTCAAACTCCAAAGAGAACGCCCTGGAAGAGAGTCCGAAGAATAACTTAATCACTTACTTGCTCCATTGCCAACCTTATGCTATTGCAATACAAGGTGGCGCTCGAGCACAGGTGTGGACCAATTCTCAACAATACCTGGGGCAGAGCGAGTCTACCTTACATGAGCATAATCTACAAGTAAGAACAATAAATTCTGCCCTATGTTTGAGGTAAACCTGGGTCTTTTATAGACGAAGTGTGTATACCATTATCTAAAATTGCCAGACCAGTAAGAACAAATTGCCACAGCCCCACCCTTCCTAAAATTATTTTTAAAACATATGCAGTAGATCACATACCCGGCAGCCAGCGTGGGACACGTTAAAAGGCGAGGAAGAACCATGTAGATGGGCACTACAAGTCCCCTACAAACATCACCATCTACCACCTAGTGTCAACCACCAATATAAAAAGTTAGAAACTTCACAGTTAACACGATGGTATGAATTGTTTCCAATCTGCAGTAAATCACCACATGGGACGTGCCTGAGTACGCTGAATCTCTGAAGCCTCCGTTGCCATTCTATCACCAGCAACGATTGATTCCACCCGTAGAAGCTGAAGGTCAATTGAGCTTATAGGAATAGCTGAATGTTCAACTGTCAACTCACCCATCACATATTCGGATAAAGGACACTGAGTAACAACACGTCCAGTGATCTTGAAGCCACCTAAAGTTGCAGTGTTCAGCAAATAGGTCATTACAGCTTATAGAGTGAGCAACGTGGTAAACAGTAAGGAATAAATCTTGAAGGCATCAGAAAAGTAAATGCCATCCTCAAACTTTGAGACACGAATGATAGATGTCTGCTTAGTCCCTTAGCTACGCCAAAAAAAATACGACGGTATAAAATGCAATAAACCACACTGATGTGGGGCCATAAGCTCATATAGAAGTTATCTGTATATGAACGAGTAAGACAGAAGAGTAAAGACACAACGACGAGATTCACCTGACCGCAGCGCTGGAGCAATCACGTGTTTCTGGGTATCTTGAGTGATGTAGAAATTCACTGGTGTTGACTCTAAGAGCCTTCTTGGCATTTGCTCTGCAACCGTTTGAGCACTTTCTAAGAAAAAATAATAACTCAAGGAGATTTTACTAATTCGGTTCTCAGTTTTGAAGCCAGCCAATCTTAGTCATTCACCGGCACAAATCACCGTTACATATAAATGTAACCAAAAAATGAGGGCAATATTCTGGAGAACCAGTTTAGATCCAATTTAAAGTAATGGTCAGGGCTGTTCAGAAAATTTGCAAAGCAGCTAACTGAAGGCTGATGAAGTACTTATACCTTTTCGTTCTTCCACCATAAATTCAACGATTTCTAACATTTGTTTTTGTAGATATCCTCTGATAAGTTCAGCTGTAAGTAAGTACTGTTACAAATTCAGAAATTATAATGTTAGCGAGTCGTGCTCATGATTTCAACGCAAACACACTGCTAAACCCCACGGAACTCTCAGGCTAGTCCAATAGTCTCATTGGGTCATTTCTGAAAGCAACCTGTTTGACTGTTAGGACGATCTTCATACAAAAACTTTGCGTCATGGTAAGGACCATGTAGATAACATTGCGATTGTTCGCATTGTTTAGCAGCAAGTTCAACAGCATTTCAAACCAAAAACATTGATAACTTTGAGAGATATGCAGCTGTGGTTGGCCCCTGTAGTATATCCTGATAAAAACATTCATACAGAACGCATAGGAATCAGAGTCCTTGATAAAGATATAAAAGACGAACCTGGATATTAACATAAGCTCCATGAAAGGACTCGAACAGCTTGCCTTCTTTGGGTGTATCCAAGGAAATGGCGAAAGGGATCTGTCACAAACACAATGCACAAGATAAAAGTTGATGGGTGCAAAAGAAAGCTTTGGTAACGTGGGAATGAGTTACAAAACGCTGACAAAAAGAAATTTTTCCAGTACGCGATGCCCAAGACAACAGCTACGTGAAACCAGATCAGATTCACATGAAATAGTTTGATCAACATTTGCATCATTGAAAGAAATCAGCAAAGCAGCACTATCACCTGAAGCAATTACCCGAAACTCACCTCCGTTTTTCCTCGAGGAAATTTCCCAGGAGCTTGAATATCCACAACTTTATGCCTGTAGACAGAAAGAAACTTTACGCAGATATAATTTACCTAGCAGATGAGCCAATACAAGGAACGGGGATGCTGCCAATGTGCATGGCTGCTTGAAACATCTTTAAAAGAATTATGAAAGGCATCTAAAGGAATTGAAATTGCTGCAACGCTGGAAGAAAGCTGAAGTTTATTATGCATGATTTTCAACACAGCACTAACAGCTCTTCGAGTTCCTTTACTCACTTCCTAGCAGAAACTATACATTACGCACCTAGACTCCTGTAATTTCAGGGGAATGTAGTGGTTTGATACTCACATGAGCTCAATCGGTTTCACAGATTTATAAAGTGCCTCAAAAACTCCCACCTGTCTGGCACTCAGCTACACATATGAACAAAATCCATGCACGTTATCAGAGAAATGTGGTTTCTGACCTTCATATATCAGCAAGCCACTTAACATCTTGCATTGGAAAAATAACTAGATACAGCCGTTCAAGTGACCAATTACAAGACTGAGAGTGAGAGAACGTGATTTACTTGGAACACGATGGTTCCTACAGCAGTCAGACGAACGCCTTGATGAGAAACACTTGAAGGCGTATCAATAATTATCACTCCATCAATTACATCCTGCAAGAAAATTCATAAATCCAGGAGAAGAATTGACACCTTGAGCTGCAAAATTCGAAAATTTTCTCACATTGTGGCTACTGAGGTGAGGAATCATAAGGTTGAGTGCTACTGCACAACGGCAAGTGAGAAATTAAAAGCATATCCTTTCGCGACAATGAATAAGTGCACAAACCGGAGGTCTGTAAACGCGGTCCATTCGGTGAAGTTTGATCTTCACAGACATGTTCGCGATTCCTGTTTTTCACCACGCTAACTTCCTTCAGCCATCCCAAAGCTTTCTGCATTACATCAAACCAAACATGCACATCCCGTTAAAACCTGGGGCGTTCAAACCAGATACAATCCCGACGTGGGTGCAGAAAAAAATACAGAAAAACAGAATTCACTGATTGGAAACAGAAAGAACACACAAGTCAACCCTCGACAAATTCGGAACTGACAACGAGAACCAAGCTTTCCAGAACTACAATTTAGGTCATCGGAGACGAGAGCACTCACATTCAACAACGGAAAAGACCTCACAATAGTCGCAATTCCCAGGACGATGAGTTGAATGTCGAGAATGGATTGCACAAGACGAATCTCCTGAATCTGTAAGCGAAAAGTGGCTGAATCTGAGAGAGAGCCAGAATGAGCACAAACTCGACTTGGCGGAGAGCACAAGAGTTGAAGACTTGGAGCTGGTGGGACAACGAACAGTTTGGGCTCACGGCCGCCGCCTACGACCGTGATCAAATTCCACGGTAAACAGACTCATTCCCGGGAATGGGTGACCGGGTGTTAGCGTTTTTGGGCTGCCCCAGCTGCTGCCCTTTGGTCCCTTCGTGACATTGCCTTCGCATGATTCTATTTTTGGCCTTTAATCTTACTGATTCTAATGTTTCAATATATGTCTTGACATAATCATATAATTAAATTTTAGTTTTAAAATATTATACATAATACCTTTTTTTTGTGTGTGTGTGTTTTTGATATTTCTTTTAGATATGAGATAAAGATTAATAAAATAAAATAAAATAACTGAGTGATTGCAATTGACCTAAAAACGTTAAATGCATTTTATGACATATAGCACGTTTCATAAAGAACAAGTGTGCGAGATTATACATTCTGTGAAGACAGTAACTTATGAATCATGGTTGATTATGTAAATATACAAGTTTGGTGATTTTGGTGGAAACACTTTGGGTTGGGTTTTAAAAGCATATATTATAGAAACTTCATATATTTTCTTTTTAAAAAACAAGAGGAAAATTAATAATACTAGTGAAAGTTTTAATAATTTTTTTACTAAACAAAATAAAGATAGAAAGTCGTGTGACATCTTTTAAGGAAAGAAATATTTTTAATTAATAACAGCTTCTTTTGAACTTTAATAAATATAAAAGAAGACTATTTGATTACTCATTGGAAGAAGAATTCTACATTAAAATAAGATATCTAAAAATGTAAAGGAGGATAATAAAAATTGATTTTTTTTAAAGATTATATATATACATAATAAAATGAGTTACTTTTATATGTAAAAAAGAATTTTATCAATAGTATTTCACCACAAAAGTTATATACAACAGACATGCATTGCAGCCATTCAATAATCAACATTTATATTTTTCTTCTGATTTATATACCATTCAACTCCTAAATGTTTTAGCTAGCTGAATTATAGCTAAAGATAGATGTTATATTGGCCTAAGACTCTATAACAATGTTGCCTAATTAAAGTCTAGTTTTTATTTTGTGAATTTTTTATTTAATATATATATATATATATATATATATATATATATAATTTGGTCTTGTAAGCCATTTAATTGTACATATTTCTTTTTTAAGATGACATAATTTAAATTAAAATTTTAAATCAATTATTTTTAAAATTCGGTTATTTTTTTTATATATACTCTATTTAAGACTTGTTGGACCCCAATAATTATATTTGTGATTATTATTCAATTGTATAAATAAAGACTACTTACATATTACAATAATCATTTTTATAATATAATATTTATTAAATATTAAGATTAATCAAAGTTAAAAATTTTAAAAATAATTCAACATCTCAAATTTTAAATATCTCTATTCGTATATTTTTATAGTAAAAAACTATAAATTTATTTAATTCTTATATATATATATATATATATATACAATAAACATATATAAAAAAATATAAAAGTGATCTACCCATTTACTAAATCAATCCATCCTATCATAATCATTATTAGAAAAATGGATCGTGTCTAAAAACTATCATTAAAATCATGGCCTTCATTCAATCCCTTGTTCTTAACCTTTGCTTTCTCTATTCTCAGCTTTCATCCTGACCTCCTTTATTTCCAATCCTCACTCCCTCCATGTCCAAAGCTACTTCTTCCATTCTTAACCTTCATCTTTCTCCCTTTCCTTCACCATTTTGAGTCTTTGGATTCTTCTTTTTCTCTCACCTTGAGCCCTCATAATCCTATTCCTTCTCTTCAACCAGTAGTGCAAGATTAATATTTACTAGATTCTAAAGCATCCAAAAGCATGCTTTGTGCCTTGTGTTCATGTGAATACGTAAATAAGGATATGTGCCTTTTGGAGTGTCTTACATAAGTCAGTAAATGTTTTCAATATCTTAATTATATTTTAAGTAAGGATATATTATATTATCCAATAATTAAAATTATATAATATTAAAAATAGTTAGCATAAATTTTGAATATATTAAAAAATTATAATTCTATTCATCTCAAGAAAAACATGGGATAATTCCTTATTCCTTATTCATTTTTCATTTTTGATGTCTAGAAATTATGTTTAAATCTACAATTCTTATTACAATTTTTTTAACATAACAAAACATCACCTCTTTGTGCTGAAATCTATTACACTAGATAAGAAATTTTCAAGTGGTATTCAAACTATCAACCTTTAAGAGATATTTTTTGGTGCAATTTGCCATTAGATTCCACATCAGACAAAAGATTTTTGAAAAAGTAGGCAAGATTCTCCTAAGAATGTATTTAACTTTGTTTTGGAACATCTTAAAGTTATTGTTTGAAATAATCGAGCAACCACAATGCACCAGAAAAAACACTCAAGAAGATGTCCAACACTTGTGGAGCCTTTTATATAGTAAGACATATGGTATATTTTTATATAATATAAACTATGAAATATTATATGTGGAGATGGAGCCCAAAAGTCATGGATAACAAAGAGAAAAGTGGTGAAGTGCAATAAAGTCTTCAAGATTGCCAAAAATTCAAAAAATGTAACTTCTTTTTATACTATATTGTAATTGGACATAAAAAAAACACTCTGTTATCATACATAAACCCAGAAATAGTTACAAATCCCTTGTTTGTTCTCATCAACTTTTTTCCAAAAACAACAGTAAAAAAGGAAACTTAAAAACTCAAATATTTGGAAAAATCTCAAAAGCCCATTCGAGGGTTTTCTTTTGTCGGTGCATTAATTTCTTCAAAAATCCCATTACATCGAAAAAACTTGGTTATATTTCAATAATGAATTCATGATGTAAGAAAATGATTATGTTGTTTTAAATCCCGTATTAAAGAACCAATATTTAGAATCTTGCATGTATTCCAGGCCTGAATTTTTGAATTTCAAGTCAATCCAAATGAACATAACGCAAGGTTTTTTTTTTACATGTAAAACCAGAAAAAAAAGGAAATTTGCATACAAAACATATTTTGCAAAACAATATTTTGCCAATCAGTTCCATGGAAAAATACAGTAAATAGCGAAGCAGACACCAAATCTATACACTCACAGCAACAGACTGACTCAATTTTTATTATTAAAAAATTAAGAGACTAATAATAAAAGTGCAAGAGAAAAAGAAACAAATGATTCAAAATGCACAAATTCTGAGAATATGATATTGATTGCGGCACTCAAAATTTCCACAGAGAAGACAAGCAGCATGCCATGATGCAGGGCCCCATTAAACCAGGCCCCCCCCCCTCCCCCGCAGTCAGTGCAGTGCAGGATCTTCTCCCCTTTGGACAAAAGCCCGAAGCCACGCAGCAAAAATCTGACATGGCAGAGCACCCACAAAGTCATATAAAAAATGAAAAGTGAAAAAGTGAAAAAGTGAATGAAAAAGACAAAAGGATAGCTCCCGCAGCGTGGATGATCCGCGCGATGCGAGGCCGCGACGCCAAAAGCCCGTGGCCTGCGTGACGCCCTCGGGCCCCGCTCTGCCTCGCTCTGCAGCCCAGGCTAGGCCAGGCCACGGACCGTCGGGACTGGCGCGGCGCAGCGGCATCAACGCTGCTGCAAAGCCAAATGATTTGTCGCAGCAATGGCTGCGTTTAGCCCTTGATCCTAGGCGATCCGCCCCCACGTGATCAGATTCTCTAGTTGGCTTGCGATTCCACATCTGATCAACGCTTGGAACACTTGGGGGTTGGGTGGGTAGCGCGAGTTTAAGCTCTCGCGGATTGAGTTGCGTGGCGCCATGTGCTCGTGCTGGCGTCGAGGGTCGCGCTTCACATCACCGACTGGAGTTTCACTTACGGTGGTGGCGGGTTTCTGACTCCCGATGGAGTACGTGTAGTGAAGCTTTCTGTACCATTTTTTTTGTTATTGTTTTTGTATGAGACTAAGTCGTGATTCTGGTTTGTAAAAATTCTGTGTTCGTGAGTTTTTGTGATAAAGGTGTATGAATTGAGGTTGGTGATGATGTAGAGGGTTTTGCAGGTGAGGAATGGACATGTTTTCGCGACATTGTGGATGAGTGTTGCTGAACCTCACGGCTGATGTCAGTCGATGTTGCGGAGATGAGTCGCTGATTGAGCGCATGCGCCTACAGACGCGAAGGTTGAGAGAATCGTGGCCAGACTTTTGCGTGTAGTTCCATCAGCCTCGGCCCCTTCACACGCCTTTTTTAACCGAGTTCCGTCGGTTTGACGCAAGAATCGGGTTGGTTCATGTAAGAGGCTTGTCTAGTTCAGTCTGATTGCTTTACGTGACGATTTTCTGTTATGGACCATCTCACATTTGTTGCATTGGCGTTACGTGTCCACTAACAAGGAAATTGTCGGCAAGTGCTACTTTGGGTTTGGGGTGGGGGGACTTACTGATTTTTTATTGTTGCTTCTATTGGAGGTTTTTTAAAGGCTTTTGTTGCTATTTCACAGAGACATCTGCCTTTTTTGACTCGTGAAGTGGACTTCGAGGCATCTCCAATTGGGGTGTCAAGGCTTGTGACGAGGCGGAAGACGAAGGCTGCTATGAATTCTGCTCAAGCAGAGTTGATGACCCCTGTGGGAAACATCGTCAGGGCGGATGGGTTTGTCAAATCACAGAGCTTCCAGGAGCACCACCACCACCTGCTGCGGCAGACACTCTCCCAACCGGAGTCGGATGACATAGCCGACATTGTTGAGAGCCTGTCCAAGTTCACGTTCGCGGTGCCCGCCGTGGATGAGGCTGAGGAGGAGCAGGAGTACATGGCCAAATGCGAGTGCTGTGGACTCATCGAGGAGTGCACTCCAGGGTACGTCGCGCGCATGAAAGAAACCTTCTGCGGCCGTCTAGTGTGTGGGCTCTGCGGGGAGGCTGTCAAGGAAGAGAGGCTGCGTATGGGACCTGAGACCTCCATGGACGACGCTGTTTGTGCCCACATGAAGATTTGCCTCAATTACAACTCCTTCACACGGCAAGACCCCGCCGCGCACTTGGCTCAGGCTATGTGTCAGATTTTGAGGAGCATTGACAGTGGAGCGCCTCTAAGGCCCAGGGGTCGGCTGTGGTCGCGCGCTGGGCTCTCTCGTAGTGAGACATTCCATAGCTGAGAGACATGCAAAAGTTTGCCGTGCATGAACTAAATGTACACGAATTTCTGTACCCACATCTTTCTCATTGTTTGAGAATATTACACGGCCTTCTCCAGTGATCGGACTCTGAAAAGACCATTGAACTGTTCTCATTTTTGACGATAAGAAGAAGGAGAAGCTCAAAATGGAGTGCGTCGCATCTCCTAATTCAACTTGTGATATTTCGGGCCCAAGAAAACCAAGCTAAGGCAGTCACGAAGTGGTTCAGCATTTCGAATGCCAATTATTACCGCCAATGCAGTGAGTGGTATCAATCAGCTTCTGTACACAAGAAATGTAGCTGATCGAGCACTGATTAGATTTGAGCTCTTCAACGACGCTGCATGTGACCATGTTGCTTTCAGGCTGAGTCTACCAACAGTGGCTTCAGCCGATAAGAAAACCGCCCTTTCTGTAGTGGGTTTGAACTGGTTTCAAAAGCCCGCTTGCAGAATGCTGGCTCTGCAACATGATGTCAATTACATCAATGCGCTGTTGCTAAGAAGGAATCTTGGTTACGTTCACCTAAGCAGCTGCTTCCTTGTGCTGCTCGTTTCCCCTAGTCTCTGCAGTCTAGTTAAGTGCCAAAGGGAGAAGTTTTCCTTAGAGCTTGATACATGTAAACCATACAGGCTATTAGATGCACATTCTTTTGACTTCTGAATTAACAATACTCGGTATATAGATCGCAGTTCGAAATTGTAAATTAGATCATTGTAAAGAGCTTTTGGATTGTAGGTTGAATCATCTTTCTTGCATTTCGCTCCTCCTGCTGAAGTCTTTCCTCGACACATTTTTTTTTGCACTGAAAATCAGTTGAACTTGGAAATTGCATCGCTTTCAAGATACTGTGAAAAAACTTCCCATCTCAATTTCTCAACTGTAAGAAGCAGAGCATCTGTCCCAGTTTCGAGAGCATGGGATCCCCTAGCCTTGTAAAAGCCATGTGAGACTCAACTTTATCACGCGAGCAATTAGTTCAATGCATTTTGCTTCGGTACGCAACCTGGTTAATTTGGGTCCCTCGCAGATTTGGCAGTAAAGTGGAACGCTCTTATCTGATCACTTTTTAGCTGGCGTAGCTGTTCATTCTGGACGTATCTAATTGAAATGAACATTACTGCTTCCAAGGAAAACGTACCCCAACAATCCATCTCAAGCCTCTGAATTGATGTGAAGCTGAGCTGGTTCTCTGGTAGTATGCCATTATCACCCTCATTGTGCAGACTTCGACAAATAGCATCTGCATTCATTCAGGCTCAGCCAGCAATAAAAATGAACTATGTCCGTAGGTATCTGCATGGAGCGAATTAACCGCAATCATATTCAAGCTTTGTTTTCCATTGACGGTGAAATCCCATTCGACTTTGCTTGTATGAGAGGGACATATTGAGTGGAAAAGGACGAAAAAAACGCACAGCTTTAAATTTGTCGATGTGAGCAATGCAACAAAGGTCCGCATCAAGCACCAGCTATGATCACCGTTAAGTCGCAGTCAAATGAAGACCCAGTACTAGAGAGGAAGATGAATTTGTATCAAGATGGCTCGGCCAGCTTGAATATAAATGAATGCTAGTGAGAAAATCTAGATGAAAAAGGGTGTCGAGCTTCCACTTTTACGGTAGCTTGATGTTGGTCCATTAATGAAGTAAACTGGGCACCCAAAGTGTTTAATAAGATAAAGTAATACTAGTTAGCTTTGTTTGATTGGTAGCATACACAATAGTCTTAGTGTACCTCATTAGAAGTTGTATCTGAATAAAGAATTATTATTGTTTGTTTCTGAAAGTTCAGAGTCAAGTTAAATTAATAGTTTTATGTTAGATCAGAGTTGTTTAAATGGTAGTGTAGATAATAGTATTAGTATGAGTTATTATAGTATATTTGTAAATTGATTGTTTATAAAATGTTTAGAGTTGAATTAGATTTTACCAAAATTAATCTGTACAAAAATAAGTAAAAGAATGGATTCTCTGCTATGAAGTAGTTAATTAAGGCCAAAGGTGCAAAACAACCAATTTTTTTGTTTACATAAAAATGAAATAACTAGAAGTGTGTGAGTTGCAATAAAGTGGTTAGCTGCTCCATTCAACCAAACAATAGTCTAGTGAGACATTCATCTTTGGTTACTAACTTAATTATATTAATTTATTATTGCAAATAAAAAGACATAAAATAGATGTTAATAATAATGATTTTTATGCCATTTTTTTGTATTCTTCTTTTGTTATATTGTTACAAGATGCAAGAAAGAAAACAAATTGCCATTCTAATTTTGATTCTAAAACCATTTGAAATCCAAAAAATAATAAAAAAATAGTATAAAATCAATCAAATCCTACTTAGATGATATCTAAAATTATTTTTAGTAATTTTTTAAAGTAACTATATATATAGCAATTAATATTAAGTAAATCTTAGATATAGATTAAGATGATGTTTATATCTTAAATCTAGATTTTATCTAGAGCTAACTATAAAGCAATATAAATCAAGTTAAGATAAAAATTAATCATCTCATAATGTATATATATATATATATATATATATATATATATTAAAACTTATTTAAGAAAAAAAAACAAATAAAATATTTTAATAGAGTCTAAGTGTAAGACTATAATAATAGATCAAAAGACAAAAATTAAGGTTAGTTATATAAATTTTATATAGAAAATTACAAAACAATAAAATGTATTATTTTACCTTTTATGAAAAAAAATTAAAAAAGATACCTAATCATTTAAATAGAATGACATAACAAATATAAACTAAGTTGAGAACTAACAACATCTACAATTGCAATCAAACTACTTACACTTAGACAAAGATAAAATTATAACTTAGATCTAAAATCAAGGTATAGCTTTAATTTTTTTCTAAAAAAGATCAAAAAGTTATTAAGCATATATTGTCTAATTATTAAATTTTAGAAATATTAAAAAAAAAATACTATTAGATATAGTAATTTGATAGCAACAATTGAGTCATCTTTCTTATACTTGATTTAAAAATCATATAATTAAGAACCACCAAATTATTAAAAATAGTATATTAGTAAAATATAAAAAAAGATTAATAGAAATAGCAACAAGGTATTTTATATCTTGTTTACAAAGACTACTCATGGTTTTAAGTACATTAACAAGTTAAATACATAAAATTAATGCTATTATTTGAATATTATCTAATTACATAGTATAATATAATTCATATATTATTTATAAAAAAAATAGTTTATTTTCTTAGAAAATTAATAATATATCACCACAATTATAATTGTTTAAAATATATAAAATAAAATAATAATTAGCCCAATTTAAAATATAAAATTATAGTTTTATGTAAAAAACGATCAAATTATTCAAGCCCAATTAATAAAATTTAGATAATTTTTAGGTCATTGGATTGATTAACCAAATGTGAGTTGTTACTTTGTCTCCAACTTTAACATATTCTATCAATAAGATCTTCTTTTAGTGCAAGGTAATTCTTTTTTAATGGATTTCATAATCTAAGTTTTAATATAAAAACCATAAGAATATAATTCAAACTGAATTATATTCTAAGTTACATATTCCTGCAACTTTTCTACTAAAGTTTTTGAAATCAACCAATTTATTTTAAAACTTCGATGTAAAAAGTTACAAAGAAGATGAATTATTGTCGAGCAAATCTTTGCTCCTAATGAGATATATCAATTAATAAAAAATCAGATAGTAAAAAATTATTTAACTTAGATAAAATAAGAGCACATTTTTTTAAAATAATAATAAAATAATAATAATTATGTATATTTATATACACACAAACATACAAAAGAATGTTTTTAAGGTAATTTTTTAAAATATTATTATTTTTAAAAAAATGTTATAAAATATATATGCAGGTAGTATAGTAAAAACTGTAATTATAAAAGTAGCCTACTTTGACCAAGATATTATCTAAAATAATCCAAGTAATAATTTAAGAAATTATTAATTGGTCCAAAAAATTAAAGAAATTAAAGCTTTTGTTGATATTAAAATTTTTCTAGGCCTATTATCAATGTAAAATAAATGAGCGTGTTGATAAATCAATAAGCTTCTGACACATTCATTTATCTTATATTGATAATAGACTTTTGAAATTATATATAATTTAAATAAATCCAATCAAATACTACTAATTTAGTAAATACTTGAATTACATAAAAAAATAAAGCTTAGTTAGAATTGAGAAAATAAAAATGAAATAAATAAAATATTAAGGATAGATTTTAGTCTATTATTACATACTAAACATTACAAATCAATTTTAGATATTTCAAGTAAGATAGAAACTAGGTTATTGATACTTTACAAGTTCAAATGAAATTGAAAGACTATTATTTAAAAAAATATATCATTATTATTCTTATATATCTTTTTAAATTATTTTAAATTAGATTTGCTAATATGATAAATCATTTCCATACTATTTTAGATATATAATATATTATTTAGAATAAAAAAATCAAACCAACTTAAGTTAAGAAAAAAACGTTGAAATTTAATCACAAATAATAAAATTTTATAAATTTTTTTTAAAATACTTAAGAATAAAGAAATAATGTAAAATAATTTAAAAAGATCTTATGGATGGTTTATGCTAAAATAACTTGATTAATAAATTATACCAAGAATATATATATATATATATATATATATATACATTAATTTTATCTATTAATCTATTAAATATTATTTATATGATCTAAAAATATATGAATAGAATTTGAGATCAAACTTAATGATATATGTAATAAAATTTAATAGATAATTAATTTAAATTATTTATCAACTTTAGAACCTACATATAAAAAAATATGGGAATAAACTAGATGTTAATTTTTAAAGTAATTAGAAGGATATTTGGTTTAATATTAAGAATAGAAAACAAATGATTTTTATATGACTAATATGACATTATAGAATAGTAATTAACTTATTTATTGATCAAATTAGTATAAAGTTGAACTTGAATTTTATGATTTAGAAGTTAAATTCATTTGAATTCTTTATTTCACATCTTTTTGAAGTAACCATTAATATGTCAAAGCAAAAATTTGGTGAAATCACAAATAAATAAAATTGTGCATAGATAAAAATATTGGAGATTATAGAAGGCTTTTTTTATATCAATATGTTATTATTGCAATAGCATTAGCAATAAAAGATATTACATAGTATAGAAAATACTAAAAGTATTAAGTTTTAGACAATAGATAAGAAAATATTATAATAGTTAAGTTCTTTGTTGAAGCATATTATTTTAAAAATCAAATCAAAATCGAGTAATAAATCAAAAAAACTGCAAGGTAAATATCTCACATTTAATAAATGGAAATCATCTTGAATCATGCACTTCTGCATATACACAATAAAAGCCTTATTTTGACTAAAAATATTTAGAATAAATTTATAATAAAAGATTTTTATACAATGACATATAGCAATTGTTTTTTGCAAGTCAAATTTAACAAAATTTCGATACATATTTCATACAACTCTTTCATTTATTTTAAATAGCTTATTAATTTTATCTAAGAAATATTTTGCTATAAAGGTCTCTTCAATTTTTTTAGTATAAATAAGAGTTTTACTATGTGTATATAGGGATGCATGACATAAAAGATTTCTACACAATAAAAGAAGTATGTCTACTTAGCGGTATTATGTTGTGGTTAGGCTACTATGTGAAAATAATGTGATTATGTATTTAATATATAATTTACTTAACAACATGGTAAGAGCCATGTTACTGGATTTTAGTTGTAGAATGTGGTTAAATTACTACTTTAAAAAGAGGTTGTTTAAAAAGATTACTATAGAATTTGTATAACTTTAATTTCTTTTGATAGTGGCTTTTAAGATTGGTTTTGGTTGATAGTAACTTCTAAATATTTAGAGTCATCTTGTTAGACATTGGTGACCTTTGAAAACTTATTTTGGTTCTTTTATTTGGTGTTTAGAGCATAAATTATGTAAATCTTATAAAAAAAAGGATTAAAGAAGGGTTTTGGTAGCAAAAAGAGAGTTTAGGATATCCATATAGATGAATGGAGATGGATGATGAAAATCTCCATTCCTATTGGTCAAAAATCATGACCAATGGGCTTCAAGGAGGCTGCCCGAGGCCATATTAGAAATTAGGGTTAGTTTTTTGTAGCCATTCGAACTTTGAAGGCTAGGATCAACAAGTTTAGGTTTTTGGCTATGATTTTGGTGCAAATCCTTAATGATTTGGAATTTATATGAAGGAGATATAGGTGCTCAAAGTTAAGGTGTTGATTTGGGAGCTATTGTCACTATTTTTGACATAACTTACGCATATGGAAGGAAAATGAGGTTTGGTGACTGCAACTAGAGAGAGAACTTTTGTGACTACACTTTTTGCATACTAATTGTTGGATTTCAAGTTATGGTGAAGGAGATATTGGATTTTGAAGTCAGTGCATGCAATCTAAAGGTAGTCAGTGACCTGATTTATTAGTGGTTGTGTTTTGAGTTTTATCTTGAGCAATTTGACAAGGTTTTGGCTCAAAATTTCAGAGAAAGTGTATATTCATGTTAACAAACTTTACATATAATTTTAATAGTATTTAAATATTAGATTCTTGAGATATTAAGAAAATTGTACTTGGGTGCTTATAAATTAGGGTTTAGAGTATCTATTAGGATTTCTTAGATTCCAAAAGATTGAAAGTGAATTTATAGTTGGATTTTTTTTTGATAAGATTTAAAGGTGAATTCTACTTATCTTAGAAATTTGAGAAAAATTAAATAGTTAGATCAAAAGTTATAAATTTCTAAAGTTTTGGAGCAAAAAACCTTTCGCGGAAAAAATATGTTTTGAAGGGATTTTGCTATATTTTGAATTTCATGCAAAATAAAGGATTTTTGGAAGCTAAGATAAGATATATATATAAAATTTTAAGCTAAATTCTCTACAGCTAGATACTCATTGTATTCCTAGATAGCAAATTACATGATACGACAATGGTTCCTTAAAACAAATATAAAAGTTGAAAATCTTTTGTTCTTGTGTTAAGTATTAGGAACATATCTATAATTACTTAGATAATATGAATAGATAGAAGTAAATAAAAATAGATTAAATCAATAATAACTTATGGAAAAGCTTCTTAGAAGCTTTATAAATATAATTTTACTTTTATACATATTTTTTAGGTGATTGATAGTTTAGAAACTTAGCCAATAAATTAGTCACATATGACACGTATTGATAGCTTGTAGTATAAGCTAATAATGTGGCATATATATAGGAAACTTGCTTTGCAAGTTAAGATATGTGTTTTGTAATTTGAATACATTTTAGAGATCCTATAGAATGTTATCACATAGCTCTTAGGTAGATAGTATATATGGAGGCAAGAATGAAGCCTACTTTACTCTTATTAATTCTTTTCTTCCTTCTACTTTAGTTTTAAGAGTTTCCAATTTTTAGCTTTTGGCAATAGTCATTTCAATTTTTTATTAAATATATTAATTTTCTTATTTCTAATTTTTCATCTTTTTTTGATTTATTTCTTACTTGTTTATGTATCTTCTTTGAGTTTTTATCTTTAACACATTGATAAAAATGATAATTTATTATTCTTGCCTTATTTTTAGAAATAAGTAGATTATTCCATTTTTATTGTTGTATTTTGAAGGTTGTAGACTATCCACCTTAAATTAAAATTTATTTTTTTAATGCTAGTTTTTTCCTTAAAGAGAGTAAATTACTCTTTTTTGTAAAACTTTGTATTTGATTTTAAAGGTTGTGGATTACCTTCTTCTAATTTGACTTGTGGATTGATTAAGTTATTTGAAATGAAAGAAAAAATTATAGATGCTATACTTAATAGAAGTAAAAATAGATTTGCAACTATCATAGATCTTCACAAACTTGCTAACATTCTTAGGGTGGAAATTCATACATCACAAATGCTAACTACGGAAGCTTTATTGCTATGCCTATAAAAATAAAGTCCAAAGTCTACACTAAGAATTTGTATAGTTGAGGGAAGTAAGTAGATTGACTTTACAACCAAATCTAAAAAGTCTTATTTTTACAAGCACAAGAGAAGCAATGTTTAATATGCTTGAGAAATTTGATAGAATAAGATAAAAAAAAATTGACAATTTTTGCAAAAAATTAAGTTATATTTAAGATTGCATCCTTTCTAATACCTTGATGGATTTACTCAAGTTGGATTTATAAGTGAATTCATATCTTAAAGTGCTCTCTTTTAATTTGCACCTTTTATAGAAAAGAATTCATGGCTCTTTTATGATTTGAATTCATTATTAGGAATATTTATAGCTACATTTGAAAAAAGTGATTGAAAAAAAATAGTAGAAATTAAGCTTTTATATCTACAATAAAGATCACAATTAGCCACCATATATGTTTTTGAATACCAAAACCTTGTTTGTGACATAGACTAGAATGATAAAGCCCTGATTAATCAATTTTGATATAAGTTGAAGGATAATGTCAAATATTTATTATTGATAATATCAAAAATAAATTCTTTAGAATAATTTATTATTCAAGCTATTGTATATGACAATTGAATATTTAAAAGGTACTAAAAATAAAGATTGAGCTGAAAAGAAACAAATCAAGTAATGAAGACAATTCCTAAGTTTTTAAAAACTTATTCATCAAAGCTGGAACCAATACAAATTATATGATATATTTTAAACCTTTCATTGAACAAAATTTTTTTTAACAATATCAAGGGGGTTTATACCTATATTGTGGAAAAATTAAGCACATTGCTCAACATTGTCTAAAAAAACAACATAATTATAAAATGAGAAGCATGGTTGTTAGAAAAGATAATGTGTCATAAAATAAGTTTTTCTAACTATAATAGAGATTATGTGACTAGAATCATGTCCAATATCCTATAAAGAACTTATATTTTTATCAAATCCATCAACTTTTTAGGATCTAAAAACCTCAAAGTTTTTGTCTTATTAAATTCAAAAGCACAAGTTTGTTTTACAAATCGAGACTTTGTCAAAAAACAAGAAATATCTTTAGTCAAAAAAGCTAAATCCATATATATAGAAGTCATAGATGGTGGTTTGTTATCTTTTGGAGATATTATTGATGAGACTATTTTTATAGATGTAGCAATTAAAGATATGATAGTATAATAATATTTAATGTAATAAGATCTTTCTCCAACATAGTTATTTTAGTATTATCAAGGCTAAAAAAAAATCTTTTAAATAGATTGGATTTTTCATAACTTTAATTTTTTTTATAGTTTAATCCAAAATTCTATTAGTCAAGTAGAAATGCATTATTACATTCAAATCTTTATTACTAAGTGTGAGAATTTTCATGCATACAAAAAAAAGTTTATTTTTTATTATATAAGCCACAATTATTTTTGATAGTAAAAAGATGTTAAGTAGTATCCCTAGCAAGTATCAAGATTTCTAAGATATTTTTAAAAAAAAGAATACAAATATTCTTCCAAATCATCGATCCTATGATTGTTCAATTGATCTTCAAAAAATAATTCAACCACCATTTGGACCAATCTATAGCTTATCAGAGAACAAATTGATTGCAATAAAAGAATACATTGACAAGAAGTTGACTTAGAACTTCATAAGGGATTCAAAATTTCTAATAAAACCTTCTATCTTATTTGTAAAGAAAAAAGATGGATCTTTTCAAATGTACTTAGACTATCAAAGACTTAATAAGATCACTATTAAAAATAAATAACTTTTAGTTTTGATTTTAGAACTTCTTAACCAATTCAATCAAGTAAAGATCTATTCAAAAATAGATCTACAAAGAGCATATAACTTGATTGCATCAAAGAAAGAGATGAATAGAAGATTACTTTTAAAACTAAGTATAGACATTTTGAATATAATGTCATGTTTTTTGGACTCACAAATATATCATCTACTTTTTAATATCCTATAAATAATATTTTTTATAAATTTCTTGATGATTTTATTATTTGTTATTTAGAAGATATTTTAATTTATTCTAAGAATATAAATAAATATGAACTTCATGTTTATTGTATGTTATAAAAATTTAGAAGTGCAAGTTTATATGCTAAGATGGAAAAATGTGTATTCTACACTATTTAAGTTGACTATCTAAGATACACATTTCTAGTGAAGTCCTTATGATAGCTTTCAAAAAGGTCCAAATTATTATAGAGGAAAAGATCTCAAGAACAATATGAGATGTATAATATTTTTTGGTCTTTTCCAATTACTATTAGATCTTCATCAAGAACTTTTTTCAAGTTATAGCTCAATTTATATATTTGACATATAAAGATAAGCTTGAGTAGAATAAAAAAGCCGAATCATCATTTGATACTTTAAAGAAAGAATTTACTTTTATACCAATATCATATTGCATCAACTTTATTAAGGCATTTTTAATAGAAATATATACATTAAACTTTGTCTTAAGTATAATATTGTCACAAATAAGAGTAGATGAGAAACTTCATCAAATAGCTTTCTATTATAAAAAATTTTTAATATTAAAGATTGACTACAAAATTCACAATAAGTTTTTTTGCAATTGTAGATTTATTCTAAAAATGGTGTCATTATTTAAAAGGTGCTTCCAATTTAGTCACTAAGTATGTAAATTATAAAAACCTTGAGTACTTTATATCAATACACATGTTGAATTGTTACCAAACTTCTTGGAGTATGTCATTATCAAGATTTGATTTTAAGATCACATATTGATTTAGAAAAAAATAAGGTTTGTATATTGTACTTTCTAAATATTCTTATCTTGTAACAAAAGAAGGAAATGCAGCATTAGATTGACAAGAATGGTCATCTTGAAGTTCAAGGAATTTCATCTTTAAGCAATTAAATCAACATTGATTTTTGATTCAACTTTTATAAAAAAAATTCAATTAAGTATGTTCTTTGATCTTTTTATTTATGATATCAAAAATACTTCTTTTATGTCTCATGATACTTCTAAGTTACAGTTCAAAAAAAACATATTCTATTTCAAAGTTTGCATCTATATTTTAGAATGAAAAGCATGTTTATGTATTCTTCAATCTTATCATGACTTTACAATAGAAGAATATTTTGGATCTAACAAGACTTTGGAACTTATCTCTAGAGATTTTTAATAGCTATAAATATTGAAGGTAGTAAAAGACTTTATACAATCATGAGATATTTGCTTAAGGTCAAAAATTCTTCATCATTGATCTTATGGACTTTTTTAACCATTATCTATACTAAAACAACCATAATCTTGAGGTGCTATGGATTTTATTATGGATCTTCTAAGTTCAAATTCATATGATTTTATACTTATGATAGTAGATTGTTTTATCAAAATGGTATATTTTATATTATGTATAAAATCTATTTTAGGTGAAGAAACAACTAATTTTTTTTTTAAAAACATCTATTGTTATCATAGATTGCCAAAAGATATTATATCAAATAGAGAGACATAATTTGTATCAAGATTTTGGAAATCTTTTTAAAGTATTAAAGGTGGTTATAAAATTATCTTTGACCTTTCATATTCAAATTTATGGACAAAAAAATGGATATATCAAGTTCTAAAGTAGTAGTTGAGATATAACATCAATTATTATCAAGATAATTGAACAATTTTTTTTCCATTAGTAAAGTTTGTATAAAATAATTTGGTACATTTTTCTATTCAATAAACATCTTTTTTTTACCAATTATGGTTATCATCCACATCTTGATACTTTTGATTTTTTAAAATTTGATTATCTTATGATAAAAGATTCAAAAAAAATATTTGGTAGAGCTACATATAATAATGAAGGCATAGTTAAAAGAAGCTCAAAAATAATAAAAGCCCAACGTGAATGCCTATCACAAAGAACAACCATAATTTAATGTAGGTGATAAAATATAGTTAATTTTTTATAATATTAAGACTATTTATACATGTGATAAGTTGGATAACTATAGGCTTGAATATTTTCCTATTTGTAAATAAATCAATTTATTTGCTTATAGATTATATCTTTTGAAGTCAATGAAGATCCATCTAATATTCTATATATCTCTTCTTGAGCCATACAAGAGATAAGATGAAACTTAACCAATTTATCTCAAATGTCCAAGATTCTTCTAATCTATCGCAATATAAAATCTCATCACAAGGTTGGATAAATCAAACTAGAATAAAACTAAATAGAATTAAACAAAATAGAATACAAAAGAAAAAATTGAGAAATTAGAATTAAAAAAATAAAAATAAAAATAAGAAGATACAAAACTCAATTATATTAAGAGAAAGGGTCCAAAGCCATACTTGACTAGATGTCGCAAAAGGCCTTGGCCATTCCTATTTATACTTTATTCTACTATCCTAGACTTTTTTGAATGTTTCTAGATAATGGACTCCACTTAGATAACCACCTTAAACTTCTTCTAGAAGGTTCTATGGTAAGCCTTACCTAAATAACCACCTTAAAATCTTTCTAAAATATTCTATAGTGGATCCTATCTAGTTGACTAACCTAATTCTAATTCTAGAAACTTCCATAAATTATTTTACATGGTTCTAATTATTTATCCTTATGTATCAATAATACAAATATATTATCTATACCTTGTTATCAATAATCCTCCTCCACTAATGGAGAATGTCCTTGTTTTACTTCCAATGGTATTTCCAAATTGTCTCTTAGTAATGGGTGAAGTTTTGTGTACATTTCTACGTTGCATCATAGATGGAATAACCTTTCTAAAGAACTTTGTATTGAAGTTGTAGTCATCCAGTGCCATGGCAAAGGTAGCGATGCTCCAAAATATTACTTACTTCATATTCTTGTTGTTCATTAACAAAAACTAGTGGTGGTGGTGGTTGGTATCCATTCAAATAGCGCTTTAATTTGGTATGAAATTCCTTGAGTTATAAAACATGAAAGACTAAATAGACCCAAATATGTGATGGAAGTTCAAGGCAATATTATGATGTAAAACGGCTAATAGATAAAAGTGTAAATAAAATAATACATTTTTAAAAATCTTATTTTAAATATATTGTAATAAATTATCTTAAAAAAATAGAAAATAGTCAAGGGATAGAAAAATTAAAGGTGCTAATGCTATTTTTTTTGCAAAATTGACTTCTACTTACTTTGTAGGACCACAAATAAAGCAAAATAATGTAGATTAGAAAAATAAATAATATAGGTACTTTTGGAAATAAATAAAGAGTATTTTTTAGTAAAAATTATCTTAGAATCCTAAGAGATGATACCCCGAGAGGACTAGTTATGAACTTGGATTGAAATCAAATCCTATAGTACAAAACGAAGCTCTTATAGCAGTTTAGGGGTTCTTTTGGAGATCAAAGAGTAAGTTCTAAGAGCTGACTTAATGAAGTGTCTTTGAGCATTGATTTGGAGTGATTTGAGTATGTATTGAATTTGTAAGAGCTTTACAAAGTTTTAATTTGTTTTGGATGACTCTGAATTTGAGAAATAAAATAGGTGATATTTTTTGGAGAATTTTGTAAGTTTGGCAAAAGATCTACAAGTGAAAATTTTTAGATTTGTGGATATAGTTGTGCTTGATGTATGGTGTGAATTTAGATTTGATTGAATTTTTAGATTGAAAGGCATAAAGATTTTTATGGATTATGATCTCCAAATTTAGGGTTTTAAAGATCAATGAGGTTTTTTTAGATATCTATTAATATACCAATTAGATTAAGGCAATTTTTTTTATAAAGATAGTTAGCTTGATTTTTAACAAGTATCTAAATTTTGAAAGCAAAATAACAATTCAATTAGGAGTAATTGGCTCTAAGAAATTGGCATTAAGGTTAGAGAAAGAGGCCGAGCAATACTCGAGTACATTTTTGAGGTTATGAACTATTTGGTAATTCCGATCCATTTCAATTTTTTTAATGCTTGTTGTTAACTTAATTGTTAAGAAGTGTGTAAAATTTGAGTTAAAATCAACAATTCATTCATTACTTATTGAGATTTAAATCTGCTATAGGAATTACTTGGGATTGATTAGGATTTGGTTTAAGTTTAGGGTTAGGATTTTGGATTGATTTAAGGTTTGGTTAAAGTTAAGATTTGTTTTAGGTTAGGATTTGGTTAGGATTTGATTAGAATTTGTTTAGAGTTTGACTAAGATTTGTTTAGGATTTGATTAGAACTTATTTAGGATTTATCTAGAATTTGATTAGGATTTATTTAGAATTTGATTAGGATTTTTTTAGGATTTGATTAGGATTTGACTAGAGTTTGAGTAAGATTTGTCTAGAATTTGGTTACGGCTTATTTAGAATTTCTTTAGAATTTGATTAAGCTTTTATTAGAATTTATTTACAATTTGATTAGGATTTTATTAGGATTTGACTAGGATTTGACTAAGATTTATTGAGATTTAATTAGGACTTATTTAAGATTTATTTAGGATTTGATTAAGATTTGATTAGAATTTAATTAAGACTTTTTTAGGATTTGATTAGAATTTATTTAGGATTTGACTAGGATTTGATTAGGATTCAATTAGAATTTATTTAGGATTTGTGTAGGATTTGACTAGGATTTATTTAAGATTTGACTAGGATTTATTTAGGATTTGATTAAAATTTTATTAGGATTTTTTTAGAATTTGATTAAGGTTTGATTAGGATTTGACTAGAATTTAACTAGGATTTGACTAGAATTTGTCTAAGATTTGGTCAGGAATTATTTAGGGATTGACTAAGATTTGACAAGAATTTGATGAAGATTTGATTGAGGTTTGATCAAGGTTTGACTAGATTTTGATTGGAATTTAATTAAGGTTTTTATTTTAATATTTTATTAAGATTTCTATTTTAATATATATATTTTTTAAATTTTTATGTTATTCTTTTATAATTTCCTTAAAAGGTCTCTAAGAATTCTTTGTCTTTCTTGTATAATTCGTTTGAAATTTTAATTGAATTTGATTGATATTTTATTATATTTGCTAATCTTTAATTATAATTTATTTAAGAATCTATTAGGGTTATTAGAGCTTCAAAGATTGTTGCAATTTTCCTTTTATCTTCCACAACTAAGTACTCAGTGCATTTTCAAGCCAAATGCCATATAATACAATAGTGGTATGTAACATCAAAAATCAGTACAGAAATGTAGAAAGGTCTAAGCCATCAAAGTACTCATTTAAGGATTTGGGTTAATGTAGCAAGTAGCAAGTTGGCATTGGAGAGTAACACCTGATCACCCTTCCAGAAAGTCTTGTGCTATTAATAGTTATCTACATACTACTTTTAATAATTTTGTGTAATAAAAAGGGAGTGCCATGCCTCTTGTAAGTTTATTACAAGCCATTGTATGAATTCTTCCGTTGTTAGATTGTTGGTATCGACGGGACAATGGAAAGTTGTTAGCATAATTGTATGCTCATTAATGTTAAGGAAAAATAGTGAATGACTAGTACTTGCTTGAATACTATCATTGTAAGAAAATTCTAAGGGTGTCAAGTATTCATCTCAATTATTATGATGAACGACCACAAATACCAGTAGCATATCTTTGAAGCTCCAATTTGTACTCTTTATTTGCCTATTTGTTCGGAGATAGAAGACTAGAGATATGACAAGTTGTATGTCTAGTAGCTTGAACAAGGCTTGCTAAAAACTTTCGGTGAAGTGTAGATCTTGATTTAAAATGATGACATGAAGTGATCTATAGTAATGAAAGATAATATCAAAGAAGACTCGTAAAAGTGTTGAGGCATCAATATCTGAGCATATTATAGCCAAGTAAAGTTGCTTCAAGGATTGATCTACGAAGATAGCAATGGCAGTATGATTATGAGGTTTCTATAATAAATACATAGTGAGATCTATAGTCACCTGCTTCCAATGTATTGTAAGTAGCAAAATTGGCTGCAATAGTCTATAAGAGGCTGTTTTGTATGCTTTATTATGTTAATATGATTTGTAGGAGTATACAAAAGCTTAAACATCATAATCCAAACTTATCCAAAATCATATTCTTGAGATTTTTTTTAAAGTCTTGTCTTGCTTTAGATGTTAAGATATAAAAATATCATGTCTTTCTTAAAGTATGTGCATTCGGAGTATAGCATTGTCAAGTATATGAATCCACTTTTTAAAATAGAGCAAGCCATTACTAAGACTATAATTTTCATATTATATATAGCCTATCTTTGGTCAATCACTAACCATCTTGAAATAAATATCTTGATACGTAGCTCTTTTAAATTTTATTTCTTTAGTTAGATTTGAAATGACACTACTAATGGTAGCGATTTTTGCCTTGTCTTTTAATTTGTTCTTCAAATCAAGTCTCCACAATAAGTTGTTTGGTATAGTATGTTGTTGCCTTTGCTTGTTGTAGAATAGATATTAGTTTGTTTCTATAAGATATTGATAAAATAGACTAATAGTCTATAGAATAATCAGTTCAGGAAGACGGATGATTGATTTAGTTATTAAAAGTAGTTAATTACAAGATTACGGTAAGCAACAAGATTATTATATACAAAATATCATTAATAAAGATAATTATATACTTGTCTAAAAGATTCTAAAATAATTTTTTCATATGATCGATGAAAGAGGCTAGTGTTAAAGCCAAAACTCGATGAAAAATAATTCAGACAAGTGAGCCTCCACTCAAAGAAAGGTAACAAAATATAAATAAACAAATATATATATTGAAAGAGAAACTGGAATGGCTATTGCCAAAAGACAAGAAAACTAGAGACCCTTGAAACTAGACTGGAAGCAAGAAAGGAGTTGACAAGAGTGAAGAAGGCTTCATTCTTGTCTCTATATATACTATCAAACTAAGGACTACATGGCGACGTTCTATAGGACCTCCAATATGTGTTGACTTTACAGGACACATGCCTTGACTTACAAGGCAAGTTTTTCTACAAGTAGGCCACATAGTTAGCTTGATCTTCAAGCTAACAACATGTGTGGCACATTGCCAACCTATTGACCACGTTTCTTATCCAAAAAGTCAATTAAAGACACCTATGAAGTCAAAATAGCATCTATGAAGCTTCTAGGAAGCTTTCATATTAAATACTATAGAATTAAATTACTTTTACCTACTTGTTTATATAATTACTAACTTATATAAGTATGTCCGTGACATTACCCCCCCCTTCTAAGGAAGAATTTCATGAAGAGCGGTCATCATATGTTGAGGAAATCTATGATGCGACGAATTGTATTTGCCACATATTCTGATCTTTGTTTTCTTCGAAGATGTTTGATAAGGCCTCTCAACCATCGGTAGTGTTCCATACCAGGGCGGGAAGACAACCCAGTTATTTGATCATTGTTGAGGCCTTCATAACTTCCTTCGAATAGAACATTTGGAATACCATCAGGAGTTGTTTCTACCTCTAGCACAATCACCAAACATCGAGAGTCCCTTCCCAAATTGTGATACCAAACGCGTTGTATCTCGCCATCTATTCAAGGAAGAACATGTCGTTCTTGAAGATCTTCATCTTGATTGCATCGTCTTGAAGGTTGTGACAATCGTAATGTCTCATCCAACAGGTCAGCAAATAAAGGCTCTTGAGTCGAATCCATTGGTTGTTGGTTCTCCATCTCCTGAGCATCACTACTACAAAGAAGCTACAAACAAGGATTGAAAGTAGAATGTTATCTTACCTAGATGTTGTGTCTTTTATAAAGAAGATTTTTATTTTGATTTTGATAGATGTCATCGATGAAAAGCCTCCACCGTCTTTGTTGCATTTACAAGATTCTTTATTGGCTCTCATGCGCATTCACTAATATCATATCTGCACCAATGGACAAGATATTTCAATTTATTTCGACACCGCCTTGAATCTAAGACTTCTTCTACTTCAAACTCTTCATTATTGTCCACTTCTATAAGAGGAGGTGGAGCTTGTCATCTTCTTGGTATGTCCACTATCTTATATAGTTCAAAAAGAGATACGTGGAATACTTGATGGATTTTCATTAACTCCGATAGATGTAAACGATATACAACTGGATTGATTTGTATAGAAATAGAAAATGGTCCAAGTCTTCGACAGTCCAATTTATCACAAGGACGAGTGGTTTTGATATTGTGACGAAGTAGCCATACCTTATCACCTAAGAGGAATGGTGGTTGTTCCTTTCGATAGACATCCGCATTGATCTTTTGTTATTCTTGAGCCTCTTTTAACTGCGCCTTCATCGTTGCATGTAGCTCTGATAAATGAATCGTCAAATCTTTTGCAGCAAGATTATCAACTTTTGAAAAGTCAAAAGTATCAAGTCGTAGATGATAACCATGATTAGCAAAGAAAGGTGTTTGTTTTGTAGAAGAATATACTGTGTTATTGTAAGCAAATTCTGCTAATGGCAAAAGAGTTGTCCAATCATCTTGTTGATAGTTAATGGTACATCTTAAATATTGCTACAAAACTTGATTAACATGCTCCGTTTGTCCATCAATTTGAGGATGGAATGTCGAAGATAGTTTTATATCCACTTTAAGAATCTTGAAAAGAGTCCGCCAAAATCTTGATACAAATTGAGTTCCCCTATCTGATATAATATCCTTGGATAATCCATGATAGCGATAGATATTGTCAAGAAAGAGCTTAGCTGTTTCTTTACTTGTGATAGATTTTTTACATGGTACAAAATGTACCATCTTGGTAAAATAATCTACTATCACGAATATAGAGTCATAAGAACCTGAGATTGGAAGATCCGTGATGCAGTTCATAGAAACAAAAGACCATGGTTGTTCTGGAATGGATAATGGCTGAAGAAGTCCAAAAGGTTGATGACGAGGAATTTTTGATCTTGAGCAAATATCACATGATTGTATGAAATCTTTGATTGCCTTCTACATTTGAGACCACCAAAAATCCCTAGATATCAGCTCCAAAGTCTTATTATATCCAAAATGTCTTGCTGCTGGAAAGTCGTGATGAGCTTGAAGGATACGTAAACGTGCTTCTCCTTCTGGAACATATAGGCGTCCTTTGAAATAGAGTAGGTTGTTATTGAATTCAAATTTAGAGGGATTATGAGATTTAGAAGAATTATTCTTCATATCACGAACAAGAGGGTCTGAAGACATACTTAATTGGACTTGCTTAAAAAAAGTTAAATCAACAGTCAATGTTGATTTTATTGCTCGAAGATGAAATTACTCCAGCTTCAAGAGAACAGTTCTTTGTTGCTCAAAAGATGCATCTCCTTCTTTTGGTGCAAGATAAGAATGTCTAGACAAGGTATCGGACAAACCTTGTTATTTTCCTGGCTGATAAGTGATGATGAACTCGAATCTTGATAAAGACATGCTCCAACGAGCTTGACGACGATTTAATACGCGTGCTGACATAAAATACTTGAGGTTCTTGTGATTCGTATATACGGTGACTGGACTGGAAGCGCCTTCTAGATAATGATGCCATTCTTGAAAAGAATCCACGATTGTAAGAAGTTCTTTGTCGTGGATCTCATAATTGATTTTTGCTGCTGAGAATTTTCTTGAATGAAAGGCTACTGGATGAAGTTTGTCATTTGTTCCCATTTGTGATAAAACCGCACCCAGAGCAAAGTCTGATGCATCTGTTTTTATAAAGAATGCTTTGGAAAAATCAACACGATACAAGATTGGTGCAAAAACAAACACTGTCTTCAAAGATTCAAAAGTAACTTCCGCTTCTTGATTCCATTGAAGTTTGTCTTTACAAGTCAAATATGTAAGTGGAGCTGCAACTCGAGAGAAGTCCTTGATGAAGATTCGATAGTAGTTGAAAAATCTCAAAAAACATTGGACATCTCTTACTATTTTTGAGATCTTCCAATCTATAATAGTTTGAATTTTTTTTGGATCCATCATAAGTCCATCATTTGAAATGATGTAACCTAAAAAATGGACTTGAGTAGGGTGGAATATATACTTTTTTTTATCTTGGCATAGAGTCCTACATCTCTTAATTTTTGTAATACACGACGAACATGAAGTTCATGTTTTTCTGGATTCTTAGAATAGATCAAGATGTCGTCTAGATAACAGACCACAAAATTGTCCAAAAACTCTCAAAAAACATCATTCATTAGATGTTGAAAAGCTACTGGTGTATTTATAAGTCCAAAAGGCATGACGTTGTATTCAAAATATCCATACCTAGTTCGAAATGCAGTCTTCCATTCATCCCCTTCTTTGATGCGTACTAAATTGTATGCTCTCCGGAGATCTATTTTTGTATAGATCTTAGCTTGATTCAGCTGATTAAGAAGTCCAGATATTAAAGGTAGTGGATACCTGTTCTTGGTAGTAAACTTGTTGAGTCCTCGATAATCAACACACATCCACAATGATCCATCTTTTTTCTTCACAAATAGAATTGGAGCTCATGCCGGAGATTTAGAATGGCGTATGAAATTCTTGGCTAGATTTTCTTCAATATACTCCTTGAGTTCAGTCAATTCATTTTGTGATAAACTATAGATTGGTCCAAATGGCAGTTGTGCTCCTTCTTGAAGGTCAATTGAGCAATCATAGGAACGATGTTTCGGGAGTGTATCCACATTCTTTTTTTCAAATACATCTTGAAATTCTTCATATTGGCTTGAAATGCCACTTGAAGTCTTTTCACCAGTAGAAACAAGTGTGGCATAAATAATATATGATGATTCTTTCATAGCTGCATGCAAGAAAGCTTTTATATCTATAAATATGGATTTAATTGAACTGGACTTATGACTCTCTACTTGATTATATACACTGTTAGTTATACTTTTAGAGAAAATAAGACTTCGGGAAATCCAATCTATTTGAGGGTTGTATTTTTTTAACCATGATAAACCTAAAATAACTGGATTAGGGAGAGATCTAATGATATTAAATAATCCAAAACTATTATGACCATTGATTATTACTTCTATAAGAAGGGTTTCGTGAATAATATCTCCAGAAGACAATGGACGACCATCTATGACTTCTACATGAACAGGTTTAGTTTTCTTTACTAAAGATATACTATGTCTTTTAGTAAATTCTTCATCTAAAAAATACGTTGACGCTCCTGAATCTAACAAGGTAGAGACTTTGTAATATTTAGGTCCTAAAATAACATTTAATGTAAAACAAGGAGAGGGCTCTGAGGAAAGAATAGGACCTTTATTAGATGTTGTGCAAGGTTCCAGCCGCACGGTCCATATTGAAGCTGGACAAACTCGTTTTCCGACATATTGTCTTCTTTTACAGCCATACTCCTCATTTTGTAATTGCATCATTTCTTTGGGCAATGTTGAGCACTGTGCTTTGGTTCTCCACAATATAAACATAATCCTTCTTGACGACGACGAGTCTTTTCTTGCTCAGTAAGAGGTTTGAAACGTACTGCATCAATTTGCATATTCTCTACTTCCGAAGGTATGTGTTGAAGAGGTGTTGGTGTTGCCATTGAATTATAGTAACGTCGAGGTCTACTTGTACGATTCTCAGATCGAAATTCAAAAAGGCGATTGTCACACTTCACAGCAAAGTTAATTGCTTGACTCAATGTTTGAGGATCAGGTAAGTTGAGCATTAATTTTTATACCTCATATTGTAATTCATAGAGAAATTTGCTAATAAAAGCAGCATCATCCCACTTGATATCAGTTAGAAGTTGTTAAAATTGTGAAGCATACAATGTTACTGATCGATTGCCTTGTCATAAAATACGGATCTTATTGATTGCAACACGAATTGCATCATGTTCTCTATACATGGATCGAAACTTCGTCAAAAAAACCTCTAGATTATCCAATATTAGATCTCGTTGTTTAAGAAAAGATGAAAACCACGATAGTGCTGAACCTGAAAGAAGCGTACCAATGAATCTAACTTGCGATCCTGGAGTTGGGTAGCTTTGGGATTGAAATTTAATCACAAGTTGCACTTGATTGATAAATCCTCGAAACTTAAATCTGGTGCCATCAAACTTCTTGGATAGGGCAATTCTTGGTTCTCTAACACTAGAAGGCCGTTCCACCATAGGAGAAAGGACATGGTTTGGTACAGATGTTGAAGAAGCTCCAACCATTTCTATATCTTCACTTCCTACCAATCTTGTTGCTCCTTGTGGTAGTAAATTGAGTTGATGCATCGCAAGCATTAATTCCCTCAATTGCTCTTGCATTTGTACCATTGCATTCTTCATTTCAACAAGTTTTGCCATGATAATACTTAGAAAAGAAAAGATGTCTAATATCACTCAAGACAAATAGAAGAGAGGAGTTGAGAACAAAAAAAATACTAAAAACAATATCAGTTTAGAAGAGGGTAATCCGCAATTTCTAATATGCTTATATCTTATCAAGAAAAAAGGGTAATCCACTATTAATCAAGATTAGACAAAGCTCTCATATTGTAGGTGTATCTTTGTCAATCTGTCAAGGACAAGAACTCGATGAAAAATAATTCAGACAAGTGAGCCTCTACTCAAAGAAAGATAACAAAATATAAATAAACAAGTATGTATATTGAAAGAGAAACTAGAATGGCTATTGCCAAAAGACAAGAAAACTAGAGACCCTTGAAACTAGACTCGAAGTAAGAAAGGAGTTGACAAGAGTGAAGAAGGCTTCATTCTTGTCTCTATATATACTATCAAACTAGGGACTACATGGCGACATTCTATAGGACCTCCAATATGTGTTGACTTTACAAGACACATGCCTTAACTTACAAGGCAAGTTTTTCTACGTGTAGGCGTTATAGTTAGCTTGTTCTTCAAGCTAACAACATGTGTGGCACATGGCCAACTTGTTGACCACGTTTCTAATCCAAGAAGTCAATTAAAGACACCTATGAAGTCAAAGCAGCATCTATGAAGCTTCTAAGAAGCTTTTATATTAAATACTATAGAATTAAATTACTTTTACCTACTTGTATATGTAATTACTAACTTATATAAGTATGTCCGTGATAGCTAGAGCATTGGTGAGGTCCAAAGGTAAAACCAACTATTTAAAAATATCTATAGCGCATACAAAATACCATCTTTTTTTGCATCTTCTCTTTCAATAGGTATTTGTCAATAGACACTTTAACAATCCAATTTATTATACATGGTCACACCTCAAAGTTGGTTAAGAAGATCATCTACGTGTGGAAGTGGATACGCATTCTTAACAATCTGCTTATTGAGACCTCGATAATTGATGCAAAAGTAAAGTCCACTGTAGAATGGATAGTAATTTGCTTTTATAAGATATTGATAAAGTAGATTAATCATTCTTAAGATAGTCAATTCAGTAGGTCGGATGATTGAATTAGTTATGAAAAACAGTTAAGTAGGGAATGACAATTAGAATCTAGAATTTCAGGGATAAGTATATAGTAGTTTAAGAAGATATTGGAGGGGCCAGACTGTGATAGTCATGAGTTGGGATAAACTTGGTGCTATCTCTTGTTTCTTATTTATTTGTTGTTTTAGGTTTTGATCACTATGAAGTGAATTTAAGGAATAAATCAAAGATTGATTTATAAGATATTGAGAATGTAATTGAAGTAATGTAGGAATGAATTATTATGAGAAGATATTGAGAGTTTGTTATCAGATTGTATCGGAGATGGTTTATGGATGGAAGATTATGATTGTTTATTGAGAGTTGTGTATATTTCAATAGAATAAGTTTGTGATTACAAAAATTGTGTGAAGCTAAATTAGTTGGAATGGAAGTCTATTATTTCCAGTGTTGGATGGGATTTATGTATTTTGAGTGGAATTTTGAGAGTGTAGGATTGTACTTTGTTGTTATTGGTTGATGAAGGAGTATTATTAATAGAAAAAAGTATTGTAGTATTCAATCGTATTTTTAGTAGTTTGAAATATAGTTAATTATGTGATCCTAACATATAAGCTCATGTGGTTAGTCTTTCCTTACATTCAAATCTACGTCTACAGATTTATTCTAAAAAAAATTTATAAAATAAGTAAAATTATAATTATATTTTGGCGCCATTGCCAAGAATTAATAATAATATTGAGTGTTAGGAATTAATTGCCAATTGAGTAAGTTTTGGATGTTGCACGAAGAGGTTATAAAATTGAAATTGATTCCAAAGTAAAGAAAAATGTGTAGTTAGATGGGAGATATGAAGTAAATTCAGTAGTATATAATGAAAGATTATGGTTATTAAGAATGAAAACATTTTAATAAAGAAAATACGCTAGTCAAAAGAAAGACAAGAAAGAGCATAAGTAAGATTTTTTTTTTAAAATAAGCAAGAATGTAAGTTAAAAAAGAAGTGTCAATAAAGTTGGATTAAGCCATGGTTGCATGCATGTCAACATATCCAAGCATACCTAGAAGCTGACTGACTTCTAATATTTTAAACATATATACTGTTAAAAAAATTACCAAGAGTATTCGGAGAAAATTTTATCAATAGTCCAATGTATTTCTTGAGCTCGTTAACTGCAAGTGGAAGAAATACAAAAGAATTGGATATTCCATTGGATACCTTTTCAATAGCAGAAACTGATGATTCTATCAAACCTAGTACCTTAGAATGGTATAAATTGCTTACTACTAAAGGCCAATTTAGTGTGTTTCAAAATCTATCATTTTCACTTCTAATTCAATCAATAAACTTATTCAAGGATAATAATACTCAATTGAAGAGGTTGGAAAGTTTGAAAAAATATTTGGAGAAGGTAGTGGTTATTTAAATAAGAGATTAAGTGGCACATTGTCCTCTTCAATGACGATGAGTGGTCCAACAATTCCAATAGTAGTCCAAACGGGTGACGTGGATGATTGCACAATTAGGGTGGTTCCATTACCTACTTTTAGGGGCTTGCCAAGTGCAGATCTAGATCAACACTAGTCTCAATTCCTGATTGCATGTGTAGCAAATAATAGTAGAATTGAAGATATTTGGTTGTAATAGCTGCCGGTGACTTTAAAAGATACGATGTTGGAATAGTATAACTGCCAATTGGTGGATCAGTTTTCTAATTGGAAAGAATTAAAGAATATATTTTTAATCTATTTTTGCCCAATTGGTTTTGAAGATCGACTTTGAGAAAGATTAATGAATAGCAAAATGAGTCCAAGAGAGGCAGTAGAATCATACTATGGCCGTGTGGTAGATATACTTTGCAAGTGGATGAATCATTAAATGATGGAGGCTTTTGTATTGTCCATATTAATCAAAAAATTACAACCATCCAAACTAAAAATGTTTGTAAAAGAGGCTCAACTAAATACAGTATCTGTATCTTTTAATCGAGCCAAGGTTTGATAACAATGCCATTATGATCAATTTTTAACTACGAAAGTGACTATGATTCTAATTCAAGGAGGTTATTAAATCTCGGCATGGAATAGAGCAGTGATTAGTTATCTAAGAATGTTCAATACAGGAGCCAATTCAGGTATTAATATACATGGAACAATTAATGTCAACTTGTTACAAGCTATACCACCAAACATGGCAACATCATATTCCTCATACTTCTCTTATCAACAGCAACCGTTGACTACAATAGAATTGCCAATAGTATCAGTATTGAAGGATTCTAATGAAACCTTGTTGTTAAATTTGACTAAAAAAGTAGAAAAAATGGTAGACAATATGGCAAAGGATAAAGAGAAGAGACAAAAACCTACCAATACTAGGCTTAATGTATGATGCAGTAATTATAAGGGCCAAGGTCATTTGGTGATAGAATGCTCCTTTCTCCCACAAATGATGGTGCAATGTACATTCTGTGGAGGAAAGCATTTCATAGCTAATTATTGGAATTGAACAAAGCAACAAGAGTTTGATAATCAGACCATGATCCTATCCACTTAGTAGGATGTTAATCAAATTCAAATAAAAAATATGTTTGGCAGGAATGGAAATTGTTCAAATAGGAAAAATTAAGCCTTAAATAACCTTCAAGGTCTAAATTATAATCCGAGTTTTGTATCAAATTTCCATAATTATGAGAAGAAACAGCCGGGATATTAGCAATATTTTCCATCACTACAATCGATTCCAGTTTCTTCTATACTAATAAGACAACTGATATCATTTATCAATTCAACTTAAAACAGGCCCAATTGGTATATACTAGTGGAGACACCTAATATGCCTGATGGAGGTAGAAGAAGACGACTTTGTTATTATCATTGCAGGTAGATTGGTCATTATGCTAGTAAATATTTTAATCCAAGAACTAGTGATGACTATATTCTAGTTTGTAGAAATTATAAACAGTCAGGGCATACATATCAGTAGTGTAATCTTCCATTCAATTTCAACAACCATAATCAATAAATCCAGCTACAAAGTAAGATCGAGGATAATAATTAAGGTTCTTAAGATTTTTTGATGAATCGAGAGGAATGTGTCCAAGCAGTACTTACCAAGAGCCAAAAAAAGGAAAAAAGACCAATTCAATATTTAGATGAATTAGTTGCGAAGGACCAATTCAACCCAATTATGAAAACATCAAATCTAATTTCTATAATGAGCATCTTATCCATGAAGAGACTAGGTCCGTCTATACAAACTAATGAGGTTCTAACCATCGAGGTCTTGACTTAGTCTACATTAGTTTTGTCCTTTGTGTAGTTCCAAGAGACATCTTATCCATTACAAGATCTTCTCATGAACGGGTATTTCAAAAAAGCTCTTTCAACTGTTCCAATTCTAAGTCTAAGAAAGAAAAATATATTACCTGAAGAGATAAAGCTGAAACAAATGAAAAGAAAGAAGGCATTGAGAATTGCTTTGAATATGGAGCCTTATGACATTCTAAAAGATCTCGGTGCTATTCAGCCTTCTATTTTAATGAAGTAACTTCTAGCAGTAGTACTAAAGTATCGTTCTATATTTAATTCATCATTAACATGGCATAGACAATGCAACAAAGAAGTTTATGACGTGAATTTGAACCATGATCTAGGGGCGCCAACCATCGACGTATCGATAGATAGCGTTATGATTTTTGGAGTCTGAGTGGATGGTGGCTCAAGTGTCAATTTAATGAATACAGATACAATGGATGCTTCAGACTTAGCACATTTAGTATCCACAACATTGGTATTACAGATGGCAGATCATAGCTAAATTAATCCAATGGATATCTTGTAAAATATTCAAACCATAATTACTAGTATTGAATACAAAATAGACTATATTATTTTTTAATTATAACATTCAAATTTATAATATCTAATTTTATTGAGATGACTTTGGTATTATCAAATGAAAGCCAAGAACGATTAGAATTGTGGTACTTTGACGATTGAGAAAGGTGGAGACAAAATGGTGTTACAAATGTACCTAGTACACTATCATGGAGAATCTCAAATGCCAGCATTTGAATTGATATCTAATGATGAACTCAGTTCTGATGAAGATGATGTCGTACCAAAAAAGAGGGCATCCTGTGAGATAGCTCAACACCATAGGCTAGTGTATGAATGTAAAGGACCAGAAGAATATTTGATATACTTGATGGATATAAAAAATTTTGATCATATTATTGTAGATTGGATGAACAAATATGATGTCCATGAGATCAGTGCACTAGAATCAGAATTGAATACCTCTAATATGTCAAACTTAACAAATGGATCAAAATCAACGAGGCACTTGAACCAGAAAAAGGTAATTGAAACTTTTTGTCAAATTATTAACTTGGCAACAAATAAAATGCCTTAGATAATTAAAATTTACAAAGATATTCAACATCAGGAGTTGATATGTAAGAAAGAATTTTTCATTCACTATAAATTTTCTTTTGCTTGAACTTATGTTGATTTGAAAGATATCCCCTTGGAAGTTTGTAAGCATTAGATCATTTTAAAGGAGGATGCTAAATCTGTCTATCAGAGGCAACACTAACTTAATCCAAAATATTTCGTAATGGTGAAGAATTAGACAAGCTTATTGAGATTGGTTTTATTTATTTGGTACCAAATTCTGAGTAGATTTCTCCTATCGTGATGGTACCAAAGAAGAATGAAAAAATTTGAATTTGTCAAGACTTCCAAAAATTAAATGCAGCTATTAAGGAAGATTACTTTCCATTATTTTTTATAGATAATATATTGGACGTCGTAGCAAGGCATGAATGTTATTCTTTTTTAGTTGGATTTTTTGGTTATCATCAAGTTAAAATTGTAAAAAAAGATTAGCTAAAGACTATTTTAACTACAGACTGGAAAACATTTGTTTTTTTTATTATACCATTTGGGTTATATAATGCTCCAGTCATGTTTCAAAGGGTGATGACTCAGGCAATTCAAGATTACTTACAGATATTTATGGAGATATTTTTAGATGACTTTTATACTTTTAGTAAAAAATAAGATTATTTGAAATGCCTAGGTAAATGTTTGGATGAATGTACTATATATGGAATATTATTGAACTCTGATAAATGCTAATTTGGTATTTCATCTAGAAAACTCTTTGGACTCTTAGTCTCTTGAAGTCGTATTGCTATTGATCCAAAAAAAGTTTAGCACATAATGAACTTGTCAAGACTAGAGACAATGTTGGATGTTCATAGTTTTGTAAGCCATGTCAATTATTATCGACGATTTATTTATTTGTTTGTAGTTATCTATCAACATTTCACTAATCTTTTAAAAAAACCTCTATCGGATGGAACCAATCCAATTTGGACCAAGGAGTGTATAGTGGCGTTTGAAGAATTGAAGCAAAAATTGGTATCTGTACTAGTATTAGTGGCCTTTTATTGGACAAAGCCATTTCATGTGTATGTTGATGCATCTAATGTTGCTATTGGATTTGTATTAAGTAAAAAAGATGAAAAAACCTTGGATCATTTAATATATTATGCTACTTGATAATTAGTGGCTGCGAAACAAAATTACACTATTATTGAACGAGAAGCTTTGGGCATGATATATTTGGTTCAAAAATTTTGGCATTATTTGCTAGAATATCTATTTGTGTTTTATGTAGATCATGATGCCCTAAAATACATGATTAATAAGCCTCACATGAGTGGATGTATTGTTAGATGGATACTACTACTACAAAAATTCTATTTTACTATTATTATAAGATCTGGGAAGAACTATACAAATATTGATCATTTATCTTGATTGTCCAATATTTTAGGCAATGAAATTATCCATGATGTACTTTTTGATGCTAATTTATTTGTTGTAGATGTGATTTTATTAGAATATAGTGAAATAATTTAGTTTTTGACATTCCAAATATTTCTACCTGTATTTAGCAAGAAGCTTAAGAAATGCTTAATTTTAAAAAGTGTATTGTATACAATGATTGGTGATGCTTAGTATAAGCAAAGAAAAGATGGCATTTTATGATGCTATATCTTTCAAAGCAAAATACAATTGATATTAGATAGTTGCCATTTAGATAGTTATGGTAGGTATTTTGCTAGTGATAGTACTGTTCAAAAAGCTTTAATGGTTGGATATTAGTGGCCAACAATGTTTTTAGATGCACACCAATATGTTCGTTGATGTGATCTATGTCAAAGAATTGGTCGACTAACTAGTACTTTTGCGATGTCGTTAGTTCCAATTTTGGCCCAAGCATCGTTTGAGAAATGGAGAATTGATTTTGTTGGATCAGTTATACTAGCATCAAGACATAGACAAAAGTAGTATATTTTAGTCACCACAGACTATGTAACAAAATGGGCAGAGGCTGTTGTAATACAACATGATAATGCAAATACTATTGCCACTTTTCTATACAAGAATATTATCACTCGATTTGAATGTCCTAAAGAATTAGTTAGTGATCAAGGAACCCATTTCATTAATTCTACAATTGCAGCTTTGATGGACATGTATGAGATCAAGCATAGGAAAATAACTCCATATCATCTTAAAGCTAATGGGCAAACGAAAAAGACCAACAATATTTTATACAAGATATTAACTAAGACTATTTTGAGGGCGAGATTAGATTGAGATACCAAATTATTTACAACCTTATGGACATATTGTACACTATATAAAGTGACAACCAATTCCACCTCATTCAAGTTGGTCTAAGAGTTTTATGCCCAATGATTTGGTCTTGTTTTATGATAGTTGTTTTAATAATTTTCTAGAAAAATTTCAAGTATGATGGCATAGTCTGTATCGAATGGTTGAAGGATTTTCTAATAGGTCAATTCAATTGGAAGATTTTATGGACCATCAATTCAATACACATATTAATGGAAACCGATTATAGCTATATTATACTTAAAAATTGGAACAGATTTCAAATTTTTTCTTGGGGCTATAATTATTGGTATAGGTGGACTAAGGTGTAGAGGCAAATGACAAGATAGTTAAAGATATAATTAGTAGTAGGTTAGATAGGACAGTGGGAGAAATAGATAGTATGGATAACATATTGTTATCACCACTACGTAAAAAAATAAGAATGGGGCATCCACTCAAGGTGATTCTATGGTGTTGCATTTTATTGTTATTTTTTTGTATTGTAATTTCTTATATTTTGGAAGTACTGGAGAGTAGCATTGATGGTTAGAGCTTGGAATAATATGCATCATGGCGATTAAGAATATAAAGAGAGCTATGGACATAGAAAAAAGTGACCAAAATGTGAAAGCTAAATGTAATTTGGGACCACCATCCATAGTAATCATTACCAATATGGAGCCTATGAAATTAGAGATTTGCTGGATGCCAAGAAGAATACGAGATTTTTAAAATATACAAATTTTTCAGTTCTTGCAAAGATTAGATAGCTTGCTATCAATTAATGTGGCATTAATGGAAGAATACATTATAAACTATGACTCAAAGGATGGATTGAGCATAGTATAAGGGTGCATTATCGATATTGATGAAAAGATCCTAAAAAAATTGTTATATCTTTTAATTGGAGAGCTTACTATAGAGGCACTTGACTGAAGCAATTTTAGCCCAGAAAGGTTTTTCAAAGGTGAAATATCATCGTTTGAGAAGAACCAAGGTTAGCGGATGGTTGAAGCAATTATATCAAAGCTCATAGAATGGTTGCATTTTGTACTATGGTATTTAGGCTTATATCGACACAACACATATATGTCAAGATGATTATTATTTATAATATTAGGAATGCTTGACGGAATGGCGTTCAATCGGACAACTTATGTAGCAACGCGTATTCATGCAAAAATGGGAGCCAAGTGCAAAATATGGAAGTTTATAGTGTTGCTCTGTTCCAACTATGTATATGCCATGATTGCATTTACATTGAGTCAAGCAATACTAATAGCAGAGAAAAATGTACCTTAGCTAGTACCTCAACAATGTAAATGGAATTTATTGGCATTGACTTCCAATTCATGGAATGTAGTACACAAAATTATAAAATCTAATTGTACATTAGCACAAGACGCAAGTCCAGATGTTGTACCAAAACCAGCTCCAATTCGTTTGACGATGGAAGAAAAGAATGAAGTCCTGATTTCATTAGATGTCAATCAGTTGGCATTTCTACAAGGCAAACTACCAAAAGATACAAACCTTAAGAATGCTTTATTGAAGTACATTTTACAAATACATTGTATGATATAAGCATTGGATGTAGATGGCAGTGTCAAACAGGAATTGGAGGCAAGCAAAAAAGTTATATTAGAGCAAAATCAAAGAATTGCAAAGAAAGAATGAATCATCTAAGAGAATGGAGAGTCCAAGTTGACATTGGAGTGGAGGTTTTAACAGAAACAAGAAGCTTGGATAAAAAAAAAAGAATATATCTTTCAGATTATAGAACATTAATAGAAAGAATTACTCCAGAAATGCTAGATATGGAATTTGGAATGGGCAAAAGTCAGGTGCTAATTGCAAGTGAAACGAAAAAAGGCAGAGTTATTGGTGCAAGAGAAAGTGATATTGAGTGACTAATACAAATGTGAAACGGAGAAATTGAGGGCTGAAATTGAGGCCTTAAACATTGAGGTAAAAAAATTGGCAAATAATTTAGTCAATATTGGTCAATCACAAGTATCGATGATAGCAGTTTTTGAAGTTCTAGAATGAATGAGTTAGCATCGCATCAGTTGGAATTGAGAGATGCCCAAATCTTGAAATTAGAGGCTTAAGTCTATAAATTAGAAGACTACAATGAAGATCTTTCAGCCCAGTTGAGAAAAGAGCCGATAGAAGAATTAGAAGAAGATGAAAGTTTGGATTTGGAACTAGAATTGGTAGAACCAACAATAAATAATCCGGAAGTTGATCAATTAGGTGGACTAGAAGGAAACCAATTTTGTAGAATTTTATTAAATATATATATATATATTTTTTTTAAAATATATTTTTTTAGATATATATCAATTCTATGTTTATAAAGATACTACATAGTTAGGAATGAGACTATGTAGAATGGATAGCAATTTGTTTTTGTAAGATATTGATAAAGTAGATTAATTATTCCTACGACAATCAATTCAATAAGTTGGATGATTGAATTAGTTGTGAAAAATGATTAAGTAGGGAATGACAGTTAGAATCTAGAATTTCAAGAATAAATATATAGCAGTTGAAGAAGGTATTGGAGGGGCCAGACTATGATAGTCATGAGCTGGGATAAACTTGGTGCTATCTCTTGTTTCTTATTTATTTTGTTATTTTAGGTTTTGATCAGTGTGAAGTAAATTTGTAGAATAAATCAGAGATTGATTTATAAGATATTGAGTATGTAATTGAAGTAATGTGTGAATAAATTATTATGAAAAGATATTAGAAGTTTGTTATCAGATTTTGAAGGAGATGGTTTATGGATGGAAGATTATAATTGTTGTTTATTGAGAGTTGTGTGTATTTTGATAGAATAAGTTTGTGATTACAAAAATTGTGTGAAGCCAGATTGGTTGGAATGGAAGTCTATTATTTTTGGTGTTGGATGGAATTTATATATTTTGAGTGGTTTTTTGAGAGTGCAGGGTTATACTTTGTTGTCATTAATTGTTGAAGGAATATTGTTAGTAGAAGAAAGCATTGTAGTATTCTTTGGTATTTTTAGTGGTTTGGAATATAATTAATTGTGTGACCCTAATGTGTAAGCTCATGTAGTTAGTCTTTCTATGCATTCAAATCCTTTTCTATAAGTTTATTCTGAAAAGAATTTGTAGAATAAATAAAACAATAATCACATCTACTATCTTTTATAGATGCAAAGAATATAGGTGCTCTCTATGGTGATATATTTTCTTAATTGAGGCCTTTCTTCAAGTATTCATCCAATATCTTTTGCACCTCTTCAAGTTCTTTTGATGTTAGGCAATAAATTGGCCAACTTGATAGTTTGGCTCTAGGTAATAATTCTATTTGAAAAGAGGCACCTTGATCAAGAAGTACGCCACTAGGTAGATCAGTTAGAAAGACATTCGGGTATTTCTATAAATTAATCTACTTGTTTTAATTCTTTAATTACCTTTCCTACTACTGATGCAAGATTTGAAACTACCATATATATCAATTGCTTATGATGTATTTGTTTCTTCATAAAGATTGTTCTTATAAATAAGTCTTTGCTTGCAGATTATCTTTCTTCTTCACTTGATGCGGAGGTACAAAGAGTTACTTTGCTTCCACCATCTTTAAAAGAGATTGTCCTTGCTATCCAATCCACTTGCTTATTTTTCATCTCTAGCCATGGCATACCAAGGATAATATCATATCTTAGCTTTGTCACCTTGAATATCTCTCTTAAGATGTAGGTATCAATCAACCTCAAGGTTTCTTTTTCACATATCTCACTCAATACATTTTTTTGGTTATCTGCAAGCTATATACTTCTTTCTTTGATTGTTTTAGTTTTAATTCTAAGTCAGTGTATAATTTTAATTAAAATACAATTTTATATAGAGCTACAATTTACAAATACTCAACATGGTTTTTCTTTTAGTAGTCTTGTTAGATGCACTAGTTGACTCTTTTTATAATTGTCCAAAGCCATGCCACTTGTCACTGAGAGATAATAGATATTCTTAGTACTGGCCCTTGGTACTTATACTAAGAAGCTTCATTTTTTTGCTCTATCTTACTATTGACTTGGTGAATTTTGTCACTATAAATCTACCTTGTTTTGCTAGTGCTTGAATTTTGATGTTTTAGACAACCTTTGATTTGATGGCCTTACTCTCGATAATAAAAACTTAATTTCTTTTGTACCAATATTTGTCGTCTTTGTAGTATCAATGATCTTTGTGGACATTAATATCTATTGGCATTGGTTGTTGTGCCATAGTATTAGATAGTGACATAGGACATCGTGCTATAGGTCTTGTTCTATAATTTTTGAAATTTATAGCATCAAGCCTCTTTGCAATCTGAATTGCCCCTTCAAATATTTATGGATTTTTTAGTTCTTCCTCTCGTTGGATGTCAAGTTTCAAACCTTGTTAATTGATCTATTATCTTAGCCTTTAAAATATTATTAATTTGATGATATAGGGACTTGAATCAAGAGACATAATCTTACACTAATCTAGATTGTGTAAGATTTGCTAACTTATCACGTACTATCTTCTCTGCATTGATGGACCAAAATTCATTCCTGAACTTGGTGTTAAACTCCTCGCAATCACAAATTCTACCTTAAGCTCTATAGCTTTGAATTTGATGTCGCCACCAAATGGCTATTGCATCTTTTTAATAGCTGGCTACATATATAATTTTTTTAGTGGTATTTGTCCTAGATAGTTGGAAGTATTGTTATATGTTAAAGAACCATTGACATACATCTTCTTATCTTCAAGTCCTAGAGTATGTACTAAGCTTATTTAATTTCAACCTTCCAGATATCAATTCCGTTGTCCTAGAGGCTTCTAGTTATCCTTGCAAAGTAGCCATTTGGCCTAAGAGGTGCTGTATTTGAGCTTCCATCTAAGATTTCTCCACAATATCTCTTATACTGTGATTTCTTCACTAGACTCCACTATTGAAATATCTTCTTACTTCTCAATTGACTTTTTAAGAGTAGCTCATGATAGCCTCAACATAATATCTAGTGTGACTACAACAATTGACCTTAGACTAAATTATGATTATCAATACACTACCAAAGAACAATCTAATACATGATCTAATATCAATAAAAGAAGATCAACTTATATCAAATATCTAAAATCTTTCTAATCCACAGCAACATAAAACCTTATCATAAGGTAAGACAAATTAGACCAGAGCAAAATAGAAAAAAATTAAACAAAATAAGAAGATATAAAATCCAATTATATTAAGAGAAAGGCTCTAAAGCCATACTTGATTAGATGTCCCAAAAGGCCTTAGCCAATCCTATTTATACTTTGTTCTATGATCCTAAATTTTTTAGAATATTCTTAGATGATCTACTCTATGTAGAAAACCATCTTAAACTCCTTCTAGAAGGTTCTATGGTAAGCCCTATCTAGATAAAAGATAATAAGTCTTTGTTATAAAAGAATTATATTTTAAGAAAGATTATATTTAATCTTCTATTTTTAATTATAGTTTTTATATATTTATAGTGCTAAGGAGATAAAAAAAACAAATAGCCAATAGATTTAAGTCAAGATCCATTGTTTATTGACTTATTAAACAAGACATTGTAATTATCACAACCTTCAAGACAATATAATTGAAATAAAGATCTTTAAGAACATCATGCTCTTCTTTGAATAAATCGCAAGATACAATGCATTTGATATCACAAACTTCGAAGAGACTCTTGATAATTGGTGATTTTATTGGAGGTAGGAAAATTTTTTGATGGTCTTATAAATATTTTGTTTGAAGGAAGTTATAAAGGCCTCAATAATGATTAAATAATAGGATGGTCTTTTCACCTTAGAATGGCATATTATCGATGGCTAGAAAGACCTATCAACTACCTTTATAGGAAGCAACAATCAAAATATGTAATAAATATAATTTGATACATCTTAGACTTCAATATATAATCATCTCTTCTTGTGGAAGTCAATTCTAAAAAAGAGATAATGTCACTGACATATCTATAATTATCCAAATAATATGAATAGATAGAAGTAGGTTAAAGTAGGTTAAATTGATATCATCTTAAGAATAAGCTTTATAGATGCGATTTCACCTTTATGTATGTCTATAGATGATTTATACATTAAAAACTTGGTAGTTTGTGGTATAAGCTAACAATGTGGTGCATAAAAAATTCTAAATCCTTATATATCCTTATGGAATATTATTCTCTAATTTCAACAACTCATATCTTTCAATTGGACTATTCAAACATACTTAAATTTTATATAAAGTATTAATGTACTTCTAACAACTATCTCAATAAATTTTAATTACAAATTTATCACAGATCTTAAGATATCACCAAAACCGTAATAGTAGCTTCAAACCCTAGTTTTTATACATCCATGTGTAATTTTCTTCATATCTCACAAACTAAACACTCAAATGCCACAAAATTTATATGTATAGCTTTTTAACATAATAACATATCTTTTCTAAAAGGTTTGTGCTAAAAGTTTTGTCTAAAAACTCAAGATATGGTTCCAACCATTATTATGAATAAAATCACTTTCTTACTACCTTTGATTTGGATTTATTGATTTCAACTCTCTATAACTTCTTCATCCAAATTCCAAATTCATCAAAAAATACATAAAAAGTATAGCTAAAAAAGTTATTTTTTTAAACTAAGTTTTCAATCCTTTATTGCTCTTTGTAAACATATGTTATATCCCAAAGAGTGACAATAGGTACAAAATTAATACCTTAACTTTGAGCGCCAATCATGCTTTCATAAAAACTCCAAATCACACAAATTTTGCATCCAATCCATATCCAAAAACCTAAAATTACTGATCCTAGCCTCTAAAATTCGAATGATCTTGAAAAAGAAATTTTAATCCCTAATAAGGCCTCAGGTAGCCTCCTTGAAGCCCATTGGGCATGGCCTTTAATTAATAGGAATGAAGATTCCTATTTCTTGCCTTCATTCGACCATGTCTTGCTTTCATCCCTCCCAATAAGCTTCTTATTAGTTAAGATTTTCATCTTTAGGCTCTAATCTCCTCTCAAGGCTTCATACTAAATATTTAGGTTCTATAATATTTTTAAAATTGCTATAATCAAAATAGATAAAATTCAAAATAAAGTTTCTTATATCCACTTTCTTTAAATTAATCTATTAACCATTTTAACATACATGAAGACTTATGAATATATTATATGTTTTAACTAATTTTTACATACTATAAGTAATTACAGTATGACAATATTGCCACATAGTTCTTAGTTAAATAATATATATGGAGGCAAGAGTGAAGTCTTCTACACTCTTATTAATTCATTTCTTACTTTGAATCTAGTTTTAAGAATTTTTAGTTTTTTAGCCTTTAACAATAGCCATTGTAGTTTTTTGTTAAATATATTATTTTATTTTTTTTAATTTGTCATTTCTCTTTGATTCATTTATTACTTACTTAGATATCTTTTTTGAGTTCTTGTTCTTGATATTAGTTCAACTAATGGCTATTTATCAAAGACATGAACTGAAAGATGATGCATAAATTAATGAAATCCATATCAAAGAAAAAGTGATAAAATAAAAATAAAGAAGTATGAATATTTAAAATAAACTGAAATGGCTTATTGCCAAAAGAAAAAAAAACTTGAGACTCTTGAAACTAAACTAAAAGCAAGAAAAGACTTGACAAGAATAAAGAGGGCTTCACTCTTATCTCTACATATACTATCTAACTAAGGGCTATGTGGTAATGTTCTATAGGACCTCCAGTATGTGTTGACTTTGTAGGACACATGCCTTGACTTACAAGGCAAGTTTTTCTATATGTTTGCCATAGAGTTAGCTTATTCTTCAAGCTACCAACATGTGTGGTACATGGTTAACTTATTGACCAAGTTTCTAACCTAAAAGTCAAGAATGGACACCTATAAAGTCAAAGCAGTATCTATAAAGCTTCTAAGAAGCTTCTTTAGAAGATATTATAGAACTAACTTACTTTTATTTACTTCTATATATTTCTACCTATTTATATAAGTAATTATTGGCTTACATGTGTATGTCCATAGCATTATCTTTCCTTCTAGAGATGAGTTCTACGAAGAGCGAGCATCATATGTTGAAAAAATCTATGATGTGATAAATTGTATTTGTTACATACTCAAATCTCTGTCTCTTTGATGATGGTTGATAGGACCTCTTAACCATTGATAATATCCTATATCAGGATAGGAAGACCATCTTATTATTTGGTCATTATTGAGGCCTTCATAACTTCCTTCAAATACAATATTTGGAACACTATGAGGATGTGTTCCTACCTCTAATAAAATTATCAAACATCACGAGTCTCTTCCAAGGTCATGATACTGAATACGTTGTATCTTATCATCTATTCAAGGAAAAACATATCGTTCTTGAGGATTTTCATCTTGATTGCATTATCATGAACGTTGTAACAATTGTAATGTCTCCTTTGGTAGGTTAGCAAATAAAAGCTCTTCAATCAAATCTGCTGGTTGTTGATTCCCTATCTTTTCAATATCACAAATATAAAGAAGCTATAAACAAGGATTGAAAGTAGAATGTTATCTTATATAGATCTTATTTTTTTTATAGAAAAAGACTTCATTTTGATTTTGATGGATGTTGTTGATGAAAAGCCTCCACCTTTTTTGTTGCATTTGTAAGATTCTTTGCTAGTATCTAAGTGTGTTCATTAATATTGTATTTACACCAATAAACAAGATATTCTAACTTATTTTGGCACTGCCTTAAGTCTAAGACTTCTTCTACTTCAAATTCTTCATTATTGTCTATTTCTATAGAAAGAGGTAGGACTTGTCTTCTTCTTGGTATGTCTATTGTCTTGTATGATTTAAAATGAGATATGTGGAATACTAGATGGATTTTCATTGAATTTGATAGGTGTAAATAATATACAAGTGGATTGATTTGTGTAGAAATAAGAAATGATCCAAGCCTACGATAGTCCAACTTATTACAAGGATGAATAGTCTTGATATTGCGACAAAATAATCATATCTTGTTACTTACGTGGAATGGTGGTTGTTCCTTTTGATAGACATTTGCATTGATCTTTTGTTGCTCTTAAGCTTCTTTTAACTTTGTCTTCATTATTACATGTAACTCTGACAAATGATTTGCCAAATCTTTTGTCATAAGATTATTAGCTTTTAAAAAGTTAAAAGTATCAAGTTATGAATGATAACTATAATTGGCAAAAAAAAAGATGTTTTTTTTGTAGTAAAATATACTGTATTATTATAAGCAAACTTTGCCAATGGCAAAAGAGTTGTCCAATCATCTTGTTGGTAGTTGATGGTACATCTTAAATACTACTCCAAAACTTGATTAACATACTCTATTTGCCCATCAGGATAGAATGTCAAAGATAATTTTATATCCACTTGTAAAATTTAAAAAGATTCTACCAAAATCTTGATACAAACTCAATTTTCCTATCTAATATGATATCCTTGGATAATCCATGATAGCGATAGATGTTGTGAACAAAGAGTTTAGTTATTTCTTCACTTGGGATAGATTTTGTACATGGTACAAAATGTGCTATTTTGATAAAACGATCTACTACCATGAATATAAAGTCATAAGAACTTGAGATTAAAAGCTCTATGATGAAATCCATAGAAACAGAGGACTATAATTGTTCTGGAAATGGTAATGATTGAAGAAGTCCGTAAGATCGATGACCGAGAGTTTTTAATCTTGAACAAATGTCATATTATTAAACAAAGTCTTTCATACCCTTTCACATTTGTAACCACCAAAAATCTCTAGAGATAAGCTCCAAAGCCTTGTTATATCTAAAATATCTTGCTGTTGGAAAGTTATGACATGCTTGAAGAACACGTAATTGTACTTCTTCTTTTGGAACATATAATCAACCTTTGAAATAGAGTAGGTTGTTTTTGAACTCAAACTTAGAAGTATCTAGGGAATTAGAAGAAAGATTATTGATATTATGAACAAGAGGATCAAAAGACATACTTGATTGGATTTGTTTCACAAAGGAGAAATCAACAATCAATATTGATTTCATTACTCAAAGCTGAAAATGCTCTCGTTTTAAGAAAATCATTCTTTTTTGATCAAAAGATGCATCTCCTTCTTTTGGTACAAGATAAAAATATCTAAAAAAAGCATCTAATAAACCTTGTTGATTTTTGAGTTAATATGTAATCTTGAAATCAAATCCTAAAAAGACATACTTCAACGAACTTGGCGACGATTCAAAATACATATTGATATGAAGTACTTAAGATTCTTGTGGTCCATATACATGGTGACCAGTTTAGAAGTGCCTTCTAGATGATGATGCCATTCTTAAAATAAATCCATGACTACAAGAAGCTTTTTGTCATGGATTTCATTCTTAATCTCAATTGTTAAGAAAAATTTGGAATGAAAAGCTATTAGGTGAAGTTTATCATTTATTTTCATTTGTGATAATATAGCACCCAAAGCAAATTCTAATGCATCTATTTCCATAAAAAATGCCTTAAAAAAGTCGACACAATATAAGATTGGTACAAAAATAAAGGTTAATTTTAAAGCTTCAAAAGATGCTTTAGCTTCTCTACTCCATTAAAGTTTATCTTTGGAAGTCAAACGTATAAGTGGAGCTATAACTCGAGAAAAGTCTTTGATGAAGATTCAATAATAGTTGGCAAAGCCTGAAAAGTATTAGACATCTCTTATCATTTTTAGAATCTTCCAATCTATAATAGTTTGAACTTTCTTAGAATCTATCATAAGTCCATTATTTGAAATGATATATCCTAAGAAGTCGACTTGAGTAGTAGAGAATATACACTTTTCTATTTTGGCATGGAGTCTCACATCTCTTAATTTTTGTAGCACACAATAAATATGAAGTTCATGTTCATATGTATCCTTAGAATAGATCAAGATGTCATCTTAATAATAGACAACAAAATCGTCCAAAAATTCTCAAAATTTTCAAAATTTATTAGATTTTGAAAAGCTGTTAATGCATTTATAAGTCTATAAAGTATGACATTATATTCAAAATATCCATATCTAGTTTGAAACAATATCTTCTATTTATCTTCTTCTTTAATACGTACTAGATTATATGCTCTCCATAGATCTATTTTTATATAGATCTTAGTTTAATTCATTTGATCAAAAAGTATGGATATAAAAAATAAAGGATATTTATTCTTGATGGTAATCTTTTTTAGTCCTTGATAATCAACACATATCCTCAATGATCCATCTTTATTCTTCACAAATAAGATTTGAGCTCTTGTTGGCGATTTGGAATGGTGTATAAAATTTTTGGCTAGATTTTTTTTAATATATTCATTGAATTCACCCAATTCATTTTGTTATAAATTATAGATTGGTCCAAATGGCGATTGTGCCCCTTCTTGAAGTCACTTGAGTAGTCATACGGATGATGTTCTGGAAGAGTATCCGCATTCTTCTTTTCAAATACATCTTTAAATTCTTGATATTGGCTTGGAATGCCACTTGAAGCCTTTGCATCATTAGAAATAGATGTGGTGTAAATTACACAAGGTGATCCTTCTTTTGCAGTATGCTACAAAGCTCTTACTCCTACAAAAATAAGTTTTATTATGCTAAATTTATGACTTTCTAAAAAATTAATTTTAATCTTAGTTATACTTTTAGAAAAATCAAGAGTACGAGAAATCCAATCTATGCATGGATTATACTTTTTCTAACCACGATAAACCTAAAATGACCAAATAAGATGGAGATCTAATTATATTAAAGATTACACAATTACTATAACCATTTATTGCTACATCTATAGGAAGTGTTTCATGAATAACCTCTCTAGAAGACAACGGATGACCATCTATAATTTCTACATGAACAAGTTTAGTTTTTTGTATTAACAATATTTTATGACTTTTAACAAATTCTACATCTAAGAAACAAGTTGAGGCTCTTGAATCTATCAAGGTAGATGCTTTATAATTATTAGGTTCTAAATGCACATCTATTATAAAAAAAAAAAAAATGGATTCTAAGGAGAAGATAGGACCTTCATTAGAAATTGTACAAGATTCCAGCCACAAGGTCCCTATTATAGTTGAAAAAATTTATTTTTTGACACATTATTTTCTTTGACAGTTGTGCTCTTCATTTTGTGATTTCATTGCTTCTTTCGACAATGTTGAGTACTGTATTTAGGTTCTCCACAATATAAGCACAATCCTTCTTGACAACAACGAGTCATTTCTTGCTTGGTAAGAGATTTAAAATGTATCGCATTAATTTGCATATCCTCTACTTCTGAATGTATATGATGAAAGGTGTTGGTATTACCATCAAATTGTAGTAACATTTAGGCTTACTTGTGTGACTTTCAAATCAAAATTCAAAAAATCAATTGTAGTACTTCATAACAAAGTCAATTACTTGACTCAATGTTTGAGGATCAAGTAAGTTGAGCATCAATTTCTTTACTTCATATCGTAATCTATAGAAAAGTTGGCTAATAAGTATAGCATCATCTCATTTGATATCAGTTGTAAGTTGTTGAAATTGTAAGATGTATGATGTTACAAATTATATGCCTTATCGCAAAAGATGGATCTTGTTGGTTGCAATATGAATTGCATCATGTTTTCTATACATGGACTGAAATTTTGCCAAAAATGCCTCCAAATTATCTAATATTGGATCTTGTTGTTCAAGAAAAGATAAAAACTACAATAGTGCTGAACATGAAAGAAGTATACCAATGAATCTAACTTGTGATCTTAGTGTTGGATAGCTTTGAGGTTGAAGTTCAATCATAAGTTATACTTGATTGATAAATCTAGATCTTGTGCAATCAAACTTCTCAAGCAAGGCAACTCTTGGTTCTCTAACACTTGAAGGATATTCCACCATGGATGGAGGAATATGATTTGGTACAGATGCTAAGGCAACTCTAATCATCTCTATATCCTCATTTTCTGCCATTCTTCTTGATTATTGTGGTGGTAAGCTAAGTTGAGGCATCGCAAGTATCAACTCTCTCAATTGCTCTTACATTTGTGTCATTTCATTCTTCATTTTACTAAGTTTTGCCATAATAAACTTTAAGAAAAATATCTAATACCACTCAAAAAAAGTAGAAGAAAAGGCTTGAAGACAACGAAAATATTAAGAACAATATCAATTTAGAAGAGAGCAATCTACAACTTCTAATATGCGTATGTCTTATCATGAAAAAGTGATAATCTGCTCTAAATCAAGACAAGACAAAGCTTTGATATTGTAAGTGTACTCTTGTCAATTTGTCAAGGACATGAATTGAAAGATGATGCATAAATCAATGAAATCCATATCAAAGAAAAAGTGACAAAATAAAAATAAAGAAGTACGTATATTAAAAATAAATTGGAATGGCTTATTGTCAAAAGACAAGAAAACTTGAGACTCTTGAAACTAGACTAGAAGCAAGAAAAGACTTGACAAGAGTGAAGAGGGCTTCACTCTTGTCTCTATATACACTATCTAACTAGGGGCTACGTGGCAATATTTTATAGGACCTCCAATATGTGTTGACTTTGTAGGACACATGCCTTGACTTACAAGGCAAGTTTTTCTATATGTTTGCTATAGAGTTAGCTTGTTCTTCAAGCTACCAACATAAGTGGCACATGATTAACTTATTGACCAAGTTTTTAACCTAAAAGACAATAATGGATACTTGTAAAATCAAAGCAGTATCTATGAAGCTTCTAGGAAGCTTCTTTAGAAGATATTATAGAATTAACTTACTTTTACCTATTTCTATCTACTTCTACCTATTTATATAGGTAATTACTAACTTACATGTATATGTCTATGACACTATTAGAACTCAAGATGATTTGTTTTGTTATCACTTATTTAAGGTAAACAATCCATTTTTATTAATTTAATATTTTAAAATATTTGTAATAAGTATAAAAATAAATTTAAAAAAAATATATTTTTATGTATGAAAATAAAAATTAGGATAATTTTAAGTGTTTTCATACAATTTGGTCTAAAAATATAGTTTATATAAATATTTCAGCTAAAGATTTTCTTTGATCCATTTTTGATATATAAGCTAATCTAATTTGAACTAGTGGTGGTTTACAAAACCAAGAATCTATCTATTACAAAACCAAGAAGTGTAGCACCTAATAGCATGGAAGAGCCTGCTTAGCCATTGGTGCCATTGTTGCGCTACCAATGGCCTACTTATAGCCCGTTATGAGATTGGGCTCAACGAATTTGGTTATTATTTTAGTACTTTGGTGTAGAAATGGCTTTATGAAGTTGGAGCTAGTCTTACTATGGAGTATAGACAAAACATGTGTAAGGCAGCTACATGGTATCGAGTATGTTGGATATTGACTATCCCACCTTGTGATTGGTAGTAATTAGGCCTAGCGCTACTTCGCTATCCGACATCGATTCCACTTAGGCCCCACTTCTAAGCCCTTCTTCATCTATTGTTTCTATTGGCATTAATAGGTGGAAACTATGTTAGAGCTGTCTTAGCCCATATGCCATGTTGCTATAATATCTGTTTATTTGTTCCTATTAGTATCCCTACCATACTCTAATTATGCTATCAAGAGAAATATTACATCTAATTATGTTATTATTGCATCCTAACCAATCAATAATTGCCACTTATATTAATAGTTCACTCATATCTATTCTAAGTACAATGAATTTTATTTATTACTCACAACTTAAAATCATTATAAGCAACCCCAATATTTTTTCAACCAAAGGATATCAAACTTGGTCAATATTAGGACACTAGACTCACAAAAATATCCCACCTTACATGTTAAAAATGAGGGGTAGTTGCCAATGGATCAGCCACCTTAGTTCAAGCCACACATATACTCCACACATTTCAAACAATTAAATAAACAAATTCTTTCACAATCACATCATAAGTGCACCCTTTTAGCTGGAATTGTTGACCATATTGGTACCACAAATGCCCCCCTCTTTCCAAGTTTCACGAACGGAGAAACTGAGCTAAGCAGTGACGCCAGCCGAGTGAGGGAGAGTCACACATGCACCTCCATACCCACAACAGCATCTGTACACAGTCATGACTAGAATTATGAGAGAATGCTTGGAATTGGGTGCAGCGCTGTCTCCTCCTCCAGGGAATGCTAACACTCCCAAATACATCAATTGAACAAGGCAAAACCTTTCTTCGAACTATCGCCTTCTTTTACATGCAATGGACAAGACAGGATTTCTAAGAAAGTTTAGTTTCATTGAAGTGTCTTAAGCCAAATTACGCCGGCCGAGGACGTCAAATGAGACCAATGGATTTCGAAATTTGGTACAAACACTAGAATCTAGAATCAGCGTCCATGGTACTCACAATGTTTGGTTTTTTTTCTATGAATCTGAGGAGTAGCCCTAAGTTTCTAGCGGCCAAAGAATGGTGATCCTACCTTCGTCTAATTCCTGCAACCGGGGCCTCAGATGCTACTCAGCCTAGGGCTGAATCTAGAATCTCTCGTGAAAATGTGAGCTTCACGTCTACTTTACAAAGAATGCACAATCGAGTGAATTACAGGAAAACCGACATCATGTACTGTCGTCGAGAATCGAGAGCTGGGCCCAAAGCAACGGCGACATCTTCATGGTTAGCGCCTCCGGGGTCATGTTCAGTGCTTCCGCCATCATTTGGCTCACTTTTCGCATGGACGGCCTCTTGTAGCCCTTGTTCGAGAGACACAAATTCACTATCTTACATAGAGCCAGCAACTCGTCGGAGTTGTGCGCCTTGAGCTCGGGATCCAACAACTGTTCAACCAGGTTGGAATCGGCAAGATACGGCGAAGCCCAGTCCACCAGCGTCGACCCCACGGGCTCGCAGTAAGACGGTCGACCACTGATCACCTGAAGCAGAAACACGCCGAAGTTGTACACGTTGCTCTCAAATCCGGGACAATGGCGGTCGGAACTCTCCCATTCATCGGTGTAGCCTTCACTGACTTTGAAGCCCATCCAGCTGCCCTTCTCGTACTCTTTTTTCCCGGGCGTCATCCTGGCAATGCCAAAATTGGCAATCTTCGTAGCGTACGCGTCCGTGAGATAGATAGCATTGGCGTCGAAGTTCAAGTGACTGCACGGTGGGGTCAAGTCGTGGTGCATATATTCCAACCCGTAAGCGGCTCCCATTATGACTCGCATGCGTGTCGGCCAATCCAGGTGCTCCATCTCCTTGGGGTTGTGTAGATGATCTGAGAGGGTGCCGTTGGAGGCGTATTCGAATACGAGCATGCGAGTGAAGGGAACCTCTTCGGAACAATACCCAACCAGGTTCACCAAATGCTTGTGCTTCATGCGGGCGAGGCTCTCCACTTTGCGGCGGAAGGAGAGCTCCGAGTAAGCAGACCAATCCGTGGCGGACATCCGGATGCTCGTGACCGCTACCTCGGTGCCGTCAGCGAGCGTCCCTTTGTACAACACTCCGTCTGGAGAGGAACCGATGATGTTGCTGAAATCCTCGCACGCTGCTTCGAGCTCCTCCCGTTTCAGAAGTGGGCATGTGGTCACAAATGGGGTGAGTATCCTCCCACTCTTCCAGCAAGGTTCGGACACCAAGGTATGCGAGCGTCGCTTCTGCACACGGTGAATCATTAACAGTAGAACCACGATGGCGACGGTCAATGCCACAGCCGTGACTACCAGAAGCACGTTCATCCACATGACAGCCTTCGTGTTGACCTCGAGCGATGGCAACGGTGCCGGTTCATGCCTCTCAGGATCCTGCTTCTCCTCGCTCGAGCGTAACACACCCTGGAATGTACCCACAACTCTGCCGGAAACTAATGCGATAGACAGCGACCAAACACAAGCACCAAGCCACATATCCTGCTTCATGATGTGCGACTCCAAAATTATAACCTTGTCGAACACTGTCTCCGAATCGATCAACGCAAGCTGCTGGTGCTCTCGAGACTATAGACATAGTGACAGCATCTCCCTCTGGCCATTTCCTCGCTCTCCTTCCCCTCTTTCTCTGGGACACATTACAAGCACCAAAAACTCAAACACCATGTTCGCAAACTTCTCCGGAGACTGATGAAGGCTTGCTCAAAGTTCCAACGGTGCCTGACTTCTAAAAGGGCTGGCGGTTGCGACAAGAAATTCAAGCTCCTCGAATCTGATCAGAAATACGACACCCACAGCAGCTTCCCGTCAAACTGGCAAACTTGCAAGCTCAGGAATGGCCTGAGGACGTCGTAGCTTCTCCTTCGCCTACCAGTCTGATACGTATAGGGACAAAGACCTCTGGGAACTTCCATACCCAGCACTACGCCACGAAAGCGGACCAATTCTGCCAACAGTCAGTCGCTGCCAGCAACGTCAGATGCATATCACATGGCACACTGCATGCGGAGAAGTAACGATTCCGCAAAGACCGACCAGAGCAGATTTCTGCAACACCGAGCGAGAAGACAACACGGAGGCACTGCAAAGGATGGCGGAATGGGATCCGATCCAATGCGAGTGCAAGTAGGAATGGTGCGGGAGGAGAGAAATGGGGGTTATGCCAATCTGACAGCTCTGCCACGACTCCACTCCACTGCTGCCGCGTTCAAGCCCTGTACATCGATCAACAGGGATGCTGGTACCTAATCAACGAATAACAGGGTGGTGATGAACCCTGGTTTAGTGCAACTTGTGTCGACTGTGATCCCACTGGGTTGTACTCCAAGTTACCCGGCAATGCGGTTCCGATTTCGACTCAGGGTTGCATGTTGTTCGCAACGATCCGATGGCACAGCGGCGCAGTGCGTCACGTAGCGCGAAATTCGCAATGTATCCTAGCCGTGGTTCAAATCGTTGCGTGCGATATGATGACTTGTAATCATCATGTTCAAGTGTTCGGAACGCAACGAACACTTCAGAGAATCATACGCGGTGAAATTAGGCGACCAGGGCAAATTCAAACCTTACCCGCGTGAGATTGATCTTCGGCTTGAAATGGCCACTGGATCCGCTACCAGCTCGACCGCACTTTCATCGACATCGCTTAAATTACAGCGAAAAGCTGGAAATCGTCGATAATGGCCAGAAATAAACATGTCCATCAAAACATTATTGTCCCGGTGACACAATTTAGATTACCGCAGCCAATTCCATACAGAATCGCCATGTCAACAGTGGAGTCTGTAGGAATTCAATCATTCAAGCTCATTCCTTACCATTTTCTACTCCCTCTTGATTTTCGAATTGTCCTCCAGAATCACACCCACGAATAAAGATATATATGCTTTCTTTTCAAAACCCTTACAGCATTTAAATTGCTTCGACTCGTCTTGCAAATTCCAAAAAAGAAAGCATGGCTTGCGTGGTTTTCAATGATGACCGGCCTTTCTTTAAAATATGTCAGTCGATGTAATTAGCAAGATAAATCTAAATTTGCCATTGAAGCCCTGGAAGTAGGTCCACCGATAAATCCGGTATATAGCATCCCTGAGCTGGAACCGCATTCTGTGTTGCATTCCAGAACCCCCGGTGCCCAACATTCGCCAAGTTCGGCAGAGCTCCCGCTTTTCCGTCGCCTGATGATCTTTTTTTATGGTTGCGTGCCACCCCACAGATCCGGCTCCGGGCACACATGACACCGCGCATGGCTAAAAAGCTTTCGGACCCACTCTATACTTTACAGAAACAAATACGCAGGGAAAAAAGAAAAATCAATAACAAGAACAACAACCAAACAACATCAGCAAGGTGTGTTAAATCAACTACACCTGCCGAAAACACAATTAGGGTTTCGAGATCTAAAATCGAGCAGGTTCTTCTTTTTTCTTTTTTTTACAAAAAATTCTAAATCTAATTGAAAAAATGCCAAAATCCAACATCGAAAATCATTTTCCGAGCCATTTCTTCACAATAAAATTGTAAAAAATAAAAAAATAAAAAAAAACCTTTAATATGATATTATATTTACATTGCAACAGATGAATGAAATCTCACTGTCTCAAGAAATGAACTACGTCCATCCATCGCGAGGATTTGTACAAATGAATGAACCTTAATTGCAAGGCGCGGATGAACGTACGCACTATTCCCGAACTGGATGTCGATCATTCGTCCCATGCAGCAAAATAATAATCCCATGCTTGCATGACGATTCTGACTCAGAATCCATATTAATCGCAGTTTACGTGTACCATGGGGGACGGTTTTACTCTGAAACCGTGGTATTGTGTCTGACATAAGAATTTTTTCAAAAAGTATTAAAAAATGCATCAACCTATTGTTTCTAAAATGAGGACATATTTAACTATTGAAATTAATGATGCTTCTTAAATGAATTTTGTTTAACCAATATCATTACCAAAAAATGAATTTAACCAATATCATTTCCTGTACCCTTTTCTAGTTTGCGGGCATTTGGTCATAAATATTACAATAGCTATATTTCCTTTGGTATTTGGATCAAAATGTTAGCTTAAAGACAAAAAAGTATTGGCACACAAAAAAGAAGAAAAAAAGAATAAGAATCAAGTAGAAGTAAATTGCACTATATATATATATATATATATATATATATGTTTATTTATAATTGAGGTAACCTTTTTTTTCAATATTTTGGTCATTGCTAAGAACACCAAATCATATATTACTTTTATATTTATTATGGAAAAAATGAGTACATTCTTGCAAAAACATTATACATAAGAATTAAAATTGGTCTATTGCAATACTTCTAGTAAGAACACATAAGGGCAATAATAAAATAAGACTTTTATTTGCTAGTATAGTAATGACTTTGCATATAGTAAGACTCTTTGTAAATCAAAACTTTAATATTATATTTTGTTTTCCAATACATTACTCAAAGATACATATGAATAAAATAGATTTTTTGTTATGTAAGCATTCAAAGTAAAGGATGAGTTGCTAATTACATAGTTAGATCAATATTACTATTATAAATATGATTAAAATTAGGAATAGTAGTCCTAATGAGTGTATATTATGTTTTAAATAGATCTTAGCATGTTAGTACGATGAAAGCTAAGTTTATTTTATAAAATTCAATAGAATAAAATTAAATAAAAATACCTACTTTTAAAGCAAAATATTGTTCGAATAATACAATATTCATTTGGAATTAAAAGCAATAATTTTCTAAAAATATTCATTTTTTAATCATTGTATCTTTATTTTTTATTATTATTTTATTCAAAGTAGGATTCTCAATACATATTGATTAAAAATATGGAGAGCTCTAAAATCAATAAGGTTTTCAAAAATATTATTGGAAAGAAAGAAGTCAATAGCTTCATTGCAAATCAATTTTCTTATGTTTTTTGTATGTTTAAGCAAAAAAAAGTGGCTTGCTAGTTATGTTAAAAAATATGTAATATATGATATTCTATTTAAAAAACAAACGTATTTTAAAAAATTATATGATTTATTAAAATATATATATATATATATATATTTAATTTATTAATTTAACTAATACTTATCTATGAAACTATCAAAATATTTAGATCCTAATAATTATGTTATTAAAGAAAAGAAGAAAAAAGATCTTTCATTGACTTTTTATAGAAGATGAATTTATATATTCTTTATAGTTTTATCTAATAAGGTTATATCTATGAAGGAGGCAATTCTAGAAATAATTAAAATAAGAATAAGATACAATTAGCTTAGCTAAGTTGCTAATAGTCAAAGGATAATAAAAGAATGAAGATAACTTACTAATGTAGTGACTACGGTTTGATGTGGTAGTTAGGTTAAGAAAAATCTAGGATTAATTTGGATGGATGAAGATGATTAAAGATCAAGTTCAACTACAATAGATGTAAACTCTTCCAATAAGTAAAAATTATTAAAAAAAAGAGTGAAATGGAACTAAATTCTCTTAAAGATCTAAAATCCTTCCAATCTATAGTAACATAAATTCCATCACATTGTAAGATAAAATAAATAAGAATCAAATTGAAAAAAATTAAATAGAATAGAATATAAAAGACAAAATAGAAAAAAAATAAAACAAAATAAAATAAAATAAAATAAAATAAAATAAAAAATACAAACCAAATTTTATTAAAAAAAAAAGATCAAAATCATATTTCATCAAATGTCCCAAATGGCCTCAATTAGTTCTATTTATACTTTGTCCAATCATCCTATTTTTTTTTTAGAATGTCCATAATGGTGGATTCCATCAATATAATCACTCTTTTAGAAGATTTTAGAGGTGGGCCCTATCTTAGTAACTGTCTTCATAAAAAGTTTTTAGAGGTGGATTCTACATTAATAACCACCTTCATAGAAATGGGCCCCATATAAGTAATCGCCTTTAATCATTCTAAGATGTTTTATAGTAGGCCCTATATAAACCACCAATATGGCCTCAATTCTAAAAACTTCTAGAAACTTTTCAAAAATTGCTGTAATTACCTACCTTTATGCATCAATAATATAATTATCTTATTTATGCCCAATTATAGTTAATTTTCCTTGACTAATATGGAACATCCTTGTTTTGCTTTCAATAATACATCCAAATTGCTTCTTGATAATGGATGAGGTTCTATACAAGTTTCCACGTTGCATCATGGATGACATAGCCTTTCTAGAGGACCTTGTATTGAAATTGCAGATGTCCATTGCCACAACAAAGATAGTGATGTCGTACTATAAATGCTTATAATATATAAAAATTAATAAAATCATATTTTATGATTATAAGTCTTGATGTATGTTAGAATGGTTACTAAATTAATTTAAAAAGAGTGAATATAAGAAACTTTGTTTTGAATTTTATCTATTTTTATTATAGTATTTAAATTATATAAGATTTAGATGTTTAGTATAGAGCTTTAAGAGAAAATAGAAGCCTAAGGATGAAAATCTAAACTACTAGGAGGCTTATGGAGAGGGATGAAATCAAGGCATGGTTAGATGAAGACAAAAGGTAAAGATCTTTATCCCTATTGGTCAAAGGCCATGCCTAATGGGCATTCGGCAGGCTATCCACACACATAACAAGGATTTTGGAAACTTCAAAAAGAGCATTTTAGAATCAAAAGCAAGGATTGTAAGATTTAAGATTTGGGCTACAATTTGGATATAAATTTTAGAGGATTTGAAGTTAGGATGATGAAGTCATAGCCATTTGAAGTTAAAGTATTATTTAAGATATACTTTTATTGTTTTGAAGATACAAAGAGTTTTATGATAGATTTTGGAGATTGGGAGGTACAATCATAAAGAAATTTTTAAGATCTACATTTTTTTGTGAAGGAATTTGTGCATTTGGAGTTTGTATGAAGAAGTTATAGATTATTGAAGATCACACATATAAATCAGAGGGAGTAAGTAAGTTGTTTTATTGATAATAATGGTTGGAGCCATATAATGAGTTTCTAGATGAATTTTTACCTAAAAATTTCTAAAAGTATTTTTTATTGAATTCAAAAGCTATATATCAAAATTTTATAGGTATTTAAATACTTAATTTATCAGATATGAAGAAATTTGCACATAAGTATATGTAAGCAAGGATTTGAAGCTATTATTAGAATTTTGGGAATATCTCAAGATCTGTAATGAATTTATGGTTGAAATTTGTTGTGATAGTTGTAAAAAATACATCAGTACTTCATGTAAAATTTGGATTTTTATGGACAGTCCAATCGTGAGATATAAACTATTGAAGTTTAGAAATAATTTACCTTAAGGATATACAAGTTTTTTATGATACTTTTATCATATTTTTGATGATATTTGATACTTAAGGCTTATGTGTTGATATAATTGCCCCTATAGGAATAATTTTATATATAGACTTGGTGTTTCTTTTATTTAGAAGCTTGGTTGAGTACTTAGTGATAGCTAGAAGCTTAACGCTATTTTAAAGCAAACTCTCTCTACCTTGACAACGATGTTCCAAAATGTTGTCTATTTCATACTCTTGTTGGTCATCAATCACAACTTGTGGTGGTAGTAGTTGTTATTAGTCTGGGAACCACCTTAGTTGAATATAAAACTCCTTAAGCTATAAAATATAAAAGATTAAATAGACTCAAATATATAGCAGAAGCTTGAAGTAGTATGCAACATTAGAAATCACTATAGAAATGTAGAAAGGTCCAAGCCATTGAGGTGTTAGCTTATGAACTTGGATTGATGTAGCAAGTAGAAAATTGGCATTAGAGAGTAATATCTAGTCACCTTTCCAAAAGGTCTTATATTACTGATGGTTATTTATATATTACTTTTGTTGATTTTATGCAATAAAGAAGTAATGTTGTGTTTCTTGTAAGGTAATTCTTAACCATTGTATAAACTCTTTTGTTGTTAGATTATTAGTATCGATGAGATAATAGAGAGTTGCTGACATAATCAGATGCTAATCGGTGTTAGGAAAGAATAGTAAATGATTGATACTTGTTTGAATACTATTATTATAAGCAAACTCCAAAGACGTCAAATATTTATCTTGGTCATTATGGTGAATTGCCACAAATACTCATAGCATATCTTTTAAGGTCTGATTTATACAGTCCATTTATCCATCCGTTTGAAGATAGAAGATCGTGGATATGGCAAGTCGTATACCTAGTAGCTTGAATAAGGCTTGTCAATTTTTTTTCATAAAGCATGAATCTTGATCTAAAATGCAGGCACAAGGTAATCCATGGTGATGAAATATAGTATCAATGAAGACTCCTGTAAATGTTGGGGCATCAATATCAGATTTTACTACAACCAAGTGAAGTTATATTGAGAGTTGATGCACAAAGACATCAAGTGGGATCTGATTATAAAGCATTTGCAGCAAAAATTTAATAAAATCCATGCTCACTTGCTCCCAAAGTACTGTAGGTAGTGGAATTGGCTGCAATAGCCTAGGAGATGTTGTGTTGTGTACTTTATTATATTGATAATTATATTAATTTTATAATATCTTTTAAATTAAATTAATTTCATAATACCTTCTAAAAAAGATTCCTAGAAGCTTTATAAATGCTACTTTAATTTTACATGTATTTGTAGTTGATTGATAGATTAAAAACTTGGTCAAAAATTTAACCACATATTGATATCTTACAAAAAAAAATTAACTATATGGCATACATATGGAGAATTTGCCTTGCAAATTAAGATACATGTTTTACAAAGTCAACATGTGATGGAGGTCCTATAAAATATTGTCATATAATTCCTAGTTAAGAGTATATATAGAAGTAAGAATGAAGCCTTCTTTACTCTTGTCAATGCTTTTTTAGTCCTTGGCCTTGTTTTAAGACTTTTTAGTCTTATTATTTTTAACAATAGCCATTTTAATTCAATGTTATATCATCTTTGAGAGATTTTCTAGTTCTTTTTAGTAATACAAGTGTGTATTGAGGATTTCTTTTTTTGAGATTTATGTCTTTGATAGTTTGATAAGAGTGCTAACTTATTATTTTTATCTTATTTTAGAAGTAAGTAGATTATTCTACTTCAATTGTTGTATTTTGAAGGTTGCACATTATGCATCTTTGAAAAAAAAATCTTCTTTTTTAATACTATTTTTTTTCTTAAAGAGAGTAGATTATTCTTCTTTATAGAAATTTTCATTTGATATTAGAGGTTGAGAATTATCATCTTCTAATTTAACTTTTTAAATTTATTTGAGTTATCTATAGAAAGAAAAAAATTATAGATGTTACTATCAATAGAAATAAGAATAGATTTATAACTATTACAAATCTTTATGAGCTTGTCAATACTCTAAGAGTAAAAATCTTAAGTATTTCTAATGAAAATCATGAGATATTATTCCAATGTGTATAAAAGAAATTTAGAGTTTGTGTCAAGAAGTTATGTAGTTTAAAGAAGCAAGTAGATTGATCTCACAACCAACTATTCCTCATTTTTCTACTTTTGATTTAAGTGGATGTCATTGATAGAACTTTTGAACTTCCATTTGGGTATTTACAAAAATTTCAGTTAGTTCCTATGTATAATAGTTGATATCATATCCATACCAATCAACTAGATATTCAAGCCTTACATATCTTATCCTTGAATCTAATACCTCTTCTACTTCAAATTCAACATGATCATTGATTTCAACCATAGGAGGTGGTAGTTGTCTTTGACCTAATATATTCAATTCTTTATACATTTCTAAAAGTCAAACATAAATAACTAAATGAATCTTTATGAATCAAGGTAACTCCAAGCAATAAGTTGTATTATTGATTTATTTTTGAATCACAAATGGTCCTAACCTTCGATAGTCCAACTTATCATATGGTCTGTTGGTTTTTATATTATACCTAAGAAGCCACACTTTGTCACCAACTTAGAATGGAGGATGTTCCTTCCTCAATTCATATGCCACTAACTTATAATATTGTTGAGTCTTTTCTAAGTAAATCTTCATGGTTGCTTGAAGTTCAGCCATCTTCGTAGTAAACTCCTCTACTGCTAGATTTGCTAACTTTGAAGGCTCTATCATATCCAACTTTGGATGATGATTGTAGTTTAAGTAGAATGGCATTTGTTGCATAGATGCATGGATTGTATTATTATATGCAAACTCTACCAATGACAAGTACAAAGTTTAAGATTAAATACAACCTTTACCAATGACAAGTACAAAGTATAAATTGTATAATTTAGAAGTCTCTTTAAGAAGATTTTTGGAAAGACACTTGATATTAAGAATAAGAGGGTCTGTGGTTGATGCTTTATGAACTTCATCGAGAAATGATAAATCTATAAGCATTGATATATTAGTTCCTCAAAGACAAAATTCCTCAAGCTTTAACAAGGTTGCCTGTTATTGATCATATGCTACTTCACCTTCTTTTGATTCAAGGTAGGAACATCTTGATAATACATATGATACTCTTTATTAGCTCCTAGCTTGATATGTGATGTAAACGTCAAATTATGATAAAGATATACTCCAAAATGCTTGGTGACATTTTAAGACTCGGGTTGATATGAAATATTCAAGATTCTTGTGATTTGTATATATAATCACATGATGAGAGGTGCCTTCAAAAAAATGGTGCTAATCTTAGAAAGAATATATGTGTCAAGGACAAAGACTCGATGAGGGAAAATATACACCAAAAGGCTATCTCGATATAATAAGTCAAAATATAAACAAGTAGGTATATTAAAAAGAAACTGGAATGGCTATTGCCACAAGACAAGAAACTAAAGACTCTTGAACCTGGACTAGAAGCAAGAAAAGAGTTGACAAGAGTGAAGAAGCCTTCATTCTTGTCTCTATATATACTATCTAACTAAGGGCTACGTGGCGACGTTCTATAGGACCTCCAATATGTGTTGACTTTGTAGGACACATGCCTTGACTTACAAAGCAAGTTTTTCTACGTGTGGGCCGCATAGTTAGCTTGATCTTCAAGCTAACAACATGTGTGGCACATGGCCAACTTGTTGACCACGTTTCTAATCCAAAAAGTCAATTAAAGACACCTATGAAGTCAAAGCAGCATCTAGGAAGTTTCTAGGAAGCTTTTATATTAAATATTATAGAATTAACTTACTTTTATCTACTTTTACTTACTTCTACCTATTTCTATATGTAATGATTAGCTTACATGATTATAGCCGTGACATTACCCCCCCCTTCTAGAGACGAGTTCCACGAGGAGCGGTCATCATATGTTGAGGAAATCTATGATGCGACGAATTGTATTCGCCACATACTCTGATCTCTGTTCTCTTCGAAGATGATTGATAGGGCCTCTCAACCATCGATAGTGTCCCATACCAGGGCGGAAAGACCACCCAGTTATTTGATCATTGTTGAAGCCTTCGTAACTTCCTTCGAATAGAATATTTGGAAAACCATTAGGAGTTGTTCCTACCTCTAGCAAAATCACCAAACATCGAGAGTCCCTTCCCAAATCGTGATACCAAACGCGTTGTATCTCACCATCTGTTCGAGGAAGAACATGTCGTTCTTGAAGATTTTCATCTCGATTGCGTCGTCTTGAAGGTTGTGACAATCGTAATGTGTCGTCCGACAGGTCAGCAAATGAAGGTTCTTGAGTTGAATCCACTGGTTGTTGGCTCTCCATCTAATTAGCGTCACAAATGTAAAGAAGTTACAAACAAGGATAGGAAATTGAATGTTATCTTGCCTCAATCTTGTCTCTTTTATGAGAGAGATTTTCATCTTGGTTTTGATGGATGTCGTTGATGAAAAACTTTGACTTTAGCTGATGCATTTCCTAGATTCCTAGATGGCTCCCATGTGCGTTCACTAATATCATATCCGCGCCAATGAACAAGATATTCCAGCTTATTTCGGCGCCGCCTTGAGTCTAATATCTCTTCCACCTCAAATTCTTCATTATTATCTACTTCTATAGGAGGTGGTGGCATTTGTCTTCTTCTTTGTATATCCGCTGTCTTATATGGTTCAAGAAGAGACACGTGGAATACAGGATGGATCTTCATTGACTCCAGTAGATGTAACCGATATGCAATTGGGTTGATCTGTTCAGAAACAGAAAAGGAGCCAAGCCTACGATAGTCCAACTTGTCACAAGGTCGAGTAGTCTTGATATTGCGACGAAGTAGCCATACCTTAACATCCACGTTGATTTGTGGTTGCTCCTTACGATATAGATCTGTATTTATCTTTTGTTGTTCTTGAGCTTCCTTCAATTGTGTCTTCATTATTGCATGTAACTCTGACAACCGATTTGCCATATCTTCTGCTGCAGGATTATCAACTTTTGAAAAATCAAAAGTATCAAGTCGTGGATGATAGCCATAATTGGCAAAGAAAGGTGTTTGTTGCGTGGAAGAATGTACCGTATTATTATAAGCAAACTCTGCCAATGGCAGAAGGGTTGTCCAATCATCTTGTTGGTAGTTGATAGTACACCTTAAATATTGCTCCAAGACTTAGTTTACGCGCTCTATTTGTCCATCAGTTTGAGGATGGAAAGCCGAAGATAGCTTTATGTCCACTTTTAAAATCTTGAAAAGGGTCCTCTAAAATCTTGACACAAATTGAGTTCCCCTATCTGATATGATATCTTTAGGTAATCCATGATAGCGATAGATATTATCAATGAAAAGCTTAGATGTTTCTTCACCTGTGATAGATTTTGTACATGGCACAAAATGTGCCATCTTGGTGAAACGATCTACTATCACAAATATAGAATCATAAGATCTTGAGCTTGGAAGATCTGTGATGAAATCCATAGAAACAGAAGACCATGGTTGTTCTGGTATAGGTAATAGCTGAAGAAGTCCGTAAGGTCAATGACGAGGAATTTTTGATCTTGAACAAATATCACATGATTGTACAAAGTCTTTGACTGACTTCCACATTTGTGGCCACCAAAAATCTCTAGATATGAGTTCCAAAGTCTTATTATATCCAAAGTGCCCTGCTATTGGAAAGTCATGACGTGCTTGAAGAACACGTAAACGTGCTTCTCCTTCTGGAACATATAGGCATCCTTCAAAATATAATAGATTATTCTTGAACTCAAACTTAGAAGGATCATGAGACTTGGAAGAATTATTCTCGATATCATAAACAAGAGGGTCTGAGGACATACTGGACTGGATTTGCTTGAAAAAAGTTGAATCAACAATCAATGTTGATTTCATTGCTCGGAGATGAAATTGCTCCGGTTTCAAGAGGACCGTTCTTTGTTGCTCAAAAGCTGCATCTCCTTCTTTTGGTGCAAAATAAGAACGTCTAGATAAGGCATCAGACAAACCTTGTTGTTTTCTTGGCCGATAAGTGATAATGAACTGGAATCTTGACAAAGACATACTCCAACGAGCTTGACGACGATTCAACACGCGTGCTGACATGAAATACTCGAGGTTCTTGTGATCTGTATACACAGTGATTGGACTAGAAGCGCCTTCTAGATAATGACGCCATTCTTGAAAGGAATCCACGATCGCAAGAAGTTCTTTATCGTGGATCTCATAATTGATCTCGGCTGCTGAGAATTTTCTTGAATGAAAAGCTATCGGATGAAGTTTGTCATCTGTTCCCATTTGTGATAAAACTGCACCTAAGGCAAAATCTGATGCATCTGTTTCCATAAAAAATGCCTTGGAAAAATCAACACGATATAAGACTGGCGCAGAGACAAACGATGTCTTCAAGGCTTCAAATGCTGCTTCCGCTTCTTGATTCCATTGGAATTTATCTTTACTAGTCAAGCGTGTAAGTGGAGCTGCAACTCGTGAGAAATCTTTGATGAAGATCCGATAGTAATTGGCAAATTCCAAGAAACATTGGACATCTCTTACTGTCCTTGGAATCTTCCAATCCATGATTGTTTGGACTTTCTTAGAATCCATCATGAGACCATCATTTGAAATGATGTATCCTAAAAAGTCAACTTGAGTAGTGTGAAATACACACTTTTCCATCTTGGCGTACAATCCTGCATCTCTAAGTTTTTGTAATACTTGACGAACATGTATTTCATGTTCTTCGACGTTCTTAGAATAGATCAGGATATCGTCTAGATAGCAGACGACAAAATTATCTAAGAATTCACGAAATACATCATTCATGAGATGTTGAAAAGTAGCTGGTGCATTCGTGAGTCCAAAGGGCATGACATTATATTCGAAATGTCCATACCTGGTTCGAAACGCAATCTTCCATTCATCTCCTTCTTTGATCCGTACTAGATTATATGCTCGTCTTAGATCTATTTTTGTATAGATCTTAGCTTGATTCAACTGGTCAAGGAGTCCTGATATCAAAGGTAATGGATACTTGTTCTTGATTGTGATCTTATTGAGTCCTCGATAATCAACACACATTCGTAAAGATCCATCTTTTTTCTTTACGAATAGAATTGGAGCTCCTGCTGGAGATTTTGAATGGCGTATGAAATTCTTTGCTAAATTCTCGTCAATATATGTCTTGAGTTCAACCATCTCATCTTGCGATAAACTGTAAATTGGTCCAAATGGTGGCTGAGTTCCTTCCTTGAGGTCGATTGAACAATCATATGGGCGATGCTCAAGAAGAATATCTGCATTTTTTTTCTCAAAAACGTCTTGATACTCCTGATATTGACTTGGAATGCCAATTGAAGTCTTTACGTTTTCAGAAATAGGTGCAGCATAAATAGCAAAAGTTGATCCTTCTTTTGCTGCGTGTATAAATGCTTTTGTACCTATCAGTACGGGTTTTACTATACTAGACTTATAATTTTTTACTTGGTTGGTAGAACTATTAATAACGCTTTGGGAAAAGTCAAGTTTACGTGAATTCCAATCTATTCGAGGGTTATATTTTTCTAGCCAGGATAAACCTAAAATAACTGGATTGGACGGGGATTTAATTATGTTAAAAGCTATGTAGCTATCATGACCGTCTATTGTTACTTTTATAGGATGAGTTTCATGAGTGACATCTCCAGAAGATAAGGGACGACCATCTATGACTTCTACATGTACTGGTTTAGGTTTCTGTACAAAGGGTATTTTATGACTTTTAACAAATTGTTCATCTAAAAAACATGCTGAGGCTCCCGAATCTAATAAAGCAGAGGCTTTGTAATTCTTAGGTCCTAAATATAAGTCTATTATAAAACAAGGAGAGGGTTCTGAGGAGAGGATAGGACCTTCATTAGGAATTGTACAAGGTTCCAGCTGCATGGTCTCTATTGTAGCTGGACGAATCCGTTTTCCGACATGTTGTCTTCTTTGACCGTCGTACCCCTCATTTTATAGTTGCGTCGTTTCTTTGGACAATGTTGAGCAGTGTGCTTAGGTTCTCCGCAATATAAACATAATCCTTCTTGACGACGACGAATCTTTTCTTGCTCAGTTAGGGGTTTAAATTGTACCGCGTCAATTTGCATGTCTTCTACTTTCGAATGTACGTTTGGCAAAGATGTTGATATTGCCATTGAGTAATAACGTTGAGGTTCCCGTGAATGATTCTCGGATCGAAATTCGAAAAGTCGATTATCACATTTTATCGCAAAATCGATTGCTTGACTCAAAGTTTGAGGATCAGGTAAGTTGAGCATCAATTTCTTTACTTCGTATTGCAATCCATAAAGAAATTGATTGATGAGTGCAGCATCATCCGACCTGATGTCAATTGCAAGTTGGTAAAATTGTGAAGCATATACTGTTACTGAGCGATTTCCTTGTCGCAGAATTCGGATCTTATTTGTTGCAACACGAGTTGCATCGTGTTCACCATACATAGATCAAAACTTCGCCAAAAAAGCTTCCAAATTGTCCAATATTGGATTTCGTTGTTCAAGAAATGACGAAAACCACGATAATGCAGAACCAGAAAGTAGAGTGCCAATAAACCTGACTTGTGATCCTAGAGTTGGATAGCTTTGCGGTTGAAGTTCAATTGCCAATTGTACTTGATTGATGAACCCTCGAAACTTTGATCTCGTACCATCAAATTTCTCAGGTAAGGCAATTCTTGGTTTTCTAGTGCTTATAGGGTGTTGTACAATTGGAGAAGGAATGTGATTTGTTGTAGATGTTGAAGCAGCTCCGATCATCTCTATATCTCCACTTTCTGCTATTCTTGTTCTTTCCTGTGTTGGTGAATTGAGTTGATGCATCGCAAGCATTAACTCCCTCATTTGCTCTTGCATTTGTGCCATTGCACTCTTCATTTCAACAAGCTCTGCCATAATGACACTAAGAAGAAAAATTTGTTTGATATTGCTCAAGACAAAAGAAAAAAAAGACTTGATAACAAAGAAGATACTAAGAACAATATCAGTTTAGAAGTGAGTAATCCGCAAACTTCTAATACGCTTATGTCTTGTCAAGAGAAAGGGGTAATCTACTCTTACTCAAGAAAAAAAAAAGCTCTGATATTGTAAGTGTACTCTTGTCAATCTGTCAAGGACAAAGACTCGATGAGGGAAAATATACACCAAAAGGCTATCTCGATATAATAAGTCAAAATATAAACAAGTAGGTATATTAAAAGGAAACTGGAATGGCTATTGCCACAAGACAAGAAACTAAAGACTCTTGAACCTGGACTAGAAGCAAGAAAGGAGTTGACAAGAGTGAAGAAGCCTTCACTCTTGTCTCTATATATACTATCTAACTAGGGGCTACGTGGCGACGTTCTATAGGACCTCCAATATGTGTTGACTTTGTAGGACACATGCCTTGACTTACAAGGCAAGTTTTTCTACGTGTAGGCCGCATAGTTAGCTTGATCTTCAAGCTAACAACATGTGTGGCACATGGCCAACTTGTTGACCACGTTTCTAATCCAAAAAGTCAATTAAAGACACCTATGAAGTCAAAGCAGCATCTAGGAAGTTTCTAGGAAGCTTCTATATTAAATATTATAGAATTAACTTACTTTTATCTACTTTTACTTACTTCTACCTATTTCTATATGTAATTATTAGCTTACATGATTATGGCCGTGACAATATGACAACAAGTAGCTCTTTATTGTAGATTTTATGGTTGATTTCTAGCGCTAAGAATTTTTTAGAATAGAATGCAATTAGGTGAAGTTTGTCATCTTTTCCATATTGTGATAAGACTACTCTCAATGCAAAGTTTGAGGCATTGATCTTCATAAAATAAGGCTTATTGAAATCTGGATGTATCAAAATTGGAGCTATTATGAAAGCATCTTTCAAGATTTGAAAAGCTTTCTCTACTTTAAGATCCAAGTCTAGCTTGTCTTTTCATATCAGCTATGTAACTAGAGTAACAATCTTGGAGTAATTTTTAATTAAAATCTTATATAAGTTTATAAATCCAAAAAAAACATTGGATATCACATACAGATTTTAGCTTTGTCCAATCGATGATTACTTGTACTTTCTTTGGATCCATCAAAAGGCCTTTGTTGGAGATAATATATTGAACAAATTTGACTTAAAATGCATGAAATACACACTTTTCTAATTTTGCATATAGTCCAACACTTTATAGCTTTTTTAATACAAGGCAAATATGTTTTTCGTAGTCTTCTGGATTCTTCGAAAAGATTAGAATAAATTACAATAAAATCATCAAGATGCTAGTAAAATATGTCATTCATTAAGTGTTGGAATATGGGTAGTGCATTGGTAAGTCCAAAAGGCATGATATTATATTCAAAATGACCATACTTGATATAAAATGCTATCTTCCATTCATCTTCTTCTTTAATGCATACCAAATTATATGTATCTTGTATATCAATCTTCATAAAGATCTTTGCTAAGCTAAGTTAATCAAGAAATCTGAATATCAATGACAATGGATTTTAATTTTTTATCATGATTTTATTAAAACCCACGACAATTGACACACATCTATAAAGTTCCATCTTTTTTCTTTACAAATAATATTGAAATACCAATTGGTAATTTAGAATGTCAAATAAAATTTTTAGCCATATTTTCATCAATATACTCCTTTAAAGTTGCAAGTTCATTCTAAGATAAATTAAAGATGGATCAAAATGGTCATTAAGCTTTTTCTTGAAAGACAATTGCACAATGATAAGGATGTTGCTCTAGTAGAATGTTTGTATTTTTCTTTTCAAATACATTTGCAAAAAAATTATATGCGTTTGGATTTGTTGTTGTAGCAACCACAGGTTTCAATCATGGATTTGCATAGACATGAAACCTAGTGCAATGTTTGGCCACCCTTATAAATGCTCTAGGTTCAATAAATAAATATTATTTAAATTTTGGCTTGTCAAGTGTTAGAAGCTTTTTCCTAGATCTGAGGGTTCTATGATCTACTAGAAAAAATTTTAACTATTGAAATACCTAATCTATTCATAGATTATATTTTTTAAGCCATGAGAGTCGTAAAATGACTATATTTGATGGTAATCTAATGATATTGAATAATATTGTAGTGCTATGGTTGTTGAAGGTTATTTCTAATAGAATTGTCTCATGAGTGATGTCTCCATAGAAAAAAGGTCGACCATCTTTTACTTCTACATGTATGGCTTTGGATTTTTTGACCATACAGATTTTATATAGTATAAAAAAATTTGTGTCAATAAAACATGCAAGGCTCTCGAATCAAGTAATGCATGATACTCTAGTTTTGTGACTTCTAATTGTACATGTATAATAAAACAACAAGGAGGATTGGCAGAGAACACATGACTTTTTTTGGTATATGATAGTGAAGAATCCAGTTTAAGACATAATATACTAGATAACATGGTGATAGCCATATTTATAGATTTTTTTTGATTATAGGATGTGAATAGAATACTACCTCAAAAAGAGATAGTTTAAAAAGACTTTTATTAGAATTTATATAACTTTATTTTCTTTTGATAGAGACTTTGAGGTTGATCTTATTAGTAGTAATCTTTAAATATTTAGAGTCATCTTTGTTAGATATTGGTGACCCTTAAAGTCTTATTTTGTTTCTTTTATATGGTGTTTAGTGCATATATTATGTAAATCTTATAAAGAAAAGAATTGGAGAGGGATTTTGGTAGCAAAAATGGTAGTTAGGACATCCATATGAATGAATGGAGATCGATGATATAAATCTCCATTCCTATTGGTCAAAAATCGTGACCAATGTACTTTAAGGAGGCTGCCCAAGGCCATATTAGGAATTAGGGTTATATTTTCGAATCATTTGAACTTTGGAGGATAAGGTCAATAAGTTTAGGATTTTGGCTATGATTTTGATGAATTTTTTTTTGTAATTTGGAGTTTATATAAAAGAGATATGAACTCAAAGTTAAGGTGTTGATTTTGTACTTACTCTCATTCTTTCAAATACAATGCGCATGTACAAAAAATAAAAAAAGATCAAAAATTGGAATTAAAAAAATTATTCTTTCAACTACACTTTTGGTATATTTTTTGATTGATTTCAAGTTTGAATAATAGAGATATTAGAGGTTGAAGTTAGCACTTACAAATCTAAAGGTAGTAAGTGACACAAATTGCTAGTGGTTGTATTTTGAGCAATATCTTATGCAATTTGACAAGAGTTTGGCTAAAATTTTTTTTAAAAGTATATTTTCATGTAATCAAACTTTGTCCATAAGTTTTGTGGCATTTGGATTTTGGATTTTTGAAATATGAAGAAAATAATTTTTAGGTGCTTGTAAATTAGGGTTTAGAATACCTAGTAGGATTTCTAAGATTCCAAAAGATTTATAATAGATTCATAGTTTATTTTTTTAGTAATAAAGCTTAAGCATAAAATCTATATTATATAGAAATTTTAGAAAAATTAAATAGTTGGATCAAGAGATATGAACTTTTAAAGTTTAGGATAAAAATATCTTTTTTGAGAAGAAAATGTTTCCAAGGATTTTATTATATTTTGAACTTTTGCGCAAATAAAGGGATTTTTGGAAGCTAAGACATCATATAGAAGCCAAAGCTAAACTCTCTACAACTAGATATTCTATGTATTTTCAAATTGCAAATTTCGCCACAAGATAATAATTCCTACTATACCTTGACACCTTCGTTTTCTTGCAAAGCTTTTGATGATGTAGCTGCACTATTCATTTAATATGTACTCTAGCATTTCTTTGAATAATTAACAACCATATGTCTAGATTTTCCACAATATAAGCATAGGCCAAATTTCTTTTGATTATTTTTTTTATACTCAGAAAGAGGTTTGAAGCAAACTGCATCAATTTGCATATCTTCTGCTTCCAAATGCTCATTAGAATTAGATGGTGAAAAAGTTGTAAAATAATTGGTGTATACGTATGGTATAATTGAAGAATATTTATCTTGTTATCATTGAAATAAACGGTTATCGATCTTCACAGCTTGACTAATAGCTTCATTGAGTGTTTGAAGATCTGGCATAAAGAATAATTAGTCCTTGATATTATTTCTTAATTTCCAATGAAATTAGCTCATCAATGCATCTTCTCTCTAATTTATATCACATGCTAATTTTTAAAAATTTAAGACATGTGTTGATACAAAATGCGTTTCTTATCAAAGACTTTGAATTTTAGTTATTGAAGAAATAATCTTATCATGTTTACCAAATGCTTCCACAAATGCTGCCAAAAATGCTTCAAAATTGTGCAATATAGAGGAATTCTTACCAAGTAATGGAGCTAACTAAGTTAAAGCTTGACTTGAGAACAAGATTTTAATCAAACCAACATAAGATCCTTCAGTAGAATATTGTTGACGTTGAAGCAATTTAATTAGTCATACTTGGTTTATAAAGCTAGAAACTTTTGAGTAAGTGCCATCGAACTCTTTTGGAAGGTTGATCCTTGGTTGTTTTACTATTATTGTTGTCACATCATTGCCTTAAGTGGATGTACCTCCCATGTTTGTTGAAGAAAATATAGTCATTTGAGAATTTAGAATCTCTATTGTCATTTGATGTAAGGATTGAGGCATTCCAACTCCTTGACCATTATGTATGATCATATATGGTTTTTCATTCTGCTTCGACAAAGTCTTTGATTTGATCATCAATGCTTCAAGTTTATTAATAATAGAATCTAATTTGATCTCTTTAGAGTTTTTCATATTAGCTTTTTTTAGCTTTTGCCATAAAAAATCAAAAAAATACATTGTTGTAATACGTGAAGTCTTGCTTGAGAATGCTCTAGGCACTTGGCTGTGGAAGGTAGAATGGAAATTACAACAACAAAATCCTAACTCTAATAGAATACTAACTAAACTCTAATTAGACCATAACAATGCTAAGCAAGCTTTAATCAAATTCAAAGAAATCTTAAAGTAATTATAAAGAAATAATAAGAAATCTTAAAAAAAATATTAGAATGATCCCAAATATATCTCAAATACATCTCAATTCAATCTTAATATAATCCTAGTTAAAATTCTAATGGACTTCATTCAAACTTTAGGCCAAAAATGAATTAAATATTAAATCTTAAATAAATTTAAATAAAACCTTAAATCCTAAATCAAATCCTAATTAAATCCTAAATTCTAAATCAAATCCTAATCTTAAATCAAACTCTAATTAAACCATAAATCCTAAATCAAATCCTAATCCTAAATCGAATTCTAATCAATCCTAAATCAAATCCTAAATCCTAAATCAAATCCTAACCAAATCTTAATCCTAAATCTAGTCCTAACTAAATCCTAAACCCTAAACCAAATCTTAATCCTAAATCTAGCCCTAACCAAATCTTAAATCCTAAACCAAATCTTAATCCTAAATCAAACTCTAACCAAATCTTAACCAAATCCTAACCCTAAATCAAACCCTAATCAAATCCTAAATCAAATCCTAAACCCTAAATCAAATCTTAGTAATTCCTACAACAGATTTATACCTCAATTACTAGTGAATGAACCATTAGTCTTAACTCAAAATTTTCATGCTTTTTAACAATTAAGTTTACAACAAGCACAAAAAAATTGAAAAGGATCGGAATTATCAAATAGACGATAGCCTCAAAAACGTGCTTGAATATTGGCTAGAGTCCTTCTTTGACCTTAATGCCAATCTTCCAGAGCCAATATCTCTCTTTTTTATTATTTTATTGATTTCAAAATTTTTACACATAAGAAAACAAGTTTAATATCTTCTCACATAAATTTCATTCCAATCCAACCAGTAGATTGCAAGAAATCTTAAAAATCCTCACTAGACCTAAAATTCTACTTTTTGAGACCTTGACCCACTTAAACCTCAATAATCCTCAATTCAACTGTTAGATCGAAATAAGATTCACAACACATATTAAGTACAACTATGACCATTAATCCACAAAATTTCACTTGTAGATCTATTACAAAACTCTTGAAATCACTAGAAATGTCAATCCTATTTTATTTCATAAAATCCAAATCATCCAAAAATAATCTTGACTTTATAAAGCTCTTACAAAGTCATAACTCCAAATCACCCAAAACTAATGCTCATAAAAATCTTATCTAGTTTGCTATCAAATCCCACTCTTTGATTTGCAAAAGAATCCCCAAGTTGCCGTAGGTGCTTGGTTTTGTACCTCAAGGTCTGATTTTGACCTTGGTTGATAACCGGTCCTCCTCGGGTATCAATATCTAGTTTTTTTAGATAAGTTTTGCTAGAATTTACTCTTAACTTCCTCCTAAAGATACTTAATATCATTTATTTTTCCAATATATCTTATTTTGCCTTATTTATGGCCTTATAAAGTAAATAGAAGTCACTTTTATAAAAAGGCAATACAACTACTAGAAGTTTTACTACCTTCCTATCTTTTATCCATATTTTTTTACTTTATCTTTTAACTTGGCTCTTTTATAATAAGATCCATATTATCATCTTTTACCATATAGTCATGTTACAACACGACAACGTGCATTCAAAAGAAAAGAGAAAAAACCTGATCTATGGTATAAAGAAAAAAATCAAAAGAATATTAAAAAAATAATAATATTAATCTAGGAGAGGATAATTTGCAACCTCTAGAATGCGACAGTACTTCCAAGAAGAAGGATTATCTACTCTTTGTCAAGAAAGACCATGCTTTTAATATTATTTTATAGCAATCTTGACAAATTATTAGAGACCATGTATAAGACAAAGATTCAAGATCAAGAAATGGAGTTAGCTTGATATTAGAATAATAATTAGATATAAGATAAGAAGGTCCTAGCTAGACTGCAAGAAGTGAGTTGGCAAGATTGAGGATCCTCTTAGCCTCGACTCTTATATATACTAGGCCCTAAAAAAGCTTTTTGAGAAGTTTCTATGAGGCTTGGGAACAAAGCAAGCCTAAGATTCTTCTTTGGTAACTTCTTAAATCATCTAAAGCCTCCTAGAATCTTCTAGGATCTCTTATAACCTTCTAGAACTTCCTTAGAATCTACTAGAATCTCTTGGAACCTTTTTAGAATCTATTAGAACCTTTTGAAACCTTTTGAAACTTTTTGGAATCTTCTAAGATCTATATCAACCTTCTTAAAACCTTTTAGAACCTCCTAGAACCTTTTCAAACTTTCTTCAGTTGTATGTCCATAACAAGTATGCTTGAAAAGTCTGAAGGAACAAGATTAAAATTTTAAGGATTTCTACAATAAGTCAAGCTCTATCTAAGGTTACATCTCTTCCAATACCTTAATGGATTTACTCAAGTAAGATTCATAAGTGCACTTCTATTAAGAAGTATTCTCTTTTGATTTACACCTTTAATAAAAAAAGATTTATAACTCCTTTATGATTTGAATTCATTCCTAAAAAAATTTACAACCACATTTAGAAAAAATAATCAAAAAAGAGTAGCAAAGATCAAGCTCTTATCTTTACAGTAAGAATCACGGTTAGCCATCATATATGCTATTGAATTCTAAAACCTCTCTTGCAACATGGACTAAAATGACAAATCCCTTATCAATCAATTTTAATATGAATTCAAGGATAATATCAAAGATTTTTTATTAATAATGTCAAAGGTAGAATCTTTGAAATAATTTATTGCTCAAGCTATTGCATGCAATAATCAATTATTTAAAAGATGTCAAGAATAAAGACTTGATTGAAGAGTAACAAGTTAAATACCGATGGCAACTCTCAAGTTTTCAAAAACTTATTCATTAAGGCCAAATCCAATGTAAATTAATATGATATATTTTAAATTCCTTATGGAACAATAAAAGACTCGATAATGTCAAGAAGGCTTATGCTTATATTATAGAGAAGCTAAACACACTACTCAACATTGTTCAAAGAAACAACGCAACTACAAAATGAGAAGCATGGTTGCCAAAGAAGACAATGTGCTAAAAAATGAGTTTTTCCAGCTACAATAGGAATTGTACATTTAGAATCTTGCATAATTTCTAATAAATATCTTATTTTCTCTTCAAATCTTTTACCTTGTTTTATAATAGAAGTTTATTTTAGGACCAAAAAATCACTGAGTCTTAGCTTTTAGATTCAAAAGTCTCAATTTATTTTATAAATAAAGATTTTTTTAAAAAATAATAAATATTGTTAATTAAGAAAACTAAATCCATACATGTAGAAGTTATAGATGGTCATTGATTATCTTCTAGAATTACTATGTATGAAAATTTTCTTTTAGATGTAGGAATTAAAGATCATAATAGTATAGTAATATTTAATATAATAAGATCTCCATCCAATCCAATTATTTTAAGATTATCTTCACTAAAAAAGTATAATCTTTAGATAGATTAGATTTCTTATAATCTTAACTTTTCATATAATTTAATCTAAAATCCTATTAGTCAAATAAAAATACATAAGTCTAATACATCCAAATCTATACTGATAGGTATAAGAGTTTTTATGCATATTGCAAAAGAAAGATCATCTTATGCTATAAATGCCATGCTTATTTTAGATAGTAAAAAGCTATCAAGTGATATTCTTATTTAGTATTAAGATTTCTAGGATGTTTTTTTTAAAAAATACATATATTCTTCTAGAGCATTGTCCATATGATTGTCCCATCAATCTTCACAATAAAGCTCAACCATCATTTGGACCAATCTATAGTCTATTACAAAAAAAATTGGCTGCACTCAAAGAATATATTAATGAGAACTTACCTAAGAATTTCATACTTCATTCTAAATCTCCAGTCTGGGCTCCTATATTATTTATGAAGAAAAAATATGGATCTTTATAGATGTGTGTAGACTATCAAAGACTCAATAAGATCACGATGAAGAATAGATATCTTCTATTCTTGATTTTAAGACTTCTTGATCAATTCAATCAAGTAAAAATCTATACAAAAATAGATCTATAAATAGCATATAATCTAGTATGCATTAAATAAGGAGATGAATGAAAAAATATATTTTGAATCAAGTATGGTTATTTTGAATATAATATCATGTATTTTGGATTTATAAATATACTAGCTACTTTTTAACATTTAATAAATAATGTCTTTTGTGTGTTTCTTGATGATTTTGTTGTCTATTATTTGGACATCTTAATCTACTCCAAAAATTCAAAAGAGCATGAAGTTCATATTTGTCCTATGTTACAAGAACTTAGAGATGTAGAATTATATACCAAGTAAGAAAAGTGTATATTCTACACTACTTAAGTTGACTTTCTAGGATATATCATTTCCAACAAAGGGCTAATGATGGATTCGAAGAAGGTCTAAACTATCATGGATTAAAAGATTTTAAGAATATTAAGAGACATGTAATGCTTATTAGGCTTTGTCAATTACTATTAGATCTTTATCAAGAATTTTTCTCAAGTTGTAGCTCTACTTATACATTTGACTTGTAAAGACAAACTTAAGTGGAGTAAAGAAGCCAAAGCATTGTTTGATGCTTTAAAAAACAAATTTACTTCTGCACCAATTTTATATCATGTTGACTTCTCTAAGGCATTTTTCATAGAAATTCATATATTAGACTTTGCTTTGGATACAATATTGTTATAAATAGGAAAAAATGACAAACTCTATTCGATAGCTTTCTATTCTAAAAATATTTCAATAGCTAAGATTAATTATGAGATGTATAAAAAAGAACTCTTTATAATTAGAGATTCATTTCAAGAATAGCATCATTATCTAGAAGGCACCTTGAGTCTAGTCACTGTATATACAGATCACAAGAACCTTGAGTACTTCATGTAGGCACATGTCTTAAATCATTGCTAAGTTCGTTGGAGTATGTTTTATCAAGATTTGACTTTGACATCACTCATCAACCTAACAAATAATGAGGTTTATTGGATGCCCTTTATAGACATTTTTAATTTATACTAAAAGAAGGAAATACATCTTTTGATCAATAAAAAATAATTCTCTTCAAGTCAAAGTATTTTCACTTTTGAATAATAAAATCAACATTGATTGTTGATTCAATCTTTATCAAGTAAATTCAATCAAGTATGTCCTCTAATCTTCTTGTCCATAATATCAAGAATAATTCTTCTAAATCTCATAATACTTCCAAGTTTGAATTGAAGAATAATCTATTTTATTTTGATGGACAATTATATATTCCAAAAAGAGAGGCACAATGACATATTCTTCAAATTCATCATGACTTTCCAATAGCTGGATATTTTGGATACAATAAGACTTTGGAGCTGATATTAAGAGATTTTTAGTAGCTTCACATAAAGAAGGCAGTCAAAGACTTTGTACAATCATATGATATTTGTTTCAAGATTCAAATTTCTTTGCTATTGACTTTATGGACTTTTTTAGCCATTACTTATTCCAAAACAACCATGATCTTTTATTTCTATGGATTTTATCATAGATCTTTCAATCTTAGATTCAAATGATTTTATATTCGTGGTAGTAGATTGTCTTACAAAGATGGCATATTTTGTCCCATGTACAAAATCTATCAAGTAAAGAAATAGCTAAGCTTTTTTTTAATAATATTTATTACTATTACAGATTGCTTAAAGATATTATATTAGATAAGAAGACTTAATTTATATTAAGTTTTTAGAAAATCCTTTTTAAAATTTTAAAAGTGGATATAAAGCTCTCTTTGGTTTTTCATCCTCAAATTCATAGACAAATGGAATGGATGAATCAAGTTTTGGACCAATATTTGAGGTGTACCATCAACTATCATGAAAATGATTGAATAATTTTATTACCATTAATAAATTTTATATATAATAATTTATATTATTATTCTTTTATTCAATGAATACCTTTTTTTATCAATTATGGTTATCATCCACGACTTAATACTTTTGACTTTTTAAAAGTTGATAAACTTACAATAAAAGATTTGGCAAATTATTTATGATAGCTACATACAACAATGAAGGCACTGTTAAAGAGAGCTTAAGAATAATAAAAGAAAAATATAGATGCCTCTTGCAAGTAATAATCATAATTTAACATAGATTATAAAGTATGATTACTCTATTGTAATATCAAGACTACTCGTTCTCATGACAAGTTGGACTATTGTAGGCTTAGAACTTTTTTATTTTTGAATAAGTCAATCTTGTTGCTTATTAATTATATCAATTAGAATCTATGAATTTCATTTCATATTTCATATATTTTATTTTAAGCCATATAAGATAGTGAATATCTTGAAAAAAAGATAAATGCTACTTCATCCTATAGAAGTGGATAATAATCAATAATTCAAGATGGAAGAAGTTTTAGATTGAAGGTCGTGCCAAAATAGGTTGGAATAACTTTTTTTATTAGTGAAGATTTGATATTAGTAAATGTACATGGAATCTAGTAAAGATTCTTATAAATGCAACAAAGAGAATTGAGGCTTTTCATTAATAACATCCATCAAAATCAAGATGAACAACAAATCTTCACTGTAAAAGAAAGAAGATCTAAAGAAGGTAGTGTTCTATCTTCTATCCTTCTATGTAGCTTCTATGTATTTGTGATGCTAAGGAGATGGAGAACCAATAATCATTAGATTCAACTTAAGAGCTTTCACTTCTTGACTTATTGGATGAAATATTGTAATTATTACAACCTTTAAGATGACATAATCAAGATGAAGATTCTCAAGATTGACACACCCTTCTTCAAATAAATAGTAAAATCAAATATATTTTAGTATCATGACCTTGGAAGAGACTTCCAATGTTTAATAATTTTATTAGAGGTAAGAGCAACTTTTGATGGTATTTTAAATGTTTTATTTGAAAAAAGTTACAAAGGCCTCAACAATGATTAAATAACAAGGTGGTCTTCTTGTCTTGATATTGGATTCTATCAATTGCTGAGAGGACCTATCAACTATCTCCAAAGAGAACAAAAATCAAACTATATTGAAAATTTAATTTGCTATATCTTAGATTTCATTAATACATGATGATTGCTCTTCTTAAAATTCATTCTTAAATGGAAGGAGAAGATAATGTTACGGACATACATATGTATTTTAATAAATACCTATAATTAAGTAGAAGTAAGTAAATATAAATAAAAATAGATTAATTTCATAATATCTTTTAAAAAAGCTTCTTAAAAGCTTGATAAATATTGCTTTAATTTTATATATATTATATTTGATTGATAGGTTAGAAACTTAATCAATAAATTTAGTACATATTGATAGCTTGTAAAATAAGCTTATTATATAGCATACATATAGAAAATTTGTCTTGCAAGTTAAAATACATATTTTACAAAGTCAACATGTTTTAGAGGTTTTATAGAAAATTGCCACATAGCTTGTAATTAAGAATACATATGAAAATAAGAATGAAGCCTTTTTCACTCTTTTTAATGCTTTTCTAGTCCTTTATCTTATTTGAAAACTTTCTAGTCTTATAGTTTTTGGCAATAGCCATTCTAGTTCAATGTTTTGTTATCTTTGAATATTTTTTAGTTCTTTTTAATAATATAAGAGTGTATTAAGGATTTCTTTCTTTGAGATTCGTGTCTTTGATATTGGATTTGAAATGATACCACTAATGGTAGCAACTTCTATATTGTTTTTTGATTCGACCTTCAAGTTTGATCTCTACAAAAAATTGTCTGACAAAATATATTATTACCTTTGAAAAAATGTGACCTTTGACTTTCAAAATTCATACTTTAATTACTTGGAATAGAAGCCACTATCTCAAAGCTAACGTGATATTTTTTGTAAGTATTGTTCATGCTCTTTAGAGATTTTAGTATAAAATATGATAATAATAATGAAAATAATAACATAATTATTTAAAAAATCTTAAAATAGTTTATTCATGTGACCTATGAAGGAGGCTGGAACATTGGTGACACAAAAAGATAAAACAAGCTATTCAAAATATCCATAGCATATAAAATATTTCATCTTTTTTATATCTTTTTTTATAATAGCTATCTATCAATAGCCACTACAAAGGTCCAATTTGCTAAAGATGGTTGTATTTCAATATTGGTCAAAAAGATTATCCACACATTGAAGTAAATATATATTCTTAACAATTTATTTATTGAAGCCTTGATAATTAATGTAAAGCCAAAGTCTATTATCTTTTTTAGATGTAAAGAATACATGTGTTCTCCATAGCAATATGCTTTCTTAAATAAGGCCCTTTTCTAAAAATTCCTCCAATATCTTTTGTAGCTCTTTAAATTCATTTGATATTATGGAATAAATTGGCTGACTTGTCGATTTGGCTCCAAGCAATAATTCTATTTGAAAAAAAGTACCTTGATCAAGTGGCATGCCACTAAGTAAGTCAATTGAAAAAACATCTCAATATTCATGTATGAGTTTCTTTATCCATTCTGTTCTTTTGATTGTCTTTTCCACCATTAAAGGAAGATTTGGAACCACCATATATACCAATTGCTTATGTTATGTTTGCTTCTTTATAAAAGTCATCTCTACAAGTAAATTTTCAGTTATAATTTATTTTGTTACCTCATTCCATACAAAGGTACAAAGAATCATCTTGCATCTATTGTCTTTAAAGGAGATCATCATTGCTACTCAATCAACTTGCTTATTTTCTACCTCCGGCCATGGCATTCTAAGAATAATATCATATCTGAGTTTTGTTACCTTAAACTTTTCTCTCGAGGCATAGATATTACTCAATTTGAAGGTTTTTTCTTCACATATCTCACTTAATATATTCTTTTGGTCATCAATTAGGTATATACTTCTTTCTTTAATCACCTTGGTTTTAATCCCAAGTTGATTGGCAATCTTATTTGAGATGCAATTTTTTGTAGAATCTCAATCTATAAATACTTGATATGATTGTCTTCTTAGTCGACTTGCTAGATATACTAATCAATCCTTCAAGATCAACATTTGACATGATTATCCAAGGTCATTTTGTTTGTCTTTGAGAAAAAATAACTATTCTTAGTACTAGCCTTTGATACTTTTTTTAGGGAGCCTCGATTCTTTGCTCTCCTTCATTATTATCTTGATGAGCTTTAAGATTGTGAATCCAGCTTCATTTATTTGTACCTGAATTTTGATACTTCAGATAATCTCTGATTTGATAGAGTGGCTCCTAACAATAATAATATAATTCATTTTGTACCAATATTTATCATCTATGTGGTGTTAATGGTCCTTACAAGGCATCAATCTCTATTAGTATTGGTTATTATACTAGAGTATTGAATAATAGCATAGGATTTTATTCTATAGGTCATACTCTATGGTTTTTAAAATTTATAATATTTATCCTCTCTATAATCCTAATCACTTCCTCAAATGCTTAGAGATCTTTTAATTCTACTTCTTACTAAACCATAGGTTTTAGCCCTCATACAAATTGATCCATCATCTTTGCCTCTAAAATATTATCAATTTAGAAACATAAAAATTTAAATCAAGAAACATAATCATACATTGATCTAGATTGTATAAGGTTAGTTAATTAATCACATGCTAATTTCTATGCATTGATGGATCAAAATTGATTTTTAAGTTTGGCCTCAAACTCCTCTCAGTTATAAAATCCATCTTGAGCTCCATAGTTTTGATCTCAATATTACCACCAAATAATTGCTACACCTTTCAAATATCCAATTGCATACATAATTCCTTGAGTGGTACTTGCCACTGATAGTTAGAAGTATTGTTGCATGTTGAAGAACCATTAACATATATTTTCTTCTCTTGAAGTTCCAAAATATGTTTAGAGCTTGTTTAATTTTAATCTAGCAGATGTCAACTTCCTTGTCCTAAAAGCTTCCATTTATTCTTATAGAGTAGCAATTTAATCTAGGAGGTATTTCACCTAAGCTTCTATCAAAGATGGTTCCACCATATCTCCCATGTTGCTATTTCCTTGTCAAATTTTGCTATCCTAACGCCTTCTATCCTTCCAATTGACTTCTTAAAAGTAACTCATAGTAGTTCCAAAATAGTAATTGGTATGAGTATAACAATTGATCTCTAATTAGACAATGGCTATTAACACATTATCAAAGAACATACCAACATTTTCTTTTATATCAATAAAATGACACTAAATTATCTTAAAGATCTAAAATCCTTCTAATTTATAGCAACATAAATTATATTATAAAGTAAAACAAAACAATGTCGTATTGCATGGTTTTCTATGTGGAAATACATTAGATATCCAATCGTAGAGAGTTTACTTTTAACTTATTGGCCAAGTTTTAATAAGTTATTTAACCTTAAAAGTAAAAGACAAATAAATATTACAATATGAAAAAGATATTATACTAATAAATCCTTTTAAATTTAAGAAGTTTTGTACATAAGGCTTTTTAAAATATCTAAAAAAATTCTAATATTCTTGGCTATACCAAATCATAGCTAACCATTTGCTAGTAGATTAGGTTTTCAATAACTTCAATAATCCATAATCTCCTCTCAAAAACTCATCTTTATACAAGAATTCAACCATAGCTCTATATATCCATCTTTAACATTTATATAAAGTCTTGGCTCCCAAAATACTCCTTTACTTTGTATAAAATGTTCAAGTTATAATAAAATCCCTTCAAAATATAATATTCCTGCAAAAGATTTCTTCTTTCTAAACTTTAGAAATTCATATCTCTTGATCCAACCATTTGGATTTTTCCAAATTTACAAAATATTATAGAATTTACTCTTAAGTTTTATCTTACAAAATTTCAACCATAAATTTACTACCAATCGTTTGGCATCTTAAAAATCCTAGCAGATACTCTAAAACCCTAATTCACAAGCACCTAAGTACTATTTTTTTTATATCTCATATATCCAAAATCCAAATATTACAAAACTTATTTATAAAGTTTAGCAACATAAAAACACACATTCTTAGAAATTCTTAGCCAAAATCTTGTCAAATTGCACAAGATATAGCTCAAAACACAACTACTAGCAATTCAGGTCACTTACAACTTCTTAGATTCCAAATTTTGACTTCAACTTCCAATAATTCCTTTATACTAGCTCAAAATTTATCAAGCAATATGTGTAAAGTATAGCCAAAAAAAATTTTCTCCAATCCTAGTCACCGATCCTCTGTTGCTTTCCATACGTGTGTGTTATATCTAAAAGAGTGACAATAGATACAAAATCAACACCGTAATTTTGAGCACCCATATCTCTTTCATATAAACTCCAAATGACTTAAAATTTGTACCAAAACCATAGCCAAAAAACTAAACTTGCTGGCCTTAGCCTCGAAAGCTCAAATGCCTCCGAAAAGCTAACCCTAATCTCTAATATGGCCTCAAGTAGCCTCCTTGAAGCCCATTGGTCATGATTTTTGACCAATAGGAATGGAAATTTTTATCATCCATCTCTGTTCATCTATATGGATGCCCTAAACTCTCTTTTTGCTACCAAAATCCCTCTCTAACTCTTTTTTTTACAAGATTTACTCAATATATGTCATAAACACCATATTAAAGAAACAAAATAAGACTTTAAGGATCACCAATATGTAATAAAGGTAACTCTAAATATTTTAATATTTACTGCTAATAAGATCAAATTCAAAGTTACTATCAAAAAGAAATAAATTTATATAAATTCTAATAGAAATCCTTTTAAACTATCTCTTTTTGAAGTTGTAATATATCCATATCTTATAATCAACAAAAATCTACTAACATGGCTTTCACCATGTTATCCAGTATATTATGTATTAAATGTATAAACACATTATTTTTACATGATAGCCAAACCACAACACGACAATGGACTAGAATAAAACTAAAAAAAACTAAACAAAATAGAACATAAAAGATAAAATAAGAAAAAAAAAATAAAACAAAACAAAACAAAAAATACAAACCAAACTTTATTAAAAAAAAGTGATCAAAGCCATACCTGACTAAATACTTCAAATGGCCTAAGTCAGTCTTATTTATACTTTGTTCAATCATCTTGGAACTTTCTAGAATGTTCCAAATAGTAGGCTCTACTAAAAAAACTGTCTTCTTGAAGGTTTTAGAGGAGAGCACCATCTAAATAATTGCTTTTAATACTTCTAAGATGTTTTATAGTAGATCCTAAATGGACCACCAATTTGGTCCTAATTCTAAAAACTTTTAGAAACTTTTCAAATATGGCCCCAATTACCTATCTCTATGCATCAATAATACAATTATCTTATCTATGCTCTATTACAAAGAGGTATTTCATTCCATATTTTTTTTGTGTGTAATAATTTTGATTTTTACTTACTTGTGTGTTATGTGTTGTATTTCTTCAATAGGTTATGGGCCTAAATATATTTATTATACTATTCAAATAAATTAATGTCATTTTCTAATAGTTGTACTTGTATAAAAATAGATCTTATGGTGTTTATTAATGTTAAGGTTTGTAAGATCTAAACTTATATTTTTGCATGAATAAGTATTAATTTTGATCTTATAAATGTCTAACATTATTTAGTAGGTTCTTAATTTTTTAAATTATAAATTTAAGATCTTATAGAAAGATCTTGATATTATCTTTTTAAATTTGTTGAAGTTGTTTACTTATTGGATATATAATATAAAATAATTGATTTGAATGAATGAGAGATCTTGATAGTAAGGTTCTTTAGAGTGAATATACTTGATAGAAGCTTAAAAAGTTGATTTAAGAGTGATTTGAGTGAGAAAGTACTCTATTATTCATAAGAAGGTATTTTGATATTCTGACATTCTGAAATTGATTTTGTGATTTTGAGCACATAGATACTCATTTTTTTGATATTTTTTGATAGAACTCTTTTTAGACATGGCTTTTAGTAAAGGTGAAGATTTGAGAGTGATTGAAAAGTTTAGAGGGGACAATTTCTACCATTGAAAGGTCATAATGGAGATTTTAATGGCGTCTTTAGACCTTTGGAATATTATAGATGAAATTAAAGAGCCTCTAAGTATATATGGAGATATTAAAGAAAAAAATGGCTTCAAAAGACATGAAAAGAAGGCTTTTGACATAATTTCTACTAATTTGGATAAAGCCAATTTTTTTCACATTATCTGTTATAAAGGACCAGCAAAAGCATAGAAGACTTTTTGCAATATATATGAAAGCAAGAACTTGTCTAATATCATATTCTTAAAGAAGAAATTCTTTACTTAGAAGATGGAAGAAGTTGAAGACATCATGGCTCATATCAAATCAATAAACAATTATTGAAAAGCCTTTAAAAAAAAGTGATATTATTATGACTTTGTTTATGAACTTTTTTAGGTCCTACAATTACCTCATTGTAGTATTAGAGTCCATCAAGTTGAAAGAACTTATAATAGATTACGCAATGACAAGATGTATTTATGAAGTAACTAAGAAGAAAGAAAAAAAACCTCAAAGTGAAGATACAACTCTCTTTTTAAGATAAGACAAAAGAATATTTTTAATAAATATGGTAATATAATAACTTGCTTCATTTGTAGAAAACCAAGTCACTTTGTATGAAATTGCTACAAGGCAAAATAATAAGATGGAAAAAAAACTAATAATATATATGAACAATTTGAAGGATATGATTTTATATTTATAGTAAGTAAAGGCACCTCTATAGCTTCCATATCTAAGTGGATTGTTGATTTGGATACCACTAAGCACATGATTCCATACAAGTATTCATTTGACACTTATGAAGAAATTTCAGCAAAAAATATTTTTATGAAAAATAATGGCATGCTAAAAGCCATTAGAATGGACTCCATTATAATGGAGATTTTTATGAGAGGAAAAATCAAGAGGATTAGATTGAAAGACATCTTATATATATATATAAAAAAAAAAAAAAAAAAAAAAAAAAAAAAAAACTCCTTCCAATGAATAAATTAATTTGACATGGTTGTAAGGTAAAATTTGATAAAAATGGCTACTTTGTAAAGACATTAGATACAAATGATATTGCCAAGAGCTTTAAAAATGGCAACCTCTACTTCATCAAGTACAAGCAAGTGAATGAAATTGAAGTAACTATATTTGCTAAGTTTTCACATGATTAAGATAAATTTGACATTTGGCATTAATGCCTTAATCATCTGAATGCTAAGAGTATGAAGGAACTTCAATTTATGGTATGTAGCTCAAATCTTAGTCAATTCAACTATAATGCCATAACACTTGCTTCTAAAGATTATATCCAAGGCAAACAAAAAAATGCCTCATTTTTTAATAGAGATGCAACATATGTAAGCAAGTTATTAGAGATTTTACATTTGGATGTTTATAGACCAATAAAGAGACTACTAATTGAAGGAGTAAGATATTTTATCATATTCATTGATAATTCTTTAAGAAAGATTTAGATTTTCATCTTCAAATCAAAAAGTGAGTGTTTTTTAAGTTTTAAGAACTTTAAGGCATTTCTAAAAAAATAATGTGGATTCAAGATCAAGTTGTTTTACATGGAAAATAGAAGTGAGTATCTATCAAAGCTTATTTATGACTTTTTAAAAATTCAAGATATTACAAGAAAAACCTCTACTTCTTACACTCTACAACCAAATAGAGTTGCTGAAAGAATAAATCAAACTATTGTAGAGATGACAAAGAGTATATTATATGCTCAATACTTTAACCATGAATTTTGGATAGAGCCATGGTGAATGTGATATATACAAGAAAAAAGGTGCCCTACAAGTGCATTCACATCAATGATTCCAAAACAAGCATGGAATGGGAGAAAACCTTATGTTTCATACATAAAGTCTTTTACATGTATTGCTTATGCAAAGGTATTAGATTGTATGAGGTTTAAATATAATACAAAAGATAAAAAAATGTGTATTTTTTGGATATTATAAAATTATTAAGGCATATAGGCTAATGTATTTGGATACCAAGAAGATCATTAAAAGTGGTGATATAGAATTTTGGAACATAAGAGTGCTTGTGAACAATTAGAGATGTATTCAAGTAGGAGTAATGATATATTTATAAATATATTCTCAAATTTAGTAAAGAAAGTAAAATAAGTTGATAAAAATGAAGATAGTAGAGATGTAAATAAAAATGAAGAGGCAATGAAGATGAAGAAGAAGGCCTTTACAATTTATAGGACTAGTAATGAAGATGTTTAAGATTATAATGATGATGATGATAATGATGAAGAATACCAATCTTTGAATAAAAAAATATAAGATTTAAAGAAGAAGAAGCTTAGAAAAAAGCATAGAGTACAATAAGATGAAACTTTTTCAAATAAAACGAGATATCTTTTGAGAGAAAAAATGTCACATAGTGAATAGTAGAAGAACTACATCTTTTCTCAAGTAAATAAAGAACATATTAATGTTATATTTTTTATTGACCCATTAAATTTGTGTAATGCAATGAAGTCCACACATGCTATGAAGAGAAAGAAGGCTATAGAAAAAAAAGTATAAATCACTCATGGATAATGAAACATGGAAATTTATTCAACTTCTATGAAATCCATCTTCAATTGATTTTAAGTGGATGTTTAGAATAAAAAGGGATGCAATTGACAAAATTGTGAGATATAAGATAAGATTAGTTGCCAAAAACTATTCACAACTTGTTAATATTGATTTCAATGAAACATTTGTTTTTGTAGCCAAGTTCACTACCATTAGAACTTTGTGGCAATAAGGATAGCAATGAACTTTGAAATATATCAAATTGATGTAAAAACAATTTTCTTGAATAGAAAGTTAGAAAAAGATATTTATATGAATCAATTTTAAAGATTTATTAAAGAAGACAAACAATACCTTATTTGAAAGTTGAAAAAAATCCTTATATGGACTAAAACAATCATTAAGGACATAATATCAATAAATTGACATATTCTTTGTGAATATAGGATTTATAAAGAGTGAGGTTGATCATTCTTTATATGTAATGCAATCAAATGAATTCATATTAATTGTCATCTTCTATGTTGATGATTTAATTATATTGAATAACACCATATAGAACATAAATTGGTTAAAGATAAATTTAAAAAAGGATTATAAAATGAGTGATTTGAGAGAGCTCTATTTTTATTTAGAAAAAGAATTTGTAAGATATCATGATAACATTACCATTATAATGAGCCAAAGTAAATATATTGAAGAGATATTGAAACAATTCAACATAAAAAAGTGCAAGTCCATTGAAACACCTTTGAAAGTCAATTTGAAGTTGATAAAGTTCTTAAATGAAGAATTTACTGAAGTTGAAGATAAAATAAAAGATATTCCATACAAGGTAGAAGAAAGCTTACTTATGAATGCAATGATTGGCATAAGAATAGATCTTGTATATGCGATAAGTATTGTAAATCAATACATATCAAAGGCTAGATCAATCTATTGGACAAACATCAAGAAGATTATGAGGTACTTGAAAGGCACTTTGAACTTCAAATTGTGTCTTGGACGAAATAATATTACATTGCATGATTATTGTGATGCAAATTGGATTGGAGGTGCAAATAATAGAAGGTCAATAATACGATGTATGTTCTTTGTTGGAGTAGAAGCATTATCATAGAATTACAAGAGATAACCAACAATTGCTAGGTCCATAATAGAATATATATATATATATATATATATATATATATATATATATATCCATACATATTTAAATATATATTTAAATACATCTTTAAAAATTTTGAATTTTAAATTTAAAAATAATTTGATTCAAGAAGTTTTCAAATGATAGTAATTAATGAAATATGTCTAGTGATTTATGGTTTTAAATCCAAAATAAGATGACTTATAAAATTCCAAATATAACAAGAATTATAATAAAAATATATTTTATTTTATTTTATTTATTAATATTAAATATTTTTAAATATATAATTTAATTTTAAAATATTTAAACTAAATTTTAAAATATTATTTATTAATATTTATCTTTAAGATAATATATAAAATATTGTTAGATATATTCAAAATTTTAAAAATATAATTATATTTTATATTTTTTGATACAACATTTGAGCTAAATATACAATGGTCTTTAATTCTTTAAAATAATATTAAATATTTATTATAATATAAAAATAAAAATAAAAATATTTAATCTTTTGTATTTGTAAAATATCTTATATAATTTATTTTAAGATAACACTTTAGAAATATGAATTTTTCATAAGAATAGATTTCAGGATATATGTATAAATTTTGAAATTTAAAATGTTTTAATTAACCAATCAACATGTAAATAAAAACTAATTATTTAAATCGAACTAAGAATAATTCCAAAAATGTTATTATTATAAATAATTATTTTTATGACCAAAAAAATCTAAAATAATAATGTAAAATTATTTTATATATTATTTATATATGTTATAGCTTAAAAAGTTATAAATTAAGAGAGCTTGAGGTGGAGTAGAGAGGCAAAAAAGATTGAGAACAAGATCAGGGACAACGAACAAATACAAAATAAATCATGAGATGAAAAGGGCGATGTGGCATTAACAATTTCTTATATGTGAATATATATATATATATATATATATACATACAAAAGTAGTTATTAAAGTCATATCCTAAGTTTGTTAAAGCCACATCTCTCTTTCTACTTAATAATTGATTTTGTACAAGTTCCATATCTCTGATCCTATTTCCATTTCATGTCCCTTCATTCCTATATTCTATTCCCACCTCCCTGGTTTTCACTCCATCTTGTGCCCGCCCTCTCCATCTCTACTTCGTCCCTATCTATGTTTTAAAATACGAGACAAGAATTTTTATATGGGAATATTAAAAACTCTGGACCTTGAACATATTTCATTCATTAGACCTTGTAAATCAACTAAATTATTTACCTGTAAATAAAATCTTTATATTACTTCTTACATGAAGAAGTATTTTTTTTTTAAAATAAAATTTGGAAGTAATTAGAAAAAATCAAGCTTAATAATTTTTTTTAATGTCATCCATTTTTTTCTAAAGCTTTTTTATTTATAATAATATAAACTATATAATCTAATAATAAATTGACCATGAAAAAATTTAAAAAGATATGAATTGAAGATGAAGAAAGAAAAGAAAAACATAAAAATATATCTTAGATATTTTAGAAATTATTTTTTACAAAGAATTTTAGAAAATGGTACTTCATTTGATATGATATATTCAAAAATAAATAAATTATATTTTTTATAAATTTAATATATAGATATATATATATATATATATATATACACACTAAAAGCTCAAACTTTGTGAATATGATAAATCAACAAAAAAAAATATATATATATATATCTTTTTTTTGATTTTTTCATTTTTTTACTATAACTTTATACCTAAAATATTATATTATTCCTGATAGGCTGGATTTTACAATTCTAATACTTGAGTAGTATTTTAAAGATATGAGACATATTTTGTAAATCAAGTACACAAAGAAAATAAACTATATCAAATAATATAAATAAACTTTTTAAATGAATTATTTTTTATTTTTATTATATAATTATTTTATTGATGAATTTAATCATTTGAAACATAGCTTATCAGATTAATGTCAATCATTGAAAGAAAAGAAAAGAAATAACATGCATAAAAAATAAAAATATGACTTATTAAATTTTAAAATTAATTATTTTGTTGTATGAGTTGAGGATGGGAGTAGAGATAGAGTGGGTGGAGATGGGGTGACAAGGTTGAAGCAATGGAAGTAGAGGCAAGGTGGCAAAGTTGAGGTAGAGAGGATGGATGGAAATGAGATATAAAAATGGAAAGAGGCAAGATAAGAATGACGTCAAAGACATGGAACTTGTACAAAATCAATCATTCAGTGGGAAGAGGGATGTGGCTTTAATAAACTCAAACTATGGCTTTAACAAGTTCCTAAATATATATATATATATATATATACACATCACAATGGATATGTTTTACATGAAGATGAATAGAATTATTTTACATTAAAGTGTAAATGAAGAATTGAGATAAACCAAGTGTACAATTGAATTATTTATAAGTAAAAACACATCAATAAAACAAAAATATTTGATTTAAGATCTTAATCCAAAATACATAAAATCTAAAATTAAAAATTTTAAAATAAAAAGAAAAGAAAAAATGATAAAAATAATAAAAATTATTATTATTATTATATAATAATTTTAAAAATAAATATATATTTGATGTGTTAAATTTAGAAAAAGTTTTTTTTTTGAAGGAATACATCATTTTATTAATAGTTTGACATTTCACAATCTAATGGTGCTAAAAGTAAATGTAAGCTTGTATTTTTTTTACTATATGTATGTATATATATATATATATATATTTTAATTTTTATATGGATATTTTTTTAAGTATTCATATATGAAAATTTTCAATAATCTTGAATTTGGTGATGATAGCTTATTTTACAAAACAAATGGACCAATGCCATTGGTTTGATACCAAATAAAATTTTAATACCACATATATCATGTTTCAACTAAATTATTAATTTTTTAATTATTGAGCTTTCACTTTCCAGACCAATGATCTTATTCTAATTTTATAAGATCAGTCTTCTTTAAATATTTTTATTTAATTAAGGTTTGAATTCTCTAGATGCATCACAAAGTATAAGTATTTGTTAATATCCATGAGTTTTCAATTTAGCGTAAAGCCACAATCCAACTTTCTTAAAGCCACACCTCTCTTCTTAGTTCATGATTCATTTTTGTATAAGACTCGTGTCTTCTATCCCATTTCCATCCAATGTTTCTTGTTCCTATACCTTGACTCTACAACCCTATCCTCACCTTCTATATTTCCATCTTACCACCATGTGTCCACTCTCCCAATCTTAACCTTGTCACCTCATGTCTATCTTCTTTGTCACCACTATGTGCCTCCTCACTCCACTCCACCCTTGTTTCTATAAATAATAATTTTATTTCATTAAATATATTATAGATTATAATTTAGGCATGATAACTTTGATCTTAGTTTCTTTTTTTTACATCTAAACTACAACATACTTTATTTTTGTTATCTTAACAATCACGAATTTCCTTTGTAAGCATATAATTCATACAATATAACATTAAATTATGAATAAGTTAATAGATCCTAGATAATCTATATATCTTAAAAATTATATATATATATATATATATATATAGTAGAAAAAAATTATAAGATTTTAATAAGTTTTATCAATCCACAAAAAAATACAGCAATATTTTTTAAAAAAAAATATTTATATCATGCTATTGAAATTAATTTACAGATGTAAACATTAAATGCATCACATTGAATTAAATAATAGGAAGGTTGTATATATACATAACACAAAAATTACTTTTAAATAAATCATAAATTCTAAAAAATATATATGATTTATTTTTAATTTTGAATAGTTTATTGGTAAGACCATGAATTTTATAAATTCAAACTTTTAAAAAAAAAATCAATATGTTTTTATAAGATTTACTTGAATAGTTTTATAAGGTTTGTTATAAATTTTGTAACAATGCCAAGTGTTTAAAAGTTGCCATGCTATAGTAACCACTATGTTTAATTAAGCACATGCATTTATATATTAGAAAATATAAGAAATTAATACTTAATTGTCGTTATGAAACTTTTCATCAAGTAGTTATGAAAAGAACTGGAACAATAATGTTTAATTCCTTTGATATTTTTTTGTAAATTATTCTTAATTGTACTTGATTATGCAACATGTTACAAGATAATAATATTAAAGAAAATTTAGCAATTTCATTGAAATATATATAAGAGTAAAAAATAAGAATTTATCTATGAAGTTTATATATTTAATAGATTTAGATTAAGTACCATATTATATTGAAAAGCTCAAGGTTTAAATTACGTATTTATTATGAATGCACATTAAATCTGAATGTCTTTAGTAAAATATGAAAGTGATATAAAAATTTTATTTATTTTACAATATTATATTCAGTTAATCATAGAATATAAAACTAAAAAACCAAAAGTTATATACTATTTAAATAGACTATATAGATTATTTAAAATCAATGTGTTTTGAGTTGTCATCTATCATCTGTCTTGTTGCGCCTCCTCACCCAGTCTTGCAGCTTTGACAGCTTCCAAGATGCACCTCCTCCTCCCTAACCCTAATCCTCCCTAACCCTATCCCTCCCTCCCCTTCCCTCTAAACCTGCACTGCCATGCCCTCCTCCCCCTCCGCTCGTTTCCGTTTCCTGCTTCTTCTTTATTCCTCTCGTGACTCTCGCCACCCCTTCTCTTCCCCATGCCTGCAATCTAACGAACGCATCACTACCATCTCCACCCCCGCGTCACTTGCACTGGAACCTGCCCCCTCCCTCGCCTCCCGTTTCTCTGCCTGCCTGCCTCCCAGGTATGTGTGCATGCTCTTCTCACCCTTTCTTCTCTTCTCTTGCTCTTGCTCTTTCGATCTTTGTTTCTGCACAGTGCTCCCTCCTCTCTCTAGTGCGGTGAACCGGAGCTCACAATTCCCACCGAACCTGCTCTCTCATATTCCTCGTCTGTTAACTCCTTAACACTCCTCCACTTGCCTGATTTCATGGCGTTCTGGGGATCTCTTGGCAGCCCCGGGTTGGTGTGCCGCATGCTTCCCAACTTTGATTGTTTCCAATACTTAGGTCCTACTTTGCAAATGCATATTCTTAGGTCTAGCTGAAACTTAAGTGATCGTAGGTTGATACGTTATGACATCAGCACTTCGTTTCTAGTTAGGAGGGTCTGTATGCAATTTCGTTTTATTTTTTTTGCAAGTGTACTTTTTTATTGGGAGCGAGGGTCTATCGATCTGTACCGTGTCACTTTTGTTGCTGTGGGTAGCTATATGTTTGTCAATTACATACCTACCTAGCTTAAAAGCAGTCACAGATCATTTCAGGTTATCCCTGCATCATGCTATTTGGAAACACAAACATGGATTCTTTCTGCCGACAGTCTACTTTCTGGTTTGAAGCAATTTTAGGTTTTCTGAGTCATTGAAGTTCTGAGCTGGTGACATTGAATCCTAAACTTTTACGAGGCAGGAGCTCAATTCAGCAAGGACTCCTTATCGTACTTGATATCCAGTTCAACTGATGCACCTCCCTCCCCATATTGATCGAAACAATTTTGTAGTTTGTCTGGGATTGGACGAGAAAATCAAGTTAGTTAACCGTTTAATCATTTACTCCATGGAATTTCAAGCCTTCATGGCTTCATAATTCATTGGGTTGAAAAACTGGTGCTTGGATAGAAACAGTCACTATACTGATTCCCGTTTCACATGGGTAGTTCCATAATCTGCATCTCGTCCGTAATGAACATGTGGTCGAAATCTGTGCTCGGGAATTTCACGGATGGGTGGCTTCCAAAATTTGTTACGTCTTTCAACCAGAGGGTTGTACTGTTTACTCTTCATTCACGTTCGTAGTTTCTCATCGATGACGTTGAGTTGCGCAATTGTCTTTTCCGAAAGATCATTATAATTTCTCACTATCACGACGTCCGGTTTTACGGAAGTTCCAGGAATACGTAAGTGGAGCTGATGTGACTACGATTTTTTTTATTTGGGAGCTTGTTTATGAGCAGATTTCCTCCTCCGCTAGTGCATGTGCGGTATCCTTTACACTTACCGTTCACACCAGCGTCGACTGCTCCGTCTGTAGACACACTTTCTTTTTAGGTGAATATTGTGGGCAGTCGCATGTTTCAAATGCTTGTGCAGATGTATGAGATCATAGTAAAATGTGCCGAAGCTACTTGTATAGAACGCAGAATTTGCATCTTATTTGCAATGGGTACGCCAATGCATTAGGTGACGTAGTGACATGATGGGCGTTATCGTAGTGAATTATAGGTTCTCTCGTTTGAGCACCTTGTGTACACTTACGAATGGATCAGATAAAAGCATTGCCCTACATTTTCTAAGGCTAAAGATGTATTGTGAGAGTGATACATGTATTGTGTAGGATACCATTCTTATGAAGTAGCAACTTATGTACTTTTGAAAGACTTTGGTAAAATGTTTGAAGAGAAAGTTTTTGATACTATTCATATTGCAACCTATGATGAAGTAGAAGCTGATGAAAGGTATTTATATGAAAGATTGATTCTTTCAAATGAAGAAGAAAATTTTGAAAATTTTAGATTGATAATGCATCTATTACTAAGAATGAAACACTTTTATGGTAGTACAACCTACATGGCTCCAAAGGTATTGAAGAATAAAAGTGAAATAATGACAATGTGTTCTTTTGATGTAGATGTGTTTTCATTGACAATCGTGTCTTGCAAGACTCTTTCCAAAAGAGATTCATTTGATGATTGTAAGAGAATAGAGATATTGGAAAGAATAGAAAGAGGTGAGAGACTTGAATTACCTATGAATTATGATGAGTTGGCGGAGCTTATCAAAGATTATTGGAACTTAAATCCATTGCATCGACCCAAGTTTGCTAACATTTGTGAAAGATTTGTAATATTGAAGAAAAAGATTATAGATGGAGTTGTAGCAAAAACACCATATTATGGTACATCTAAGGATAATATTCATTAAAATTTAGAAATACAGCAAACTTTGAATAAAGTGCTTGTCCCAAAACCAGTTCTATTAAATGAGGTAAGAATGTGTGGAAGAGATTTGATTATTTAAAGCTTTCAATTATACACAAAATGACATGATGTAGTAATGGTTAGTTGTTTTGAACAGAGTGCTAGTTTGAAGATCTAGATTGAAACATAGTATGTACTTTATGTGTATTCATATCATTCTTTGTATTGATGTTTAGTTTAGTTTCTGATTGTAGGTTGATATGATTGAAGAAGAAGTGCTTGATAGAAAGCAATGCTTATTGCAGATATCAAACTTATGTACAAGCAAAGTAAGATATTGTGTCTTGTTGGAATGGGAGGAATAGGCAAGACCACAATAGCAAAGACAACATTGAATAATATGAAGGATATGTATGATACCTCATGCTTTGTTGAGTGTGATGAAAGTAGTAGTGATTGTTATAAAAGCTTGTGCCACATCTTAGAACAATTGAAAGTTGAAGCAAAACCAAAGGATTTGAAAGAAGCTCAAGAAATACTAAAGTTGTTTATGATCAAGAAAAGTGTCATCATAGTCTTTGACAATGTGATAAAACAAAGTCAAATTGAAGATGTTGTGCATTTAGATGATATATTTGCTATGAGTGGTAGTACATTAATTGTGACAACTCGAGATTGGGAAGTTATGGAGTATTGTGGTATTGAACATTGTAAATTAAATATTGAAGAACTTGATGAAGAAACAAGTTTGAAGTTTTTTATTACTCATTCTTGTGGATATGAAGACAAATTGCATAGTGAACTAGTCGTAGTTGGCAAAAAGATTGTAAAAGCATACAATTGCCTACCATTGAGTTTGAAGGTTAGGGGTACATATTTAAGAGACAAAAAGAAGTTGAGATGTTGGGAGCGAGTTTTTCAAAGATTGAAGAGGGATAGACAATTGGACGGAGATGAAAAGAATAGTGACTATAAGATTTGGGATATATTGAGAGTAAGTTTTGATAACTTGAGAGTTGAAGAGAAGAAAATGTTTTTGGACATATGTTGTTTTTTTTAACAATGATGTGTTTTTGGAAGGCATGTTGAAAGAAAGAGCATTGCAAATATGGTTCAACATAGAAAAAAGAACCGAAGAAGATATAGAATATACATTAAATGCATTGATTAATCAATAATTGATAAAAGTGGATAAAGATGGATTTATAAGAATGAATGATCAACTATAAGACATGGATAGAAAGATTGTTGAAACAAAAATAGAATATAAGAATACACAAATATGGAACATGAATGAAGAGGCATTTGATGTAAACAGTGAAAAGGTAATGGACTTGACCATCATTCAAATGGCATGTATGGAACTAATAAGGATAGGCGAGAATGAAGGTTTGAAGATTAGAGATGTAATATGATTGTATCATTTAGGTATTAATGTGTGTTAGAAATGCATATTGATGGAAATATCTTGATTGATTTATTTAATTTGTATTGTATTGAAATTTGTGTATATATGAAGTTGACTTCTAATATAAATAATCTAATTTAGTAGTGTGTTTGGATCATGTCATGTCATAGTTAGAAGTATTGTGTTGCAACAATGTGAATGGCATTAAGTTTAGTGAAATAAAAAGTCCATGCTTTTCATCACTTCGATTATTAATCTGTAATGATAATGATGTCACATCAAGAGATGACTTGGGAAGATTTTTGAAGTTGATAACACATTTAGTCAACTTAAGATGTTTTGTACTAATTTGCCTAAGCTTGACATCATTCCCAGATGAAATGGACAAGCTCACATCTTTGACTACCTTTGATATACAAGGGTGCTCAAGCTTAACATCATTGCCAAATAAATTAGGCAACCTCACATCTTTGACTACCTTTGATATATTACGGTGCTCAAGCTTGACATCATTGCCAAATGAATTGGGCAACTTCACATCTTTGACTACCTTTGATATACAAGGGTGTTCAAGCTTGACATCATTACCAAATGAATTGGACAACCTCACATCTTTGACTACTTTAAATATGAAGTGGTACTCAAGCTTAACATCATTGCCAAATGAATTGAACAACCTCACACCTTTGACTACCTTTGATATATGAGGGTGCTCAAGTTTGACATCATTGTTAAATGATTTGGGCAACTTCACACCTTTGACTACCTTTAATATGATTGGATGTTTAAATTATGACATCATTGCTAAATGAATTAGACAACCTTCCATCTTTGACTACCTTTGATGTAGGAAGGTCCTCAAGGTTGACATCATTATCAAAAAGAATGGTTAATGCTTTCTTAGGAAGGGATTTTTTTAAACAAGTCAAAAATCTATAGATAATAAACTCACAAGTTAGTGTTAAGTGTAAAATGAGATAAGATATTTATATAGATAAGAAGATTATAAGCATACAAATAAAATATCTAATTTGTTTAGTTTTTAAAGTGAATGATAAGTTTATGATTTAAAACTTATAATTTATAAGTTGGAATTATGTAAGAATTTCTATCCTCTTGACACCTTTATTTTTTCAATTTTAACATAATATACCTTCTTATTTTTGAGGTTCATAATTTTGATAGTATAAATACTTTGTCATATAAGATCCTAGTTTGGAAGATATAGTTGCTTTGATTTTGATTTTAGGATTTTGACTTTTGGCATATTAAATTTAGGAATTTAGAATTTAAAATTATGTAAATGTAGTTAATTTTATTGACATCTTTATTTCAAAATTTTGACTTAACCTACTATGAGTCCTACCATTATTGAATACTTTTGATATTAGTAATTGCTTAAGTTTGATATAATTACCAAAAGAATTGGTTATTCTCACATCTTTGAGTATCTTGAATATGAGAGATTGTTTAAACTTGACATCATTGCCAAAATAATTGGATAATCTTATATCTTTGATTACTTGTAGTTTGTGGAGTTATTCAAGCTTGGCATCATTGTCAAAAGATTTGACTACCTTTGGTATTAGTAATTACTTACATATATATTATTTTGGATATTGATAAAAATAACTTTATTTTTGAAACATTTCTTATGCATGTATAAATTTTTTTTTTTTTTTTCTTCAACAAAATTATCATAAATAAATAAATTCTATGAATCTAATTATTATTAAAGCATAATTTTTCATACAACATACAATAAACTAATAGAGTTATATAAATATGCTCCAAAATATTTTTTTGGTTCTTAGATTCATTTTACAACTAAAAAATGATTAAAATGTGTTTTAAGAAAAAAAACTTGAAAATTGCATTACCACTTTGGATAACAATATTATTTTAAGTAATTATTTTTATAATAAAATAGTATAATATGAAGATTGTTTCGAACTTGCATAACTTTTTCTCAAAATCTTATGAGAGTTATTTTAAAAAAATATAAAATTTTATGGTAAAGAATGAATTTCTTAAACTTTTTGTAAGTATAAATTTAAAATATTTCCTTATTAATACCTAATAGTATTTTATAAATTAATTTTAAATTATCCACATTTATATATAGAGTGGGAAAAAATAAAATTTAATTTTATATTCAATTATAATAGGCTTCATTCCATTCAATCTTTGACTTTTTGTTAAAATTTTATATTACTTTTTTTAATTATAGTTCTTATATTTAGAAGAAAGAAAAAAAAAAAAAAAAAAAAAAAAAAAAAGATGATTACAAAACCAATCAATTAATCAACCATACATTATAAAAAAAATTCTATATATGTATCCAAATTAAATTAAAAAACTTAAAAGCAAAAACCATAAAACATATTAGTACATTCAATGCTTAATAACTTGGAGGCACCATCAAAGATACGCAATTGAAAAAAATTTAAGTATCTTCTCAAAAGAAATATTACTCTATTCATTCCAATTTTTATTTCATATCATGAATATATTGAAGCAAAAAAGTTAGTAGCAGTCGGAGTGGCAACTAGAGTTACTATCAATGAAGCAAAGATTTTCATGCAATAAGTGCATTGATATCCCCAAAGAAGAAGCTATGTAACAATAAGCATGACAATCTTATATGAATATGAAGAATTGGACACAATCAGTCATTTGAAAGATTTAGATTTGAGATGAAACCTTGAATTATTCAAACCACAAAATTGATTAAGATTGACACATTAAATTTCCTCTATAATCTTCTAGCTCTTGTATAATTCTATATAGAATTAATGCCAATTCCACAAATTCATGTTTCACATAATCTGATAGGTTAATGTTATAATTTGATATGTGGAATACCTATAGAGAGTGCTTTGCATCCTCAATTATCAAAAGTTTAATGTAATCACTATCACTCAATATGGACAAGCAAAAAGTAGAAATGCAAATAATTTTGATAATGTATTCAACCTAGCAAACCTACATGTAATCTTTGATATAAATATTAGCAAAATATGCAAACAAAAAACATGTCCAAATAAGTCGCATGCCTTAATGCAAAGAGGATCGCTAAGATCCTTTTGCTTGTTATAGAAGTGTTCATCTACTCTACTAATACTTTCTAATAAAAAAGATTAGGATAAAGTTAAGACTTTAACTTCACTTAAATGATCATAAATTAAAAGAAATGAATACTCTCTCCAACAATGTTTATATTTTTGATACAACCTTGATTAAGAGTACATACTTTTAAAACTCCTAGATTGTTCATATGATAACTAATTCATTCTTGGTGATAAAGATGATACTATCTATGCTTCATGGAACACTATTCACTGAGTCAAGCTCGTTGTTAGACATCTAATTGTTTTAAAAATCTCCTATTGAAAAAAAAGACTAATTTATGTCCACTATCAATAACAAAAGCCTTGAGTTTGGTATTGTTTCTACCTTCCCTTTAGGTATCCACCAAGCATCAACCTACACTATATTTTATGTACATACATTACATTTGTGCTAATAAGAACAAAAGACAAATGAACAATAATAGCATAACATATGAAAATCATGCAATCTTCTAATCATCAAGAATAGCACATATGACACAATACATACCATGAGGATAGACCAATCAATAAAACAAAATTCTATTAGCCATGTAGATTTTATTTGAATAAAGCTCAAAAGCAGATATAAGTTCAATAAGTGAAATGCAATAATAATTATGGTTGTATAACACTCTTGTTTTTTTGACTTCTCAAATCATAGTGAACAAATCATACTAATTTACTCGTTGCTGTCTATGCTTTGAAATAATGAATCCACAAGACAAACATTCTCTAATTAGAATATAAGCATCCTTCAATTGTAGTAAAAGAATGATTGTCAAAGCACAGAACCTCGCCGGCAACATCAGTTCCACCACTGACTGCACCTCACATGATCTGAAAATGTTTACAAGTCTATCAACTCATCCAACGATTGCACTAAAATTGAGGTTTTAGACAAAAAATATTTATCGTGTTGATTGTATGGAATGTTTTGTGTCGTCGAAAGGCAGTCTAAAAAAGTGCGAAAGATTTTCCCAAGGTGTAACACAACGGCAACCCGTTGTAATAGTGGTGTATTTAATCGAGCTGACACTCCATGTGAACAACACGGTTTTATTACATCAGTAGAGTTGGCAGCACAAGTCGCATACAGCACAAGATTAAAGAGCACTCTCTCCGACGACTGACCAACCCTACTGTTCAGCAGAATTACGATGCAAAATACTAATGACCGGAGAGAATCGGCAACAATGCACATGGAAACCGATTGAATTCGAAAATCTCCAATTTGAATTTGAAATCTAGCGATCTTATCCACATTGGTCGATCGAAGAAACAATCACCAGACAGCATCTGAGATGGCAACAATTACTAATTGGAAACACCGACGTAGAGCTAAATCTAAGTTCAACTAGTAGCATACCGAAAAATATCTCAAGAAATATGAAGTAAGGACTACCACTACAATGCAACATCGCATCATCACAACTAGACTGCCGAACGCATCAACGCATATATCACACATTGGTTCGCGTTGCCATCTCAAACCTGAAATCTTCCATTGTGGTCCTCTCCATGCATCACATCTCACATTAGCACTTCTACTGCTGGAACAAACAGATCCTCTGAACATCAAACAGCACCGATTTCCAACAACGCAAACTAAGAGATATCAAAAAAATGAGCCTAGTTCCGATGTCACGAATCCCATGGCTGTACTTTTTCAACATGTGAATGAATCGAATTAAAGAACAAAATTAGGGATTGCCGCCACGAGAATGCAAAACACCGGGAGCCAGCGTGCTCCTCACAAACTCCTCGATTAGTGTAGACATGCTCTTGCTTCGATGCTCACTTCCTCAGTTATATTTGCTACACAATCTCACAGTCGTAAACTATTGAAGGGCCTTGAACATTATGCCCAACAGCTAAGTAGATGACGATAATTTCCCGCTGACGTCGCTAATGCTAGTCACCTTGCCAGTAACTTCGAGTACTCGAGAATTTTAGGAGATTACGCATTCGACACTTTCAGTGAAGAACGGTCATACTGATCAGGAGAAGATACACTGGTGAGGATGAAAACGCATCGTCATCGGAGGCACGGATCTTGGAATGCTTGGAGTCCGTCATCAAGTGCGATGACACCAAGAGTGTTTTCATGCACAATTGTGGCAACAAGCTGCCGACAATAATAAACCCATCTTAACTGAGCTCTTGAATGGCCTCTGTCGAAGACGCTAATTGTGAGCTATGGAACACAAATATCATGATTAAGGCTCTATGTAACTGAGATTCCTGCCACCTCCACTAGCTGACCATATTCAAGTTCGTATGATGAAAGCGGGATTCTTTCTCGAAACCTGACTTAACTGCTCCCGCACGTCTCTGCTCATTGCAGCAGTTCCCAAATTATTAACAAAATTGATCCAAAAGGAATGCCTTGCAAAATAATCTCTTGGACTTGCCAAGAATTTAATTAAAGATAAATTTGCAAACACGGTGCTGAAACCTGTGAGCGTTAGACCGGTGGAGCATAACCTCTCGTACGATGTTACAATACGTGATCAACGTCATCTTCAAGTTCAAAGGTTTCGGCGGTTTCATCGTCGACAACCGCATACTTGGGAGAACTTCGATTGTCTTCAAGCGTATGGTCACCTAGACCCCCTTCGACCAGCTTCTGGTACCTGCGCAAAAGTCAAAATATATTCAGCAAAGCCCACATCGAAGCATTTAAAAAAATATCTATTTCCTACATCTGACCCAAGTTCATATTAAGGCTGGGCGTTTAGGTGCTAAAGCTGTCTTTCATCTGTTTGTGAACAACATTCTGATGAAAGTCTAAACAATACCGTATCCTGGGCCTAAACATTCACTAGATACTGACTACATTCCTTACAACAAATAACCATATGCTACACCCATATACTTTCAAGGGGAGAGGACATACTTGAACCAGTTGAAGAGACTAACACCAATGAAGATGACAACCAAACCCATGCCCTTCAGCCACGTGAACTCATCTTTGAAAACGAAGACAGCAACCTGCGCATCAACAACAATAACATAAATCCTCCTTACTAACCCAAACGGTTGAGATTTAAACAACAAGTATGCTCCCAGTCATGTCATGAACAGTAAAAATAAAATTGCTCATCTTTATCCATAAAGCTCACAATCGGTGTGAACCTCGCATAAAAAGTGCAACAAAACAGAGTGCCTTGGTCCTTAACCATATCTCCACCAATAACGGCAGTGTAGTCACTAGAACTTCTAACCCAAATTACTAACGCATTAATAGCAATATGACATCCCATAGAATTTTAAAATTGAAGACCAGGGCACAGGATTCAGTTCCTTGTTTCCACATATTCGATGATGTATAGTAGTATACTAATAGGGTACATACATCAGAAAACCAGAAGACATATTTGTACTTACCACGATGGTCACAACCTCCTTAACGACACCAGCAATGGTCAGAGTCACCGCACTTGTCTCAGCGATCAGAAAGTACTCAGCCATAACCTACAAACCTCAAAAAATCATAAGCACCGCGAAAGCCCACAGGTGATTCAGCAAGCACGCCTAAAAGAGAGTTGTTTTATTTGAGCGAAACAACCATCATGCACCGACTTTGTTTCATGTGACCCACTGAACTCACAACTTCCAGAAAAAATTCACAAGTACAGACTACATGATTACGTTACATCCTAGCTAGTCGAAGTGAGGCCTAGGAATAACAAATGTACCATGAAAAAAGCGAGTGCCCTCCAAGCAGCATCAGCGCACAGCTATCAAATAAATGACGTGGGGTATCAAAGTGAGCCGTCTCACCAAGCTTGTGCCAGGGCTCTAAAACCAATGAGAATATAAGAGTAATAATAGCCATAACGGGTGTAAGGTAACTCATTGCTGCAAACGGGTTGCTCAAACCTGATTTAGACCAATACCCACTCCGTCAGAACAGTTTTGTTTATTCTGTGACTCGCTTACCTACAGATGGATCAGTTGAACCGAAACCAAAGCAACCAAAGCAAAGAACTTCAGCCACGCCGCTTATACAAGGAAACTATTGTGTCCCCTACACGACCCTTGATCGAGACTAACCAAGAGAACAAAAAGAGGGATAGGTATACCAACTAACAGAATAAGTGAGTGCATGACATACCATATTCTTCTCTCTGCATTAGTTGGTTGATGATTTCAAAAGCAAGATACAGAAGCGATTGGCCAGAAAAAAAGAAAAAAGAAACACGACCCTAATCAGATAAATAGAGTTACAGCAACACTAACATACCAACATTTGACGCGGTCATTTGAAACATACGATTTTGGTGACTTACTAATGATATGGACATCTCGTTTCACTCGTAAGGTTTGAACAACTAAGCCTTCGTAACACATCTACGAGCCCGTACACTCTGTTCACAGAAGATTTTCCAGAAATGTAAAAAGTACAAGCCATGTATGTTCTACATCTCAGAAAATGTGAACCAGTAGCTGATAACCAGAAGCTATAACATTAGGAATAAATATTGCACCTGCAGGAGAAGCTGTGTCACGGTCCACCGAAAACCCGACATAACAGTTGCCAACAACACGAGAATGAATCCACGAATTTCAAACTCAGTCTCCTTTGCAACTGCACAATTCAAAAGGTCAGAAATAGAAAGCACGCCCAGCATGTCCAATAACTTAAATTCTTAAAAATCATTAAAACTTAGCAACAGCAGTATGAAATGAATGGATAAATAATTACACTTCTCGACCTTTAAGATGTTGTTATCATAAATAAAACCACACGAGGTCATAAGGATAAAGGTAGTAAAACATACTACACAATGTGAGAACGTCACTCAAGAAAGAGTGTCACGACAACAAATAGCTTTCTTAGGTAACTATTTCAGACTTCGAGACTTCAATTCTAATTGTTTTAACTGCTTAATAAAATAAAAAATCTAGAATTACAGACCCTCTGCGCGCTTGGAGCTTTCACATGCATGGAGGCCGTACTACCCATGTAATACAAGCGTATCGAGTCGAACGGTCGAAAAGATGTTGACAAAGTCAAAGAACTAAGGCAGGAGATGTAAATATTACCAGTGAGCAACACCCCCAAGGAGATCACTACAATGATTCCCATTAGCTTAAAACTGGGCACTTCCAACCTGCCAAAGTACATAAATGCAATCACGCGTTTAAAAAAAACCCTACATCGTACCTCTTGACGGTTATATTTACAAAAAAAACCGCAGATTCATACACAATGCCACTTACATAAATATGTTGCATCCACTACTAACAAAGCAAAAGCCGACTACCAATTAATCATTGGGTGCACTGGAAAGACATTTGCAAGCTTTGTGCAGCATCAAAACATACTACCAGAACATAAGAAAATAGCAAAATACATCTCACTTACTTGAAAGCAAACGCAAAGAGGAGAAGAAATACAGGTGCTCCAGATTTGACCTGTAAACTCCCACCATGATAACTGTTCACAAAAATTTTAAAGTCCAGAATAGCGTGCTCACCTAAAGTGTATACCAGGACAAGGCTAACAAACCTGCTTGATACAAGACTTCTTAAGTGTAAAACTCTCTTCTGAACCATTCATATCGTGAGAGCATAAAACATCACACTTAGGCTAGATCAACAAATAAAAACGGATTTTAGAATAAAATAGAGAACCTTACCATGGTAGCAAAAGAAATAGAAATAACTACAATGGAGATGTTGCTCAGGTCAATACCCAATGCAGTTGCGACAGCTGTTGGAACCACTGCCGCCCCAAATAGAACAAAAGGCGTCATCTTGTAGTCCAAATCATTGATGTTTCAATGTCAAATTTATTGACTCTAGCAAGTCGCATACGAAGATAAGATAAAGTTGAGGAGTTCAAAATCGTTCACAAAAACAATCTATCTTGAAATTACTACCCAAAGGGCACAAGCGCTCGACAGCAAAACTTCTACATAAAATGAATTCCACAATACTTGATAACCCAAGCTACTTCATGGCATGGAAAAACTCATAGAAAACAAAACCAATGTAAGCTTCTGCAAGACAATGTAAAAGTATTTAAAACGTATGAAGCAAGAGAACGAAATGCTTCGTACCTCTAATGAAATAATCCTTCCATGTCATTCGAATATGACTTTGGGTTTTTCCACACCAAAAATGTACAAGGAGTGATGATATAATGGCTTGCATGGAGAAATGAATAGTGTTCATCAATAGAGGAACAGGGAATTTACCAAGGTGCTCCCCTAGCAATAACTTGTTGTACCTGCAAACAAAGAAGACAATGCAACAATCCTTCATTGACTTCAAAGAGCTGAAAATTGGTAGGTACTCATCAAATGATATATTCACAGGCAATAAGTTTGAACTCAGAAAACAGTAAGAAAGAAATAAAAGACTGTATGAAGTCTGCCTCTGCTTAATCGGTTACACTTTGTTCACCTTCTATGTATGTTCATCATTTTGCAATTCGGGTATTATGCTTGAGACATGCTCCATCGACGTTCTCGTGGTCAAAAAGCAGCAATAGTAAAGAGCTTGTACCGCGGAGTCACTCCGCTTTTTTCCATTTTCCAAGTTCGAGGTAAGAATGAGACACAGCAACGTCATGAACAAGGTACTCGATCAAGGAGAATACGTAAATTACGTTTTTCACAATATCATACACATTCAATTAAACATACTTAAGGTTCAAAGATAAGGTAGAACATTAAATAGCTAGGCCGAAATCTGGCAAAGTATCCAAAATTTTAAGAAAACTTTCAGCTGCATTTTGTCGCTCAGGAGTTGCAGGCAACGACGCTGCAGTTTTATTCGGCGTAGCTGGCTTCTACAGGCAGAACAAAAGATCGGCTAAGTGACACAGCTATTGATTTGTTCTGGTTTCCTTGTTGCTGTTACTGTTAGCAATCACAGCTCAACCAGGTCCTAGAAATGGAGCAACAACTAGTCGAGCAATACACACTGTAGCCATCGCCGCCAACGATGGATTCGACATCACTAATGCCCTCAAAGGCCACAGCTCTGATCGAAGCCATGGCTACAGCACTTTTTCATTTCAAAGTTACCTTTGCTTTTCCCGCCTACTATATGGACGCATAATTTGCAAGCGTCTTGGGGCAGCGCGCTGTCTTGTCCCGCCTTCTGGAATGGAATCTTACATGGATGAACGTAGGATGATTTATGGATGGTGTTTCTCGAACGAACACTTTCCACCGACGTTCATTCGTTATCCGATGTGGACAATCATCTCTTGAATAATGTGGACTTCCAACAATAATGCTGGCGGAACTATCAGGCCACGTCATCGGGGACTCATATCAAATTCATTAGGTGTATAAATTTCTCATCTCGTAAGTATTTTCCAGTGTTGTTTATTTTCGTGTTAATTTTTCTCACCGGGAACTGTTTCTCTTTAACTGATACTGTATCTTAGAAATTTTTCATTTCCTTTCCTCCAATAGATAACATACTTGTGCTCATTTTGTTCAATTAAGAAACGCGTTCAAGTTACACGCATATTTTATATCAACCTTCTTCTTCTTCGTCGTCGTCGTCATCGTCGTCGTCGTCATCGTCGTCGTCGTTTCTTGTGTTTTTTTCCACACCGCGACCGATCGCGACCGAATGCCACTGAACAATCTCGCTTCGCCACAGTAATTCGAAAGAGGAAAATATCGTCGTGTTCGTCGGGGGAACGGCCATCGATGAACGCTGTTTCTGGGACCATCGACGTTGCGTGTCGTGCACTGACAGACAGATTCACAGAGAGCTTGGATCCCCCCGCCTCACTCCTTTGCGGCATTGTTCGATGCTTAGCATCCAACTTGCGGCACTAATTGTTGCTGTCCTTCTGGGGACAGAAGTCTACGCTACAAAAGATGAAAGACCGATGCTAAGGCGCTCCCTCAATTTACTGCTCACTGATTCGCTGACGGTGACCTTCACACGGCGCGAACTTATATGCTAGCCATGGTCTTCAACGCTCGGTGACCTACAGCAGGTTGTGAGACTTCTGTATTCTGTCACGGTTCGACATAGCTCGTGCTGGTACTTTGCTAACCTGAATCTTGTAACTCTCTTAGCAAGAGTTCAATGTGTCACGGAGGTTGGTTTTGTCACGTAAATGCACTGCCTGGAAAGTACTGGTTTGTCCCGCTACGCTCCATCTCGGTTCAAGCTTCCCGCTGCGATGTACGTTGATTTGCTAAGTCTGCAGAGAGGATCTTCGGGATTAGTTCTTAGCTTGTTGGTGTTGAGTGTCAGGAAAGGAGTCGCGATCTGTCGACGTTGCTTCCATGGCTGTATGTTTGGGAGTGGGACGGGGATGTAGAGAACTGTGTTTTTACGGTTCGTCACGGTTGGAAAATTCAGCTAGCGGGATCGGAAGTTTGATTGTGAAGAAGCGCATGGTGTCTGTTAAGTTTCGAGAAATTCTTTAGCCTTGGTTTGTAGTTTTGTAGTGTGCGTAGGTTTGATTTTCCTCACCGCGGTTGGTTCGGGTTCGACAGATTCTCCATGCTAGTCGAGCGATTCTTTCTTTCAAGCGAAAGTATTCTTTGTAAGTAGCTGGTTCGGAGTTGTCACTGTTGACTTCAAACATTGGTGATGCCACTAATAGTTTTCAGGTTGCAAATGCTTCACCACCTTTTTTCCTTTTTCTCATTTTTTTATTTGTTTCTTTTTTTGTCTTCCTACTTTCGTTCAGTTATTGATGTTTATTTTCTCGGTTTTCCCTTCGACCGGCATGGCAAGATCTTTAGGCAACGTTGCATTCTTTCTTTTGAAGTATTAATAGCAGTGAGGTCAATGCAAGCCTCTTTGTCGTAGATTGACAACGCTCCTTCCTCCCCTCTTCACTTACTAGTTGCTGTCTGATTCGTCTGAAATTTTGTTTTCTGTTTATCTCATTCTCCATTTATTCGGATGATGTAGGAAATATATTTAAGAAATGGAAGGATGGGCTCGGAAGATACTAGTCCTCCTGACTGTGCTGACTCTGTGCGAAGTCTTACAGTTCCAAGCCGCAGAAGCACAAAGTAAATGATGGCACTCGTGTACTTTCTTTTTTCTTTTTTCTTTTCGTTATCGCAGGAAGTGTTGATGCTTCTGTACGATGGAATACTGTTATTATCCTCTAAAATTTTCAGTTCATCCAGGTTGTCCGACCTAACATGCGGGTAAATGCATTTCAAATTTATCATGGATCAATGTACATCTTGGGGAAAACACCTAGTACTAAATTTATTGGTTGAAAAAGTGATAAATTCCTCATAAGCAAGTTTGGGATTCAAGATACTCTATCAGATATAAAGAACTTGTTCACAAAACTCTTGTTCAATTAAACACATGGCATATTGTCCTGTGCAGTTGTAAATGAATGCAGGACAGGGAGAGCACTATGTGACATCAATGCGTTCTGCATTGACACCGCCACCTCGTACTATTGCAATTGCAAACGCGGATATACTGGAGATGGACGATATGGAGAAGGCCACACTGGATGTAAGCAGTTCATTCCGTCAGTCTTTGCATCATTCGATCATTTAACCATTCAAGGCAAAAGTTTTGCATGGCAGCTTTTCCTTTTCATCAACATAAACAACCCATCGATATCTGATGTTTCGTTACCATGTGCAGGTGTAAAGCATCGGTTTTCGAAATGGCAAGTGGTGACATCCATCGTTGGGTCCATTCTCGGTGCGCTTCTTATTTTATACTGCTGTATTGCATGTATACGGGGCAGCCTGAGGGCCAGGTCTCGAAGTGCCATGGAGCAACAAGGTGGCCCTGCTTACGGATACCCTGCTCAACCATATCCTCCACAGCAAGGCATTCCAATGTACCCAACCAACAAGGTTCCTCCTCCAGCAGGCGTTGTATAATGGCTGCAGAGGCTGCAGATTCAAAGGAGCCACAGGGCTTGGCAATAACAGGGTAGTCTCTGAAACTGACCCACCTGGAGGAAGCTTGTGCACTACATTAGGCACTATTCGTTGTGGGTGCTTGCAGAGCTGCTCAACATATTCAAAAGCGTGTAATTGTAGAATATCATAAAGAAGCTGAAGTATGTTCTGCGTACAATTATGCTACAGTTCATCCTCCTGTCCCAAACAACTTTTACAACTTTTGATACAAAGGTTAGAACAACCTCACCAACGTTGTCAATAACCTATCGTTATTTAAATCAATTGTATATGTTCGGAACTCTTGCACAATATGCCACGAGGTGATCCTTCTCAGCTAAATAAGTGGTGGATTTTCATATAGGAAATCAAAATATAAAACAAGATATTAACGATATGGGCGACATAAGATTGTAGCTATAGACTGGTTCTCTTACAGTAAAAATATAACGATTATTTCACTTAAAGTTCACATCCACGATTATTGTTACCTTTAGTTATGATTTTCGAAACAGGATACATGCGGAGAATAAGACGATTGTGACAGAAATTCATACAATTCAAATAACGGTAAAACTTACAATTAAAGACTACATTGTACAGTTTATCGATATGATGCACTTCGTGATAGAATGATAAACACAAACATAACGTTTCTAGGTGAATGATAAGGATGAGCGCATCTGCAATAGAATCTATACAGAATGTGCAAACTCAATATTTATTTAACACATTTTTCAACGTAGAGATTTGAGTAACATACAAATAATGATTCAAAAAGCGACATGCTTTATCTTCATTGTTTCTTCATAACATTTACAACTAAAGATGAAAACTAACATATCCCGATTCGGTGATCAAAATAACCTGGAACTCGATTCGAATTATGGTAATTGCCAAAAGTTAATCTACACTTAAACACCATGCAGATCCTTCTAAAGTGCTCTTAAAAAATTGTATACGCATGCACAAAATTAATATCCAACCACCATTCCGTAGTTCATCAGATACACAACAAGCCACGCATTAAATGGGTTTTCTGGAGTAAAGAAAAATATTACAACACACAAGACTGTCACAAAATCTAGACACCCGCTACTGATTGTTGCTAGGAATACAAGGCAAATGCGCACAAGATTTATGTCATTCACGAGACTCTCTAGCATTTAGAGTTCACATGTACGAAAAACTTAGTCCAAGAACATTAGGAAACTTACAATATCAAAGGCTAGTGCAAGAGCGGATAGTTCAACATGCAACAGCCATTCATACTCCACAAAATACTTCAATCCCATCACAATTTGGATTGAAACAATCCATTCATTGATAGTCAAGGCTGAATACATTGAACTCTACAAGCAGGACATAAGTGAACCTGGCTAGTGAGTGGCAACAGCAGCGTCAATGAATGCTCTTCCGGCAGAGCGATTGGCCAAGGGTCCGTGGCATCCAAGAAGCTGCATTTCAGGCAACATAAAGTGGATTAAAATGAGCATAAGAGTTAGAAATAAAGCACAGGTTAGATGAAACGCAAAAAAATTGAAACTTCTCGGAAAAACTGTATGAGAGGAAATTCAGAAAAAGCACAAATTCCGCACTGATTCAAGCAAAGCATGTACAGCTCATATGCACATCAGCGAAGCATTGTATACCTTGGCGGTGACACCGTCATTCACCAAACGGTTTTCTTCCTTCCACTTCACGTAGTCAACCCTGGCGAACTTAGTGAATCCCCTGCATGTTACATCAAGTACGAGTGAGAAATTTCGGCTACTACATCCCAAATAATGAAAAAACTCATTACTTGATGCTCATATCATGTGTTACGCTAACAAAGAACCATCATCCTGAACGGATGAAAAAATACTCACCATTTCCTGCTCACGATAATCTTTTGACGGCCAGGGAATTTGAACTTCGCACGACGAAGGGCCTCCTGAGCGTGAACTCCGTTCTGGTCCTTGCAACGCACGGACAGCAACACCTGTCCGATGGCAACACGAGCACATACACCCTGGGGCTTACCGAAAGCTCCCCTCATACCTGTCTGGAGCCTATCAGCTCCAGCACACGAAAGCATCTTGTTGATACGAAGCACGTGGAAGGGGTGCACACGCACACGCAGATGGAACGCATCCTTTCCTGCGTACTTGGTCATGTACTTGTTGCAGGCAATACGAGCAGCCTCGAGAGCCTCGCTGGACACATTCTCCTTCTCCCAAGACACCAAGTGCACACAGTAGGGGAATTCATCAACTCCTTTCTTCTTCATGCCCACATCATAGATACGAATTTTAGGGTCAGGCACACCCCTGCAAAAGCGGGACTTTGGGTATGGCTTGTTCTTGATCTGCCTGTAACACCTTGCCGGACCTGAAATCATCCAAAACCCACTCAAAACCGAATGGAACCCAAAGAATACCCGAAACCCTAAAACTCTAATAAACAAACGACTCTTGTAAACTCAAGCCAACGCATCAAAAACCCTAAAATCCTCCCAAATTCATAAATCCCAAGAAAACCCGAAACACTAAGCCAAGTTCATGCACGAAAGTAAAATAAAATGGAACTCCCCATGGAGAAAACGCCTCGCGGCGACCCACAACGAATGTACGGAGAGAAGAAAAGAAAAATAAAATAAAATAAAATAATTAGGGTAAAGAAATGGCGACTGAACAGCAGAACGACATTGAACGGAGTACGAAGAGGATAATACAAGAGCGCTTCATTCTGGCTAGAACAGAGACAGACAGAGAGAAGAGTACTCACGGCGACCCATGGCGTCTGAAGCGTTGGAAGCGTCGAAGCTCCAAGGCTGGCGACGACGGAGTTGAAGTTGGAAAGGACCGAAGCGGAGCAAGCGCTTGGCTTAAGAGCACCCTTCTAACTCGGCACCCAACCCTAGCCTTGTACCCCTCTTTCACACCGCTGCTGCTGGTTCTGGCTTTTCCTCGCCTCGATGCCATTGAGAGCAACGTGGAAATGGATGAATGAAAAAACTAACACGAAATATCTGGTCATCTATGTTTGCAAATACATCCATTCAATGTTCCAACCTTGTTTTCTCTCACAATAGTTTAAACTAATTGAATCTATGGGCTTTTTTTTATTTGGCTAGTTTATTCTTGTAATGTCATTTTATATTAAATAAACATGAATTCATCATTTTTTTTAATTTAATTAAAATAATATGTTAATACTTAATTATTATTATTGTTATGTTTATTTACTGTAAAAATAATGAATACTTTATCTAATATATTTCTAAGAGTTGAGATTTTTTTTTCTTGTTTATTTTCCTGAAAATATCTCTAACATCATTTATGTATTCAATAGAAACTTTCTATTATTTATAGGAGAATCTTAAATATTCTTATGTTTTTACTAAATTGATCTATCCACAATGAAAAATATGGTAATCATGATGAATGTGGTTGGTTTTCATTGGTTTTAGATCTAATAGTGGAGAAATAAATCTAGAGGTGATTTTTATTTTTTAAGATAGGTAGATTAATTGATTGAAAACTTGGGTCTATTTAACATTTACCTATATATATATATATATATATATTTTTTTTTTCTCACACACGTTCAAATACAATTTAGATGATTAATGTAGATACATATATAACTATTTATATAAAATTTAGTAACTTGCAAGTTTAGACTTAAGGTCAAATTTTATGATTTTCAATCCTCCAATGAATTAGAATAATAAAACATGAACAATTTAGATATCTTTATAATTTTTAGTAATGCTTTTATTTGTAACTTGATGTTATTCAGTTTTTGATCAACTGTAGTTGCACATATAACAACAAGTAAATTCAAAAATAAAATGTTTATGTGTTAATATATTGAAATACTTGCAATTCATTTTTAAATCACAAATTGAAAACGTCACAAAATTTAAATAATATTTATAAGTAAAAATTAAAAATACCAAAAAAACACATAAATTGTAGTATCCTATATATTGAAGGTATTCTTTTTCAATTTATTTTAGACTATTAATAATGATTGAATAATGTTCAGAAAACCCATATTTTTTTAACATTAACATTACTTTGATTAGATTATTATGTAAGTAACTTTAGCTTTGACCCTAACATATTTATACTTTTACAAGAAATAAAAACCTACTGTGTGAATCTCAAAAATAACATTCAAAAAGTCTTCATTTATGACAAGAAAAGTCCGTAGATAGGAGCCAAAGTATTTACTGGTTATTGTTTTAAATAAATATAATGTAATAGGGCAGGAATACTTGAATTTTGAATTTACTTGATAAAGAACCTGATATTTAGAAGAAAACGTTTGATTCTAAAATAATAATACCATTACAAAATATTTTTTTAGATTGTAACCAATGTTAGAAAAAAATTACAAATCTAAAGAAGGTAATGAAAATTTGCAAGTAACATGAAAATAATTTGTGCTAGTTTTGATTTGATCCAACTGGTTAACAAAATAAGATGGAACAAAATATTGCAACAAACACACTAAGTATTTGATCAGCAATAAAAAAATAAAAAAAATAAAAACTTTATTTTTATTCTAAAAAAATAACCAGTAAGAATGAATAGGAAGATCTATAGTTTTTATGAGGAATATGATAAGGGTGATTTTAGGTAAAAATCAGGTATTTTATTTGCTAAAATATTAAAAAAATAAAATAAAATCTTCTTGTAAACATAAATAAATAAAAATGTGAAGAACTATGAAGGTTTACAAGGGCATTCTTTACCAAAAAATTATAATTTTTTAAAATTCAAATAAATAATTATAAATAATTAAAAAAATTAATTAAAAAAATGAATTCCTGATACATAAAATCGAAGGTTTTAAAAAGGCCTAATTATCAAATGAAGATATATCAGGAATTGTTTTAGTAAAGTCATATAATTTATAAAATTTATAGATAAAACTTGTAGAGAAAAAAATAAGTATGAAAAATTCATTCTAGGGTTTAAAAAATTAAAATTCAATAAAGTTAGCAAGAATTTTTGAAAAAAATGATTGGAATAAAGTCTCTTAAACATTTTGTTTTAAAAGAAAATATTTATGTTAATGAATTTTGGATTAGCCTTAAAGAAATTATGATTTAATTAAAATTTTGAAATTAGAGGTATTTCAGAAGATTGTTTTTCAAATAACCAAGACTATTTTAGAATATATATATATATATATATATATATATATATATACATAAAATTTAATAATCATTGATCAAAGAAATTAGATTGAATACATGTCTTTTTAAAATAGAGTTATTAAAAAAAACTATTTTAACAGTTGAACCTCTAGAATTAATTATTACTGGTGTTTCAAAAGACTGGTTGGAACTAGTTGCAGCAACAAGTGTTTTTGTAATTTTATTTCTTCATGTATTCAGTAATGAAATTATATATAAATTATCAGTAAATACATCTAATATTATATTTGTAGAAATTAAGAAACATATATTATTTTGCAATAATTTTTCAAATTCTATAATAAAAACATATAATAGAAGATTATAGAGTTTATTTCTAAAATATTTTCAACAAAAAAAAATTAAATACTAACATAGAAGTAAAAAGGAAACGAATCTTTTATTTTTATTTTTAAAAATAAAATAAAAATAATTATTAAACAGATTTTAATATTTTAAAGTCTTCTAAAATTTTTAAAAATGGTTATTTTTTATTATTTTATTTTTTAAGAAAGAAAGTATTTTTAAGTAATAAAAAGTATCAAAATTTCTTATATGTAGAAAAACTATATAATCACTTGTATCTGTCTAATGTAGAATCAAATATTAATTAATATTAAATAATATAATATAAAGAATCATCTTGGCAAAATAACTTAGAAATCAGTCAAAATGCATGTTATCATGTTTCAACTATTATCTGGTATATTGATTTATTTTTACTTGTTTCGAGTGAATTTCAAGCACCATAAAAAATCATCTAATATTTACATTTTTATTTCTTATTGTTTAAAATATTTATTTAAGAACATATATATATATATATATATATATATATAATAAATCATGTTTACTACTATATTTACTTAGATAAGTTGAATAAGGTAGAATCAAGTAAAAATAAGTTAACTTGTTGATATCTTGTTGTGTAGTTTCTTAGAAGCTATACAGACTTAGATGTATTTATAAGTGATTGGTAGGTTGACAACTTAGCCTATAAGTTGGTCACATGTTGTATATTTTAGCCACTTATACTCAAAGTTGGTCATATGGCGTACATGTTTGAAACTTGCCCTACACATTAGACACTTGTCTTGGAAGTTGAATATTTATCATATGGCCTATAAAACATCACAATATAATTCTTCAATAGACAATGTATAAAGAGGCAAGAGTGAGGCCTTCCTCACTCTTTTTAATGCCTTTCTTTTGCCTTATCTTAGTTCAAGACTTCCTAGTCTTTTTTATATTTGACAATAAATATTCTAGTTTTAATTCTATATCTATCTTTTAATTATTTACTTTCTCTATTTTTGTAATATAATTTTGTATTTTTATTTTTAGATTTTTATGTGATTCATGTCTTTAATGATATATTAGTAATATTTAATTTTGTATAAATGACGATATTTATTTATCTAAATAGTTAAATATAAATATTTATTATCAAAGCAAAAGAGAATTTAAATCAACTAAATAAAATTTGAGCTATTTTCTTAATTAAGCTTTTAAAAAAAATACTATATAGCAGCATGGAAAAATAAATCTAAAATATTATAATAATAAATAGATGTACTAGAAGTATTCAGAAAATGAGATAGTCTTAATCATAAAAGAAGAATGAAAAATGTAATATCTATCTAAAATAATTTTATAAATAGTTATGACTATACTATTTAAAATATTAAATAGAAAGAATTAAAATTTTATATTTTCTAAAAAATAAATTTTTAATCTTAAATTTAGAAAATAGTATTTTTTTAATATAAACTAAATAGGATTTGAAACCAAAATAAATTCAATTTTTTTTAATATCAAATTAGTAAAAAATTGCACTTGTAATGAAAGCACAACAAATATTTTCCTTAAGCACATTTTCAAATTTTTGAGTGTGTTATAGAATTTTATTTTTTATTTTTAATAGGCATTCAATATCTTCTTTAACCCATTAGAAATTTCAGTAGTCTTCTATTAATCTGATATTTTCTATAGTTTTATAAAAGATTTTAAAGAAGAATCTATAGATTTTTAAAACACTTTAAAACTTTTAGAACTTCTTCTAAATGCTTGTATATAACCTTTTTAATATAGAATAAATAAGTGGATAAGAGAAGGAATACTTTGGTCTTGTTTGAATAAGTTTTGGATCACTTTATATATTGCCTTATATCTAATCATCTATCTAGTATTAATTCAAATTTGATACCTTTTCTTTGCTTTATTTTTTAATATTTTTGATTTTTTTTACATCTTTCACAACAATTATTTATAATATTATTTTACATATTATCAAGAATATATAGATTTATTTTAATATTTTAGAAACTTCTATGCATTTACAAGTATATACTATCTAGATTAATATTTTTATATATCTTACTTAATTAATAATTAAATTTCCATTATATAAAATTAAGAGTATTAATATTTTATTTAAATTATAATTCTCTTTCAGATAATCTAATAAAAAAAATATAAAAAATGACTATATTAGAAAAAATAAAAAAACGAGGTAAAATATTATTGCTTAATTATGGTACTAGTTACAAAAGAGATATTATTTCTAAATAAATAAATAAATAAATTGAAGAACTTGCAAGTAATTTTTTTTAGTTGAGTTTTAATAAAAAAATTGATAGTATTACAAGTTTATTACATTTAAACTTAGATTCTAATCTAACTTATTAAAAGCAACGAAAAAAAAAAAATTAAGATTCTTAATTAAAAAAAATGGATTTTATTAACATTCTCATATTTTATTTTATTTTTTATAAATTAATAATTTGTTAATTTGAATAAAAAAAATTATTCAAAAAATTAATTGATAAGTTTTCATTTATAGAATGAATCAATTCTTAAATTGAAATATTTTATTATAGATTTTTTGCATTTTTATAAAATAATGGATATTTTCTAAATTTCTTCTTTAGCATTAAGATTAAAAATAGCTAAAGTTTAAAAAGTCTTTTTAATAATTTATATGAAATTTCTTCAATTAAAATTAATAAAACTTATATTAAAATTTCTTTATTAATCATATAAGTTTTTTAAAAAATCATTCCAAATAAAAAAACTTCACACAAAAGATCAGTAGATAAAAATAAAGAATTGAAACTATTAGATTAAAAAAATATAAGATTTAATATTTATATATTAAATGTTTTGTATGTTAAAGATGTTTACATTTAAAGTTTTGACGTTATTTCGAAAATCTATTTAAACCAAGGTAAAAATGAAATATATATTTCTTAAAATTCAAACAAACTTCTTGTAGTTTACATCTTAACTTAAGGACATAAAAACATCTTATGATATATCATTCTAATGACAATAAGTTCTAAAAAAAAAAAAAAATCTACTTTATTTTTTTAATGTAGGTTTATTAAGAGATTAAAAATAAAAACTTATATAAATAAATAAATAAAAATTAAAACAAAAAGATATAGTAATTGTGACATATATTGAAAATTTATAGGACTTTATTTAATTTATCTAACCTTGTATCACAAACATATATAATCACTTAAATAAGAATATTAGATAGAAGGTAAATGAAGGAGAAGCTTTGTAGAAGTTTCATAGACATGGATTTGATTGTAAACAGATTTATAGTTGTTTAGTAGGTTAGAAATTTGGTCAACAAATTAGACACATGTCACACATGTTGGCAACTTTTGGTACAAATTGGCCATGTAGTATACATGGAGAAAGTTTGTCTTGTAAGTTAGACAAGTGTCAGACGTCATATAGAACATTACCACATAGCCTCTAGTTAGTATTTATGGAGGCAAGAGTAAAGCCTTCTTTACTTATTCTTAGTTTTATTTCAAGAGTTTTTAGTTTTCTTAATCTTTGGCATTAATCATTATAGTTTTAATATTACATTATTTTTGAATAAATTTCTAATCTTTTTGAGTGATACAAGAATGTATTGAGGTTTTATTTGTCAATGATTCATGTCTTTGATACTTTTTTTAAATTTTTTATTTTGTATTGTAAGTTTATGATAATAATTGTTGTAATTAAATTCCTTATACCTACAATTGTCTTTGTTGAATTTGTCAAATACTACAAATAAATGAATAAATAAATATTTTAAAATGATATTAATAAATAAACAAACACAAACAAACATTTTACCAAATAAATAAGGTAAATCATTTGTTGACTCAAACCTAACAATGGAAATTAAAGTCAACAAATTTTGTCAAACGCTTCCAATAAAGTTTAGAGTTGCACAGAATAAAATTTGTATGAAAAGGAAAGAAGATTTTTTTTTTTTTTTTTTTTTTTCATAATAAAAAGAATCCTTCCAAAACCTTTACCTTGTGTCTTCTTCTTCTTCTTCTTCTGCATCTACGTGGACTCAAAACACATACTTTTACTTACAATATGTGGGCCATAGTGTGCTCAACTTTGAACATACAATTCCAAGCCTTTCATATTACAAGTGCACATCTTGAGAAAGCGAGTTCAGAAGTGAATCGATACTTGTTAGTTCATGATCAGGTACCAGATTCATTCAGGAAATCACACCCTCAATTTCTAAGGTGCAGATTCATTCGATCAGGTTGTGGCTGCTCGAGTTCGACTGCGTCGACGTAGAATTGCACTAGAAGAGCCTTGTTGACTGAATCAACCAGAAATTCAAAGCTATATCAGGGTCCTCAGCTTACAGTGCTTTGGTTTCGTGCGGATAAATGAAGCCATCGATAAGAATCAGTCGATATGAAAGGTGGGTCACTGAGGATCTACACCTTGGGGGCGATGGCGAACCTGAAACCTTCTCCTGATTGATCATCGGGCAATGTCATCCTCGATCCTTTCAGCTCTTGATTCTTCTCAATTCTGTTTAGTGAGTGTCAATCAAAAGCTCACCCCAAAACAAGGCTTCCATGAGAAAAAAGATTCTGGAAGGATTGAGCACCGAATCGACCTAAACTGGGTGACTCGCACAGGAAATGTTCATAGCTTGAGCACATGTTTTTAGGCAGCAGCGGAGTTTTTTGAGGGGGGAGGGTTTTTGACAGTGGGATCCGTCTTTCTCGACTGCCTCACCAAGCTGCTGCACTAGGGAACACGCAAGCCGTCCACACAAGTCCGCTGCTGGCACTGCTATATCTTCCTTCTACGTTGATGTCATTTCTTGACTGTGAAGGATTGCTTGGGACTCCACATCCTGGTGATCCCCTCTTGTCTAAACGCCCCGGTGGACTACTCTTGCAAAATATAAATAATCTGTTGGCGTTCTTATATATATATATATATATATATATACCAACGTGCCAAGTTTTAGAGAGGTTAGGGCACATGCTGAGTCGCAGGGAGAGCTTGCTTTAACCTTTGTAGATATGATCAAGGATCTCGGGCTTCCACCATGCAAAGGCACAGTACAGGGAAAATATTGCGAAGGCAAAGTCGATAGAAGTGAAGGACTTCTGGCTAGCTATCGCAGGAAGTAACCTTTTCGTAAAACGGCAGTGCAACTGCATGAGCTTCTCTTTTTTGTGTTCATCGGTTCGATGAAAACGTTGTCACAGAACGATTCAATGGCGTCACAGATTATTACGAAAGTTTTCTCAACCACAGGTTTGTTGGCATATGATTCTTCTGGAGAGGGCGGCATCATTCGGCAGCTTGCCGCCCGAATCCAAGCGCGTCGCCTTGGGATCGCATCACCTCCTCGGCAGGCGCAGCCCCTCTCCTAGTTCACAACCGGTGCAATGTCCAGATCCCAACCAGCAACCTCAACCTTAATCACGAGGAATTCGATTCTTCCACTCCCCCATCGCTGGATTCTTCGATTGCTCATAGTTTAAGAAACATTTTTGTTGCTCGCGACTCTGTCAACTGTGAGCCATGAACGCAACGCCCATTGTGTTGCAGCCATGACGAGGCGCTTTGACCACGTTTGTGGCTTTATTTTCAGTTCCAGTCTTGTGCACTCTCACCACTCACCTCGGCGAGGGGCCTGGTCTCCACCTCTTGCTTTCCTCCAGAGAGTGATCTTCTCGCAGCTTCTAGCAATCAACCGGACTTTCGGTCGGTCAAGCTCAAGTGGGCGTAGATCAGGCTCTGCGATCCATGGCGTTTTTCTGATTCCTTGATTCCTGACCTCTGTGCCCGAAGATTGACTCCTGCAAAGACCCAATTCTTCTGTTACATCGCTGCAGTTTCAGAACCATGCCACCGTCTTATCTCACTCTCCAGCATGATTCTGAAGCCCCATCAATCCCGAAGGATATTCTCACAACACATTCCTTGTATAGTTAGTTCTGAAGTTTTGGGTATAAAACTTGGAGATTTACTACTGTTTTGTTTCTTGCTCACGAATCTCATGTCCGTGAATGAATTAGTTAACTTTCTGTTTTTCGTCTTTATGAAAGTTGTTTGCAATTGGAAAATACATAATTGGACACATTTTCTTGTTAGGTGATAGCTACTCGTTGAGCCTGCTCTATATTATTTGATATGAATGAGATTGTCTAACGAGGCCTTCATTTCCTTCACTGCACTTCAAGAGTTGTGAAAAGGTTGAAAACAAAGTGGAGATAATTGTGTTATTTCTTTGTATGCCAGTGTTGCCACTTTGTAGTTCTGTTGTATATATTGGTGTAAGATTTTAGACCTTTTGTTCATGAACTTGTAGATAATTAGATTTTTCAATCTATTTAGCTTAGTTTGCCAATAAGTATATATATATATATATATATATATATATATTATAGTCAAGAGCTTGTTCTCTATATAACTTGTAGATTTTCACCTAGGTTGTAATCCAAATTAGTATAAAACATATTTTTTTTCCTTCCTTATGACTTCATCCAAAAGTTATGCATTTTATTATGTAGGTATAATTTTGTCTTAATTTTTTATTTATTTTAAAGATTTAAAAAAATAGCCATTTTTTTAATAATTATAAAATGATTCATCTTAAAGAATGTAGAAAATAAAATTTATTTTTTATTTTTTATTTTTTATTTTTTATTATAATAGTATTTAAGATAATATGGTATAGATTATTCTAAACTTTTTGCATAATAATCAATTTATATATTAATTAGAGTTATTCTTCTATTAACAAATTTTTTGTTCTTTTTATTGCTCTAAAGAATTAAAAAAGAAAAAGAAAAAGAAAAAAAACTACTAGTTATTATAACTAACTTCTAAAATTAAATCATATAAGATTATTAAATTTTAACAAATCCATCAAAATTTGTCTTAGATATATTATTCTCACAAACATAAGTATATGTTAACTTTATACTATACTTTTTTATTCAAGAAAATTTTCATAAGTCAAGATGAATTACAAGATCCACAACAAAGAACTTTTTGGAATTATAGATTTTTTTCAAGAATGGTATCATTATTTAAAGTTGCTTTTGGTCTAGTGATTATTTTTACAAATAATAAGAATCTCAAGTATTTTATGTCAACACATATTTTAAACCATTGCCAAGTCTATTAAAGCATGTTTTTGTCAAAATTTGTACTTGATAGCACTTATCAGCTAAAAAAACAATAAGATTTGTCAAATATTATTTTTAAATGATTTTATTTTGTATTAAAAGAAAAAGATGCAGCTTTTAATCAACAACAAACAATTCTTTTGAAGCAAGATTAATTTCATCTTTAAGTAATGAAATCAACATAGACTATTGATTAAACATTTCTTAACTAAGTTTATTCAAATATATCTTTAGATCTTCTTATGCATGATATCAAGAACAATTCTTTTCAATCTCAAGACACTTCTAATTTTAAATTTTAAATCAATCTTCTATATTTCAAAGGATTCTTATATGTTCCAAAAGTTACAATACAACTTTGTACTTTTTAAGTTTTTTATAATTTTCTAACTGCATAGCATTATAGAAACAACAAGACTTAAAAATTAATATCAAGAGATTTTTGATGGTCTTAAGTATAAAAGGCAATTAATGACTTTGAAAAATCCTATAATGTTTGTTTAATATCAAAAACTCTTCTTTATTGGCTATATGGACTTATATCAAAATAATCATAGTCATTCATTTCTATGGATTTTATTACAAATCTTCTAATTTCAAGTTCTTATGACTCTATACTTGTGATAATAGATCATTTTACCGAAATGATATATTTTGTATTATGTACAAAAATTATCACGTATAAATAAATAATTAATTTTTTTTTTAACATTATTTATTACTATCATGGATTACCAAAAGATATTATATCAAATAAAGAGATTCAATTTATATCTAAATTTAAATAATTCTTTTGAAACTTAAAAATAATCATAAAACTATCTTTGGCCTTCTATCTTCAAATTATTGAATAATTTTTTTTAAAAAAAAATCTATAATAGTGTTTAAGATATATCATCGATTAGAATCAAAATGACTAAACAATTATTTTGTTATAAGCAAAGTTTATTTACAATTATATGCTATATTTTTTCTATTCAAAAAATATTTTTTTACACCAACTATAGTTATTATCTACAATTCGATACTTTTGATTTTATAAACTTTTGATAATTTGGCAGCAAAAAATCTCATAAATTATTTATTAAAATTATATACAACAATGAAGGCACAATTAAATGAAGTTTAGGAATGACTTAAGATCAACGCAAATATCCATTATTAAAAAAACCACAATTTTACATTGGCATCAAGTTATATTTATTTTGTTATAATATTAAGACTATTTGTGATTGTAAAAAATTAGATTATCATAGATTTGGACTGTTTTTTATTTGTCGAAAAATCAATCTAATTTCATATCAATTATATCTATTGGATTCTATGAAGATCCATCTCATATTACATGTATCTTTTTTTTAGCCATATAAGACAATAGATAGACTTGGAAGAAGATAAATGTTACTTTCTCTCATAGAATTAAATAACAATCAAGAATTTAAGATAGAAAAAGTTTTAGACTTCAAGCAATATTGAAGTAGGTTGGAATATCTTATATATTAGTGTAGATATGATATTAGTGAATGTGCATGGGACCCATTTATGAATCTTATAGATGAAACTAAGAAGGTTGATGCTTTTTATAAATGACATCCATCAAAATTAAGATAAAGAATTAGACAATGTTTTGCTATAAAGCAAACAAAATTTAATAAAGATTGCATTCTATCTTCTATTTTTATTTATGATTTATTTATATTTGTGGTATTAGAGATAAAATTCCATAGCCAACAAATTCAACTTTAAAGCTATTTTTTGCTAAGTCATCTTATAAGGCATTGAGATTATTTTAACTTTCAAGATGATGTAACAAAAATGAAGATCCTAAAAAAATAACGTATTTATTTTTGAATAAATGGAAAAATATAATATATTTTATATAATGACCTTAAAAGATACTATTGTTGTTTGATAATATTATTGGAGATAGAAACCATTCTTGATAGTGTTTCAAATGCTTTATTTGAAAGAATTTATGAAAGCTTCAATAATGATCAAATAATAAGGTAATACTATTGCCTTAATATAAAACATGATTGATGATTAAGAGGACCGATCAATTAACTTCAAAGAAAAAAAGGTCCAAATATGTAATAAATATAATTCATTATATCTTTGATTTTTTCAACATATAATCACTATTTTTTGTGGAATTAATTTCTAAAAATGGAGATAATATTACAAAAAAAATTAATAATGAAATTACCTAAATAATAAGAATTATATAAATATAATTCAAAATAAATAAATAATATAATATTTTTTAGAAAATCTTCTTAAAAGCTTTGTAGATGTGAATTTGACTTTATATCCATTTGTAGGTGATTAATAGTTTAAATATTTTGTCAATAATTTGATAAAAAATTATCCATATTGGTCACTTATGGTATAAGTTGGTAATTTAATAAATACATAAGACACTTGTCTTGCAAGCTAGACATATGTATCAAAAGTTGGACATGTATTAGAGGTCATATAAAATATCACCATGTAGCTTCTACTTAATTAGTATATTTAGACGCAAGAGTGAGGCCTAACTCATTCTTATTAATTTTCTTTTTGCTTTTAGTTTAGTTTCAAGAGTTTGTAGCCTTCTTATCTTTGGCAACAGTCATTCAATTTTTTTTGAAGGATATATATATATATATATATATATATATATATACATATATATATCTTTCTTTAATATATATATATATATATAATTTTATTATTTTTTTTCTTAACATATAATCTAATCTAGGTATTAATCAAGATTTTTTTAGATAATATTTTCTAAAAACTACTCTTTACTTTTATTTAAAGATGTCTATAAATTTTTTTTGCTAACCAACTTTAAATTGTCTTGTTTATGGTTCTACAAAGTAAGTAGAAGTTATTTTTATAAAATGGTAATATTAAAAATTAATTATTTTTACTACCTCTATAACTTTCACATGTGTTTTTAAAATTAATTAGCTACTATATTTTCAATTAAGCTCTTCCATAATATAATCTTTTTTTCTCTTTCACCATATCATTATGTTAGAATATAACAATAATACTTGGCCAACTTGTAATACAAGTGTTTAATATGTATGATTTGTAAACAACTTATTAGCCAAATTTTTAACCTACCAATCACCTTTTAAAATATATAATGTCAAATCCATATCTATGTAGTATTTAAAAATCTTTTTATTAATATATTAATTTATATTTATCTAATTTATTTATTCTTAATTATTTAAATAAGTACATTAGTAATTTTAGATGTGTGTGACATTATCCTCTCTTTTAAGTAAGAAATTTGATAAAGATCTATCAAATTTCTTTATAAATTTTTGAAGTCTAAGATTTTTTGAATGGTGTTAACAAAAGATTTTTATCTTTGTTTTATACAAAGATAGTTGATAGGCTCTTTTAACTATAAATAATATCATATACAAAGGCTTAATTTAATTGTACCTTCATTATTGTACAAAATATTTTAAATATCATGTATTTAATTCAGAATTAAATATCATATATTTATTGTACAATTTTTTTTTATTAAATATTCATTATTGTAAAAAAAAATTAATTTTTTTTGTAGAATTATCAAATTTTAAAAATTCAAAAGTATCAAACTTTGGATAATAGTTGTAGTTAGCATAAAATAGCAATTATTGACTATAAGAATGTATTGTATTATTTTTTAAAATAAGATACTAATTATAAAAGTATTTTTTAATTTTCTTAATGGTAATTGATGGTGGATTGCAAATATTATTCTAATACTTAATTTATTTTTTTTATTTGTCCATAAGTTTGAAGATAGAAGGTTGATGATAGTTTTATATCTATTTTTAATACAAATCAAGTATTTTTATTTAAAATAATATTTCTTAACAATCTATGATATCAATAGATGTTGTTAAAAAATATAGTTATTTCTTTACTATTGATAGGTTTTATACATGATATTAAATATATCATCTTTATTAATCTATCTACTATCACAAATATAGAATCGTAAGAACTTAAAATTAAAATATTTATAATAGAATTATTTAAAATAAATGATTATAATTGTTTTATTATAGGTAATAAATAGAAATATTTTTTATGTCAATGATAAGAGAACTTTAATTTTAAAAAATATCAAATAATTGTACAAAATCTTTTATTGCCTTCCACATTTGAGGCCACCAAAAATCTCAAGAGATGAGATTCAAAGTCTTATTATGTCAAAAAACATCTTATTTTAAGAAAATAGTGACAACCTTAAGAATACATAGTTGTATTTTACTTTCTTATATATATATATATATATATATATATATCAGTATCTTTTATTTTTAAAATTATTTTTAAAATTTTAACCTAGAAGTATCATAAAATTTAGAAGATTTTTTTATATTATTTTATATAAGAGATTCTAAGGAAATATTTAAATAAAATTAATTAAGAAGTATTGAATTAACTAATATTTTTGATTTTATAACTTAAAGATAAAATTACTATGGTTTCTAAAGATTTTATTTTATTAATTGTAAATCATATTTATTTTTTAAAGCAAGATTAGAGCATGTGGATAAGATATCTAATAAATCTTATTAAAAATCTTGACAAAGATATGCTCTAATAAACTTAACAACTATTTAAAAAATTTATTAATATAAAATACATGATGATCTTGCAGTTAATATAAATTTTTATTTGACAAAAAGCTCTCTCTGGATAATTACGCTTTTCTTTATATTCAATCCATATTTGTAATAATTTTTTTTTCATAAATCTAATAATTGATCTTGATTTTTGAAATTTTTCTTAAATAAAAAATTACATCATGAAGTTTATTATCTATTCCTATTTGTGACAATATTAAACCTAAAGCAAAGTCTAATGCAATTGTTTCTATAAAAAATGGCTTAAAAAAATAAAATTAAAATAATATTAGTAATGTAGTAAGAATTATATTCAAATATTAAATATTTCTTCAATACCTTTTTTCTATTGAACTTTTTCTTTACAAGTCAAGCTTATAAGTGAAGTTGTAATTTGAAAAAAATCTTAATAAAAATTTGATAAAAATTTTAAATTTTTTAGAAAAATAAAAAATATTTCTTATTATTTTTATAATTTTCTAATCTATAATATATTAATATTTTTTTGGATCCATTATAAGTCAATCATTTAAATTGATATGATTCAAAAATTTAACTAAAGTTGTACAAAACATATATTTTTCTATCTTGATAAATGATATTATATTTATAAGTTCTTATAATATATAACAAATATATTACATATATTCTTTTGTACTCTTAAAATAGATCAAAAAATAATTTAGATAAAAAACAAGAAAATTTTATAGAAATTCTCAAAAACACAATTAAATAGATGTCAAAAAGTAAATGAAGCATTTATAAGCCTAAAAGGTATGAATTTGTATTTAAAACATCTATTCCTTCTTTAAAAAATAATGTTTTATTCTTCTCTTTTTAAAATAATTAATATATTATATACTGTTTTCAATCCTATTTTGGTATAGATCTTGATTTGATTAAGTTAAATAAAAAAAATCAACTATCTATATACATGTATTAGTTTAGTTTTTATTTGTTAATGGTATTTTGTGACTTTTAACAAAGGCTTCATCTAAAAAAACAAGTTTAGATTCTTAAATCTAAAAATATAAAGACTTTATGATTCTTAATTTCTAATTTTTTTTTTAATTATAAAGCAAAGAAAAGAATTAAAAAGAAAATATGACCTTTTAAGATTTTGTACAAGAATTCAGCTACAATGTTCTCATTATATTAAGCAAACTTGTTTTTTGTTACATTTTCTTTTCAAAAATTGTGCTTTTTTATTCTATATTTGTATTATTTTAAAGAAAACTTTGATTATTATGTTTAGATTTTTTATAAAAAAATTATTTTCTTTGTTGGCATCAAAAATATTTATTTAATAAGAGGTTTAAAATATATTATATTAATTTATATATTCACTTCTTAAAAACATATGTATTGAGAAGGTATTGGTATAGAAACTAAATTACAAATATAATTTAATATAATTATATTATTCTCACATTAAAACTTAAAAAATTAATTATTATAGTTCACAACAAATTTCATTGTTTGTCCAATATTTGAGAATCAAGTAAATTATCATCAATTTTGTTATCTCATATTGCAATATATAAAAAATCATCACCTCTCTTCATATTAATTGCAAATTATTAAAATTTTAAAACTTATATAAATATTAAACAATTTTGTTAGTATTAAGTCTAAATTTTATTAATTTTGATTCAAACTGCATTATGCTTTTCATACATAGATCAAAATCCTATTAAAAAATTCTCCAAGTTGTTTAATATTGGATCATATTGTTTAAGAAAAGATAAGAAAAATCTTGATAATAATGCTTAAATAAACTTATTTTGTGATCTTAAGGTTGAATAGTTTTAAGATTGATGCTTAATCACAAATTATACTTGATTAATAAATTCTCAAAAATTTAATCTTATACCATCAAACTTCTCAAGTAAGACAATTTTAGATTCTTTGATAATAGTGGTGATGCTTATATGATGCTCTACTACAAAAAATAAATTACATGTATATATATTTAGATATTGAAGGAATTCCAATCATTACTACATCTTCATTTTCAACCAATCTCAATGATGCTTGTGGTGATGATGTAAGTTGATGCATTCCAAATATTAATTTATTGATTAATATCTATATTTTTATTATTAAATCTTTCTATTTATATAAAAAATTATATAATTATTTAATAAAATAAATAAAAATAAATAAACATCTTAAATTATTTATGGAAAGACATAGAAAAAGTTCAAGAATAAGAAAAAAATGTATAAAAAAATATATATAAATTTAGAAGTGGATAAATAATAATAATTAATATATTTATTAATTATTAAAAAAATATATAATCTATTTTTAATCAAAAAAAATTTAGCTCTAATATCATAAATTTATTCTTATTAATTTTTCAAAGATAATAAATTATAGAATATAAATAAATAAAAAAGATCTATGTCAAAGAGAGATGATAAAAATACATATATATATATATATATATATATATAAAGAAGAAACTAAAATAGCTATTTTCAAAGACGAGAAGATTAAAGATTCTTAGAATTAGAGTAGAAATAAGAAAGGCATTGGTAAGAATAAAGAAAGCATTAATCTTGCATCTATATACATTATCAAATATAGAGCTATAAGACGACGCTCTAGGAACTACATAACATGTGTCCAACTTGCAAGACATGTATCTAACTTATACATTAACTACTCTAATATGTGTGACTTTTAGCCAATATGTACTACAAGTAGCTAAAATATATAAAATATAAAAAACTTATTGGCCAAGTTTTTAATCTACCAATTACCTAGCAACACATATAATTTCAAATTTGTGTCTATACAGCTTTTAAAAAGCTTTCCAACAAGATATTAGCATATTTCTATCTATTCTATCTATTCTTAATTATTTAAATAAATATATTAGCAATTATATATATTTATGATATATTTTTTATTTTATTTTATTGATATATTTATTCTATTAAAATATATATATATTATAAAAATATAATTAATAAAATATAAGAGTTTAAAAAAATAAGAATTTGAATCTAAATATAATTATTAAATCTTAGAGTAGGTTTTTAATTTTTTAGTTAATTATAATAATATATAAAGATAAAATTTAATTGATAGCGAAATATTTTTTAATATATATATATATATAATATAATATAATTTTAAAAACAAAACCATAAATCAATATTTTTTTATATATATTTTTTTTAAATCAATTTTTGTCAATTTAAATTATAAATTTTTAAAGATATATAAGATAGTTATTCAAACATTAGGCATAAATTTATTTTTATTTTGGTATATCTAAAATAAATCCATCTTTATCTCACCTCTTCCTTAAAATACCAAGTTATGGCAAGTCATTTTGAACTAGCCTAAATAGATAAAGGTTGTAGGCTAATAATTGTACAAGCAAGATCTTCTATTTTTCTTCCTTATTCAATTATCTTTGCACTATTCTATACATGTTCATCTTTCTCGCCTCTTTTATTTGTTTCTTCTTTTTTTCTTGCCTTTTCTTCTTGACCAACCATAAACTTAGCTACTTCTATCTTATTATTCTATCTTCTAGTCTAACTAATATATGATGTAAATTAGTTCACTCATGGAGTACATCAAAGGTTATGGCATCCTTTCCATTGCTTTGATTCTTGTATTCTCTAATTATATCTTATTTACTTCTTTGGTAGTTCTTAATACTCTTACAACTCTATATTTTATTTCTTGATTGATTCTTAGTCTTATCATAATTCCATGTTCTTCCTCTTTGCTAATTCTTAGCCTTGCTACAATTCCATACTATACCCTCTTGATAACTTCAAGTCTTATTGTAAATAGAGACATATTTTATACCACAATAACTTTGCATATGACAAAAGTAAAATAGAACACTAAAAAAGTTGAGTGTACATAAGTACAAAGAATCTATTTTAGTTTTATTATTCTATTCTATATTACATTAGATTAGAAAAAAAAAAAAAAAAAAAAAACATTCTTTATAACAACTAATTGTCAAAGATCAATTTTTTTAAAATAAATATACTTTAAATATCTAATTTTATCATATTTATAAGGTCTCACTTTAAATGCTATTCTTAATTGAATTTGGATATTATTTATTAATAATAAATTATGATTATATTTTTTATTTATAAACAAGCTAGAGAAATTGTGTACAATCATAATAAGTGTGATATCAGGCCAAAATTACTATTTTTTTTTTCATTACATGCATCCTATTAGAATAAGAGCTAAGTATAAAATTTTAAAAAGGTTATTTTAATACTATATTATACATTGATATAGTCTAAACAGTGATGTTTTACTTGTATGAACAACTTTATGATTCCATTGTTCTTTATTTTTATTGTATACAAAGAGATAGGATATTTAATGAATATAAGAATTTCCAAGAAAGAAGACATGATTTGAAGACTTGTAATAGAATCAAGAATTTTTAAGGAAATAAAGTAAGTAAAATCAGAAGTGACTAAAATAAGAACTAAAGTATGGATGCCATGGCCTTTGAGTGCAGCTTGTAAATAAACACACATTTGTATTGCTAAGTCAAAAAATGAAGAAAAAAGACAAATGCAACTAAGATTATAATTGGACAAAAAATAACAAAAAATACAAGAAGAAAAAAATACAAAATCTTTTTTTCACTATTTAGATTTCACAAGTATTGAAATAAACTAAATAAAAAATAAATTAGAATTGATGAGATAGGGTTCGTTGTTGGTGAATTAGGGTTTAGCCTCGATCCCCCCCCCCCCTTCAGGATCTGAGTTGTTTGCTGAGAGGTATTGAGTCCAAGTCGCATACGAAGTGCTTTCGTCGCTGACGACTGCACAGCTATTCCAATCGCACGTGGAGGGTAGCTCCATTCTGAACTTAAAACTGGGGTCTAGCAAACTGTGGCAGCGGAGTTTTTTTGAAAGAAAAGCTCTATTTTATGAACGGATTGGGTTTGGTTTTTGCTTGCTTGCAGGGAAAGACTAAGCTGATTAGAACACCACCAGCATGTTGGCTAAGATTTGCTATTCTCCTTTAAAAAGATTTTCAGAAGGACAGAATTTGTGGGAGGATTGGCTCAAGATCGTTGTCTTCCTGTTTGCCGACGATACCCCTGGAATATGCCTGTCTACCTAATGCTAATCCTCTTTGTCTACAACACAGCTCAATGTGAGATGACACACCTTGCACATCAGTCCTTTCTAAACTTGCAAGCAAAATTCTCACTAATCTTGTCGCAGGCCAGTATTGGTTTTGAACAGTCCAAAAGTGGGCAGTTTTGGATTTGGTTCTCTGCTGAGGCTCCTGCGATTCAGCGCGACGTCGTGAATGAGGGCTACTTTGCCCTCTCCGCGTTGTGAAGCATAGCTCAAGAGCAGATCTCGACTATCGAGCATGATGAGAGGAGACGATGGAAAGGTTATTATTCTGGAATAAAATGGGGCCTTCCAATTGGGCTTCTCAGAATTCAAGTCGACTAATAGATCTGTCTGTAAGGAGAAATGTGGAAAGTCATCGAAGTCAGTTCCTCTTAATGGTGCAGTAAATTCATTCAGATGAAATTAATTCTTTAGAGATTTTTTCAGAGGATAGCGATGGTGCAGTGCTCTTCACATCAGCCTGAATCTAATTCCCCATGTTAAATCCTTCGCTGCCTTCGATTCTTTCGTCGCACTTCCATCAACGCCCTCCATCGCCCGCTTCAATTCCTCTACATATCCTTCGCAACTGCATATTCCTTCTGTGGAATTCGAGCGGTTTCTGGTGTGGTGCGCAGTTCGTCCTTCGGTGCAACGAGGTGACTTCTTGAAAGAACTGATGTCTAATTAGCACTTACGATGTTTTTCAACCACGTGAGATTCTGTTTACTTTACATCTGAATTGCTAGTGTTGTTGGTGCAACGTCTTCAGATATGGTTTTCTTCTTTAAACATGAACATCTCGCTCTAGTGCTCCTGAGCTTACGTAAGATCCATTTACTCTGAAGTTCGACAATCCTTGAATCTTTGTATCCCATGAGAAAGGACGAACTATGTCGAGTAGCTTTGCTTGCCAATTCTTCTGTTAATGTTAAATTCATAGATTTGTAGAGAGCTCTTGGAAAAGAAATTGGCTTTTACACTGGTCGGGTTCTGCTTACCTGCGTATTCGTTCCATTGAAGACACTCACCATCCAACTTGTGAAAGTCGGTAGCAGTTTCATTTCTTCGATGTCCTTGTTGGCGTTATTCCTTTTCTCGAGGAATTTGCAAGAGGTTAGCCATCGGGGTCAATTAGCATAACTGATGCCACCTACCAACACCGAAATTTGCTTTGCTGCAACAGAAATGGCTCCCATCGTGACGTTCGGAGAACTTCTGGTCGATTTTGTGCCCACAGTAGCGGGCCTCTCTCTCTCCGACGCCCCGGCTTTCAAGAAGGCACCCGGCGGCGCGCCCGCCAATGTGGCCGTGGGGGTATGCAGACTGGGTGGGATTGCGGCCTTCATTGGCAAGGTCGGCAAGGACGAGTTTGGTCAAATGCTGGTGGATGTGTTGAAGGAAGAGGGGGTCAATGTCAGGGGGGTGCGGTTCGATCCAAACGCGCGCACTGCTCTCGCCTTCGTCACTCTCCGCACAGATGGCGAGAGAGAGTTCATGTTTTACCGGAACCCATCCGCCGACATGTTGATGGTTCAAGCGGAGCTCGACATGGATTTGATCCGCGGAGCCAGGATATTTCATTTCGGCTCGATTTCTCTCATCTCCGAACCGAGCAGATCCACGCACCTCGCAGCACTGAAACTGGCCAAAGAAAGCGGGGCGTTGCTATCTTACGACCCCAACTTGCGACTACCTCTGTGGCCCTCTCCGGAAGCTGCTCGCGATAGAATCATGAGCATCTGGCGTGAGGCGGACATCATCAAAGTCTCAGACGAAGAGGTAAAGTTCCTCACCAACGGAGGGGACGAGAAGCTAGACGAGGTCATCATGAGCTTGTACCACCAAGCTCCCAACCTCAAGCTCTTCCTCGTCACCGACGGCCCTGATGGGTGCCGCTACTACACTCCCGATTTCAAAGGCCAAGTCGAGTCGTACCCGGTACAGATGATGCTCCGTCCTTCCATCGCCTCACGAACCTTCTCAATTTGTGGTTTCATGTTGAATTCTCGTAATGTACCGACCTGAGTCAGTCGTGGGTTGGCCGTGAACAGGTCGAGACTGTCGACACCACGGGTGCTGGCGACGCCTTCGTTGCGGGCCTGCTGAACAAGCTCGTGCAGGACAAATCCTTGTTGACGGACGAGGCAGCGCTGCGATCGGCGCTGCAATTTGCGTGTGCGTGCGGGGCGATCACCACCACGGGTCGCGGAGCGATTCCTTCCTTGCCCGTCGTCGACGATGTTCTGAAGCTCATTAACAACGTCGCCGTTTGAGTGACGGACGCCGCGGCGAAGGCGACGCATCGGCAAATTAGTGTGGTCCAGTTAATAGTAAGGACGAAACTAATAATATACCCCAACAAATAACTGCTCCACTAGCTGTCTTGTGATAACGACGAGATAATGTATAACTTAGGTTACGGAATTAGTAGACAATTCAAATATTATATGGGGAAGGGGACAACTTCATTATCCGCGACTTTGAAGTATATGACGAAGTAATATTTCATTTTCTTTATTTAAATTTCACATATATAAATATATGTTCAAGTTTTGTTAACTTTTAGGTAGTTATTTGTCAAAAATAAATTGGTTTCATTGTGTCTGATGTTAATGGTTGCTGTGGTTGGAAGTCGGTGCTTTGATTATGTAACTTTGATTATGAAGGAAATCTCTTTATATGGTTTTGCAAGTACTAATATATTTGGTTTCAATTAATGTTTTGTTAGAGAATATATATATATATATATATATATATATATATACACGTACTTATAATAAATTATTACAATAATTTCATTTTTTGGTACATAGTTATTGAAACTTTTTAAAAGTTGAAAGAAAATTTTAATGTGAAAAATGGTTGAAGGTCTTTTAACTTTTATCGAATAAATGATTGCAAACTATTTTTAAAAAATATCTAAAATCAATCCAAACTATTTTAATTCCAAAATTTCCAAAGAAGAAGAAATTATGTAACAAATGTTATATTAGTAATATACAAGTCAAGGTTTAGTTATATGCATTCTTTGGTTAAGAAGCCGTTTAGTTTTGACAATTGATTTTTCATGAATTTTTCAAATAAGATGCTTGTAATATTATATTTCTAAACCATTCTTTATTTTATTTTATTTTTCTTCCAAATTCTTTAATATTCTGTGAATGATGTTCTTCTTTTTAATACTTTCAACAAAAAAGGAAAAAAATTCATACTGATTACCTTAAATTCTGTAAATTCCAATTCAAATTTTTTATGGTATTGTATCATTCACATGCATATGTATATACCAGAAAGCTTAAAGTTTTAAATATAATTATAATTATAATTATAGCATCTTTTGTTTATGTAAAAATAGTTAACAACAACAACAACAGTAATAATAATAATAAATACCATATGATATTTAGGCTATTATCATATCAGACTTCCTTTATTCTAAAGAAGTTTAACATACTTGTGCATATATTTACCCATACAAACAGAAGGTCATTAAAGTGAATTTTATTTGTTTGTTTGGTTCTTATACATTTTGTGAGCCTAAAAAGATTCATGAGAGCACAAAAGTATACAAGAGCAAAAGTATAGACAAAACCGTGATTTTTACCGCACAGAGATCGACAATTATAAGCTGTGAGAACTGGAACAGAAGAGAACCGCCATTGCAAGCATCGTTCTCCACGTAGTAATGATTTTCCAGTCTACGAGACAGTTCAACAAGACCTGAGCCTCGATCAGGTGGACTGCCGTGCGTTTCAGCAGCATTGATGCTTGATTAAGTGCTTCCTGTAGGGTTCCAAACGAAACCCTGAATTACATACTCTTGCGCAGTGACTCTGCAGATTCCATTCTCTCTCTCTCGAAGACATGATTTCCAATGACAGCGAAACTAATACAACCATGTAATTCAGTGTGCACAGACAATCTAATAAGTGAGCGACTGAGGGATTGATCTGGTGGGTTACTCCTCTCTGCTCCAGCATTGAGACTGAAATCACTGCTCCTGTATTAGCAAGATTGGCTTCCCGTTTGTCGGTGTCGTCAGAAAATGAACTCTCGTACAAATATTGCGTAACCCTAATAGAATATCTCGGTACCATTAGCAAAAACGAGTCCACAAGTCGCTGACAATTGGATTGATATGGTAAAAATATACACACATCACAAGAAGACAAAGAAGTTCAAATGAGGGAAGCGGTTAACAAACAATCCGTGATTGATCATGGATGAAATTCCAATTCTACAACAACGCAGTCGGAGACTGGCGATGTGGATTGGCTTCTTGCATAATGATACACTCAATTTCTGTCTCAATGCCTTTGAATAGGCACGGTTCACCTAAAACTCTTGAATGAAATAGTCTCCAACCTAAATTTCAATGTTCGTGAGGACTATAAATCGTATTGTATTGAAAGAGTATCAACTACCAAGAACTGGATTGAAGCATCAGAAAAGAAAAACAGAGCGAATAATGTTCAACCCCCAATGAATAATCCGCATCATGAAGCCGTCGAAGTCGGTTTCTTGGAAACCAGCGACGTCAAATACCTTTTCCATGGAGCGTCGTCCTGGTGTTTCACCCACGACAGAAAGGCGCTATCCAACAAGCAAAACACATTCACATATAGAAGCTGGTGCCTCACAGGAATCAATCGGAAATTCGCCACTTGCACGACTCCCCACCCTAATCCCTCCGTCATGTACGTGGGAATGAAGTCCCGCTCCACGTCGCGCTTCACCGTCGCCCATGGCACCCCCGACATCAAGCCCATGTACGAGAAGAAAGCTAGCAAGTGGATGGGTCCAAATACAAGAACATCACATGCCACTTTCGTGGCGATGAAGCTTACCGAGTTTACCCTAAGCTTTAATCCTTTCATAACAAATGTCTCTAACCCCTCATACCACAGGTGTCCAATGGGTCCGACAAATCCAACCCCGAAGGAGCTAGCAAGAGCAACCCTCTTCCAATCTGTGCTCTCCACCACCTTCTTCTCGCTGTCCACAGCAACCAGACCTTTCTTCACCACTTGTCGCCGCCCAATATCCCGACTAATCGATTGCGCACAATAATCCCCGGCTGCCCAAAGAACTCCCGACGTGATCATCTGAGTGCGAACAGGCGACTGCGCCAGCTTCGCCTGGTACCACCCCCAGGCTTGTCCTAATTTAACCAAAGCGCCCGCCATCGCAAAATGAACTCGCAAACAACCTGGAGCGAATGCCAAACCCTAACAAACTCATGTGAAGGAGACGATCAGGAAGGCGAATTGCTAAAAGTTCTCTGAAGGCCTGAGCCTCGGCGGAGGTATTTCCTGAAGCTTCAAGCCTCAGCCTCTGGTTCGATGGTTCACATGAAAGCGACACAAACAAACATAGGTCCTGAGGGCACCATGTGCAAACCGGTGCAGAGCCTGCAGAAGCGGGATGAATGCCAAAGCGGTGGATGAAGGCGTTCGCCTTAATCAGAGGTCGCCAAATGTGAAGCTTCTGCAGCTCCCCAACTCCAGTGCACATGAGCTTCCTTCCAGACTCACACGATCTCTACTTATTTAGAAACTCATTTCAGACTATTAAATACAGAGAATTGACTGTATCCCGCTTGATTCAAAGCCGTTGTGTGGCGCACATTTACTATTTTGACGAATATGTGCCACGCACGATGAGCACCAAGTGAGAAGCTCAGGGACGACATAGGGATGCCTTTCTTCAGAGCTTATAACTCAGATTTAGAAACTTGAGTCCTCAAATTTCAGGGGGTTGCGAGAAAGAGAGAGGGAGGTGTGCGGTGTAATTTGTGGGGTTGGAGCAGGAGCATCAGTAACGGAAGTGCGATGCGAGTTGGGGAATCAACATAAAGCGATTACGAGGAGCTGGAAAATAGCAAGAATATATGGAATCTTTCGATCTTGTCGTTTTGAAGACCAGAACTTCGATGCCGTGGCAGAGTATTGACCTTCATATCGGCGTGGTCTCTCGCTTCTCCGGGTGAATTAGCAGAAGCAGTCTGACGTGTTGCGGCGTAGCATTGTCAAGATGTGCAATCTCACACAGCTCAAGAGTATCGTCCACCGCTGCGATCACCTCATCCACGGAACAAACACCGTCTCGACGCTTCCGACGTGCCCCAATCGACGAAACATGTGGCTGCCGTGAATGTCGACGTTGACAACGAGGCCACCTTCCTCGAAACCGGTTAAACCCTAAATTTCCAGGTTTTTAAATCCTAATTCTAGTTTTCCACTGTTAATTGAATTAATCAAGAAACCATTCATTGCAAGATGTTGGGCTCCAATCCACCTTGTTGAATGTATGCCATTGAACATTCTTTGGACCTTATCTACATTTACTATGGAATTGAATAACATTCTTCTTACCATTTCTTAAGTCATTTATATTTCACTGATCTCTATCTGCACATGCTTATAGGGCCACCAATATTCTAACTTGTCAATTGGATTTGAGTTGTGAAGGCCATTTTTGTATTGACATTAATTATTGAAGATAGTGTTGTATTTGTGTATGAATGGTGGTGGTGGTGGTGGTGGTCTTATGTTTATGAGTAGAGCAATCAATCCTAGTACAACATTAGATCTAAAATTCTTATTTTCACATGTGAACTATTTAAAACAAACAAAAGAAATGTACAAATTTTAATGAAGACATGAACAAGTTACATAGAATACAATTGTAATAAAGATAAAGACCAATAAAAGAATGTAATAAATAGTTATGATAATTTTTAATATATATAATAATAATAATAATAATAATTATAAGATTCTTTTATAATAGCAATAATATATATATTTTTTCTTAATCTTGCTAAAATCAAAGTTTTGAGCAATCTAAGCATTGTCTTGTTTAAATCCTCTATCTAAACTTATTTTTAATCCAAGGCCTTGATATTAACTTGCTTTTATTATCTTATTTTTGTAGATTTTATAATTTGAATAGAAATAATTATTAAAAAATCTTAAGTTCAAAAAATCATAATATCTTTCATAAATTTGATAGAATAAGAATAAAACAATAAAGATTATTTAAGAAGTACAATTATTTTTATCCTTCCATTTTTTTTTTCACTTCTTGAGAAAATAAACACAAAATTATCTTTAAAATAAACATAGAAAAATTATATTTATCAAAATTTAAAAATCCATACAAATAAGATTGCAATTTTATCAAATTATAGATAAAAGCCATTGAAATCCTAAAAGGTTGATTAAAACAAATACTATAAGCATCTATCAAATAAGATGCATACATTACTATAAGACATGTTGATTTCTATTCTAATCATTCTAGAGATGCTAGAATAATGTCTCTTCTCTTTTCCAAAACTTCCATAATGGTAGTTTAATAATATGATATGCAAACCTATTTCAATACAAATGTAGATTAAGGCAAAATATAAGACATTTTTAAAACATGGATATCTCAATTAATTAATCCAAATGGGATTTTTAGTTGTTTGATTGATTAATTAATTAATTAATTAATTAATTATAATTCTTTAGAATATGCTTAATTTTTATTATTTATAAATATAATTTATAAAATTATTCAATAAAATTTGATATATATATATATATAAAAATTATCTTCTAATAATATCATATGTCTATAATTTAAATACATTATTCTTAAATCACTACATACATTGATCAATTATTCTGAAGACAAAAAGAGTGTAAATCCTACAAATAGATCTTAATTAGATTAATTGTTAATAGTATAGTTTATTTGAATTATTTAAATATAAAATATTAAGACTAAAGAGTGTGTTTGATTATTTAAGTATTTATTAGAGTTTAGAAGTCTATATAGATTACAAGAGTCTTATGAAAAAAAAAAAAAGTCAAAAAAATGAAGTCTTAGTATGTCTTTGAGGCAAATATTTTCATTGATTTAGTATTTTTTTATAGTGAGTATTAATATTCAGGTATTGAATGTAATATCTATATTTACCTTATATCTATATGTAATATTTATTAAAATCCTATAAAATTTTAATTAGTAGATAGAAAAAGTATAAGAAAAAATCTTATATATTTTTTATTATTAATATTAATAATAAGATTTTCAATTGAATTATTTTAATTTTATTACCATGAACATTCACCTAGATATGAAAAAATAGCTTTAAATTAATAATGGTATTCCAAAAATATTAGGTTTTTTTTAGAATTTTTTTAGAATATACTTTTTTAAAAAAATTAACGGATTTTTAGAGCAATTTTAAAGCTTTGAGTAAAAAAGAAAATTTACCACCTTCGAAGATCATTATGAAGAAATTGAGCAAAATTTGAAGGCTCACCTATGTTCATAACTAATTGGATATTTTGAAAACTACGATAAAGTCAAAAATATGAAACAATAGTTTTTAAATATAAAATAAGAGAATTTGTCAATGACAAGAACTTGAAGAATACAAATAAACAAATGAAATGTTCTTTAAAGAAAAATGATCAAAAAGAAATTAGTAAATATGTTTATTCAAGAAAAAAAAAAATGACTATTGTCAAATATAAGAAAACTAAAGACTTAAAACTAAATTAAAAGCAAGAAAGAAGCTGACAAGAATAAGGGAGGTCTCACATTTGTTTCTATATATACTATCTAACTAGGAACTATATGCTGACATTCTTTTTGACCTCTAATGTGTACATAACTTGTAAAACAAGTTTCTTACATGTGTACCATGTAGCCAACTTTTATCACAAGTGTCCAACATGTACAACATATGGCTAATTTGTTGGCTAAGATTTCAACATACAAATCACTTATAAAGACGTACAAAAGCAAAGCCACATCTCTGAAGCTTCTAAGAAACTTTTCTATAAGTAATTAGTATATTACATGTATAAAAAAGTGCAAAAGTTCCATATAGATTGTAGTACCTTGGATGTAAGTAAGAAGATAAGACTAAGGCCTTATGGCCTCTTTGAAACAGTTATATATACTACTTGTGACTCTGAATGAGATTTAAATCTTTGCTTTTGTAACCAAATTATTTTTGAGATAAAATATATTCATATAATTTTTTTGTTAATTAAATAAGCTCTTTCTCTCTTTCTTTCTATTTTTCTTTATATATATATATTTGTAGAATTGATACAATGACCAAAGTTTTCACAAAATTATTTGAATTTTGGTTACTTGACTTAAGTTTAGATATAAAGTTCTTTAATACATACAATAATGTTATAAATACCTTTATCAGTAATAATAAATAAACTTAAAAAAATAATATAATTGTGACTATGGTTACCAACGTTTCAAATTGCTATGATTAAAAATTATATTTTGATCATAGAACAAGATAATTGCAATAATCATGGTTGGTTCTACAATACTACTTACAATACATGGATTAGATATTCTAAAGAATGTATATAGGCAAGGCATACTTATTGATAATGCAATTGCATATGAGTAAGAAATTATTATTGTTGGTATATTTTTTGCATGCTTGAATTATTTTGTAGCTGCTTTCAAAGCATGATGTAATATTTAATATACTACTTTATAATACATAGAATTGGAATGCATGGCCAAATAGCATATGGTGATAAAAACAAGCTTATGTCAAACTTTGGACAATTGAGCATTAATGGCCAAACTAATCTTCTTAAATATATCTTTGTAATTGCACACAAATATAATGATTTGGTTTTTCATTGTATTATATAAATTTGCAATCTAAAATGTGATATGATAGCTATAATGGCAAATTTTATTAACTCAAAGTTTTAAAAACTTTGTCCAATATGGAAAAACTGAACAATATCAATGTATTTCATTACAACACTATTAAAAGTGTATTTGATGCCATTTACAACTTATTTGTACTCTATTATTGGTTGCTATGATGACTATGTTCCATGTATTTATAAGGCATTGAAATTAATAACATCTTAGATAATAGGCTTGATATTTGAGAATACATTCTTTTCAATGTAGTACAAGCAAAACAAGTGATGCGTGTAAGTATTTAAAAAGATAATGTCAATTATATGCATTAGTAATAACTTGTAGTTGGTGACAAAAATAAATAAGAGTGCTGATACAAAGACAATTTGTATCTATCGTAGAGCCCTACATGGTTGTTTTCTTTTTCTACTTGCAAGATTTAAAAACTTAATAAAAAAAAGTGATCTTTGCTTGTGCTAGTAGCAATATGAAGTAATGCATTTAAAAATAATTTGTCTTGTATGTTGTATTTAATAGGAAAACATCAAGTGCATATCTATATTAATATGCAAGTTAAATTTCCTTAGAAGGCACAAAAAATAAGTAAGAAAGCTTACCATTGTTGTACAATTTTTTTTTATAAAAGACATTGTTGCTCTCTAATTTATACGATAGTATTTCTAAAAGAATTTTTCCATCAAGTTCTTCTCTTCATAGGATATTTTGAAGGTTGTATATATCTCTTTGCATGCATCTATTATTTTCAAGGACAAGAATTTGATGAAAGAAAATAAACAAGTGAGACTTTCTCAAAGAAATATGACAAAATAAAAATAGAGAAGTATGTATATGTCATAGACAAACTCATGTAAGCCAATAATTACATATATAAATAAATAGAAGTAATTAAAAGTAGATAAAAGTAAATTAATTCTATAATATTTGATATAAAAGCTTCCTAGAAGCTTCATAGATGTTGCTTTGACTTTATAGGTGTCTTTAATTGACGTTTTGGATTAGAAACGTGGTCAACAAGTTAGCCATGTACCACACATGTTGTTAGTTTGAAGACCAAGCTAACAATGTAGCCTACACATAGAAAAACGTGCCTTGTAAGTTAAGGCATGTGTCCTACAAAGTCAATACTTATTGGAGGTCCTATAGAATATCGCCATATAGCCCCTAGTTAGATAGTATATATAGAGACAAGAGTGAAGCCTTCTTCACTCTTGTCAACTCCTTTCTTACTTCCAGTCTAATTTTAAGGGTCTCTAGTTTTCTTGTCTTTTGGCTATAGCCATTCTAATTTCTCTTTCAATATACATACTTGTTTATTTATATTTTGTTACCTTTCTTTGAGTGAATGCTCACTTGACTGAATTACTTTTTCATCGAGTTCTTATCCTTGATAGTATATGAAAAATGAAATTGGAATGGCTATTGCAAAAGACATGGAAATTAGAGACTAGAAGGAGCGGTAATCACATGTTGAGGAAGTCTAAGATACGACAAATTGTATTTGCTACATACTTTAATCTTTGCTCCCTTTGAACGTAGTTAATATGTCCTCTCAACTATTAATAATGTATCATTTCAAAGTAGGAAGATCATCCTATGATTTGATCATTGTTGAAACCTTGTAACTTCCTTCAAACAAAATATTTATAACACTATCAAGATTCTTATCTACCTCTAATAAAATCACTAAACATTGAGAGTCTCTTCTTAGATCATGATACCAAATGTGTTGTATCTTGCCATCTATTTGAAAAAGAACATATCGTTCTTGAAGGACTTCATCTCTATTATATTGTCTTAAAGGCTGTGATAATTACAATGTCTCATTTGGTAATTCAACAAATAATGGCTCTTAAATTGAATGTGTTGGTTGTTGATTCTTCATCTTCTTAATACCACAATCATACAAAAACTATAAAGAAAGATAGAAAGAAGAATGTAATCTTTCCTAAATTATATTTATTTTATAGTAAAGATTTGCTATCCTTCATTTTTATTTTGATGGATGTCATTGATGAAAAGCTTTGACCTTCTCTATTACATTTGTAAGATTTTTTGCCAACTTCCATGTATGTTTACAAATATTATATTTGCACTGATGAATAAGATATTCTAACCTATATTAGCATCACCTTGAATCTAAAACTTCTTTCATCTTGAATTCTTGATTGTTATCCATTTCTATAAGAGGCGGTAGTATTTGTCTTCTTTTCAGAATATTGACTATCTTATATGGCTCTAAAAAAGACACGTGAAATACAAGATGGATTTTCATAGACTTTGATAGATGTAATCGATAAGTGACTAGATTGACCTGTTCACAAATGAGAAATGGTTAAAGTCTATGATAATCCATCTTATCACAAGAACAAATAATTTTAATATTACAAAAAAATAACCATACCTTATCACTAATGTGAAAATGAGGTTGTTCTTTGTAATAAACATCTATGCTTATCTTTTATTGTTCTTAAGCATTTTTTAGTCATGCCTTTATTATTATATGTAGCTTAAGTAAATGATTTTTTAAATCTTTTGTTATATGATTATCAACTTTTTAAAAGTCAAAATATCAAGTTATAGATAATATCTATAATTTTAAAAAATATATATTTACATAGAAGTATGTATCATATTATTATAAATAAATTCTACTAATGTCAAAAGAATTGTCCAATCATCTTATTGATAGTTGATGATACATCTCAAATATTGCTTCAAAACTTAATTTATATACTTTATTTTTCCATCAATTTGAGGATAGAAAGCTGAAGATAGTTTAATTTTTACTTTTAAAATATTGAAAAGCATTTTTCAAAATCTTGATCCAAACTGAATTTGCCTATTTGATATAATATCCTTAGACAATCCATCATAGCAATAGATATTATTAAAAAAAAGCTTGGCTATTTTTTCACTTGTGATAGTTTTTGTACATAGTATAAAATATATCATCTTAGTGAAACGACCTACTATCATGAATATAGAGTCATAAGAACTTGAGATTGGAAGATCTCTGATAAAATCCATAGAAATAAAAGACCATGATTGTTTTGAAATAGATAAGGATTAGAGAAGTCCATAGCAAGGATGACAAGGAGTTTTTGATCTTAAACAAATGTAACATGACTGGACAAAGTCTTTCATTGCCTTTCACATTTATGACCACTAAAAATCTCTAGATAGAAGTTTTAAAGTCTTGTTGTATCCAAAATGTTTAGCCATTGAAAAGTTATGACTTGCTTGAAGAACACATAAACATGCTTCTCATTCACGAATGTATAGGCATCCTTCAAAATAAAAAATCCTCTTGTTCATGATATAAGGATTTTTTTTTCTAAGTCTCATCATACTTCTTTTTGCTTGACAAGGATTGAATCAACAATAAACGTTAATTTTATTGCTCAAAGATGAAAGTGCTCTAACTTCAAGAGAATCATTCTTTGTTAATGAAAAGATACATTTCCTTCTTTTGGTGCAAGATAAGAATATTTAAAAAAGACATTTGACAAATCATATTATTTTTCGGATAAATAAGTGATTTTAAAATCAAATCTTAATAAAGACATGCTCTAATGGGCTTGGCGGTGATTCAAATTACGTGCTCACATAAAATATTTAAGTTTCTTGTCATTGATATAAAAAATAACTAGACTAGAAGCACCTTTTAGATAATGGGGCTATTCTTGAAACAAATCCACAATTACAAAAAGTTCTTTATTGAGAATCTCACAGTTGATCTTGGCTATTCAAAGCTATCCAACTCTAGGATCAGAAATTAGATTCATTTATATATATTTTTTAATTTTAGCATTATCATAATTTTCATCTTTTTTTGAACAACTAGATCTAATATTGGATAATTTAGAGGCTTTTTTGGTGGAATTTTGATCTATGTATGAAAAACATGATGTAATTCATGTTACAACCAATAAAATTTATATTTTGCAACAAGACAATCAATTGATAATATTATATGCTTCATAATTTTAATACCTTGCAACTAATATCAAGTGAAATGATATTGCATTTAATAGCCAATTTCTCTATTGATTACAATACGAGGTAAAAAAATTGATGCTCAACTTACTTGATCTTCAAACATTGAGTCAAGCAATTAATTTTGCTATGAAGTTTGATAATTGACTTTTTGAATTTCAATATGAGAGTCACACAAGTACATTTCAATGCTACTATAATTCAATGACAATGCCAATGTCTTTTCAACATATGAAATAGATAAAAGACAAAGCTTTGATATTGTGAGTACATTCTTGTCAATCTATTAAAGACAAGAACTTGATGAAAGCAAATAAACAAGTGAAATCCTTTCAAAGAAATATGAAAAAATAAAAATAGAAAAGTATGTATATTAAAAAAGAAATTAGAATGGCTATTGCCAAAAGACAAGGAAACTAGAGACTCTTGAAACTAGACTAGAGGCAAGAAAGGAATTGACAAGAGTGAAGAAGACTTTACTCTTACTTTTATATATACTTATCATGGATATATGTATCTACTATAATTATTACCTAAGTAATATGAATAGATAAAATTAGATAAAAATAGATTAATTTTATAATATCTTTTAGAAAAGCTTTTTAGATGCTATTTTGACTTTACATATATTTGTAGTTCATTAGTAGGTTAGAAATTTGGTCAACAAGCTATCCATGTGTCATATATATTGATAGCTTGCAGAATAAGCTAACTATGTAGCGTCTATATAAGAAACTTGCCTTGTAAGTCAAGATATATGTCATGCAAAGTCAACACCTTTTTGGAGGTCCTATAGAACGTCGCTACATAGATCCTAAGTAGATAATATGTATAGAAGCAAGAGTGAAGCCATCTTCACTCTTGTCAACTCCTTTCTTGTTTCTAGTTTAGTTTTAAGAGTCTCTAGTTTCTTTGTCTTTTGGCAATAGCCATTCCAATTTCTTTTTAATATACATATACATATATATATATATATATATATATATATTTTTTTTTGTCACTTTTTTTTTAAACAAATTTTCCAAATTTATGCATCTTCTTTTAATTCATTTTATTGATAGATTGATAAGAATGCACTTATAATATTAAAGCTTTGTCTTTTCTTGATTAAGAGTGGATTATCCCTTTTTCTTCATGAGACATAAGCATATTAAAAGTTATGGATTGTCTTCTTCTAAACAAATATTATACTTAGTATTTTCTTTATTCTCAAGTTCTTTCTTTTATTTATCTTAAGTAATATTAGATTTTTTTTATTTTATTTTATTTTTTAAGTATTATCATGGCAGATTTTCTTGAAATGAAAAGTGCAATGGCATAAATTTAAGAACAATTGAGAGAGTTGATGTTTGTGATGCATCAACTCAGTTTATTGCTATCTGGAACAACAAAAAGGATAAGAAATGAAGATATAGACATGATTGTAGCTGCTTTAATATCTACACCAAATCACATCTCTTTTCTTATAATAGAACACACTTTCAGTATTAGAAAAATTAGACTTGTCTTATCTAAGAAGTTTGATGGCACAAAATCTAAGTATTGAAGATTTATCAACCAAATACAACTTGTGATTGAACTCCAATCTTAAAGCTATCCAATCTCGAGATCACAAGTTAGATTCATAACTACACTTCTTTCAAGTTTGATATTATTATAGTTTTTATGTTTTTTTGAATGACAAGATTCAATATTGGATAATCTAGAGGCTTTTTTGATAGAATTTTGATATCCTCAAATATTGAGTCAAGCAATTGATTTTTCTCAGAAGTATGACAATTGATTTTTTGAATTTCAATCTAAGAATTGTGTAAGAAAATCTCTATATTATTACAATTCAATGATAATACCAATAATTTTTTAATCTAAAAATTTGGAAGTAGAAGACATGCAAATTAATGCAGTATGTTTTAAATCTCTTACTGAACATGAAAAGACTTGCCATTGTCAAAAAAGACAGTGTTTATGTTGTAGAAAAGTTAAGCACAATACTCAATATTGTCCAAAGAAACGATGCAACTATAAAATGAAGAGTAAAACTATCAAAGATGAGAAAATATTGAAAAATAAATTTGTCCAACTACAATAAGGACCATGCAGCTAAAATCTCATACAACTAAAGGTCCTATCTTTGCTTCAAAATTCTCTTATTGTTTTACAATAGATGTGTATTTAGGACCTAATAATCACAAAGCCTTTGCCTTAATAGATTCAAGAGCCTTAGTTTATTTTTTAGATGAAGTATTTATTAAAAGCCATAAACTACCATTAATACAAAAAACTAAATCCGTACATATAGAAATCATAGATGGCCATCCATTATCTTTTGGAGATATTACTCATAAAATAATTTTTATAGATATAGCAATAAATGGTCATAATAGCTGCATAATTTTTAATATAATTAGATCTCCTTTTAATCTAGTTATTTTAGATTTATTATGGCTAAAAAAGTATAATCCTCTGATAGATTAAATTTCTTATAAACTTGACTTTTTTTAGAGCATTATTAAGAGTTTTATGGAAAGCCATGAGTCTAGTGTAGCCAAATCTATTCTTGTAGGAGCAAAAGCTTTTTTGCATACTGTAAAAAAAAGACATGACAAAGAACTACTTGCAAACTTAGATTCTTTTCAAGAATGGCATCATTATCTAGAAGGTGCTTCCAATCTAATCACCATATATATAGATCACAAGAATCTTGATTATTTTATGTCAGCATGTATTTTGAATCATTGCCAAGCTTATTATAACATATTTTTGTGAAGATTTAAGTTCAATATCACTTATTGGCTAAGAAAATAATAAGATTTGTCAAATGTTCTTTCTATACATTCTTATCTTATAGCAAAAGAAAGAGATGCAGCTTTTAATTAACAAAGGATAATTTTATTGAAAGCAAAATAATTTCATCTTTGAGTAGTGAAATCAATACTAATATTGATTTAACTTTTTTCAAGAAAATTCAATCAAGTATGTCCTTTAGTCCTCTTATTAATAATATTAAGAATACTTCTTCTAAGTTTCATGATATTTCTAAGTTCAAGTTTAAGAACAACCTACTTTATTTCAAAAGACACCTATATGTTTTAGAAGAAGAAGATTATTTATATGTTCTTCAAGTACATTGTAACTTTTCAATAGGATGATATTTTGGATACAACAAGATTTTGGAGCTAATATCTAGAGATTTTTGATAGCTACAAATATAGAAGGTTGTAAAAAAATTTAAGTAATCATGTGACATTTGTTCAAGGTCAAAAACTCTTTATCATTGATCTTATAGACTTCTTCAGCCATTACCTATTCCAAAATAACCATGGTCTTCTATTTCCATGAATTTTATTATGGATCTTCTAATCTTAGGTTTGTACAATTTTATATTTGTGATAGTAGATTGCTTTACTAAAATGACATATTTTATATTATGCTTAAAATTTATCATAGGTGAAGAAACTACCAAGCTTTTCTATGACAATATCTATCAATATCATGGATTGCCGACATATATTATATCAAATAGAAGGACTCAATTTATATTAAGATTTTAAAAAATCCTTTTTAAGATTCTAAAGGTGAATACAAGGCTTATTTGGTATTTTATCCTCAAATTGATAGTCAAATAGAATATATAAACCAAGTTTGAGAGCAATACTTAATATGTACCATCAATTATCAATAAGAATATTGGATAATCCTCTTGCCATTGGTAGAGTTTGCTTATAATAATACAATGCATTCTTCTAAGCAAAAAATATTTTTTTTTATTAATTATGATTATCATCTATGACTTAATACTTTTGACTTTTCAAAAGTTGATTATCTTGTGGTAGTAGATTTGATAAATTATTTGTCAGAGCTACATGCAACAATAAAGGTGCAATTAAAGAAAGTTCAAGAACAATAAAAGATGAATGATGATGCCTATCAAAAGAAATAACCACAATTCAACATAGGTGACAAGGTATGGTTACTTCATCATAATATTAAGAGTACTTATTTTTGTGATTAATTAGACTATTGCAGGCTTAGACCTTTTCCTATTTGTAGATAAATAAATTCAATTGTTTATTGATTATATCTATCAAAATCAATGAAGATCCATTCCATATTCCATGTGTCTCTTCTTGAACCATATAAGAATGTGAATACACTAAGAAGAAGACAAGTCCCACTTCCTTCTATAGAAGTAGATAATAATGAAGATTTTGAAGTGGGAGAAGTTCTAGACTCAAGGAGGCACCAAAATAAGTTAGAATATCTTGTCCATTGGCAAAGATATGATATTTAGTGAATGCACATGGAAATTAGTAAAGAATCTTGCAAATGCAGCAAAAGTGGTAGAGGCTTTTTATCGATAATGTCCATCAAAATCAAGATAAAGAATAATAAATCTTTGCTATAAAAAGAATAAGATCTAAAAAAAATTACATACTACCTTCTATCATTGTTTGTAGTTTTAGTATTAAGGAGATAGAAAACCAACAGCTAGCACATTTAACTCAAGAGCCATCATTTACTAACTTATTGAATGAGACATTGAAATTGTTATAACCTTCAAGTCAACGTAATAGGGATGAAGATTGGCAAAAATGACATATTATTCCTAAAATAGATAGCAAGATATAATGAATTTAGTATCATGACCTAAGAAAAGTCTCTCAATGTTTGGTGATTTTATTGGAGGTAGGTACAACTCTTGATGGTGTTACAAATGTTTTGTTTAAAAGAAGTTATAAAGGTTTTAACAATGATCAAATCATAGGGTGGTCTTTCAATCCTGGAATGGAACATTATCAATCGTTGAGAGAACCTATCAATTACTTTTGAAGAGAACAAAGATCAAAGTATGTGGCAAATATAATTTGCCACATTTTAGACTTCTTCAACATACAATCACTGTTCTTTGTAAAACTCATTCCTTAAAATGGAGAATAATGTCATTGATATATATCTACTATAATTATTATCTAAGTAATATGAATAGGTAGAATTAAGCAAAATTTGGTTAATTTCACAATACCTTCTAGAGAAACATCCTAAAAGCTTTTTAGACAATATTTTGACTTTACATATGTTTATATTTGATTGGTAGGTTAGAAACTTAGTCGACAAACTACCCATGTGCCACACGTGTTAGTAGCTTGCAAAATAAGCTAATTATATGGTACCCATATAAGAAACTTGCCTTGCAAGTTAAGATACATGTCATGCAAAGTCAGCACATTTTTGGAGGTCCTATAGAATGTCACCACATAGATCCTAATTAGATAATATATATAGAAGCAAGAGTAAAGCCTTCTTTACTCTTAACTCCTTTCTTATTTCTAGTTTAGTTTTAAGAGTCTTTAGTTTCTTTGTCTTTTAGCAATAGCCATTCCAATTTCTTTTTAATATACATACTTCTCTATTTTTATTTTTGTCAATTTGTTTTACATAGATTTCTTAGATTGATACATCTTTTTTCAATTCATATCCTTAACAATGCTATTCAACTAGGATCTATGTGGTGACATTCTATAAGACCTCTAATAATAAGTTGACTTTACATGACATGTATCTTAACTTATTTGGCAGGTTTTCTATATGAGCGCCATATGTTTAACTTATTCGATAAGCTATCAATACATGTGGCACATGGTTAGCTTGTTGACTAGGCTTTTAATATATCACTCAACTACAAATACATGTAAAGTCAATATAGCATTTAAGAAGCTTTTAGAAAGTTACTTTAAAAGATATCATGAATTTAATTTATTTTTATCTACTTCTTCCTATTCATATTATTTAAATAATAATTATAATAGAGATATATATCCGTGACAATTAACCAAGTTCAATTGCATCATTTCAACATGAATAACTTGGAAAGAAGTACCAACATTAATTTTGTTGGTTGTTAAGATCCTTACTAACAAATAGCTTGTTGCATCAACTATTGTATTCTGGCTGTTGTTTGCATTGATCACATGGCATGTCTATATTTGCATTTTCTTCTTATGAAGTATATCATAGTTTGATCTTAAATAAACATTGATATTTTTTGGATGTGATGGCTCAACTTTTAGTATTAGTGATTTGCTCATTTTTATAAATACAACAAAAGAAAATAGTCTATATCACTTTGTATTAAAGAACGTGTAGTTGTACAATTGTTGAAGTACAAATCTATAACAAAGAACAAAGTCTTTCAAGTCCTTCTTCTAGTGTTGCATAGATCCGCTTAATAAGTAGTTGAATTTGTTGTTGATATTGTTGTTGAAGTTGTTATAGTTTAGTAGTTATAGATATCTAAAAATAAAAATAAAAATAAAAATAAAAATTCTAAATCTACTAATTTAATTTATACTAAATTAGCACTCTTCATGTAGGAATGGCTATAAAAAAAATTTCAAGATCAACAAAATATTCTAAATAATAAGTAGCATATAAAAATTATAAAATCAATATGCTAATTCTTTAATTTATCATTCATCTTTAAGAAGATTCAAAAAACCAATTTTCAAATACACTTTTCTAATTTGGAACTTGCTTAGTTAATCCATAAGTCGTATATAATTGATTTCTTTTCTATTGGTTATTGCTACACTTATAAACAATTACTTAGATGAATATGTGATTTTTAGTAGTTTGCATTGTATATAATTTAGCAATAATCTAATAGCTATAGATTTAGGGTTGAAGGTGGCATTGAAGGTGGCATTTAAAAGTATTTTTTTTGTTGTTGGTGAAAGTAATTATAATATTATTGAATGTATTAAAGAATCTCTATATCTAAATCTACATTAGTTTATCAAAACCTAATAAATCTTATAAAAAACCCTTTTCAACATATCAATTGCCAAATATATATTAATAGATAAATATAAATAAATAATAAAATATATTACATAATATTGTTATAAAGACTAAATCTTTAATATATAAGATATGATATTAATTTATAATTCTATCTTACTAAAAAAAAGTTAAATATCAATAAGAAATATAAAGTAAAATACTGTTGTATTTTTATAAAAAAATAAATTTCTTTCTATAAGTTAAACCTACATCTTATTTAGAAATTCTTTTATATTTTTAAAAAAACAACATAGAAAAATTTAAATAGAATAATTTTTAAAATTAAAATTGATGATAATATTTTTTTAATAAAGGCATTTATTTTATAGTTTTAAATATATTTATCAATATTTATTTGAATTTTTGAATTATTTTATTATAAAAATTATAAATTAATATAGATCCTAAAACTTTAAATTTTTTAAAAAAATATTTAAGATATAAAATAATTTTTTAGAGTCTTTAAAATTAATTAGGTTCTTTATAAAATATCATTATAAAATTAAAACCTTATTATTGAAGTATATAGAAAGAAAAATTAAATTCAATAACAATACTAAACAAACTTAAATTTAGTGAAAGAAGTTTTTACACTACTATCATTATTTACTTATAAAAATTATTAAAAAAATTCAAGAAATTTTACCAATTTTATAATATAGCAACAATAACAAGCCTCAAAAATTTAATGTAGCTATCAAATGTTTCATTTTAGAAAAATAAATTAATTTGAATTTAATTTTAATTGGTAGAATTATTAAAATTATAATTTTAAATTATTTCATTATAAAAAAATTAGGATTAAATATTTTTATATTATTTAAGAGTTCATTAGAATTTTCAAATGTTTATAGGCTACATAAGTCTTATTAGTAAAAAATTCATTAAAATAGAGGCTTGATAAAATATGATAAGATATTTTTAAATTTTTTCTAAGATTAATAAGGTTTATATAGTATAATTAGATATTTAGTTTGTTAAAGAATACCTAAAATGTATTTCTAAACACATTGTGTATTGTTTTTGAGTTGTAAATCTACCTTCAAGATAAGGTCAAATGCTTCTACAACCACATGTCTTTTGCTTTGTAAATTTGTTTTTATATAACATGTCATTTTATTACTTTTTGAAATTGGACCATGTTAAATTGGTCTTTCTAGTTCTCATTATCTTTGAAAACTTGAACAATATATAAGATCTTCTAATAATCATTCAATTTGGTGAATATTTTTTATTGTAGTAATCAATTTAAAATTTATTTCTATAAATGGTTAAAATTATAATATTCAATATTAAATAAACTTCATATTTGCTATTAGTGGCTTGTTAATATTTAATATTTAATATTAATATTTAACTATAACCTATTCATAGTTCGAAGCTTAAAACTAAGAATATATCTAAATATATGTCTGTCTATTTGGATGATTTTGATAACAACTTAAATTGCAGTTAAACAACTCTCGAATAATATCCATTCATGTGCATGTACTCCAATGAATGTCTACCCATTCTTTAGATTTATAATAAACTTTGGTTAAATCTATAATAAAGTTAAAAGATAAAATTGCTTCTCTCCAAAAAACAATTAAAAAATACAAATTTGGTGTCAAAATTAATTTGTCTTTAAAACTTTGAATACAATAGCAATCCATAGGGCATTTTTTGCCAATACAAAAATAAACTTCATTGCTATTACTTCTACTATCTTTGTACAATCACCTACATTATGAATCAACTAAAAGCATAATTGGTATTTTGAAAAAGCTATTAATTAAATAGATCCATACTTAGTATTGTTGATACATCCTAAACCTGCAATGTCTAATGATACATATCATATAAGTCTATATTATTAAATTTGGTGTATATTTGTTTGTTGTTTATTTGGTTAATCACAAGTTTTAGATCACTTGTGACTAGAGCCATATTTGGTATTGTTAGAAAGCTCTTGGAGACCATGAGTGTGCACGGACTTGGTCTCACATGATTCAAAGCTACGACGACAAAAACGTTATTGAATTTTAAAGTATTGTAAAATCAAAAAGAAGTTGAAACTGTGCTGGAATTGCAGCTTCGACACTTCTCGCTTCAACAGTCTGTGACCCTGCACCACCAAATTATACAAATCATAATAATCAACAACGCTCATGCAACTAACATCCAAATCATCAAACAATGAACCACTTATGCAACAAGATGGAGATGCACCACAAAAGGCAAACCATGATTCATATGAACACAAGGAACCTAGACAGATTCACAACATCGTAAGCTTATCTGTTTCTCTTGACATCCCACTATAGTATCATGAGAGAAGTCCCTGCACGAGGTACACTATTCCAGCACATTTTGCATCCATGAGGTGCAGAATAAGATCAAGACTCATCCACATGGTCTACCTTTATGATCAAGAATCGTCCGGAACCTTGTGGTTAAGTACACTAACATGGCTGCTGCGCACTCGCCTGTATCCACACTCATAACGTTCCAGCTGCAAAGTCTTGCAATAGTCCTTACTTCACATGATTTGTCACCACTGTTACCTCTGTGTCATAGGTCGTATGTCGAACTGATATTGTTTGACAATGATGGAGTTCAGCTAGGCTCTTCCGTGGCATTCAAAAATTTGCTTACATCCTCAATTGTTATCTCCTGATCTGGTTTGTGATCTGCAAATGAATATGTATGAACCTATGGATTAGTGCATTCTCCTTTGCATAAAAATCCACAAAGTGCATCAAATATGTAGATGTTGACTTCAACTCAAGCAAATAATGGTGTAACCGAAATTTTACAAATATAATGAACTTGATCAAGTTGTCAGCTTGAAACGTACCTGGAGTTAGGCAGCTGCTAACGACAACCAAATACAAGAACACTGGTTCGCAGGCATCTGCTGGAGCCTACTGGATCCTCATCATATTGTTGTTTACAAGGAAAAACCCTTGCCCCACTCCTGCAATGACCAAGTATGAATGTAGCCAGGTGTTAGTCAGATCAATAAGGCAAAATTTGCACTAGATTTGTCATTAGATTGCTTCCGAAGCTGTATATAATTGTAAGAGACTTGCCTGCGCGAGAAACAGTTCTCTGCTTCGCCGTCGTCCAGCATCACTAGAGGGTAAATGAGCTCTGGTTTGGAGCATTTCATCGATTCATCCACAGATATTACAGAGAAGTATCTTGCCATGTCACTTCAATCGTAAGCCGGACGCTGGTGTCATTGTTCACCTCATAACCACCTACGACAATATTGCCTCGACCATCCAGGTCTGGTTCGAATGCCATGTCCAATGGCAGGTGCAAGGCCCACAACGACTCCCAGTCAATTCAGCAATCTCAACCTTCACTTTGCACTTCTTGTCGCGTCTAGTCTTCATGGAGAGACTCTTCAGTTTGGAGGCCAACGGGTCCTCTCTCAATATCTCAACGCCAGGCTGCCAAATGAAACAACCGAGTCTATATCTCCACTGAAGTCTTAAAATCCACAATGCAATGTATGATCTATCTTGCTGCAAATTCTACATTAACTTCACTTGTCTGTCAGCAATCTTTGATACCTAAGTGACAAAGCAATTCACTGGACTTCAAACGATCAACAACATTTAGTAAATTTGTGTTAGTCCTATATTCCAGATTTGATGATGCAAAAGATAATACACAAAGTCAGATCAAAACATGACGCTTAACCTTTTCTCACTTACCGGATACGTTCGGTCATAAACAACCACATTCTTAGAACTGGCATGATCAACCAAGTCTGGAGGCAACAGGATACAAATGCTTTGCACTATCTCCTTTCTGTAAGCCACCTCCGTCGTTGAATGCTTGCCAAACACAATGCCATTCACAATGCCATTCACCTTTCGCAACGCTCTCACAGCCTCACACCATTTTGCCACATCAATTCGTTTGTCCTCGCTCTCATATTCTTTCCATGTAGACATCCACCGCTCCTTGATAGCCTGATCATCAAGATCGTGAACTGATGACTTGAAGAACAGTGGGAGCAAGTTCAACGCTTGGTTTCCTGCTTGTTCAGCAGCATGACACTCCGACAACTCTATCATTGGCCACTTAGAAATTAAGTAATCTTGAGACAACACTATAACAGCAACATGACAATGTTGGGCTGCCTTTAAAATCAGAGGCGCAAATTCCTTCCCTTTAGGCAAACTGTTGAGTCTTCCATCAAAGAATGGAGAATAACCTTGAGCTTCAAGATCCACACAGAGTTGCTCTACAAAATCCTTCTGCCCTCTGCTATGACTTAAAAATATGTCATGCTTGCTGAGACCAAGCTTGATACTTGGGCTGCAAACTATGCAAAACGGTGAAAACCCCACAGCTTAGGGTGCAAAACCCAACAACATAGTAGGTGAAGATTAAATCTCTGAAAGAATATTGCATGCTACACTAGTAAAATTGGATATTGCATCCAGTGTTGTCTCGAGAGTGCAATTCAACAGGGGTGTCACATTAACCCATCCTCTCAATTCCTCAAATTCCCCAAACTTGGGGACTGCTCATAATCCACCTACAGAGGTAGATCGTGAGTTGTTTCCGACTTACAGGAATGGGCTATTCTGACCAATGGTATTCCTGCTCTGCTGCACTTTGAAATGCCACACGTAGGGGGTGTCACACTCGGACTTTCATTGAGTTTCATAAAAAAAGTCGAGGAATGCTCATTATCTATCTGCCCCTAATTCTATATGCACATTCTGTATCACAATTTACGGTCCCTGCGCAAGAGGTTCACCAGGCATGAGAGAGAGTTTATCTCGAGCCAGCCATGCCCTAAGCATACAGATGAACTCTACAACTCCTCGTCAGATGTGCTCGGGTTGGTATGATTGGAAACCACTGCCAATTATAGGTATGCATCGGTAGTTTCTCCACAAAGGCTTGAAACTGCCCAAGTGAAACTAGTAATTCGACCTAAAACTTCTCGCACTTGACTTGTCCATCCGCATATATAAAACTCCCAACCGACTACTACATACCCTTGAATTCACAAATGTTTCAATACCCGTCTTTCTCAATTCAGATATCAAATTCAACTACAGAGCGGTTTGACGCACCCACAAGATGTGCACAGGACCACGACAGCCTTAAAGTGTTGCTGCTTATTATTATGGGAAACCAGTGAATGGAGATCGTCTGGAATTCGGCTCCACTTCCTTTGAGATTCCCACCATGAGTGAGAAGGATTGTCGCAAACATGACGAGGAAAAGGGAAAATGGGTGAAATACAAGACGAAGGAGGTCTTTGAAGACATATGAAAATAAGGTGCATGCAAGGAAGCCCGCGAACATGGCCAACCGCTCTGTGAAAAGCAACTCTGGTGAGCAAAATGTTGATGCTGGGGACTGGGTTCGATACTGTTCTTTACCTCGGCCTTTGGGTGTCCTTGCAGATGACAATGTTCAGCCCCCAGCATTCCATCCAGTCTCTGTGTCTGAAAAAAAAACCCTTTGAACCCATGTCAGCAGGGTGTCTGTACAAAAGCGTGATGGTTAACCATATACATGCAGAAAAGTCAGGCATTAGAGAAGAATTGGTTGGTGAAATTTCAAAAAATAACTCAGCATGTGTTCATGGAAAATCTCAACCGGGTTGGGTTCCCTGCTGCAACCTGAATAGATACCGTACGAACGGTTGTGCCTAGTGACAAAATTCTTCACATTTGTTGAAACAACGGGACGACACTCGCATTCTTTAACCGACGACGTTTAGTTACACACTTTCTTTTGCATGTTTTCAAATTTAAGCCCATCATATAGTTTATCCCTGCAATGATACCTCTGACTTCTTCCTTCTTGGAAAATCGGTATGTTGGGTAAATAATCATCCACTCGTGTTGCAAATGTCCATTCAAGGAAAGTCCGCTGAGTACGGAAACATTGTTAACAACGCATTTTCTGTTGAAACCTGTCTTTGATACAAAGACAACGCTCTAGATTTCATGTGATTCAGAGCTATCTGAGTCTCCAACAACGATGGATGCGATGCACGGACAATTAAATGCAGAGGTTGCAAAGATCCGAGATTGTCTAATCGGAGAAGAAGAGAAGCAAGCCATGGGTACTCGCAGAGCAACAGGAGTTCTTCGAGGTGGATCGTCACGCAAACCAAGCTCATGGGTACAGACAACCCAGACTGTGGAGAATACTTGTACAGACAATCCTCCATTCTCTGGGCTTTATGCAAAATGACCAAAGAAATCCATGCAATCCTTCATTCTCTGGGCTTCGGATATCCGCTTGAGAAGTATATGGTCCGGACAATTTGATTCGATGTGAGACCCAATCAACCAAGGAGAAGTGGACTTGCCAGAAAATAGTGGTTCAAAAAGTAGGCCGGGGAGAATGCCCCACTTAGCAAGTTCTAGAGGTCAGTGAGTTAATATTGCAAGTGGACATTAGTTTAATTTAGTACTACAAGAGAGTTGGTTTCAAAAGTAATTGTATTGATTTTTGGAAGTCACTATTAGTTATTTTTTGAAGCTATTATTGTAAGTCCAACTTATTCAATTACCTAAAAGAATATTAACTAGAATTGTAACTACCCAAAACTAAAAATTGTGCATGTCTTACTACATCTAAGGAATTGTATCATCCTCTTCATAGCAGTAGTCAATGATGCTAGCCACAACTACTATGGATCAAATATTGGTGCTCATCTTCAAGGTAATAACAATATGAATAAAAACTTTGTTATTAGACCTATGAAGCTCAAATTTTGAAGCAATATGATGCTACAAAATCTCCCATCTATAAGATGGAAACCATCTTGTGCAATTGTTTTGAAAAGAGTGTAATGTAACTTATAGCACAATTTAAACTATCACAACTAACTTCAATACTTGTAACACTCAAACTCAAGTAAATTTGTCAATTGTCTTAAAGAGTGGAGGATATACCTTGTCCATGCTACTTCACTCGGGCTTGAACATGCAACTACAAGTAAGCAGAAAATCATCTTTTTTGAACTAAAATCAGATACACTTATGAAATGTGACTCATTCCACAAATGATTCTTTATTTCTTTATTGCTCTGGTGTAATCAAAGAAAAGGGAAGCACTCCCTCAAATAGTTACTTAAACAATATGTATGAAGAAGATGATATAATTTCTTTGATGTAAAAAGACGTGAAGATAATTTCTTTTTTGAGCAATTTTGATTTGAAGAAGTGTAAATAGATGAAAGAATAGAAAGTGCATACATATATATATATATATATATATATGTACAAACATAAGTAATGAATTTATATTTGTTTGACTTTGATTTTTTTTAATTAATTAAAAGTATTACAAAAAAAATCTAATAATAAATTTATATACAATATGTATGTATATGTATATATATATATATATATATATATATTCAAATATCTCTATATATATCCTACTCATGATTTAAAATAATAATTTATTTTTGTTGCATTATCAATATTATGCATTGTATCTTCTTATACATCAAAGACTTACTTTAAGATATTATTTTTGAAGAAGAATACAAGATTTTTATTCTAAGATATGTAAATATATATATATATATATATAAAATTATTAATGCCATATCTTCAATTGATACCACTACATCCTACGTGATTAGGATCTTTTATTATTATTGTTAAATATATAGACTAATTTTTATTTTTATTTTTTAGAAAAAAAAATTAAAATATAATTGTGTGTATCTATAAATATAACTTTATATATATAAAGTTATGTATACTTTATAAATCTATTTTAAAGTTAAATTATCTTTAAATTTAAGTTATATTATATTTATAAAAAACAATTATACATATTTATAGACTAAGATATAGATTTGATATAATTATGAATTTAATCTTTAAATTTTTTTTATCAATTATTCTTATGTTATTCAAAAAGAGAATCAAATAAATTACATATTCATAAAAATTATATATCTTTAAAATTTCGAGTAAAAAATTGAAAAAACGTTATGACACACAAGAAAATAAAAAGAAATTTATTGAAATTAAACCTATTGGATGATTAAAAATCTCATAGTTAGCTACATATTATTTATTTTATAAAATATATATATATATATATATATATATATATATTTGGTTTTTAATTTTCTATTTTTTTAACCATTTTTACATCTTAGAAATAAAAAAAACTAGAATAGGTATGTAATAACTTTTAATATTAATAAATTTGAAGAAAATTATTAGATAAATATACTTATATTCCTCTTTAACTAAAAAATTGTTATTTTTGAGTTAGATTTTAATTTTGAGAGAGTTTTTTTCATGATATTTGGGTATATATATATATATATATATATATATATATATGTTTGTCACTATTTTTTAAAATTTATCACTATTTGATAGTTTGAAAATTTATTTAAAAAGTACAAAATAGTGTAATTATGGATAATTCCACGCACTTATTGTTCTTGAACAACATTGAACAAAATTGAGATTGTTATTATGATTGTCAAATTCTATGTCATTGTTAATAGCAGGGAATGTTGATTCTAGTTGCTAGAGATACTTGAATTAGTTGCATGGTCCTAAGATCAAACATGGTGGCCTGCTCAATCATTTGTTCATACCACATACATGTTTTGACCATAGCTTGACATCCATTCATGGATGAAAAATAAAAATTCCCATAATACAATTTAGGTATCTAATCCTCTCAGACCCTCCTTGCCTATGACACGTTTCTTGCTCCAAGTTAGTAAATAGATAAACAAAACAAGAAACAAGAGATTTACATAAACATATACCATTTTATCATCTCTAAATGTCATTTGTAGTAGAGCCTAGGTTTATGGTTACAGTCATAATCTAGAATTGTGAAGTTTAATATTCAAATCCCGAAGTTACTAATGCAATTCATTTGTTTTTAATATTCAATTCTTCTCTATAGAAATTTTATGTTACCATGCTCTTCTATCCTCAATTGGGTTGTAGGTATCAACCCACATTCTTGTAGGTTGATCTCATTGACCCACCTTCCTATGGGCAGCATTCATCATTCTTTTGTAGCTAGTCTGAACACACTAAATGTTTTTAAAGTTGGTCCAGAAAATTTCAAGTCTACCCAAATTGTTAAGTCAAAATGAGCATCCTTTTCAAAAAGTAATATTTTTTAATTACCTTTTCTGGGAGTTATTTCTTTGAGGCCCACCATCTCCAACCACCCGCTCTCCAAGTCTCTCCCACCCGCTCTCCAAGTCCCTCCCACCCGCTCTCCAAGTCCCTCCCACCCGCTATCCAGGCTCCCTCACCCGCTGTAAATTCTGCCACCCGCTGAGCGCCGAGCAAAGGGATTAACCAGACGCGACGATGCAAGGATTTGCTGAAAGATCATTGACAGATCATTACAGCGCAGTCTGGCTCTCGCACCCACACAGGGCCAGTCTGCAACATGTTCGTTCATTGGAGCTTGAGAATTATGCGACACCCACACTAACACTTGAAATCGAGTTGCGATCTTGAGCTCTGACTGCGGTCTTGTTGAACTCTCCAGGTTCGTTGCTTTTCAAGGGACAATCGGAGGCCACTCACCATGCGGACAGGTTCGAGCGGCTGTGTCGGTGCCCCTTCGATAGGTTCGCTGAACTCCACCGAGAGCTTCAAGGCCATGTCCAGGTGGAAATTGTTGCGGAATATCTTCACTTGTACACGAATTTTGTGGAGGTTTTTGGGTCAACAAGCTAAAAACATTCGAATTCGACTAACTGTGGGTCAACGCTTAGGTTTTGTTGAGAATCCTATCGTTGCAGGTTCTAATCCAAGTCCAGGTTCTGATGGTGTACCAAGTGGAAGAGCTGGTCTGGAGGGTACGAGGCGAACTGATAAGTCGCGCCGCCCGGTCGATTGTGGGGAGCTACCAGTTGTTTATTCGGACGCACGCCGATCTGCGAAGACTCATGTCTCACAGAATTCGAGTAGTTCTGAGAGGCAGCATTGGATGCAACGCACGCCTCCTCCATGGGAAACATTTGCTTCGCAACAATCTCCTGTGAAGATTGTTATTTATAATGTTGCGCTGTGGTCTTTGGTCTGCGACCAGCATTCCACTGACCATGTTGACTGGGGGGACTGGAAATTAACCATTGACAGCTTGTCAGGGACACAGTCGCAGAAAAATGTGACATATGTCTCCATCGTGATGTTCCAAGCTGCGTCGATTGTGCTGTTTCGAGCCGCCTACTTCTGGCTCAAGTTTAGAGAAAGCGTGTGTTGCAGTTCTTTCGAATCTCGGAAGCGAAAGTTGAACGAAGTGCAAGATGAGGTGAACGATCACTTGTTAGCTTCCAAAGTCATCTCGAAAGGAATATATTGCAGATCCAAAAAACAGAAGGATGGCACAACAACGTACATTTATGAGCCACGATTCAAGCCCCCTAGAGAGAGACAACCACACAGTGGCGCGTCGCAGCAGTCCGGTTGGATCTACGTTGGTCAATACGACTCTCCTGAGGAAGCTAAAATTGTTTACGAGATAGCTGCATTTTTCTACGGGAAACCAGTGAATGGAGGTCGTCTGGAATTTGGCTCCACTTCCTTTGTGATTCCCCCCATGAGTGAGCAAGATTGTCGCAAATGTGATGAGGACAAGAGAAAATGGGTGAAAGATAAAACGAAGGAGGTCTATGAAGACTTCAAGAAGTTCAAGACGTCCAAGCTTGCGAACATGGCCAACAGAATTCTGGGAAGCAACTTCGATGAGAGAAATGTTGCAGCTGGGGACTCAGATGACGACGCTCGTTCACCTTTTGGGGCGTCGCAGATCCTTGCAGATGACAATGTCCAGCCCCCACCATTGCATCAACTGTCGGATTCCATGCTTGAAGATATAATTGCCGATCCTATATCATCCCAGGCTTTGTACCGCGAAACAGTATTGCGTCTATTAAATTCGAGCGACACCCAGGCAAAACAGTTTTCAACTGCTGAACCAGATTCAGTTCCGGCTTTGTCTTGGGCAAAGATTTTACAGCAACTAAGCTCTGTCGAAGACCAGACAAGTCATCTTACAATTGATGAAATACTCGAAAATCATGGTCCACAACCATTTGAAAGCGCAGGTCATGGGCCTCAATTGTTGAGCCCTATTCTGACCGCTTTTCAAGCAACACCGCTTGGATCGATCTTGGGCCATGCCACACCCTGTGACCAATTCAGTTTCCACCAAAGCAATCCACAAGAAGATGCCCTTCAAAGCCAAGTGAATTGCTTTCAACAATTGGTTAATTATCAGAAGCAACGGCTTGAAGATTTTGCCATCCAGAAGGAAATTTTGCAGCAACGGGTCGAATATTTTGCTAATAAAAATGAGTCGCTCCAGAAGCGGCTCGGAGAATTCATGACACATATTTTACATCTGCAGCAACGTCTGAGTGAAGCAGAGGCACACAATCAGGAACTGCGATGTGAGATTAGGTGCTTGAGATACGGTGGTGCAACGAGCAATGCAGCCTGAGTTCATGGAATATCCGCACCGGACTGCGTTCTCTGCTGCCACTTGAGTAGGTAGCAGACTAATAGTCGTGACCAGTGACAGAATTCTTCATTCATGTACTGAAAAAACGGAATAGTACTCGCATTCTTTCACCGATGACGTATTTTTTACTCACACTTTCTTTTCAAATATATATTTAACTTCAAATCCATAATGTACCTTTCCAATGCAATGATACCTCTGACTCCCTCCATCTTGGGAACAAGATGCATCGCGTAAATAACCAACCACTCGCGTTACGAATGTTCATCTCGAGGCTAGTCCGCAAAGTACGTACACATCGTTGACGACGCATGTTCTATTGAAATCCGTCTTTGACACAGAGACAACGCCATGGTTTTCATGTGCTTCAGGGCTCTCTGGGTATCCAGCAACGATGGATCCGAGGCGAGGACAATAGAATGTAGCAGTTTGACAGATCCGGGAGTGTCTAATCAGAGAAGAAGAGGAGCATGGTAGCTAAGAAACTGGATGGTCACGGCGTCGGAGAGCAACAGCAGCTCCTCGACAGTGGATAGTCACGCAAACCAAGCTCATGGGTACAGACAACCCAGCATGTGGAGACAACCCAGCGTGTACAGACAGTCCTCCATCTTCTGTGCTTCGTGCAGAAAAGACGAGCTTCGGATATCCGCTCGGGAAGTAAATGGTACAGACAATTCGATGAGGGACCCAGTCGAAGATTCGCCCTGGACTGGAGAAGAAGTTGGCCAGGAAACCACCGGACATTGGTATCTAAATTTTCCTAGGAAATGTTTATCTAAATTTAGGTGGATTCAATTTTTTAAAGGTATGATCACTTGTTTCAGTAGTACAAGAGTAATGAGGGTAACCCCAAGGGTGGTGATGGTGATGAGCACAGGTAGAGAATTATTATTTTAAAAAGGTAAAGGAAACATGTAATAAATTAGTTAAGGATGAAAAAGAAGTCTTTTGTCGGTGTGAGGTTTTGAACTAAATACCTTACTAGTGTTTAGAATTTTACTTGTCATTTACAATAGAGTATTAACTCATGTTCTTCTCTTGAAATCTAAAAACAAAAATCTAAATAATGCTTTTATTTTGTACATGTTGTTTTCTAGGCTTAAAGCATGGCAAGCAAGGAACAAAATTCTTTCCACTAATGTCATTGTATGGATGCTGAATTTAATGATGGTTTTACCTACAAGATACGAGTCTTAGGAATAGTTTTGCTAAAGTGTCAAAAGTATGCAACGTTAAGCATAGCCAAATGATAAATTGTTGAAGTTACTATTTGTTGGTTTTTATTCAGCAATCAATTGGTTGTACAGACTTTTTATTAAAATTTCAACTGAAAGTGTTTTTTTACATATAAAAAAATAAATAAATAAATCTTAAAATAGAAGTTTTTTATTATTTATTTTTAATAAAATTAGTAGTAAAATTAGTAGTTTGTCAAACTTACATTATTTTATTTATTAATTTTTAATATAACTTTTAGAAAGAAAAATCAGTTCCGTTTGGCGGTTATTATTTTTTAAAAATTTATTAAAGATAATTTTTGTTTTGCATGATTTGAGGAGTACTATGCAAAATCTTTTTATTCCAATAACTATCACTATCTCTCTATTCTAGAATTTTAATGCCAATGTACTTGCTCTTGTTAGTTTGACAATTTTATCTTTTCTAATTTTTAAATGTTTTCAAAATTCATTGATATGCTTATTTTCAAAAATATTATTATATAAAGTACATAAAAATATAAAATAATAATTCTGTAATGTATTATTGTTTTAAGACACGCTTACACTCGTAATACTGAAATCAATTCAATTCTGTTAAATTTTTTTTTTTTTTTTCTCAATAGCAATTCAAAGTTTTAAAGTAAGACCAAATTAAAATTAATAACTTCTACAAAATTTAAAATTATACATTCTTTTGAATTATCTTAGTTTCTTTAATATAATCTAAACTTAGTGGATATGAATATATATATATATATATATATCTATATATATATATATATACATTTTTTTATAAATAATTAGTTAAAATTAAAATAAAAAAATGGATAATTTTGAAGAATTAGCATTAATATAAAACAATTATTTTTATTGTAAAACAATATTTATATTGTAAAACAATATTTATATTGTAAAACAATATTTATATTGTAAAACAATTAGTATTAATGTAAAACAATTAGTATTAATGTAAAAAAATTATTTGTAAAACATTAATGCCAATTAGCATTACAAATAATTGTTTCACATTCTTGTTCTCTTCAAAAATAATTATTTGTAATATTTTAAGTACACTCTTTATCATAAGTCTTTATTACAATAATAACTCTTTATAATTTTATATATTTTTACAAAAATATATTAAAATATGAGATATGATAGTAAAATATCCAATTTCTCTTCTATATAATATAATTCTTATATATATATATATATATATACATATATAATATTAAATATCATGGGTTCATAAAAAATTCATTATAATTTCTATATTATGTTATTAAAATTACATGATATTGATTATAATATAAAAATAATAATATTAATAATACATATGTATAGATACATATATTATGATAAATAATCAAGTTTTAGTATAAATAATAATACAACTTTGGTTTTGATAAATAATCAAGTTTTAGTATAAATAATAATACAACTTTAGTTTTGTGAAAGAAATATGTAAGATAAGAAAAAAAATTATACAAAAAAACCAAAATATTTACAGGTATGTGTATATATATATATATATATATATATCTAGAAATATGTATATTCATAAGATATTCAAATTAATAAGATATTAAAAAATTCATAAAGCTATTTAAGATTTATTTTTTGTTTGTGAGATCATAAGTTTTAGATTCTTTTATCACATTTTTCAAAACATCTATTTAAATAGATATGATTGCCTTTTTTACTTTACTTCAAAAAATTAAATATTTATATTCTTAAAATATAAATTTTATATATATATATATATATATATATATATATTATATATAATTTTTATATTAATTTTTTTCTCTAAATATGATTTAAATAAAAAATAAAAATAGAAAGTTTTTTGCAACAAACATGTATTAAATATATTTTTTCACATTGCATATGTTTATTTTTTATATTAATTTTAGAATTAGTAATATTTTAATCTTTTATATAAAATATTTTTCTTCTAGTATTTCGTATATTCAAAGTCTAATTTTAGAATTATTTTTTTTTCTATATACAAAAATTATATTTTAAATATGTCCAAGATTGATTAAAGTATTCTATGAAACTATTGGCTACATATAACCTCATGTTAAATGAAGTGCCTCTAAAAAATAGTTGATATTATATAGCATCATCCCTTGCTAAATAAATCTGTATTAATCATTTATGAAAATTCTATATTTTAACAAAAATAAATTTGGAGATATATAAATTAGTACATTTTTTCCACAATTAAGGTTTTAATTTTATGTTTCTTGAATTAAAATGTCTAAAATTGTACTTATTACGAGATAAAAAAAACATGATCAAGTATTTTTAAGAGTAACAACTTTGTTATAGAGTTACACTTTGTTGTTATAGAGTTACATAGATGCTATGATATTTATTCTTTATTCTAACATAATTATCATAGCCTATCCTTAAGTTAGACAAAAATCCTACTTATTTCTAAAAAATATTTTAAAAAATACAAATAAATTTCAAATTAATCTTAACCAAATCCTAGCTAATTCCAAAGAAATCCTAAAGTAAATCCTAATTGAATCCTAATCAACTAATAATCAAATCTTTAGTAATATTAAATTTAAATTTAAATTTAATTTTTTTATTAACCAAATCTTAAGAAAATCCTAAAATTTCTAATCAAATCTTAACTAAAACTTAAATAAATTCTAATTAAATTCTAAATAATTTTTATAGTAGATTAAAAATTTTAATAATTATTATTTCATTTATTTATTTTAATAAAAATCACTTAAACTTCGTAATTTTTTAGTTAAAAATAAGTATATAAAATTTCAAGATAACTAAAAACTGAGAGAATATACTCAGGTTTTATTAATTTTCTTTTCCAATCTTAATATCAACTTTCTAGCAACAATAAATCTTTTAAAAAAATGTAATTGCTTTCAAAATTTTCATGAATTTTGGAAACTAAGTCAACTATTAAAATGCAAAAATAACATTTTAATCCAATTGGATTTTTTTTCAAAATTACAATACTTCTAAATGATCTTCAAAAATCAATTTCTAAAAGTTTTATTCACTTGAATTTCAATTACATTTGATCTGACCTTCTAGCTTAATTTAATATTGTAACATACATCAAACATAACTAAATTTATATATTTATAAATTTTACTTATAGATCTCCTATAAAACTTACACAATACACTAAAATTTAATCTTTTTTCATTCTTAATAATTATAATTTCACCAATGACAATTCTAACTTTGCAAAGCTCTTATACTATCATTGTCCATTTAAATCTCTTTAAAAAAATATTTTAAGGAATTCTATCAAATTTGGTTTATAAATTCTATTTTTTAATTAATAAAAAAATCCTATTTTTGTCATAGATACACAATCTTGTGTCTTAAGATTTCGTTGTAACTTTAATTCACAACTAATCTCTATCCAATATCAATCTAAGGCTTTATTTGTAACTTTTGTTGAAATCTAGACTTTGCTTTTATCTATATATGTCTCTATTATTATTTTTGTTAACCTACTCAATTTTGTCTTTCTTATAATCTTAAAAAATAAAAAATCTTTTAACAAAAAATATTATTAGTACTAAATTATTCTTATTACCTTCTTAATTATTATCTATGATTCTAAAATAATTTGAAATTATAATTTTAATTAAGCTCTTTAATAGTATAATCACTTTTTCAAATAATAGCCATATTATAAGAAGTTATCAGTTGTAAATTAAGATTGAAAGTAAATATTAAGACATAAAGACTATGCATTCATATGTATGAAGTTTTTTTGTTGATTGTGAAGTAAGTATCAAGGACATGAATTTCAAGTAACCAAAAATTCAATATATTCTTATGTAATTTTTAAAAAATAGATATTTACTTAAAGCTAATATAGTATTGAAATTGGAATGACTAGTACTTAAGTCAAGAAGATTAGAAAGTCTTGAAACAACATTAAAGACTAGAAAGGCATTGATAAGAATGAAGAAGGCTTCAGTCTTGCCTCCATATATACTATCTAACTAGGAATAATATTGTTGTATGGCATGATTTATAATATGGAAATATATTGAGTATCTAGCTATAAAGAGTTTAGCTTTTATTTATTTTCCAAGCTTCAATAAGTGCTATATTTTTATTATAGAAGAAAAGTAAATATAATAATATCAAAAGATATTCTACTAATAAAATCCTTTTATATTTAATAAGATTTGTATATAAGACTTTTTAGAGCATCTAAAACTTTCTTAACATCCTTTACCATATCAAATCATAACTAATCATTCGCAAGTAGATTAGATTTTCAATAATTCCAAAGAAAATCCATAATCTTCTTTTAAAAATCCATCTTCACATCATAATTTTTTCATAGATTCATATCTCCATCTTCAACACATATATAAAGTCTTAGCTCTTAAAAATTCCTTTATTTTATATAAAATGTTCAAATTGTAGCAAATCCTTTCAAAACATTTTTTTTCTAGTAAAAGATTTTTTCCCCAAACTTTAGAATTTTATATCTCTTAATTCAACTATTCAATTTTTTTTCAAATTTCTAAATAATGTAGTATTTATTCTTAAGCTCAATCCAAAAGTATTGTCTTTAAGCAATTTTTGCTACTCTAAATCAGCTCCAAACCTTTTGCCTTTTGCATACAAAATGTAGTCCTTTAAACCAACTTTCCAACTACACAATCTAATCCTCAAAGGCCCTTTTTATGCATATAATATGCTTCAAAGAGTGATAGTACATACAAAATCAATACCTTGACTTTGAGTGCTTATATCTCCTTCACAAAAATTCCAAATCATTTAAAATTTGTACCAAAACTATATCTAAAATCTTAAACTTCTTGAATTTAATCTCTGATGTTTAAATGTCCTTGAAAGAATAATTCTAATTCCTAATAAGGCCTTAGGCAGCTTCCCTAAAGTCCATTGGACATGACTTTTGGCCAACAAGAATGAAGATTTTCATCATCCATTTCTATTCATCCATATGATTTACTTAAGTATCCTTTTTTATACAAAAATCTTTTTCTAATCTTTTTTTTTTAATAAATTTTATATAGTATGTATCCTAAACATCAAATAAAATAAATAAAAAAAAGATTTTATGAATCACTAATGATTAATAAAGGTAGCTTTAAATATATAAAAACTATTATCAATATGAAATCAATCTTAATAATAGCCTTTTTAAACTAACTACTTCAAAGTAGCAATTTAATCATATTTTGTAACCACCTAAAATCTTATAATGTGGCTCTTATTATATTATATAATAAATTATATATTTAATATATATGTGTATTATTTTTATAAGATAGTCAAACTACAACATGACATCTACTTCTTCTAAATCTAAACATCTTTTGATATGCACCAAGAAGAATCAAAGTTGAGGTTGGTATCATACTACTACTTCAACATTGTCTTTTTCATGATCCATTTTTTCTTCTTTATTTGTACAAAAATCAATGTATTTTCCAATACCTTCACCTATTAAATCTATTCACCTTCAAGTCTATTTCTTTTAACATCACAATTGTTTTTTCTATATCTTTAGATCTCCTCTCTAGTTGATGAATTCAAAATACAAAAAATTCTTCTTTAGACATATTTTCTTGCCAAGGTAAAACACTCTAAGTGAATATTTGTTCTTCAATTGGCATAATAAGTTTTTGTCCTTGTATTAATTTTTTTGGCATATATCTAATTATTAAACTATGAGTAGTACAATCAACTTATAGAATAAATGGTAATAATCTTGGCAATTTTTTTATTCTTCCTTTGTAGACTTTAATAATGACTTTAACTATTGAAAGATGACCTTTCTTATTTTTGGCATTAATTTTAGGATTATATGTCATTATAAGTATAAGCTTAATTTTGCATCCTTCAAAAAACTCTCTTGCTTCTTGTGCATCCAATTTTCTACAATCAATTATAATCTTTTTAACACATCTATATCTACAAACTACATCTTTCAATAGAAATCTATCTAAAATTTTAAATTGCTTATGTATTCTTTTTTTTCCATTTTAATTTTTTTATATAAAAAATTATAAAAAAATACTACATATGCATAATAAAGAATCCACTTACAATAAAATATGCAAGCTCTTGAAAATCTCTAAATCTTTGTTTGTATATTAAAAACTTCTTTCATCCATTGTATAGCATCTACTTTATTGAGGTCTTGCTTGCAACCAAATCATTTATATAAATGTCCCATAATAACAATCTCTTAAATTCCAAAAGTAGATTTAACTCCTGATAATGTTAAGTAAATTTTCTCAAGCCATGATAAAATCTTATTTCAATCTAAAATATAATTAGATACAAATTTACGGCACCTCTTTAATCTATTATTTTATTTTTCTCTTTTTCTATACACCTTTTATTAGAAATCATCCAAAAAAGGCATAGTCTTTTTTAAAATAAAATTTCAATTAACCTTATTCATCCCATTCATTATGTGAGCAATTGAGTTGTTGCACCATGTGGTAATGTATACATCTTTATCAATCCTACGGGTGTTCTCATAGAAGTAATATCTTTGCTTCCTTTAGCTAGTTGAAATGGATCATATCTAGAATAAAAATCTCCAATAGAATAAATGGCTCTATCTACAAATGCATTAGCAAATTTTCTAATAATTGATCTAATCATTGTATTTCTAATAGTCACTTAATTTACTAAGTTGCATATTCTAAATAAACCATAGTGTTCCATTCTTCTTTGGTATTATGAACCAAGAATCGGAATATGGTGCAAATGATGGTTCTAAGATCTTTATTTATATCTTTTTTTTCAAAAGTTCCATAAGTTTGGATAGATGTGCTCAAAGTACTGAAATTGGCATTAAATCCTTAAAAGTATATAAAATTATTAAAATAATGATTGGTGCTATAACACTTAGGTGTATACACCAAATTTCTAAAGATTCAAAAGCAAAAGCCTTTCCAAGTCTATTTAACATGTTTCTAAATTGATCTACTTCAATAGGTAAAAGAAAATTTATAAATCCTATTTTGAGTTTTTTGAGTGTAATTTCAATAAACTTGTAGCCCATTCATTTCGAATTTCTTAAATTCTTTTCTTTTGAAGCTTGTTCAACTTCAAGATTGTAGTTACTAGGCAATGGTATATGTAGAATAGATATTAGTTCGTTTTTATAAGATATTGGTAAAATAGACTAATAGTCCATAGAATAGTCATTTCAGGAGAACGGATGGTTAACTTAATTATTAAAAGTAATTAATTATAAGATTACAGTTAGAATCTGGGAATAGGGAGTAAGTATATAGGAGTTATAGAAGTTAGTTTGAGGCCCAGATTGTGATAGTCATAAACCAGGGTAAGCTTGGTGCTACCTCTTTGTTTCTTTATTGTTGAAGAGTAATGGATAGTTTTTGAATATTATGAAGTAAATTTGTGGAATAAATCAGAGATTGATTTATGAATTATTCATTATGTAATTGGAGTACTATGTAGTTGGATTATTGTGAGAAGATATTGGAAGTATGTTATCAAATTCTGTAGGAGATCGTTAATGGATGGAAGATTATGATTATTGTTTATTGAGAGTTGTGTGTCTTTCGACAGAAAAAGTCTGTGCTTATAAAAATTGTGTGAAGACAAATTTTTTGGAGTGGAAGTTTGTTATTTTTGGTGTTGGATGGAATTTATGTATTTGGAGTGGTCTTTTAAGACAGTACGAGAATTGTGTTTTGTTGTTATCAATGATTGCAGAGTACTATTAGGAAGTGGAAAGCATTGTAGTATTCTTTAGTGATTTCAGTGATTCAGAATACGATTAATTGTGTGATCCTAAGAAATAGAACTCATGTACTTAGTCTTTCCATGCGTTCGAATCCTCCTATACAGGTTAATACTGAAAGGAATTTGTAGAATAAGTAAAATGACAATTACAATATAGCTACATACTTTATTTTTCTCTCCATAGTCTTTTACTCGGTCTTAATTAACTTCATAATCTTAAAATGCATGTATAGTTGAGTAGAATTCTCTTGAATATATTTGTACTACTTGATGTTCATCTTCTTCTCTAAATTTTGTAAGTTCTTTCAAGAAATATTTTAAATCTATCTCCATATATATACTTGCTATCTTATCATCTTTATCAAGTACACCCATTCTTTTTAAGTCTTTTTTTTTTTAAAAAAAATTACATCTTTTAATTTTTATTTTCATAAGTCATTAAATCATGTATATATAGCAAATCTATTCTAGATAATTTTACAATACATATACAAAATTACTTTCTTTTCTATGTGAAAATACCTCTTTTTATGTATGACTACATTCCTATTCTATAGTGGTACTCTGTAAAAATCCTTAAATTCTTTATTAATCCCTGGTAATGGACTACTTTGAAGATAATCTCAATTATGCTCATAATTAGTAAGTATAGTTAGAAATTATACTGCTTGCTTGCCATCCAAGCTTTTAATATATGCACATGCAAATCCATCATCTAACACCTTAGTTTGTGTTTTACAATTATAATATATAGTTGTTCAAGAATCACTACATATGAAGTAATATCTTAAATTAAAAAAATTTGTTGAATAGTTACATCTCTAATTTTCACCTTTATATTAGAACAAGCACCTTAGAGGTCTCTCTGTAAATTATTTGCTATCCAAATCATTCAACCATATTTAATGTCAATAGACTACCTTCTGCATTTGTAAATTTCTTTTGATATAATATTAATTTCACATCTATGGTCAAAAAGAACAATTATTGGATCTATCAAGTCCTCCATCTTCACCAAAGTCTTTGTTGTGGCTTTGGCCTAATGACCTCTAGTGTAGTGATCAAGGCTAAGAGCTGAAATAAATCTTCATTAGTTGGAAGTTTATTCTAATTTACAAGGAGTGAGTTAATCTTATGAATTTTACTAGTTATAGCTATTAATTAAATTTTAATCAAATCACTCTTTATTCTACTTATTCAATCTAAGTAATTAAGCCAAAATCCTACAACTAATTTATCTTTATCATATTAAATCATCCAACAATTTAATTCCATAATTATTATTAATTATTATTAATTTTTTCTTAATTTTATATTTATATTTATATTTATTTTATTTTTAATATATATAATTATTTTATATTATTATTATTATTATTATTTTATTTAAGTCAAAATTTATCTATTAATAAGAAATCATCCTTAAATAATAATTCATCCACATATTTCATTTAGGTTTAAGAATTCATCTTAAAATAATTTTATCCAATTTAATTATTCATCTAATTAACCTTATTAAACCTAATCTTAATTTATCTACTATTACTAGAATTGATTTGGCAATAATTCATCAACCTAATTAATCTTTTTTGAATTCTTATGGAGAAGATTAAAGATGTGGCCATCAATTGGTTTTGAAGCAAGCTTCTCTACCTAGTAGCACTACCTTCGTCTACCTTTACAGAAGTGATTCTAGCTCAAAGATTACCGAGCCTCAATATGACAAGCTTACTCCTCTACCATTGTACTTCCACAGCTTAGAGTCACCACTAGTAAAGGATGTTGCTTGAATTACTAATATGCTTTCTTAAATAATGCTAAAATATTTAGAGTAACTCAAAGCCTCCATCCATCATAATTAGTTGTGACAAAATTTCAATCCAGCACCACCATTATACTACTTGATGAATCCTAAGTGACCTCCATTCTTGGTAAATTTTTTTCAATCACACAAATTTTTAAGGCTTCTACGATTCATATCTATAGCCGCAAATCTATTGTAAGATCAAATTGCTTTCCATGCAACTGCTTTCCATATTTTGACTTAACAACCAATATTAATAGTATGACCTTGGAGTTCATCTTCCACTATCATCTTTAACCATTGTTGCTGATACAAGCTTATTACTTCTTTAGCATATATTAATTTCCTTGTAAAAATTAATGAAATACTACTACATAGGTAGTTGACTACTTATGGCCATAATCATGGCTGATAGAAGAAAATCAACTCCTCCTTGATGACCTTGCTACAAAATAGTGGCAGTTGACAATTAGAAGAAAGTCTAAACTATACAACCTCTACTTCGACATTGAGATGCAACAACAAGTGACATATATGTACTTTCTTCCTAAACACCAAATCAGCTAGTCTAGAGTCTCTTCTTTATCATAAGATCATTGCAATTATACGTAACTTCAACATATCTTTAATGGCATTTAAAAACAATCCTATATCTTCTTGATGTGTTCCAAAAGAGGAACTTGGTTGTGAATATCCATGGCTAGCTAACATAAATTATAACATCCATCGAACAAACTGCATTGCTTTGATTTATGTATTCAGTTGGAAAGTTGGTTACTATTAAGGCTTGACCATATTGAGAACTTGTAGTTAATAGATCCTTCAATATCCTTGCCTTTGATGCCACAAAATCAACTAATTAATCAAAGTGTGCCATTAGTCAACTATGGTACCTTTGCCACGTCCTTGTTTAGTAGCAAAATTTATAGCCATATTGAATTAAGAAGTAACAAGAAAAAATAGATTAGGATTAATATCCCTTGCTATAGCCACACAATCTTAGCTCTTCATTGTAGCACTACTATTGATACCAAAGAAGAGAATGCAACTAGATCTAGCACTAGAATGCATTGTGGCACCTTACAAAGATATCTAATACTGAATTTAATAATAATAATAATATGTAATTGCCAGCACTGTTGGATAGCATTTACTAAGAAGTATAATTGTCATACCTTCTATTTGCCTAGAATAACCATTATAGAAAATAAAAACATCTATTTATTGATACTATCAAATTTTATTAATACCACCTTTAGTATCAATGAGCGCTTTAGTACTTATAAATTCTAATATTGTGCCTTGACTCACCGAGCGACCAATAGAAAAAATGGAAAGAATTTTTTCATAGTAATATCCAACAAGGGAGCACAATCCGTACTTCTGGATACAATTATTGGATAAAAATAGTAGCTACACTTTATAGGTATAAATACAAAAAAACATAAGATCCATTCCAGAGTATTACTTGATGAAGGAATATAAAGAGATAGAATTAGGAATAAGAAAGTAAAGAAATATTACACCACAATACTTTCTATCAAGAAGCACTTACAATGTTTTATGACCTTGATGTCATATTATAATTCAACTATATGGTGAAAATATAATCAAAAATGAATTTCTAATTCATATGTGATTATCTTAGTTCCATAGTAATTCAAGATATTTAAACATGGCTTTTATAAAAGCCTCATAGTTTATTTTCTTATCTTAATAGTTAGTAGGTTAAAAGTTAGCTAGTAATTTTACCTTCTAGGATGTAAAGACTTTTTTATTACCTTAGAAAGACCATAAATTGATAAAATCAGGTTAGAAGAGGTAAATAATTAGCATGATTGATACTAGGATTAAGTTGAAAATAGAGTTGGACTAAAATATCCCTAAGATAGGTTAGATTGATATCTAAGGGTTGACTGTTTGTGAGACATGGTTGAAATCAGACCTCCAACAATTAAAATGACCACCTCAAACAAAATATGAGGGCATTCAAAGATTGGCAATTAAGGTTGGAGAGCTAGCTTGGAACTTGTTCCATAGACATATTGAAAGTTGGCACTTTGGGATTAGGTAAGATTTCTATGATATCTGAAGATCTATCAATTGGATCAATGTGAAACTTGACATGATATTAGAAGTCTTAAAGATCAAGCTACATACCAATTTTGAGTTGAAGTTTACAATTAGAGAAGGAGAAATCACTACTGGAACATTTGCATCAACTTTCAAGTTTGTGGCTAAGTAAAATCAATGTGGTTTTTGGGCATTTTTTCATGATTTGTAAGTTGGATTGAAATAAATTCTTTTGAATACATAGAAGACTTATAGTGGCATTTGTATGCAAAAATTTTCTCTAAGTGGATGTTTAGATTAAGAACTATAGCTTACTAAATCTTGTTGATTAAGATTAGGGCTTGCAAAGAAAAATCAAAATTGCCTAACTATGAAAGTAATAAGACAATTGGAGTTTATGTATGATTGAAATTACTAAGAAGAGTGTTTTTGAGCACTTTTGAATTAAAATTCAAATTGCATTCTTCTTATAAGGATAAAACTTATTAGAATTTTTAGATACTTGTAAAATACAACCTTATCTTCTATAGCTAGATCTTGGTACATTCTCAAACAGGACGACACACGATACAACATAAGTGGTGAATCCAATGTAAAAGTTTGAGGTAGAAGGTATTAGATTGAATTTATAGTTATTTAAAATTAATGGCACAAGAAAGCAAGAAGATTGAATGTAGAATTTTTGATGGAGTTTTGGGTGGAGCTTCAAGTGGATTTTCTATTGGTGAACAAAATATATATTGTGATCCAAATACTACAAAAAATTTCAAGTATTTACATTATTTATACAACAGTAACAAGGCAATGATCACAAAGAAGCTTTGGCAATTAAAACATTGCAAGTGGTGGTTAACAAGATTGACCAATTTGATGGGAGGGATATTTCCAAATATTTAAGATGTTATGTGTAAAAAATAGAATTGAATCATGTTTTTGAAGAGAAGATGATTCTTTTATTTGAACTTGCTATGGTATTAGAGATAAAGGAGCATATAAGGTCTATTAAGGGGCAGTTTAGAAGTTCATGGGAGGTGTTTTTAAATGCATTGAAGGATAAGTATTTTTTGGAAGATACTAATTGAATTACTAAGAAATCATTCTTGAAATGGATTAAATGACCTAACAAGACTTTGCAAGCTATAGAATTGTTAAAAAAATATAAAAGGTAATTTTTAAAACTTTTGTTCTTATCTACTTCAAATTTGTTTTCTACCACATTATGATATAAAACAACCTTTGAAAGTAAATTTTGATAAAAACATATGACTTTCTGGCTCACCATTTATACCTTCGTGTAACATTCTCAAAACAATATACTCCACCTTTTTCTTGTCTACAAAGAAAACTTTATTTTTCAGCAATTTATTGTGGCACTTTATATTGATATCTCAATCTTTCTGATAAATTATTTTTAAAATTTCACCCACCCATTCTCTAATGCCCGAGTTGTCTGCATGTATCTAGGTCCCATCACTCTTTTGTAGACACCCCGCAATGGAACCCTGCTGACAACACAGTGGAAAATGCCTCTCTATCTTGGTGACGCGATCTCTGCAGCATTCTTCTATAAAAATCGGTGACAATTGGCCGCATCCTGAAACCCATACCGATAAAAATAAAAAAATAAAAATAAAAATAAAAATCTTGTGCGCCTCGGGTTTCAGTCCTAGACTGACTCGGGTTTATCGTTTTCTGTGCAGCAGATGAAGAGAAAAGGTGAGTTGTCGGCATTAAACTGCGCCACCAATGCAGTTTGTGATTAGAACGACGTGAGGCGTCGGTGTAAACGCACGCCAGCGAAGCAGTTTGCATGGAGCGGAACGTGGGAAATACATGATACTTGTTATTTAGATGTTGGCAAATGGCAGACTGTACACAAAGCAGCTTCGTTTTACAAATTTCTTCGCTCTTCTCTCTTGTTACAAACCCCTTCTTGGCTCAACTCCATTTCATTCAGATCATCAAGGTATGTTGTTCGGCAAATGGTGTCTTTCAAAAGTGGTTTCATTACTTGTGTATTTGCTTTGTTTGTGTAGTATTGGTCACAACTTATGGTTCGGATGAGGAAGGTGATAGTGAAGTAGGGCATGTGGATCAACTGGTCGATCCCACTGATTGTAAATCTGGTCATTTCAATTCTTTTTCGAGTTTGCTCTTCTAGCCGGAAGGATAAGCGCGGGTTGTACATGCGACTATGTTTCGTTGTTGACGATGCATCTGACATGAAACTGCCAGTGGGTATAGCTGAATCCTCACATGTTCAAGGGTAATATTGTTGTTCAGAGTTGGAATTCCAGAGACTCGAAATTTTCAGAAGTTAGGTTTACGAAGAGTTCACGTTACAATCAAGATGTCTGGAGCGCAAGGTGCGAATCCCCCAGGGAGTTTCACCGACACAACTTACAGCAGCGGGCCAGTCGCAGAAACACATGCCACACAGCACAAGAACGATTCCACTGACGACGACAAGGGCATCCCCAATCAGTTTGCTGTAGACAGTGCTCCCAAGCCCAATGCGGCCGCTGGTCTCGGCGGTCCCGTCTTCGGTGGGAACGAGGGTGCTGACAAGGGTGTGACTGGCACCGGCACTGGCGAGTAAATACCGATGGGCTTGTTTGCGAGGGGTGGTGTACATATCTGGTAACAAATCGGAATCTAGGTGCAACATAGTTGTCAGTGCTCGGCATGGCGAGTTCGGTGTGCTTTTTATGCTGCGGCGTAGAGCAGCTCCTGTGTGTATATTGTAGTTAAAATCCTGCTCTTGAAGTTCAGCAGGAGGAAAATATGTACACTTCTTAAGTTTTCACTGAAAGTTAAAAACCTTTCTGACCACCCATTTCTGCTTGGAGCATAGTTCTATGCCACAAAGGACATGCTGGACATGTAAGAGTGACCAGGAAAGGGAGATAATTTTCCATGTATCGAATTGTGCTGCCGTTACATTTGCGACGATATATTCCACGCCTTAACAGTGAGTACTGTCACTGTCAGACTTTCTCCTTGATAATGATCCTTGCAACAGTTTGCCAATGGATCGGCACGGCCTTTACTCTTGTGCAACGATCTCACGGTGAAGAAATGGGGCTACATCTCGACACGCTTCCAAAGTGTGAAGAGTACAAACCACAATCTTGAAACTTCGATTCCACGCGTCTTCACCATTCATCTTACAGAAGATGTGAAGAAACAGATCTAAATCCGGAACCTAGACAGAGATTTCCTCAATACCGGAGTTGGGCATGAGAAGGGTTGCGTAGGAGGAGACGCTAAAGGCTGCTCAAGTCGCTGCTTCTAAGGCAATGAATTCGAGATATGCACACAAACCTTTCCGATGCGAATGGTTTTCCATGCTGTTTCTTGTATATCCGAGTGATTGATTCCAACATAGCTCGCAAGATCTATTGCATTAAAACAAGCATGATGCTCGCTTTTAAGTGTGAAAGTATTTTTGTCTAGGGTTTTCCACATATTTCATTCGTGGGTTTCTAATCTAAGGGGGATTATCCCATTTCGCAAAACAGGCACCAAGCTCAAACTCTGACCTTTTTACGTTCTGTTTGTGGTGCATGTGTGTCTATACACACAATTGTTGGGTAGCTGGCTCAGATTTTGTAACCAGCTGACTTACTAGGATCCAATTGTTGGGAGTTCTTCATAAAGACGCTACATATCTCGGAGGGGTTTTTACAATGAGGTGAGTATAAACATTTGTGCACACATACTCACCTCATTGTAAACCTCTTAAGTGTGAATCATCTTAACCATGCAATCTGCTTGAAATGCCTCCGTCTTCTCCGTTAAAGTCAACGACAATCCATCAAAGAACACCAAATTGGGAATAAAAGCATTAGATTCCTTTGTAAAAAATTCAATTTGCATGTTCCAGCCAAAAGTCCCATCTATCAAAAAGTCATGAAGAAACAGCACTGCGGGCTTCTCTGAGGCGCCCGCGGACCACACTTCACTCTTGGGTTGCTCTCACGACACCTAGCAGCAAACCAAGGTGGTGCTAGTGTCTACTTTTACAAACTAGGATTTTAGTCCACAAGCCTAATATTAGTGCTTCAATTGGCTTGTCTATAATCTGCAAACCAAAGCTTGATGCCCTCTCCATCTCAAAAAACCCCGTCCACATCTCATTGCCTAATATCCCATGCCAAAATTATCCACACTTCATATTCAAAATCACTAATGCAAGTTTTAGATTCAAAACTTTCATGTAGAGTGGTCTTGTCCAAGCTCTATCATACCTGTGAAATCAAAATTTGCAAATATCTTGATTTCAACATAGTTTTTGGTTGTATAAATTTGTAGTGAAACTTCAAGCAAAGTAATATAAGCCTTTTTAAGAGGCTTATGATACACAACAATTGTACAATGGTGGAGTCAATTAAAAACACAGTGCTTAGTTGGCAAGATTGATTAGAACATAGTTGGGTTAGTGCAGAAAAACATGGTCAATGTAATGGTGTTCAAATATAGTTTTTGATGAATTGTAAAGGTAATGTTGAAGCTAGTATTGTTATTTAAAGTTCAAGGTGATGTGACAATCATGGATCTCCAAATATTGTACAACTTGTCAATATAGTATGGACTACATATTTCAATCCAAAGCTCACTCTCATATTCCATATTCTTAAATTCATATCAAACATTTGAATTACTACCAATGACAATGATTTTTATGTCATGGAGGACAATTGCTACAAAGTGATATAGCCAAGAAGTTGAGTAAAAGATTATAGAACACATGCATGAGAACCAACTCCTCTGTTAATTTCCAACCCACATTTCTCCATCTAGCACCATTAATAATGAGAATCTCTCCTTCTAGTGTATAAACTAAATTATGTTTGCAATATTCATTGAAGTTGCAAGTTTGAAAAAAAAAACAATTTTGATTTAGAATTTCTTTTTTATATTTATGATGTATTTTAAGATATATTTAGTTATGTAAAAAATTTAAAGAAATCCATAGTTTAAAATGTGCTAAGTAATTTGATAGGTATTAAATTTCTATTATTAAAGCTGACATACTAAATAAGTAATAATTGTAAAAAGTTAAAAATCAAGACCTATAAGATTTACATAATAAGAAAAGAAAATAAAATTTAACCACTTTCAACTGAGATCTCTACATTTCTCCCTGTATAATGAAAAAGTTGTAGTTATTTACAACTGAAACATTTGAGTTTTTCAAATCTGAAAAAAGATATAATGGATAACAAAATTATCGCCAGTGTGTGACACTCCTTCTCTTGAAATTAGATGAATATTTTGGAGTGAAACTCACAAACAAATTACAGAAACATTGCACTAAACAAGACCATTTGATAAAACTAAAGAGTACACACACAAACAATCTTTCATTTTGCAATAGGAGAAGTTCAGCAATACTTGAAAATCACTGATTTCCAAATCCAAGCTACGTTACTCAAAACCGCCTTGCCCCCAGATTACAAATTTATCACAACATCCTCGTGTACATGTTTCCCCTAAATTGCAACATGCTCCAATACATCATAACAGATGAATAGTAGAAGAGCATGAGCAGAGTGAAAAGAAAACTGTTGCAGTAATAATACAAAAAAGAATAGAGGAAAATAGATCCTCTTTCGTTGCTTGAAGATTCACAGCCAAGAGCCGTAGCAAAAACCTAAACGTCGTGTCTGGACTAACGACTGTGGAAAAAACACCGATGCGCTTCGGTCAGCGGTGGCTGCGCGCATCGATTTGCGGTGTTTTGCGTCGTGTCGTGGTCGGAAAGGATATATAGAAACAATACTTGGATTACCTTCCAATCTGCTGGGTACACACGGCATTTCATGGGGCGCATGAGCCGGCATCTCTCAAATCTCTACACTCTGCACAAGAAGAAAACCTCAGACCATTTGCAAATGTTGAGAGTAGAAGTGCAGAGTAGTATGCAACAAACGTCACAAGTGACGGGTTAAGAGATTTTTGAAGACCTGGGAAGACAGTCACGGCACCTGCAAGCGCAGCGTAAACTTAGCCCACCCAAGGGCCTTGAACACACAGCAGAACCAGGAATCCGCACAGGGCGATGGTTGCTCGAAGTACAGGATTCGCTGTTGCCGCAGCCCTACGCTCCAAAACATCCAGCCATGGCGCAAGCATCGCCCAACTCATGTATCTACCGGGCCAGGTCACAGCTAGCGCCACAAGGATCGGACCACTCAAAATCGCCATAGCTGCTTCAAGCTTCCGAATCTGAACCAGCCTCTCGTCCCCGCAATCCCAACTCGGTCCTCAAAAGCTAACTGTAAATCTGTGAAATTCGCAACAAACGACGAACTCTAAGACACTCAGACAGACATTCTTCTCAAGCATCGCATCCTCTTGAAAGAAACCATAGTGCGGCTCCTGTGCATCCAAATCACTTCGCAAATGGAAACCGGACCAAAGTTCCGCTGCATCTCGCACACAATATATTCCCAGCTAGAATTTTCGCGCGAGTGAAGAGAGTTCAGACTGTCAAATGAACAGTACCGCAGGGAAGGGTAAAGTACACGATGAGATGTTGAACGAGCAAGCTGGCCTGCCTGGAGGTGCTTCCGGGGCACGGATTTGGACGCTCCCTCAAGCTGCAAATTGGACCACAGGCTGTAAAAGAGGAGCACATAGGATTTCTTATAGTTGATGCTCAGGAGACGGAGCGCCAAAGTCGAAAAAATTGATTTTGTAGGTGAGTCCACATCTCGGTGGTCGTGCAATAACCTAGAGTTTGCCAGATTCCCGCGGTCGGGCAGTTCAGTTCTACACCGAAGCTCGGACATTTTGAAACTGTGACGAGAGGTATCTTCCACCAAGACCCAACAGATTATCATGTCTATAATTAGATTGTCGTTTCCAAAAGCGCGACATCTCAAAGTTTGCGTGGCTCCCTGAGTTCCAAAATCACCTTCACGGTAGCGGACATTGTATTCCCGGAATCATACTCCACCCTCTATTGTTACCCCGGCGTAAAGGGATGTCAGAGGACGAGCCAATCGACGATTGGGATTGCCAGTGCTCGATTGCGAAGCTGACAATAAAGCACGGAACATCCCAGAGCACCGATCTACGCCAGAACACGAATCCTTTGGGGAAGAATTGAAAGCCAGGATTGAAAGCAAAATCCTTGCCCTAATTTCTAGCGTTGGGGGTTTTTACAATTCCACTGTTCCAGCAAGAGCAAATTAAAAGAAGAGAAAACACAGACACAAACTGCGCTAATTTTCTAACTTACTGCACAGTTCTTGTGTGTGAGTAGAGACGAGCTGCCAATTTCTTTCTGCATTCTTATTGACTGCATACCAATGTTCTCTTAACGAGGTTGCTTTTTTGTAAAGACGATGTGGGTGACTTCTTCACCCATTAGGCCCCTTTTGGACTGAGTCAAGCTGGAAGTGCTTGGCATAGTTTGGTATTTGTAAACTCCAGTGTTGAAATTTCTTCGAAGAGTGGGTTGAATAATAGGGTTAGAGGCAATGGAGTTCTATGGCTTCTTGTAATATATTCCTACCTAGATGTCTCTGCTAATCTTTCTTCATAGAAACACCAGTTTTTAGCAGATTTTCTGTATTTGGGTTTAAACTTTATTTTTCTCTTCATTGACTTTCATTCCAAGTGAATAATTCGACAACTACAACAAGAAAGAGCCTTAAACCAAATTATGCTAGGTTTGTAGTAAGAAGTCTTCTCTCAATAAAAAAAACAGGCTTCAATAAGGAAAGGTCTTTTTAAAAATAAAAATAAAAATCTTTACCAAGGTTTTTGTCAAAAATTAACTTTGTTTTGTGTGTTCTTGTATATACAAAATTAACACAATTTTTGCAATTTTGTTCTTAACATTTGAGTTTTAAAAATCCAAGACTATGCACTCATGATATTGTTTTTTCTAATAAGGATAATTTACAGCTATATATATATATATATATATATATAGCTATTACATACAAAGTCAAGTTTTTTTTTTGGTGTAATATTTTTTTTGATGTAATATATATATATATTGGAGTTTAATTTTATTTTGATTTTATATTTCTTTCTTTCTGACAACTATTTGTGTAACCAACATAATTAAACAAGTAAGGAAAACGAAATATTTTTTAATTCAAACTTAAACCAACTCTTTCTAGCATATTATCTTATATTTTTTAATATATTTTGAAGAAATAATACAACAATTTAATTAGAGGAAGTACAATGTATTAATGCCTTACTTGACAAATGTGGGCCATAAACCTTTTGATTCTACAACCTGTTAATGTCTGTGTATATACATGTACATACATATGTTTTCACATTTTAATCAAGTCAACTGAATGAAAGTCTTGCAACACAAAGCAATCTTGTAAGGAACGGAAATTGCTTTGATTAATACAGAATAGTGTACCTGGTACAGAAAAGACTTGACGTAGTTCAACAATACTATTCATTATAGTATTACACAAAGGAAAGATGATGTCTCTTGCTTAGACTTTGACCTTACTTACCAAAAAGACTTGTGCTTCACAACATCGCAACGCTGTCCTCCCCCCACAAGCTTTAGTTATGCCCAACCTTACGTATCAGCAACTGGGTCTACCTCAATCTATGTCCTCACAAGAGCAAAATCATCGCCACATAACGCATTAAAAAAATAGTGTGGGACCACAATGAATGGTGTTCGTGATTGTGGCTGAATGAGAGGATCACATTGACAGTAAATTAATGAGTTTGGCACTGACTGGACTCAGATTGTGCTGTAAGTTTTTTTTTTTTTTTTTTTTTTTTTTTTCTCTTAATTTTCTAGATGGAAATATGATAATTTTCCGTTAGGGCTACAGGTATTATTGTGGACAGACATTCTTATTGAGTCCTCATTGGATTCTTTACTCTTTTGATGTCTCGCAGGGAAGGAATCGAGATGCAATTAAAAGTGAAACGCAACGAAGTGATTGCACAGTGAATTGTGTGTTCGCTTTCCGCACAAGGAGGTTCGACTCATGGGGCGGAGCTGGGTTGTGAAACGTGAACGAATCTGGGGCATTGAAGAAGAAGGAGAAGAAGAAGTGAAGAAAGAGTGAGTCCACAGTTTATTGGACAATGATATGCAAAGAAACTCGAATGTAACTCCCAGATGATGCCTCCGCAAGGGCAGCGGCCCCCATTACTTGATCAGACATTCGTCCAAATTCCTACATCTCGTTGCAACATCTGTGACAAATTATCTCGGACAGGAACGGCTCCAATGTGGAGTTTCCATGTCGGTTGTCTACTATTCACCACTACGTACCACACGCACGCTGTAGTCTACATCGTCTGATGCATCCTGAACATACCAAAATGGAAACGGCGATGGGTGAATCAGCAGCGGTTTCCGGACAGCAACCTAAGAACGCCGTCGGAATTTGCAGCTACCAATGTACAGTCGTCCGGCTTCGCTCTCCAACAGACCGCGCTTACGATGAGGCTATTTGACGAGTCATCTTCAGAAAATTCCGAATTCCCCTTCGAAACCAGTCGGTCGGCACTCCAGGAGCTCCCAATAGTGTTCAGGCGCAACACAGCCGGATTGTAATAATCAAAGCTGTGTGATAAGATGGGACTACACTTCTGGCTATCGTACACGAAAGCTTGATTGGTTTCCGAGCCACAGGCGATGAGCCCGTCTTCGCCTCTGACAGACAACCCCGTGAAGTTCCGCACATTATAGTGGCTGTCAAACGACTTGACGGGCGCATTACAACGTTGGGAAGCGACGGGAGCAGTTCTGCAGGATGAGCAGCTCATGGATTGCACGTCCCAGAGCTTCACAGAGCTGTCGATGGAGGAAGACACCAACCTGTGGCTATCCAAGAATCTAACGTAGCTAGTTGCGCGCTTGTGGTGAGCCAGTGTTAGAAGCGGGGTTGACAGCCACCGGGTGTCGTAGAGATACACATTGCTGTCTGCGGAAGCCAGGGCAATGAGCGAGGACGATGCCGGACCGAATTCGGCGCAGCAGATAGGGCTGAAGGTTGAATGGAAAATAATTGCCACACTCTGTTCTGAGCTTTGGTCCCACATGCGAACCGTTCCGTCATCGGAAGCAGAGGCGATGAGGTCGGGAAAATCCTTGCTGTAGTCTATGCTCCATATTCTCTGGCCGCCGTTCTCATCCCTCTCACAAATGGCGCACATTCTTTCCACGTCCCACTCGGCAACAACACCGTCATAATCGCCGCAAGCGATGACATTAGGCCTTTCCTGATGCCATTGCAAGCTGCTCAGCTTCGCAGGAGTACAAACCTCCTGAACACAGCACCGCGCATGGTCGATGTCAATTGCCGAAGCTCGCCATTTTCGAAGCCGTCGCTGCTTCAAATACTCCACAGATTCCTCTTCGTCATCGTCTTCATCTTCATCAGCTGAACTGAGCCCTGACACAAGTGGTGAATAAGCATAGACACGAATTTTCCGGGCGATTCCACCAGTCGCGAAGTACTCATGTGTTTTCTCAAATGCAATAGTGCCTATGATATCCGTGGATGTTAAATTCTGATTTTGGGTTTTGATCGATGCGACGACTTTGAACTCCCACGAACTTCCACGGGCCTCCCCATGATGCACTTCACTCGGCACGTCATCCGGTTCCTCCTTATTGCAGCCACAATTCAATGGAAACATGGACGCGTCAGGATTTGAAGCACTCGACATGACTGCATCGTTGCCTTCATCATGTAAAGGTATGTATCTACTGATATCCTTTGCAGATTGTGCTTCGTGAGAAAGTTCGGAGGAAGACCGTGTTATCCTTAACTCTTCATGAGGCAAATTCGGCAATGAAGCCGGCCTAGTGAGGAGACCCTCCTCGTGTTTGATGTCCCCGTACAGAGGACTGGTCCCGGGAAGCATAAGAGACTTGGATTCCTTCCCCTGCTCGGTGGTACCTTCTGAATCTTTGCTGCCTTCCGGAGGACATATATGTGTCAGCTCATTATCTACAACTTCAGATACAGAACTCTGCTGCGCCGTCTTCTTATAATCATGTAAATCCTGGATGTTGAGACCCGGAACCTTCACTTCGATATCGTGAACAGAAGAAGTTAATCCCACCGACTTCTCTTCCAATTCAATTTTCCGACGCTTGTGTCGGTTCACCGAAGAGCTAACTCCAAGTCGAGTTCTCTTAAAGGAAAAGCGACACTGATTATTTAGGCTTGACCTGAAGGAGTCGTACAGGGGTAGTCGAGGAGTACCCAGGAATGAAGATGTTGCGCTGACCACATCATCTCCTGACGATGAGTTCGTGAAGAAATGATCTCCTGAAGCCTGGACGTAACAGGAAACTAACTAAGGTTTAGCCACTACCCACAAAATTACAAAATCACAAAAACAACCTTCAAAATTCTCTTATAGGTTCTCACAAGAAAGACAAGGTTTGCTTCCGTGTGACTCCGAGAGCTGTTGACTTCAACTAGACGGACGATTACTCTCCTGCTTAGAGAAAGGGCTTGCTAAACAACCTGGAGGTTGAATATGCTATTGCAAGAATTGTTACATATCTCTTGATACTCTGAGTAGATTGCAAAGGATTCAACGAACTTGGATTGTAGAAATAGTTACATCACTGCGAGGTAAGAGACGGAAGATATGTCATACACTAGGAAGAGGATAGAACTTTCTATACCACGATTTGAACTGCAATCTCTCCCCGACAACTTCCTCCCAAGCACGATACTGATGTCCCACATCTTGAATTGGACTCAACCGCCACCTTCTGACCTTCCCCGATGATGGCGATCATGAGTAGCACACAAGTAAGCACGAATTCGACGATGCAGAATTCAACTCCCTTCTTGGCTCACATCCAGAATGAGGTATTCTACCCAATCCCAGCCTTTAGCTCCTACTGAATCATCACAATGCTCATTGAAAACCCGTCTTATTGCTCCACGGAATTCGCAAAACCCGAGAGAGCGCAGTTGTCCGACTGATTGTGAGCAATTACTGAGCGCATTAGCTCAATTCGGTAGAGTATCTGTTCTCCCCTGTGTCAGAGACGACCACGACCGCCCCCCGCGCGCCTCACCGACGCCGGCAACGCCCCCTGATGACAACTGAGCGACAACTTGGGAGGATGCAAACAGTGGAGTCTGGGAGAAACACATCAGTAAACATTTACACTCGAGTTGAGTGCGAGTCCCTGCTGCCCCCACTATCAATCAGACTCAAGCAACGCGCACTCAATCTAGCCATTCCTTCACCACTCTCCCCGCGAATGATCGCTCCAACCGCTCCACCAGCCTCCAATCCTCGGTCACTCACCGCAGATTACCACATTCAATCACCTCCTGCTACTACTAATTTTTTCCTCGTCACTGGCTCTCCGCCACGACATCCTAAGATTGAATTGACCGTTTGTGGGCGTCACCCTATCCCAGACAGTCAGGCTAAGACTGCTTGTTGATGATTGATTGGGGAGTTTAGCAATGACGGGAGCCAGAGATATCGTGGGGGAGAGGCGGACGAGCAATTTATGGAGTCTGACCGAGAGACGGAAGGCGAGAGACTGGGAAGGAGAAGGCCACGACACAGGCAACACGGTGGCCGCTTGCAAGCCTAGCACTCAGCCCATAGCCACGTTCAACCGATTTCTTTCCTGTGTATGTTTCCTTCGCCTCTAGTTCTCGTTCCTTTCTCTGGCAGTGAGTGGGCCCTTTTACTGCCGCCATAGCCCATTACGGTTCCTACGCTGCTGCGACACGCGAGAGATTATTACACTCACCTCCAGCCCCGATTTTGTACGCGCGTGCAAGCCTCCCTTTCCATTTTTACCGTTGGGGAGTGGGGTGCACTCAGCGTGGGGATTGTACCCTCTCTCATGTGCGAGTTGCGCTGCAAAAGTGCATCCAGAATCTGATAACGAACGCGGGATTGATTCTGTTATGCTGGAAGGTGGCGCGGATTTCGTCACGGCGCACGATCGACGCATTGCTTCTTCCCAATCGGGCCGCGGCAGCAGCCGCGGCGGTGACGCTCCAGAACTTGCTCGCCCGGCAGCCAGCTCCGCACCACCACCGGAATCTTGTGCGTCGCAATTTTATAACGTGAATTAACAGAGTTTTACATTTATCTAAATAATAGTACTATTATTTTTCATAAAAAAAACTTGTGTAAATATGCATATTATTTATTTATTTTAATTTTAATTTTAAATGTATACATATTTAGGGGAATATTAAATAGACCCATGTTTTTTCTAAATCAATCCACCCATTCTAACCATCATGAAAAAAATAATGATTTCTAATTTCATTTCTCCAATATTAGATCTATAACCAATAAAAACTGACCACATTCATCAGGATTAACATATTCTTCATTAAGAGTGGATCTATTTAGTAAAAGCATGGGTCTATTTAACATTCCTCTATATTTATATTTATATGTTACTAGTGGAAACACATGTAAGGCTCACAATAGTTATTTATAGATAATAAACTGGAGGTTATGCAAGGTTTTGTGTTGGTGGTCATAACAACAATTTCTTTGATTTTGACCAATGCAAATGTTTCTTTATGTCTTTGTTTTATATCTAAGCTTTCTTAATATATAGATGTCTTTGATTATGCACCTATTTGTGATAACATTGTCTTATTTGTATTTATTTTATTTTACTTTATTTTTCTTCTTGTGGCATGTGTATCATTACACTAGTTGTTTACGTGTATATATGTATTTTATGTATTAGGATAGTATTATTCTCTTTTGTTGACCAAACTTGTTGTTTAATCTTTTTATCAGAAAATATAAGTTGTTGATGGGTTGTGGGAATAATAAGTACATATTGCATTATTATGTCATCAACAAAACAATTTGTCAAGTGTTATTTGATTTTTCATCCAAATTGCTTGAAAAATATTCAATCAGTTCTGAAATATACAATTTCATTCCTCCACTTTTCTTTGTTGTAATCTTCAATTTTTCTAAAATCAAAGATTTTCAATTTATGAACAGATAGCTATTAATCTAATTTTGATCCTTATTTACAATGAGCATCTCAACCAAAAAAAGAAAACAAAAAAAACTATAACCACACTCTTTTGGCACTTTTTATTACATTGTTTGCAAATCTCTATTATTTTTTGTTTGATCGATAATAAAATGGTGTATTCTCTCTACATACTTTTTTTTTTTAATATTTTTTAAATCCTTCAAAATTTTGATTACGATGATAAAATTTTAGGACGATAAATAATTATCAGAAATACACATAGAAGACAATTGACCTTAAGATATTTTAAAATATTATCATCTTTTTAGTTTTTTTTTATTAAAAAAGTTGAATCTTCACTATAAATCAGTAAAAAAATTTGATAAATAAAATTTGAATGTAATAAATATAGAAAAAACAAAAAACCAAACCCAAAAAGTCATATAACTTTATTTGACATCCCTTACTATGATGCATACATACATACATACATACATACATACATTTATTGTTTTTTGTATATGCAGTTTTTAATTATTTTGCAGATGTATGTGTTTTCTTTAGATTATTTGGATTAACAACTGTGTTGTATTATTGCAATATGCACATTGAATATGTTCCTGGAAACCAACTTGTGCTAATCATTAATACCTTATTACCTTAATTATATATATAATATATGGCCTAGTAGACATATTTTAAAGATTTCCACAATCAAAAATAGTTTGATTCACTTGTAAGTTAATTCTTCCTATGTGAATCATGCATCCATTTAGTGGTAATAATATTGATTAAATGTCTTGTGACTTGACCACATTTATAGAAAATGTAATTATAAAAAAATATCATTATTTTTATTCTTATTTTTCTTTATAATAAAGGAATTTATTGTCCAATATGAAAAACAAAAGAAACCAAATTCCTCCCACCTACCCCTTGTAATGCTCAACCATAATAACTTTGCAAAATACAAACTCTAATATAGACATTTAAAATTACATGTTGGAATAACAAAAGAGTGACATTAGACAAACCAATCAAAATCAATAACAGACAAGTGATTACAATCTTTAAACAAAACACAAGACTCCTTTGGGCAATAATTCTTTGCTGTTTGTAGCAACTATTCAACTTAATGAAGAATGTAATTTGCATAAATTTTGATCATGACAAATCTCCTTAAGCCGCACTATTATATCATTTATAAGATACTCTACATCAAATTGAGTCTTCAAAGTTCACTTTGTTATTATAGAATTACATAGATGCTATGATATTGATTCTTAATTCTAATATAATTACCATAGTATATTCTCAAGTTAAGAAAAAATCCTAATCAATCCTAAAAATACCTTAAAAAATTTGTAAAAGAAACTTCAAAAAATCTTGCTAAACTCTTAGCCAATTCCAAAGAAATCATAAGTAAATCCTTATTGAATCTTAATTATCTAATAATTAAATATTAATTAATTATTTTAAAAATTAAATAAATAAATAAATATTATAAATAATAAAATTTTAACTAAATCTTAAATAAATTCTAAAAAACATTAATAAAATCTTAAGTAATCTTTGTAGTAGATTTAAAACTTCAATAATTTTTACTTTATTTGTTGATTTAAATTCAAAAAAAAATCACTTCTCAATTTACTATTTAAAAAAACCATAAAAAATTTGAAGTCAACTAAACTTATAGATTGAGAGAAAAAACTCCTAACCTTTTTAGTCCTCCTTCTCCAACCTTGGTATCAATCTTTCAGCAACAATAAAACTTTTAAAAACTATTTACTTGTTTTAAAAAATTTCCTAAATGTTGAAAACTAATTAAGCCATTAGCATAAATAATAATAATAATAATCTAATTGAAAAAAAAAATAGTAACTCTCAATGACCTTCAAAAATAAATTTTCAAGACTTTATTTCTCTTCAATTTTAATTTTGTTTGATTTGATCTTCTAATGTAATTTAATACTACAACATTCATCCAACATAACTAAATTTATATATTTACAAATTTTTACTTATAGATATGGTACAAAATTCATACAATTCATCAGAATGTAATCTCTTTTTTATTGTAGAAAAATACAAAGTTACCAAAAATAATCCTAATTATGCAAAGCTCTTATAATGTCATTATTTATTCAATTCTATTTTAAATAAATGCTTTAGAAAACCCTTTTTAGTTTGTTTATAAATCCTACTTTCTAATTAGTAAAAGAAGATCCTATCTATCATAGGCATACAATCTTGTGACTTAAGATTTGGTTTCAATCTTGATTCACAACCAGTTCTTATTAAGTACTAATCTAAGGTTTTATATGTAACTTTTGCTAAAAGCTAGTCTTTACTTTTATCTAAAGATGCCTATAATATTATTTTTTTAACCTATTTTTTAACAAAAAATAACATTAGTACTAAATATTTTTTACTAACTTCCTAATAATTGTCTATGTTTCTAAAGTAATTTGCTACTATATTTTTAGTAAGCTATTCTATAGTATATATATATATATATATATATATTTTTCTTTCATTCATTAGTCATGTTATAATATAACATTGATTGTAAACTAAACCTCAATACACAAGTTTGCATACTCAAAATAAATGTAAATATTTTTTCTTGATTGTGAAACGAGTTAGGTAGTAAACTTGATAAGATTTTTGTAAGTGTGGTTTTAAAAAAATTTGAGTAGATGATAAATTTGTAAGAGCCTTACAAAGTTTGTATTGTTAAAGATGATTATTTTTTTGTAACACAATAAAGGGTTACATTTTGATGAATTATGTGAATTTTATAGCAGAATGATAAGTAAAAATTTGTAGATTTGTAAACATAAATGTACTAAATGTATGTTTTAAAATGAGATTAATTAGATAGTTAGGTTAAAGGTTTTTGAAATACAAATGAGGTAGCATCTTAAAAATTAGATTTTGAAGGCTAATGAAGAGTTCTATATTTTAAAGTAATTTGCTCATTGAATTAAAATGATTTTTTTTGCAAGCTAATAGTTGACTTAATTTTAAAAGTTTATGCAAAGTTTTAGAGTAAGTGAACCATTTATGTATGAGCAATTAATGCTGGAATATTGATATAAAGATTGGAAAAATATGATTGCCAAGACTTGAGAGGATTACAAGATTTTTCTCCCAATTTATAAATTTGGGTTACTTCAAATTTTGTGCACTTGTTATAAACAAATATGAAACTTTTGAATCAAGATCAAAATGTTGAATTGATACTTATTGAAGTTTCAAATCAATTATAAAGCTTGATTTGGATAAATTAGGATTAATTAGAATTTGATTAGGATCTAATTAGAATTTACATAGAATATCTCTAAGATTTCATTAGATTTTACTAAAATTTGATTAGAATTTATTGGGATTTACTTAATAATTAATTAGCATTTATTAAAATTTTCTTAAAGATTTTTTTGAGGTTAATTAGAACTTGATTAAAGATATTGAAAGGATTTTTTTTAAGGATTCCTTATATTGTTTTAGTATTTTTTAGAAGATTTATCTAACATTGGTTATAATTTATCTATAATTTATTTTTATTGATTGTGAATTCTTTAGGATTTAATTATGGTCATTAAAGATTGAATAAGGTTTATTTGGAATTGAATAGAGAGTGACAAGATGTTCCTAGGATTTATCTTAGGTTGATTTCTACTACCAAATATTGAGTGCATTTGCAAGCTGTTTTTCACACAATACAACATTACTACAAGTTAAAATGTTTAAATTTATTACAATTTTTTTATTTATAGAAATATCTAAAAATTTAAAATTACTCAAAAAAATACTAATAATATTAAAAAAATCCATACAATTTTTCTAATATTTTTGGATGTCTTAAAATAAATATTAGGTATTTTTTGACCATTTTGGTAATAAAGTGCAATATCTATCCATTGTAATTTGCAAGGACAAAAAATCCATAATAGTTAAATTTTACATTTGCCTTTTTCAAAGAAAATATTTACAATTTGCATCAAATTTTTAATGGGTAAGAGCAAATCAAAATATAATGATCATTTATTAGGATATTAAAAATATTATCTTATTGTATTTTCCAAATCCAAAAACCACAACTTGATAGCAATTTTATGTACAATCATCTTATCCAAAAGAACATGCTCAAGAATATAATATAAACTAACTTGACATAGTTGTGATGAAGGCCTTAAAAGATTGTAAAATAATCCTTGATAAATAAAGTTAGTCTAACTTCTTAGCCACTAAACATCTTTTTTAGAGGCAAGGCTAATAAACACTCTTTCACGAATCTTCATCCTATACTCATATATAAAATAAGACCACAAGATGCCATATCTATAATATTCTTAGAATAGGGAGGTCTCATTATAGTTATCCGTTTATTGAACTCGCCCACCTCTTGTTTTCTTGTAAATAGTAATCCTCGACAATCTCATACACAAGCACCAAAGCATTTCCGACTTGGGAGAAGGACTCAGCATCTTGGGCAAACCAAGGGTGGGTTCGGAGGAGCTCGGCCAGCTTCGGGGACGTCCAAAGTTTGAGGCTCTCTGATCACATCCCGACATCACATGGGCACCTTATTGGCTGATCGAAAACACAATGCATTGTTCGTTTTCGTGGCAAAAATTGTGTTGAGCAAATCTCTAAGTTTGTTCTGCAAAACTTTCATCTTTGGGGATGGGGGAGGACTTAACGTATAACTCTGTCATCTCAACATTGCCGAATAATCCAAGTGCATTGAAATTGGTGTTGAACACCCATGTAAGCCTGAGAATGACAAGCTCTTTTCAGGCTTGAATAATTGCAGAGTTGGAGAACCCATTATTGTGAACGGTGCCCAGTGCTTAACGGGGTGGTTATGGCGAATCATGAAGAGCACCACTGTCCGCATACATTCGCTCACACTCCTGCCCTCCGACTCGACACTGAGCAACTCTTTGAACAGTTCTGCACAATGCACAAGATGGTGAGAACTTTAACATAAACATCATAGAAGTCGTAAACTTGGCTAGTTGTACAATTAGATGGTAATTAGACGCTTAGTAATATCATACTGTTTCTAAGCATTTGCTGCAGACGACAAGCAACGACTTGGCTTTCATCATCATAATGATCACACTAAAAAGCAGGAGAGACAACACTTCAAAAACTCAAGATGTCCCCTAAATTTTGTTAAAACGGTTGCATCAAGCACTGGCTTATTATTTACTGTCGTATTATTTGAGGCTGGAACATTTATAACCAAAGAATTTCCACTGGAATGTTTGACTGATCATGACATGAATGGATACTTACTGGTTACAAAATCACAAGTGAACGTATCATTCACTTTCCACAGAGTGAGGATTGCAGTTACTCCTCCCGCTTGAAGAAGAGCCCTTCCCAATCCCAACAGGCCCTCCCCGGAAGTTGATTCGCCCAAACCTGACTCACAGGCACTCAACACTACCAGTCCAGCAGAAATGTCTCCTTCCAAACCGGTTATCTCCCCAGCGGTGAGGATTTGGGGCGTTTCTTCAACCCTCTTTTGTTTGGAATATTCACCTAGGACAGCTTGCTTGGTCATATCTGTCCCAACACACGGCTTGATTCTGAAAAGTCTTGCCACGTCCTTGGCTTCCTTCTCAGCACCAGGTAGCTGGTTACATCCAAGTCCCATTGGCATGGGATTGCCGGCCATGAAAGCTACCTTCCTCGGGAACTGGCCATCAAATTCATGGGCTTGGTCCAGGCCATGGGAAGATTCAGGTTCAAGTGAAGGTACCTGAAGCAGAGGACTCAAAAACTCCAAACTTGATAAAAACTGCCTTGGGCACTCCAATCGTCTGCAAGGTGGCAAGTCTCAATTTGCACACCCAAAATGTATTCGTCAAAGACACCGCAGAATCTGATTCAGCTCGCACCCTGCACCTCAGCTGCAGCTGTTCAACTTTGAACCTTACAAAATTAAATGTAACCAAGAGATTACCAAAAAGCAATCTCTGCGGGCTCCAGAATACTTAGAAGCCTCTAAAGCGCAGCGGCCATCAATCCCAAAATTGCAACTCAAAAACCCACTGTAGCACAACATGGTACCATCTCCCTTTGTAAATCGGTGAAAAGTCCTCGCCAACAACACATCTTGTACACACAACATAGGTCTCGACCAGCACCTGACTGCGCTCCTGAATTGTGAGCGATTAGCGAGCGGAGCAGGAACCCATATCCTCATGTACAACTGCGTCACAGTTGGTAGACTAGGTATACCTCTCTCGTGTCTCTTTTGAACAGTCCAGGCGGGAAAGAGAGTCAATTTTTGTAGTCAATACTTCACTCTTCGAATGTTTCAGACGTGCTGCGTTAAGTTACCTAACTAAAATGTCGCTCAGGATCACGACAGTCTGAAATTGAAGTACTTGACACAGGATATTGGCTAGCGTGGATTGATTTTGGAAGAATGCTGGGTACTATGGTTTGAGGCCGTTTATTTGAGGCTGTCGTGGTCCTGTGCACATCTTGTGGGTGCGTCAAACCGCTCTGTAGTTGAATTTGATATCTGAATTGAGAAAGACGGGTATTGAAACATTTGTGAATTCAAGGGTATGTAGTAGTCGGTTGGGAGTTTTATATATGCGGATGGACAAGTCAAGTGCGAGAAGTTTTAGGTCGAATTACTAGTTTCACTTGGGCAGTTTCAAGCCTTTGTGGAGAAACTACCGATGCATACCTATAATTGGCAGTGGTTTCCAATCATACCAACCCGAGCACATCTGACGAGGAGTTGTAGAGTTCATCTGTATGCTTAGGGCATGGCTGGCTCGAGATAAACTCTCTCTCATGCCTGGTGAACCTCTTGCGCAGGGACCGTAAATTGTGATACAGAATGTGCATATAGAATTAGGGGCAGATAGATAATGAGCATTCCTCGACTTTTTTTATGAAACTCAATGAAAGTCCGAGTGTGACACCCCCTACGTGTGGCATTTCAAAGTGCAGCAGAGCAGGAATACCATTGGTCAGAATAGCCCATTCCTGTAAGTCGGAAACAACTCACGATCTACCTCTGTAGGTGGATTATGAGCAGTCCCCAAGTTTGGGGAATTTGAGGAATTGAGAGGATGGGTTAATGTGACACCCCTGTTGAATTGCACTCTCGAGACAACACTGGATGCAATATCCAATTTTACTAGTGTAGCATGCAATATTCTTTCAGAGATTTAATCTTCACCTACTATGTTGTTGGGTTTTGCACCCTAAGCTGTGGGGTTTTCACCGTTTTGCATAGTTTGCAGCCCAAGTATCAAGCTTGGTCTCAGCAAGCATGACATATTTTTAAGTCATAGCAGAGGGCAGAAGGATTTTGTAGAGCAACTCTGTGTGGATCTTGAAGCTCAAGGTTATTCTCCATTCTTTGATGGAAGACTCAACAGTTTGCCTAAAGGGAAGGAATTTGCGCCTCTGATTTTAAAGGCAGCCCAACATTGTCATGTTGCTGTTATAGTGTTGTCTCAAGATTACTTAATTTCTAAGTGGCCAATGATAGAGTTGTCGGAGTGTCATGCTGCTGAACAAGCAGGAAACCAAGCGTTGAACTTGCTCCCACTGTTCTTCAAGTCATCAGTTCACGATCTTGATGATCAGGCTATCAAGGAGCGGTGGATGTCTACATGGAAAGAATATGAGAGCGAGGACAAACGAATTGATGTGGCAAAATGGTGTGAGGCTGTGAGAGCGTTGCGAAAGGTGAATGGCATTGTGAATGGCATTGTGTTTGGCAAGCATTCAACGACGGAGGTGGCTTACAGAAAGGAGATAGTGCAAAGCATTTGTATCCTGTTGCCTCCAGACTTGGTTGATCATGCCAGTTCTAAGAATGTGGTTGTTTATGACCGAACGTATCCGGTAAGTGAGAAAAGGTTAAGCGTCATGTTTTGATCTGACTTTGTGTATTATCTTTTGCATCATCAAATCTGGAATATAGGACTAACACAAATTTACTAAATGTTGTTGATCGTTTGAAGTCCAGTGAATTGCTTTGTCACTTAGGTATCAAAGATTGCTGACAGACAAGTGAAGTTAATGTAGAATTTGCAGCAAGATAGATCATACATTGCATTGTGGATTTTAAGACTTCAGTGGAGATATAGACTCGGTTGTTTCATTTGGCAGCCTGGCGTTGAGATATTGAGAGAGGACCCGTTGGCCTCCAAACTGAAGAGTCTCTCCATGAAGACTAGACGCGACAAGAAGTGCAAAGTGAAGGTTGAGATTGCTGAATTGACTGGGAGTCGTTGTGGGCCTTGCACCTGCCATTGGACATGGCATTCGAACCAGACCTGGATGGTCGAGGCAATATTGTCGTAGGTGGTTATGAGGTGAACAATGACACCAGCGTCCGGCTTACGATTGAAGTGACATGGCAAGATACTTCTCTGTAATATCTGTGGATGAATCGATGAAATGCTCCAAACCAGAGCTCATTTACCCTCTAGTGATGCTGGACGACGGCGAAGCAGAGAACTGTTTCTCGCGCAGGCAAGTCTCTTACAATTATATACAGCTTCGGAAGCAATCTAATGACAAATCTAGTGCAAATTTTGCCTTATTGATCTGACTAACACCTGGCTACATTCATACTTGGTCATTGCAGGAGTGGGGCAAGGGTTTTTCCTTGTAAACAACAATATGATGAGGATCCAGTAGGCTCCAGCAGATGCCTGCGAACCAGTGTTCTTGTATTTGGTTGTCGTTAGCAGCTGCCTAACTCCAGGTACGTTTCAAGCTGACAACTTGATCAAGTTCATTATATTTGTAAAATTTCGGTTACACCATTATTTGCTTGAGTTGAAGTCAACATCTACATATTTGATGCACTTTGTGGATTTTTATGCAAAGGAGAATGCACTAATCCATAGGTTCATACATATTCATTTGCAGATCACAAACCAGATCAGGAGATAACAATTGAGGATGTAAGCAAATTTTTGAATGCCACGGAGGAGCCTAGCTGAACTTCATCATTGTCAAACAATATCAGTTTGACATACGACCTATGACACAGAGGTAACAGTGGTGACAAATCATGTGAAGTAAGGACTATTGCAAGACTTTGAAGCTGGTATTGGAACTTATATGTAGGGTTTATATTAATCGTTAAGTGTAGTAGTGAGTAATAAACATTGTTATTGTGTTCTGTGTGTTAACACATGTGGTTATGCTTTCGAGGAAGGTGCACCTAAACGGGTTGCACCTCTTTGATAGGGTGTGACTTTGGACGTTTATCATAATTTGTTTATTTGACAGGATGTGACTTTTGATGTTAAACATAATTTGTTTATTTGATGTATGAATTCTAATACGCCCGGTTAATCAAATTGATGAACAGGTCGGGTTCTCTTCCAAGAACGGCAATCAGTGGTAAGTGAGTGGCGAGCTTTGGACGTGATCACAATTTTGTAGAAATATCAGCCTGAATTGCATTAGTGGATCAATATTTGAATCAATTTTATTGAATTTCAGCAAGTTGTTGTAAAAATGATAACAAACTGCATTGTGTTATTGAAGCGAATAAAATTTGGTTGTATCCACAAGGGCAACGGTTGATAGGTTGTCACAAAGAATTAGGGTTGCCTGATTTTTGTTTGTTTCTTGATGTAGATTGTAAAGAAGATGGCGCAGCCAGATTGCCTCGGAGGTGGAGGTAGCTATGGCCATGTATTTCACTGTTGTGTTGGAAAGTGGCATAGTCCTTTGGTGCGTTGAACACCAGCTGATGGCGTTTTTAGAGAGAGTGAATATATAGTTAGTGGTAGAGTGTCATTCGTCCATTTCAGTCTATTTGGCCTCCTTCTAACGAAAAAGAGAACAGAGTGTAGATGTCGATTAGCGACATTTCAGTACATAGGTCATGGTTCCATTGTCATGTTACAGATCATGTTATATTTTAATATGTAGATCATGGCCATTAGATAAAAGAGCAAAAGAAAGATTATATTATAAAGGAGTTTAAATGAATATATTTTAGGAAATTATTGTAAAAATATAAATAATAGACAAGGAGGTAGTAAAAATTAATAAGTGCTAATACTGCATTTTTGTGAAAAAGACTTCTATTTATTTTGGAGAGTCATAAATGAGATAAATTAAAATAGATAAAAAATTAGTATAGATATCTTTAAAAATAAATTGAGAGTATTTATAGAAAAAATTAATTTAAGTAATCAAGAATTGATACTTAGAAAGGACTAGTTATAAATAAGGTCAAAATCATACTCCAACACACAAAATTGTCTACCTATGGCAATTTTAAAGTACTTAAGTTGATTGAAGAGTGGGATTTGATAGCTGACTTATGAAAGCTTTTTTGGACATTGATTTTGAGTGATTTGAATTTGTATTGATTTTGTAAAGGCTTTGCAAAGTTAAAGTTGTTTTAGAATTACTTTGGATTTTGGAAATTATAAAGAACTTATCCTTTTAAGAATTATTTAAGATTTATTAATGATATATAAGTAAAATTTTGGAATTGTGTATTTGATGTTGTTTTTAATCTATGTCATGAGTTTTAGCTTAATCTAACAATTTATTTAAAATTTATTGGAATTCAAACACAATATCTTGTATTTAATAAGTTCAATCTTCTTTACATTTTTTGTGCTCGTTGTCATCTTCATAATTAATAAGTATAAAAATTTTGAGTTAAAATTTATAATTAAATTATTAGTTATTAAGATTATAATCTATTATAGAATTAGTTAAGAGTTTATTAAAGATTTAAGATTCAAATAAGATTTCATTCTAATTTGGTTTAAGATTTAAGATTTAAAATTTTAATTAAAATTTTATTAGAGTTCAATTAAGATTTTTTTCATAGTTTAGAATTTAAAGTTTTGATTATGATTTGATTTATGATTTAAGATTTAATTAGAATTTATTTTGAGATTTAATTAAGATTTATTTTAACATTTAGGTTTAAAGATTTGAATGGGATTTGATTTAAGATTTAGAATTTAATTAGGGTTTGATTTAGGAATTAGGATTTGATTAAAATTTGATTAAGATATGATTTAAAATTTAAGATTTGATTAATATTTAGTTAAGATTTGGTATCAAGGATATACATGTTTATTCCAATAATTACTTGTATAATTAGGTAGAAATAACTGAAAGTAGATTAATTTCATAATATCTTCTAAAAAAGCTTCCTAGATGTGGATTTAAGTTTAGAAGTTATTATACTATAATTGTTTAAAGTATGTAAAAATTAACTAAAATATATAATATATTTACAAGTATTGATATGTATTAGAGTAGTTAATAGATTAATTTAAGAGAGTTAATATAAGAAAATTTATTTTGAGATTTATCTATTTTGATTACATTTTTTAAATTACATCGGATTTAGATATTTAGTATAAAATTTAAGAAGAATATTGGAGTTCAAAGATGAAGATTCAAACCTCTAAAAAACTTATTTGGAGGAATAAAAGAAAGATATGGATAGATGAAGGCAAAAAGTAAAGTTCTTCATCTCCATTGATCAAAAGCCATGCCTAATAGGCTCTTAGGAGGCTATCAATGAGGTAACCTATATGAGAGTTTCATATATTCATGAGGCTATCATAGATGTCATTCTTAATAATTTTAGAAATATAAGTCAACGATTGGTAGTAGAATCTATCGACAAAAATAACTTACTCTTTACAATGATAAAGAGTAGATCTAAGGAAAACTTTGTTAATCTAGGACAAATATCTTCACTAGTAGGTCAACAATGGATAAGAGGAAAAATACCAACATGAGTATTACCAGGTAATAGAGCTTTAGCATGGTGCAGTCCATACGATAGTTTATTACAAGGACAAGGATTTGTTAACAATTCATATTCACAAGGACTTAATCCTATCAAATACTTCTTCTATTGTCAAGGGGTAGAAAAAGACTAGTTAATACTCGTGTGAATACTTTTGATGCTGGATATATACAAAGATGTATGTCAAAGTCTATGTAAGATGTAACAACACAATACAATGGCACTGTAAGAGACGGTATAGACATTGTACAATTTTATTATGGAAGAGATAATTTGGACAACAATAATATGTAATTTTTTTTTTAATATTTGCCACTTAATATTATATTTGGAGCATTCAAACACTGTAGGCATTCCTTCATTAGCTGATCTCTTCTAAACATTAATAGATATTATCTTTTTGCTTTTACATTTAAGACAATGCTCTACACCTTCTTTTACAAGAATTGTTGATTTCTTCGAATCTATATTGAAGAAGATGGTGTTATTGATGTCCTCGTAACGTTTGATACTTGATACTTTAATGCCTCTATTGATCATACATTCAACATTAAATTCATACCACTTAATCATGTTCTTGTCACTACCTTCTAGATGGAAGGGGTTCATTGTTTCCATGGCAGATGAACTGGATGAGATAGTAACTATCTTGAAGAGAGAAATGGATAATGAAATTATAATATTTCATCGGATGTGTTGGCATTCTCTATAAGGCACTTCGATATTGGTTCAGAGATGGCAAGGACTATTGAAAGGATACTATGTGGTATTGAAGTTTGTAATATGAACATAATGCTTCTTATTGCTGCAGTTGTTGTATTAGTAAAGTGTGGAGAAAGAATAGACACACGATTTTCTATGCTTTGTAATGATGTTATTAGTGACATTGTTGATACTGATCCAAACATATGTGGTTCTAAGTTTTATCATAGGACTACAATCAAAAAGAACATCCTTAAATATTCTAGATTTATATTATCTAAATAACATGATTTCAATCATAAAAAAAAATAATATGAGATAGAGGATATATAGTTAGTGATAGTACCGTTGAATCTGATGAAAGGATGGATCCATATACAGGACGAGAGAATGATCTTGTGGTACTAATAGCAAGAAACTTCATAGATAAGAATCCCTTTGGAGCAAATACAACTGTTCTCACAAAGAAAGATATATCAAACTTTATGCTTGAATATTATAAATCTATACAAGAGGACATCATAGAGTTTGCTACCATAATAATAATGCCATCAAACACTCTTGATGCTTCTATATTTGAAGGTGATATATCTATGTATGGTATAACGATGTTCATCAAAGAGGAGCTTATGTTCAATCCTACACATAATGTACTTGTTCTAAAGCACTGTATTTCTTCAAGTTCAGAACTACAAGAAATGGAAGAAAAGGGGATATCTCATGATAGCTTGCCAAAGATATATGCTGGAAATTGAATATGTAAGTGGTATGGATTTAGAAAAGGTGATGCAATAAGAATAGAAAGAGATTATTGCAACGAAGTTTATTATAGGATATTAATATAAAAAAGTAAAAAATATTGATATTGAAAGATATTTTTTGCACTAGTTTTATTTTTTTATGTCTATCAAGAGACATGGATTCCTATATGATAAGGGAAGTAACCTTAGTCTAGCGCATTAGCAACACAGATGGAAACACACTTTTTGATACTATATGTGTGTCCGAAGATGTTCCTCTTGTTGAATGATATATTGGTGACTATCAATGGTACAAACAATTTCATCCTACTATAGAAGTCGATAACATATTAAAAAGTAACAATGTACTTCTTATTACGTTTATAATTCCAATTCTTAAATATGATAATAATAAAATACCTTTAAAAGCATACTTTGACTTTAGCTGAGGTATAATGAAGATGAGACATGTATCATCATATGTTGTTTCTATTGTTGAACTTTTTAGTATGATTAGTACTACTATTTGATATACAACAAGATGTTGAAGTCACAAACATAGAATTGCTTGCTAACATAACAAGAACAAAGCCAGATTTAGAGCTACTATGTGATGTTGTAATGAACGAGCCTAGATTATGAGAAATCTTTTTATTAAGAGAAAAGACTATCCCAATATCTATAAAGGTCAAGTATTCTCTATATGCTAAGCTTGGAATAGTAACATTCAAAAGAGGAGAAAACAAAACCATCACAGTATGAAATGTCAAGCATGAGGAGCATATGGATGACATTATAGATCAGATCTTATTCTTACTTAAGGTCTACAATGAAGTAAAAGATGAATTTAACAAGCTATAAAATTTTATATTTGAAGAAGAAAAGATATCTAAACATCATACGTGGACATTTACTTTAAAAGAGGAAATTCCAGAGTTGTTTGTATCTGGATATCCAAGAGAATATTCCAATAAACCAATAATAATTACAGAATTAGAAGAGGAGAAGTATAAGTCTGAAGGAAGATCAACTATGAGATATCCCAAGGATGGTCCATACTCATGAATATATACTTACGATGTAGGATTATTTCCAAGACTTGAAAAGAACACATTTCCTAATAAAGATATATTCGAGTTCCTTCTCTGTTGTTATACTACAGATCATCCTAAGAGACCAAAGTCTAACTATTATAAATATATGCATGACATATTTGATGCAAAGAGAAATCATAAGAAGATAATGCAATTTAAGCCATTGCATCTCTTAAAAAATGGTGTAGTTGATAAGACTCCAAAAGAGCTTCAGGAGATAATGTGTTCTACGGATCTAGTAAGGATAGGTATCAAAAGAAATAAGTCTTCTATACTATACTATATGCCATATTATATTCCAAGGAAGAGCCTAAGCTTTCGTCCTCATATATGTCTTTACGAGCTGTGGTATTTGACAGAGGAAGAAATACTTCTCAATGCTTGAGATAGAGATATATTTTTTGATCCAACACTTTATTATAGAGTATTAGAACACATCTTTTCAATAAATATATACGTCCTTGATGTATTTGATGATATAAGTATAAGAATGTCCATACCGTACACTAAAAGATCATATATTTGAGAATATAAGTATGATCAATCTATCATTTTTTTTGTGCTGTAGAAATATTTCTCCATATCCTCAATGCGAGTAAGTAAAAGGTCATTGGAATGATGCATTGAAGCAATTCAAGATGCAAATAACTATCTGTAAGGATGCATTAAAACCTAAGCAATACACAAAGCAAAAGATAAATAAAGATAAAAAATGCATATTTGTATTAACTAAAAGCAGATGGATTCAATGTCTTTGGAGACCATTAGATGTAAAATGAGTAGAAGCAGATGAGATATCACAATCTGCTCTGGTACATGCTCAAAGACTTAGAGCCTACTTTGTGTACGATTTATAACTTATGTGTAAGTGGTGGAATGTAATTAACATTAGAATTATTAGAGGTGAAATATTCTTTGATCTTAGGATAATTAGAGAGACGTTTTTCTACAGCTACAGAGTTTGTGGATTATTACTCATTTAGGTATCCTTTGTTGTTTAGTGGTGGTGTTCTTAAAGTTATCCAAGGAACATACAATAAGTTAAGAAGATGTTATGAAGGTTCAACAATACTTCTTTTAGTAGTATCTTCTAATAAATTCACTAGAAGAAGGAACAACATGATTAGTATGATACGTGCTACAGATGATAAACAAGTAAAGATTGGTATTGGTAATTGAATTATAAGAGAGTGGTACTAGTCAAGCATCAACATTGTGTCAACATAGCACTGGAATCTTTTTGTGGACAATGGAAGTATCATGTATGATGTACGATTGGAGAGTTGGAGCAGATGATGAGAGAATTGTACTATATGGATTTGGAAATCTTATAACTGAAGAGTCCGTAACTATTAGAGTACATGATTTTCTTTTGTAGTGCTATGTACTTATATCTGCTATGGGAATAAAAGTATGTGAGAGAATGAACAAGATATCTGAGCTAGTTGGTTGTAAGAATATTGCCAAGACCACAATATGTACTAAAAGACTACTAAGATCGTACCTTGAAGGTGACAAGAAATTTATTAAGTATTACTTCTATAAGAGAAGCACACTTAACCATTTCTCTAATCTAATGAAGAAGATGGATATAAAAGTTTATGAAGGTAATATGAAGATAAAAGAAATATTTATTACTACTACAAACATAAGTTATTATGGATGGAAGAAGGCATTATGTGCAGATGTAGATTATGACATACGATTCTGCTCTACAAATCTAGAATATACGTGTAGCTCGAGTTCAATATGAATTATAGATCAAATAGATGTTCCAAAGCCGTTAATAGTGTGTATGGATATAGAAGTATATTCATCTAATGCAAGTGTTATGCTAGATCCTTATATAGAAAAAGATAAGTTGTTCATGATATCTGTAGTATCTCAAAGGTATTTTATGCCTCATACATCTAAGAAGTATATATTATATATTAGACAATGTAATATAGATGTTGATGAGACAGATGCAAGAGTATTCTTAATAGAGAGGGATCTAATAGAAACATATTTCTTTCTCATCAAAGAAATAAATCTGGATGTTATAATAGGATATAATATATTCATGTTTGATTTTAAATACATTGATATTAGACTACGAAGAAAGCTTATTAACTTACCTTCAAGCTCCAAAATACAAGGTATTGGTACTGAAAGAATATATATTAATTGGAACAGCTTAGCTTATAGCTTTAGTGACTATATAGTTATCGATCTACTAGGACATACTGTTATAGACATCTACCAATATGTTACAAAGGAGTATAAGCTGCAAAACTATAGCTTGTATTCTGTGTTAGAGAAGTTTATTGAAAATAAGAAAGTAGACTTACCATACAAAGAAGTATTCAATTTGTATAAGAAAGGTGATAAGAAGTCTATTGAAACTATTGTAAGATACTACATAATAGATTCATTACTAACCATTGTATTATTTAATAATATGAATATATGGATTAGTGTGACAGAGATGTTGACTGTTATAAGAACAAGAATTAGAGATCTCTACACCAGAGGCCAGCAGATAAGAGTGAAATATCAGCTATACAAAGAGTACTATAATAAGGGTGTTGTATTTGACAGAACAGAATTTCTACTTGAAAAATTTGAATACGAAGGAGCTATAATATCAAATCCTATTCTTGGGCTTTACAAATGGTGTTTTTTACTTGACTTTTTAAGTTTGTATCCTTCTGTTATAATAAGTCATAATATATGCTACTCAACATTTATTAAGAAGTATTTCAATCAACCTTACTTTATTAAACAAGTATATGACAATAAGTCTTATATATTTGCTAAAGAGCCTTTAAGATTGGTACCATCTCTACTGAAGGCATTAATATTAAAAAGAAAGAAAGTTAAGATACAATCTAGTACAATTATAGGAATAGAAAAGGTAGTTCTCGAAAAGAGACAACTTGCTCTAAAGTTATCAGCTAATTTTGTATATGGTTCATATGGAACTCGTAACTCTTCATACTTATACTTTATAAAAGGTGTAGAATCCACAACAACAATAGGTAGATGAATGCTTATACATGCATCAAGCATAATATCATCTTGATATCTAGTACAGTTGGTATATGGCAATATCGATTCATGTATATTTACATCTGATACTGCTCAGGATTATGAATCTTTTAAAGTATTAGCTGTACAAATATCTAATGAAGTATCAAGAGAATTTCCTACATCTATAAAGCTTGAGTTTGAAATGGTGTTTGAAACGTTTCTTTTAATCACAAAGAAGAGATACATAAGACTTATAGCTGGTGAACATAAGATGATATACAAGAGAGTTATTGTGTCGAGAAGAGATAGTTGCATATTTTTGAAGGACATGTATTTGTCATTAGTAGAGATGATTATGAATTCAACACCATATGAACATGTAATGGAGTTTATTAGAGCTGAGCTATTGTCTTTAGTAAGAGGTCTTATTTTCTTAGAAAGCTTAATAATCACAAAGATGTTAGGAAAAGGATATTCTAGTGCTAGTACACCTTTGCTAGTATATAGCAATAGATTGAAAGACCTAGGTATTGAAGCTAAGCCTAGTGATAAACTTGATTTTGTGTTTGTTAAGACCAAAGAAAAATTTAAGCTGCAAGGGTTTAAAATATGTCCACCTCATCTACTATTGCTTTATAATCTTGAAATAGATTATCTATACTATATTGAAATTCATAGATAATATATTTCATCTGTAAGTATAAAAAAATCAGTGGTACTAATAGATAAAAAAAATCTATTATATTACAACTAGTTCACTATTGGGTCAATTTTATTTTGTTCTTATCATCACTAGAGACTCATACATGTAAGATAGTAAATACTCATTAGAAAATATAAACTTGTTCTTGTTAAGTCTATCTTTTATTTTTAATTTGAATCCTATACTAGTAAACTGTTTGATCAACTTATCTACGTCTATTAAATCTTCTGTTTGATTTATCACAATAGTATTGAGAATATGTATATGTATCTTATTATTACTTTGTAATTTAATAGAATATGCTTTACATGTGTATTCTTTTATTTTTCTTGTTTCAAAGAATTCCATTATGTACTTCTTGGATATAACAATACATAAGAATATGCATTTATGCTTGTCAAAGAATACCCTTTGAACAACTCTAATAAGCTTGTCAATGTCAATAAGAGTAATATAAAAGAAGCATGATAATGTTGTTATGGACTTTTCAAATCCTCTTAAGTGTTCTATTCTTGTTTGTATCACTCTTAATTTTTTGTTAGTACCAAGTCCTCTCTTAAGGTCTTTGATATTGTTATGAGATGGATCTACACATGTAATGCTCTTATAATGATCCTACTTTATAATATCTCTTCGAAATCTTGATCCAACGTCTAACAAATGACTAGTTCTCTTCTTTAAAAGAAATCTTTTAACTTCATTGTGATAGGATCTCATTATGGACAATGTTAATCCTTTAAAGACATTAAACATATTCTTTTCTTCTCTTGTTATCTTTTTAATTCTTTCTACTACTGTAATAGAATTTGGAACGTCTTATCTTCTCTTTCTCTTAGTAATGTTACAGTTTCATTTGAATTTATAACAAACTCTGAAATAGTATTTTCTTTTGGTTTTGTACTATCTTGTGATATCTCAAGTCCAGAATCTATATTTTCTTTCTTATAATATGCCATTAAAGTTTTTTTTTGATATAATAGATCAACAGTCTTTTGATGTTTCCATCTCATAACATGATCAAGATAAGATTGAGAGTGTGTATATATTAGAGTATCATACTTGCTCTCTTGGATTTGCTTTTTTAGTATCTGATGCTATCTAGAGAATGCAAAGAATGTCTTAAACATAAAATATCTCTTTGCAACTACCAATCTCTTCTGAATAGCATTGTTGATTGCTAAGCATGTTTGAGGTATCATTCTTATCCTCTCGATTAATGTCTTATTAGCAACCACTACTCCATCCAATATAACGATATCAAATGCGTAATATATACCATCAACAACTTTTGTATCAAAAAGAAAAAGTAAGCTACAATCACGAATACTTGAATCGATAACTATCTCTTTTCTTTTACTTGATATGGCATATACAGTTGCTTCATAGCATACAAGGAATGAACTTGTACTATCAAGCTTTAGAGATACAGATCCTCCTGATGAATAGTTCCTTGTAAACTCTCTTACCGTTATATCAACAGGCTTTAGAAACTTGTAACTTCAAAGATCAAGACTAAATACAAGCTTGTTGATTAGCTTGAATATTTGTAGAACCGTAGAAGGTTTGATATGTTCTAGCACAAGTTCCAAAAGCTTGGGCTCATAATCATCATCTAAGACTTCAAGTTCAATTTTGTAATGAGTATGTGCTTTGGATATGATCCTTGTTGAGTCGAACTTGAACTTGTTATAGCTTATTGTACTTCTTTCTTTGTTTCTTTTAATTGTTAGTGCCATTCCTTCTTTCTTATGATACTTTCGCTCAAGAAATAGTACAACCTCTACATTGAATTTGGGAATTGTCTTTGATGATATCTTTTCCTTGATAAAGAAGTCAAAGCTTATTTCTCTGACTGTAACAGTACTACTACCTTTTATTGAATATAATATCTTTTCTGTGGTGATAATATTATTGAATTTTGAGAGTGCCATGAATTCCTTCTCTGTTATATCTTTCAATTTGATCTCAATCTCATACTTGGATCCCTCAGGAGATTTAGAACTTAAGTCTTTCTTGGACTTTATAAACTCTGTTAAAAAATCCATGATGTATATTCTTACAGGGTACAATTAAATGTTCTGACAAGAACCATTGTTAGCTAATTCATTTATAACAATACTATGGAAGAGTTTATTCCATCATATCCTAGTGTACTAAATAATAATTTTTTTGACAATCTATGGAGAAAAAAGGAGTTTTATGAAACAAGAAAAATAAACAGGTCAAGACTATATCCTCATCAGGAGTTCGTAAGGAGATTCATGTCACCTCAAACACCATATAATAACCTACTACTATTTCACAATGTTGAATCAGGAAAGACATTTACATCTACAGCAGTTGTTAAATCTCATAAGTCTTACAAAGGAAGAGCACTCGTACTCATAACAGTTAGAACATCTATTGATAATTTTAAGGACCAGATTTGTAAGTGGCCAAGTGGAGAAGTAAAAGATTATGAAATAAAAAAGTATATCTCTTTTACAAATAAGCTAAAGAGATTAGATGATAATCAAGTAATATCGAGCTTTAATAACAAGATAATGATAATGGATGAAATTCATAATTTGAAACATTCTATATCAGATCTCGATGCAGAGATTGTATATGGTCAAATGTGGAGATTATCTCACCTTGTTAGGAACTGTAAGACACTTCTTTTAAGCTCAACTCTTATGATAGATAAAACCAAAGAAATCTTATCTATTTTTAATTTGATACTTGATACTAATTATCAATTTGATACATCATTCTTTCCTACTAAAGATAGCTTTAAAAAACATATAATGGGTAGAATATCATATCTTAACAATAACCAACATATGGCAAAAGTAATAGAAGAAGGAATAACTCTAGAAGGTTGTTTGATCAAAGTTGTTCCATCTAATATGAAAGGATATCAACTTGAAGCATATAAGAAGATAGATATCAATAATCTCAATGATAGTGTATACAGAAACTCTATATACTACTCTTTGATGACATTCTGGGATGGAACATATGGTGCTAAAGTATTTGCAAAGATAGTAAGGATCAAACAAGATAACAAAATAAAGTATACACTCAATGAAGAAATTAAACAACAACTAAAAAGAGACAACTTGTACTTATACTCTTGTAAGTATTCAAAGATGCTAGACATAATAGAAAACAACATAGATATGCTAGCATTTGTATTTTGTGAGGAAGTTAAAAGAACTGGATTAATTAAGATAAGTTGTATATTTAAACTCTTTGGATACCAACTATATGAGGGCAAAAGCATTGACGAGATCAATAAAGGTTTGCCATATACATTGTACACAGGAGATATAATTGCTTATTCTAATCCTAAGAAGAGATTGGATGGATTTAGATCCCCAAAGAACAAGTATGGAGAACATGTTAAGATATTGCTTGGTAGTAGAATCAGTGGAGAGAATGTAAGCTTAACTAATGTAACGCAAGTTCTTATTGTTACCTCTCATTAGAAAAAGTCAACAATAGTACAAGCAATTAGAAGAGCAGTAAGGAGTCAATCACATGACCTTTTAAAGATTGAAGAAAGGTCAATACATGTTTATAGACATGTAACTCTTGCGAGTAAGAATAACAAGTGTGTACCATCTGTAAGTATAGACCAGGTTTATATATGATAAACTCTTATTTTTATATAAAAAACTCTTATTTTTTTATACCATAACAAGGATTTTAATAACTTCAAATATAGAATTTGAGAATCAAAAGTAAGAGTTGTAAGATTTAGAATTTAAACTATAATTTGTGTATAAATTTTAGAAGATTTGAAGTTAGTGTGATGAAGTTATAGCCATTTGAAGTTAAGGTATCTTTTTAAGTCATATAGTTGCACTTTTGAAGCTACAAAGAGTTTTACGATAGCTTTTGGACATTGAGAGGTGCAACCACAAGGGTGATATTAAGACCTACATCTTTTGTAAAAGAATTTTTGTATTTAGAATTTATTTAAAGGAAGTATAAAGTATTGAAGATAGTAGTTGTAATTCAAAGGTAGTAAGTGAATCATTTTGTTGATAGTAATGGTTGGAGCCATATCTTGAGTTTTTAGACAAATTTGGGCTCAAAATTTTTAAAAGTGTGTTTTATTAGGTTAAATAGCTATATATCATAATTTTATAGTATTTGAATATTTAATTTGTGAAATATAAAGAAAATTACATACATGTGTATGTAAATAAGGATTTGAAGCTATTATTAGAATTTTGTTAATATCTTTAGATTTGAACAAATTTGTAGTTGAAACTTGCTATGATAGTTGTTAAAAGTATATCAGTACTTTATATAAAATTTTAGTTTGTTTAGATAGTTTGTGAAATATGAGCTATTGAAATTTGAGAAGCTTTCATCTTAAGGATATATAAGGTTTTATAATATTTTTCTTACGTTTTGGATAATCTTTAATACTTAAGACTTATGTATTCATATAATTGTCCCTAAAGAAATAATTTTATATATAAACTTTGTGCTTTTCTATTTTTTGACTTGATTGAGTAATGAGTGATAGGTGGAAGCCTAGCACTTTCTTAAGGTAAATTCTTTCAACCCCAACAACATGTTTGTAGGTTAGAAATTTGATCAATAAATTAGCCATATGCCACATATGTTGATAGCTTATAAAATAAGCTAATTATGTGATACATATATAGAAAATTTACCTTGCAAATTAAAACATGTATTTTGAAATTGAAACATATGTCAAAGATTCTATAGAATATTATTGGAGTAGAGAGAATTTGCCTCAAGAAAGCACTGGACTTTTGGTTGTTATTAATTATTGAATCAAGTCTCAAGATTAAAAAAAAAATATCAAATTTGTATATAAAATTATTCATGTAAAGACAATTATATCAATAAATAAGCCCTAAGTACCAAAGATCATCAAAAATATAATAAAAATATTATAAAACCTTGTATATACTTAAGGTAAATTTTTTCTAACTTCAACAGCTCATATCTCACAATTGGACTATCCAAACAAACTAAAATTTTACATGAAGTATTGATGTACTTTTAACAACTATCACAACAAATTTCAATTATAAATTCATTATAAAACTTGAGATATTGCCAAAATCTTAATAGTAGCTTCAAACCCTTATTTACATATACCTGTGTATAATTTTCTTTATATCTCACAAACTAAGTACTTAAATACCATAAATTCTTGATATATAGCTTTTCAACCTAATAACATACATATTTAAAAAATTTGAGTAAAAAATTCGTCCAAAAACTCAAGATATGGCTCCAACCATTACTATCAACAAAACGACTCTCTCACTTCTTTTGAATTACATATGATGTCTTCAATGCTCTATAACTCCTTCATACAAATTCCAAATGTAAAAATTCTTTTAAAAAAGATGTAGATCATAAAATCATCCTTGTAATTCTATCTCTTTAATTTCGAAAATATGTCATAAAACTCCTTGTAACTTCAAAAGATCAATAGTATATCTTAAAAAACACCTTAATTTCAAACATCTATAATTTCATCACTCTAACTCTAAATCTTCTAAAATAAGTAGACAAATTATAGTCTAAATCCTAAGCCTTATAATTATTACTTTAGATTCTCAAATGCTCTTTTTGAAGTCACTAAAATCCTTATCATGGTTGACAATAGCTTATTGAATGCCTATTGGATAAAGCCTTCAAGCAACAATGATGAAGTTCTTTATCTTTTGCCTTCATCCATCCATATCTTACTTTTTTTCCTCCAAATAAGTTTCTTAGAGGTTTGAATCTTCATTTTTGAACTCCAATCTTCTTTTTAAATTTAATACTAAATATCTAAATATTATATAATTTAAATATTATAATCAACATAGATAAATCTCAAAATAATTTCTTTTATATTAACTCTCTTTAAATTAATCTACTAATCATTCTAATATACATTAATACTTATAAATATATTATATATTTTAGTTAATTTTTACATACTATAAACAATTATAATATGACAACATCACCACATAGCTTGTAATTAGATAGTATATATGGAGGCAAAAGTAAAGCCTTTTCATTCTTATTAATGCCTTTCTTGTTCTTGATCTAATTTCAAGAATCTATATACTTCTTATCTTTTACAATAGCTATTTTAGTCTTAATATTAAATTATTTTTAAAATAAATATTTATTCTTCTTGAGTTACATAAGACTATTTTAAGATTCTCTTTGTTTTATTTCTACAAGTATGAGGGAGGCAACGATTAGTATGCTCAAAAAGTTTGATGGAACAAGATTAAAATTTTAAAGATTTTTACAAAAAGTAAAGTTCTATTTAAGATTGCATCTTTTTCTACATCCTAAAGGATTTATTCAAGTTAGATTCATAGGCGTATTTTTTTTTTAAAGTGCTCTCTTTTGATTTGTATCTTTGATAAAAAAGTATTTATTACTCTTTTATAATTTGAATTTATTCCTAAAAGTGTTTATATCTATATTTGAAGAATATGATTGAAAAAGAGTATCAAAGCTAAATTTTTATCTTTATGATAAAAATCACGATCAGACACCATATATGCTATTGAATTCCAAAACCTTGCTTATAATGTAGACTAGAATGATAAAGTCCTTATACATTAATTTAAATATGGATTAAAGAATAATATCAAAGATTTATTATTAGTAATGCCAAAATTAGGTTCTTTGAAATAATTTATTGTTCAAGCCATTACATGTAATAATTGACTATTTAAAATTTATCAAAAATAAAGATTTGGTTGAAAAAGAACAACTCAAGCAATGACGGCAGTTCTTAAGTTTTCAAAAACTTATTCATTAAGGCAAGAACCAATGCAAATTAATAGAATATATTTTAAATATCTCATGGAGCAAAACAAGACTCAATATCATTGAAGAGGTTTGTGCTTATATTATAGAAAAGCTAAACATACTTCTTAATATTATCCAAAGAAGCAATGCAATCACAAAATAAGGAGCATGGTTTCCTAAGAGGAGAATGTGTCAAAAAAATAAGTTTTTTTTCTTATAATAGAGATTATGCTGCTAGAATCATATACAATACTTAATAAAGGTTCTATTCTCTCCTCAAATCCTTCAACTTGTTTTATAATAGATATATGTTTAGGACCTAAAAATCACAAAGTCTTTTCATTATTAGATTCAAGAACCTTAGTTTATTATAAATAAAGACTTTATCAAAAAATAAGAAATATTTTTAGTCATGAAAATTAAATCCATACATGTAAAAGTCAAAGATGGTCATTAGTTTTTTTTTGGAGATATTATTCATGAGATTGTTTCTTTAGATGTAGCAATTAAAGTTCATGAAAATATAATAACATTTAATATGATAAGAATTCTCTCTAACTAATTATTTTAGGATTATTTTAGTTAAAAATATATAACCTTCAAATAGATTGGATTTCTTGTAACCTTGACTTCTCTTATAGTTTAATTCAAAATTTTTTTAGTCAAGTAAAAATACATAAGTTTAATATATCCAAATCCTTATTGGTAGATACAAGAGCTTTTATGCATATAGCAAAAGAAGGATCATCTTTTGCTATATACACTGTGTCTATTTTTTATAGTAGAAAGATGTTAAGTAATATTTCTAATTAGTATTAAGAATTTGAGGATGTTTTTGACATGAAAAATGTATATATTCTTTTTGAACATCAACCTTACAATTGTTCAACTGATCTTTAGGAAGAAATTCAATTGCTATTTGGATTGATCTATAACTTATCTCAAAATGATTTGGCTGCATTAAAGGAATATATTGACAAGAATTTTGTTAAAAACTTCATATAATATTTAAAATCTCTAATAAGAACTCCTATCTTATTTGTGAAGATACAAATATGCACAGACTATCAAGGACTTAACAAGATTACCATCAAGAATAGATAATCATTATTTTTTGATTTTAAGAATTTTTTATCAATTCAATTAAGCAAAGATCTATACAAAAATAGATCTATGAGGAATATATAACCCGATGTCATGATGTAAACACATTCATGTATGAAAATCTTACTTGACTTACTTTTCTTTGAATTTTTATTAAGTTCTTTTTATTTCTTATCAAATTAATTTTTCTATAATTTTGGAGAAGTTTTCTTATTTTTTATTTTTTTTTTATGAAATTTTGGCTAAATTTTATTTTATCTTTAATCTTAACTTTATCTTTCATTTAGCCTTAAAGCTTTCTTTTATTTCTTTTATTTTTTTTTCTAATCTTTGGTTTTAGTAGATTCAAAGTTATATTTATAGATATGAGAAGAATCTTGACTTTGAGGTTGTATTTAGGTTTTTATTAAAGATGAATAGGAGTTTGAATAGTATTAGTTAGCTTCTATTAATAGAATTAACTTAGAGGATTAGATTTGATATTTGTTTAACTTTAAACTATTAGTTTTTGACTTTGACTTTAAAGGCCTTAGCTCCAACTTTTTTGGTGAGCTCAAAAATAAAGAAGAGGACTTTTTTGAAAATTAAAGAGAAGTATTCAAAGAGAGGATCTTCTTGGCATGAATTTAGGTAGAATAAATGCAAAACTTAGAGCTCAGATGAGAGAATTATGTTTATTCAAACTTAGGCTACTAATTTGATATCTATTGTCACTTTTCTATGTATATTAGGAGTTTTAAGATACTATCAAGAAATCAAAGAACTAAGTTTAAAACTAGAATTCAAGCTAAAAATTTCATATTTAAAGATTGATAGAATTGAATCTAGAATGAGTAAGATAGGGTTGGTTAAAACCAATAAACTAATACTAGGATTTTGAAGAAATTAGAGAAATAGAGGATTTTGGTTTAAGCTAGAACTTGAGCTTCAAGATGAATTTGAATCTCATTTTTTGTGTACATATTACTTGTAATATAAAGAATCTATATCTAAAATTTCATATAAATTGAAGCTTTGACTTGGAAGAAATAGTAAAATTTGTTCTTATGTATCTAGGGTTTTGACTTTTAAAGGTACCTACTACGATTTTGGTGATATCAAATGATCAGCAAAAAATTTGTAGCTAAAAATTTGTATAATGATGATTAAAGATGTAACTTTTGTATTTCCAAATTTTGAGCTTATTTGATTGGCTGGATCTTGGAATATAAATTTTCAAGTTTCCAGTTTGGTTTTGACTTTCAAAAGTACCTTCCAAGGATTTGGTGATATCAGATGATTAGTAAAAAATGTGCAGCTAAGAATTTGTGTGATAATGATCAAAAGTATAAATTCTATACTCTTAAATTTTAAACTTATTTGAATGGCTAGATCTTGGGTTATGAATTTTTAAACTTCAAGTTTGTTGATTTATTACAAACATAGTTTTGTAAATACTCAAAAGGGAATTTAAGAAGGTTTTGTGCATATTGGATCCAACTTAAATACAAAGAGCAATTGTGCATCTACTCAAAGTAGATTCTTGCTACAACACTGATCTGCATCAAAAAAAGAGATGAATAGAAGACTCCTTTTTGAACTAGGTATGGATATTTTGAAGATAATATCATACCTTTTGGACTTATAAATGTATCAGCTATTTTTTAACATCACATAAATGAAATTTTTTGTGAATTTCTTCATGATTTCATTATTTATTATTTAGATGATATTTTAATCTATTCTAAGAACACAAAAGAATATGAGCTTTATATATCATATATTATAAAAATTTAAAAATTCAAGATTATATGCCAAGATCAAAAAGTATATATTCCATACTACTTAAGTTGACTTTCAAGGATATATTATTTCTAATAAAGGCTTTATAATAGATCTGATGAAGATTCAAATTATTATAGACTAGAAGATTTCAAAAACAATTAAAATCATGTAATATTTTTTTAATTTTGTCAAATATTATCAAATTTTCATCAAGAACATTTTTTAAGTTGCACCTCTTTTTATATATCTAACTTCTAAAGAAAAATTTGAATGGAATAAAGAAGCTAAAGCATCTTTTAAAGCCTTGAAGATAACATTTATTTTTGTACCAATTTTGTATTGTATTGACTTTTCTAATGCATTCTTTATAAAAATAGATGCATCAAACTTTGCTATGAGTGTGGTTTTGTTACAAATGGGAGTAGATGATAATCTCTACTTAATAGCTTTTTATTCTAAGAAATTTTTAGCAGCCAAGATTAACTACAAGATCTATAACTAAGAGCTTCTTGCAATTATGGATTTATTTTAAGAGTGACATCATTATCTAAAAAATACTTCTAATCCACTGAATATATATGCATCATAAGAAACTTAAGTACTTCATATTGATAAATATTTTGAATTATTATCAAGCTTATTGGAACATATATTTATGAAGATTTTCTTTCAAAATCACTTATCTATTTTAAAAAAAATAAGATTTGTTAGATGTTCTTATCTTATATCAAAAGAAAGAAATGCAAATTTTGATCAAGAAAGAATGATTCTCTTGAAGGAAGAGTATTTTCATTTTTGAGCAATAAAATCAATATTGATTATTGATTCAATCTTTGTTAAGCAAGTTCAATTGAATATAACCTCTGATCTTCTTTTTCTTAATATTAAGATTAATCCTTCTAAGTTTTATAATACTTTTAAGTTTGAGTTCAAAAATAACCTATTCTATTTCAAGAAACGATTATATATTTTTAAAGACAAAATATGATTATATATACTTCAAGTTCATTATAATTTTTTAATAGTTGAATATTTTGGATATAATAAGACTTTGGAACTAATATCTAGAGATTTTTGGTGGCTTCAAATGTAGAAGGTAGTCAAAGGCTTTGTACAATTATGTGATATTTTTTAAAATAAAAAATCCCTTGTTATTAATCTTATAGACGTAAATCAAGTTTTGCACCAATTTTTAAAATAACCATGGCCTTTTATTTCTATAGATTTTATCATCGATCTTCTATTCTTGAATTTGTATAATTCTATATTTTTAATAGTAGATCATTTTATTAAGATGGCATATTTTGTACCATGTACAAAATCTATCATAAGTGAAGAAAAAATTAAATTTTTTCTTAACAACATTTATTGCTATTATGGATTGTCCAAGGATATTATATCAGATAGAAAGATTTAATTTGTATCAAGTTTTTAGGGAATTCTTTTTAATATTTTAAAAGTAGACATAAAGCTATCTTTGGCTATTTATCTTTAAATTGATGGATAAATGAAAGTCGTAAATCAAATTTTGTACCAATTTTTAAGGTATACTTTCAACTATCAACAAGATGATTGCATAATTCTTTTATTATTGATAAAGTTTACTATTAATAATATGATACATTTTTTTATATAATAAATACATTTTTTTATTAATAATAATTACTATCTAAAACTTGATGCTTTTGACTTCTTAAAAGTTAATAAACTTGTGATAGAAGATTTGAAAAATCATTTATCTAAGCTATATACAACAATAAAGGCATAATTAAAAGAACCTCAAAAATAAAAAAGACCAATGTAGATGCCTATTGTAAAGAGCAACCTCAATTCCACATCGGCAACAAAGTATGGTTATTTCATTACAATATTAAGACTAGCTGCATTTGTGACAAAATAGATTATTATAAGCTTAAATCATTTCCTATTTGTGAATAAGTAAATTATATTGCTTATTGATTATATCTACCAAAGTCTATGAAGATCCATTCTATATTTCACATGGCTCTTTTTGAGCCATATAAAACAATGAATATCATGGAAAGAAGACAGATGCCACTGCCTCCCATAAAAGTGGATAATAATTAAGAGTTCAAGATAGAAAAAGTTTTAGATTCAAGGTGGCACCAAAATAGGTTGAAATATCTTATTCATTGGCATAGATATGATATTAGTGAATGCACATGGGAGCTAGTAAAGAATCTTGTAAATTTAGCAAAGTAGATTAATGCTTTTTATAAACAACATCTATAAAATTTAAGATAAATAATAGCAAATTTTTATTGTAAAAAAAATAAGATTTGAAAAAGATAGCATTCTACTTTCTATTTTTATTTGTAGTTCTTATATATTTGTAATACTAAAAAAATGGAGAACCAACAATAAGCAAATTCAATTCAAGAGCTATCATTTGTTAATTTATCAAATAAGGCATTTGTAGAATAAGTAGTTATTTTCAAAATGTAGATACCTAGTGTATAATATAAACAGGGATAGATAATTGCTGAAAAGGTGGTTCAGCAGGTAGAATGGATGAATAGTCAGGAAAAGTAATTATCATCTATAGTATAGGAGTTGGTATCTCGGAGTAGTATAAGGAGGATGGGAGAGGGGAAGAAAATGCCAGACTGTGAGAGTTGTGAGCCGAGGTAAGCTTGGTGCTACCTCTTTTCTTTTGTTTGTTATTTTCTTTGAATAAGAGGATTGAAAGTTTCTGAATATTGTGAAGTGAATTATGGAATGGAAATGCGATTGGTATTATTTGAGAAGAAGAAAGATTGAATGCTGAAATCTGATTATAGTTCAGCAGAGAGAATGAGTCTGTGTTTGTGTGAAACACTGTAATGTGAATGGCAGTTCTATGTAAAGAATTCCAGTGATTGGAACGAGGATAATTGTGTGTTGAAAGCTATGAGGGCGCAGTATTAGAGTTGGAGATTATGAGGGTGAATATATTGGTGGAAATAACAGTTATTGGTATGACTGAATTGCTGTAAGGAAGAGACTGATAAGGTGAAAGAGGAGATTGTAGTTTCCTGGTGTGTTCAGATATTGAAAATAGAGACGATACATTCAAGAGGTAATTGATTGTGTGACCCTAACGTGAACGCTTAAGCAACTACTCATTCCCCATATTCGAATCCCCCTATACGGATTTATTCTGGAAGATTTCTTCCGGAATAAGTAAAACGAGCAATCACAACATTGTTATTGTCACAATCTTTAAGACATTTGAGAAAAACTAAATAGTTGAATAAAGAGATATAAAATTTCAAATTTTGAAAAAATATATATATATATTTTATAAAAATAAAAAAATTGAAGGAATTTTACTATAATTTAAGTATTTCATGCAAAATAAAGGGATTTTTAGGAGCTAAAACTTTATATATATATTAAAAATGGATATATGGAGCTATGATAAAATTTTGATATAAAGATAAATTTTGAGATGAGATTATGGATTTTCAAGATAATATAGAATTTATTCTTAAATTTTACCATAAATTTACTACCAATTATCTGATATCTTAGAAATCCTAGTAGGTGATTTACATTCCAATATACAAGTATCCAAAGACTATTTTCTTCATATTTCAATAACCTAAAATTTAAATATTAAAATAATTTTTATATAGCTTAATAACATGATAATATATATATTTACAAAAAAATTGAATCAAAATCTTATCAAATTGCTTGAAATATAGCTCAAATCACAACTACTAGTATATCAAGTTACTTATTGCTTTTAGATTCCAACCACCGATGTGAACTTTTAATATATGATTTATTCTAATTTAGAATTTATTAAAAATATATATATAAAGTACAGCCAAAAAATTATTTTTTCCATATCTAATTGCCAAACCTTTATTACTTTTTGTATACCTGCATTATACTCCAAAGAATGAAAGTAGATACAAAATCAATACCTTGACTTTGAGCCCCTATATTTCCTTCATAAATACTCCAAATTACACAACATTTGTATCAAAATTATATCCAAAATTCTAAACTTATTCATTCTAGCCTTTGATGTTCAAAAATCTTCAAAATAATAATTATAATTCTTAATAAGGCCTCCTTAAAGTCCATTAGATATGATTTTTGGCTAATAAGAATAGAGATTTTCATCATCTATCTCCATTTATCATCTATTTCCATTTTCTTCAAAATATGTAGCAAACATAATTTTCCGCATCTTGGATTTCTTCAACATATGATAACTACTCAATGTGCAATTCATTTCTAAAAGAGAAAGAAGGTAATGTCACACACATACATATTTATTCCAATAATTATCTATATAATGAGATAGAAATAGATAAAAATAGATTAATTTGATGATATCTTCTAGAAAAACTTCCTAGAAGTTTTTTGGATACAACTTTGACTTTACAAATGTTTGTAGGTTAAAAACTTGGTCAACAAGTTAGCCATGTATCATTCATATTAATAGCTTTTGAAACAAGCTAATTGTATAGAGCACATATAGAAAACTTGCCTTACAAGTTAAGACATGTGTCTTGCAATTTGAACATGTATTAGACGTCTTATAGAACATCACCACAAAGCTCCTAGTTAGATAGTATACATGGAGGCAAGAGTGAAGCCTTCTTTATTCTTGTCAATGCCTTTCTTGTTTTTAGTCTAGTTTCAAGAGTCTATATACTTCATGTCTTTGGCAATAGTTACTCTTGTCTTAATACTAAATTACTTTTAGAGTGAATATTTATTCTTCATGAGTTACATAAGAAAGTTTTTAAGTTCTTCTTGTTTTGATTCATATTTTTGATATTTGATTAGGATTTATTTAGGATTTTTTTGAGATTTATTTAATTTTTTATTTTTAATATATTCTTTAGAGATTTATTTTAATTTCTTTAAGATTTTTTTTTTTATTATTTCTTTAAAAAAATTATAAATTTTTAATGATTTTTTAATATTTTTTTAAAATTCTTTTGGATTTAAATAACTTTGATTAATATTATTAAGATTTAATTAGAATTTATTTAAAATTATATTAGAGTTGTTAGGATCTTATTGTTGTAATTTCTATTTTACCTTCCACTCTTAGATGAGAGGTGCAATTTCAAGCAAACTTCATATAATATGACTCTATGGATATAACAAAATACATATTAGAATGGCTACTTAATGAATGAGATCTAAATAAACAAATTCAAGTGATTGTAAGCTCAAATAAAGGCTATTTTTGAAATTTTGATATTAATTTATTTGCAGTGAAGATAAATCAAGTAAACATGAGAGAAAACTTGTTTGAGAGAGAGTCTTGTAAGTGCCTTATATTTTATGAATTGATTTTGTTTTTAGGTGTTGATATGGTTAAGATGGCAATGACAAAAGTGAGCTTATTTGTCATATTTTTTTTTAAAAAAATTAATTGATTTGTACTAGCAATCATATGAATAGAAATATGAGAATTGAATGAATGTTGTTTGGATTAGTATCCATAAAGCACTACAACAAAAAACAAAGTGGGCATGGTGTCTAACACATTGGAATTTAAAAATTCTAAAATAAGAATCTTTGATACCATATTAGAATTTAAAAGCAGGATTTATATTAAATATTATATTTAATATTGAATAATAAATATTGTTATTGTATGTATTAACACATGTAGTTTATATTGTTAAAGAATGTACATTCAAAAGAATTGCACCTTTTTGATAAGGTATGGCTTTTAATGTGATTTATAATCTATTTATTTTATTTATGATTTCTAATAGCTAGAAAATTATGAAAAAGGTGAATATTCAACAACTAAGTTAGTATTTTTAACTATTAAATTTTGAATAATTTTTCATCATAAAGATAGGCCATAAAGATGATACTCAATTATATGTTATACCTCAAGAATGCAAAATATGCTAAAATAGTACACTTTGTGCAAAGACTTCTCTCAAGTTACTAAATGGTATGTCTCAAATAAAATAGATAAGATTACTAAGTTGTAAATATGTTTAGGTTCTTTATATTCATATAAATCATGGTTTGCTTTTTATGATGTCTTTCTATCTTGTTGTAAAAATGGTTTACAATTTCATGATTTGGATGCTAGTTGCATGAATGTTATTAATTATCATGATTTGTATAATTTGGTGGTACATGATCAAAGATTGTTAAAGCTAGAAGTGGCAAAATTGTAATTCCAATATAATTTTAATTATTTTTTATTTATTTTTTAATTAGATAATATTTTAAAATTTAATAACTTTTATATCATTATATCTTTGAATCATACAAGATCAAATTTGTATGCACTCATGATCTCTAAGAACTTTGTAACAATATTAAGTATAGCTCAAGTCACAAGTTATCAAAAAGTTCCTACAAATCAAATAAACAACAAACAAATATACATCAAGTTTAATAATATAGACTAATATGACATGTATCATTAGACATTACTTTTTGAAAATACATAGTATTAGGTTTAGAACTTGGGATATATTAACAATATCAAATGTATTTCTATTTAATTAATAGCTTTTTAACAATATCAATTATGCTTTTAGCTGATTCACAATATAGGTGATAGTATAAAGATAGTAGAAGTAATAGAAATAAATTTTATTTTTATATAGACAATAGATACTCTATTGCTTGCTATTACATTCAAAGTTTTATAAACAAATTAATTTTGTGCCCATTTTTTATTTTTAATTTTTTTTAAATAGAAGCAAATTTTTTCTTTATTTTTATTATATATTTTATCAAAATTTATTATAAAGCTAAAGAATAGTTTTAAATTCTTTAGAATACATGAAAATAGATGGATATTGTTTGAGTTTTATTTATTTATGTATAGTTCTTAGTTTTAAGCATGGAACTACGGATAGCTTATAATTAAAAATTAATATTGATAAGCTACTAATAATAGATATTAAGTTTATTTAATATTAAATATTATTATTTAAATTATTTATAAAAATAAATATTAAATAAATTATTAAATTAACCATCAATATTATTTTTAAATTTTTAAACTTTCTAATCTGCTATTTAACAACAAATACACAATATCTGAAGAAAAAAAAACTTACAAATTGAAAGAAAAAGGTTTTATTTTTTTTAAAATGTTAGCCATCTTCTTTTTTCAACCATGATATCAATCTTCTAATGTCAAGATATTATTTTTGCACCATTCACTTGATCTGAAATTTTTCATAAATATTAAAAATTAAATCAACTATTAGCTCACAAAAAAAAAAAAATCATTTCAATCCAATAAGAAAATAGCTCAAAAATATAGAAACTTTCACCAACCTTTAACATCTAATTTTTGAGACCTTAATCTACTAAAATTTTAAAAAAACCTTTAGTAAAACCATCTAATTAAACTTAATTTACAATTAGCACAATTATATTCATATATCCACAACTTTTTATTTGTAGATTTGCTACAAAAGCCATACGATTTATAAAAATGTAACTGGTTTATTCCATAAAAACAAAAAAAAAACAAAATTATCTAAAAAAAATTTGACTTTGAAAAACTTTCAAATAGTCAATGTTTACTTGAATTCCATATATCAAACACTTGAAAAAATCCTATGAAGTTTTCCGCCTAATTTCTATATCCAATTAATAAAAAAATCCTACATTTGTTCTAGGTGCATGATTTTGTACCTTGCACTCTAGTTTTGACCTTGGTTCAAAATTAATTCTCTTTAGATATCAATATAAGATTTATCTAGCCAATTTTTCATAAAATCTATTCTTTAATTTTACCTAAATATTTCTATAATATTATTTTTATAAACCTACTTTCTATTGTCTTGTTTATAGCCTTATAAAATAAATAGAATTTTTTTCACATAAAAAAATTAATACTAAATTGTTATTTATTATCTCTCTAACCTTTACCTATATTTTTTAAAGTAATTTTCTACTATTTTTTTAACATAAAATCTTCTATAATATGTATATATATACATATATAATTTCTTTCATCCAATAGTTGTATTAGAATACAATAGTGAGTATTATTGCTATGAGTTTGATTGTTGAATGTAAAGATAACAAAACCACTTGTTTATAAAGATCTTTAAAACTTGGTATAAAAGAAAAGAATTAAAAGAATGTAAATTAAAAAAATAAGATATATATGAAAAAAATATTTCAAAAAATTAAAAAATTATGTATATTTATGAAAAAACTCAAAAGACTTTTTTCAAAGACAAGATGACTAGAGACTCTTAAAATTACACAAAAAGTGGTTGTAAATACTTCTAAGAATGAATAAAGATCATAAAAAAGACATAAATCTTTTTCCATCAAATGTGTAAACTAAAAGAGAGCAAATCTAGACAAAAGTGCACTTTTAAATCCAACTTGAGTAAATCCATTAGAGTATTGAGAAGAATGAAACCTTAGATAAAGCTTTACTTGTTGTAAAAATCTTTAAAACTTTGATCTTATTCCATTAAACTTCTCCAATATATTTATCCTTACCTCCTTCATATTTATAATAGGAAGGCTTTTTGGATTTAGTTATGAGTTTGATTTACTTGCTTCTCTCAATTGCAAAATTTTTTGGCCTAGACTTTCAACTTCATTGTTAATTTCTTCCATAGGCAACAAAATAATATGTCTATGGTTGATGTTAAAAATATGTAAGATTTTCACTCTAAGAGAGTTGACAAGCTTGTAAAGATATGCAATAGTTACAAAATCTATTAACACTTCTAGCAAGAATAACATCCATAGTTTATTTTTTTTATACAAAAACTCAAAAAAATCTACAAGTCAAATTTGAGGAAGATAACTTACAACCTCTAATATCAAATAAAAATTTCTAAAAAGAAAAATAATCTATTCTTTTAAGAAAAAAATCAATGTTAGAAAACTAAAACATTAATTTAAAGATGGGTGGTCTACAACTTTCAAAACACAACAAAAGAAGTGAAGTAATCTATTGACTTCTAAAAAAAATCAATAAGAATAAGTTAACATTCTTATTAAATTATCAAGGACATGAATTTTAAAGAACCAAAGAGTCAATATACTCTTTTATTATTCAAATAGGATATATAATCACTCAAAGATGGTATAATATTGAATTAGAATAGCTATTGCTAAAGAAAAAAAAAAAAATGAATCTCTTAAAACAAGTCTAAGAACAATAAAAATATTGGTAAGAGTGAAAAATGCTTAATTCTTGCCTCTATTTATACTATCTAATTAGGAATTACATGGTGACGTTCTATAGGACCTCTAATATATATCCAACTTACAAGAGACATGTTTATCTTGCAAGACAAGCTTCTTACATGTATATCAGAGCATTAGCTTGTATTACAAGCCACCAATATTTATAATATGTAGCTAATTTCTTAGCCAAGTTTATACTCTACTATCAACTTCAAATATATATTAAATCAAATCAGCATCTATGAAGCTTTTAAAAAGCTTTGCTAGAAGCTATTATCAAATCTATATAAATTTATCTTTTATTTAACATATCTGATTTATGTATGTTTGTGACACAATGTGTTATGTAAAGAAATTCACAAATGAGATGACAATTACCTAGATCATCTTACTTCCAATCATTATAGAGAAATTGGTCTTCTTGTCTTAAAGCTTGTTAATGTGGTTGTGCATTTTTTTATTTCCTTACCTGATGAAGTTGATATTCTACATACTTACAACTCCACTCTATTACTTGTCTAGCAAAAGTTAGTGCACTTTTCATACAAATAAAAAGTTTATATGAATATCTTCTATGAATATTAATTTCTAATTTTTTTAATATAATATGATATGTTCTAAAAAAACCTTTCTATAGATCCTTCTTAAAATTTTAAAAGACCTTTTAATAAACTTTCAATGTCTCGAAATCAAAAAAGATCAAGATTACTAAAAAACTTATATCCATTTATACTATTTTTTATATAAATTATGATTTTAAGTATCATCCTAAAAAGAAAATCTCTATATCTATCTTTTGACATTCCTTCTCATATTCCTAACATGTCTTATATTTGATTCAGTACCAATTGCTAGAGGCATATCATTGATAGTTTTTAAAATCTAAACACTATCCTTTTGAACCATCAAAAGAGAAGTGAATTTAAGAGATAATCAAAAGATTTTACAAAATAAACGACCTAACATTGCTTTGAGCCTTGTTACAAAGGTAATTCAAGACCGGGAGATAAGACATGACTAGGATATATGCACTTTTAATGATGGTCCTCCAAATCTTTGTGATGAATGAAAAAAAATGGAAACCTAACAAAACTCTTATGACGAAGACCTAACCAGATTTCATTGACTGAATATTCTAACACTGAGATCCTCAGAGAGGAAGTAATTGTGGGCTTGATGAACAGGAATTCAAAAATTGCTCAAAAACTGCTCAGTTGTTCATGAGCAATGAGTTTTGCTAATGTCTGAGACTTTGGTGTGCAATGTGTTCACCAAAGTACTTGTGCACTGTACATGTGGAAATACTTAAAAGCTACTGTTTGTTTCTAAAATCGGCTGTATATGAGCAGCAATTTTTTCTCTTAGAAACTTTTCACAACGTCTGATTTCCTGTCCGATCCCATTCCCTCTATGCACCAGCTCTTGTCGACGAGTCCAACTCTGACATGGTCTAAAGAATCTTGTGCCCGTTTGTAAGGGAATACTCCTACACCCAACCCTTCAAGATGTCTCGCAATCCATGTAATTGTTCGGCGTTCTACACATGTATGAAGAGCATCAGTGTTAAAGTGTCAAAACAGAGAAATACTTCACTCGTTTCCAAGAACATCAGGATTCTAATAGGTACATCAGATCGACCGCTAGAAGCTATCACTACAATCATGCATTGAGCAGCATATTCACCAATAACATTGCCACTCGCAAATGACCATTCTGTGAATTTGAATTGAAAATCTCGCGACGTCGTTTGCCACACATTCAAATTGCGCCTGTTTCACGACACCTATTTAAACATGACGCAACTAATCATAATGCAGACCCTTCAAGCTGAAAAGATATTTGGAGTGTACCTTTTTGATTGCACATATCTTTTTACCGGCATTTTCAACGTTCTGTTGGAATTTTTCTTGCAGCTGACATAATGTACTCTTTTGCCCTGATCCTGTGGAAGGTAGTTTATACGAGGGTCTGAGCTATTTGTTCGAGCTCCTGTAAAAGAAAATCATACTCATGCAACTCAAGAAATTAATATCATTATCACAAGTCTGCTAAGAGATCTCACTTCGCTTTTCGGCCATGGCCTTCAGCTCAGCCTCAGTAATTTTTACATCGCAGAAGAGGTCCTTCGATTCTTGAACATGAATTTTGAGCTCTTGAGCGATCTTTTCTTGCCATATCCTTCCCTTCTCTAGATGTGCTGATTACCAACAAAAATATGCTCAAACTCATGGTGTGGATAGCACCATCTGATAATCAATATGAAATTCATGCTCAAGCTACCATTCAACATCATACGAGGATCCAAGAATTTCTTTTTAACCTCATGGTGAAGTTACGAAGTTGATAAAAAAAAAAACAATTCAAGACGCTTTCTTGATGAAGGATTTACCATGCCTTTTCGCCTCAAGCTTCTCAAACTTTCTCGTGCAGATATTCACGAAATCATCCCTGCAGAGATCTAGTAAGAAGGTCGGAGCTACCAACTTTGTGAGAGCCGAGCTCACATGACAGATGAATTCGTGAGAATACAATTCCACCAAGCTAAGCAAGAGAGCCCCTAAACATGACTTACAAATCTTGCTGAACTTGAGAATTGAAAGAGTCTACTTCCGACTTGAGATCCTGCAACACGTTATCCAGGACTTGGTTCGTCTTCTCCTTGACTTGCACCTCCACCTTGCGCCGAAAACTCTCCAGCATCTTTTCGACCATCTTAACCGACCTGGACTTCAACATAGTAAACAAAGAAGGTAAGCTTATATGCAGCCTGCCGTCCTCTGGAATGCCACATACTTCTCTGTGAGCATACATGATGGAGGATTATAGAAAGAAATTTTGGCTATTTATCACTCCCTCATGTTTTCAGGTGTACAAATTCGTGGCGACTCAGAGACATACTTGTGCAAGTAAACGGCGCGATTAGCAGAATTAAAAAAAAAAAAAAAAAAAAATCGTAATCAAATCGAATAAACTACCTAGTTAATCCATCTTCATCCTCGTTTTCCGAGTCGGATCCGGCCGCAACTTTAGACATCATACCTGCAAGGAATTTACAGCAAACAGCGGTATTGTAGGAAGAAGGTGATGCTGAAGTGTGCGTGGCTCATGATATGTACGGAATTTAAGCAATTAGTTCATTATCGAATGTCATTTCCTACTAGTCGTTAAAAGATCACTTAAGCGAATAACTTCGTGAACTCACTGGTAAACAGTTCTGAACTGAACATTGGGTCGGGTTTCCCTCGACTGACGCAATTCATGCCATCACCGTCATTGTGCTGAGCTGCCAAAGGAATAGTAAATTTCACTTTAGGGCCTTTAGATCGCTTGGATGGTTGATTCCTGGACTTCGGCAGATCCCCTGGAATACAAAGTTTCAGCATAAAATTCTCAGAACGAAGAGGAAAATATTGCAAAAGATCATGTGCTCTTGCTGATAGAAGGCCCAATAAAAGTACCATATTTTCTGTCATACCGGAAAAAACTAGTTTATTTTCGGGTGAAAGATAAATGATGTTGGATCTGATTCAAATTCACTAAAATTGCAAAAAATATTGCACAACATTCATCAATGTGGGATTCATGGAAACATCAAAATCGTATTTCTCACCCCTTGGTAGCAACTTATCATGGGCATGTGAGACGGAGTCGGCAATCTTAATCTTGTTTCCATTTCCCGGGCATGAAATCATCCCAGATCTGGATCGCGCATTACTCATCTTAGAGCACATATAGTTAAGGACAGCTCTTAGTACCCAGGTTTCCCAGTGACAAATACATGAAATTTCAAATGTTATTGTAATGAAGGAGATAGCACATCGAAGGAAGGAAGAAATGATTTGGATTGTTTTACACGAAAGAAGAAGAAAGGAAGGAAGAAAGAAAAGTGAGAGGAAAAAGTGGAAGGAATGGAAACGGTTATAGAACAATGAGGATACAAAAACTCGCTCCCAATCTTCAGATTCGGAGACTGAGTCACGATCTGCAAAGGTTCTTCGTTTTCGACCTGCTTTGCCTTTGTAAGCCATGCCGCATGATGACCCGCTGCTGCTTGATAAGTCAGGTGGTGAATGTTCAGCAATTCTTCGTTTTCGAGCAGCTGATACAGGGGTCGAATAGTATAGGTCAACATCTTTCTCCATCTCAGCCGCTTTGCACTCGTTCTTGAGGTCAAAATTCTCTGTTACTTTCGTCAACAAGTGGGTTTCCTTCGATTTGTTTCCCGCATTCTTTTCCGGCAACCTTTCAAGCGAGTATGAAGGACTTTTCTCTTTGGCAACCACTTTCGCCGATGGATTGTTTTTATTCAGGTTAGGGGTACAGATTGATGACCCCAGTCCATCATCTCTGAGCAACTGAGATTTTTCTATCGTTTCCGAACCATCACGTGGTTTGTATGCCCTGGCGGCAACTGGAGATTCGAACTCTTCTGCATCTACAAGTGGAGTGATTGCGCAAGGGTCGTGGACTTTAGCTTCCGATGACACGAGGCCTGATCCTCTCATTGTGATTGGACTCAGATTCTTATCGTCGGGAGGCTCTACTTGCAGTATTTTAATTGGTCTGTCCCCCTCGTCATACGAATCACTTGTATGAGTTTTGTCTACGAGAGGAGAGTCATTTTTAACATCTGCCTGATCAACGTGAACAAGTTTCGGTGCATGGACATGGGCTTTCCCATCATCGGGCAAAATATTTGAATGGATATAACTGTGGTCAATTGTTACCTCTTCATTCTGCCGCGTGGAAGTGTTGCTGGACGTCAGTGTGTTTCTCTGAGAGGAAAGTCCCTTCCTTTGGTCGGATGATTCTAAGACGTGGATATCGGGATTTCCTGTGGAAGGTAGTGCAGGACCTTTACTCATGACTGGAGATTCGAATTTGGAGCAGACTTTCTCATTCTCTTTCAGTTTCAATGTTCCTCCGCTTGTTGATAATGCAGCTCTCTTTCCGCATTCAGTTCCCGATCGTTGAAACATCCTCATATTTTCACTGCTTAGTGTCGTCCGGATTACCTCATCGGAACTCGCTTTCGATTGTTCAACAACATGAATTTCGCCTGCTGGATTTTCCTCTCTTAAACTGACGGCAGGAAATATTTCTCTCTTCTCAGATGCATCTGGAGACATCTTAATTCCCTGCTTATCTCTGTCCAGTACTGCTCTGTGCGATTGCAAATCTAGAGCAACCTTCAATGTGGGAGGCGAGCACACGGTGTCATGTTTTCTGTCTGGAAGTGCTTGGTGGCTCATACCTGTAGAGTCCAGTACCTTCCTCGGTCTACCCCTTGGACGCTTGACGGTTTGAACCTTTTCTGCGGAAGCCATCAAATCTTGTTCTCGAGTGGTTGTATTTGAATTCCGTGCAAGCTTCGGATTCATTTTCTGGATGTCGTTCGCTACGGCTGCATCAAGTTGCTGGTCTAGATGAACCTCTGGTGAGGGGTTTGAATATACTTGGTGAGATTTAGTGTCTGCCATTGCTTGATGATTTAAAGCCCTGGTATCTACCTTTCTCGGCCTACCTATTTGACGCTTCACTATGGACAAATCTGCTCTCCGGATGCTGGTACAGGAATCGAGCACAAATTGCTCTCTCTCGGGGCCTATTACCACCGCTTCTGTTTCTGACCGTCTTCGTTTGCGATTGTCACCTCGTGAATCTAAGCCCAGCGTAGCTTCGGAGAATGAGAATTCACTGCGAGTATTGGTTTGGTTACGTACAGTAGGTAGACACAACGTTACCGAATTTCCCTTTTGGGCAGACTCGACACTGTGAGAGTGCATTGTAAGTCTGTGAAGTCGCTTACAACCTAACTGTGTCACATTCGATATGACAGCTTCATCAAGTTTCTGCACACTGACAGCGTCCCTCCCGTCAAGCTTCTCAATGTTTGATTCGTGATGATTATTTGTCAGTCTACTAAAACTTTTCGATTTCTTCTCTTCACATTCTAGACCTATTTCTGATCCACTTCCGCCACTAGAATGATGATTGCCGTTATTTTTTACAAGGTTTCTTGGCTTTTTCTCTTCTTGATAGTATTTAACATCAACAGTGCTGGTAACGATGTTGCGCTTGCGTCTTCGCAAATAGGCTCCTTTCTGAGGAACTACTGGTACAGCCTGGTTTTGCGATTGAAATTTTCCGACTTCGCTGCCTTGTCGGGGATTGCAACTTGGTTTCATCCGCAAGCGACGATGTTGGCATACGTCCAAGGTGCCACTCGGTCCTGCCCCCTTCAGTTGAACATTCACTTTCTTCGAGGGTGAGATACGAAAGGGAATTTCTTCTCGTAATAGTTCGGCTGCAGATAGTATATCGCCACTATTCATTGATATAAATTCAGCCGGCCCTTTGATGTTAGTCGCAAGCTCCACACTAGTTTCTTTTACATCTTCGCATTGCAGGTCGGGTGAAATTCTGTTGAACAATGATAATGATAAAGCTTCCTCAATTATCTGTGCGCATGATGAAAGCTTCTTCGTAGGGTTTTCGTCTACTCTAGTCTCCCAATCAACAGTAGAAGTTTGTTCCGGATGCAGATTACTTGCCCTCGGCTCATCATTCTCTCCCTCTAAAGCATTTTTCGGTGGAACTTCGTTAGAACAAGAGGCTGGTTTCATACAGTTGGTGACACATGGTAAATGGACACTTGGTTCAGTTTGCGCTCGGACGTCATCCTTGCTCGCATGCGTAGGAATGATAATGCCCTGTGAAGACTTCCGAATGATGCATCCCTTTGATATATCTTGTGACGTCTTACAGGGTTTAATGTTGGCTGCTTTGGTCTACAAAGAACAAAAACATGTCAATACAATATCCATGCGTACCAGCTTCTTTACAAGTTACCTTAATATAGCATTCAATCTTATACGACTAAGAAAACATTTTGAGACTCACCCTCATTGGAAGAATCCTGGGCAAGACGTGTTTTCCCAGTAAAAGAATGTCTGCAACCCAAGTGCAAACACATCAGTCATTCACTTACTGGATGTAAAGTGAAAATCTTATTTTGCATTTCGCCCTAAAGTCTTGTAACAGGATCTGACAATCCCTCAGCATACTTCAGCATGTTTGGGCATTATCCTAGACTACTGAAATTCCCAAACCCAACTGCTCGTAGATTTATAAGGTTGCCTTAAGCGAAAATTCATTGCTTATATACCTTCTTCTGCAAACGAGAATTGGATAAGCGTTCGTTTGATTTGCAGCGCTTGTTCCTACAGAGAAGGGTTCCATGTTTGGGCAGTAATATTAAAACGACAACGAGAAGATAAATTGCGGTGTATTATATCTAACTGCTTAGAAACAATGTCAAGACAACTTCAACTCAAAATAGGCACATATTTCTTGATCTTCTCACATTTACAGATGTCTGCAAACTGGTTTGCCCATTGACGGTTATCTCCAACTGCTTGGGCGTAGATTCTGCAGAAGCAAACTTCATCAATTTACGATTAGGTCGGATGCTTTGAAAGCGAACAATGCACAAGCTTGAGAATGTCATGATTGTTCACGTTCTCCATAAATATCCACACTAGATCGTCAATATTAAGTTGTACTCAAAGCAATGTCCTATTATTCTGTTGGGCATAGTTACAGTCCACGCTTCCGCACCCTATTTCAATAGTATCCATGAAAACAAGTGAGACTGTCCCAAAGGCACTGAGTGGTAATAACAATTACTGCTACTCTCTGAGAGAATGTTCTTCACACAATAGAACAAGGACAGGAGCTACTTCCCAAATTCGAAATGAAAGTCATTATATGATTCTGATCCACAAAAATGAAGAGTTCCTTGAGCTTACTCTACTAGATTCGATATGTTTAAGTTAGGATCTAAATTCTCTAAAAAGTCAGGAGTGTCGATTGGAATGGGACTTACCTCTAACGCCCACCACATCAATATACAGTATATCGAAGATTTCAGAGCAACTATACTCCTGACAAGGCACGAGCATGTCCGGCTGTATGCAATAGCGAAGCCCAAAACCATCTTAAGCGTCAAACAGTTGAATATCAAAAACATTGATGCTAAACAAATTAGTGTTAGATAATCAACTCTACTGGTGCAATCAATTCATGTATTAGGTTACAGATCTTTTAATGCACAACTAGGTGGTTGCACAAGAATATCGAAGCTCTGCAGCAGTTCCTCAAGAGAACATTCATCTATCTGTGACGAAGAGCAAGCAGAAACTATTGCATTAAATACGAAACAAAATTAAGGATATTATTTATAAATATACCTTTAAGAAAGAGTGTGCGTGTGTGTGTGTCAGAGAGAGAGAGAGAGACTTACTGCTGCTGCACCCTGAGCTGAGCCAGTCTTAGATAGAGCATGAAAGCTGAAGTGTGTTTTCCCAAAGTCAACCCATCTTTCTTCTGCGGTAGTAACATTTTGACCGTTTATTTTCACCCATTCACTTTCGAGCGAGTAGACACTATCACATACACAAATTTATGCACACTTATTAGTTCCAAAATCTGATATCTAACAGTTCAGCAGATGCTTTCATAGACCATCGTAATGTGATCTCCCGTCACTTCGTTTCAGTCACTACGGTAGTAACTGTTTTTCAGGAAAAATTGTTACATATTCTTCTTGGAACCCAGTTACATGCCTGTATTCGTTCCACAAATTTGCAATTCACTGGTCAGATGATAGTAATACTTACAACGACAGTATTCAAAGTACATGAAATAACCACGACTGACCTTCGGAATTGCCTCGTGTTGTTGTTCACCAGCATCACGAGGTTCCGAATTTCAGGCAAGAGATTTGGTCGCCTTACTTTAAGTAACGATTGAAGTGCACATTTATATGTTTCGTCTTTTATAGAGCAAATAAGCTCAGGATCTTGTCTAGAAAGCCGGTATGATATCTCCACTATGCTGGCCTGCAGCTGAAAATCTCCGCATCTCGACAGGAGAAAGTTGAATAGATGCAGACTGAGGAAGATGCGATAGATAAAATGAATGTAGTGATGGAAGGTAATAATTGTCAAATAAGATGAATCTCAACATATTTTTAGAAGTGCATTATTGTGTGATTACTGAGGAATTTTCATTTGCAGGGTACAACTTAGATTCAACCAATCCAAGAGTCCATCAACGACCATTTATGAGAAGTACTTGGAACTCGGACAAAAATGGGAAATGTTACAGGAAGAATAGGATAATTTGAAGAAGAAACCACTGTCGTTTCTTTTCTCCAAACAGGAAATGATAAAACATCCACAACCAGAGCCAGAAGAGCAGAACTACACACCAGTGGGCCCTTTGCTCCAAAAGAGCTCGTTGGTTTGCAGGACATCTTGTGATGAGAACACACAGAGTCTCCACAGTCGCTCGTCGAAGGTTGACGGAGGCTAATTTCGTTCGTATAACCGCCAAAAGACGAGAAATGAAGTAAGTTCCACATGCCTCCTTACCTGTCGAAACATTAAGAAGTTACAACTCGGCACCCGCTGCTTAAATTCTGAACAATGTGGGTTAATACATATGAGAGCACATTCACAGGGGCATCATCAATAACGTGGTGCAGAGTCGCTAACACACGATTCGTTGATTTCCGAGTCTATCATGCAGCAACCAATGGACAGAGACGTCTTTGTTCTCCACACGTTAGATGTAGACGACCTCACGGTTGAAAATTAGTTTCTCGAAGCGTGTATTACCATTAACTCTAGACACTCAACAAAGGACATATATCACGGAATAATGTTTCATGTACCTCCAGTGACTTTACTTATATCTTCGACGAGAAAAATAATGTCCAATAACGAATTCGACACGTCTGATTTTCCGTAATCTTTCTGCAGCAAGGTATCATAAACCTTCGCCAACACTGGAACAACTTCAAGTTCCGGTGTCTCATGGCAGGATACAGACTTTAACCACCTCTGTAAAGCCCGCAACACTCTCTGCAATGTTGAATGGTCTAACTGCGGGATCCGCACAACCTAAAAGAAATAAATGATTAGGTGGAACAAATCCCAACATGTGTGAACAAACAATAACGAGAATTGAACCTTAAGAATTTCTGTTTTTTGACAACGAAGAGCCTTACAGGGATAACATCTCAATTACTTGCATACCATATGCACTCCACATGTTTCCAGCGGTTCAGGTTGTGAGATTACAACTTTGAATTCTTTCACTGCGTATTAAATTGTGGATCTAATCATTCAAAGAAAGCTACATGAATAAGTCTAGGAAAAATGGAGTATCCTCGTATTGAAGGCGATGGAACACCATGGGGTGACGTATCCAAAAAAATCTGCATGACACTCTTGACACTGGAATAATTTGCATATCATTGAAAAGTAGACAATATCAACATTGGAATCTCAGGAAATGGTACTGAAACATGATTACCTCACGATGTTCAAAGTAAACATTAACAAAAAAGACACAAAAAAGAAAGAGGCATCGAAGTTAAACTCACGGAACTAGTGCATACCTATAAGGTTGTACTAGTTAGCATCTAATATCAATGTGGACAAACTTGCAATGACACACGCTGCACCGTGCACACTTATAAGTTCTGTCAATAACGATACCATGCTGTAGGTTCTGCATGCGCTTCGATCTCTAACAACTCTTTACATGCTCCTTTGCAACAAAGCTCAAACAAACAATTTAAATGGCAACAGATTGTTGAGGTTGAAAGCGGACTTTTACTAGATATTTGCAGATGTCTTGTATTGGCGGATCAATGAAGCCTGGTTGGGAAGAGCAGATCTGAAACGACGAAAGACCCTTCCGACTAGTGTTTTCAGCAACTCCTGGCGCTGAATTCGTCATGGCTCTGAACAAATTCTAAACATTTCGTAATCTTGTTCCAGTCTCCAGTGTACTGCTTTCGTGATCCAATGAGTTTCAAATCAAATCGTTGAGCTGCAGAAGGTTTTCTGGATTTACTGACTGAAATGCTGAAAAGAAAGTGGAAGCTGCAATTAGAAAATATCTAAGCAATCGACCAAGAGCTACGGAATCGAATAGTCTTTTGTCAGTTTGCCCACGTAACGCTTCGTGGTAACTACATTGCAACCAATCTACAAGATTTCTGCAGAGGAACAACCACACAAACGGAAATGTTCTGTTTCACATGCTTTCATACTTCCATGACTTTAAACAAGAACAAATCGATAAAAGATATATAATTCATCAAAATCAAGAAGTTAGAATTAGTATAAAAACCAAGAAACCATCTCCAGAGAGACGTGCAAAATGTGATTATCACCTGAAAGAAGAGCTTCTACAGGCTGAGAAACGACGCCGCACAACCAACAAGATGCGCTTCTCGGGGGAAAACTGCGTGGTATCGAACAGTTGAAGCTCGCACATACTTTTATTCGAAAAGTATTTCACCTTCGTCATCCACCTGTCTAACCATGAGCGGCCTACCTCTCCCGCCAAATGAAGGACACTGACGTGACAGACAACAGGAAATCAAAATGATCAATGGAAACTTCGTCGAAACATGCGGCGGCGCTCCTGAATTCCACGGAGGCAATTCAAAACGGAGGCCAGCAGGAAAGCGACCCAAGAGCGAACTGACGTCTGGCGGCTTAACCTTAACTAAATCTCAACTTACTACTCTTGCTTCAGTGGTGAGTTACTAGTCAAGTCACTGCACAAACTGGCAGAGAGAGGCTGTCGACGCGCCTTCTCTTCTTCGACACAACCAGCACAGAGGGGCGTGGAGTTGGGACTTTCTCTGTCAACGTTTTGATTGTGCGGGGCATCTCGTATTTCTTCGTCGCCGTGCTGAGTGTACTTTAAGAAGCTGGCATGAATAGAGTTGTGTGAGTTTTGGTGACGCAGTGAATGTTGGAGTTGAGTTTGGTGTGGAGCGAAGGGATAAGTTGTGATGGTGAAGAATCTTGACTCCTAGTGTGAAGAAGGGTTTGTCTTTCATGATCAGAAACGAGCTCCGTTGTTGCACTGCGCGCAGTGCTTCTGCAGCAGTTGGTGGTAACTTCCACGAACAGGAGGTTTGTGAGAAGTGCAGGGTCGAATTGTTACTCCATTCCGGTGTGCATTTGCTGCACTAGTGTAGTGATTCAGATTGGGAATTCGAAGTTGATTGACCTTTTGAAGACTTTCAGATTTGAATTCTCAGAGATATGGAGTGGAAGGGGTTCGCTGATGGTGGTTTGCCGTCGATGCTCGCTGGGTTCGTCACACATCCTCTGGACCTCATCAAGGTGCGCATGCAATTAATCGGAGAAGGAGCGTCTCATTCTCTCGCATAGAATTTGCATGGTAATCATTTATCCGTTGTTTCACGTACAGGGCCATTTCGAGTTGGACTTGATGTAGCACGCTCAGAAGGCATAAAGGCTCTGTACTCTGGTGTCTCTGCCACCCTCTTGAGACAAGTCCTGTACTCCTCCACTCGGATGGGTCTTTACGAGTATCTGAAACATCAATGGAGAGACGAGTCACAAGAAGGATCCCGACTCCCCCTCTACAAAAAGGTGATTGCCGCTTTGCTGGCAGGGGCTTCTGGTGCCGTTGTTGGAAACCCCGCAGATTTGGCCATGGTCAGGATGCAAGCCGATGGTAGACTGTCCCTGCGCGAAAGGAGGAACTACACCGGAGTCGGAAATGCTCTGTTCCGAATGGTGAAACGAGATGGCGTGTTGTCATTGTGGACCGGGTCGGCTCCAACGGTGACTCGAGCCTTGTGACCGCCGCTCAGCTGGCCACCTACGACCAAATTAAGGACGCGATCACTGAGAATCACGCGTTGCCGAAAGGGCTGGCAACGCAGGTGGTTGCAACCTGCGGGGCGGGTGTGCTGGCATCCGTCGCTTCGAATCCCATCGATGTGGTGAAGATGAGAGTGATGAACATGAAAGTGGGTGCTGGAGAAGTTGCTCCATACCGAGGTGCTTTGGATTGTGCGGTGAAGACGGTGCGGACGGAAGGCCCCATGGCTCTATACAAGGGTTTCGTACCAACAGTAACTCGCCAGGGCCCCTTTGCTGTCGTGCTGTTCCTGTCATTGGAGCAGATCAAGAAGGTGGTGGAGGGTTGATGCAGACAGTGACGGTAATGTAATTGAATATTGGTTGGAGTTGAACAAAGCTGCACGACAAAACTGCAGATGGTTCCTTGTGGAGCTATTATCTGAGGTGCTGGATTCTGGTACTTTTCTGGATTTGTATATCTGTGCTTGCGCAGTCAGAACACTGGACAATTTATTAGCTTCCACTCAGACTTAATAGTTGTGACTAGCACGGTGTCCAAAACCTCCAAATCCTCTGATTGAGGGTATTCATCTTGTATTCTTTCGATTTCCTTCCAGGTATTTATCTGTAATTTATCACTAACATTTCGCAAGTGCACCGGGACCGAATTCTTAAATTCTGCACAATCCACTTTCATAGACCCTTTCGACATGCGTTTGGATACACCAGCGCATCCTTCATTATCGTTGTTCTGATATGCTTGAACGATGATCTGGGATTCCACCATTAAAAGCTTCATTTTGCAAGTCCGATGCTCGGTTTAGAGAAGTGACGTAGCTCCACATCGGAGTGGGCTATCAATAAATAACAATGAACCGAAAATAAAACATGTTGGATTCTGAAAATATCATTCTCGAAAACCATCTATTGTCTTGGGAATGTTGGTATGAAAATAGACGTATAAACCAGCTCTGTGTGGAGTGAAACAACCAGCAGAACGTTGTCCACCATGAGGTTTTGCATGGCACCAGCATCCTCTTTGATATAGAATTCCACACATTTCTGAAATCTCAAGCAAATTCAAGTCGAAGCTACACCGATGCAAGTGCCCGTAAACAATCTGCAAACTGTGATACTTATTGAACATTTCAAGCACGTCAGTTGATTTCTATGACTTTCTGATGACTGCGCAACTAGCCAAGAAAGACCTAAGATGACACTGAGTATCGTAAAACGCCACCCTGTAGCTTATCATCAGCACGGTTTAATTTGCACTGCTGATTTTACGTGAATCCTTTGGCATTTTTATATTGGCCGTCCTGATGACGGACAATGGAGTGTGTCGTTTGACATGGATTGAACGGTTGATTGACTTCAAGTTGGAGGATATGACACGTATCTGGCCCAGAAATAGTGGTAATTTAAGGCATACAATCTCTGTAGTCCTGTAAGGGAAGAAAGGAAGAAGAATGCCGAAATATTCTTTCGTACCAATTGTTTTTAGAAGTTGGCAACCTCAACGTGATTAAGCTTTCTAAATAATTTCGCACAAGTGGACACGATTATTGTTTTACACTATATCAGAACTAGCCAGATTAACGGTAAAAGTACGGTACATCAAGAACTCCTTCAAGAATGAAAGTACCCCAACTTTCCGATAATATGTTGACATCGGAGAGCCTTGTCCTGCAGCAGCTCGTACAAAATCCGTAACCGACTACGTTTGATAGTTTGGGCACGAGTTCAATATAATATTACTGACTTTGTGAGAGTAGATTTTCTCATCCTTGTCTAACATGTACTCAGAAATGCCCTCGAACTGACCTTGAGACTCTCAGGGAACTCGTGGAACGCCACGAACTCTCCATCGAACCATGATAACCTTGCTAGAGGGTTGCCACACTCGAACTTCTTCAACCCACAAGACTTTGAAAAAGATGCGGCCATGGAACCGAAGTACCCAGAGCAACGTCTTGTAGTTCTTTATTCCCGAAAATATGTTCAGTGGGATCAGTAAATGTGATATCCTCTCTGTGCGAAGCAAAAAAACATTTATGGTAATTTGTAATTTGTTTGTAATACAGTATGCACTCATGGAGTAGTAAATTCAGTTGCGACAGAAAGCAAGACCAACCCGGATAGCACTAGATATAGCTCGCCTCAATAAAACATGACCTTCCATGCTTTCAAAAAGAGATGAATATAAAACACATTCTGACCATAACCAAAGGTTGACGTCATTAATTTGGAAATAGAGTTCATGTTGACTGATGTTATTCATTTATGTTAAAGAATACCAAAAAATGTACCTGTAGTTGTAGATGTCATAGTTCAGGTCTTTGTAAAATTAGACTGGAAGCTCTTCTCGGAGATTGCGGATAACAGGATCACAGTTCCCGTAGAAATTATCCTTTTCTGAGCATTCCTGCTTTTGTCTTGAAGGAGGTGTGATACTTTCCTCTAATTTGGTCTGGACTGCCAATAATAATTCTAAACTCTTCCCAATATCCTCTATCTCTGCAAACATAACAATCTCTTGCTCTTTCAAGAAAGCAGAAGCAGCGCCATCCGTTTGTACAGCAGAAGATGATAGAAGGCGCAGTGACACCAGCAGAAACTCTCTGGTAGCACATTACAAAACAGAAGAATATATAAGCTTCGACCTTTGATGTATGTTCTTTTATTACTTAGAAAAACCTCTTAATTTGGGATTCTAAATATAAAGTATAAGTGAATAAGATGTCAGGAATCAGCGGTAAGTGTGTAAAACCCCAGCGTGCTACTCCATTCCCTCGAAGCGTACTCCATTCAAACCCAAACAGAAAAATTCACCAGTGCTAATCACCTCTCCAGTGGCAATCACCTCTCTTTTCCTCTCCGTTTCAACGCCTGTGGTAGAAACAACCCTTGAAACTGCAGGTGTACCCCTTAACGGTTATGCTCAACAGGGGAAAGATGATAACTCCTCAACGATTATACTCAAATCGTAAGTATTTCACAGCGGATTCAGAAGCGCGAAACATCATCGACATCAAAAATGACACTAGAATAATTGATGCGGATAAGTTTATAGATTGTTTGTGTTTAGTTATGGCGGTGGGTGCATGACTAGAGCGTAGATTGGCAGAGGAATGCCCCAAGCCTGAGAATGCTTGCTGCCCATTCGGCCTTCTAAAAGCGAGCCGCACCCACACAGAACCGTTCTGCATGGAACTGTCTTCCTGGTGACACCCCAACGAGAGGCTCACGAGGTTCGAGCCTGCTGTGGTGGAGTAACGACAGTTCTGTGCAGAACAGCGAAGACAGGGATGATTCCTACTGTACAGTTTCCATAACAGAATCAACGCTTCCGTTGTGGCGAACTGGCAACGAACTTTCTTTTGTAAGTTTGTATTGAAAATACGGCCAAGCAGTGTCAGCGAAGATCAATTGTTTTTTTAACCCTTTATATTTTTGGGGAGGGAAAATTTGTTTCCAACTACTTTAGCCTTTTTTTTTCCAGCCTGTGCTTTTGTTCAGGCTGTGCTTTTGTTGAGCAGGATTTCGTTTCTTTGCTGCCGTTGCTCGTTACTAGTTCCAAAGTGTGATTTTTTTTAAATTGCTGATTTGTGTTCCCAAGCTTTGGCGACTTGGAGGACATAGTGAAGGAGCACTCACAGCGAGGAAATAATTTTACAAGTGGTTTCATGTGTAGCATGGTGATGGAAGCGAGGATGCGCAATATACCCTGAGGATCTCTGGAGTGATTAACTATGTTTTTAGCCCAATTTGGAATTAGGTTGATTTTGGTGGAGTGCGATTGAGGGATGTGGTTGTCGAGGGTTTTGAAGTTGAGATGTCATGCGGGATGGGAATGCTCATGGTGGTAGCGATCTCCTAGGGGTTTTCAGTGCGAGGCTGGAGAGCCGGATGTGGGTCTCTCGCGACGGAGAGGGGCTTCCAATGCAATTCTGTGAAGCATGGTAGGAGCCAAACTGTAAACCTCACATGCTTTATGGTTTGGTTGGCGAGATGACAGAGCGCATGAAATAAGGGTTTATGTTATTTTGTTCAGAAAAGTACGTGTTGTATTGCTATCATTTTTATTACCTTTTGTCTTTGATAAGTAATCGGGGTAGCACTCCTCGAGGATTAGAGTTCAGTAGTAACACCAGGGTAATGTTACGGTCATCAGTGCTACGGACTTCGTGAATCGTTCATTCGGTCCTTTCATGTATTGATGTGGGTACTATAATGCTCTCGTGGTCGGTATGTTGACGATCAATCTGCTGTTTTGTCAGTAGTGAAGCGGGTGCTTCCAGCAAATTTTTGATATCACAGAACTTGTTAGTACGTAATTTCGCCTCTTCACTTGCAGGCTGATGGAGATGGGGTTCTTTTACATAATCTAGTTTTACTAAGAACAGGCAGCAGAAACTGACAGACGCGGCTAGGGCATTCAATCTATCAACATGCTAACTGTAAGTCTGCAGTTGCTCTTCCAGTTAGAGATTGCCGGGATAGTCCTTAGTTGAGACCACGTCGTTGAAAAAATTGCCTTCAAATGGTTACATTCTTATTCTGTGTGTTTTGTTCAATTTTTGTCAAATGCACTTTTGCAGACAAGCAGAATAATGAGCAGAAACCAATGTTGTATTGTTTGGGGAGCTACATATTTGAAAATTGCAGTTGAATATATTCAACAGAAAATTTGTCGATGTTAATGGATGCAACATTGGGCTGACACCACTTATCAACTCTTTTCAGAAGACATACATTCAGTTTACATGTGTTACCATCATTGAAGTTTCCGTCTCTTGTGCATGTTTTCAGAATGCTCCAAGTGAAAATGGAGAGGGTGGGTGTAAGGTACTTGGTAGGGTTAAGCTTGTGGAGTTGTTGCCAGAAGATGGTGCAGCCTCTGGAGTGTACACACGTGCGGTTGAGGAGTTGTCCCTCTCCTTGGCACGCTACAATGCTGCAATTATTGAATTAAACGGAGAAGATACAGCTCTTGTGCGCTGTGCGCTCGACTCCGCGAAGCTTTATTTTCGCAGTCGGAAGTCGAATAGCCCTTCGTGGAACCCCTCAGATTGGCTCAATCTCTCGGGCTATTTGGCTGCACCTACGAAGGAGATGTACTTTTATCGGGCCGGAAGGTACTGATTGTTATCTTGTTGCATGAGCATTTGTTGCTTGCTTTTACTGGTCCCTACGTCGATTCCCTTAAAAGTTCTCACTTTGTCGAAGAATATTTCTGAGGGTAGCCTCTGAGTCTCGGATCGCATGTGAGTATCTTAGTTCGAATTTGCGTATATGATGCAGATCTCCGGAAGGCACAGCTTTGGAGCCGCCACCACCATGCATGCCTGAGGTCTTCCGATGTTTTGGAAAGACGTCAAGAGCTTCTTTGAGTGCGATTGCGCATTACCTTAGGCTTCGTGGAGAGTAAGAACTTTGACAAACATAGTCTTTCTTGCCTGTGTTATTTACTCAGAACTTTAATTTGTGTGTGAGAAAGAGGTTCTTGAGGATCCTTAATCCTGAGTATTTCTTTGCGGCCAATATGGTTTGTTACCGTGTTTCTTGTGTAAGTTTGTAATGAGGAGTTGTAACATCCTAAGCTCCTCTGAATTAAGTTTGGATTCCATTTGCTGTCGTAACCTAGTACTTTGGACATCCTAAACATTAAATGAGACATATATACTTGATGATTCAACCGAAACCTAAAATATTTTTCTAACACCTCGCAAGAGTCTAATTTGGTAACGCCTCAGCTTGATTTTTCACTTTGAAACGGTTGTAGAAAATTATGCTGCAATTCCTCTGATTATTCCTCTTTTTTTTGAAGCTTTAAAATGTTTAAATTTTCCCTCCTCCTTGCTCTTTCGATTCATATTTTGGCTTCTGTGGTCTACATAAATGAGTTGAAGTTTTTGTTTTTCCATGTTGACACAACGAATCTTATTTTGATGTGGCAGTGCATTTGGTCAGCTCCTCGATGACCTCCCTCTTGTGAAGGGAGAAATTTCCTCGTCTGTGCTAACAGCCACAGCATTTCACACTTCGGGATCAGGTGATAAATCAGTTATAGGATATTCCGGCACTCCCGATGAAGTGGAGAAAGGCCTGTTGTCATTGATTGCATCTGACACTCCTGGTTTGCAGGTATGTCTTTCTCTTAACTTTGTTCATATGCTCTTTATTTGTCTGCAAGAAAGTTCCGGGTGCGGGGTACCAGTGCAGATGATTCGAAATTCGGTGACTCGAGCAATACTCATTTAGGTTTCATGTGCGTCATAAACTAGTTTGTATCGAGGGAATGAAGAACCTATGCGGCAAAAGAGCGTTACCTCACAAATACAGACACTGGAGGGCTGGTAGCCTTTATCTCTTTGTTTCAACTAGCTATCTTATACGTTGGAAAATGGACTTTGGCGGTACCAGGTGAAGGATCCAAATGGCCATTGGTACCTGGCTGATACTGCCATGGGTCCAGGGGATCTACTGTTGATTACAGGGAAGACATTAGAACAAGCCACGGCTGGTGTTCGAAAGGCTGGTTTGTTTCGCGTGGTACCTGCATCTTCACCTGCCATTGTTTCTTCCTCTTACAGGTATGAAGCCCAGGATTTTCAGTATACACCTTTTCCTCGTCTGTGCTAAACAGCCACAGCATTTAGACTGAGGTTGGATTGCTTATCTTAGTATTAGATTAATTCCAACTTCATCTAGAAAACATGGAAATTTGCATGGTTTTGATGCATACCGATATTGGGTGCTTATGGAGCAGAACAACTCTAGCTTTTCGGCTGATGCCTCGCATGAGTGCAACCATTGACTGCAAGGCAGTAACAGATGCTGGTCATGTCGTTCCCAAAGGGCATGGACCCGTCCCGGTGAAAACGTTTCTCGAAACTTTGGAGGCTGCTGAGAAGGCTCATGCGAATGGTGTGGATTCTAAAATTGTGAGATATCCCCCTTTTCTTTGTTTTTTTCTCGTCTGGAATCCCAATACGAATTTCCGATTCTGAAGAGTAGGGAACAGAAAATCAGTAGACCAGCTACGTCTTTAGAGAGTCTTACCTCAGACCATGTTTTGACTTAGGATGTGCTTAACTTGCCGAATATGTTGTAGGAAGCAGCAAATGGAGAGACTACGTTGCGGAGCACCCTACTTGATCCTCTTACGTAAGTTCCTTTCGTTGTTTAGTAAGTAGCCCATCTTTGTTTGCAATATATTATGATAATTGATTGCATGTGTTCTTAAAAACAGTACACCACAATACTCATTTACATGGTTACCTTGAATTAAGAACCAAGTCTTCGTGCTTGTGTACATTGGGTGTAATCATGGTTCCGCAGTGGCTCTTTTCTGGAAGACGCGATGGCATCCGTGTGTGGCCATTCATATGGTGGTGGGACTCTTCAAAGAGTTTATGCTTCGGTATCTTACTACTCTATGTTTTCTTTTCTTTTGTTCAGCAAAATGACAATTTTTCACACATAGCAGCTGGTCATAATACGTCGTCGTACTTATAGCCCTCACACAACTGTTAACATTACAATCTTACTGGCCCTTGTTTTGTTTTATTGGATTGTTGTACAATGTTGATTCTTGACGTATGTGTTATGATTGGGTCAATGATGATAGGGTTGTGTAACGGTCTCGTTGTTAGGTTATACATTATTTATTAGGGTTGATCTTAGTTTACTGCAATCATTCTCCAGAAGGTTTGATTTTTGACGATATGCCTTTTCCTTGCAGATGCTATGTGCAACTTGTGGTGCAGCAGTAACAAATGATTCCTTAGTTGAAAACCTGGGTAAGCCCTACAAGAGTGACGACCTTGTGACATGTCCAAGTACCCCACTTTCTGTTAGGCACGTAGACATAAATGCTTCCAGCTGTGAGAAGATTGACCGAGCTGTGCGATGCACATGGACAAGGTTGTATCATTTCAGATCTTTGTCTTAGTTATTTTAGCAGGCAAGTCAAGGAGGTTTAAGCCTGGCAATGTGATCAATACTAGAGTTTGTAATGGTGTGCATTTAACAGCCTTACGAGCGGCCGTTGCTGCCTTCAAACGCGAGGAACAAAGAAAGCAAGAAGAAAGTAAGCAGGTGGACGTAGTACCTTTACGGAGTAAGCGAAGGAGAGAATCTGGAGAACTACTTAAACTCACAAAATTCAGAAAATCTGATAAGGTATTTCTGTTTGGTCTTCTAACCTAGTTTCAGATACGTAGCTTCGCCTTATCTGTTTTCCTGCTGTCAATTATCGGATTGCTTGTCTCAGAAGGATTTTCTACGTTGTACTTATGCCTTGTATGCATGTGGAGCCTGTGAGCTGTGACTTCGAGTGTGGTTACTTCTTGACGCCGTTATTTTTTATTAGGATTCACCGCCATCAGCGGAGAAGGATGGAAGTCCTCAGCCTGGCAGCCAAGCGAAGCTACAAGTTGTACTTCCATTTGCTGTAGATGAAAAAGTCCTGATCATGGTACGCTTGAGCTATCATTGTAAAACCGATTTTTTTTTTCAAATTCTTATTGCTCCTCTTGCTGGGTTTACTTTGGAGAATCTTTGCATTTGAACAAGATCATGTTCTCATGAAATGGTTGGTGTATGTTTGCCTTTCACCGTCTAATTTGATTACGAATTTCATTTCATTCAGAGGCTCTAAAGTGCTCATGGATATTCCTTTCAAAATAATAAGAATTATTACTTGTTCAAAAAATGCTCTTTTTCTGAGCGTCTTGGATCTCTGTTTATGATTAATTTTCTAGCCTTCTTACATGCGATTTATGCAGGGAAACAAGCGGACGCCAGAAAAGCTTGTTGGGAGGGAAGCTTCTATCATTTCTCAATGTTTGAACGGCTGGTCAGAAACGCAAACCATCTAAGCAATTTGATATAGTGTGTCCTGCACTTTTAATTAGAAGCGCATGCGCTTAATTGTTCTGGAAGGTGTATGATGAAATCATGACATGATGTCTCTGGATTGGTGCCTATGTAGGTATCTGGTTCGTCTTTTAGACAACGGAGAGAGTGTGCGCCTTCAATATCGGTCTCTGGCCAGGACTAGTGGAGACAAGAACCCAATTGCAAGCGACGATGCTCCTACTCCTGTTCCAGCAAAACAAGAACCTTGATACGGGTTTCCATTAAGTTTCAGTAGGTGATTGACGTTAGAAGGTCCCTTGCATGCGGTAGTCTCGGAGGAAGCGTGGAGGCATGTATTAAGCATTTCCAAATTGTAGTGTCCATTGATTTGGAAATTTTCTGATCATTTCACAGTTTGGTTAAGAAAATGATTATCAAGGCTGCAATTTAGTTGATCAGTGTTTGTAGCAATGTTTTGTTAGCTGGGTTATTTGACAGGCGTGAGAGTGATCGAATTGTTTTTGTTGTACTTGTTTAATCGCCCCATTTCTTGATCGCATATCCCTGCCAAGGTTAATGGTTAAGGAACAAATTCTCGTGTATTCCAGATAGCTTTCACTTCATCAGGATTACCTTGAAAATACTCATTTCATTCAACATGGTGACATCTATGGTAGAATGAGGTTGATTTAGTAGCGTGGTGACCAATGCCGGAAACATTGTAAGTTGGTCAAGAAAACATTATCGCATTTTTTGTGTTATTTACACTACTACTGAAGTATAATCTCAAAAATGTTTGAATATTTTCTACGTTAACAAAATGTTCCGAACCAAAACCATGCAAAGTTCAAACAAATGAAAATTTAGAATCTTGTCTGTGATTTCAGAGGTAGTTTGTGTAACTAGAATATGAAAACGATTGATGAACTGTTTTACACAAAGTAGACATTTTTAACATGCAGCTAAATACATATATATACTTATATTTTATATTTATACTCATGTATATAGGTATGTATGTACGTATTTCAAATATTAATTACATAACTAATAAACTTTGTAGATTGTAATTATTACTTATTAGATATTTTGAATTTAACAAAACAGTTGGATTTTCATTTTTTATTATATACTATAATTTATCAAGTACATTAATGTGCTTGTTCAAATTTATACATATGGAATGTTTGTGTTTTTATGAATAATATTCCATAATTCAGAGCATTGAGTGGATTATTTTCTGTATATTTTGTTACATTTACATCATGAAATACTAGTATGTATTCATTCCATTTAATGAATAAATAAGTTATATATTTTTAAATATATTTTTAATACCAATTAATAAATTTATATGTTGATAATATTGAATGATTTCTGTATCAAAAACTCACAGATTTCTTATGTTAATGCCTAATCAATTATTAAGTTCTTCCAACCTACATTGATATATGTTTACTAAAACTCAAAATCTAATTGTAATAATTTAAAATATTTAAATTATTTGCAATAAAATCTTATTGTAGTAAGTCTTCACTAATGAAATAATTATAAAAAAAATTAAATAAAAAAATAAATAATAAAAATTTTAAACTTTTGTAATTTCACAAAAAGAGTTGACTCGCAATTACAAGGTAATTTTATATGGCATATAGCTATTTCTATTGTACCCCACGAATGAAAGAGCTTTTTATGTGCACTTAAACTTCAGACTCCCAGCATCAACTTTTGCTTTATAGCTGCATAACCTTTTTTTGTCCGTCAGATAACATTTGAAAGTTAAAAGCCACAGCAGGGGATTGGCATGGGTCCACGAGGCTATACATTTTTTGCCTAGGAGCTAGGTTCAGGTTTGGGCTTTGCCGAGCCTAGAATCTAGAGGTTGCCGCATGGACTGAACACTGCAACAGCTGGGCTTAGGTGGAGATTCGTCCCGAGGCTAAAAGGCCTGGTCGCAGGCTGTGGGAGGTCGCAAGGGACAGGGAGACCAAGGACTGGGCGGAGAGCACTGAGGCGGAGCTCTGTGCGCGATGGCGCTGTGCAAGAATTGCGTCGAAGTCGTAATACTTTGCTCCAATTTTCATGTGAGGATATGAGGAATTTGACAAGCTCTCTGGTGATAGTCTTAGATCGTGGTTGATGGAGGTTCTCCGGCTTGAAATAGGCTGTAAAGGTGAAATGGCACGTGCAGATTGTGTGTTGTTGATGGAGTTGTGAGTTATGAAGGGAATCTGAAGCGGGACGCGATGTGATCGTTAGGGTTATGGAGGTTGTGACTGTTTCCAAGCGATTCTAGAGGAGGAATTCTGCGCCCTCTGCACGGGGAATTGAGCTGGAGAGAAGGAAATTCTGGTGCTGAGAATCCTGGAGTCTTGTGATGTATTGGAGCTGTGAGGAATTTAGGAGGTTGTTATTCGAATTTGATGGAGTGGAATCCATGAGAATTTTGAAGAAAAGGATTTCGAACTAACATCTCACGTTAAGTATTGCGATTTCGGTTCGCAGAGGTCTATTATTGCAAATTGTAAGTGTAGAGGAGGAAGATGAGGCTGAGAGGGATGTCGATTGCAGCATCGGTCAGCGTAGGCAATGCCACTGCCACTGTGAGGAAATCTCCTCATAACTTCTCTAGTATTGGCCAACTAAAATATGGCTGCAGAGTTTCTCTGGAGGATTCTGCGAAGGTCAGCAGGTATGGAAAGGGTGGATTTTTCTTTATACCTCTATCCACCATGCAATGTTATATCCCGCAATAGCAGGTTCGGAATATTTACTTGTTCAATTCCTCTGTTCTTCCATTGAGCTCTGAACCAAAGCATAACCATTAATTCTTTTACACGATGGTTTTCATGTTTAAGCGGAACTGTTGAGAGTTGCCTCCTTTTATATTTTTGCTTCAAAAAAATATTGTTGAAGCTCTAACGTGGGGGCTCTCCTTGCGCAAGCTTACCTTGCATTTGACCTTTCCAATATTTTTTAAGCACAGCAATCATATTGCGATGTGAACAGAAGTTCTACCGCCTGAGAACTTTCCTGAGCGTAATTCGAAGTACCTGCCGTCAGTTGTTCAAATTTACGCTACTTACGTTAGAACTTCTGTTTAAGGCGAAATAATTTCACTCAGATTGTTGCCAATTATTTATCTGCTGCAGTGCGAAAAAAAGTTACTCTAGACGAATGAGAGACCACCGAAGACCTCTAGAAGTTAGCAATCGTACAGGAGAGGATGGTCGAGATTTTCCAGGTACAGTACAGGATGCTCAACGATTATCTGCAGCAGCCGAAGAACTTTATCGACTCGGTGATGGAGATAGATTTCGTTCTCAAGGAAGTGTCACTTTAAATAGTGCTTTAAATGCCAAGGGTCACGAGAAAGGTGGGCATGGGTCCTTTAGCGAAGTTTCAGCTAAGGTAATGCCTGAGGCATAGACTTTCTGTGTTCCAGAGTGCTTATTGAAAGATGACGATATTGAGTGCAAAACTTTTGATAGTTACATTCCTTCATGTGACCCTAATTTCTAAATCTTCTCATCGATATACTAGACATCCAATGGTGGCAATCTCATACATGGTATACACATTCCATACGGTAGTTTTTGTTGAAGATTATCATTACCAGTAATCATAGAGTATTTATTTGAGAGTTTGCTTATCCCCAAACTCAAGTATTCCATAATATCCAGCATTTATCGTCATAATAAGACGCGTAGTTCAATCAACCTTTTCTTATGAGTTATTTGTAGCCAACATTCGGCAACCTGGCATTGCTTTAAAATGCAGTGACCTTCCCGCCATTGCTGAATAATTATATCATTGCAGGTTGTAGAATTTCTTCGTGACAGGAACAGTCAATCATCAGTTTTGTGTTTACTGTATTTGATGTTGTTTGAACGACTTTTATTATTTTAGCTGTTCACAGTTATTTTACACTTTTCTGTTGATGACGAGTTCGGTGTCTCCATTACGATAGAGGTGCTACGAGCTGATCCATCGTCTGCGAACATGAGTTGCAGAGAGTGCCAGATTCAAATATTTCCGGAGAGATTTCACGCGTAAGCGTGGATGATATCATGCGTGTGGTGAAAGAGACGGAATCAGGTGATAATCTTTTTACTGTTTGAAAGTAGGCTTTCGGGTTTTAAGATTGATAGGTTTTTTCTAGTCCAATATGGAACTCGTTTCTCATGGTATACTGTTTAAGTACTAATGCATCGCTCTGGTGATCAGATATTATTACACTTATGCAGCTGCGTGAGCGTGTTACGGAGGAACTAAAATCAGCGCATTATGAAAAAGAACAACTCCAGTTGCAAGTTCACGATTTAGCGGTATGGTTCATATTGGAGATCATGCATTTCCTTAGGTTAGATAGTTGGTGAAGTGCAATTTCTGGCTTGACGTCCAGTGCTCCCCTCTGTGCTACTACTGTATCTAGTGGAGCAAACTTATACAGAAACTTGGAAAATTGATTGATTATTGATTGGTTTCTTCTGATGGTTCAATTTTCTGGCAGGCACATCCAGCAGGATCAGATCCTAAACTGAAATACGCTGTTGGAGGTGACGAGAGGGTTCGGCTGTTAGAGGCGGAAGTTGAGAAACTACAGCGGAGACTCAGTGAGACGGTAGTAGACAGCCAAGCATTTGCAAAGTTGAAGGAGGAAAATAGAGTGCTGCAGGAAAGTTTGAATGTTTACAAACAATCTGGCGGTCAGAGTCTACTAGAAGCAAAATATCAAAGCTCACTGGACGAGATAAACACTTTAAGGGTAAAACTTGCAGGTGCACATGCAGAAATAAAAAAGTTGTCCAGAGGACCCGGAAGGGAGGGGGCACGGCTACAGGAGAACATAATAGAGTTAGACAATAACATAGCTGACATGGAAAAGCAATTAGCTGAAGCGAATGATACCAATGCAGAGCTTGAAGCTTTGAAAGATGAAAACCTCGCATTACAAGAGGAAGCAGCTGCTCTCCGAGTTCAATTGGCAGCTCTTCAAAAAGACTCTTCACCTTCCTCAGCGGAAGGAGATTCCCAAGATCGAACTCTTCAGCGCCAAGTAAGAACAAAAATAATGGTCCTTCTATTTGGAAACTTTACTTGTAGCAAGTCGCTGAGCTGTTGCATTCAGGGTGAATAGTTTTTAAGTAGCTAATATTTTTGTACTCTTGGACGCTCTTATAATGTATTGGTTAAGAGCGTCTCTTCGCTCAGTTTTTCTATGTATTTGTTTGCCTATCTGAGGTTCATGTGGTCCTATATGTTCTAGGGCTGTGCTTTTAGTATCGATAGATTTTCCGGAACCCATTGTTCTTGCCCCAAAGGATATAAGTTTCTCACATGCTTTCGGTGACTTGCAGTGTCTAATATTCTTATCATGTGATTTTGTGAAGGTTGTCTCGTTAAAATCTTTGCTGGCTCGAACCGTGGCCGAGAAAAATGCTCTTTTAAATGTGCGTAGTGAAAATATTCAGCTTCATGAGCAAGTGGCTCGTTTGGAAGAACGTCTACGGGAATCAGATGCTGAGATTCAAGCACAATTGCGAATCTACACAGCAGAAGTGGAAGATTTTCAGGCCTCTTTAGATGGACTGAAGTCTGAAAACGAGTTCACTGTGAATCAAATTCCTGTAGATGAAATGTCGTGGGAAATTTGGAGTGAGCTTCTTTTACGCATAGATACATTGATGCTGGACGACTTTCTAAGTCAGGTCAGGAAGATTTCCAGGAAATATTATGAGGTTCTTTTTATCTTGCTAGTCTGAAGTTTGTCTCTTTTCTTTTTAGTTGTTTCTTTCATATTGTTTCCTCTCAATGTGATGGAATCGCTTCGTTGGTACCACTTCAACTGAGAAAGCTCCATTGGAACGACCATGGTGCCATAGAATGGTTTTCTATCTGCGTCGTTGAACATTTTTGTGGCGTTAATATAGTGGATTACTCTTTCACAGATTAATAGTGGGGTAAACTCACGTCTCTTTAGATCTTGCTCGGCTTATGGACTGTAGTTCAAGCAATTCTCTTGGCTCTTATTTGCTCGTAGCAAGTTTTGGCTGCTCGTTTGAATGTCTTTCTTTACCTGAACTCTAATAAACTTGGAAATGAAAGACATCCCGTTGATCATTTGAGCAATTTATGTGGTGCAGGAAGATGCAAAGGAGCTACAGTTAATGGCTTGGCGGAGAGAAAAACGTTTGGTTGATGTTTATGTTACGCTTGCAGACAAGGCTGACGAGGACTTGACGAGTGGGTTTATGGAATTTATACAGCCCAAGAAAAGGTGAGTCATGCATTCCACATTTACTATACTGGATATTTGATGTGTATTATTTAGTATTATCAGTTATTACTATCAAGAAATCTCTTTTTTCTCTGCTTTAACAAAAGGAATGGTCTAATCTCCTTTCTAATTGTCTTTAGAACTAATTAGCTCTAAGTTAGGAAGTACTAACTCCAGAGGTCTCAGGGTGTTTATCTTACATCAGTCTTAGAGATTCTGATTGTCAGCTCAATCTTTTGATTACTATTCCTCAATAAAGTCATTCTCTCTGTCTTTTCTCAGGCCAGGAATACATATAATACACATAGCCGCTGAAATGGCACCTGTGGCTAAGGTATAAATCTCATTCGAACTGATACTTCTTCTTTTTTCTTTTTGAAGGATAAGCCATTAAAAATCAACTTTGTAACTTATTAGTACAAATTAAAAGATTTTGGTGTTACGCTTTTCAGTATACGAAGTGACTAACAGATCCAACTGAACGCATCATGACATGAAACTGATGACATGTGATTCTTTAAAGGTTGGAGGTTTGGGAGATGTGTTAACAGGATTGAGTCGAGCCTTGCAAAGAAAAGGGCATCTTGTGGAAGTTATTCTTCCTAAGTACGATTGTATGGACTACTCCCGTATCACCAATCTTAAGGTCAGTTGCATAACCTCTGAACCAGCTAGTTATTTGAATAGTAAGAGGTTGATTCTTTTTGAAAAATTTGCCGACTTGGTTTCTAGGGTTAATGTCGTAGTCGCTGCCAGCTGGATGATAACTTTAATGCCAAATTTCTTCTGGTTTTTATGGTCTATTTTCTGGCGTGCTTAGATTAATTCCGGTACCATTACTTTATACTGAACTGACATATGATTTGGAAACGTCCACAGGAGTTGGACTTGGAGCTTCATTCAGTTTTTGATGGTCACATGCACAAGAACAAGGTGTGGTCTGGCATTGTGGAAGGTATATAGCTATTTAATTTTGGGTGAATTCCGCATGGGGTATTCAGAGATTTTTCATTCAGAATTAGTGCGCGTGCAGAAGTCGAGACATTTTCATAGTCAGTAATAAACATCGATTAAATCTTCTGCTCATGAATCTAGGTACCCAATTGACATGCTGTTTCAGCTCTATATGGTGTTAGTGTTGTTAACAATCTTATGGCTGCTTCATTGTGTGCAGGACTTCCTGTATACTTCATTGAGCCACTCCATCCAGCAAAACTTTTCTGGAGAGGGAAATTTTACAGTGAACCTGATGATTTCAGACGGTTCACATACTTTTGCCGAGCTGCAATGGAGTTTCTTTTACAATCTGGAAAGCGGCCAGATATTATTCACAGTCATGATTGGCAGACTGCTGTGGTGGTAATACTAACGCTGAGAAACCGTATCCAGTATTTCTTGGTTTTTTTTTTTTTTTTTTTTTTTTTTTTTAAATAGCAGACTAATTTGGGTCAGTTTCATATACTGTGAAAGAAGATTTAAATTGAATCAAACTGTAGTTCCTGATATTATGACGTCATCAAGGATGCTCCTTAGCTGTGTTTATGGTGTGCTGTTCTTTTTGCAGGCCCCGTTGTATTGGGAGGTCTATGTACCCCTCGGTTTAGACTCTGCCAGGTTGGCATTCACTTGCCACAATTTTGAATATCAAGGGACGGAGAACTCAGGAGCTATTGCTGCGTGTGGTCTCTCTGTCCGAGACCTGATGCGTCCTGACCGAATGCAAGATAACTACTTTCACAGTAGAATCAATCTTCTTAAGGTTTCTAATTATTTTCTATAGAGGATCCATATATATTCAATATGTAGTCATTTTTGTAATATTTTGGTTGATTCAGCAACTCACTGACACGCTTAAGTTATTTGGATTGATAATATGCGCCCACATTGTACCCTGTTTGTTCCAAATCAATAACTCTAATACGCGGTAAATTATTTCTTTTAATGCTTCAACATATCATTGTAGTGAACAGTGGTTTGTTACTGTTCAGGGAGGTATTGTGTTCTCCAATGTTGTGACAACTGTTTCCCCTACTTATGCTCAAGAGGTTCTCCAACCAGAGGTATGTGTAGGAGGTTCTTTCATTTCATTTTTCCAATGGATAAGTACAAGAGATGGCAATTAATGGTAGTAGTACATTAATTTAACCTGATTGTTATGCAAAATTCCATAATTTCTAAACAAGGCCGGTTCTTACCTTAAGGTTTATTTCCACGAAGAACGATGTGATCGTCACAGAGTTGTCGCAGATTGTAAGATCATAGAGAATTTGTCACAACGAATTGGTTTTGCTGTTGAAAGCTCTAAGTCAGCCTACTGACAAGGAACCTTGATAGAGTACTTTGATTATATAGAGCAACTGCAGTGTCATTGATGAATATCTTTGTCACAATTATTAACAGTGGTCACCATTTTAAATCTTTTTGGTCCACAATTTCCCTGAAAATTTGATAATTCAGGCGGTTGATGTGATCGTATGGAATCTAGTCTTGTCTTAAAAATCAACATCTTTATGCATTACAGGATGGAAAAGGCTTGCACGGGACATTGGCTAATCATTCAAAGAAGTTTTTTGGCGTTCTGAATGGCATCGATGTGGAAGTATGGAACCCAGCCACGGACACTCTTATAGACTTTCAATATAGTGCGGATGATATTGATGGGAAGTACATCAACAAGCAGAAGTTGCGGGAGCGTTTGGGGTTGGGAAATCAAGGGGGCGATGAAAGAAGGCCATTGGTACTTTTCTGTCTTTTATAACTATACGCTTTACAAATTTTCCATTGTAGCAGCTTCTTGAATTCAAACAGTAGACTTCACTTTCTGACTTTTTCTTTCTTTACTTCAACGAAACAATGGCTTGTACAGGGTTTTTAATTCGTACTCTTGCAAAAATGAATTTGACGAAACTTGATGAATGTTTTATTATCAGCTGTTTTGTATATTATACATGGCAGTAACTTTGGCAACCGCGCTAGCATTGATATGTTGTAATGGCCAAGGCCATGTTTTAGCTTCATCATGCCTCGTCCTTAATAGTAATTATGGCATGAGAATATGATTTCAAGTCATGAAGAATGCTCTCAGGTAGGGTGTGTGACGAGGCTAGTCCCGCAAAAAGGTGTGCATCTCATTAAACACGCTATCTACCACACTCTGGAGAAGGGCGGTCAGTTTATCCTCTTAGGATCAAGTCCTATTCCTCAGATTCAGGTACTTGTTAGTATGTAATTCTTTTATAAAATTTTAGATTCCTTTGACTTTGTAAAATTCGTCGTATAGCTGCCAGTATTTTCTTCACTTTTCTCGTATTAACATCTGTTTTGTATTCTGGGTTATGCCAGCCTACATATTTGTGATGTATCATGATTAAAATAATACATTTTTTTTCTCATGCTTACTAATTTGCATATCCTTGAACAGCATGAATTTGAGAAGATAAGTCGTCAGTTCAAGGAGCACCCCCAAGTTCGTCTTGTTCTGAAGTACGATGAGGCACTGTCGCATGAAATCTTTGCGGCGGCTGATATTTTCTTGATTCCATCTATATTTGAACCCTGCGGTCTTACGCAGGTCGGCACTCTTATGATTCATCTCCTTTCTCTGTGTTTTCTTGGAGGGTCTTAGTTAAATTATTTCCTTGTGAAAGTGAAGAATCCTTCCACGCCTCTTTATGCCACGATGATTTTGATACATAATCTAGTTAGTTCCATATTAAACTTAAGTGTCTGGCGCCCAAACCACCTACTCCATGACTTATCAGATTATGTAGTACTTTTGTTCACATAATGTCGAACGGATCTTTGACATATGGGCTGTTTGCTTTTGTATTTGCAGATGATATCGATGCGCTACGGAACAATACCAGTGGTGCGAAAAACTGGGGGACTTGCAGATAGGTTTGTGCAGCTGTCACTCTCGACCCTCCATTCTTTCCTAGGTTGTATGAAATAGAGCTTGGTGATGAAAAAATAGATTCACCCTCTGAATTACTGGTTCTACCTTGACAAAATATCTGAAGTTTGTAAACCATTGTATAAGATGGTCCGTTAAAGACTGTGATTGTTACTTCTGGAGAGATTACTCTTATACTTAACGAAGCTGATGTTATTCCGGAATCAAGTTTGCCTTATCTCGTTTCTAGTGATTTTCAACAGCTGAAATTGACAATATTTATGCCTGGGTCTGAGTGGCATGTGCTTGCTCCATCTGCAGTGTGTTTGATGTGGACGATGAAAATATTTCGGAGGAGAAGAAGAATGGGTTTGTATTCGACGATGCAAATGAGGGGGTGAGTATTTAGACACGTTTGAAGTGTGATCATGGTTCAACTTTGAAGAATTTGCTGGAATGACTTCAGACTTTGTATTGTTGTTTTAGAGCTTTTTTCATGTATTGCATTGCAAAACAGAAGTACCTGAGGGTGTGACCTTAGCTATAAGAAATATTTTCCTTGATTCTGCTAATTTAACCAGTGATTCACCATTTGTCTTGAGGAAAAGCGGGTATAATTTTCAGCATCGAGTCAGGTCTTTTAGTGCATACATTTTTGCCTCCCTCTTCGAAAGTTTTGTAGGATTTTATTCGATGCGATTATTAGTGGTTGAAGTATGGTTTAACGATTAATATGTTTGACGGCTGGTGCAGAGTCTTGACTGGGGATTGGATCGGGCGCTAGACTATTATTGTCGAAGACCTGAATGGTGGGAAGATCTGGTTAAAAAGGCTATGCTAATAGACTTCAGTTGGGAGACCTCAGCTGATCAATATGTAGATTTGTACAAGCACTTACTTAAAAATGCTCAGGCAGCAAAACAATGATTTAACTCTTCTTAAAATGGGTTAATTCTATTACTGTCAGGAATATTGCACCAAGAACAACCAACCTGATGTTCTTATGTAACATGATTCTGACATTCTTGTGTTTACTCCTGTTACAATCAACTCTCTTCTGTAAGGTTGTCCACCGAGCCATATTGGCACTACTAGTTTTCTTTTATTGTGATTAATGCAGTAAAATCTATTTGGTATATTTCTCACTATTAGTATAAACAAATTTATTCAATGATCTTTTCTTTTTTCTTTTTTTCTTTTTTGTATGTTGATATATGTTCAATGCTACATATTAAGACATTTTATGTCTTAGCATAGAAATAATGAAAGTGTTTTATGAAAAATGTAGTCCTTTAAAAGACAGATGTGAACAATTGCTTTTGAATATTGTACAAAGATAAGTTTATAATTCTAATAATATATTCTTTTAAAGATTTTTTTGTATATTATAGAATTTTTTTAAAAAAAATAACAAAAATATTTTTGAAAACTTATAAAATTTTTATAGATATAATCAAAGAATTGTAGTTTTAATAAAATTTAATTGTTATATAATAATATTGTATTTTTTGATTGAAACATATATGATTATTATATTTGAAATCATACTAATAAATGATTGATAATGATATCTAAATACTAAAATATATAAAAATCCATCACTTTTAAGAATTATGTATTTTTTATATAGCACAATAATAGTTTTTTTTAGATAAGATTAAGTATTATATAAATTTGTAATAAATATATAATTTATAGTCAATATAAAATTATTTTAGCTCCATACTTATTTATCTATTTTTTTCTACTTCTACCTTAGAAGATACTTTTAATGTTTGGTGATATTAATAGAGGTAAAAAAATAATACCTAATAAAATTTTAAATGATTTTATTGAAAGAAATTATAAAGGCTTCAATAATAATCAAATAATAAGGTGGTCTTCTTGTTTTGATATAAGACATTATTAATGGTTGAAAGGACCTATCAATTATCTTCAAAGAAAAATAAAGATTGAAACTTCATATTTATTATATATTTATTACAAATTTATAATTATCTAAATAATAAAAGTATGTAGAAATAGATAAAAGTAGATAAAAATATGTATGTTTGTGATATTACCTCCCTCTCTTCCTTTCAAGAGGCAAATTCTACAAAGAGCAGTCATTATACGTTGAAAAAATCCAAGATGCAGAAAATTGTGTTTGCTACATATTTTGATCTTTGTTTTCTTTGAAGATGGTTGATAGGTCTTCTCTGCCATCGATGGTGTCCCATACTAGGGCGGAAAGGCCACCCTATTATTTGAACATTGTTGAGGCCTTTGTAACTTCCTTCAAATAAAACATTTGGAACATTATCAAAGGTCGTTCCGACCTCTAATAAAATCATCAAACATCAAAAATATCTTCTAAGGTCATAATATCAAAAAAAATTTATCTTATCATTTATTTAAAGAAAGACGTGTCATTCTTGAAGATCTTCATCTTGATTACATTGACTTGAAAATTGTAACAATTGCAATGTTTTGTCCAATAAGTCAGCAAGTAATAGCTCTTGAATTGAATCTGTTGATTGTTGATTTTTCGTCTCCTTAGCATCACAAATGTACAAAAGTTCCAAACAAGAATAAAAGGTAGAATGCTATCTTTCTTGGAACTTATTTTTTTTATAGTAAAGATTTGTTATTCTTCATCTTGATTTTTATGGATGTTATCAATGAAAAACCTCAACTTTCTTTGTTGCATTCGTAAGATTCTTTGCTAGCTCCCATATCCATTTATTAATATCATATCCGTACCAATGAACAAGATATTTTAATCTATTTCAGTGCCACCTTGAATCTAAGACTTCTTCTACTTCAAATTCTTGATTATTATTCACTTCTATAGGAAGAGGTGGCATTTGTCATCTTCTCGAGATATTCATTGTCATATATGGCTCAAAAAGAGACATATGAAATACAAGATGAATCTTCATAGACTGCAATAGATAAAATCAATAAACAAAAAAATTGACTTATTTATTAATAAAAAAAGTTCCAAGCCTATGATAGTCTAACTTGTCACAAGAACAAGTAGTCTTAATATTATGTCGAAGTAGCCATACCTTATTATCTATGTTAAATTGTGGTTGTTCCTTCGACAAGCATTAGCATTGATCTTTTATTATTCTTGAGCTTCCTTTAATTGTGCCTTGATTATTGCATGTAGTTCTGACAAACAATTCATCAAATCTTTTGGTGCAAGATTATCAATTTTTAAAAAACAAAAAATATTAAGTTGTAGATGATAACCATAATTGTCAAATAAAGATATTTATTAAATAGAAAAATATACCAAATTATTTTACACAAACTTTGCTAATAGCAAAAAAATTGTCCAGTCATTTTGATGATAATTAATAGTACACCTCAAATACTACTCCAAAATTTGATTCATCCATTCTATTTGTCTATCAATTTAAGGATAAAAAGCCAAAGAAAGCTTTATATTGATTTTTAAAATCTTCAAAAGGATTTTCTAAAATCTTAATATAAATTGATTTCCTCTATTAAATATAATATCTTTTAGGAATCCATGATAGCAATAAATATTATTAAAAAATATCTTAGTCATTTTTTCACTTGTGATAGATTTTTTACATGATACAAAGTATTCCATCTTAATTTAACAATCTACTATCACAAATACAGAATTATATAAACCTAAGATTAGAAGATTCGTGATAAAATTTATAGAAACAGAAGACCATAGTTGTTTTAGATTAAGTAATGGCTGAAGAAGTCCATAAGATTGATGACAATGAGTTTTGAAACTTGAACAAGTATCATGTGATTATACAAAGTTTTTGACTGCCTTCCACATTTGATGGCATCAAAAATCTCAAAATATTAGCTCCAAAGTCTTATTGTATCCAAAATGCTGCACTGCTAAAAAGTCATGACGAGCTTAAAGAATACGGAATCATGCTTATTTTTTGGAATGTATAATTTTTCTTTGAAGTAGAATAGATTATTTTTAAACTTGAACTTCGAAGTATCATAAGACTTAAAAGAATTATTCTTGATATTATAAACAAGCAAATCAAAAGACATACTTGATTGAATTTACTTAATGAATGTCAAATCAATAGTCAATGTTGATTTTATTGCTTGAAGGTGAAAATTCTTTGGCATCAAAAAAATCATTCTTTGTTGATCAAAAGGTGCATCTCTTTCTTTTAGTGCAAGATAAGAATATCTAAAAAAGGCATTTGATAAATCTTATTATTTTTTGAGTTTATAAGTAATCTTGAAATCAAATCTTAATATAGATATACTCCAATGGACTTGGCAATGATTCAAAATATGTGCCAACATGAAATACTCAAGGTTCTTGTAATCCATATATACAATAACTAAACTAAAAGAGCTTTCTAAATAATGACACTATTTTTGAAATGAATCTATAATTACTAGAAGCTCTTTGTTGTAGATCTTGTAGTTAAACTTAGCTATTGAAAATTTCTTGGGATAAAAAATAACTGGGTGAAGCTTATCATCTCCTCCTATTTATGAATAAACAATATCCAAAGAAAAATTTGTTGCGTTTGTTTCTATGAAGAATGCCTTAAAAAAATCAATGCAATAGAAGATTCATACAAAAATAAATGCTATCTTCAAGACTTCAAGAGATGTTTTTGCTTCTTTGCTCTACTCAAGTTTGTCTTTACATGTCAAACATATAAAAAAAACTACAACTTGAAAAAAATTCTTAATGAACATTAGATAATATTTGGCAAATCCCAAAAAAAATTATACATCCCAGATTCTTTTTAAGTCCTTCCAATCCATGATAGTGTGGATCTTCTTAGGATCCATTATTTATCTTTTGTTTGAAATGATGTATCCTAAAAAATCAACCTAAGTAGTGTAGAATATACACTTTTTCATCTTTGTACATAATCTTATATTTTTAAGTTTTTGTAACATACAACAAATATGAAGTTTATATTTTTTTATATTCTCAGAGTAGATTAGAATTTTTTTTAAATAATAGATAAAAAAATCATTAAAAAACTCACAAAAAAACATCATTCATGAGATGTTGAAAAGTAATTGGTGTATTTGTGAGTCCAAAAGGCATGACATTATATTTGAAATATCCATACTTAATTTAAAAAATAGTCTTTTATTCATCTTCTACTTTAATGTGAACCAAGTTGTATGCTCCTTATAGATCTATTTTTGTATAGATCTTTGTTTAATTGAATTAGTCAAAAAGTCCTAAAATTAAAGTTAAAAAATATCTATTCTTGATGGTGATCTTATTAAGTCCTTGATAGTCTTTGCACATCTACAAAGCTCCATCTTTTTTCTTTACAAATAAGATAGAAGCTTCTACTAGAAATTTTAAGTGGTATATGAAGTTTTTAGCTAGGTTCTTGTTAATGTATTCGTTTATTGTAGCCAATTCATTTTACAATAAGTTGTAGATTGGTCCGAATGGTGGTTGAGTTCTTTCTTGTAGAACAATTGAACAATCATAGAGTTGATGCTTTGGAAGAATATTTATATTTTTTATTTCAAAAATATCTTTAAAAACTTGATATTAGCTAAGAATACCACTTGACATCTTTCCACCATCAGAAATGTATGTGGCATATATAACAAAAGATGGCCCTTCTTTTATCACATGCATGAAAGCTCTTGCTCCTATCAGTAAGGATTTGGATATACTAGGCTTATTTATTTCTACTTCACTATCAAAATTATAGATTAAACTATAAAAAAATTTAAGGTTATAAGAAATCAAATCTATTTAAAGATTATATTTTTTTAACTATGATAATTTAAAAATAATCAGATTAAAAGAAGAGCTTATTACATTAAATATTACTATAATATTATGATTTTTAATTATTACATCTAAAAAAACAATATTATAAATAATATTTCTAAAAGATAACAAACAATCATCTTTGACTTCTACATGTATAATTTTAGTTTTCTTGAGTAAAGATATTTCTTGTTTTTTGATAAAGTCTTTGTCTATAAAATAGATTAAGGCTTCTAAATCTAATAATGCAAAAACTTTGTGATTTTTAGGTCCTAAACATATATCTATTATAAAATAAGGTGAAAAATCTAAAAAAAGAATATGACCTTTAAAAGGTGTTGTACATAATTTCAGCCACATTGTTCCTATTGTAGCTAAAAAAATTTATTTTTAGATACATTGTCTTTTTTAGCAATTGTACTCCTCATTTTGTGATTGCATTGCTTCTTTGGACAATGTTGAGCAATGTGCTTAGCTTTTCTACAATATAAGTATAAATTCTCATGACAATGTTGAATCTTTTCTTGCTTAGTGAGAAATTTAAAATGTATCTTATCAATTTGCATTGGTTCAAGCTTTGATAAATAAGTTTTTGAAAACTTAAGAGTTGCCATCATTACTCAGCTTATTCTTTTTAATTCAAGTTTTTGTTTTTGATGCCTTTCAAATAATTGATTGTTGCATGGAATAGCTTGAGCAATAAATTATTCCAAAGATTTTGTTTTTGACATTGTCAATAATAAATCTTTGCCATTATCCTTCAAACTATATTAAAATTGATTGATAAAGGCTTTATCATTTTTATTCATGTTACAAGTAAAGTTTTGGAATTCAACAACATATATGGTGGTTGATTGTGATCTTTGTTATAAAAATAAGAGTTTAATTTCTGCTACTCTTTTTCAATCACTTTCTTTGAATGTGGCCATAAACACTTCTAAGAATGAATTCAAGTCATAAAAGATTCGTGAATCCTTTTCTATCAAAGATACAAATCAAGAGAGAGCACTTCCACATAGAATTGCATTAACAAATCCAACTTGAATAAATCCATCAAGATATTAGAAGAGATACAATCTTAGATAGAAGTTGACTTGTCGTAAAATTCTTCAAAATTTTAATCCTAATCCATGTCATACTTGTAGAAGCAAAACTTCTTAGATTGAGTTGTGAGATTGATTTACTTTCTTCATTCAATTATATAACTTCTTGACATAGACTTTGGACTTCTTCTATAAGCATAGGATTAGTATTTCTATAGTTGGCATTTTTGATGCATAAAATTTCTAGCCTAAAAATATTGACAAGTTCTTAAAGATCAGCAATAGTTGAAAATTTATTCTCACTTCTTCCAAGTGTAGCATCCATGATGTTTCCTTCCCTTTCAAAAAACTTAACAAATTTATAAGTCAAAGAAGAAGAAAATAATCTGCAACCTCTAATATTAAATAAAATTTTCTATAAAGAAGGATAATTTATTCTCTTTAAAGAAGATATCAATATTAGAAAATTAAATAATTTATTTAAAAGTGAATATTTTGTAACCTCCAAAATAGAAAAATAGAAGTGGAGTAATCTACTCACTTTTAAAACAAGACAAGAAAGATAAGTTAGCATTCTTATCAAACTATCAAGGATATGAAGCTTAAAAAAAGAAATCTTCAATACACTCCTATGTCACTCAAAAGAACTAAAAAATCACTCAAAGATGATATAGTATTAAACTAGAATGGCTATTGCCAAAGTCAAGAAGATTAGAAAGTCTTAAAAAAAGACTAAAGTCTAAAAAAGCATTGAAAAGAGTGAAGAAGGCTTCACTCTTGCCTCCATATATACTTTTAGTTAGGAACTACATGGTAGTATTCTATAGGACCTCCAAAATATGTTGACTTTGTAAGACACATATCTTAACTTGCAAGTCCAATTTTCTATATGTGTACTACATAGTTGGCTTGTTTTGAAAGCTACCAATACGTGGTGAACTTATTGATCAAGTTTCTAATCTATCAATCAACTATAAACACATATAGAATCAAAATAGCATCTATGAAGCTTTTAGAAAGCTTATTTAAAAAATATTATGAAATAAATCTATTTTTATATACTTCTATTTAATCCTATAAATAAATATGTATATTCATGATAAGTATAAGTTGAAAAAATTAAGTACATATAAGAAGCTTATCTTCTAAATTAGACACAAGTCTTGTAAGTTAGACACATTTCTTGTAAGTTAGACACATTTTGGAGGTCCTATAGAATATTACCATATAGCTCCTAATTAGATTATATATATGTATATATATATGTATATATAGAGGCAAGAGTGAGACCTTCATCATTCTTTTTAATTCCTTGCTTTCTTCTAATTAAATTTCAAGAGTCTCTAATTTTAATAACTTTTAGAAATAGCCATTTTAGTTTCTTCTTGATTATATATATATATATATATATATATATATATATATCATCTTTTTTTTTAAAACATCCTACTTATTTATTTATATTCATTAAATTTTTTTTCTTTTATAAAATAACAAGAATATATTTCTGATATCAAATTTTTATCTTTTTTTAATTAAAAGTGGATTATATATTTTTTAAATAAGATATAAGAATATTAAAAATTATCAATCATCCACTTTTAAATTCATATTATTCTTAATATTTTTTTTTCAATTTTTTTTTTTTTTTAATTTTTCTTAAAAAATATTAGACATCTTTTTTTTATAATATTTTCATGACAAAGCTTCTTGAAATAAAGTGTGTAATGGCATAAATGTAAGAACAATGAAAATAATTAATAATTATAATGCATCTATTCAATTAATTACTATAAGAAGCAATAATATTAGCAAGAATTAAAGATATAGAAATGATTGGAATTACTTCGACATCAAATTAAATCATATTACTTGTAACAGGGCATGGATAGGATATTTGTATTATTTGCACATAGAAATATGTAGTTGGAGGATTTGAGATTAAGATGGTGATTTATGTGGGATCTACTATAGAACCTTTTAAAAAGGCTTAAGGTAGTTATCATGGTAGAATCCACCTTTAAAATCTTCTAGAAAGGTAATTATTTTAGTAGAATCCACCATTAAAAAAATTCTAAAAAGTTCCAAGATAGTTGGATAAAGTATATATAAGATTGATTGAGGCCATTTAGGACATTTTGTCATGTATAGCTTCAGACTCTTTTTCTTAGAAAAATTTGGTTTTCTTATTTTATTCTATTTGATCTTATTTGATTCTATTTGATTCTATTTTTTTTATTCATTATTATCTTTTATGCTTTGTTTTATTTAATTACTTTCAATTTTTTTTTAATATGCTTCATTTTACGTTGTATCAAGATCTTTGTTGTTATGGATTTGGTAAGGTTTTAGAACTTAGAGAATCTGATCTTGTTCTATTGGTATCAAAACAAGTCTTAGTTTGTTTCTTAGTAGTGTATTGATAGCCACTATTTAGTTGGAAGTCGATTGTTATGATCACATTGACACTATTTTGAGGCTACAATAAGCTACTTTAAGAAATTGGTTATAAGGAGAAAAGGCATTACAATAGCAAAGTTCAATAAAAAAAATTGTAGCAATGGAGATGTAGTAGAGTAATCCCAGATGAAGACTCAGATACAATACCTCGTAGACTAAATGGCTATTCTACAAGGGCAAATAGAAGCTTTTAAGATAAGGGAGTTGATATTTGCTACTCTAAAATTGAGCAAGCTCTGTACATACTCAGGGACCTTGAGTCAAGAAGATGTATGCTAATGGCTCTTCAATATGCTATAATATCTCTAATTATCTAGGACAAATATTAGTGAAGAAATTACATATGCTTCTAATTATTTGAGAGGTGTAATAACTACTTGGTCGCAATATTGATCTCAAAACTATAAAGCTCAAGGTGGATTTGGTGACTAGGAGGAATTTGAGACCAAGCTTAAGAATAAATTTTGGCCCATCAATGCAAGAAAGTTAGCATGCAATCAATTGGCTAACCATATACAATCCAAATCACTGCAAGATTATATCTCTCTATTTAAGTCCCTATGTCTCTAAATTGATAATATTTTAGAGGGAAAGATGATGAATCAATTTGTACGAGGGTTGAAATTTGTGGCCCAATGAAAGATGGAATTAAAGGATCTATAAAAATTTGAAGAAGTAGTTTGGATTGCAAAGAGGTTTGATGCTATAGATTTCAAAAATCATAGAGTATGACTTATAGTACAGAGTTTTATGCCTCTAGCGAATACTATGATACAACAACTAATGTTGATGGAGATTGATGCTCTATAAGACCCATTGATACGGAAAAAAAAACAAATATTGGTACAAAAGGAATTTTTCTTTTACTATCAAAAGCCAAACCATCAAATCAAAGATGGTTTAAAATATCAAAATTCAAGCATCAATAAATGACAATGGATTTATAATTTTGAGGGCTACGAAGTTGATGAAGAAATAGAACAAGAAAACAAGACTCCTTACTAAAGGCACCAAGGGCTAGTATTGAAGATAGTTGCTATTTCTTAGAGACAAATGGCATAGCTTCAAACAACTATCAGAAAGGTTGATTAGTATATCTAATAAGTTGAGTAAGAAGACAATTATGTCAAGTGCTTGAAGATTGTGGCTCTACAAAAAATTGCATCTTCATGGCAATTGTCAACCGATTTGGGATTAAAACAAAGGTGATCAAAAGAGAGAGTATATACCTAGCAAATGACCAAGAGAAATGTGTTGAGTGAGACAAGTGAAGAAGAAATCCTAAGACTAAGACATACTTATGCATTGAGGTCGAAGTTCAGAATAACAAAGCTTAGATATGATGGTATCTTTAGTATGCCATGCTTGGAGATGAAAAATAAATAGGCCAATTGGCTAGCAACAACAATCTCTTTTAGAATGGAGGATGTATGGTGATTCTTTATACCTTTGTATCGAGTAGAATAGCAAAATGATCTATGACTAAGAGCTTACTTGTATGAATGACTTTCATGAAGAAGCAAATACAACATAAGCAACTGATATATATGGTGGTTCCAAATCTTACCTCAGTGGTGGAAAAGATAGCCAAAGGAGATGAAGGAGTAGAATATTTTGTACATGAATATTGAGATTTCTTTTTAACTGGCTTATCTAATGGCATGCCACTTGATCAAGGTACCTCCTTTCAAATAAAATTAGTACTTGGAGCCAAACGAGCAAGTTGGCCAATTTATTATCTAGTACCAAATAAACTTGAAGAATTACAAAAATTATTGGATGAACTCTTAAAAAAGGATCTCATTCTAGAAAGTATATTACCATGGAGAGCACCTATATTTGTATCCAAAAAAAATGATGGACTTTGATTTTGCATTAATTATTAGGATCTTCATAAGTAGACTATCAAAAATGCATATCTACTTTTACATGTAGATGATCTTCTTAACCAACTTCAAAGTGCAACCATCTTTAGGAAATTGGACCTTTGAAATGGTTATTGATAGATTCCTATTGATAAAAAAGATATAAAACAAATGGCATTTCATACTTGCTATGGACATTTTGAATGGCTTATATTATCTTTTCGCCTCACCAATGCTCCAACTTCTTTTGTGGATTTTATGAATAGATTATTTTGAGATCATTTAAAAAAGTATGTAATTGTCTTCATTAATAATATCCTAGTTTATAATAAAATCTATGAGGAGTATAAGTAACATCTATGGGAAGTATTGCATCCGCTACGTGATAGTTGTTTCAATTACAAGCAATCAAATTGTGAACTTTGGAAGTTGAAGGTCACATTTTTGGAGCATGTAGTATCTTTCAAAGATATGTGCATGGAGCAAGACAAGGTGAAAGCAATGGAAGATTGACCATCTTCCAAGGATGCTTGTGAAGTCCAATCATTCTTATGCCTTGCTAGATATCATTGCCCTTTTGTTCAATAATTTGCACACATTGCTGCCTCACTAATAAGCTTATTTGAAAAAAGTGTCCCATTTAAATGGCAATTGGAACAAAAAAGGGCCTTCAAGGAGTTGAAAGAAGCATTGACTATTATTCTAATATTACAATCATATGATCTTAATTTTTCATGTACACTTAACATTGATGTTTTTGACTTTGCTATTAGCGTGGTTCTTCAACAACACTATGATAGGATCCTTTAACTTGTGGCATATAAATCACACAAACTTAGAAGGGTAGAGCATAATTATTTTGCACATGATAAAGAGCAACTAGTAATTATACATGCCACAAAGGCTTAGCGATATTATTTTTTGGAAAAGCTATTGATTGTTCAAATTGACTACCAAACCTTGCTATACAATTTGTATTTAGAAAATATGAAATCACAATATCATTGTTGAAAAGAGCAATTCCAACTCTTTGAAATCCACCTTGAGTAGAAGCAAGGGCAGCAACACACCATAGTGGACACCTTATCATGTAAATCCCACTTAAAACTTGAATCAAATGACAAGACAAAAGTCACTACCATTAGTAGTATCATTTCAAACTTAATAAGAGGAATAGAATGGAAGGAAGCTATGCATTATAATGTTTATTTTAAAATAGTTACCGATCAATTAAAGATAGATAATGTATAATATTGAGATTAGTATATCTATGATGCCTTATTCTATTTCAAAAAGCATATTTATGTACCTAAAAATGCTAAATTTTGGACACACATATTTTAAGAAAGACACAACATCCTAATATCTAGACACCTAATATACAAAAAGACTCTAGAACAGATTTAAAAGACATGGTTTTAGAAAGGTTTGAATTGTGATGTTTGAACTTTTGTAGATTCTTAAGAATCATGCCAATATAATAAAATACACAACATAGTATCTCTTGAGCTATTACAGCCAATTCTACTACTTATGGCACGTTCTCATATTACGTGAAATCTTGCTTGAGAATATGTTAAGCATCTGATTGTGAAAAATAAAAGAAATTTGTAACAATAGGTCCTAATTACTCTAATAAAATCATAAATAAATTTTAATAGAAGCTTAACAATCATAATCGAGCATCAACTAAGTCCAATTATTATTATTTTTATTATTTTTTTATTTTTTTAATTTTTTAAATAAATTATAAAAAAAACAAAAAAAAATCCTAAAAAAACCTAAAGAAATTTTAAATAAATTCTAAAGAAATCCAAATCAAATACTAAACCAAATCAAATCCTAATCTTAACCAAATCCTAATCAAATCTTAAATAATTCCTAATCAAATCCTAATCAAATTCCAATCAAATTCTAATCAAATTCTAATCAAATCTTAATCCTAATAAAACCTTAAATCAATCCAAAATCCTAATCTTAATCAAAAATCAAATCCTAAACCAAATCCTAATCAATCCTTAGTAATTCCTATAACATATTTAAATCTCAATAACTAATGAATGAATTGTTGATTTTAATTCAAACTTTGCATACTTCTTAACAATTAAATTCATAATAAGTACAAAAAAAATTGAAAAAGATTAGAATTATCAAATAAAAGATAACCTCAAAAATGTGCTCAATTACTGGTCGGCCTCCTTTTCTAACCTTGATGCCAATCTCCTAGACCAAATTACTCTTGATTGAACTATTATTTTGTATCCAATATCTACATTCTTCTTAAAAATCAAGCTAACTACTTCTATAAAAATAAATTGCCTCAATCTAATTAGTAGATTAATAGATATCTAAAAAAACTTCACTACTCCTTAAAACTCTGAATTCTAAGACTATAATCTACAAAAACCTTCATGCTTTTCAATCCAATCATTCAATCAAATCCAAATTTAAAACATACATCAATCACAACTGTACCCTCAAATCCAAAAAAATTCACTTATAGATCTATTACCAAATTCTTGAAATTACCCAAAATATTAATCCTATTTTATTTTCCAAAAATCAAAGTCACTAAAAACAACATCGACTTTGTAAAGCTCTTACAAAGTCATTATCTATCCAAAACCCTCAAAATCAATGCCTATACAAACCTTATCAAGTCTCTTCTCAAATTCCAATCTTCAATCAACCAAAGAACTACAAAAACATCATGGAGGCTTGATTTTGTGCCTTAGGGTCTAATTTCGACCCTGGTTGGTAACTAATCTTCTTCGAGTATCAATTTTTGTCTCATTTGGAGTAAATTCTACTAAAACCAACTCCTAACTCCCTTCTACATATGCTTATATCTTTTACTTTTCTAATCTACCTTATTTAGCCTTATTTATGGTCTTACAAAGTAGGTAGAAGCCACTTTTCTAAAAAGGCACTATTACTACTAATACATTTACTACCTTCTTATCTTTTATTTATATTTTTTTACTTTTTCTTTTAATTCGGCTCTTCTATAATAAGATCCATATTATTATCTTTTACCATATAATTGTGTTATAATATGATATCCATCCCCTTTGAATCTATGCATCCTCCAATATGTGCCAAATAATCCAACATTGTTTGATTCATTCTATGTTCATCTTCATCATTTTTGTCTACATCTTCATCCAAGTCATCTTCATCATTTTTGTTATTCAATTCAAGTTCATTTTCTTATCTTGGAAGATTTATGTCATCAACAAGGTCTTCTATATTCTTGTCTATCTTTATTTGAATATCTTCACTTCCTTTCCTACAATTGGTATTTTTAACCTTGTTTCATCTAGCTCTTGTAATGAATAAGTTGCATTATCGTGAAAAATTGTTATTACATACGATGTCATACTCTAATTATTTACAGTATGTAAAAATTATTTAGAACATATAATATGTTTATAAGTCTTGGTGTATATTAGAATGGTTGATAGATTAATTTAAAGAGAGTGGATATAAAAAACTTTATTTTAAATTTATCTATTTTGATTATAGTATTTAAAATAATTATAGGATCTAAATGTTTAGTATGAAGCCTTGAGAAGAGACTAGAGCCTAAAGATGAAAATCTTCACTAGTAGGAGGCTCATTGGGAGGGATGAAAGTAAGGCATGGTTGGATGAAGGCAAGAAATGAGAATCTTTATTCCTATTGGACAAATACCATGCCCAATGGACTTCAAGGAGGCTGCTCGAGGCCTTATTAGAGATTAAGGTTTCTCTTTGGAGGTCATTCGAGCTTTAGAGGCTAAAATCATCAAGTTTAGGTTTTTGGATATGGATTGGATGTAAATTTGGTGTGATTTGGAGTTTTTATGAAGGAATTATTGGTGCTTAAAGTTAAGGTGTCAATTTCATACCTATTATCACTTTTTAGGGCATAACATATGTTTACAAAGAAGAACAAAGGATCGGCGACTAAAGTTGGAGAGAGCACTTTTTCGGCTACATCTTATATATACTGTTTGATGAATTTGGAGTTTAGGTAAAGAAGTTATAGAGGGTTGAAGTCAGCACATCCAACTCAAAGGCAATAAGTAAGTGATTTTATTCATATCTTGAGTTTCTAGACAAATTTTTGATTCAAACCTTTCTGAAAAGATAGATTATTGTATTAAAAAGCTATAAATATAAATTTTGTGGCATTTGAGTGCTTAGTTTATGAGATATGAAGAAAATTGCACGTAGGTGTATAAAAACTAAGGTAGAAGCTATTGTTAGGATTTTGGTGATATCTTAAGATCTGCGACAAATTTGCAATTGAAAATTATTGTAGTAGTTGTCAGAAGTACATCAATACTTAGTATAAAATTTGAATATTTTTGAATGGTCCGATAACAAGGTATGAATTGTTGAAGTTTGGAAAATAATATCCCATAAGGATATGTAAGGATTTAGAATTTTTACCATATTTTGGATGTTTTTGGGAACTTAAGACTTATATATTTGGTGTAATTGCTCCTAAAAGTGTTACATATATATACAAACTTAGCCTTTCTTATATCAAGACTTGATTGAGTAATTAGTGGCAGCTAGGAGCTTAGTATTTTCTTAAGGAAAATTATATTTACTCTGACAATGGTCCAAACCAACATTTTGAAAACTTTTGTAAAGTACTATGTTAGTTATCTAGACTGCTATCATAAATAAGTATCCAATTATCTTCTTCAATTGCTCTAGGCTTCAATTGATGTTGCTTATCAAATCAAGTCTTATTCTCTAACTTTGCCTTTCATAACCTTTCTAATGCTAGTTCCACATCCTTTGATCTTTATTTAAGTTGCTGAATTCTAATAGCTAACAATTCTTCCCTTGTCAACCTATCTTGCAATGGTAGCATACTCCAAATTGACACATATTCTTCAATTGGCATAATTAGTTTTTAACTTGTTATAAGTTCCATTGGTATATATCCTATCACTGAACTATGTATTATTCAATCAGCTTATAATGCATGAAGTAGAAGTTGAGGCCATTCTCTCTTTCTTCTATTACAAGCTTTAACTAAAGCTTTTACAATTGGTGGATATTTACGTTCATTATTTGCATTCCCTTCTGAATCATAAGCAGTAGTCAATGATAATTTAATCCCACATCTCTTAAAAAATTCATGAGCTTCATATGCATCCAATTCTCCACAATTTATAGTGATCTTTTTCACACATCAATAGCGACAAATAATATCTTCAAGTAAAAATCTGTAAATTCTCTTTGTCAACTTTGTTCTTAGTGCCCTACCTTCTACTTGATTCAATAAATCTTCACGAGCCAAGACCAAATATTTCATTTGCCATAATCCAATTGGCATAACAATCAAATCAACAACCCATTTAAAATGAATAGCTAAAGGATATTTAGGATGTAGACCATCTCAATGTCATATATTACAATATATTTGACAAATTTTACATGTTTTTATAAATAAAAGTTTATCTTGATACATATTTTTCTATCAATGTTGTTTTTTGAATTTAACAAAAGTAATCCAAATTTTCCTATGACATGTCTATAAACTATCATGAAAGCCTTTCAATAATTTTTGTTGCTCTTCCTTATTGCCTATCACTCATTATGGCATTTCAATTCCTTTCTTTGATCTCTTCCATAAGAACCCTTCTTGAAGTAAAAATCCATAAGTTTTTTTTTTTTATTTGATTAAATTTGTCTGTTGACCAATTTTCTTGTTTAATCAAGGTAATCAAATAAAGACCAATTTCTAATAATTCTCTTTTATAAAGCTCTTCAAAAAATATCTTATCTTTTTTATTAAGATTTGATACTAAATAAAATTTTATTCCAACATCATCAATGTCTTCAACTATCTAGTCTTTTCTTTCATATCTTGCTTGAGATAATATATCTGCCACCAAATTATCTTTTCCATCAACATGCTTAAATTTTAGATTTAATGACTTAATATAAGCAATCTATCTTAACATTGCAATATCTGGTGTTGAATAATTAGTAATTATTCCAAGTAATAGCAAATAATATGTTTCAATTATTACTACAACACTAATTAAATAATCCTTTTTTTTTTTTATAGCCAAAATAATTTCCTATAGTTTTCTCTTAACTTGCAAATATGTATGTTTGCGAGTACTTAAAACTTTAGTTCCAAATCAAAATACAAATTTGTTTCCACTTGAATCATCTTGATCCACAACCCACCCAATAGCAATCGGACTCGTATCCACAGTAAGTATTATTTGTCTATTACACTCATAATCAATTCTTCTTAATATTGGAGATGTCAATAATAACACCTTTAGCTTTTGCATTACTCTAATATATTTTCTTTCTCATTTAAATCAACAATCTTTACGTAATAAGTCATACAATGGATTTGTTATATGAATGTAATAAGGAATCCAAATATGATAAAATACACAAGCTCCTAAAAACCTACGTACTTCTGTTAAGGAATCACATATATCCTTCATCCTTCCAATTGCATCAACTTTACTCAAGTCTAATTTTCTTCCATAAAATCTATAAAAGTGCCCAACAATGATAACTTCTTGTACTCTAAATGTAGATTTTGCTTCCAAAAGTGTAAAATGAACTTCTTGAAGTTGAATTAAAATCTTCTCACAATCTTGTATATAATCAATAACATATTTACAACACCCCCTCTCATCTATGGTTTCATCATTTTCTTCTTCTTTACATCCTTTGATAGGAACATCATCTAAAAAAAGCATAGTTTTTTCAAGAATGAAGTCCCTCAATACCTTATTCATACCATTCATCATATGTATAACTGAATTAGTAGCACCTTGTAGAAGCGTATACATTTAAAGTAGTCTAAGTAGCGTTCTCATTATTGTTAAATCTCTACTTCTATGTGCAAGTTGAAATCGATCATAACTTGAATATAAATCATCCACTGAATAAATTTTCCTTCTTACAAATGCTTTTCCAAATTAATCTATTAAAGGTCCTATACTTGTATTTTTAATAGTTACTACATTTATTGGCTGCATATCTTCAATAAAGAATAATGATCCATTTTTTTAGGTACTATAAACCAATGACTAGAATATAGAGCAAAAAAAGGCTTCAAAATCTTTATTTATATTTTTTTCCTTCAATAATTCTATCAATTTAGATAAATGTGCCCTTGGCATAAGAATTGGTCTTAAGTTTTAAGGGACATGTTGTACTGTGAAAATAACCATAGAAGCAACAATATTAGGATCTATACATTCTATTTCATGAAGTCCAAAAGTAAATGATTTACCTTATTTTTTAAGCATTTATTTAAAATATTCAATCTTTGTTGGTAACAAAGAACAATCACATCCAATCTTTAATTCTTCAAAAATTTCTTTTATAAATTGATGTCCAATATTTTTTGGATCTCTTAAATTTTTTTTTTCTTCGATGCTTCTTTCATTTGTTCTATAAAATCCTTTGGTAAAGATCTAGCAATAAGTTTTCCCTTCTTGTCTATTGTTTTATATTTTGTCTGTACAATAACTTCTAACACTTGAAAAGATTCAAGAATAGTATAAACCTCTCTTGAATGTATTTCTATAACCTTATCATTATTTTCTAATCCAATAGATGTAATTAATTCAAAAAGATCCTCTAATCCATCTTCTTCATAAATTCCTAAAATCCTCTCATCATCTTCTAAATTTCCTAATTTATATAATTTTCTTTCAGTATTATATATTCTTTTTCTTTCATTTCATTTTAAATCTTCAATCTTTTTATATATAATACTTTCATTTTCAAAAATGCCAATAAAACTTGTATCAAAGGCACCTACATCTTGTGAAATTACCTCCTCTTTTATACCTCCATAATCTTGTTTTACAGTGGTATTTTTTCAAAATCCTTAAATTCTTCAATAACTCTTGGTAATGGCTTCTTCCTCAACCTATCTTGATTTTGTTCATGATTAGGAGGCATGATTAGTAATTGTATCACTTTCCTTCCATCTTTACTTCATATTCATGCATAAGCAATACTATCATCATGAAACTTTTGTTTCCATTTATATTGCTATAATATAAGATTGTCCTAAAATCAATGGATATGATGTATCTTGAACAAAAAAATATTGTTTTGTTGCAACATTCTCAATCTGGATTTTAATATCCAAGCAAAATCTATATAATTTACCTCATGTATTATTAGCCACTCGTATTATCCATCTATATTCTATATCGATTGGCCACCTCCGCTTCTTATAAAGATTTCTAAACATAAGATTTATTTTGGAACCATGGTCAACTAAAGCAACAATTGATTCTTCTATATCACCTACCTTCACCAATACTTTTGTAGTTGTCCTTACCCAATGCTTTCGAGTATAATGGCTTGAAGCTTTTATTTTCTTATCACTATATTCTTCAAAATGCACTCATTGATTATAACCATTCTTTTTATTTATTAATTGCTTGTAACCTTTATCACTTTCTTCTTCATCCTTACATAATCTTGGATCAATAGCATGATTCATCCTAGCTTTGTCCATTAATTGTCTCTTCCTTTTAATATTATCAATGATAACATCATGAAATTTCTTCTTTGTAATTTCTAAAATCTCTTTCAATGTGAATTCTACCTTGGCATTTAATACACATTCTTTCAATACTCCCTTTAAATCTATTGCTACTTGAGTATCACAAAGTAGCTTATAAGCTATTGATTTACCTTTATCTTTTGTTTCCTTTGTTTTTTCTTCCAATATTGTTGAAGTATTCTTTATAGGCAATTCTTGTGAAGCTACCTCACGAGCCTTGTTTCCTTGAGTTTGTCTCTTAGAAGAATTTCCTTCTTTTATATCATCAAAATTTCTTTGTTTCTTTTCTTCCATCAAAGCTTCATGTTGACTCTTAATAATATATGTATGAACTAAAAGAGCTTCTATAAGATCTTTCCAACTTTTTTCACCTTGTATTGTAGCTATAGTGCTCAAGAATACTTTCCAAGGCATTTTTCCTTTTTGTATCATAAAAATGGTAGAAGCTCAAAACCCACTTGTCTCTATACTTCCATCAAAGTCATCATCTACAATAGCATCATAACTTATATTATCTTGTGTTATTACTCTATATTTTATTAAATAGACTTGAATCAATGCTTTCATACCTCCCTTGCCAAATTTGGTTTGAAGTAGATCCTTTGTATCCTTCAATGCTATCTTTCTATCTTGTCAATAAATAATCCCTTACTGCACCATATCATTAAATTCATTGCAATCCTTCCTAGTATGAAAAGCATCATTACACCAAATTCACTTTTGTATATATCCTTGTTTAGAAATACTCTTCAAATTATTTATAGAAGTCTTTTCTTCAAATTTTATCAATTTGATTTGAAGATCCCGCATCCCACATTTAATTTCTTCAATTTCCATATCTTCTTTCTTTGATAAAGATGTTGGAGGTTGAATAGTAGGAATTGTCAGTTGAATTATATGTACTTGAATTTTAGGTGCATATACTACTCTTAGAATATTAATACTATCCTTCCTCCTTTCTCATTTTGCAAGGAATCCTACCACATCTTCAATATTTTTCTACTTTGTTGTCAACCCTTCATCTTCTTCTTTGTCTTCAAGAAGCAACTCCAATTTTTCTTGTACTTCTCTATTAGCAGCTTGAAGAAATAATTCAACTTTGTTTGGCTCCAGTGTCAATTTTTCCATCTTTGATAATTGAGAGTACTACCTCTTAAATTCTCTTAATAGCTTTATTGCTTGTAAATCCTTGCTAGGCCACTCAATCCATTATAGAAATAATTTCTTAATAATATGATCGATATCCTCTAAGAAATATTTGTCTTTTAGTGCATGTAAAAAAGACTTCCATGAATTTTTATAATGCTTCATAATTAATGAAATATATTCTCTTATTTCCAATATTGTGGCAAGTCCAAATAGTTCATTCATCTTCTTCTTAGAAACAAGATTTAATTCAATTTCTCATACATAACATCTTAAATATTTTAAAATATTCCTTCTATCAAATTGATCAATTTTATTGACCATTCTTTGTAATGCTTTGGTTGCCAAGCTTCTTTGCAATCATTACTTTGTTATTATTGTATAGATAATGTAAAGACTTGAAATATGTTAGCGATGGATGGATCCATATACATACCTTGTCTTTTAGAAGAAACTCCACTAAAAGCTCCACTTGAAGCTCCTCCCAAAGCTCCTTTAAAATTCTTACTCTTGTCCTCCATAAAATAAAAATAAGAATAAACAAACTCCAATACCTACTACCTCAAGCTTTCATGTCGCATTCACCACTAATATTATATTACATGAAATCTTGCTTGAGAATGCATTGGGTACCTAGTTGTTGAAGATTAAAGGAATTTACAACAACAAGTCCTAAATACTCTAATAAAATCGCAAATTAATTGCTATAGAAGCTTAATAACCATAATCAAGCATCAATTAAGTTCAATTATTATAATTTTTTATTTTTTATTTTTTTATTTTAGAATTAAATTATAAAAAAATACAAAGAAATCTTAAAGAAATCTAAAGAAACTCTAAATAAATCTTAAAGAAATTCAAATCAAATTCTAAATCAATCAAATCCTAATTCTAATCAAATTCTAATCCTAATCAAATCCTAATCAAATCCTAATCTCAAGTAATTTCTATAGCATATTTAAACCATAATAATTAATGAATGAAATATTTATTTTAACTCAAATTCTGCATATCTCTTAATAATTGAGTTGAAAACAAGAAAAAAAAATTAAAAATGATTAAAATTACTAAATAGATGATAATGTCAAAAATGTGCTCAATTGTTGGTCGACATCCTTCTCTAACCTTGATGCCAATCTTCTAGACCAAATTACTCCTGATTGAACTATTACTTTGCATCCAATCTCTACACTCTTCTTAGAAATCAAGCTAATTACTTCTATAAAAATAAATTGCCTCAATCTAATTAGTAGATTGATAGATATCTAAGAAAACCTCACTAGTCCTCAAAATCATGAATTCCAAGACCATAACCTACAAAAACCTTTATGATTTTCAATCCAATCATTCAATCAAATACAAATTTACAATATAAATCAAGCACAACTGCATCCTCAAACCTAAAAAAATTCATTAATAGATCTATTACCAAACTCTTGAAATTACCCAAAATATTAATCCTATTTTATTTTCCAAAAATCATAGTCATTGAAAACAACATCAACTTTGTAAAGCTTTTACAAAGTCATTATTTATCCAAAACCCTCAAAATCAATGCCTATAGAAATCTTATCAAGTCTCTTCTCAAATCTCAATCTTCAATCAACCAAAGAACTATAAAATTGTCGTGGAGGCTTAATTTTGTACCTTAGGGTCTATTTCGATCCTCGTTGATAACTAGTCTTCTTTGAATATCAATCTTTGTCTCATTTGAAGTAAATTCTACTAAAACCAACTCTTAACTCCTTCCTACATATGCTTATATCTTTTATTTTTCTAATCTACTTTGTTTTGCCTTATTTATGGTCTTACAAAGTAGGTAGAAGCTACTTTTTTAAAAAAATACCATTACTATTAAAAAAATTATTACCTTCTTATCTTTTATCCATATTTTTTTATTTTATCTTTTAACTCAGTTCTTCTATAATAAGATCTATATTATTATCTTTATCATATAATCGTGTATATAAAAGTTATGTTTTCTTACGTATATGAGAATTTTGAAATCAATTGAATTGTGCAAAAAAGAGATGTTAGTACTGAAAGATCAACATCAAGGTTGGAGAAGGAGGCCGGCCAATATTTGAGCAAATTTAAGGATTTTTCTTCCATTTGGAAAGTAAAATTGTCTTCATATTTTTTGTATTTGTTTATAACTATGAAATTGAAAGGTGTGTATAATTTTAAACCATATTAACAGTTTAATAAAAAAATATTGAGGTTCTAAACTATCCTAGGATTTGATTTAGGATTTAGGTTTTAGCTAGGATATGGTTAGGGTTTAAAATTCATGTTTAGGATTTGATAAGGATTTGGAATTTATCTAAGATTTTATTAGGATTTTATTTAAGGTTTAGGATTTATCTAAGATTGGATTTAGGGTTTAGAATTTGTCTAGAATTTGGTTTAAGATTTAGGGTTTGATTAGGATTGGATTTAGGATTTAGAATTTATCTAGGATTTGATTAGGATTGGATTTAGAATTTAGAATTTATCTAGGGTTTGATTTAGGATTTAGAGTTTGTCTAGGATTTGATTGAAGTCCATTATGGTTTCAACTAGGATTAAATTAGAACGTAATAGAGATTTATTTAAGATATATTCTAATTATTTTAATAATTTTTAGGACTTCTTAAGGATACTTTTAAGGTTTATTGTGGATTATCTTTTAACTCTTTTAAGATTTCTTATTATTTCTTTTGTAATTTCTTTAAGATTTCTTTTAAATTTGATTAAAGCTTGTTTAGCATTGTTAAGATTTAATTAGAGTTTATTTAATATTCTATTGGAATTATGATTTTGTTCTTATAATTTCCATTTTACCTTCCACAGCCAAGTGTTCGATGCATTCTCAAGCAACACTTCACATAATACAATATATTTCATAAATCCGACATGAAAAGCTTAAGATAGAAGGTATTTGAAAAAAATTCTTGGATTATTTGAATTATGGAGAAAGAAGGTAAGAAAATTGAAGGAAGAGCTATTAGCAGTGCTTTGATTGGAGCTATAAGTGGAGGTACTAGTAGAGGATAAGGTATGTATTTTGATTCCAATTCCACAAGCATATTTGAAGCTTTTGCCTTATTTATGCAATAGCAACAGGTTAAAGAGTGCAAAGAGAATATGGCAAACAAAGCATTATAAGTGATTGTAGATAAGATTGATCAATTTGAAGAGAAAGACATTATAAAGTATTTAAAGTGCTATACAAAAGAAATAGAGTTGAAGCATGTTCTAGAAGTTTCATAGAAAAAATTATTTCAAATATTGAAGGATGATTTTTTCTTGGAAGATAGTAATCGAGTTACAAAGAAATTATTTTTTAAATAGATTAAAAGGCTAGAAAAGGGTCTTTTAGCAAAAAAAACTATTAAAAAATTTTGAAAAGTAATATTCTTCTTTATCAAAGAAGGAAAGGCAATTGTTAGATCTAAGTAAAGTAGAGTTCTTTCTTCAAGTAGCTGATGGAGAGTTGCAAGAGAAGTTAGAAATCTTGCTTGAAGATAAAGAAGAAGATGAAGGATTGACAATAAATTGGAAGGAAGTGGAAGCGGCAGTAGGATTATTGACAAAAAGAAAAAGAGGAAAGATAGGGTGGATATTCAAAGACCATTACAAGCATCTAAGATAAAAATTTCTATTATCCATCTATTATCTTTGATTCAGCCTTCAATGGCTACATCAAAGAAAGAACAAATGGACATCAATGAAATCATACATATGATGAGAGATTTAGAAATAAAATTTGCAATATTTGAAGAAAAAGACCAATCATTAAGAGTATCAATAAAAAAAATATTAAGGCCAATAGAAGGTGTAATACATAAGTACATGTGGTGTGATAGCACAAATCATTCAAGAAGGGAATGTGAAGATTTTATAGAGGTACTACATAAAAGAATTATTTTTTTAAAGATGGTATGATATACTTAAAAGAAAATCGAAAAAAATTAAAGAAAAATTTTAGTAAAGGAAGAATGAAGGTATTTGTGTAGATGCTCTTAAAGTACATAAAATCTCAAGCAATGAAGCATCAACATATTGGGTGGAAGAAAATCCTAGTAAATATTTAAATGTAAATCTTGAGTTTTCATAAGAATCTAGTTTTTTATGGATAAGTGCAATGAGTTACGTTGAAAGTAAAAAATTTGCTAGAAATGATTTAAAACATGTTGGTAATAAAATTTGACAAATTATTGAGTGGAATGATCTAGTAGATGGATTATCTATGCATGCTCATATTGCAAGGAGTCAATATGAAGCATTAATAGAAGAAAAACAAAAAAGAGATGAAAATAATGAAGGGCCTTCAAAAAGAACTACAAGAAGAGAAGAAGCACGACAACAAAAGAATCCTATACATGAAGAGATAACAAAGAATATTTCTAAAAAAGAAAGAGAAATTGAAAAAGAAAAAACAATCAGATATTGAAGTTGCTATAGATTTGAAGAAGGTATTGGAGGAGCACATTTAAAATTTAAAGATTGAATTTATAATTGATGAAATTCTAGAAATTACAAAGTTTGAGTTTCATGAAGTTATTATTGATATAATAAAGAAAAAATGACAATCTATAGGACACACTGTGACATCAAATGCATAAAGAACAAGAGCAATAGAAAGCAATGAAGATGAAGAAGATGAAATGTAAAATTTTAGAGATGTCTTATAAGTAAGATTTACAGATAGGAACAATGTCATTCAAGCTTCTAGTCATTATTTTAGAAGTCATTGGATAAGGACTACTACAAAAAATTTGATATAATTAGGAAATTTAGAAGAACCAGTTATAGCATTAACTGATTATGGTTTTGAAATCAATTTGATGTCAAAAGAATTATATAACAGAGAAAAATAGCCTATTGATACTAAATATGGGTGGATGATAAGATTAGCAAACAATTCAAAGAGAGATTTGTATGGAACTTGTGCAAATATCAAGGTGACAATAAAAGATGTTATTCATAAACAAAAAAAAATTATGTGAGATATGTCTACATATCCTATTATATTGGAAAAACCATATATTATTGCTACATGAATAGAAACAAAGGTAATGGATGATGGTTGAGCCTATGCAAGAATAAAAAGACAAGATGAGATAAAACCAGTTCAATTTTTAATTGTTTATACTAATCATCAGAGAAATTATGATAAGTTGAGAGAGAAGCTATTATCAAATGAGAAATTTAAAGACCTTGAGGGTTTTTATTACACACCATTGTAAGGCAAGATTATAATGGATTAGAGAAAGAAATGTTCTCACTTAGTTCAGAAGAAGAGATATTATCTACTAGACTTATTGAGATGATATAAGATTGTATATTATCTTTTAAGACTATTAACAAGATAAAAAGGATGGAAAAATGTCATATTAAAATTATTGAGAAAAACTTGAAAGAAAATGGAGTATTGGTTGAAAATGAATTTATTTTAGGAGCATTTGAAGAAGTAGGTTTTGCAGATACTATGGAGGAATTAAATTATTTATTGCAATGTAAGTTAAAAATGAAGAATAAGATTATTAATGTGTATTTTAAAGAATCTTATGATGAAATTCAAAGATTTATAAAAGAATTTAAATCTCCAAGAGGTATATGTTGAAACTAAGTATAAATCAGTAGCAAAAAAGGTCAAAGTAGTGGCTTTGCTATTACCATCAAATTGTGAAGAAAAGATCAATGGAGCATCCATACAACCAAATTTAAGGAATCCAAGGAAGATAAAGCATAAATTTATCGATGCTACTTTAAATGGATTAAATATTGGATGTGATGGATTTTTGACAAAATGTAAAGAAAAATATTTTAGAGATATGCTTTTACAACATAGAAAGGCTTTTATATTTGAAGCACATAAAATTAGGTGTATTGATCCAATTATTGTAGCACCCATGGTTATTTTTACTATTCTTCATGAATCATGGAATTTAAAAACCAATTCCAATACCAAGAGTACATTTATCTAAGTTAGTAGATTTATTCAATGAAAAGATAAAAATAAAAATTTTAGAACCATCAATAGCACCTTATTGTAATTGATGGCTTACAATGACAAAGAAAAATGAAACAATGAGATTTATACAAGACATGCAACCTGTAAATAAAGTAACTATTATAAATATGGATTCAAGTCCAATTGTGAATGAATTTGTAAAAGCATTTGCTGGAAGAGCAATCTATTCAATGGATGTTCTTTATTCAAGATATGATCAATTTCAATTGGCAATGCAAAGTAGAGATTTGACAATTATGAAGATATCATTAGGATTGGTTAGAATGTGTACATTACCATAAAGAGCTACAAATTCTATGGCACACATGATGTCATGGACATACTCATGAAAGCTAGTAATTACATATACAAATAGGTGGAAGTAAGTAAAAGTAGATAAAAGTAAGTTAAGTCTATAGTATTTAATATGGAAGCTTTTTAGAAGCTTTATAGATGCTGCTTTGACTTCATAGATGTCTTTAATTGATTTTTTGGATTAGAAACGTGGTCAACAAGTTAGCCATCTGCCACACATGTTGTTAGCTTGAAGAACAAGCTAACTATGTGGCCTACATGTAGAAAAACTTGCCTTGTAAGTCAAGGCATGTGTCCTACAAAGTCAACACATATTATAGGTCCTATAGAACGTTGCCACGTAGCCCCTAGTTAGATAGTATATATTGAGATAAGAATGAAGCCCTCTTCACTCTTGTCAACTCCTTTCTTGCTTCTAGTTTAGTTTCAAGGGTCTCTTGTTTTCTTGTCTTTTGGCAATAGCGTTTCCAGTTTCTCTTTCAATATACATATTTGTTTATTTATATTTTGTTATCTTTTTTTGAGTGAAAGCTCACTTGTCTGAATTATTTTTTTATCGAGTTCTTGCCCTTGACAGATTGGCAAGAGTACACCTACAATATCAGAGCTTTGTCTAATCTTGATTAAAAGTGGATTACTCCTTTTTCTTGATAAGACACAAGCATATTGGAAGTTGCGGATTACCCTCTTCTAAACTGATATTGTCCTTAGTATTTTTTTTGTTCTCAAGTCCTACTTTCTATTTGTCTTCAGCAATATTAGACATCTTCTCTTTTCTAAGTATTATCATAGCAGAACTTGCTGAAATGAAGAGTGCAATGGCACAAATGCAAAAGCAATTGAGGGAGTTAATGCTTGTGATGCATCAACTCAATTTACCACTATAAGAAGCAACACGATTGGCAGGAAGTGAAGATATAGAAATGGTTGGAGTTGTTTCAACATCTGCACCAAACCATGTCCTTTTTTCTATAGTGGAACGTCCTTCTAGTATTATAGAACCAAGAATTATCTTACCTGAGAAGTTTGATGGCACGAGATCCAAGTTTCAAGGATTTATCAATCAAGTGCAACTTCTGATTGAACTTCAATCCCAAAGCTACCCAGCCCCAAGATCGCAAGTTCGATTCATTAGTACACTTCTTTTAGGTTCAGCACTATCGTGGTTTTCATCTTTTCTTGAACGACGAGATCCAATATTGGATAATCTAGAGGCTTTTCTGGTAGAGTTTTGATCCATGTATGGAGAACATGATGTAATTCGTGTTGCAACCAATAAGATCTATATTTTACGACAAGGTAATCGATCAGTAACATTGTATGCTTCACAATTTTGACAACTTATAACTGATATCAAGTGGGATGATGTTGTACTTATTAGCCAATTTTTGTATGGATTACAATATGAGGTAAAAAAATTAATGCTCAACTTATCTGATCCTCAAACATTGAGTCAAGCAATTGACTTTGCTGTGAAGTGTGACAATCGCCTTTTTGAATTTTGATCTGAGAACCATACAAGTGGACCTCAACGTTACTATAATTCAATGGCAAGACCAACACCTCTTCAACACATACATTCGGAAGTAGAGGATATGCAAATTAATGCAATACGTTTCAAACCTCTTATTGAGTAAGAAAAGACTTGTCGTCGTCAAGAAGGATTATGTTTATATTGTGGAGAACCAAAGCACACTGCTCAACATTATCCAAAGAAATGACGCAATCATGAAATGAGGAGTATGGCTGTGAAAGAAGACAATATGTCAGAAAACAAATTTGTCCAGCTACAATAGGGATCGTGTAGCTGGAACCTTGCACAACATCTAGTAAAGGTCCTATTCTCTCCTTAGAGACCTCTCTTTGTTTTACATTAAATGTTATTTTAGGACCTAAATATTACAAAGCCTGTGCCTTGTTAGATTTAGGAACCTCGGCGTGTTTCTTAGATGAAGAATTTACTAAAAGACATAGCATATCTTTAATAAAGAAAACTAAACCTAATCATGTAGAAGTCATAGATGGTCGTCTATTATCTTTTGGAGATATTACTCACAAAATCCTTCCTATAGAAGTAATAATCAATGGTCATAATAGCTTTGTAGTATTTAATATCATAAGATCTCCTTCTAATCCAGTTATTTTAGATTTATCGTGGTTAAAAAAATACAACCCTCAAATAGATTAGATTTCTCAAATTCTTACTTTCTCTAAAAGTATAACTAACAATGTAGTAAATCAAGTAGAGAGTCATAAGTCTAGTTCAATTAAACCCGTATTTATAGGTATAAAAGCTTTCTTGTATGGTGCTATGAAAGAATCACCATATATTATTTATGCCACACCTGTTTCTACTGGTGGAAAGACTTCAAGTGGCATTCCAAGCCAATATCAAGAATTTCAAGATGTATTTGATTAACAAAAAAAAAGGGGAATACACTCCCAGAACATCGTCCCTATGATTGTTCAATTCACCTTCAAGAAGGAGCACAACCACCATTCGGACCAATCTACAATTTATCACAAAATGAGTTGACTGAACTCAAGGAGTATATTGAAGAAAATCTAACCAAGAATTTTATATGCCATTTTAAATCTCCGGTAGGAGCTCCAATTCTATTTGTGAAGAAAAAAGATGGATCATTGCGGATGTGTATTGATTATCGAGGAATCCAGAAGATTACCATCAAGAACAGGTATCCACTATCTTTAATATCTGGACTTCTTGATCAGCTGAATCAAGCTAAGATCTATACAAAAATAGATCTCCGAGGAGCATACAATCTAGTATACATCAAAGAAGGAGATGAATGGAAGACTGCATTTCGAATTAGGTATGGAAATTTTGAATACAACATCATGCCTTTTGGACTTACAAATGCACCAGTAGCTTTTTAACATCTAATGAATGATATTTTTTGAGATTTTTTAGACGATTTTATGGTCTGTTATCTAGACGACATCTTGATCTATTCTAAGAATCCAGAAGAGCATGAACTTCATGTTCATCGTGTGTTACAAAAATTAAGAGATGTAAGACTCTATGCCAAGATAGAAAAGTGTGTATTCCACACTACTCAAGTCGATTTCTTAGGTTACATCATTTCAAATGATGGACATATAATGGATCCTAAGAAAGTTCAAACTATTATAGGTTGGAAGATCCCAAAAACGGTAAGAGATGTCCAATGCTTTTTGAGATTTGCCAACTACTATCAGATCTTCATCAAGGACTTCTCTCGAGTTGCAGCTCCACTTACACGTTTGACTTGTAAAAACAAACTCCAATGAATCAAGAAGCGGAAGTTGCTTTTGAATCTTTGAAGACAATGTTTATTTTTGCACCAATCTTGTATCGTGTTGATTTTTCCAAAGCATTCTTTATGGAAACACATGCATTAGACTTTGCTCTGGGTGCGGTTTTATCACAAATGGGAACAGATGACAAACTTCATCCAGTAGCCTTTCATTCAAGAAAATTCTCAGCAGCAGAAGTCAATTATGAGATCCATGACAAAGAACTTCTTGCAATTGTGGATTCTTTTCAAGAATGGCATCATTATCTAGAAGGCGCTTCTAGTCTAGTCACCATGTATACGGATCACAAGAACTTCAAGTATTTTATGTCAGCAAGCATATTAAATTGTTATCAAGCTCGTTGGAGCATGTCTTTATCGAGATTCGAGTTCATCATCACTTATCGGCCAAGAAAACAACAAGGTTTGTCTGATGCCTTATCTTGACGTTCTTATCTTGCATCAAAAGAAGGAGATGCAACTTTTGAGCAACAAAGAATGGTTCTCTTGAAGCCGGAGCAATTTCATCTTCGAGCAATAAAATCAACATTGACTGTTGATTTAACTTTTCTTAAGCAAGTCCAGTTAAGTATGTCTTTAGACCCTCTTATTCATGATATCAAGAATAATTCTTCTAAATCTCATGATCCCTCTAAATTTGAATTCAAGAACAACCTACTCTATTTTGAAGGATGCCTATATGTTCCAGAAGGAGAAGCACATTTACGTATTCTTCAAGCTCATCACGACTTCCCATCAGCAGGACATTTTGGATATAATAAGACTTTGGAGCTAATATCTAGGAATTTTTGGTAGCCTCAAATGTGGAAGGCAGTCAAAGATTTTGTACAATCATGTGATATTTGCTCAAGATCAAAAACTCCTTGTCATCGACCTTTTGGACTTCTTCAGCCATTACCCATTCCAAAACAACTATGGTCTTCTGTTTCTATGGACTTCATCATAGATCTTTCAATCTTAGGTTCTTATGACTTTATATTCGTGATAGTAGATCGTTTTACCAAGATAGCACATTTTGTACCATTTACTAAGATAGCACAGGTGAAGAAACAGCTAAGCTCTTTCTTGAAAATATCTATCGCTATCATGGATTATCCAAGGATATTATATCAAATAAGGGAATTCAATTTGTATCAAGATTTTGGTGGACTCTTTTCAAGATTCTCAAAGTAGATATAAAACTATCTTCGACATTCCATCCTCAAACTGATGGACAAACAGAGCGTGTTAATCAAGTTTTGGAGCAATATTTAAGATGTACCATTAACTACCAACAAGATGATTAGACAATTCTTTTGCCATTGGCAGAGTTTGCTTACAATAATACGATACATTCTTCTATAAAACAAACACCTTTCTTTGCTAATTATGGTTATCATCCATGACTTGATACTTTTGACTTTTCAAAAGTTGATAATCATAGTGCAAAAGATTTGGCAATTCATTTATCAGAGCTACATACAACGATGAAGGCGCAGTTAAAAGAGGCTCAAGAACAACAAAAGGTCAATGCGGATGTCTATCGAAAGGAACAACCACCATTCCTCTTGGATGATAAGATATAGTTACTTCGTCACAATATCAAGACCACTCGTGCTTGTGACAAGTTGGACTATCGAAGACTTGGATAATTTTCTATTTCTACACAAATCAATCCAATTGCATATCGTTTACATCTATCGGAGTCAATGAAAATCCATCCAATATTCCACGTGTCTCTTCTTGAACCATACAAGATAGTGGACATACCAAGAAAATGACAAGCTCCACCTCTTCTTATAGAAGTGGACAATAATGAAGAGTTTGAAGTAGAAGAAGTCTTAGATTCAAGGCGACACCGAAATAAATTGGAATATCTTGTCCATTGGCACGGATATGATATTAGTGAACACACATGGGAGCCAATAAAGAATCTTATAAATGCAACAAAGGCGGTGGAGGCTTTTCATCGACGACATCCATCAAAATCAAGATGAAAACCTTCTTTATAAAAGAAACAACATCTAGGCAAGATAACATTCTACTTTCAATCCTTGTTCATAGCTTCTTTATAGTTGTGATGCTTAGGAGATGGAGAACCAACAACCAGCAAATTCGACTCAAGAGCCTTCATTTGTTGACCTGTCGGATGAGACATTACGATTATCACAACCTTCAAGATGACGTAATCGAGATGAAGATCTTCAAGAATGACATATTTTTTCTCGAATAGATGGCGAGATACAATGCATTTGGTATCACGATTTGGGAAGGGACTCCCAATGTTTGGTGATTTTGCTAGAAGTAGGAACAACTCTTGATAGTGTTTCAAATGTTCTATTCGAAGGAAGTTATGAAGGCCTAAATAATCATCAAATAACTGGGTGGTCTTTCCACCTTGGTATGGGACACTACCGATGATTGAGAGGCCCTATCAATCATCTTCAAAGAGAGCAAAGATCAGAGTATGTGGCAAATATAATTCGTTGCATCATAGATTTTTTCAACATATGATGACCGTTCCTCGTGGAACTCGTCTCTAGAAGGGGGGGTAATGTCAGAGACATACTCATGTAAGTTAGTAATTACATATACAAATAGGTGGAAGTAAGTAAAAGTAGGTAAAAGTAAGTTAAGTCTATAGTATTTAATATGGAAGCTTCCTAGAAGCTTCATAGATGCTACTTTGACTTCATAGATGTCTTTAATTGATTTTTTGGATTAGAAACGTGGTCAACAAGTTAGCCATGTGCCACAAATATTGTTAGCTTAAAGATCAAGCTAACTATGTGGCCCACACGTAGAAAAACTTTGCCTTGTAAGTCAAGGCATGTGTCCTACAAAGTCAACACATATTGGAGGTCCTATAGAACATCGCCACATAGCCCCTAATTAGATAGTATATATAGAGACAAGAATGAAGCCCTCTTCACTCTTGTCAACTCTTTACTTGCTTTCACTCTAGTTTCAAGGGTCTCTAGTTTTCTTGTCTTTTGGCAATAGCCATTCTAGTTTCTCATTCAATATACATACTTGTTTATTTATATTTTGTTACCTTTCTTTGAGTGAATTGCTTTTTCATCAAGTTCTTGTCCTTGACACATTCCTTCAAAAGACAAAGGAATTCCAACAACATGAAATATTAACTATGTAATATTAAAACTTGATAGATTTTTAATTTTTTTAAACATGAATCTTATTAAACAATCACTTAAGTTATTTTTATTTTATTAGGAAGTCATAAGTTTCATCAATATTAAATTCTCTATTTGAAATTTAAATACTATGGATGTCTTTATTGCTTGGAATACTGCAACCCACGTGCTTCAATACTTATAATGATTGTTACAAAAGAACATAATAGATAACAAGGTCAATATACATACTTGTTTATTTATATTTTGTTACCTTTCTTAGAGTAAAAGCTCACTTGTCAGAATTGCTTTTTCATCGAGTTCTTGTCCTTGACACATATTGAATAGAATATATAAGATATTAAGTGATTTTATATCAAGAATAACAATATCTTTCTTAGATGATGTATCAATTAAAGGCTATGAAGAAGAAACAAAAGATGAGACTTTAAGCCTGGATCCATAAATTAATTGGAACTCTGTTGACTGCAATTTCAAATGCAGAAGATGTTTTTAGTCAACACATAAACACATCTTTTTCATTCTTATTATTTCCTTACAATACAGTAATCTCCACACAATAACTTCTTTCATTGAAGTTTAATCACATCTTTCTCAACTTCTGGTGTTTTTAAGTTATATTACAATTAACTTAGTTATATATAAATCCAATTGAATATCAATTTTAATAGAAATATATTGTTAGCAACAAAGTAGTTTTTTTACCAAGAATTACACATTGATGTTTGGATACACACTTTTTACTAATTACTATATAGTTTTTTCTTTTTTTTTATTTTTTTTATTTATTTTTTCTTTTCTTTCTATATCCTTCATCTAAGATTCTTGGTTGTAAAAGTAATGTCATGTAAACAAAGATTGTTATACACAACACATCAAGTGCTACAAACAAATCACAATATATGCAATTTAAACCAAATGCAAATGTACAACCAACACACTCTTAACATGAGTATTAGGATCTCTACAATTCCTTTGACTACCAAATAAGGTTTCTAATACCTAACTTATAGCAAGTGCCATATTCTTTGGTGTTGTTTGAATACATATAGTAGCTGCAGCAACCAATTGTTGTAATGTACCAAACATATAATTATGGAGAGTATAAGAATTTACTCTAGCTATAGAATTCATATGAGATTCAATGACTTGGCTTAATGAGACCACAAATTTTGACTCTTTTTTCAATTTGGCAATTTAACTTTAAAGACTTTTTCTTTATCCAAAACAAGCTACTTATTTGAATGCAAGATAAAGCAATTATTCTCAATGTGGTTGAATTTACCACAATGAGTATATTCTAATTTTTTTTTTTAGAATTCTCTCCAATCTTAATATATATATATATTTTCCCAAACTTCTCTATATGTTGGACCATCTTTTTTTTTAGGACAATTGGAATTATTTACGGTGTGACTAGATTCACCATATCCCTAATAATATATAGTTCTTTTAAATTTAATTATTGCTAAGCTACTTATGGCACTTACAAACTTCTTAGGCTTAGCCAATTCGTCATCCAAGCAATCATATTAGTAGCACCATACTCATAAAGGGTCCTATCAAATTTTTCAACTTTAGAAAATGCTTAAACCAACATTGCCTTGCCATCATAGTTGAAAATATTTCTTGGTGTCGCTAAGTCCAAAAGTTACTTATCGATCTTAAATTAAAAAAAATCTTAACAAGTTGACTCTCAACAAATACATCACTTGATTCAACTACAAACCAAGCCAAATGAGTATACATGGTATGTAGAATATCTTCCTTTTTCACGTCAAGAATCTTGAATGCATTACATTTAGTCACACCTAAAATCTCCATATTCATTCTTCAAGTATTAAATAAATATCTAGAAGAACTTAAATGATGGTGGCTTTCCTATTACAAACAAAGTTGTTTTTAATGCTTGAACCATTTGCAATAAAATAGGTCGAGTGTTGTCTAAGGTCATTGTTGCTTCTTTTCCATTGATTTCTTCCAAAGATGTCCTAACTTTTGCTTTGAGTGGATCTTCTTCCTTTATTGTAGGTATTATACTTGAAATAACACCCTCTTTAAGAGTTGGAATAAGTTCTATTCTTGCCTCCCAATAATGCTCTATTTCTTGCAATTCAAGTAAATATTCTTTAGTCTACCTTCCATAAGTTTGGAGCATCTCATGCTCCAAATATTATCATAGTAGCTCAAAGGCATACCACTCAATACAAGTAGGAGACCTTTTGCACTTTTCTTTCATATACATCTAAAACATGAATTTCCAATCAGACAAAGAAATATCCTTAGCTTTTCTTAGGAATAAATCTCTCAACATGCTACAAGAAATGTCCTCCAGCTTGTGAAATGTGGCAACATTTGCCTAAGATTATAGGTCACAAATCAAAAATAAACTAGAACAACTAGCACTCATATGTGGTTGATGGTTATAAAATACAATACTTGTGACAATTAAAAAAACAAAATCAACAAAGTAAATAAGAAAAAAGAAACAAAATCAAAAACTTGCTTAGAAAGAAAATAATATTGAATAAATGCCAATTTAATGCTCCAAATAATCTCCACTTCACAAATCAAGAATGCCATTGGATTCTTTAGGCATCTTCTACATAAAAACAACTCAAAAACTACAAATTTGGACTCCATATGATCTAAGGGTGAACTCCCAAACTTTAATACTTATTTTTATTTTTATATTTAATACTCTTACTTTCAATTTTATTTACAAAATACAAAAACATTTACAAAACTAATAAGAGTATTAAAACACCCTATATAAACCACTTCTAAAATTAAAGATGTCTCAAATAAAATACCAACTTGTTTTACTAATTATAAACTCAATGGAATTAATGAGATATTCAATGCTAAAAACCATAGTTCTAACAAGACTAAAACACCTAAACAACAATACAATGTAGTTAACTAATCCATTTAAATAGAGCAATGTTAAATAGATCCATGCTCTTACTAGATAGACCCACCTTTGAAGAATATGGTGATCATGATGAATTTTTATTGGTTGTAAATCTAATAATGGAAAAATAAATCCAAAAACCATTATTTGTTTCCATGATGGTTAGGATAGGTCACAGAATTTAATAAAAACTTGGATCTATTTAACATTCCTCTCTGCATATTATTACAAATTTGACTCTTCTAAAACAATAATAATTTCTCTAAACAATATTCCAAAATCAAATTAATAAAATTTATTTAAACACACATATATCATTCAAATATTACACAAATCATTTTTATGTGACTCTTAAATTTAATAATCCATTTAAACACCTACAATATCATTTCTAAACCTCCAAATAGTAAAAAATTTGGAAGTTGACAATAGATAATACTATCAATAAAAATCGGAATTTTAAAACCCCTATAAATAGGACAAATTATTATGTGACCAGACATTTCTCTAAAAAAACAACAAATGTGATACTAAAACGCTTCTAAAGATGCCTGTCAAAAAAATGGTAGTCTCTCACTTCTAGCATTGAAACACTAATCTCAAGCCATTAGCAACATCAAAAATTAAACACTTCTCCAATGTTTCAAATGTTCTGTTAAATAACACAATCAAAACTGATACTAAACCAACTCTTCCACCAAATCCCAACAGATGTGATCAAACAGTGCTCGACATGAGATATCACTCCACAACCATCCAAGCTTTGCAAACAACCCAAAAATACAATTCATCGCTCCATTCGCATCCAGACAAATACAACCCCCACTACCATCAACGACATGTGCATATGTGAATCATCCCATTCTCCACAACTTAGCACCCAATTCTGTCCCTCCTTCCTCACAACTCCAGCACCACTCCCCACACAAGCTCAAAAACCAACAAAATCATATGATCTCAACAGAGCTTATTTCATCTCAAAAATCCAATTAAGACGTTGTACAAATACACCGTCTTCCAATGAATCTCCTTCAAGCGCATCTCGGACCTTCATCACTGCTCCTTCTTCTATGTTCACTTCCAACTCTGTAGACCTATTCCCGTGAGGGTCCCTTGCACAACCCCCCTCTCTCTTCCAACCACCTCTTTCTGTCTATGCCATTCTTCTCTCCCAATCTTCCACCACGGTACACAATATTCTCCATCATTCTAGCACTCCCAAGTCTACCAAGCCGCCACTCCGCCGATCCAACCTCACATTCATGTTCGTCACCAGTCCCAGGCCTCGCTTCCGATGGACGTTGCACTCTCCTCACCACATGACCTTGCATCAGGTTCCACAAACCCCCATCTCTTTCTCCCCACTTCCATCCACTGTGCTTCCAATCTCGGCGATGTGACTTCACACCATGCTTTTTCTATGCTCCTCCTGACTCTTCACGCCCTCTGAACTATAATCAGAATCACCTTCTTCTCACCTCCATTCAAACTCCCGCACCAAACACCTCCTCCGACATCTCATCTTTCCCACCGCCTCCACCAGCAACACCAGCTCCTCCACAACCCCCACCACCGCACTCTCATCCTCCACGCTGCGTGCCATACGCCACGCAGTTCATTACCCATTACTCTGTACTTCACCCACCTTCCTCTCCACCACTTTCTTCGCACGCCCTACTCCCCACCCGGAGTACCAACATGCATTTGCAATCGCCACCTGTGTGCACCTACCGTTCCACTTCTCCACTTCCCCCCGCACCTCTTTCACTGCTCGCGACCTCGCCACTTCCCCCCCTCCGCTTCCACCACTCCCACCGGGCCGACCGTCCGGCTCCACAACCAAACCACACCGCCACCCCACATCCCGAAAACCTCCGTCGACCTCTCCTTCTGTGCAACACCCAACATCGTCGCAAACACAAACACCGCTGCGTCTCTCCACCATCCTGCGCCTCTCATACCACCCTTCCCAAACATTTGCAGCCGTGTTCCCTCCCCGCCCCGTCCAACGCACATCGCATCCTCATCCCGTCAAAGAACCATACTCGTTTCCACCCACCCGTGTTCCCATGCACGGCCCTCATCCACCCATTCCCGCACTGCGACGTACTCGTCACTCACGTTCAACGAGTCGCCACACCATCACACCCGCGACCTTCTCTGTGGCGACTCGCCCCGGCATCCCCTCCCCGTCCCGTCACCCCCACCCTCCTAACCCTCTCCTCCATGCAGCTGTTCTCTTCATAGCGCTCCACTCCTTAGGCACCCTCCCTAGCCACTCAATGCCTCCACTGCAGCGCAATATCAGCCGCCTCTCCAACGTCTCAGCCTCGCCATGGCCGTGCTCCCCATCGCACCTACCTTGGCTGCACTCGCTCCTGCACACGTTTTCCGTCGTTTCCCTCCACAACGCCCTCTAAAACAACTGGATGAACAGGCTCGTCGATCCGTCCCCATACGACCGCAGACCTACCGGTTTCACTACGGCCCGGCACAACGGACACGTTCGCTCCCTCTCGAACCTGCCAATCCAACACCACGCACACAACGTTCACGCATCGCTCCTCCTCAACCCCCACCCATACCATCTTCTTCATACACAACACCGCTCAAACAACCGCACAAACACCCATCCATCCCTCCTACCTCCCTCCCTCCCATCCCACCCCCCATCCTAACCACCAACTGCAATGCCACCCAACTCACCATTCCGACACACAATCCTCGCAGAAGATGTGCTTGCACCGCAGCGATATCGGAGCATGCATCTTCTCTTGACATATCGCACACATGTCTCCAGCTGCAAGCACCTGCACACATACACCAACCCGACCAGCCCAAACCCCTCCATCCTCAGTATCACCTCAACCCTCACCTCGCTACCCCGCTACTTTTCACATCCTCAATCACAACCTACACCAATCAACCCCACCCAACCCACCACCCCCACTATTCTCCAACACAACCCCCCCCCCCTCCACTCCTCCCTTCCATCCTTGCCCTCTTCCCTCCTCCGTCCACTTACCTCCTCGCTCGTCGCGTAAGCTCCGTACTGTACTTCCCGCCGTGACAATGCTCGTAGTGCTGCCAAAAATGTTTGCACCTGCATCACCATCCACTCACCATCCATCACATGCTCCACAACATCTCCCCTCCACGTCCCCACTCCCGCAAACTCCACCGCCCACAAAAACAAACCTCTCCCCCAACCCCACCACCTCATACCCCCACACCCATACCTTCTCCAGACTCGATGTCAGCTTGAACGTCAAGTACAACCCCGTCGTCAGCGATGAGAATAGGTTCCCATAACTCTTGTTCAAGAAAAACCTGTACCACACCGGTCCTGGTAGCAAAGCCCGGTACAACAGCAGCACATACTCCACCAGCGTCAACAGCTGAGCCTGCACCCACACGCACCACACCACCCTCAGCACCCTCTCCACATTTCTCACCGTCCATCATCCCCCCACCTGCACGCGCACGTTCCCCCCGCCCCTCCTGTCCCCTCCTCATACCCGCTCGCATCACGTCCCACCACAAACCCTCCCCTTCTCTCTCTCTCTCTCTCTCTCTCTCACTCACTCCCCTGCTCACCTGTCGACGGTAGTTCCGCCCTCTGATGTCCTTGTACCAGATCAGCACCCCGCATTTGAATACCATTGCCGCCTGCCTTGCCACCGTGTCTACACATTCCACTCCACACCCCGACGTCAGCCCCCCATCATTCCTCCACTCTCAACGTTCCGGCACCCGCTTCAACCTCCCACCACTCTTCCACGCGCCTCCCACCACCCTTACAACCTCACTCCTTCCCCCTCAATCTACACTCCTACCTCTCCAACATGCGTCACCCATTCCTCCCTTCCACGTGCACTCATACCCCCCCCCAATCACAACACATGCCCACACCTAAACACACCTTCGCAGATCCCGTCATCATGCATAACACCACCAATACCAACAACAACGACGACGACGACGACGACGACGACGAAAACAACATAATTAACCAAGTCAGATCGGCTACCGTTCACCACAATGATGAATATGGCATCCCAAAATGGAGGAATCTCCCGCGGCGGAAAAAGCACCAGTGGCCGCCACAATGCTTCTCCACTATACCACCAATACACCCCGATTACGTGCACCACCAGTCCCCATCCCACGGCCACCAGCACGCCAGGCTTCCGCTCGTTCTGTCCGCAACCACAACTCCCACCGTCATTCTCCTGCATCTCACTCTCATCCGTCTCTACCATACCGCTCAACCCCACTACCTCATCGCCTCCACCTCAAAACCACTTCCACTTCTTCGCCAGCACCTCCTCACAAACAAGTCATGCCCACCATCACCGCCCCCACCCCCACCACCCTCGCTCTTACCTTCAACGCTGTCTGCTTCCGCAGCACGTCGTTTGCCTTGAACATCACAGCCGTAATCCAGAACACCACAAAAAACCCTGCAACACGTACAACCGCCACACGTTATCTCCCGCCCCTGTCTCCCCCGCACCGCAACCGTTCCCATTCCTCCTCCCACCCATGCCATGCCATGCCGTCCCATCCCATCACACCACTCACCTTGCAAATGCTGTCGAATGAACACCATCAACAGCAGTATCGTGAATGGCAACACCTGCTCGATCCACCGCGCCAGCTGCTGAAAATCGTACCTTTGCGACCCGCCTTCTCTCCCATTCCCACCCGCCTCGTTGTCCAAACCCTCCCCTCTCTCCTCTCCGCCTGATGCATGTCCTATGCTCCCACCTACACTCCCACCTGTGCTCCCACCTATGCTCCCGCTGCTCTCGTTGCCCGCTATCCGCATCGGAACAACACCGCCCACCGACTGCGGGCTGCTCGACCCTGTCCCGTTCCTCGCACTCGCGACTCCTGGACCACTCGACACCTGCACCGGCTCCGACTCCCCCACCCCAAATATCCTGATCGATACCTCCGCGCCTCCGTCGCCCCCTCTCCCACCCTCCGAGCTTCGCCCCGCTGAACCACCCGATGCACCGCCCGCTTGCTCGCCCTCCGATGCATTGCCTCGCCCGCGCAGCAGCCCCGTCAACTCCAGCAACGCCGACACAGGACCCGGCAAGAAGTTCGCCGAACTCAGCTGCATCCCATACCTCCTCGACGCACCGTTACTTCGATGCACTTCTGATCCCGATCCCGAGCTCTCCATCTTCCTCCCACTCTTCCACCACGTCTCACATCACCCACGCAGATCACCTCCTCCTCCTCCTCCTTCCCCTACCCAACACCACTCCGCTCCTGATGTTATTCCCTGCGTGTCTGCGCCACGCACGTCCTCGCCTCCAGCTCCAGTTCGATCATCCGTCCCACTGCTGCTGCGTCTTCAATCCTCCACCGATACCTCCTCCACACTCCCGACTCATCAAACCCTGCCACCGTCTTGTGCAAAACTGGACTGCCCCCCCACCACCACATCATCAGTTCCCACTCACACCACCTCAAATCCTCCTGTCCTCATCCACTCCTACCCTCACTCCACACCGACGTGCCTTTCCACCCCGCCTTCGCACCCCCGCCCGCCATCCACAAATCACCACCTCTGCACTCAATTCCGCATGCCAACTTTCTCATCCAACCTCCCACTCACTAACAACCTCGCCCTACGCCCAACCGTCTCCTCTACACAACCTCCGCCACATCAAATCCGCTGCTCATCATGCAACCCTCCACACCCTGGCCCCAAAACCAAATCGAAACCCCTCACACCACACACACACACACACCGTTCACAGCGATCCATGAAATCCACCAATCCGATCATTCACACCTTCACCAGGTGGTCGTCCAACATACATACATCCCCTACACGATTCGCACCCAACCATCATGCTCCCCAGCTTACCGGGGACTCCGGAAACACCCGCAATTCCGTAACCAATTCCCTAACCACACCTGCGTTCCCTCGCCACTGCCTGCAAGCGTCCCTCATACCGCCACCAAACTCCTCAAACCACACCAGTTCCTCCGCGCTGCAACATGCCCACATGCGCTTTCCCAAACGCCTGCCCGAATTCCACTGCCCCGCAACTGCTCCCGTGTCTGTCTTTGTGAGCGTGTGTGTGCAAATCCGTGCTCGCAATCCCCGAAACCCTAGTTCACCGACACCACTCTGCTCCACAACCGAGACTCACCCGCGACCACTGCGATCTGTACCACACCTCCCCACCCTTGTTTCACCGCGAGTACCACGCCCACACCGGAATTGCCACGCTCCACTCCTCGACACGCCTCCAGCAACGGAAACGATCCTCCGCTGAGGCTGCCAACAGAACACACGCGACTCCCGCAGCCCCGCAATCGAAATTCAAACCCTGGCTCGCCTTCCAATCTGCCAACTAACTAAGGCAAACACCACAGGCAGTATCTTCCATCCATCCCGCTCCACCACGCACTCCGTCGCCCTGCTGGCTACCACAAACCCTCAGCAAATCAGTCCAGACTCGAAGCCAGTCGACCGAACCATCCACGCTGCCAAACCTGCCAGATCGGAGCTTCCTTAATGGCGTGCCTGCACACACTACCCCCCTGCACCTCCGCCCTCCGCCCTCCACGGTGGACTCTGCCACCATCCCCCCCCCCCTCCCCCCCTCTGCTTAGGAGTTTTTTTTAGATTTGTCTACTTTTGGGAAGATGTGTGTAGGAGCCCAATTTTATTGGAATCAATCTTGGAGGATTGTGGTTGCGAAGTTGTTCTTAGATTCAATCGAGCCTTAGATTCTTTTGATCACCCTGAGTATTTTGCATTAACGTGCAATTTTTGATGTAGTTGTTTGCGGATGCTTGGATTATTGAAATAAGGTTCTATCGTGTTGTTGTGTTTGATACAAGGTTGATTTTTGTTTTGGTTTATATCATTACCTTTAATCAGTTATGTCTCTGTATGCATCTTAAAATGTCAATCTTCCTTTATTATTTGATACATATATATTTATATTTTTTTATGTGTTTTGACATTCACTGTATTATATGTTGAAAGTTTTTGGAACTTTGACAAATCGAATCTTTTATGTTCTATGACAATCTTCAATACATACACCATAGACATGTTGGCATCCTATAAAGGAACGTTGCTGAGTTTATCCAGACATTTTCGCTGTGTAACACAGCATATATTTTGAAGAATTATGTGTGATTGTTTGTAATATTTTCTCACGAAGCTATTTACACTCCTGGTCTAATAATATTTCCTGGTTTACCCAACGGTTGCATTTAGTTAAACCATCCACGCTGACCAAGTATTTATCACTAATGCCTCATTTTCTTGTAACTTACTTTCGCTAAAGTTCTTATTGGAGTCACCAGTATAGCTACCTATTAATTCTGTAAATTATTGTACTATTCTATTTCTGTAAAATTATTATAAAAATAACAAATACTATATGGACAACCCGCAGCATTTCCAATACTGGTGGTCTATCAATTATTCACATTGTTGAGAATTTCTAACACTATAGATGAAATTTGTATATAATAAAATTTGGATACAGCAAAAATTACAGCAAAAATTGCATGTTAATGTAGAATTTTTAATGAGATTGTCTTGTACATGCCTCTTTAACATGAGACAATAGGGGGGTGTGTATTATTAATTCCTCGTTAGACATACTGATTATTGTACTAGTTTATCTATCCTTAAGGTTATTTCAGGGTAGATACAAACAATAAGATATGGATTCCTTCGATGTCACCAAGTTAAAGAGTGCTCTTGAGGATGTTGGTGTCCAACTCAGTTGGGCCTCGTGCCAAAACTTCATTGCAAACTTGATAGAGCAAATACCAGATCTTGAAGCTCACACTGACATTATAAACAGTGTAGCATCAAGAACGTTTCAATCTGCTGATATCTCCATCGTAATAGGATCTAGCTCTAAACCCTCTAGAAACGATGCAGAAACGTGCCAGAAGGTACTTCAAAGTGGTGCCAACAAGGGTAGGAAGTGTTCTCTTCCAAGGACTATAAACTCTGAGTTCTGTAAGAGGCATCTGAATATGATGATGAAGGCTGATGGACTCCTTAATGACACTAAGCAGAAACAAATAAATAGCTTTCGTGATGTCATTGGTGCAAAGAGACAGCAAAGGAGATTACCAGCAGAGATGAAGCTACGAGCTATTGAGCATATGGAAGACGTATACGTTGATCTAAACACCAAGCTCATATTTGCTGAGATCGATAATAAGATGATGGCTATTGGACATATGTATGATGATGAGATGACACTTCTATCGAAGAAGGATATCAAGATTTGTGACCTTAACGGATGGGAGTATAGATTAAATCTAGAAAAAAAAAAAGTGTTTTTTTATGTACTTTTTGTTACTAAAAGAGATGCTAGCTTTTGTATCTGACCTTGTGTTATGAACTCTCCTTTGTTCTTGTCGTACAAATCTTGTATCTGGTCTTCTGAAAAGAGATTCTGAAGTGTAGAGTCAAGTACTATTCGCCTTCTATTCTTCTCTAGATTGTTTGATATGTATATCCTAAACAACTTTGATGCAGATGACAATGATGATTGATTGTCTTTGACTTTGATAGCTGTAACATTTGCACCTTGTCGCTTGAGTATGTTCAAGAGCTTAATAAAGGAACCTGTGACATTCCTAGGAGTATCAAACTGGTTTGCTCTTTCTTGTTGCTTCTTAACTACTCTTCCATCAAGAAACTTATCAAGAGGTTTAGTAATAAGAGCTTCAAAGTTTGCACTGCTGATATTACTAATGTTGTTGGTGTTCTTTAGTTGCTTAAGAAGATCAATCGCTACAAGCATGTTTCTGTTAATTGTTCGAGATACAACATACTTGATCTTTTCCTTGGAAAGGACTTTCTTTGGAGTGTAGGTGAATACCTCTGATGTATCTATCTCTTCAGCCTTCTGTGAAAGGTACTTGTAAGACTTTTGTAGAGGTGAAGAATGCACCTTCTTAGATGCTCTGCTTAGTAGCATGGGTGTTAATGTTAATATTTTATGTCTGGTGTCCATGATGATAAGTGCTTGTAACAACAGCAGATGGTGCTTCTTTGTAGCACATAATAAAAAAATCAGTGGTACTAACAGATAAAAAAAAATCTATTATATTACAACTAGCTTACTACTCCATTAAGTCTACTTTGTCCTTATTATCACTAGAGACTCATACATGTAAGACAATAAATACTCATTAGAAGACATAAACCTGTTCATGTTAAGTCTATTTTTTGTTTCCAACTTAAATCCTATATTGATGAACTGCTCAATCAGCTTATCTACGTCTACTAAATCTTCTACTTGATTTCTTACGATGGTGTTAGGAATATGTATGTATATCTTACTATTACCTTCTAATCTGATAGAATATGCTTCACATATATATTCTTTTACTTTTCTTGCTTTGAAGAATTCCATTATGTACTTCTTGGATATAACAATACATAGAAATACACATTTATGCTTATCAGAGAATGTCCTTTGAGCAATTCTGATAAGCTTGTCAATGTCGATAAGAGTAATACAGAAGAAACATGATAATGTTGTTATGGACTTTTCAAATCCTCTTAAGTGTTCTATTCTTGTTTGTATCACTCTTACCCTCTTGTTAGTACCAAGCCTTCTCTTAAGCTCCTTGACATTATTATAAGATGGATCCACACACGTAATGCTTTTATAATGATTCCACTTTATAATGTCCCCTCCAAATCCTGATCCAACATCTAGCAAATGACCAGCTCTTTTCTTTAGAAGATCTCTTTTAACTTCATTGTGATAGGACCTCATCATGGAAACCGTTAGTCCTTCAAAGATATTAAACATATTCTTTTCTTCTCTTGTTATCTTTTTGATCCTCTCTACTACTGCAACAAGATTTGGATACGTCTTGTCTTCTCTCTCTCTTAGTAATGTTACAGTTCCATTGGGGTTTACAATAAATTCTGAGATAGCATTTTCTTTTGGTTCTGTACTATCTTGTGATATCTTGAGCCCAGAATCTACATTTTCCTTTTTGTTATATGCCATTAAGGCTTTCTCTTCATACAATAGATCAACAGTCTTCTGAGGTTTCCATCTCATAACAGGATCAAGATAAGATTGAGAGTGTGTGTATATTAGACCATCATATTTACTTTCTTGAATTTGCTTTTCTAGTATCTGATGCTGTCTAGAGAATGCAGAGAATGTCTTAAATATGAAATGCCTCTTTGCAACTACCAATTTCTTCTTGGTAGCTTTGTTGATTGCTAAACACGCTTGAGGTATCATTCTTACTCTTTCAATTAGTGGCTTGTTACCAACTACTACTCCATCTATTATGATGATATCGAATGCATAATATACATCACCAAGAGCTTCTGTATCGAAGAGAGTAAGCAAGTTACAATCGCGAACACCTGAATCGATGATCGTCTCTTCTCCTTTAGTTGATATAGCATACGTAGTTGCTTCATAGCATGCAAGGAATGATCTTGTACCATCGAGCTTTAGAGATATAGATCCTCCTGAGGAGTAGTTCCTTGCAAGCTCCTTTACTGTTATATCAATAGGCTTTAGAAACTTGTAGCTTCGAAGGTCAAGACTAGGTACAAGCTTGTTGATTAGTTTGAATATTTGTGGAACCGTAGAAGGCCTGATACGTTCTAGTGCGAGTTCTAAAAGCTTAATCTCACAATCATCATCTAGCAATTCAAGTTCGATTTCGTAATGAGTATGTGCTTTAGATACAACTCTTGTCGAGTCAATCTTAAACTTGTTATAGCTTATTGTACTCCTTTCTTTATTCCTTTTAATCCTTAGTGCCATTCCTTCTTCCTTGTGATGCCTTCGCTCAAGAGACAGCACAACCTCTGCATTGAACTTAGGAATTATCCTTGATGATATTTTTTCTTTGATAAAGAATTCAGAGTTTATTTCTCTGACTGTAACAGTACTGCTACCTTTTACTGAATATAGTGTCTCTTCTGTAGTGATAATGTTATTGACTTTCGGAAGTCCTGTAAATTTCTTCTCTGTTACATCTTTTAGTCTGATCTCGATTTCATATTCGTACCTTTCAGGAGACTTAGCAATGAAGTCCTTTTTGGACTTTATAAACTCTGTTAAGAAATCCATGATGTATGTGCTCACAGAGTAGAATTGAACGTTCCAACAAGCACCCCTGTTAGCTAATTCATTTATAACAACGCTATGGAAGAGTTCATTCCATCATATCCTGTTGTATCAGATAGTAGCTTTGTTGACAATTTATGGAAGAAAAAAGAATTTTATGAGACAAGAAAAATAAACAAATCAAGATTATACCCTCATCAGGAGTTTGTAAGAAGATTTATGTCACCTCAGACACCATATAATAACTTATTGCTGTTCCATAATGTTGGGTCAGGAAAAACATTTACGTCTATAGTAGTTGTTGAATCTCATAAATCATGCAAAGAGAGAGCACTCGTACTCGTAAGAGGTAGGACATCTGCTGATAACTTTAAGGATTAGATTCGTAAGTGGCTAGGTGGAGAAGTAAAAGACTATGAAATAAAAAAGTATATCTCTTTTGCAAATAAGCTAAAGAGATTAGATGATAATTAAGTAATGTCAAGCTTCAGTAACAGGGTAATGATAATGGATGATATTCATAATTTGAAACATTCTATGTCAGATCTTGATGTGGAGACTGTATATGGTCAAATGTGAAGATTATCCCACCTTGCTAGGAACTGTAAGATACTTCTTTTGAGTGCAACTCCTATGATAGACAAAGCTGAAGAGATCCTATCTATTCTTAATTTGATACTCGATGTTGATCATCAATTTGATACATCATTCTTTCCTACCGAAGATGACTTTAGAAGAAGCATAACAAGTAGAATATCATATCTCAATAGTAACCAACACATGGCAAAAGTAATAGAAGAAGGAGTAACTCTAGAAGGTTGTTCAATCAAGGTTGTTCCATCTTACATGGATGGATATCAGCTTGAAGCATATAAGAAAATAGATATTAACAATCTCAATGACAGTGTGTACAGAAACTCCATATACTGCTCTTTAATGACCTTCAGGGATGGAACATATGGTGCTGAAGCATTTACAAAGATTGTAAGAATCAAACAAGATAATATGATAAAGTATAAACTCAATGAAGAAGTTGTACAACGACTAAGAAGAGACAACTTGCACCTGTACTCTTGCAAGTACTCAAAAATGCTAGACATAATAGAAAGCAACAAAGACATGCTAGCATTTGTATTTTGTGAGGAAGTTAAAGGAATTGGATTGATCATGATGAGTTGTATATTCGAACTCTTTGGATACCAACTATACGATGGTGAAAACATTGATGAGATCGAGAAGGGTTTGCGATACTTGTTGTATACAGGAGATACGGTTGCTTACTCCAACCCAGAAAAGAGACTAGATGGGTTTAGATCCCCAAAGAACAAGTATGGAGAGTATGTCAAGATATTACTTGGTAGCAGAATCAGTGGAGAGAGTGTAAGCTTAACTAATGTAAGACAAGTGCATATTGTTACTCCTCATTGGAATAAGTCAACAATAGTACAAGCGATTGGAAGAGCAGTAAGGAGTCGATCACATGACCTTTTGAAGGCTGAAGAAAGGTCAATACATGTTTACAGACATGTAGCTCTCGCAGGTAAGAGCAACAAGTGTGTACCGTCTGTAAGCATAGACATGTACAAGTACTTGATCTCAGAAGAGAAATCAAAGCGTATAGAAGATGTAGAGAACGTTATAAAAAGCTGCTGCGTTGATTATTATTTAAATGTTGATACTGCAACAGTAAGAAGTGGATTTGGTGATGATATATCAACATATCTCTTATGGTACTGCAGTGATATTGAAGCTTCTATACGAGAGATTGTCACTGGATCAACAAATGCTCTTTCGATAGGCACTATAAGTGCATTGTTAAGCACCAAGAAAAGTGTAGTGAAAGCCCTAATTGGAAAAGGTATTAGTCTGGGCAATGGAACAGGAATTAAAGAAATAAAAGGTATGATATACTTAGATCCTGTTACTACTTCGAATAGAAATACACACCTATCGAGTTTCAAACAACGCATCAATGTAAGCATTAATTACTTTACGAAAGTAATATATGAAGACAAGAGAGATCTTATATACGTCGTGTCATCAATGACAATGTTGCAGAAGGTGCATTTACTTGAATCAACAATACTAAGTGGTAATAGGAATGCTAGTTTGTTCTTTGAGAATTCCTTCGATTGTATCAATGACACGTACTATCACATACTGTCATATAGAACAGCAGAAGATAATTACTCATACTCTTTATCTTCAAAATCCTTCAAAGCATGTATGAAAACGAGGGTGTTAGATGGTACTAGGACAACAGTAAGTGTGGAAGATGAGCTTGACATAATACAGAAGATAATATCAAAGTCAAAGCGCTCTAGAGAGATAATGGAAACAAAGCACAAGGTATACGCTATATTCTCTAATGGAGATAATAGGTTTAGGATACGTAACTCTTTATCTGAAAATAAAAAAAGGTCGCTTAAGGATCTGAGAAGTATCAATAGAGGTAGATGCATAGATTCACATAGCGAATCCATGATGATGGACATATTACTGTACTTGCTTACATATGAGACTAAGCAGGAAAGCATTATGGACATCATAGGACCTACGTTTTATAATTTCTCAGATCAAGAAAATCTCATAAGTATCAAAAAGACACATACTATAAGAGCATTTACGGATTCAAAGTATGATAGTCTGCTATTACTTCCTTACAATGTAAAGCAGAGATTATATGGATGGATAATTACAAGGACTAAAAAAGAGCTTGCAGATATTATGATTAAAATCTTAACAGAGAATAATATGTACATAGTCAACTGATAAATAATACGACCTTATAGTGTACATTATCAACATCAACCAGTCACGGCCTCTAAAAGGAGAGTTATATATGATTTGAATCCTTTGAATATAATGTTCACACCTGTAACAAATACATTCCAATCTTCTGGATCAAAAGGAAAGTCCGCAATTCCATCTGCTGGAAAAAGAGTTGGTATATCATATAAAGCAGAAAATGGGATAGAGTATCCTTTGATACTAGCACCAAAAGGATGTATGTTCTATTCCTTTGGAATACAAGATGATTCTTTTTCAGGATCTAGCAACAAAGGAAGCAAGAGTATGTGCATTAGCATAAGTGTAGAAGATAACAAAGATACCAACGAAAATGCATTTTGTGCTAATGTACATGCAATATACGATCGCTGTAAAGAATATATCATGAAGCATCCCAAGGATGTTGGTATCAAAGTGTCAAAGGATACAATAGATGATATGTTCAAACATCCATTAAAGGAATTCACAAAGGATGGTATCACAACAATGCTAATGTATGCAAAGCTTATTGTAAGCAACAAAGATTCAAAGGTATGGACCACCTTCTATGATACAAAACAGAACAAGGTGGATCCTAAGTCTTTAGAAGGAGTTCACTGCCGAATGTATCCAGCTTTACTATTTGACTCGTTGTACTTCTGGTCTGGTAGTAGAGCTTCTCTACAGTGCAAGCTTTCAGAAGCTGTAGTGGAGATAGTAGACAGAGCTATTCCATCATTGGACATGAGCTTGTTGAAGATAAAAGACGAGAAAGAGAATATATAATTTTTTTTTTTAGAATGTCACTACAAGCATAAGTTCTTACGGCAAGTAGCTGTGATGCTAGCCATAGACCAAACACATTCTACTTCTTACAATGTACAAAGTGTACAGTGATTACACAATAGAAAAGAGCACATATCTTTCTTTTTTGATTATTTTTTATAACAGTGTGCCTGAATTCGAGGACGTTAACACGAGTTTGTCAAGCGCACACACTCAGTACCGCTGTGCTTCGAAACTACTTACTTGACATCAACAATGTCCAACAAGAAGATCATCCTGTTTGGAAAAACTGGCAGTGGAAAGTCCACTGTCGCCAATGCTCTTGTGACAAGCGGTTTAGAGCGAGTGGTGTTCCAGTCCAGTGCAGGCTTTAGCGGATGCACATCGGTAATACAAACGGGTAGTGGAAGAGGATGGGAAGTAGTTGATACTGTTGGATTGGGAGAATCAGCAGATGGTACTGTTGGTTCCGAAAGTGCAGAAAGTATGATTCTTGACTTTCTCAAGAGAGTAAAAAGTTCGTACTCCCATATTATATATGTCAAATCTGGAGTAGAGAGATTTGATATCGTTGATGAAAAGATATGGCAAACATTTAAACGAGTATTTACAGGGGCAGAAGACTCGTTTGTTGTGCTCATCACACATCGAAACAAAGCATGGCTAGATTCCGAGTTTGATAGGTTACCAGAGTGGGTGAGGTCTTTGCACAAGAGCAAAATCTTGGTTACACACATTCCACCATTAGACCAGGACAGCGAGGCAGAAGAAGACATCAGACCTATCAGACAGATAGCTATAAAGGAGCTGGAAGACAATCTTACAGGACTGTTTTTGGATAGAGGAAGTAGGTACTCTACCCCTGATATTGCTAATATGAATGAATCGGACCTTTTGAGCACTGCTAGGTCGATACTTAACTTTATAAAGGAGATGTCAAGAGCGGCAGTAGATGCCTTTGCTGACGCTCTTGGAATTTGTGATTACAGAAGGATAGTCAGAGTAATTTTGTCTGTTTTTAAGGGAAGCAGTACTTGAAACCCATACAAGTGTATAAAAAAAAAGTAGCATGTAATAATATTAGCTAATATTATTACATGTTACTTTTTTTTTATACACTTGTATGTCTACTGAGGAAGTAGCATTAAGCTTTCATCTATGTTGTCCCCTCCATCTATCATTGCCTTTATGTACACTACAGGTCGTTTTATAAGGATATGAACAATTCCAGCAATGGCTTCAAAAGGCTTTGCCTTGACAATGGCACTGGCCTTTGTAGAGCTTCGACTCTGTAGGTAGCAAAGGGTCTCCTGCGATAAGTTGCTTCTATGAAACTGTGTTTCTGACAGTCCTGCATCTGCAAGTACTTCTTCTAGTCTCTCTAGTGACTCTTCTGCATTCTTCTTAGCCCTTGCAATTAGTTTCTCCGTTTTGTACTCATCTGGAAGCGTCTTGAAGTTTACCCATGTAAATCTTTTGCATTCCTTGAATCGTCTGCGCAGGTCGGTCTTGTCAGACTCTGTAAGACCATTCTCACAACAGGTGACAATTATGCTGAGGTTTTCCTCCGCATTGGAAAGAAGCTTGACAAAGAACTTCCACAGAATCTCGTCATATTGATCAATTCGACCGTGTCTGATTACACAGGCAAAGTGAGTATGGATCCCACCTATTTTTGACATAAAGGTCTTTAGCTTCTGTATTGCCTCTTCGGTGGGCACTGTCCCACTCATCCTTGATTCTCCAAATCCGGGAGTATCAGTGACAAACCAACCTCTACCTTGCTCTCTCGTAACATCCTTAGTTACACCCTTTGCACTAGATCCTGGTACAAATTTGGAGTAATTCTCAAGACCACCCTGAGTCAACATACGTGCGACAGTCGACTTGCCAGATCCTGTTCTTCCAAAAAGGATTATCTTTTCGTTAGACCAAGCTGTGATTACGTCTGTATCAGCCGAGCTTATGTCCATATGCATTGTAAATGCATTGGCCTTGTCGACAGCAGCAAGTACAAGTTGTACCTGGTTTACCTGAGTACATTCTGCAATCGTGCTATGGAAATCGCGGGCTATTTCCTTACGAGCTGTACTGTTCTCTAGTGCAACAACAACAGATCTGTGTCTTTTCTCTCCAAACATAGTCCATATTATGTCCAGCTGGTTGCTAAGACTAGAAGATGATTTATTATTCGCAGTATCAGAGTCAAATGCCCACACGACCTTTTTATCACGTCCGTAAAGCCTTCTTAAATGCCTCGATGATATCCACTTTCTTACATCTGACAGAGAACCTCCTTTTATATTTTCTCCCAAGACAGAAAAGGGTCCCGTATCTACAATGGAGTACATTTCCGTTACTCCAGGAGTACTACTCATAAGATTGGCAACAGTAGACCTGTAGTCACCATGTCCAATAACAAGAACAATGTTCTTATCAGCGTCTCTTGCATCTTTGACTTGCTTGAAAACAGATCGAGTTCGAGAGTGGCTTGTACTAGCCATTATTGTAAAACTATGTTGAAGGGTAAGGAAGGGCAGGTGCTTGTAACAAAGACAACATATCAAGTTTGGTAATACAAAGGAATACAAGAATACTTTCTATCATCACTAATTACTATTTCAAGGTGTCTTGCTTAACTTGTCTGTCTGGTTTGTACGGTTGTGGCCGTACATCAGCAACAATGACCGCTCAGTAACTAATGCCAATAATAACGAAATATAACGATAATCAAGCGCATAAAAAGTGCAGTAAGAGCAATACTTAAGGATCCTTCGGCGATCCCAATAATTGGTGACTATGTAAGTGGAGTTCAGTCATTCTTACGTATGATGCTAGGATAGGAGCCAACGGCTGGTAACAATAAAAAAAATACAAAAGATGAGATACAAATATCAGTATTTATATTTGTATCTCATCTTTTGTTCTTTTTTTATTGTGGAAGTAGCATAAAGTCTTCATCTATTCCATCTCCTCCCCTTATTTTTGACATGAAGTACTTCACAGGCCACTCAACAAAATTGTGGATAATATTCATGACTCCCTCTGGTACTTCTACTTGAAACATGGTATTAAGTGCTGCAGAACGTTTGGATTTCGAATGACTAAGAGTGTCAACTGACAAGTTGTTCTTATGGCATATCGTGTCTGTAACTCTCATGCTAGCAAGTTCTCTCTCTAGTCTTTCCAGCGATTCTCTTGCTTTTTTCTTGCGTATTGTAATTAGTTTTTCAGACTTATCTTGGTCGTCCAAAGGTGATTCAAAATCCACACATATGAACTTCTCAGATTTCTCAAACCTTTTCTGAAACATAACTTTCTCATCGTCCGTAAGGTCTTTGTTTCGATAAGTAATAACAACACAAAGATTGTGTATTGCATTTGGAAGCACGCGAGTAAAAAAGTTCCAAAGTATACTATCAAAGTAGTCTAGTCGACCATACTGGACAACGTAGATATAGTAGGAGTGTATCCCACCTATTTTTGACACAAAAGTCTTTAGCTTCTGTATTGCCTCTTCGGTAGGCACTGTCCCGCCTATCTTTGATTCTCCAAATCCAGGAGTATCGGTAACCAACCAACCTCTACCTTGTCCTCTTTTGACTTTCCTAGTTACACCTTTTGCGTCTGATCCGTGTTCAAACTCTTCCGAAGCAACATCAAGACTACCTTTAGTCAGCATATGTGCAACAGTCGACTTGCCAGATCCTGTCCTTCCAAAAAGGATTACTCTTTCAGCAGACCATGCAGTAACATCTTCTGACAATTCTTCATTTACACCCATACGTATGTGCGTGCATACATAGAACCCTTCTGTCCCTCCTACGGCAGTGAGAATAGGTAATATGTCACTTGACGAAGTAATTCCACAAATTACAGAGTTATAATCGTCCCCTATAGTACCAACTTTGTTTCTAGCTGTATCTGTAGTGACAACAATATTTTGTTTGTAGTCGTTGAATACCATGAACATTACATTTCTCTGGTTTGCAATTGTTGTCGACTCGCTCCTGATAGCGGCTGAGCTAAGAGCCCACACAACCTTAATTAGACGCCCATCAAGCCTTCTTAACGAGTTGATTGACATCCACCTTCTAACCTCCGATAAAGATGTCGCTGTTATATTGTCTCCTGGTAGGGGAAAGGATTCCACGCTTATGATGCTATACTTTCTTGCAACATGTACAAGACAATCTCATTAAAAACTACAGCAAAAATTGCACGTTAATGCAAAATACTCAGGGTGATCAAAAGAATCTAAGGCTCGATTGAATCTAAGAACAACTTCGCAACCACAATCCTCCAAGATTGATTCCAATAAAATTGGGCTCCTACACACATCTTCCCAAAAGTAGACAAATCTAAAAAAAACTCCTAAGCAGAGGGGGGGAGGGGGGGGGGGATGGTGGCAGAGTCCACCGTGGAGGGCGGAGGGCGGAGGTGCAGGGGGGTAGTGTGTGCAGGCACGCCATTAAGGAAGCTCCGATCTGGCAGGTTTGGCAGCGTGGATGGTTCGGTCGACTGGCTTCGAGTCTGGACTGATTTGCTGAGGGTTTGTGGTAGCCAGCAGGGCGACGGAGTGCGTGGTGGAGCGGGATGGATGGAAGATACTGCCTGTGGTGTTTGCCTTAGTTAGTTGGCAGATTGGAAGGCGAGCCAGGGTTTGAATTTCGATTGCGGGGCTGCGGGAGTCGCGTGTGTTCTGTTGGCAGCCTCAGCGGAGGATCGTTTCCGTTGCTGGAGGCGTGTCGAGGAGTGGAGCGTGGCAATTCCGGTGTGGGCGTGGTACTCGCGGTGAAACAAGGGTGGGGAGGTGTGGTACAGATCGCAGTGGTCGCGGGTGAGTCTCGGTTGTGGAGCAGAGTGGTGTCGGTGAACTAGGGTTTCGGGGATTGCGAGCACGGATTTGCACACACACGCTCACAAAGACAGACACGGGAGCAGTTGCGGGGCAGTGGAATTCGGGCAGGCGTTTGGGAAAGCGCATGTGGGCATGTTGCAGCGCGGAGGAACTGGTGTGGTTTGAGGAGTTTGGTGGCGGTATGAGGGACGCTTGCAGGCAGTGGCGAGGGAACGCAGGTGTGGTTAGGGAATTGGTTACGGAATTGCGGGTGTTTCCGGAGTCTCCGGTAAGCTGGGGAGCATGATGGTTGGGTGCGAATCGTGTAGGGGATGTATGTATGTTGGACGACCACCTGGTGAAGGTGTGAATGATCGGATTGGTGGATTTCATGGATCGCTGTGAACGGTGTGTGTGTGTGTGTGGTGTGAGGGGTTTCGATTTGGTTTTGGGGCCAGGGTGTGGAGGGTTGCATGATGAGCAGCGGATTTGATGTGGCGGAGGTTGTGTAGAGGAGACGGTTGGGCGTAGGGCGAGGTTGTTAGTGAGTGGGAGGTTGGATGAGAAAGTTGGCATGCGGAATTGAGTGCAGAGGTGGTGATTTGTGGATGGCGGGCGGGGGTGCGAAGGCGGGGTGGAAAGGCACGTCGGTGTGGAGTGAGGGTAGGAGTGGATGAGGACAGGAGGATTTGAGGTGGTGTGAGTGGGAACTGATGATGTGGTGGTGGGGGGGCAGTCCAGTTTTGCACAAGACGGTGGCAGGGTTTGATGAGTCGGGAGTGTGGAGGAGGTATCGGTGGAGGATTGAAGACGCAGCAGCAGTGGGACGGATGATCGAACTGGAGCTGGAGGCGAGGACGTGCGTGGCGCAGACACGCAGGGAATAACATCAGGAGCGGAGTGGTGTTGGGTAGGGGAAGGAGGAGGAGGAGGAGGAGGTGATCTGCGTGGGTGATGTGAGACGTGGTGGAAGAGTGGGAGGAAGATGGAGAGCTCGGGATCGGGATCAGAAGTGCATCGAAGTAACGGTGCGTCGAGGAGGTATGGGATGCAGCTGAGTTCGGCGAACTTCTTGCCGGGTCCTGTGTCGGCGTTGCTGGAGTTGACGGGGCTGCTGCGCGGGCGAGGCAATGCATCGGAGGGCGAGCAAGCGGGCGGTGCATCGGGTGGTTCAGCGGGGCGAAGCTCGGAGGGTGGGAGAGGGGGCGACGGAGGCGCGGAGGTATCGATCAGGATATTTGGGGTGGGGGAGTCGGAGCCGGTGCAGGTGTCGAGTGGTCCAGGAGTCGCGAGTGCGAGGAACGGGACAGGGTCGAGCAGCCCGCAGTCGGTGGGCGGTGTTGTTCCGATGCGGATAGCGGGCAACGAGAGCAGCGGGAGCATAGGTGGGAGCACAGGTGGGAGTGTAGGTGGGAGCATAGGACATGCATCAGGCGGAGAGGAGAGAGGGGAGGGTTTGGACAACGAGGCGGGTGGGAATGGGAGAGAAGGCGGGTCGCAAAGGTACGATTTTCAGCAGCTGGCGCGGTGGATCGAGCAGGTGTTGCCATTCACGATACTGCTGTTGATGGTGTTCATTCGACAGCATTTGCAAGGTGAGTGGTGTGATGGGATGGGACGGCATGGCATGGCATGGGTGGGAGGAGGAATGGGAACGGTTGCGGTGCGGGGGAGACAGGGGCGGGAGATAACGTGTGGCGGTTGTACGTGTTGCAGGGTTTTTTGTGGTGTTCTGGATTACGGCTGTGATGTTCAAGGCAAACGACGTGCTGCGGAAGCAGACAGCGTTGAAGGTAAGAGCGAGGGTGGTGGGGGTGGGGGCGGTGATGGTGGGCATGACTTGTTTGTGAGGAGGTGCTGGCGAAGAAGTGGAAGTGGTTTTGAGGTGGAGGCGATGAGGTAGTGGGGTTGAGCGGTATGGTAGAGACGGATGAGAGTGAGATGCAGGAGAATGACGGTGGGAGTTGTGGTTGCGGACAGAACGAGCGGAAGCCTGGCGTGCTGGTGGCCGTGGGATGGGGACTGGTGGTGCACGTAATCGGGGTGTATTGGTGGTATAGTGGAGAAGCATTGTGGCGGCCACTGGTGCTTTTTCCGCCGCGGGAGATTCCTCCATTTTGGGATGCCATATTCATCATTGTGGTGAACGGTAGCCGATCTGACTTGGTTAATTATGTTGTTTTCGTCGTCGTCGTCGTCGTCGTCGTCGTTGTTGTTGGTATTGGTGGTGTTATGCATGATGACGGGATCTGCGAAGGTGTGTTTAGGTGTGGGCATGTGTTGTGATTGGGGGGGGGGTATGAGTGCACGTGGAAGGGAGGAATGGGTGACGCATGTTGGAGAGGTAGGAGTGTAGATTGAGGGGGAAGGAGTGAGGTTGTAAGGGTGGTGGGAGGCGCGTGGAAGAGTGGTGGGAGGTTGAAGCGGGTGCCGGAACGTTGAGAGTGGAGGAATGATGGGGGGCTGACGTCGGGGTGTGGAGTGGAATGTGTAGACACGGTGGCAAGGCAGGCGGCAATGGTATTCAAATGCGGGGTGCTGATCTGGTACAAGGACATCAGAGGGCGGAACTACCGTCGACAGGTGAGCAGGGGAGTGAGTGAGAGAGAGAGAGAGAGAGAGAGAGAAGGGGAGGGTTTGTGGTGGGACGTGATGCGAGCGGGTATGAGGAGGGGACAGGAGGGGCGGGGGGAACGTGCGCGTGCAGGTGGGGGGATGATGGACGGTGAGAAATGTGGAGAGGGTGCTGAGGGTGGTGTGGTGCGTGTGGGTGCAGGCTCAGCTGTTGACGCTGGTGGAGTATGTGCTGCTGTTGTACCGGGCTTTGCTACCAGGACCGGTGTGGTACAGGTTTTTCTTGAACAAGAGTTATGGGAACCTATTCTCATCGCTGACGACGGGGTTGTACTTGACGTTCAAGCTGACATCGAGTCTGGAGAAGGTATGGGTGTGGGGGTATGAGGTGGTGGGGTTGGGGGAGAGGTTTGTTTTTGTGGGCGGTGGAGTTTGCGGGAGTGGGGACGTGGAGGGGAGATGTTGTGGAGCATGTGATGGATGGTGAGTGGATGGTGATGCAGGTGCAAACATTTTTGGCAGCACTACGAGCATTGTCACGGCGGGAAGTACAGTACGGAGCTTACGCGACGAGCGAGGAGGTAAGTGGACGGAGGAGGGAAGAGGGCAAGGATGGAAGGGAGGAGTGGAGGGGGGGGGGGTTGTGTTGGAGAATAGTGGGGGTGGTGGGTTGGGTGGGGTTGATTGGTGTAGGTTGTGATTGAGGATGTGAAAAGTAGCGGGGTAGCGAGGTGAGGGTTGAGGTGATACTGAGGATGGAGGGGTTTGGGCTGGTCGGGTTGGTGTATGTGTGCAGGTGCTTGCAGCTGGAGACATGTGTGCGATATGTCAAGAGAAGATGCATGCTCCGATATCGCTGCGGTGCAAGCACATCTTCTGCGAGGATTGTGTGTCGGAATGGTGAGTTGGGTGGCATTGCAGTTGGTGGTTAGGATGGGGGGTGGGATGGGAGGGAGGGAGGTAGGAGGGATGGATGGGTGTTTGTGCGGTTGTTTGAGCGGTGTTGTGTATGAAGAAGATGGTATGGGTGGGGGTTGAGGAGGAGCGATGCGTGAACGTTGTGTGCGTGGTGTTGGATTGGCAGGTTCGAGAGGGAGCGAACGTGTCCGTTGTGCCGGGCCGTAGTGAAACCGGTAGGTCTGCGGTCGTATGGGGACGGATCGACGAGCCTGTTCATCCAGTTGTTTTAGAGGGCGTTGTGGAGGGAAACGACGGAAAACGTGTGCAGGAGCGAGTGCAGCCAAGGTAGGTGCGATGGGGAGCACGGCCATGGCGAGGCTGAGACGTTGGAGAGGCGGCTGATATTGCGCTGCAGTGGAGGCATTGAGTGGCTAGGGAGGGTGCCTAAGGAGTGGAGCGCTATGAAGAGAACAGCTGCATGGAGGAGAGGGTTAGGAGGGTGGGGGTGACGGGACGGGGAGGGGATGCCGGGGCGAGTCGCCACAGAGAAGGTCGCGGGTGTGATGGTGTGGCGACTCGTTGAACGTGAGTGACGAGTACGTCGCAGTGCGGGAATGGGTGGATGAGGGCCGTGCATGGGAACACGGGTGGGTGGAAACGAGTATGGTTCTTTGACGGGATGAGGATGCGATGTGCGTTGGACGGGGCGGGGAGGGAACACGGCTGCAAATGTTTGGGAAGGGTGGTATGAGAGGCGCAGGATGGTGGAGAGACGCAGCGGTGTTTGTGTTTGCGACGATGTTGGGTGTTGCACAGAAGGAGAGGTCGACGGAGGTTTTCGGGATGTGGGGTGGCGGTGTGGTTTGGTTGTGGAGCCGGACGGTCGGCCCGGTGGGAGTGGTGGAAGCGGAGGGGGGGAAGTGGCGAGGTCGCGAGCAGTGAAAGAGGTGCGGGGGGAAGTGGAGAAGTGGAACGGTAGGTGCACACAGGTGGCGATTGCAAATGCATGTTGGTACTCCGGGTGGGGAGTAGGGCGTGCGAAGAAAGTGGTGGAGAGGAAGGTGGGTGAAGTACAGAGTAATGGGTAATGAACTGCGTGGCGTATGGCACGCAGCGTGGAGGATGAGAGTGCGGTGGTGGGGGTTGTGGAGGAGCTGGTGTTGCTGGTGGAGGCGGTGGGAAAGATGAGATGTCGGAGGAGGTGTTTGGTGCGGGAGTTTGAATGGAGGTGAGAAGAAGGTGATTCTGATTATAGTTCAGAGGGCGTGAAGAGTCAGGAGGAGCATAGAAAAAGCATGGTGTGAAGTCACATCGCCGAGATTGGAAGCACAGTGGATGGAAGTGGGGAGAAAGAGATGGGGGTTTGTGGAACCTGATGCAAGGTCATGTGGTGAGGAGAGTGCAACGTCCATCGGAAGCGAGGCCTGGGACTGGTGACGAACATGAATGTGAGGTTGGATCGGCGGAGTGGCGGCTTGGTAGACTTGGGAGTGCTAGAATGATGGAGAATATTGTGTACCGTGGTGGAAGATTGGGAGAGAAGAATGGCATAGACAGAAAGAGGTGGTTGGAAGAGAGAGGGGGGTTGTGCAAGGGACCCTCACGGGAATAGGTCTACAGAGTTGGAAGTGAACATAGAAGAAGGAGCAGTGATGAAGGTCCGAGATGCGCTTGAAGGAGATTCATTGGAAGACGGTGTATTTGTACAACGTCTTAATTGGATTTTTGAGATGAAATAAGCTCTGTTGAGATCATATGTTTTTGTTGGTTTTTGAGCTTGTGTGGGGAGTGGTGCTGGAGTTGTGAGGAAGGAGGGACAGAATTGGGTGCTAAGTTGTGGAGAATGGGATGATTCACATATGCACATGTCGTTGATGGTAGTGGGGGTTGTATTTGTCTGGATGCGAATGGAGCGATGAATTGTATTTTTGGGTTGTTTGCAAAGCTTGGATGGTTGTGGAGTGATATCTCATGTCGAGCACTGTTTGATCACATCTGTTGGGATTTGGTGGAAGAGTTGGTTTAGTATCAGTTTTGATTGTGTTATTTAACAGAACATTTGAAACATTGGAGAAGTGTTTAATTTTTGATGTTGCTAATGGCTTGAGATTAGTGTTTCAATGCTAGAAGTGAGAGACTACCATTTTTTTGACAGGCATCTTTAGAAGCGTTTTAGTATCACATTTGTTGTTTTTTTAGAGAAATGTCTGGTCACATAATAATTTGTCCTATTTATAGGGGTTTTAAAATTCCGATTTTTATTGATAGTATTATCTATTGTCAACTTCCAAATTTTTTACTATTTGGAGGTTTAGAAATGATATTGTAGGTGTTTAAATGGATTATTAAATTTAAGAGTCACATAAAAATGATTTGTGTAATATTTGAATGATATATGTGTGTTTAAATAAATTTTATTAATTTGATTTTGGAATATTGTTTAGAGAAATTATTATTGTTTTAGAAGAGTCAAATTTGTAATAATATGCAGAGAGGAATGTTAAATAGATCCAAGTTTTTATTAAATTCTGTGACCTATCCTAACCATCATGGAAACAAATAATGGTTTTTGGATTTATTTTTCCATTATTAGATTTACAACCAATAAAAATTCATCATGATCACCATATTCTTCAAAGGTGGGTCTATCTAGTAAGAGCATGGATCTATTTAACATTGCTCTATTTAAATGGATTAGTTAACTACATTGTATTGTTGTTTAGGTGTTTTAGTCTTGTTAGAACTATGGTTTTTAGCATTGAATATCTCATTAATTCCATTGAGTTTATAATTAGTAAAACAAGTTGGTATTTTATTTGAGACATCTTTAATTTTAGAAGTGGTTTATATAGGGTGTTTTAATACTCTTATTAGTTTTGTAAATGTTTTTGTATTTTGTAAATAAAATTGAAAGTAAGAGTATTAAATATAAAAATAAAAATAAGTATTAAAGTTTGGGAGTTCACCCTTAGATCATATGGAGTCCAAATTTGTAGTTTTTGAGTTGTTTTTATGTAGAAGATGCCTAAAGAATCCAATGGCATTCTTGATTTGTGAAGTGGAGATTATTTGGAGCATTAAATTGGCATTTATTCAATATTATTTTCTTTCTAAGCAAGTTTTTGATTTTGTTTCTTTTTTCTTATTTACTTTGTTGATTTTGTTTTTTTAATTGTCACAAGTATTGTATTTTATAACCATCAACCACATATGAGTGCTAGTTGTTCTAGTTTATTTTTGATTTGTGACCTATAATCTTAGGCAAATGTTGCCACATTTCACAAGCTGGAGGACATTTCTTGTAGCATGTTGAGAGATTTATTCCTAAGAAAAGCTAAGGATATTTCTTTGTCTGATTGGAAATTCATGTTTTAGATGTATATGAAAGAAAAGTGCAAAAGGTCTCCTACTTGTATTGAGTGGTATGCCTTTGAGCTACTATGATAATATTTGGAGCATGAGATGCTCCAAACTTATGGAAGGTAGACTAAAGAATATTTACTTGAATTGCAAGAAATAGAGCATTATTGGGAGGCAAGAATAGAACTTATTCCAACTCTTAAAGAGGGTGTTATTTCAAGTATAATACCTACAATAAAGGAAGAAGATCCACTCAAAGCAAAAGTTATGACATCTTTGGAAGAAATCAATGGAAAAGAAGCAACAATGACCTTAGACAACACTCGACCTATTTTATTGCAAATGGTTCAAGCATTAAAAACAACTTTGTTTGTAATAGGAAAGCCACCATCATTTAAGTTCTTCTAGATATTTATTTAATACTTGAAGAATGAATATGGAGATTTTAGGTGTGACTAAATGTAATGCATTCAAGATTCTTGACGTGAAAAAGGAAGATATTCTACATACCATGTATACTCATTTGGCTTGGTTTGTAGTTGAATCAAGTGATGTATTTGTTGAGAGTCAACTTGTTAAGATTTTTTTTAATTTAAGATCGATAAGTAACTTTTGGACTTAGCGACACCAAGAAATATTTTCAACTATGATGGCAAGGCAATGTTGGTTTAAGCATTTTCTAAAGTTGAAAAATTTGATAGGACCCTTTATGAGTATGGTGCTACTAATATGATTGCTTGGATGACGAATTGGCTAAGCCTAAGAAGTTTGTAAGTGCCATAAGTAGCTTAGCAATAATTAAATTTAAAAGAACTATATATTATTAGGGATATGGTGAATCTAGTCACACCGTAAATAATTCCAATTGTCCTAAAAAAAAAGATGGTCCAACATATAGAGAAGTTTGGGAAAATATATATATATATTAAGATTGGAGAGAATTCTAAAAAAAAAAATTAGAATATACTCATTGTGGTAAATTCAACCACATTGAGAATAATTGCTTTATCTTGCATTCAAATAAGTAGCTTGTTTTGGATAAAGAAAAAGTCTTTAAAGTTAAATTGCCAAATTGAAAAAAGAGTCAAAATTTGTGGTCTCATTAAGCCAAGTCATTGAATCTCATATGAATTCTATAGCTAGAGTAAATTCTTATACTCTCCATAATTATATGTTTGGTACATTACAACAATTGGTTGCTGCAGCTACTATATGTATTCAAACAACACCAAAGAATATGGCACTTGCTATAAGTTAGGTATTAGAAACCTTATTTGGTAGTCAAAGGAATTGTAGAGATCCTAATACTCATGTTAAGAGTGTGTTGGTTGTACATTTGCATTTGGTTTAAATTGCATATATTGTGATTTGTTTGTAGCACTTGATGTGTTGTGTATAACAATCTTTGTTTACATGACATTACTTTTACAACCAAGAATCTTAGATGAAGGATATAGAAAGAAAAGAAAAAATAAATAAAAAAAATAAAAAAAAAAGAAAAAACTATATAGTAATTAGTAAAAAGTGTGTATCCAAACATCAATGTGTAATTCTTGGTAAAAAAACTACTTTGTTGCTAACAATATATTTCTATTAAAATTGATATTCAATTGGATTTATATATAACTAAGTTAATTGTAATATAACTTAAAAGCACCAGAAGTTGAGAAAGATGTGATTAAACTTCAATGAAAGAAGTTATTGTGTGGAGATTACTGTATTGTAAGGAAATAATAAGAATGAAAAAGATGTGTTTATGTGTTGACTAAAAACATCTTCTGCATTTGAAATTGCAGTCAACAGAGTTCCAATTAATTTATGGGTCCAGGCTTAAAGTATCATTCGGTCACTTATTTACAACATGAGATTAAATTGCAATATTTTTTTGAAGAGGTTGTAATTTCAAATCTTTGTCTGCTTTCTATTTCTTTTTAATTTACACATATGATCTTTTTTATGATAGGTTATCATTTGCTAGAGCTCGCTAAAGGGTACCATAAAAGTAGATACAGCTGTCTAGTATTTACAGTTTTTAATGCATGTATATTGAATCTTAGAAGAATATGGTCTGGTAACTTAGAGAATATGATCTAGGAAGCTAAGAATATAACGAAGCTCAGAGAATGCGATGGTAAATATTGCTCTTCCAAGTTTGCATGATGCAAACAAACTTCCAGGAAGTGGAACTATTCATTGAACATACAAATGTCAATTACAATCATAGCAATAACATCATAAACAATAAAACATCAAAAAAAAAATAAAGAAAATTGTACTCCTCATAAAGAATCTCGTATACCTGAGAACTGTGTAATCCATACTCAAATAACTTGAGGTTTTTGATTCAAATTGACATTGTGGTAAATATATTACCATGATTAATTGAACATCTGGAAGGTCAATATTTGACGTTCATGCAGATTCCATATAAGTGGATGACAATGAGAATGAGACACACAGTTGTATGAAAAAAAAGGTACAATAGCTGAACCCAATTCTATAATGCACTCTAATGCAGAAGTGTAGCTATCCTATTCAAATGTTTGGCAACCCCAGGTCCAGACATCAGAATTACTTAAGGATGTTGGATATGTACATGGAGAGGAGGAGCCCTTGTTAGCTTTCATCTGGTTGGAGGCTGTGTATGGGGAGCTCACTGCAGAAGCTCTGGATCAAATTTGACTTGATCATCGTCGCCATCGAAGCATTAGGTTAACAGTAGACAAAAGGAGGGGGAGAAGACGGTGTCAACTGGAGGAATCAGGGTCCAGCTACTGAGATCTGTTACGAATTTTGGGTGGGTCCAATGCGGCTTACAGGATCTGGAATCCATGGTTGGGGAGGTATGTTAAGAGGACATCGTCTCCCAAGGGACACCTGTGAGAATAACGCATTACCAGATGAATCACAGCTGTGATTCATACGTGCGCTGCAACCCAAACTTGATTCATATTAGCCAGCGATAAAATTGTGTATTTATGAGATTTGTAACCCAGTTCAAGTGTAAAAGATGAAGACTTTAGAAGGATGCCACTAGTTTGGCAAATGTGTCCATGTGGTCGGATCTCAAGCCCAAGGACAGGCTCAAGCTTCCGTCGTTGACAGGGCTGGCTAACACATACACCAATCCTTCATAGGCTATTGTAGCTGGTCCCATGAAAATCGGTCTCCCCCAGCCAAAATCGCAGTCGTAAGTGGGCATTCGCGCCCAGGAGGTGATCCCCAGGTTTGGAGAATTGAAGTGGTGTGCGCCGCGGACGAGTTTGCTGATATCCTCTTGCGTCTCCAGGTAGTCAAGTGCAGATCGCAAATATTCATCATTCATTCTCGCCAACGAATCATGAATCTGTGGCAGACAATGATTCTGAGACATGGGTTGCGATCAAACTGAGCAACAAGGTGCATCCGCTCAAGAAACCAAAACATGACGGGAATTGAATGAGTGATGCTTACCTTTCTCGCAGCATATGTTATTGGATTTGATACCAACTCCCCAGCCGTTGCAATAGGAGTGCAAGTGAAGATCACATTGCCGAAGTAGCCCTTCGGAAGTGGCGGATTGAGCCGCGACCGGCCGTCGGTTGCGACGAAAAGCTTGGTTTCTTGAGACTCTGCCAACTTCCGAGCTTGCGTGATGCATTTCCAGATGTGGCCTGACAGCATTTCGTAGCTGCTGAAGGTCACATCGGCCTTCTCCTCCACTGCCATTCGTTTCAAAGTGGCCAATTGCTCTTTGGTGAATCGGAAGACACGCACAGCCATGGGCAGGTCCTCGTCTTTAGCCTCTTCGTTGGTGGAACCATTGCTATTGTGAACGCCATTCGTCATCTTCTTGACGTTCAACTGCACTGCACTTTGGTTTTCGTTGCCATTAGCATGATTGTGACCGCCTCCAGCACAGACACTGTTGCCATTTCCACTGCCTTGTTTTTCATGGTTCTCGTTGAAGTCTCCGTTACCATTGCCGTTGCCGTTCTCCATATGAGCTCCGTTGCTCTTCCTGTTTGCAACATGAGAATCGTTGACGACACCATTCCCATTCCCGTTTGTGTGAAAGGCTCCATTCGTAATCTCCATTCCGTTGGTGTGGTGACCATTGGAATAATTATTCGCGTGGCCTTTGGAATGGCCGTTTGCGTGACCATTAGCAAGTCCATTGGCGTGAACATTTGCATGTCCATTTGCGAGACCATTTGAATGGCCGTTTGAATGACCATTACCATTCGACTTAGAATTCTCAGGTTTCATTAATCTGGGCGGAGGTTGGTACTCAATGTGAGGAAACATGGGTCTAGGAGGGGAGTTCGCCTTCAACAACGTGCGGTCAATAAACGGTTTAACTTTGAGAGGGATCCCTCTCGCCATCTCCGACCATGTGTTGACGCAGTGAAGGCCAGACATGCCATCTGCAACGTGATGCTGCATGCCCACTCCTAGCGACGCACCACCGCATTTGAAGAACGTGATCTGAAACGAAAATTTATGGTGTGTTAGAGCTTAAAAATCTCGCACCCACACCCACAAAGTAGCACACGGACGAAGGAAGTCTCAAACCTGGAGAACCAGAAGCGGAAACGAAGATATCTCTTGGGAGTAGTCCACTTGAGGAACGAGGTGGCGAAAACGGGGGTCTGGAGCAAACTCGCCGAAATCAGTAATCTTAGCATCTGCTTCAGCTTCGACAAGAAGCACTCCTTCTCCATTACAGTTAATCTCGACTCTTCCTCCTTCCCCCCGTTTCAGTCGGCCAGCCATGGGGTAAAATGGCACCAATGTCTTGCCCAGCGCCTCCGCAAGCTTCTCATGGTTCAAGAAATCGTCACTTCCATCATTGTTGTTGTAAAAATACACGCTCTGCGTGTGGATTCTAGGAATGACAAGGTCCAAACCTGAGTTCCAGAGTATTCTCTCTGGTGTCGGTTCACTGGGACGCACCATGGACTGCTTCCTAATGGTCACATCCAACTGAACTTGACTTGCGGCGGCCATGTCGACGCTTCTCGCACTACCTCTGCAAAATGTAACAGATCAACTGCAACACTTCTTAGTGACTTTTATATATACAAAATAAGAAGTATCGCTCTCAACATGAGGCACAAAAGCTGAAGCTCGCAATCAACCACGTCTAAGGATCCTCAAATCGAACTATTCAGACGTTCTACCTTACATTCTCTGCAGCTAAAAGGGAAGATAATGCAGCTACAATGCAGGAGGTATGGGGCTCACCAACTGCAAGCAACTTCCAGCCAACTCCTGCAACAACAATTGAAGCCAAAATTTGGCGGATGAGACAAGTTGCAACAAACTTCTGCGGAGTGTGAGACAGGTCTTGGAGTTCTAGAAGTACAGAATTGGGCGAGGTGATGGTGGACTTGAACGGGGCGATTGGGTAGTGGGGGGTCAGTTAGGTGGCTGTACTGGACATGGACTGCATTGACTGCGACTGGTTGAGGTGGATAAGCCACTGAGATGAAGAGGTGGAGCAGGTGCCTCCAAGTGAATCCGGTGTTCATGCAGGCTGACATGAGGTGGGCAACGAGCTGGCAGTTGTCTGCCACAGTTGGTGATGTGGGTTTCTGCCATCGCTCACAACTGCAGTAAATGACCTCCTCTATCACACACCTATCTTCCCGTGACTGCCTGCAGGTGCATTCATACCGCCGCTTTTCTCGTTACAAAATCCTCAACAGCGTCCACATCAGCAGCCTCCGTTTTCCTGTGCCAGCAATTGGGTGGTCGAAGCAATTTCTACAGGTTCCAACCTTTTGTTAGCTGCCATTCGATATACATGATTCACTCATCGGCGATTAGCGTTTCGAAATAGAGGACTCGGCTCGTTTGCTCGTGAAGGCTGACTCTATCTTGATGCTTTCCTATCACCCCCAGTTTCTAGTTGACATGTACCAAATATAGTTGTTAGACGGCTATTGTGCTGTAGGGTTGGCATGCTTCTCGGTTGAGCATGTCCGAGACTGTGGTGGTGATACTCTTCAGTCTAATCACTTAACCTACATCATATTATTGTGGATTTGAAGTAGTTTGATGGCGGTAGGATAATTTATGATACTAACAAATCAAATGCTGTTACTGGTTTCTGAAAAACTACAAGGGAATTGATACTAATTCACAGTTATATCATGGTCAATTCAGTGTCATACAGTTAAATATGGTTTTCGCCAATGTCCCTAAAAATTACAAAGTTTAATGGTAACTATTCTGAATGTGTTACTATGACATGTTAATTTTTTTGATAAGATACAATAAGTTTTCGGATTCCATTTTTAAAAACTTATCTATATATATATATATATATAAACATACACACACACTGTACATGTTCCATATGAAGATACATATAACAAACATTAAGTAGAGGAGAAAGGAGTTAGATGCAATGATAAATAATTCAGGTGTACCTACCAACCCGTTGACTCGTTGAAAACAATCAATAGTCAGAGCTGCGTATGATTGTGTAGTAGCTACATCAGGAAGATCTGAGATCCCCGTGTCTAAAAACATCAATAATCCGTATCCCCGCCATTTTCTTGTGTAATTCACTGATCAGATCTATTTTTTGAGTTCCTTTCTCAGCACCATGAGTCAAGGTCGCACTTTGGCTGCAAACGTGCTGTTCAGAGATGTGGCTTCCCCACCTTTCCAACCAGGGTTTCTCCGACCCCAGCTTGGATTTTCATAAGGATGGCCTTTAGTTGGGTAATAGCAGCTGCAACCTCAGATAGATAACAAAGTTGCAACCAACAAATGCGGGAAACTTTACAGTCCGCATGCTGGCTGTAAGGCGTGATACAAGGTCTTCGCAACTTCGCAACTTCGCAACTCTAGCCAATCTGCCTTGATACTGCTTGATCTAGTAACTTCAAGTCAGGGTCGCAGCAGGTGCAACCCACTCCATGCGTTGTGGGTCTACATCACAGGGAGACTCAATGATCAGCATTATTGATAACATCTTACAGAACCCCTGATAATGGAGTGAGGAAGGTGGCAGATTGAGTAAAACCTCATTGCAGACCACGCATCTCGCAGCTCTTTCTGAGATAGGATTTTAGATACGGGAATCGTCTGAACGATCGATCCTCAGCGATCAAGGGAAGTCGGAGGTAAGATAGCTGATATTGCTTCACAGGAGACTAGAAGTGATCCTCTCTAAGCACAAATAAGCGAGAAATAGGGTCTTACTTCTTGTGGCGAGGTTCTCCGGGAGTAATTATTATAGGGTCAGGAAACTTCTCCCATGCACTCGGCCCGGATTCCATCTGTACAAACAGTTACCACCATGACGTCCAAACCATCAGACATCTTATCAAAAAAATAATAGAAGCGTGCATTCTACTACAAAAATAAGAGCGATACATAGAAAACCACAAAAGCCACAGTTTGAATGAACGTACTTCACCGGATGTAAGTAAACAATGGTCAAGTGCATTGCGAAGATCTACTTCTTGCATTTCGCTTGTTCCAATGAAGACAATCTGCAAATGTATCACCGTTGCTGCATGAATATATAGTGGCGCCAGCCTTATTGTTTGCAGTGTCACTTGTGGAAATATCTAAAATGATAAGAAAAAGTACCTGCCTTTATCTTTACATACAACGCTTCTCACGTGAGGAGCAGTTTAGATAAGGTCAAGTAAAGAGTAACTCCAAACCTGGAAACTTTTAACTTACTTCTTGTCGTCTGTCACCATAATGTCCCCCTCTCCATCCTGTATCTGTATTTGATTTCCATTCCTAAACAGTTGACCACTCAATTATTGAACTAGATGCCCAAAACAAGCAAACCGGCTACAACACAATCGTCTACGCATCTTGTAGGTGCTGTAATTACCAATTTAACAAGAAACTAAAGAGATAAAACCAATCCATGAGGCAGCAACGTCCGATTTCTTCCCAACTTTACGACAGATAGAACTTAAAAATGAAAACGTCTCAGAGATAAGCAGTAGACAACCTCCTTCCATAAGTCGCCATCGTGAAGGTGAAGCGTTTCCCCTACTTGAGCCCATTCCCTGCACCATGTCTACATGGCATCAAACACACTAGAAAAGAGTCTATCAAAGAAAGTTAATTAGAAAATCCAGGGTTCACCTAAGTAAAAATGCTATGGTATGACCATTATTTCTATATATATCTATATATATATATAGATATATATGTTCGTCTAATATTAAAGCCTAGAGGCTATACCTTGCTTTTTCCATATCAGTTGCTAGCCATACAAGTCCCTTCGCACGTAATATTCCTGTTCCCATGCACTTCTTCCCTTGTTCACCAGAGCTTGCTTCAAATTGCGTGCGTAAGCTCCTAAGGACAACCACCAGTCGCTGAGGCTGGAAAGGGCGGCAAGACTTGTATACAAAACTTCTAACATGGGGTACATGCTGCCCATCCACACCATGTTCGTGGTAGTGATGATCACGATATTTATGATGAGTAAGAAAATGTTTCTTTTTGCTGGATGAAACACAACCTTTCCTCGTACCGAATACCATCGTTGAAGAGATATCTCCGAATGATGCACACTGCATGACAAAAATCCCACACCCTGAGTTACAGCTATCTTTTGAAAAAATTGCTGAACATGAAAAGCTATAAAGAAGGTGCAAGGTATTACAATGCAGATATAACTAGAATCAGATGCGCAATCCCAACGTATGTGCTCATATGCTTTCCCCCTTGGCCAACCTCCTTTCTCACTCTTCTGTTTTGACACCTCTAGACTTCAAGCTTCAAGGTTGTCAGGGCGCAGGATTCTTAGGCTGAGGCGTATCATACTAGTGCAGGTTACAGTAACTACAGAACAAAAACTAATACCAGTGCGCAGCGGGAAATTCTAATCTTCCATTTTGAAAGCAAACTCTAAATTGTACATGGAGCAGGTAAGGCAGGCTGATAGAAGAAACACAAGAAACTTGACAATAGTAGAACTGTAGTATCGTTTCCGAGTACTAAAAATATCTTGGTACAATGTGTTGGTAAATAACACACCTCTAAAATGGCACTTGGATTCAAGGCTTTGATGGCTGTGCGACATTTTGAAATCTGGGTTTGTTGCAAGCAGTCTACTTTACTAAGTATTATGAGGTCTGCACATTCAATCTGCGCTGCAATTACGAGCTTGCTGTTAGCATTTTGAACCATCCATTTACTTCATCGCTTTACATAAAAGTCCTCACACACAGTACTAGTCTCACAAAGCTCTCCGCTTCATGACCAGCTCTTGACCCCCAAAACTTTTTGAGGCATACTAATTATTACAATAAATTGATAGACATGATAAGCACTTAAAGAAATATTGAAATATGTAACCTGCTCTACCAGCAACTCTGCCAGACTGCCGGCCTCATCACCAAATTGTGTTAGTGTGGATCTATTCGCTACTTCTATCCACTTCAGTAGCGTCCTCCCATCTACCAAAGTAACCTTCATAAGATAGAACCACAATCACATCAATCGTTTGGCACAAGGTAGGTTTCAGCAATAGGTGGAGTCAAAATTAACCTAAATCCTTACACAAACTCAGTTGACCATCACAATACGCTACAAAAAAGCAAACCCCTGATCTAATCTAGCACTATACACCAAGAGAACACTTTTTAACCCAGAACCTACTCAGGGCACAGTATCTACTCCCCCTTCACGGTGCACGGATTTGCGGAAAACGCCAACATATCCTTCTCATATTTGTTAACTAATAGTACAAACAGAATCACATTCAGAAACACCTTCATAACGAAACCAAAGCATCGTGTTAAGCTCCTGGAAACTTCCTCGTATCTACTCTCGATACTCTGCTCTTGACTAGGTGCTTATCAACTCGTTCACCTCACAAAGCACCAACATACACTACACTCCTCTGATATGGAACATTGACAAGGTAATAACAATAATAAAACTCCTGTCATCCATAAGTATACTACTACTCTGTTTAGGGAAGAGAGCCTTACCATTTGATTAAGCATCGCAACCGTTTTGTATGAATGACCCTCCGCTTCGGCTTTGGCAAACAACTCTATGAGGCTGCTAGGCTTGCATCAAACATAAAATAAATTTCTTCGATGTCATTATGGTGAGTATCAGTGGCTAAATGAAATACCAAAACTTGAAGGGTTAATCAGTGAAATAATATTCATCCAAGTTCTAGCGCATCCTGGGACATCCGGGAACTTGATACCTGAGCCATACCGGAGCACTCAACCACCACATGATCAATTTCACCTCCCATCTCGAGGAGCTCCCTTACAGCTCCGATAACATCTGTCTCTGTGCTACAGCACAAACATCCTGCAAGTTTACCAAGCCCCTCAAAATTTATAATTGATCTCTGAATCTTGGCATAACGACATCAACCACCTTATTATGAAACCAAGATACGGCTAAACCACATCATTAATATGTAATCTATACAAAAAGGACATGTGCACGACAGTCACACCATTCTCGAGCTGACTGAAAGCAGCAAGGGCCGAGGCCTGACCCCCGCCCAACAAGAGTCGCGCATCCACATTCACCTGCACAAATACATAATCAGCCAAGTATTTGTCGTCCCACTCTTTCCACCAACACACAACCTGGAAGTGAAGAGAGTCATTCATAAAGTAAAATAATATAAAACAACTTAAAAAAAAAACAAAACAAAACAAAACAAAACAAACAAACAAACAAACAAAAGAAAAGAAAAAACGCATACCTCTGCAAGGTCATTTACGAGCACTGCAATGCGCAGTCCATTTGCATTCTTCAGTAACCGAGACAACAAAGTGGTCTGTACGGAATAAAGCTCAGCGTCAACAGAAGGGATTGCAAAGTATACGCACATGGAATGTCGGAACAGGAAACCAGATTGTAAAACAAAAATCAAGCTATGCACACCCACAGAATTCAACACCATGGAGAATCAAGAGCGGTGCAAATATATATATATATATATAGAGAGAGAGAGAGAGAGAGAGAGAGAGAGAGAGATAAAACCCATAGAACGACAAAGAACCCAACAGAACCAAAGCGGCAAAAAGAGAAAAACCTTGCCAGCACCGAGGAAACCCGACAGAATGGTGATGGGCACTCGAGGCCGTTTGTGGGAGCGTTGCCACAATTTGGCAACGATTGCTACCATGGATGCTGCAATCGCCCCTGTTCCCACAACGGCCGCGACAACGGCGGGTCGATGCTGCAGAATTTTGCCATTCATTTTCAATTCTTCAATTACACTTCTCTCAGCAAGTCCAGACTGTGAAGCCCTACAACTGAAACCAGTCAACTACATCAATTCGCGTCTATGCAACTGAAAATTAGCTGCCGTAGTCGAGAAAACATGGCATGGCGTGCAAGTGATCGTCTTCTCGCTCAACATAGTATTTTCCTACTCCTAATTCTTCATCATCCTGTTCTACCTGTCGGTGATTCACACCGATCACACTACATCATAGTTCAAATTACCACATCACTCCAAAACAGTGCAGCCAGAGTCTTCTACCTAAAACCCCTACAAACAAATCCTTCATGCCCGAACAATCAGTGTCAAATTCCCATCGTCTTACTGGATTTCCGTTTGCGAGAAAACGAAGCTTGGCAGACACTCGCCGAACTCCGTGTTCAGATCGCAAGCTTGTGCATTGGATGAATGACTAAGATACTTAATGGATGAAAAATGACATACTTCATTTATCGTTGAATTTGCACTCAGGATGATTGGCTTTACAGTCTTAGGGTTTGCCACAGATCTACCAAGCCTGCGGACCTTTTGGCTTTTTCATAAACTTTTTGGATTCTCCAATATACTTCCAGGGCATGTTGAAACAAAGGTGTGGTTTGGAAGAATTATTTTCATGTATTCAATGGTTGTAAAAGAGTAGGATAATGGTAATGATGACTAGTGATTGTGAGTGCAACTTATAATATAGAATAATCCATATATTTGACATATCAAAATGATTAAAAAAAAACTAACTAAATGTTAAATTAATATATATATATAATATAATATATAATAAAAAAATAAAAAATATAATACAAAACACACATGACCAAACAAATATGTTCTCAAAAAATGGCTCTCTTTGTATCCACCAAATTTAGAGGCAAAATAGATTTTTATTTGTTTCACTTCCAATTGCTTCTATTATCTTTTATTTTTTGATTATCATACAATAAATATATGTCATTTCAAAATATTTTTAAATATTTTAAATAGCTAGTATTACAAATTTTAGATATATATATATATATATATACATATAGATGATAATAATAATAATAATAATAAGTTAGATTAATAATATTCTTATTTTAAAAAACATGTGATAAACCTTTTAGTTACATTTTTTTTTGTAAATGTCTTTAGATGTACTATGTACTTGTAAATAAATTTCTAGAGATCTTTTATATTTAAAATGCAATTATAGAGAGATTTTACAACTTAAAAATTTTGTGTAAAAGCCTTATAGTCCTTATAAAGGTTTGATATACTTTTATTAGTAAGAAAGTAAGGATGCAAGACCAAAGCCATACTTATTATGTTAATATCTTTTATATACTTCAAAAGCTATTTTAAACTATTTATTTACTTTTACTTAAAAATAACTATCTTAGCATCATTTTAATACTAAAACATTTTTTGATATGTTTTATTTTACTTTTAGTTGCATATAAAGAAATTATTTTTAATTAAAATCTAGATATATGTATACTATTTGAAAAGATCAATAATTATAATATTAAGTTTTAATAATTTTTATAAAAGATAAACTATAATTTTTATACTACATCAAAAAAAAAGTTTAAAAAAAATTCTAATTAGCTAATATTGGTTTTATATTAAAATTCTAAAAAAGTAATATTTTATTTTTATGTAATAACTCAATTAAATTTTAATTATATATAAAAATATTTTTAAAATAGGATATAACATAATATTTTTGTAAAAAAATTATACATTTATTTGATATTTCTTTTTTTAAAAGTAAAAAAATTTGATAATGAAGGTATAAAGATTAAAAATAATTTTTGAAAATTTTAGATGTTTTTATAAGAAATACCCTAGCCAAGTTTTGAAGCAATTCAATAGTTCAACAAGGAAAAATTGTTGCTGAAAGATCAACATCTAGTTTAGAGAGAGAAGATAACAAACATCTAAGAGGTTTAGGAGTTTTTTCTTCTGATTGGTGAGTTCAATTATTCTCAAATTTTGTGTGCTTATTAATTGCTTGTGGATTAAAATATAGGTGAAATTTAAATTAAGAAAAATTATTTGTTTAATATTTATTGAGATTTTAAAACAACTATAGAAATTGATTAGGATTTACTTGAATTTTCTTGGATTTGTTTAGGATTTAATTAGAATATCTTTAGGATTTAATTAATACTTGATAAGGATTTGGTTAGGATTTAGGATTTATTTAAATTTTATTTATTATTAGATTAGAATCATATTAAAATTTGGTTTTGATTTTATTAAGATTTGGTTAAGATTTGGTTACAATTTAGCTAAGATTTAGGATTTGTTTTGGATTTAATTAGAATTGGTTTAGGATTTCACTAGAGTTTGGTTAGAATTTGGTTAGAATTAGTTTAGGATTTAATAAATATTTGATTAGGATTTCTTGAGGATTTGGTTAGGATTGGTTTAGGATTACATTAAGATTTGGCTAGGGTTGTTTTATAGTATTGTTAGGATTTGATTAAGATTTGTTTAGGGTTGGTTTAGGATTTTATCAGAATTTATTTAAGATTTGATTAGAGTTTTGTTAGGATTTGCTTAAGGTTGGTTTAGGATTTCCTTAGTATTTTTTTAGGATTATATTAGGATTTGGTTAGAATTTGTTTAAGATTTTTATTTAAAATATTTTAAAAAGATCTTTTAATATATTTTTAGATTTATTATTATATATATATATGTCTTTGAGGTTAATTTATAATTTCTTTATGTTTCTTTTGTAAAATTTTAAGACTTCTTTTGGATTTGATTAAAGATTAAATAATATCATTAAGATTTTATTAGATTTTATTTAGGATTGTATTAAAATTGTTAAGAATTTCTTATTGAAAATTCTATTTTACCTTCTATAACTAGGTGCCTAGTACTTTCTCAAGCAATCTTCACAAAACACAAGAGCATATTTAAAAAAATCTATATAATTTTAAGACTTAAAAATAATTATTTAATTTTAAGATTTCAATTTGCATAAAGGTTTGTTGGTACTTTGTCAAGGTTTCTTTTACTTATATTAAACAAAGATAAAAAATTTAAAGTTAAATGAATTAATATCTTGTATGTTCTACATAAAAGTCAAGCACTTATTTAACTTATTTGTTCATTAGAGTCATATGAATGGTATTTCAAGGCATTGACTTAAGGTTTTTTTTTTTTTTTTTTTCACTCATATTAGATATTTTTTGTAATTTAGTCTTAGCTAGAATTTTTCAATCTTTGATAGAATAATATGTGTTCAAAAAAAATAAACATCATATAGGTAAGTTTAAGCAACCAATAAAAATAAATGTTTGTCCAATTGAGAGAAGGAAGTAGATCAAGCTTACAATTGTATTTAAAAATTCATGCTACTATAAATATAAAAAAGACAAGGATAAGTATATTAAAGAATTTTGATGGAATAAGTTCAAAATTTTGAGGATTCCTACAATAAATTAGGCTCTAAATTTATATATTTTAAAATACCTTCATAGATTTATTCAAGTTTGATTTATAAGATCAAGTTTACTTAAAAGTACTCTTTGTTTATTTGCATCTTGGATATAAAAAGATTCAAAACTTTACTATGATTAAAATTTATTAATAAAAATATTTATAGTTATATTTAAAGAAAGTGATTGAAAAAGGATAATAAAATCCAAGTTCTAATCTTTACAATAAGGATTATATTTAATAACTTTATATGTAGCTAAATTTCAAAATCTTGTTTGCAACATGGATTGAAATGATAAAGCTCTTATCAATCAATTTTGATATGGATTAAAAGATAATGTCAAAGTCTTATTTTTGGCAATTTCAAAAAAAAAAAAAAAAAAAATCATTATAGAAATTTATTATTTAAGCCATTACATAAAATAATTGACTTTTAAAAAGATACCAAGAATAAATATTTGATTAGAGAGGTACAAGTCATAGCAATAAATTTTAAGTTTTTGTAAACTTATTTAGTAAGGCTAGAATCCATGTATGATACATTTCAAATCTTTCATTAAGCAAAATAAGACTTGATATCATTTAGAAGGATTATACTTATATTGTAGAGAACCTAAGTATACTACTCAATATTTTCCAAAGAAACAATACAATAACAAAATAAAGTGTATGATTGCCAAAAAAGATAATATATTTAAAAAACAATTATTCAATTATAATAGGGATTGTGTGATTAGAAACTTGTGTAATATCAAGCAAAGATTTTATTTTTTTCTTTAGATTCTTCACCTTGTTTTATAATAGATGTCTACATAAGACCAAAAAATTACAAATTCTTTATTTTATTAGATTTAAGAGTCTTAGCTTATTTTTACAGATTCAAACTTTGTTAAAAAATATGAAATACTTTTAGTTAAGAAAATTAAGTATGTACATGTAAAAAGCATAGATGGTCATTTTTTGTCTTCTAAAGATGTCACTTATAAATTTGTTCTTTTAAATATAGCAAGTAATGGTTATAATTAACTTAATAATATTTAATATTATTAAATATTTATTTAATTTAATTATTTTAATTTATCATGGCTTTAGAATTGTAATTCTCAAATAGATTAGATTTCTTGTAATTTTAATTTTTTAATAGCATAATTGAGATTTTTATTATTAAAATAGAAAGATATAAGTCTAATCTAACCAAATCCTTATTAATATTCTTGCATATTACAAAAGAAAGATCACCTTTAGTTATTTATGCCATATGTATTTTTTGATAGAAAAAAAAAAGACTCAAAATGCCATTTTAAGCCAATTTTAAGATTATCAAGATATCTTTATAAAAAAATGCAGACATTCTTTCAAAGCATTGTTCTTATAATTGCTCAATCAATCTTTAAAAAAGAGCTCAATTATTATTTGAATTAATCTATAGCTTATTATAAAATGAGTTGGATGTACTCAAGGAATATATTAACAAGAATTTACCTAAGAACTTTATATACCATTCAAAATCTCTAGCAAGAATTTCTATCTTATTTGCAAAAAAAAAAAAAAAAAAAAAAAAAAATCATTGTAGATGTATGTGGATTATTAATGACTCAGCAAGATCACTATGAAGAATAGGCATTTTTTATCTTTGATTTCATGACTTCTTGATTAATTGAATCAAGTCAAGATCTATACAAAAATAAGTCTACAAAGAACATAAAACTTAGTACATATATTAAAAAAGACAATGACTGGATTTTAAACCAAGTATGGACACTTTGAATATAATGCCATGCCTATTGAATTCACAAATGTATAAGCTGTTTTTTAACATCTTAAAAATAAATTTTTCTTAAAAAAATTTTAAATTATTTTTTTGTTTATTATTTATAAGACATCTTAATTTACTCTAAGAATGCAAAAGAATATGAAATTCATATTTGTTGTGTATTACAAAAATTGAAAGATAAAGAATTATATGCCATGATAGAAAAGTGTATATTTCATACAATTCAAGTTAATTTCTTAGGATACATAATTTCAAATAATGGCTTTATGATAGAATCTAAAAAAAATTCAAACTACCATAGATTGAAAGATTCTAAAAAAAATAAAAGATGTCAAATATTTTTTTATTTTTGCTACTTATCATTGAATCTTTATTAAGAAGTTATTTCAAGTTTCAACTCTACTTATAAATTTAATTTTTAAAGAAAAATTAAATTAGAATAAAGAAGAAAAAGCATCAATTAAAGCTTTGAACGTAACTTTTATTTTTATATCAATCTTCTATTGTATCAACTTTTCTAAGGCATTAATTATGAAAACAAATATATTAGACTTTGCTTTGGATGTGATTATTGCAATTAAGAGAAAATAATAAATTTTGTTGAACAATTTTTTTTATAAAAAAAATTTCAATAACTAATATCTATTATAAGATTTGTAATAAAGAACCTCAAGTATTTTATGTCAACATGTGTTTTAAATTCTTGCTAAGCCTGTTAAAACATATATTTATCAAGATTTAATTTTAAGATTGCTTATTGACCAAAAAAACAACAAAGTTTGTTAGAAATCTTTTCTAAATATTCTTGTCTTAATCTAAAAAAAAAAAAAAAAAAAAAAAAAATGCATCTTCTAATCAATAACAAATAATTCTTTTGAAGCTAGAGAAATTTTATCTTTGAGAAATGAAATCGATATTGATTATTGATTCAATTTTTTTAAAATAAATTCAATCAAATATATATCGTCAAATCTTATTGTTCATAATATTAAGAATAATTTATTCAAATCTCATGATACTTCAAACTTTGAGTTTAAGAATAATCTACTCTATGTCAAGAGATGCTTATATATTCTAGAAGATGAAGCATGATTATATGTTCTTTAAGTTGATCATAACTTCTTAATTACTAGATATTTTTAATAAAATAAGATTGTGGAGCTAATATCTAGATATTTTTAATGGCTTCAAAAGTAAAAAAAAATTAAAGACTTTATACAATCATATGATATTTACTTAAGATCAAAAATTCTTTATCATTGATCTTTTGAACTTCTTCAACTACTACTAATACCAGAAGAACGATAGTTTTTTTTTTATTATTTTTTTATTTCTATGCATTTTATCATGGATCTTCTAATCTCAAGTTCTTATGATTCTATATTTGTTACAATAGATCATTTCACTAAGATAGCAGATTTTTTACTATATACAAAAATTATCAAAACTAAAGAAACAACTAATTTTTTCCTTGACAATATTTATTACTATCATGGTTTGCTAAAAAATATTATATCAAATTGAAGGACTTAATTTGTATCAAGATTTTGAAAAATCCTTTGACTTTGACTAAAGGTGGACAAAAAACTATCTTTGACTTTTCATCTTTATACTTAATAGACAAATAAAATGAATAAATTAAATTTTGGAGTAGTATTTGAAGTATACTATCAAGTAGCATGAAGATAATTGAAAAATTCTTTTGTGATTAGTAGAATTTTTTTATAATAATACAAATATAATTTATCATATCTTAGAATTTTTCAAAATATAATTATTACTCTTTGTAAAACTCAGCTGTAGAAGAAATAATAATATCATAGACATACTTAATTACTTAGATTAAAAGTGTTAAGTAGAAGATAAATATAAATAGATTTTATAATATCTTGTGGTGAAACTTATTAGAAGCTTCATAGACACAAATTTGATTTTATACATATTTATAATTAATTAATAAGTTTAAAATTTAGCCAACAAGTTTGTCAAGAGTTGCATATATTAATAGCTTGTGGTAGAAGTTGACCATATGATGTATACATAAGAAACTTTTCTTGAAAATTAGACATGTATCTCATAAGTTGAACAAGTATCAAAGATTCTATGGGATATTATAGCATAGTTCTTACTTAAATAGTATATATGGAGATAAGTGTGAAGTCTTTTTTATTCATATCAACATCTTTTTTATTCTTAATTTAGTTTCAAGAATCTCTAATCTTTGTCTATAGCTATTCTAATTCTAATAATTTACTACTTTTGAATGAATATCTACTCTTTTGAATCATATAAGAGTGTATTGAGATTTTTATCATTTGTGGTTTTTATCTTAATACTACATAGAAATATTCTATAAGTAATCTAGCACATATCAAACTTGTAATATATGTATTTAACTTGTAAGATAATTTTTCTATATATATGCTATATGGACAACTTATACTATAATTGGCTAATATATGCAATGTGTGGCCAACTAATAAAATAAGTGGTCAACATGTACAATATATGGCCAACTTATTGGCTAAGTTTTCAACCTATCAATTATCTACAAAGACTCATAAAGCCAAATCCATATCTATAAAGCTTCCAAAAAGTTCTTCTATAAGATATTATAAAATTTACTTATTTTAATTTCTACATAAATTTTCTTATCTTCTTCATTATTAATGCTATTGTTAATGATTGTGACACCTAAGATATACTTGTAAGCCCTTTTAAGAAACTTAGATGCTTAAAATCCTAACTTTCAAGTTTTGTATGACTATCTTTGCTATTCTTTTTTTAAAATAAATTCTTCTTCAAATATTTTAAAAAGCTACAATTATTAAATTTATAAAGATAATTTAGATTAAAAAAAGATTAGAAATTAAAAATTTGAGGTTTACAAACAAAAATTATAATAATTGATATTTATATCTTACAATTTTATTAGTGTTATTATATTATAATTTTTAAAAAATAATATTATTAATAATAAATATTATTTTTTTAATTTCAAAGATTTTTTTGGTATTCGAAATCCTATTCTATCATTTTTATAAAAAAATTATACTAATTTTTAATTTAAATTATATATATTTTAAAAAATTATAAAAAATATTTACAATAGTAATTTTAAAACTAATTTTTAATTAAAAATATAAAAATACATGATATGAAGGTTATTTCAAAATATTTTAATTTTTAAGTTGATTTAAAATATTTATCATTAATAGGATGTTAAGAGTATTTTAACTCAATGTCATTTTGAGTTGGTATTAATGAATTATTTCAATGTAAGATAACTATATGAAATGCACATATATATATATATATATATATATTCATTGAGATAAGAAGAATAAAATGATGTTTTAAGGATTAAAAAATATAAATGTATATGTATTCGTTATGATGTATATAACATTTTTTTTTGACCAAATTAGTTTAAACATGACCATCACAAATTCAAACATCTACATATTGTCATATGATAACTTGGGTATAACAGTTTATAACTTATAATTACACACCTTCAAATATTTCAAATAAACAAAGGCTGAGTATCACTATTGGTAGGAATTGGTAATTTGGTGATTCATTCCATGACTTCAACATCAAACAAAAATAACTGCAAATGAGGCAGCCTATGTGATAGATCGAAGTAATTGAAAGAAACAACCCCATGGGATTATGGACATGTTAGTATTAAGCTGTAGAACCAATTATAAAAAGCAACCATTCTGTCGTTCAAGGCCACACATTTACAACCGAAATCCTGGTGAGAATATATTTCCTGACAGAAAATGGATTCGGTGTAGAGAGGGAGGAGGAATCTGTTAATTCCGATGAGCGATAACTGTGAGTCTGCATGCGTGGATGGAATCGATGCGACGAGGCCCAGGCGCAGGAGGATGCAGCAAGCACCGGGATACATCGACAAGCAGTGGAGGGGTCTGGTGTCGGCGGAGCGATAGGAGGCAAGGACAGGAGGATGCAACGGGAGTTGAATGCCAAGCATCGCGAACTGTTGAATCATCGTTGAGCCATACAGGGCGATGTGAGGCGATGTGAGGCGCCGTGCACTGCGCTTCAGTTGCTGGAAGCGCTTTCATCAATGCAACAGGCTCACATCATTTCCTACTATACTGCGTTCCACTCCCCCACCCTGAAAAATGCAGTCTCGCAGCCTGCAGTACCGCATAGTCACATTCATGGACTTTACTGAGTCATAAGAGCCTTCAAAGCCTGCACTCCGTAGATTATCTGAATCAATCGGAGGCCCCCTTCGCCTGCATTTAAGGGAGCTCATTATGGAATTTTCGCGATGAAGTGCATGGGAAGACTGCAACGTGTGTCAGGGGAGGAAGAATGGAAACAAAATGAGACCAAATGAGCGGAATGATGTTGCATTCAATTGATGTCACTAGCACCAAGAGAAGATGTTCAACACGATGTGGCTCAGCCTTGTCGACTACGGAAGGATCGCATGGGCGTCGACAAAGGCGAAGATAAAGAAGACGCCTGACCAAACTCAAATGTTACTGGAAACTTTCCGACTCCAATGGTGTGTAAATGAGGTTGTGGCAACTATGGTCTCGGAAGCACCCCACTGGAGACTAGTAAGCCCCAGTATTGTGTGTTAAGAGTGGTTTAGTTGTAACTGTACCCAGTGGTGGCCGGTCCTGGGCAGCACGTCTGTATGTATATTTCTATCTGCAGTATAGAGTTTCTTTACTTTTGTCAAAAAATAAAAAAAACAAAAAAACACAAAAAAAAACAAAATGAGGCCAAGTGAAAGTTAGAAATAAAGAAAGACAGAAAATAATGCGTTTATGTTCTATTTTGTTGTGTGGGGTTTGTCCGGTCACAACGGTTTCACCTGAACTTTCGGAAAATATTTTTTAAGGCTTTATTCTACAGGCATAACCCATGTGATAGAATTGCGTCATGCTGTGATAACCCACACCTCTTCGTAATAGAATGATGTCATGCTGTGATAACCCACACCGCTTTGTAGTAGAATGATGTCATGCTGTGATAACCCACACCTCTTTGCAATAGTAATGTGTCATGCTTTAAATACACAAAAAGTATCTTTGTCATATCATATTATGTTTAATATTATTTTCAAATTCATATGATATGACCATGATTTTACTGCAAGAGTGAATTTTAAAAATATGTCTAAGAGAGTTTTTTTGTAATATTTGTACAAAGATATGTATTTTATATTTTACAATTTTAATGATCATATCATAGTCATATCATACTACTTTTGATATTACTTTTAAAACAATATGATATCACAATGTTGTAGAAAAAGGTAGGATGCTGGAGAATTCAATACCATGTATTTAGTGTTTTGGTTTTGATAAATATTTATGTTATCAAGTCAACTTTTTTGCTTTTATTGGTAGAGGATCTTAAAGTTATGAGCTTTTACTTCCCCCTTCACAGGAAAGTAATATTTGATGTCAATGGGTTTATTGTTTTATCTTAAAATTATTTATAGATTCACATTTAGCACATAAATCTAAGAGATAAATTAGAAAAAAAAAACATCTAAAGTACATCCATATATATATATAAATCAAAATATACTTCATTCTTATTTTGATTTAATGTAGTGATTAGATTATATATATATATATATATATATATATATATATATGTTAGTTTAAAATGATATTTCAGATATTTAATTTGCAAAGATAATGTATGCAAATAATTCCATAAAAAAACCAAAAAACCAAAAACAACAACTTCATTTTTTTTATGAATGAAAGATTCACATTACAATTCCTTTATTCTTACTGGAAGAAGCTTTAAACCACAAAACAAAGTTATATAAAATTCAAATTTTAAATTTCGTTTATAAAACAATATTTAATATGAATGATAGTGCAATTAAGAATGAAATTAACCAAGTTTCAGAAAATTGTTGCTATTATCAAAGCAAAGTATTTCTATCTACTTAAAAGTCTGAAATTAGCAAAGACCTTATAGCATTATCATAAGTAGAATATCTTGAAAAAAATTATAAAAAGTACAAGAAAAAGAACCAAATGTAGTATCTATGTTTTTATTAAATAATAAGATGTGGGTTTTGCCTTGAAAAAGTATGTTCATAGAATTGCAAAGATTGGTATGCACAAGAACACAGACTATGGCAATATAAGCTAGCAAGTGAACAAAAGAAAAGACATAACTGTGTGTTCCAAATGCACAACCTTTATAAAATAAAAAGTCAGTTGAATGAAATAGGTTTGACTACTGCAAGGAAATTAGCCACTGTTGTATACATATTGTATAATATGAAATAACAGATGCATGAGTGCCATTGATGGATGAGAGATATAACAAGATTTTTTAGAAATAGACTTAAAAAAATAGATGCGGTATTGAAACAAGAGAAGCATTGTCATTACTTTCTATTGCAACAAAACCAGGAGATAAAAAAACGTGGTTGTATTTAGATAACTACTCTGTATTAGAAAGAAATTAGAAAATACTTAGATACAGTATGGTAAGTAGGAGGATAAAAAAGGAATATTTGGAGTAGGTAGGTAGTGATAAAATAATGAGGTAGATACTAAGTATACCAAACAAAGGTACAACTAAACGTATTTTTGAATCATTGAATAATTATGAATCAATACATAAAGATTGTTTTACCTGACAGAATATCTCTCTTTTTTTTAATTACAATTTTTAAAACTTCAAAACACTTCAAAAAATAGAAAAAAGTTGAACTGGTCTACTCCATGTACCACAGGTGTAAGGAACAAGGAGAAAAATATCTTAACAGTTTGGGTGGTGCTTTAAAAGGTAGTCAGTTAATGCAAAATGTTTCCAGTATTACTTCTCAAATCAAACATTTAAACTAATAATAATAAATTAAATTAAATTAAATTCTTGTATTGTAAAGTATTTCCAAAATAAGTACTTCTCATACAATATAGGTAAATAGAGAAGAAAACAACTCATTTGCATAACTGTGTTTTATGTACTTTCCAGAATAACGCTTTTACACAACCTGGAGATCTCCAAAGTCTTTATCGAAAGACACAGCTTGTGAACCCACCCCTTCATTTGTGAAGTATCAAGTGATATTTCGTTGTATCACAAGATACTTCGACATCACGGGTGAAATATCACCCGAAAAGGCCATGTTTGAGTATCACACAATTTTGTACCCCCCCCCCCCCATTATGAAAGAGCGTGACCTTCTGATAGAATTGGCTATTAACCTCATTAGACTACCAACAATGTACGGATAAAGTGGCACTGGCAGCTGCTAAACATTAAGATTACATTCCCTGTACTAATCAATAATCATGAACTGGAACAGATGCTACGGAACAGTTGAATCCAGTTCTCTGGCTGTGGGTATAACTTCGGCCACTAGCCTAGCTCTAGACACTGTAGAGTTTGCAACTGAACCCAACTGCTCTATACATCCTAGTCGGGTAGAGTGTAGCAGCAACATGATCTTTTGAGTAAGTGGGTTGCATGCGTTACCAGCAAGTGGCGGTGAAGCTCCTACGGCAGAATCATGTGCTGCAGCTGAACTTAGGGGTGTGATCATCAAGCTGTGCGGTAAATCGTATCGTTCGAAATTGATCTGGGTCAAGAAAGAAGGCGTAGACTTGTGATTAAAAGATTTTTACCTTGCTAGAATGTTGGTACTTGTTGGTGATTCTGAGTTCGCGGTGCTAATGTTGTTGGCGGTGGGATTTGGAGTGGTATCAGAATGAAGGCTATTCAGCCCGGCGCTTGGACAAAATTCCCATGGCACAGTATGGGAGACTGCAAGGTAAGTATATCATGGTAGAACACAGACGTGTGTTGCGTTCTGAGCTTCTTAACCCTTTCCCTTTATGATTGATATGTGATTTGGAACGTTAACAACGCCTTCTCTATGTTAACATGCATAAGTCCTCATGCATCACCATTTCTACTGTATGAGATTTACGGTGGTGTCATAATGAGCCATGTGGTTTTGAATTGTAAGTAACCCTGGATGTGAGTCGATGCAGTATCTACTGTATTTATCACTTGTGGGGAGGCTACTATACGGATTGATCAGGGAAGACAGAGGCCGCTACGATCTCTATTTTCACGTGCTCCTTCTTGCTGTTCTGCGTCATTTCTTCGGACAATTGGGTATCAGCTTGTCCCGATGGCCCTACCTCAGCAGCAGATACCAAATTCAAAAGAAAGGATTCTCATTCGATGCTGTGGATCTCTCCAGCAACTGGTAAGCTGCTTCAATCTCTAAAACTGCCTTCAATCCTCCCCCATTCTGAAGCTCCTGATCGCATGATCAACTCAACCAATCTACAACTCTGAAATTATTCTTGTCCCGGCTACTGACTAATCTTGTGGCTAGCTAAACATTTTTAGATCTCCCCGTCCGGCTGCAGGGATGATTACATTATATTGGACACGCTCCTCCTCTCGGTTACAGTGATGATACCGATGTTCGGCAATCGCTATTACCCGCCGTGGGACTGGACAGGACTAGTGATCTGTGCACTGCTGCACATGGGTCCTGCGGAGGCCATCTACTACTGGCTTCACCGCGCTCTCCATGGCCATTACCTCTACACTCGCTACCATTCCCATCACCATTCCCTGTTCGTCACCGAAGCCAACTCAGGTACCTTGATCCATTGCCCTCGACTGCCTTGCTCAAGCAAATAACCAGCTACCTTAGGGAACAACCATGCAATACATTTAATACACTGATTACAGGGACGGTGCACCCATTTCTGGAGCATCTCATGTACGCCTCCAACTTCGCCATCCCATTGTTTGGAACGTGGGCGCTGGGGAGATTTTCTATTAGCACGCTCTACGTCTACACCCTGACGTTCGACACTCTGAACGCCATCGGGCACTGCAACGTCGAGTTCGTCCCCAGTTGGCTGTTCGATGCGTTTCCACCTCTTAAGTATCTCATCTACACCCCATCATACCATTCTCTGCACCACTCCCAGGTGCACACCAACTTCTGCCTCTTCATGCCAATCTACGACTACTGGGGCGGGACGATGGACAAGAATTCGGATGCTCTGTACCGATCCGTCCGGCGAAGCGACTCCCAGGAGCGCGCGGACAACGTATACTTGACCCATGGGATGGACTTGTTGCACATGATGCATGTTACGCTTGGAATTCAGTCCTTCGCGGCGACACCGTATAAAGGTCCGAATTGGCGGTTGTGGCTCCTTTACCCTCTCGCCCTGATAGCAATGCCTCTCCTCTGGATCCTTGGGCAGCCGTTTGCGGCTGACAAGTATTGGATCCCTCGTACTCTACGGGGTGAGACTTGGCTTATCCCCCGTTACCGTTTCCATTACTCGCTTCCTGTCGAGAAGGTCCGAATCAATGCCCTGATCGAACAGGCGATTGTCATGGCGGAAGATGAAGGGTGCCGCGTCGTCAGCCTTGGCCAGCTAAACAAGGAGATGAGATTGAATGGGTCCGGCGCTGCAATTGTAGTACGCAATCCTCATCTAAAAGTCCGTATCGTGACGGGACTCACTCTGACAGCCGCAGTTGTCATCAACCGATTGCCCAAACAAACGAAAGAGGTCTTTTTGGTTGGATCCTCTGATCTCATCCGCTCAGTCGAGATCTATCTAGTTAGACGAGGCGTGCGTGTCTTAGTGCTGACGAATTCCCCACGATACTTCGGGAGTACTCAACCCAAAGTAACAAAGGTTAACCAGCAGCTTATCGTGAACGTGATGAGCTTCCAAGAGGGACAGCATTGCCGGGAGTGGATACTGGATGAGTACGTCGAAGGCAAGGACCTGAAGTGGGCTCCTCCAGGAGCTGATCTTCACCATGTGTGCCAAGGGAGCAAACCTTTACCCCGAACGCGGAAAGATTGCACCTACGCAATGTATCCTGCAATGCACGTACCCAAGAGTATGAAAGGGCTGCGGTCTTGCGAAGGGGGGTTGCCACGCGGGGTGATAAGTGCTAGTCATGCTGCGGGGGTGGTGCATTCCTTGGAGAAGTGGACGCATAACGAAGTAGGTCCTATTGATGTTGAGCGCATTGATACCGTTTGGGCGGCTGCCTTGAAACATGGCTTCCAGATGGCCGTTTAAGTTAATGCGTGCTTGTTTATCGCTAAACCAGCCCCTTAATTCGCAGAACATTGATGCAGTGGAATACTATCCATATGAATTCCAAAAATTAAGTTCCTATGGAGGAAAACTATAACTTGAAGTGTCAAAAATGGATTTCCATAGTTATGTACATGTTCTCATAGTTAAACTGCCTGAACAATTCAGTACTTTATCATATTCCTAAGACGCATCTAAACCTAGCAATGGTCACTGCTCCTCATTCAATTTCCAATCTAACATGGAGCGCAAAACCCCAGATGTCCACAGAGTTAACAGTAGCCACAACTCATTTCCACATGGTACTATTCGGATTCCTTGTGGCAAAAATAACCTTACAGAGAGGGGATGACGAATGAAATGCCCTTTCTCACATAAGCTAGACTACCAACTATCAACTCCGCTGATCCGTTGTGTCAATGTGTAAAAACCTGGTAAATTTCCCTCCAACACTACTGATCCAGTTGTGGTAGCGAAGTGAAAAATAAATAAAATAAAATAATATTGTGTCGTATGGTTCAGAGGACTCTCGAAGAGTGTCGAGAATTATGTAGGATGAGCGTGTCCGAGTCAAAACCTGCTGTCAACCACAAGCGCCTCACCTGTGCATATCCCACCAAGCATCAGAATGCGTGGCAGAACTTCGGAGCTCTCCATTTGTGGTACTTTGCAGTTACTGCATCAAATTGGCAGTTGGAAAAGACAAATTCAACCACATGAAAGCAGGAATTAACGCTACCAACCATCGCTCACCTCATTCAATCGAAGCTTGCTCAGATGTAGTAATTGACAACGCCTCAACAACATGTCCTCCTGCCACAACCAGCCATTATTAACAGTCCATGGACTCAAAAGCACCAAAACAAAAAGGGGGGGAGGGGGGAGGTCAGGTGAAAAGGGGTTAGAACATGGAGGAGTAAAACATACTGGCTCATCAGATGAGTCCGATTCGTCTTGCCGTTCTCCACACGCACCCTAATACCAACTCAGCAACTCAGCTAGATTCGATCTACAGATGCTCCCTCAAATAAGATAGAAATACGAACGGAAATACCATCGCCATAAGATAGATTTCTCAGTACTTTCTGCTAAGGTCATGCTGAAGGCAAGACGTCCAGATTCAAATTCTAAATATACCCATCCAGTGCTGTATGAATACGAAGAACCAACCTCTCCGTATTGATCCAAGTAAATGGAATGTGCCATGCAGACTCGACCGCCACGAATGAGCACCAACTGTGTCGAGTGCATGAATAAAAATATTCCAATCCCGCAACCCTCTGAAAGAGAAAAACAGAGAGGTATACTTCACCTTGAGCTTACAGTAAGCTGTTGCTGGACACTAGGAATAAGATGCAACCTAAAAACGAAACCCACCTGTTGGGCCATTTTCGAAGACTTCAAACATGATTCAATAATTCAATGATTCTTGAAGCACAGAGGAATGAATTGCAATACAATCAGTTTAACCAGGTTTGCGAGAGGTCATTACCAGATTCAGCATGACGTGAGCATTCCTCCATATTTTCCTTCGTGCAACACTCACTGGCAAAGCAAAAGAAGACACCGCATACGAGGCAAATTGCCGGATTCCTACAGACAAGAACAAGTTCGCAGTCACATCTTAAATGGTTATAAGAAAAACTACCCCATGGGGAAGGGTCTAGAAAAGAGGAAACGTTGCTTTCGATACTCGTCACAAAGTACCAGAGAGTATACTGTGGTCACATTTTTTGTGCATCAGACAATGTGATCAATGACCCAGAATTCATCATTTTCAGCGGTCATCACACTGTAGACTAAAGCTTGTAGGCATACAGATGGAGATTGAAAATCGTTGGAAACCATCCAACTCATCATTGCTTCCATGAATCCAGCACTTTTACTCAGTTCATGCCTAAAGTTTAACGTTTGATACACAGTATTGAGAGATCACAACATGAATCGATGATTTTCTGCACCTATGGTTTCTCCAAGTAACCACTTACAATGGTACAGAGTCGCATTCCTTGCACTTCTCATTAATACTCCGCAGCATTAGATCCTGATATTCCACAAGTCCATTCCGTGAGTACAAAACGCTTTTACTTACAAATTCTTTGAAGGGAATTAACTATGAGTATTTAAAGCTTCTCTGTGCAAAGAATTCAAGATGTGAAAAACTACACGGCATGTATTACGTTACTTTGAACAAAAGCTTTAAAGAAACCCACCAAATTCAAAGATTTAAAACGTGTAGGAGCTCATAAACTGACCTGGTAAACTGAAGGCAATGTTGTAAAATGCAAATCTTTGGGTACTTCCATCAGAATCAACTTTGAGTCCTTGTTCAGAAGATTCTGTTGAACACAAGCAGACATACCATCTTCACATCTTAAATGATGGCTCTGGAGGACACGAACGTATTTCTATTGACAAGCTACCCCAATTTATATGTGCAATTATTTTTGTCCTCGTCTTTGATCCATTCTAACTCTGTAAAGGTTTGCTCACTCACATGATCAAAACGCAGTTGTTGTAACAAAGACGTTTCTCCCGAAGTTGCCGCAAAATTATCAACTTCTGTACACGAGATCACAAGCCCAGCCATTCAGTACAAAACAACCTAAAACATAGGAGCTTTGACGATTTTTCATAACAACGACCGGTCATCATGTGGGCCTAAATCTTAAATGAGATTCGGATGGCTGTGCACCTGGAGCAGAAACAGCATCTCCCGAAAACTTAAATAATTAACCAGTTATAAATTATGATGAGAAACGTGAACCTGAAATGCTTGTGAAAAACATTTTGTGACATTCTGCAAGGCCCAACTCCCGTTGCAGGTACGAAGCATCCATCACGCTCCTCCCTGCACAGTAAAGATTACCTTTCAATGCTTCCTATCAAAGAAGTGTTTCTATCAATATGAATAGCAGAACCTTCGTAAATCTCCAGAAGAAAGTGCATCATATAGAGTATCCGCATATTATGTGAAATTATAGAATATTCGCTTGTAAGAGCATTTCCACGGTGTGTCACAAATGTTAAGAGGTTCCCATGTACCCGAAAGGTCTTACCTAGACCAGCATAGTTTTGCTTGCAATCCGCACCAACAGTGATTTGAACCTATAGATGCATCAAACCGCAAACATTCAAACCATCATATGTAACCAATAATTACAATGGCGCATAGGATGACATTGTTATGAACGCATAACACCCGATGGCAATCCAAAACAAGGCCAACGAAAAGAACATGAGAATGTGAGACGCCTTGAGCTCCACACATTTCAAATTAATTTAATAACATTGTAGTCTATAAAAACTTTCCAATTTGCTCAAATCAAACGCGACAATCCTTGCATAGTCCAGGAATATAAAAGCAATTTCTTATATAAGGTATGTATGAAAGTTCAGAAAAGCATGAAAATGAACTGGGAAAGATTAAGACCAGCAACGCTGCTCTCCGCAAGAACGGCAAGCATGTGTGTTGAACGACACCACCCCATTCTTTTTCCAAGTCAAGCACGTTGATGCTGGCATTACCCTCCAGTCCAGAACAGGCTAGCAAAACCTGAATCAAAGTCACCACGTACGAAAATTTAACTAGAAGCAGAATTTCTTCTGCTTTAGGCCATCCTGGAAAAGCCTGCAAAACGAAAACAGGCCCACTGAAGAACTTAGAAAAAGTACCCGAAAGTATTAACCTAAAAATCAAACAACTGACAACTTCGTCAAGAGTACTACCAAATCAAGCGATCCACAAACATTTCGAAAGTGGACAATACTCACACTCAGGATCACAACGAGAAGTCGAAACGGATCTGCATTAAATAAACTGCCAATTTGTAAGAATGAGCTCCTATCCAAATCCATTGGAACGAGAACAGGTTCATCCAAATATTCAGGATCTGGCGGCATCCTGCAAGAAATGCCCTTAATCCGTGTTGTGACATAGTCTTCTCCTTTCGTTTCCATGTCATCACATGGTGCAACCCCTTCATCCATCCCTCTTCTTCTGAAAAATTCCGGCCTTGGAGGCTCTGATCGTGTCCACCGCATAGGATGACGTTGCTGCCCATGAGGGCTATCCCTGTGCATAGATAGAGATGTACACCCATTTGTACATGGTCTGTGTAGTGCCTCCACTGTTCCATTTGACTGGCAGAATTCCTCCTTTCTTCTACAGTTCTCCAGCTCTTCCGGGTCAAGAGTTTCCTCCATTATATTCAGATGTCTGATAAGAACACTACGCACAGAGGTGAAAAGAATTCTGAGATATTCGTTCTGACTGGAAATTTCCTCGTTTTGCAAAAACTGTGAAATTTTGGTTAACATGTTCTTGATCGTCTCCCTTTTGGTCGTCATCTCTTGTCCTGTAGGCACAAAAAAAATTACTCGTGTTAGCTGGGTCGACGTGATGAAATGTCACGGTGCATGAACTGATATTTCCATATACTGGCGATCAATACATTTTCCGATGGTGCAAATAAATATCTTTTAACCACATTTTTTCATAGCACCGTCCTAAGCCCGTCTGATAATATCTCTAGACGTAATTTTGCAAGTCTAGTCACTACACATTCACAACTCCCAAATTCTGAGCACGTTACACAAATGTACATGCTCATTTCTCTTGTTGAAGATATTACTTCAGAACCATCATGAATTATGTCGTGATTCTTTGCGGATCGCTTGAATTGAAAAAAGCTGTACCATTATCAAGGGTATTAAAAACCATTGCTAGTTTTCCCAGCTCCCGAATGGCAATCCAATGCCCTGCATCTCCACCCCACAAGCGCTGATCACTTGGCTGATTCATGGCTGCGGAAGATGAAGCAACTTCCGGAAGCTTCTCTCTGGTCTCCACTTCACAGTGGGTAATGTTTGAAGCAAAAACTTCCCAAAATACCTGGAAAAGGCATCGCACGTCACGCTCAGATGGTTAAAACAACACATTTGATAGTTTACAATAGTACAATTGTGGCGATCGCTGATGCTAAATATCAAGGAAAAAATCACCTCATTGTCAAAAAAAAAAAATTAAAATCAACGGTTAAAAACTAAATGAGAAAATCCTAATAACCTTGTGAATTCTTTGGATTAAAAAATACAAAATCATGAAAAGCAAAAGCATATTGTGTTCAGTGTGGAAATGCACCACACGCAAATAAATAACGTTGAAAGAAACTCTAAAAAGTAGTCTAGCACCTGCTTCTCACATCACATTCTTATCACTTACAGGGCTTTTCGGTAAATCTTTTGATTCCACTTCTTTCAGAAAATTATACCTTACATTCAAACTCTGCCACAAGGCCACAACCCTTAGGTAAGCAACCCATCACTTCCATAATCATTCACTTGTGATAGGAAGGAACCCCCATTGAGTCAATGGAACCACCAAGATAAAGCTCAGAAATAACAATTGAATTATCATACATGTAATCGCTCTAGTGTACAACAAAACTTGAACGTATGCTACTCGCAAACATGATAAGTAGTGTGTATAGTTACTTGGATAGCAAAATGATCTAAAGCTCCACGTAGGTTGTTGCACTTGTCCCAAAACTTCACCCAATGCTCTCTTTGGTTCTCTAGATCATCATTTACACAAAATTGCAGCATTTTCGACAAACTTGGTTGATGCACAATAGGAAGTAGCACATTTGCCAGTCGACGACAAATTGGGCAGAGGAACTCTGTCTTGGGAAGATCAATGATATCTTTACCTGAAACCACATTCCACCGGCATTTGTTCCAAAAATAGGTGTTTCTCATAGTATTTCAAACTATGAATAGAGAGTTCATAAACGACTCTGCTCATAGGAAGCCTTTACAACCTTACACACATTGATTCATAGATATTTCGTCTAAATCTTACTGTATCGCACTAATTTAATACTTCCAAACTATTAGCCACTAGAGAAAAGCACACATCGACAAAGATATATGTGTTTTTCGAAACTAAGCATCAAAAAACACAATATGAATCTCACTAAGTTATTCAGCCCATTACCTTCATAGGTTATCTCGCTACAATGGCTTTTTACAAGAGAAGCATGGTAACTTTGAAAGCACTCCTGATGCATCTGCAATTTAAGTCAAAACAAAACATTTGAGGTTCCGTAACAGATTGGCTGAAAAGTGACTAACACATTGTACAAGATTCCACGACGAAGAGTTATATAGAGCGTACATCGTGGTTCTCAACCAATACCAAATGGACTATTGAATCACCCGACAACATTACTTCAAATGCATTGAATTCACTTCAAGCTTGAATCACGTCCACGTCTATTACAGCCCAAGACTGGCATGGAACAAAGAGTCATTTGTGAACTACTCCTAACACCGACTAGTGAACAAGAAGAGAACACAGCGAGTAAATCACGGCCACAATACCTGATGACCACAACAGCGGACATGCTCCGCAGGTATTTGATCGATCATATTTTCTTCCATAAAAACAACCAATTGCTTGACATCTGAACCGTTTGATGAATTGCCGTACTCTGATACGTTGGCCATTTGCACAATAGCCTCGGCATGCGCTTTGCTGTTTACTTCCTTTCTCTTCTCTATGACATGTTTTGGCATATTGTAACGTTGCACAAAAGCGATCCACCCTGTTGATTTGTCACTACCACCACACTAGAAAGAACAATGGAGGAAGAAGTCACAGTAAGTTTTTGAACTTCAAAGATTCGAATGAAAGAGCTTAATTGATTTTATATGCTCAACCTAAACAATAACAAAGACAAATGGGTAACGGTGTCCCTGCAATAGGAGTTGCAAATAACAGTAACAAAGACTAAAAAATAGTTGCCATGTAGGATTGAACTGCAAAACAACTATTCCTGCATGGAAATTATTCGAGATCATTAAGTGCATTGAAAACAGAACCTGTAGGTAAGAAAGTTACCTCGGTCCGACAGAATGCACACTCATAGATTTCACTTGACTTCACGGCAGCTTTTCCACTTTTCGTACCAATGCTAGAATATTCTGTTGAAGGGTCCTCAGAACTACTCCCTGATTCTAAATTATTGTCTGAGAAACTGGGACCGTCATTTTCGTCCTCATCGCTGACTTCAAATTGCTCCAAGAATGCATTCTGCCTGTCACGATGAGCACAATAATCGTTTGAAAACTGAAGGGCCTCAGCAAGATGTGCTGAAGTGTAGCCAAATACATGCTAAGTGATCATAAATATTGCTAATATTTGAGTAATTATGTCCACTTTAGGTGTTTCACACTACATAGAATGCACAAAGCAAGAACATCCAAGACTATGCAAAGCGAAAACGCAATAAAACAACAGAAGAACGCTTTTATGTACAAATGATTAGAGTATGCAATCCAGAGTTTCAGAAGAAAGGTCAATGAAGATCTTGGTTTCAGACATACTTGGCTTTAAATTGAGCCATGATAGCTTCCTGCCGTTGTTTCTTTTGAAGTCGTTCGTCATCGTGTGCGGTATCAACTCGATCCTGTCAAATATGGAAAGTAATTGAGCACGTAAGCTCAACAAAAATCGGAACACTAGCCAAGCATAACCTGTCAACTGCGTCACTAACTTCACCAACGAAACTGTAATTGTGACATTACAGTTGAAATCCCTCATCCACAGTTCTCACAATACACAACTTAAGAACATTTCTACTAACATCTGGAGAGCAGAAAATTGCAGCCTAAAGTTAACACACTGGTACATCATACTGTAGTCTCAGAAAGCCTCTGCACACGAGTGGTTTAGAATAAGGTCATCTAACCAACATATCCACCAAGAATCGCTATCTACCTTGACGAGATGCAACCTAAATGCAATGCCACCATGGCACTGATTCGAATTCCTGTTCATGTTTTTCTGAGTCTACAACTAACACTTAATATGAGTTTTTAATGGTCAAGTTCAAATTTAGTTGCATGCTTCTGCGAACAAGAGAAGTAAAAAGATACCCTGCTAATTGGAGGACCTAAAACATAACACATGAACACCTGGGACAAAGAGAAATTACGTGTGCTTTGGGCAAAAGTGCCACCTTTGTTGGCAAAACCCCACCCATTACGAAATATGGAGACGCCGTTAGAAGCTGTGTTACAAAGTGCGCAGAGTCAACCAATCCTGAACATTGAAATACTATGTTAACATTACGCCTCCCGAGGTAGAGTTACTAGTAATCATATTAATTAATACAAAGTCCTCGTCCACCCACTAGAAATTTCACCTTGCGACTGTCTGCCATACTCACATTCTCCAATGCAAATTATGATGGGTAAGGATCAGAAGTCATCTTACGAGGAGCATTCGTCACATCTTGCAATTTGCGGAGCAAATCCAATATACAAGGAGACTCTGACTGACAAATTTTCCACTCCATAACCCTGGTGTTTTGGTTAAATTGAGGTCTGCGATAAACATTATAGAAGATGTCGATGGAGGAGGCGGGATGTGATTGCAAAGTCTCTGCGGGAACAGGAAATTTTTCTGGATTATCTCTGCAAGCAAAATGAACTGATTAGCAAATTCGATACAAAAACATAAGCGAAGTACAGCGCTGAGAGGTTTAATTTGCTCTTTTAAAAACCTACTTGCCCTGCCTGTGCCAGCAGTGAACCGAAGAAATCTTGCAGTTACAAACCTAGACATGCTAGTTCCCAAGTAATCGTAAAATCTAACCGACCCAATACTACAAAGGACAGATAATAATTGCAAAAGGTACACAGATCAACGCTAGTGTAAAAATGGTCGAATGAACCATCACGGCAGAATTATTTATTGAGAAACATCTAGTGCATTGAGATGTACCTGCGATCCAAAAGTGCTAGTCCCAACATTTGCAAGGCTACAACCCCAAGTGATTCACCAGCAGTGGATGTAGAAACATTCATAAGCAGAGCGCTGACATAGTTCAACACGTTCCATAAAAGCTGATGGCACTCCTATCAATCCATAATATGCATTATCCCCCCGAGCAATATAGCATCAGTTGATTTCGGGGGTTTTTAAAATATACACGCTACAAAGCACTTCATAGAAAGAAACCATGAAGACAGCATACATGTGGATCTGAGTCTTTGTGAACATATATATATATATATATATATATATATATATACACACACACACACACACAAATTATTGTAGACCTACTCGAATACCCATTATTACTCGAAACCAAGACAATTCCAAGCAGCATGGCGGCATAACTGATATGTTTGCGTAGAAGTTCATAAGACCAGAAATAGAAAGAAAGTTATTCGCAATAGAGCTCAACAATTTGGAAGCATCTCAGCATCTCAGCGGACAGTTTGGAAGCAAACCTTGATAATAACTCAAGGACTATACCTCTGTATGGAGAAGATTGATGAGACGATTGTAGGGCGGCTTCACACCCCTCAAAGATCGAATTCGCCAATAATGTGGCAGTTTCCCGATGTGCACCGCTCTTTCCTGTACGGTTCCCAGGTTGTGTCATCAGGATAGTCTTTGGCTAATTGCACTAAGAGAACGTGGACTATGAATCACTTCGATGGTTATGCAATCGGAGAACTAGGCAAAAGTACTCCAGGATGTGATAAACCCCTGAAGAACCTACACACATGTGGAGTGCCCGCAAAAACCTCAAAGAATCGGACATGAATGGCGAACCCCAGTGTCGAAGTCTGCTAACTTGTGCAAACTTCTTTTCTGCTTGCAGATAGGTGCATAAAAGAACCATTTCCTATTCCAAAATGAGCATAAAAAGCTTATGGGAAAGTAGGTCATTGCTATGCCGCAGATACTACAGCATACTTCCTTACCTGAGCATCTTCGAGTTCGTTTAAATAAAAATGGGCAAACAGCGGATCAAATTCTTGCCAGCACTCAGCTTTCAACTCGAAATACCCTTGCTCTTGAATCTGGCCATGAGAAAAGGCGCATCAGATAACTTCAATGAATCCACGTCAGTTTCAAATGATATACAAGTCCAGACTTGACACATTGCAGATCAACTACCTGTGTATCGCCTTTGTGCAAGATTTCACATAAAATGGATTATGGTATTCTCATTTGGACCGTGAGAAGTTCCAGCAAGAGATTATAAGAATATGATTGATGAAACAGTTACCCTAGGAGAGTGGAAATAGGCCACTTTATCCAAAATTTCTCTCAATTTTTTATCATCCACTGGAGTTGCAGTCAGAGCACGACAGAGCTGACACGGAAAACACGTAGAAAGATTGGAAGTGTTAGTAATAGAGGCCATAAGATACGTTATCAAGCAGAAAAATCAACTTATATGTTGAATCCATAAGCTTTAGAGGCTTGGGTCTACTACACAAGGGCAAGATAACGGAAACCTCACCTGGGAATACGTCTGATTCTTCACACAAAGCCACTGGATAACATCGTAACGGAGACAGTCCATCTATAACCGAGAAGCAAAATACCGTCCAATAATTTCAACAACCCAGAACTAAACATGATGTGCAGGTAACGGTACAGAACAGAAACAGAAACTCTAGAAGTCGTATCAAAGAATGGAAAGAATGGAAAGAAAAGATTGTCAACATATACTGCTTGTGCTTTGGACACTGTAAATATTTAATATCGACGATGTGGACAACAATACGATTGAATTACAGATGCTGAACTCAGCATGGTTCCATCAAGAGACACGGAAATTTCTCACCTCCTCCAATCCCGTGTTGCGACGTTCACGAACAACCTGAAGGATATGAATCATATCAAGACGATATTTTTCTTCAGAAATATTTATTCACAAGAGGAAAATAAAAAAATCCGACACAATCAAAGCTCAAGACCACCTCGTCCTTGCCTAAACTCTAGTTCCTGCTGCCACTAGTGTCAGAGTATCAGTGACAAATAGAAAACAAGGCTCTAAATGGAACTGCTTATGAATGCACTGAACATCCTAGGATATCGATTTCTGGTCTTAAATCGATTATTGTGAATAATCTACAGTATTCTTTGCAAATGGCAATTGTTCATCAATGTCTCACTGTAATCTTTCAGCGGAAGACTAGTTCCTAAACAGGGACACAACTTAACTTTCAAATTGAGAAGTAACGAAAACGTTGAATATTTTAATGTTGTCAGATAACCATACAAAACTTTGTATCACAATAACTTACAAAATTTTCAAACCTCACAAGAGCACCTCTACTAGAATGCTTTATGAAGCACCGAGACTTCTGAACATGACAACTATCTCTGCACTATCTCAATGGACAGCGGTCGAGTTTACAATAATTTCAAGGATCTGTTTTGATAACTTCGGTAAAAATGAATTGCAAAACTGTAAAGGGGGAAGGTGGTTCACCAGCAAAACTAGTTTAATGAAATCGTGCACCAAAAGAAATTTTTCTCCTTCATTTTCATTCAGGGGAGTGGACACTAGCTCCTTAAGCTGTCAAGAAAATTAGAAATGTTAGTAATAATACTCAACACAAAGGTGGGTCTGCAGATAGAAAAGAGACTACACAACTTAGCAAAGCACTACGACTTGGATAGCCAGGCACGGATTTCCAGTATATTAACCACTCCTTCAACTAGTGATCCACGGACAGTAAAACCCAACGTCATAGTCGGAATACCTCAAAGCGCTCGGCCATACGCATAAATGCAGCACGCTCCATGTTTTCACGAGCCACAGTACAGAATTGCAACAACAAGATATCCATATCCATTGACCTAAGCTTGACAAATACGATTTCACTTAGTAAATGTAATAGAAAATGCAGAGATTAGTGATCTTGACTAAGTCATGCGCCAGAACAGATGACAACGCAAGCATCTATAAGTCTTCCTGCGTATTTACTCCAATATATGCACTGAACCTTTTCAAGAAAATATGCTGAGTCCTAAATCACCCCAAGATGCTATACACCTTGTTCCAATCCTATCCAGATAATGTTGATTTTATCGGCATTATTAACTTAGAATGTACATTCTCGTGAAAATCGAAATCTGGACACTGGACCATAGTCCAGGGTGTGTGACGGAAAAGATCCTAGTCCTATCTCTCAGGACTCTAATCCCAAAACGCAACGGTAATAGTGATTTGGATCCCTCCCATCGGAGCTGCTTTGGAGCACATACTTCTTGAATTAAACCATGCTTTCATTTCCCTTACTTCAGCCAAAGCAGTTCAGCAGGCACTGCATGTTGTGTTGCGATAGTAACTTACTGATCATGCCAAAAGCTTCCACGATATATTAGCTCCAAACGATTGAGTTCACCAGACACGTCGGTCCATCGATTCGCTCGAATCTACCATGAAAAACAGTATCAATAGAGTTACCTACTGGAGAAGAGGGAAATGGATTACAGTTTAAGGCTTTCAAACCATGAGTTATCAGAATAAAGTTATGAAAATCTAACACTATTCTCAAAGTTGCTCCACTGTTGTTAACACTCCAACGCATGAAACCATACAATCCAAAATAAAATTCTGATTAACACTATCCCAAGGTTGGTTACAAGAACTCAATATGTTCGAGGACAGAAAATATATGAATCAAAACAACAGACGTAGCCAGCCACCTGTGCCGTCCAGACCACTATGCGCAAAGGATGCTCCATCAATGCAAGCACCTGATCAGTCATGAACATGTTTAGGAGCAGGGACAACAATAAGATCATGAAAACCCAAAAACGCAACTTCTATTGCAGATTTTACTGCGGAAGATAAGATCATCAGCAGCTGAAATTTAAATAATCGGAGAACCATCTCTATCACACCTCAAAGTTGCAGAACACAAGTAATTCAAATTCTTTAACTGCCAGAGAGATTCAAACATTAATAGAACCCTTGCACTAGTGGAATACTTGGAACATACCTCCTGTTCTGAATAGTTCAGATTCAAACTAGAGAGAAATCCGTCGTTGACATCTTTCCAAGGAAACAGCACAAGCTTTGCTAATACGACACTCAACGTCCTGTGTAAAGGGACATGGAGGGATACGGGAGCACTGTGGGCTGTACTACTCAAGAATTTTAAAGTTGATTCCTGCACGTAACAGTATCAATGTGGGCATAAATGTCAACTCCTACCCAGAATTTATTTCCTGGGGAGCTCCATACAACGTTAAGCAGTAGAAAAATCTAAATTGTTCCAAAAAGCACTACGATGATTCCAAATTTCAGGAAGAAGAAACCAAAGAAGACAAAAGTTCACAAAACTAAACTTTCATGCTTTAATGTATCATTCAGAGAAACGACAGTGCTGCCACTTTTGTCCATATTGCTAGAGTGTAAAGTCGAAGGAACTTGAGTATCTGCAGAATTCTCACAAAGAGGCTACCTATATAGGTTCTACCATAGATATTCTCCAATTGCCATATAAGTGTGAAATATACTTAACGATGAGATACAGGGATAGGTTGATGGAACCAGCTAAAAGAACTCGCCTCATTTAAGTATTCACGCAGACGTTTCAACGTACAGTTAGCCGCTGATAGTAATGTTTTTCTGGATGTTTCAGTTGGATCCTCCAGATCAGGTCTACGAATTGAATAGCATCCAGAAATAAGCAGAAAGATGATAGCCATGATATGCATCTGCAAAAAACATAAACCACACATGGTCATAACAGGATCAATATTTCCTATCGCTGCTTTTGACCACGCTCACTACCGAAAAGCCAGATTATGGCTCTCTACATGTTGTATACATAGACCCCTATGACTAAAAATAGCTGGAACTTAAGATCTCCATCTCTTGAATCCGATTCTACAATAGGTTACACTGATGTGCATCTTTAAGGATATGGTGCCAAGAGCAGGCAAGGAGTTACAGACCTCCAGTTGAATACCCAATGTCCACTCAGTATTCTCCTCAAAATCGACATATTTTGCTGGATGATAGGGATTCATCCACTGCATAAAGGAAAGAAATGGATGCATCATAAAGTAGAAAAACAAATCCTGAATTATGCGCCCATAACACCTCTGGCGTTTCTCGGCAGCAAGCAACATGAGCTTAAAGACATGCTACTATTTATACAGCGACAGCATGCAATCAGACTCAACACCAAGCGACTGAAAAGAAGATCTAGTAACTTCAGAGTAACACATGAGCATGGAGATTTTCGAAGAAGGCTCACAAAAGAAAGGTGTAAAGACGAAAACCTGAAGTGGGACAAGAATATCCAGGATAGACACAAAGACATCAGGCTGCTTTTCAAACAGATGTTGAGTAACACACTGGTGAGCAAAAACCAAACGCAAGTCTCCTTGAGGCCTCAAATACACCTACAGAACATATACACGATGGAGCTCATCTTCAGAGCAGCGTTTACATGACGGAAAATCAATCAAGCATCTTCTACGACGATTGGAAACAGAAATATCTCTAACTCAAACCATAAACTAACCTCCACAAGTCCCCCTAGGATAGTAATGCAGCTCAGACCAGCAGAAATCTCCAACGAAATCATATCATCAAGTGAAAAAAAAAAAAAAAAAAAAAGAAAAAAAAAGGAGGAAAGAGATAGGATGAATAGTTGATTACGCTAGCAAAACCAAAACCTCAGTAGATCAATATAGAATTACTAGGGAAAAGTCATTGTAGATCAATTTGGCATGAACTTGCTTCTACTGACCTTGTTCTCAATTTTTGGATCTCTGAGGTTCACGACGTTGGTACCCCTGTCACACAATGGACGTCCACACGTAGAAATCAAACTCATTCAGACATATAACAACTCGAACAATGAACCAAGCTTATCGTGAGCATTGCAACCCTAAATAATGAATACGAATATATGCCTTGAATGCTTCAAACATCAGTAAACGTTTTCAGTAAATACCTTGCTAAGCAGCGCTTCAAAATTTTACCCAAGACCATGACAAATAATCTTAGTAAATTCTTGCTCTCGATCAACTCCAGATTGGGAACATTGAAAAGTTGCACCATAACTGCAACAAACAAGAAGTATGATTAAAACTACAAAAATAGGCACTATCATGAGAAAATATCACAATCTGTAAGAGACTCCAGTTCTTGTCAATGCCTTCAGCGGGAAAATTACATGTTGGTATACCTCTATCCAGGCTTGAATCAAGAGCTTTGAAGTGCCTCACAAGAGGATCATCATTTCTGACAATCTTTTCAGTCACGCTCTCGAGCATCATTTGATAGTGATCCATGAGTTCTTCAGAGTACTGCTGTTTAAACTTTGGATCGTACAGCATCTGCAGGAACAAGGTTGTTTCCTGCATATCCATAACGCAAAGGAATTCCAGAAAACCGCAGGCATGATTAACAGTCCAAATGAAACTGCCAACATCAAACAATTTGAGAAAGCACAGGAATACAGCAGCTCATTATAGGCCAGACAATAAAGGTAAAATCCCCGAGACAATGCTACAGTCATAGTTTCAAAGATCCGTCATATATCGGAGTAGTAAGTAAGATCACGCTCATGCAACAAATTTGAAAAACATTACCCCTTCCATGATGTCTTCTGGCATACTAGCGAACGTTTTCATTAGAATCTGTAAAGGAGTTTTCACCTGCTGACAAAGAAGAAGCTTATTAGAGCAATGAGTCGAACTATCTCAAGTTTCAGTTCAAGAGTGAGGAATAAAACAAGATAAGATATGGCGCTAACTTTTTTCTGGAACATTCTGAAGGAAGACTCATGACAAGTTCTTCGAAGTAATCTGACCGAGTAACCTAAATTATTTTTGATTTATTTACAAACAGAATCGTCAAACTCATATCTAACGTACCGCAAAAACGGCACAGGCAGTACTTGGAAAAAATTAAGATTATGCTAAATTCCATGCAAACATCTCTACTTGTCGTGAGATTCAAAAGATTAAGTCTGATTTGAGCACCATACCTCTCGCATCTCCTTATCCTTGGCATTCCTCTGAACAATTTCGGAACACACAATTTTGCGGAGAGCATCCACGGAACATAGCTGAAAGAGGAAGTTCCACTGGAAACATCAGAGTAACACCAAACAAATTCGAACGTTTTGAAGCATACTTCAGCTACAAATGATTTTAGAATTGAATATAATTCAAAAGCATGAGTATCATGCTACTCAACCTTTGAAACTGACATTTCGAACAAAATGCCTCGCTAATCTCAAAGATGTAAAACCAAACAATAAAGTTCAGGTCCTCAAAAAGCAATATCTTAAGAAGTTCCCGACACTCACCCTCTTAAGCCAGTTGAGATAAATAGTAGCCACCTCTATCTTTTTCTCTGTAGAAACTGGTGGTCCTCCCTTAGTTTCTGGAATGTAGCTGACGATAAACGAAAACATAACCAAAACGCTGCTCACTGGTACACCCAATATCAGCTATTTGAGGAAAAAGTGCTTGCTCAGAAATAAGACATTCAATTAACTACTCGTGTGAATGCGGCACTCTATCATGTAGATGTTCCCACGAAAATGCATAATATTCAATATCGATACATTCATGACAGAGCCAAGTTGTTTTAATCTCATAAAATACATGGATTGTAACCTCTCAAGATACACCTCGTCAACAAACAAATGAAATGTTCTGAATAAGAAGTGATCTTCCTCCAATCCCATAATTGATTAAGCAATCACGCCAACGGTGATTTTTGTTTGGAGGAGAATAAGACAGTACATAAAATGTACACATATATAGTCTTTGTCGTTTTACATAGGACCCAAACAATAGTAAGCCATGAGTGGTTGTTCCGAGAGCAAGCTCTAACCTGAAAGTCTTGAAACACGCTCCAGATCAGCGGGTACACTGGATTCCGGACGATTGCCGATCCGGTGAGCACTACAAAACCTGTCCAGTACACACCAAAATCTCTTAACTTTTGCAAAAAAAATAGGAAAAAATACTGTCGCATTTTCAAGAAGCTACAACTCAAAAATCTTGGTTTGGACACAGATTACTTGTGGATTGTGAAATTATCGATAAACTAGAAGAGACCTTAAACTCAAACGGACAAGCATCTAAAGTTTAACCCCAGCCCAGTTTTCAGACCAGTCAACAGTTACAAAAACATCTAAAAAAATTCAAAATTTCTTCCATCAGCTTAGGATTTGGACAGATGTGGAAGCACAGGCTTGCGAAGCACTCATCCTAATACTTAATCCTGACTAGGTGCGACATCATATGATAGCTTTAAAAATTGTTGTGCTTACCCAGAAGGTTTCCAAGCTTCTGGATACCCGCAGTCACAGCACCCGCCTGACTCACTGTGATACATTACTGCATTTTTTGTCCTTGTGTTAGTTGGTGTAAGCCAAAATCGCAGATGGCACAAGCCACAAGTTAATTCCCAGGTCGGAGAATGTAAGAATCAGATTTATCCCACAAATCCCTGGGATTACTGATAGTTCTATGCAAGCAGACCTTGTCTGTGACGTAATTGACCTTATGTGAAACTACGTCAATTAAATCATATCAAACAACCAAGTCACATCAAAAAAGCATGGATCAATCATAGACTATACGTGGTTACATTTGCTCACCATAGTCATGATTTACATGTTGGCCTCTCGTGAAACAACCCATGCAAATAGCACTGCCAAACAATCACGCAAACGCTAGACATCAGAATGAGATTTCTTTTGCAAAACTCAGAACCAAGAAAATCTTTTCAGTAAAAAGTGCAATTTTAGACCATCGTGCATTCAGCCTCATGGTCGAGGCTCTAAGCTATGAGACTGAACAGTGATCGGCAATGATGAGACAAACCTAGAGTCATTAACTTGGCAAGTGCGGCAACGATAAGCCACAGTTTTCTTAGTCCACACCGTCGTGCATTGAGCCTGTCCAGTGGACTGCAACGCTTCCAGGTACTGCGAAAATGAGAGATTGGGAGGACACATTCGCTTTTCGTACACACGAAGTCTTTCCTGCGCCTTCTCCGGACTGAAGCATTGCGACCACAAGGAGAGGCTCACGCTGCACATTTTCACCCGCCACAGCCACCACGCATAGAGCTAGACAGAGGAAGAGAAAACGGGGATTTTGAAGCACAGTAAGAGCACCCGTTCTGTCAGAGAATCTTGCAATCCAGGTAGCCACACGAATCGGAGCTGACCTAATATAATTCGCAAATTCGTGAGAATCGCCGTGTGAATTCCGAGCGACACCAGAGCCACCCAGTCGGATAAACCTGCAGGCATGCGGGATGGGAATCAAAGGACCAAGAAAGCACGCCATAAGCAGGCTATTGAGGAGGCGAAGAGCTTGGAGATACATAGAATCGACTGCGTGCCATGAGGAACCAGCAAATCAACCCAGGCCGCACCAGTATCTCCTCCAAATGACAACGATCTCCTCCAATAAATTCTCGCTCAAAGACACCTAATTGCTCACAGCCATAAATTAGAAGGAGGCCCTGTTTCGCGATGGTCCAGCGTGCCGTATCCAGAATCCCATTCCAATATGGATTCGAAGCAACAAGCCACATACCCAGGTGGTGCACTCCCGAATTAAATACGTCCAACTAGCATTCGAAACAAACTAGATGACAAAATCCTCAAGCTGTAATGGTTGCACGCCCAGTTTGCCTCCACCCCACCTTCCCCTTCATACCCACATCGATATCACAATCGTCAATCAACCAGCCACAGCCGTAGCCCTCTCTTCCACACACACACACACACAGTGTGCTGTGAGACCGGGCACCACGAATCCCAAGCCTACAGTGCACTGAAAGCACTCCAGCAGCTGACACCCTAAGGAATCCAAGAGGAAAAACAAAGGCTGCACTCTACCTTAGATTTCAGAATCCCGACAGATTCCTTTGTTCCCAATCTGCCTTCCCTGCCTGCCTTACACCCATCCCAGACATCGAAGCTCTAACCCTTCCCTTCCCTTCCCTTCCTCCCCTTCTGCTTCCAAACCCTGGCTCTGACCTTTCACGACTTCTCCTGCTCGTCCTCCTCCTCCTCCTCGGTGGTGGACTTAGCCAATTTCACGCATCCGGAATTGACGAGTCCTCCTGAACAGGTCTTGCACATCCACATTCCCACACACACCCACACCAAGAGAAGAAACATAAACAGAAACAGAAACAGAAAGAAAAGCTACAAGTGGGATGAAGGGAGAAGATGAGGAGCAGTGCTTCACATCTCCCCAATCGTATATTCGGGTGGTCCCCGATTATCGGAATCTCTTAATTTCGGGAAGTCGGTAAATTCAATGAAAAGACCTCCTCCTCCTCCTTCTCAGAATGGAAAATTCGGGCAGCACAACAGAGGTGGAGAAGGAGAAGGAGAGGAGTGTGACAGAGCTGGGGCACCGGAGCACTCTTCCTACTAATACTACTCTTTCTTACTTACTTGCTTCTGCGTCGTCGGTGACGACACTAGAACTACTACTTCCTTCCCACATCGCAATGAATGCATGAATGTGGTGGACACTTGTTTCGCTCATATTTCACACAGGCAATAAATCAATATGTCTGTTTCTACGAGACACGGCGTCCCTCTCCCTTCCCTTGGGTGCCCAAATCATGCCCGTTTCTGTGCCTTTCTCTTTGTTACTTTTATCTCCCCGTTTTTTCCCCCCTATTTTCTCTCTTTTCTCTTTCTTTCCTTCTGCATAATGAAGGGGCTCTTGGATGTATTGGGAGACTCTGATTGACCATACAGCAAAGCAAAGCAAAGCAGGATAGATGGATGGATGGATGAACACATGGGTGGATTAATGTTTATGTATATATAACTGGATGGATGGATTGGTGGATGGATGGATTGGTGGATGGATGGGTTGGTGGATGGATGGATTTGTGGATGGATGGATTGGTGGATGGATGGATTTGTGGATGGATGGATTTGTGGATGGATGGATTTGTGGATGGGTGGATTTGTGGATGGATGATAATGGTGGTGTATTGTTCCACCACAATGGGGGTATTTGAGTGACACCCATGTTCCTAGTTTTTTCTTCTTCTTCTTCTTCTTCTTCTGTTTCCTCATTATTCAGCACTTCTTGTGGCATGTTTCAAACTTTTTGTTCCAATTTAGCTTGACTTCATTCAATGAATTGGCTCCAGATAGATTGATTGCTCCATCTAAAGTCCAACTATATTTTCCTTTTAGAAATTTTTGTTGGTAATGCCATGTGTGCTTCTGCATGGTCCAAAAGCATGCTACACAGTTGAGGGGTCATAATGTTTTTTATCTCATATATATATATATATATATATATATATATTAATAGTTCTAAGAAAAATAAGCAGCCTTGACTAAACTAGTATAGGCTTAATCAATATAACAATGACGTATTCTATTTTTATGTTCTTTGAGCGACAAAGCATTCCCAAATTGATATTTAAACAAAAAAAATAAAATAAAATAAAAAAAAAAAATAATGTTTAGAGTAAAAAGTAAAATTTCAATTGGTTCCATTGCATGAATTTTGGCTTTAATTGTCTAAAGCAATGGCTTTGTACCACGTTAGTCAAATTCAGGTTGATTTTTTGGCTTGTGTATTATATTAAAATATTTTCTAATTTAAATGGAATTTGGAATAAAATATTTTAAATCATTTAGTAATTTAAATAAGAGTAGAAGATACGTGATTACAAAGTAATATTATAACTTTCTTAATGTTATATTATCTTAGGTAATATAATTCGTTTCAATAAAAAAAATATATACATATATATATATATATATATATATATATATATAGTTTTGGTCAAGAGATTAAAAACTCTTACAAATCAAAGATCTCATCATTTAAAGTCTTTGTAACAAGGAAAGAAAGGTTGGTATTAGGGATCTTTGCTTATCCAAATATAGAAAATATTTAAGATTTGAAATACATATGTTTTTCAAACACATATATTTCAATAGACATTGTTTATATATTTATTAATATTTTTTTAGTTTCTATACTTTTAAAAAATAAAAAAATACTATAATATAATATTGATTTCTAATTACAATTTAAAATAATAATAAGAGCCATGAACTATTGGATGTTTTAAGATACCTATTTTTAAAAGAAATTTTTATTTAAATAAATTATGTCAACCAAATTCAATGTTAGTCAAGTTGATAGAAGATAAAATCTAGATATACATAAGGATAATCTTAGATTATAAGAGATATTGTTCTTCAATATTAAATTTTGAGCAAATTGTGAAATATAAGAAAAAAATTTGGAAAATATGTGTAGTTCAGGTAAAGAGATTAGAGTATATTAAATAGTATTTGAGCTTAAAACAAGAAAAAAGAAAAAGAAAAAAAATCTAAACCTTGCAGAAATTTGTAGAGAGAATATAACCAAATACAATAATGTAAGATAGCAAGACCAAAGAACAATTTAACAATGCATTGAAACAAACATATTTTATTTGTAAAATATACTTTTATAAATACAAGGACAAATATTGTAGAATAAAGAGTCATCTTTTGTTAAAACTATGTTTTGTTTAGACCGTTTTGTGTAACTAAATTCTAAGAATTTTAAGTATGATTAATGGTCAAACTTATTATTATTATTTTTTTATTGTTTTTTTTGCTCAAAGAAAATCCATTCCATATAAAAAGATTCATAATACAATAATTTCATAATTGCCTATTCTAAAAAAACACACCCTCCAATGACAATCAAGTGACCTTTCATGAAAGCTATAAAAATCAATAACAAATTGACTTACAAAAGATGTAGGATTTTAAATATTAAACAAAGTAATTACTTTGACATTAAAATGATTCATGCTTATAGTCTTGAAAAATCACAATTTTTGTAGAAATACACACTTTGTCCAAACTCGGATTAGTATCAATTGTGATATCCATATCAATGCTTTATATATCATAATAAGAAAATATTGTAGGTGGAGCCATAAAATTTAATCTCAATCATTTAATCTTCATTAACTAAAATTAGTTATTTAATCTTCAATAATGTCTGAGTTCATGGAAATTATGAATACATCTGATAAAAATATATAATTGAATTAAATTCGAATCATGTGTACTCCACTTAATTCTTTGTAAACCACAAATAGCTATTCAAGCAATAGTCGACTAAGTAAAAGTGATTTCTAAAGTACCTATTAAGAATCAAGCTAAGATATTCAAGTCTACAATATAAAAAAATGGACCATCTCAAGAAACCATCATCACAACCATGGCCTTCATTCCAACCCCCCCTCCCCCATTCTCAGCTCTCATTCCAATTCCCCTAATTTTCTCTTGTTCCTCACAATAGAATGAGTTGGTTTAATAAATAGGTGGGTCATTTTAACATTTCCTTATATACATACATAGAGATATATAAGAAATATTGCAGCAAAAGACATAAGAATTTAAGTGTAAAGTATTTCCACAAGACATAGAAAATATTAAATACATTATATTACCAAACTCTTGTATGACAAGTGAATCTGGAGGAAGAAGGGAATAAAAACGGCAGGGGACGAGGGGGGGGGGGGGTTCAGGATGCGAGCGAGAGAGCTCAATATCCCGACAGCTCCTCCTCCTCTTCCGTCGCCTAGTCTCGTCAGACTGTTTGTAGTTGGCCTGCCACGCAAAATCTATGCTGTACAACCTACGACGGAATGGATGGAATGGAGTGTGGAGGGAGGGAGCGATTAGGCAACAACTGGCGAATCCCTGAGACCAGGGCTTTTTCTCTTCGTAGCCTTTCCGTGCTACACTCCCCGTTGTCGTTTGCCTGATGTTGCGTGCGTGCGTGAGAGCGTGCGCCGCGATCTATCACAGCACACACGGCTCTTGTGCCGAATCCGGAGCCGGATCGAACTGGACGAATCCACCACTTGCCAGCACGGTTCTGCCGGTTTTTCCAGACGGAATGGACCGACAAGTGTCGGACGCCGCCCTTCATCCTCCCCGCGTCGTCATCGTCCGTGATCCTTCGTTGACGGCATCGCTGTTGCTGCGGAAGCCGCTTTAGGGTTTCGTGCCCCGGAAAAAGCGGTTAACGAGCATTTTCCACATCATGTGCTAACAAAAAATATTGATTACAATTCGGACTTTTGAATGATGCAAAATACATGTGGGCTGGATAGTTATTGAGTTAATGCTTTATTTTTAGGGTTTTAGATATCAATGGAGCACTATTTTGTCAGAGACCAACTCTGTCAAAATAGTGCCCCTATTGATTGTGGAAGTAGACCTTGTTGGACTGCAAAGCAATCCGCGTTTGTTCACTCTCTCATTCATTTCTTCACTCTTTGTTACTGTTTTATATGTAAAACTACTACAACTATTCCATGATTTCCTTGCTAGTTCTTGCTTCTTCTTGCTTGTATGTATTATAGTGTGCAGTTGTTTGCATCCTTCTTTTGACTTTTTGACTTTTAGTATACATTGAAAATTTTGAGTTAGTTAAAATTAATATGTTGTTGCATGAAGTTATTCATCTGCTTGCATCGATGTAGTAGTACATGTTAAAAATATCAACCACAATTTTATTGAACTTTGGGAGATTTTTGGATGGAGAACTGAACACAAAGTTTTAGTCTATAGGTTGATATCATAAGTTTTACTTAAATCATCAAATTGTCAAGAAAATAATAATACTGGTACTAAGTAATAACTAATGGAACTTCAACTGATTGTAATAATTGTCATACATATTATATAATCAACACTTTGATATTTTGTATAAATGAATATTAAAACATTCATCTGTTAAATTTTAAGTTGATAATAAAAACATATTTGAAAAAACTTCCCCATTACAATCCAAGCTTTTTAAAGTAATATATTTTTTTTTTCTGTTTTTCCGGCAATGTATTTACAAGTTGATTGATTTGATTAATCTTTAGCTAAAGGTTGCTCTCTAAACATAGGAAGTAATTAGCAAGGCGTTTCCAGTTGTAATCTTCTAAAAGACACAAAGTAAGTCTTTCTTTTACCTTCACAATAAGTTTTTAATCACTCTTGTTTGTTTTTTAAGCAGCTTGAAAATTCTATGAGGATCAATAACTCAAACTACTTTGGCTTTTGACATGAAGATAAAACGTATTGAATTAATGTGTAAAGGACTATAAGTAATGGGTTCTTTTATTCATCAAAATAAAACAAATATATATAATTTTTGTATGTAATTTTTAGGTCTTAGAGTAGCTTTCTATTTCTGAATTTTATTTTATAATAGGAAAGATGGAACAAATTTGACAATAGTGTGTAGGCTTGTGTATATTTCTTTTTTTTCTTTTCAAAAAAGTTTTTCTCAGTATATTTATATCTTGATTTGTTTTTTGGAGAACATTTTAGACTATGGATCGCAAACATACAAATATAAATTAAGTTATCCATTGAAATTATAAAAACTAACAAAGGAAATGTATGAAAAAAATTGTCTACCTACTTTGGTACATGTGCAACCATTACAAGTTTCACTATTTCCAAAAAATGCCTCCCAAATATCAAGGACACATGTCCAAATACCATGTACACAACAAATGAGTCAGTTTTGGCCCCACCCCTAAAACTCCTCAATTGCTTAATATCTTGGACAATTTCACATAAGTAGAACAAGATTTTCTCAAAAATTAAAATTTGTGATTGTTATTTTTTTAAGTTGGTAGCATTAAGCTTTGCTAGGTTAGCTTGATTGTGCAAAGGTACATTAATTCAGATATACATCTCTATCACCGATATTTATTTGACTTGTTTCAAATAGTAAACAATAAATAAAGAAGTGCAGTTTGATATAAGATAAATATGTGAGTTTCATACTTGTAACTATATATATATATATATATACACACACATATTGGCGTATTTTGAAAATAAAAATTTATTCATAATAGTCATGAAGGAAAAATATTTTAATTTTGTTTTAAAAATTCTTGATATATATATATATATATATATATATATATATATATAATGTTTTAATTAAAAAAAAATATATTCTAAATTGATTTCAAAATAATTACTGATTCTTGTTAAGTATAATTTGTAATCATTGTTGTTAGAATTTTTTAACACTGAATTGTATATTTAAAAATATTTAAAAAAACAACCTTAATGATAAGAATAACTATACTGTGCTAGTTTTGAAGTGCATGATTAAATTTTATTGATTTAAATAAAAAAACTGTTAACACAGATTTATCAAAAAAAAATAGAAGAAAAAATTGTATAAATAAATAAATAAATATATATATATATATATACACACACACTAATGGAAACTCATGCTGTTGGCCACAAAAAAAAACATTGTAAACTATGTGTTGTAAATTAACCTTTTGTTTGAAGCTTTATATAACGTGAAACTCTATGTTGCATGTAGTTTCACTATATTCTATGTTGTTCCATGCCATGGTGCTTTAGAGTTCCACTTCTAATAATCTTATATTGCTACTCTCTGCAACCTAGAGCAACAACATGCAGATTTTGATCTTTGATTGATCAAAAGTTGAGTTATTGCTTCACTTTTACTTTACTTTTGAGATATGCAATTAATCAAAGATGGTTTTGTCTCCTCTAGTTTATTTCATTGATTTATCCTTGTGAGTTGTTTTGTATAAAGAATACATATATAAATACATATATAAACATCTATTTTATTTCTATGCACACCATGGGAAAAATTGTCTATTTTTTATTCAATTAACATACAACTTTACAAATTCAATTTAAAACTTGTATACTTCTAAATTTCAAACTAACAACTACAAACTAATAAAAAATCATTCAAAATATATAAACACTTAAATTATTTTAAATTTATTTATTACTAACTTTATTTACATATTTATCACATACATATTTTCTAAATTTAGTTTGATTTATAAAATAATATCATAAATATAAATTATTCAAAATAATATTTTAAAAAAAATCTACACACTACAATTTGTACCAACTTCTAAAAAGTTATAGAATCTCTTAAAATTTTTAAGTATTTGTAACATATATGGTAGATTTTTAGAAGTCCAAATTGATTTTCAAGGTCTTACTACTGTTCATAATCTTTATAAAGTTTCAATAGAATCAGAAAATATTCTCTTTTGCCTTCTAAAAGTTTTTATTGAAGATGTTTTTGACTTTTAGAACATTTTTGGCTACTAGGACTTTTATTTTAAAAGATCTAATAAGACTAAATTTTAATAACATAAATGTAGAAACAAGACAATCAATACTTTTAACTTATTAATATAAAATTTAAAGCAATTTAAGTAAGAGAATGTTAAATAGACCTATGTTTTTACTTAATCAACATGTTCATGATAAAGATATGATAATTATAATAAATTGGTTGATTTTTATTGGTTTTGGATCTAATAATAGAAAAATAAATGTAGATGTCATGGTGAATAGGATGGGTGGATAAATTTTGTAAAAGCTTAGATCTATTTAATATTCTCTTTTAAGTATTGCCTTATCACCAATTTTGATCTAAGTTTGTTTTTAATTTTATATTATTTATATTCTTTATATTATTTATCTTATTTATCTTGGTATCTTGGTCCCTTGAACTTGCATTCTTAATAATTGCAATATTGAAGAATACTACCATGAGTTTAAAATTATATTAAATATTTTTTTAATTTTTATTTTTTTTATAGAAATTGGTTTTATTTTTATTTTTTTCTTTGCATAAACTCTTTTAATGGATTACACCAATTTATCTTATAATAATTTAAAAATAATTATAAAAATATAATTTATTTTTCTAATTTATTTTTAACACTTATTATCAAAATATGTTTTTAAACCCCATTAAAAATTCTTACTTAAGTTTAAATTATATCATTAATAGATGTTGTAATGTAATTAAGTAGTCTTGTTTCATAGTTTTTAAAAATTTAAAGAATTAATATATATATTTATAAGTATTTATTTATAGTAATAAGTTAAATTTTTCTATTAATAATTAATAAGCTTTATAATCAATACAAAATCCCATATATTTCAATATCACAAATAAAAGAAAAAAAGTAAAGAAAATCTCAAAGATTTTAATACAACTCTTAAAAAGAAGGTATTTTAAAATTTTAATGATTAAAATAAAAGTAAAGATTTTATACATATTTAGGTATAAATACATTAAAACTCAAAATATTTTATTGCTTTCAGCAATTTGAAAAAAAATTGATTTGGAACAATTCAACTTAATTTTAAAGTATTTAATATATATTTTATTTAATTCATAATTTTATATATATATATACATATATATACATATATACATATATATATATATATATATATATAACTCATCCCACATAATTCACTATGCCAATGCCAAATGTTTGTTTGCTAACACTTGATATAGGAAAAAAGAACTTAGTGATAACTTGAAAACCATGATAGTTTTTGAGATTTGGATTAGTTTTTAAAAAAAAATTAAAACAGAAAGATAAAAAAATGCTGGTGATTTTTAAAAGACTCAAGGTTACTTTTATATTGTACAATTTTAAAGTAACTTCTAATCTTTGATTGCCCAAAAGAAACACCATGTATATTTTCTATTGATTTTAAGTCACTACATTCTCATTTTTGTAGTTTTCCTAAAAGTTTTGTATACTTTTATTTAAATTTTATTATTTTCCACCTTGGATAGTTTTTCTTCGAATTTGGAATTTTAGAGATTGAGTTAAAGAATAAATTTCATGTCTATCTAAAATTTTTGCATCAATTATTTTTTTAAGGATTAAGTGTTTGTTTTTTTTATATTATTGATATTATTATTGTTATTATTTTTTTTACATTGTTATTTGTACAATTTGACAATATATATATATATTATATAAAAAAGTGTTGGATTAAGTTATATTATAATAAAAAAAATCAATTTTTTTATAATGTTAATATTTTAGAACAAAGTTGTGTTTAGTCCAAATACAAAACAACCATGTTTTCCAAGGACTAGATAGACAAATAGTCACCTAGGTGTTAGATGGTAAAATATAACATATTTAACATGACAATCTTAGAAAGAAATCTCAATGCTTGATGATATAGTTGGGGGTAAAAATTACATTAGATAATATGTTTTGTGTATTATTTGAAAATAGATATGAAGACATTAATGTTAATTTGACAACTCAATAGTATTTCTACTCATGTATAGAACATGATCAATGATTGCTAGATTTATTAATTGCTTTCATACAAAGTATAGATCCAAATTTTTCAAAAATACAATTTAGTAGATTTTGGACTTTTTGAACTATCAAAACAACTTAATATTTGACTTTCTCTTGTAGAATTCATCTTTAGAAAGAATGACAATATCATAGACACATATCTAATTTAAGCAAATAAAAGTAAGTAGAACTAGACTAGATAAATAACATGTTCCACAAAAAACATTTGAAAAGCTTGCAAACTAAAAATTAGATCTATGAGTGTATCATATTGTTATATAAACTTCTTGTAAGAGTTATTTACTTCTAGATAGGTTCTACAAAAGTTTCTTACAACTTAGACACTTAATTTACAAACCTTGTAGTCTTCAAAAAATCTTGCATAATCTTCTTGTTAGCTATTATATATGCAAACAACCTTAGTTATACTCAACCTTGTTAAAGTCAACTTTGGGTTATAATTAACATATTTTGCCAATTGCACTTAACATATAAAAAGAGAAGCAAGATTGATGCCACCTTTAGTCTTGTTAATGATTTTTTTATTTTTCAATCTTAATTCAATTGTATCTAATTTCTAAAACTCAACATTATCTATTCTGGTATTTACATATCTTTGTTATCTTCTAACTCAATTCTTATTTATACATAAATATATCACGTTTTGACAAACTTATTTAAACTTATATTCTTGATATTTAAAAAAAAAATACTTGATATCCATCTTGGAGATGTTAATTGAAATAGATACCAAATTATCAAGTTCACCTTATAAAAGAACAATTAATCATTCCTTGGATTGTATTGCAGTAAAGAATCATCGTACAAAAAATTGAAATTGAAATTTTGCACTTAAAATGTGTCTCACATTCTCCACACATGAGAGATATAATGCACACTTCAGAGATCTTTATACCTACGTGACAAGGTGACAGAACACAACTTTTATATCCTTTGATTAGATAAAATTGTATAACTTGTATTTTTCAACCAATCCAAAGATATAGAAATTGTGGCCTCTCTCTCACCTTGTCCACTTAGTACAAAAACCCCTCACTCATTCCTAAAACCGTGACTGGAACCCTAATCACTCCTCGCTCATCCCTAAAACCGTGACCGAAACCCTAAACACTGCTGAAACCGTGCGGCGCTGAAATCACGGCAGAGCACTGCGAGAGAGAAAGCTCATTCTTGCATGCAGAACGCACCACGATCGAGAGCCGGAAGAGCGAGCATGCCGGACCCAACGCGTCATTGACCCCAACTTGCATCGCCGTTTGGAATTAGTGAGCACCGAGAACAGTAACATCGCCGTTCGGAATTAGTTAAGATCCAGAACTGATGGGAATACCAATGAGATTGCGGTGACATTGAGGTCGAAGACTGACGCTGCGTTGCTCGCCCCCACCAAACACACTGCGGCAGAAATAGCATGAAAGCAACGCGGACAGGAAGCACGCGAGGGAGATTCGTTGCCACTGATCTGGACCATGACGATGGCACCATGCATTAGGGTAAACAGGAATCCGTTTCTGAGCACTACCGAGATGTGAGTCTCATCAAGGTCAAGCTTCAGCTGCTGGTTTTGAAAATGGGGACGGGCAGCTTCCGTTGTTGACTGTCAGGGATTGCTTCTGGTTGCTGATGCAGACGACTTCGCCGAAGCTTGGGCCTTTTCCGATGGAATGCTTCCCATTCCTTGAACTCCAGGAACTCTTTCACCGACAGGTCGACTCAACCAGTGATCCTTGACAACAGCTCTTCGGTGTCTATTAGATTTACGAGTTAGCTTTGATCAGACGGAATGGTGTTTGGTTTAGCTGACGCAGCCTGGCTGTGCAGGTGAACAGGTTAAACTGGGTTCGGCACTGAATCATCAAACTCGGATTTCGAACCATTTTGAAGCAGAGGACGACTCTGAAAGACGAATTATAGCGGATGTCATAATCATGCGCCCTGTCAATTTCAGCCCTGCAGAGGAGAGAATTGCGTCCTTGAGTGATTGGGCAGGTACGTCAGGTAGGCCGATCTCGTTACCCCCACGGATAACAGCTTTGGGGCACAAGGCTTGCAAGGATGACGCACAACGCCGACGAAGACATGACACTGACATGGGGGCAGGCTAACATATTAAAAGCAGTCGTATCAAAGGAAGAAGATGCATATTAATATTACAACTGCTCTGCGATAAATAAAATTGCGAACAGATACTAAGCTCTTGGCGTGCCATGTATATCAGCAAAAGCAAAAAAATTAAGCCACATCGATGCAAGCGGATTTGACCAGAGGCTAGGGCACAAGTCACGGCAATTCTATGTCTCAGAATGTCTATCAAAGTGCAGGACTATTAGAACTTGGAAGGTTCTACCTTGCAGAACACTCTTCAGCTGGCTTTCACTGGTAGTTGTCTACACCTAAGTCGTTCACTGCTACCATTAATCAATTCCGAAAATGCTGCTAAACGCAATTCACATGCGTTGCCTCCAGCCACGGTGCAACCTGAGAATATTGATTACACTAGGGTCGAGAAAGAAGATGAGCAAGGCTCCTGTGGCCTCGCAAGCCATTTTGTAGTATTTTCTTTCCTAGAACCAAGTCTGCTTCACATGGGCCGAATGACAATCGAATCTCATTCGAAATCCGCAAGGTAGATCAATCAAGCAGACGAAGCCAGGTAGTCCAATAAATTTGACGTAAAACACAAGTACGTTGATCCCATTCCTCCATCTTGGACATCAGACTGCACACAAAGAGATGAGTCAAAAGGAGAAGATAAACAGGTCACGTCATATAACGGCATGAGGCCTCGACCAAGTTACAGTCGGGCATCATAAGAATTAATCGTTCCCAATAAATATTTAAAAGAGCATCATATGTTGCAAAGCCATAATACTCTAAATATTTTAGCATCGTTGACTTTGCCATGTTTGTAACTCGTGTGTTCCAAAAAAAAGAAATGCCATCCAAGAGTGCCAGAAATTGAGCAAACCGATAAGACATCTGCATCAACAATCACTGGAGTAGTAAAGAGAGCTTTACCTCGACTGAATTATAAAGTTCAGTTCCAACGCCGACTGAGAGAGACGAGTGGCAGAGATCAGCAAGAAATTAAGGATCGGCAGAGTCGATGTATCAGGAGGGGTTTTCTGATGTTCCAAAGCTCTGTTCTTCTCAGAACCAAATGGCAGCCTTAACCTTCGAAGAGCAAACTTATTAATAGAAATTTTATGCCGCAATCCTCGTACCCATGATCATCTAGCAGTCATTGCAGTGAGCATGATGCTAGGCTTCAGTATTGGCTTCATACGAGTGATGAGCTTAAATGTCTCCTCGGCTTCCACTTGACGCTTAGGATCACCTTGAGCAATTGCAGAGGTTCGATCAGGATGAAATCTAAGAAGGGCCTTCTTGTAGGCTGCATTAACCTGCCAGAGTCAATCAGGTAATTTAATCCACATGGCCAATATAGATATATATATATATATATATATATATATATGAATCATCGTCTGAAGTTGCATCAGTAGCCCCGCGTCCCTAAGTGCAGGAGATGAGAAGCTTTAAGCACCAAGCTCATGGTATGGCTTCAAAGAGTAAAAGAAAAAGTAGAAAAGCAGCCGACTTCAAGGGAGTGCTTAAGTGTCCACATCTTGTTGTTGACAGACTTACGTGCTCAGTATATTTTTAAATCATCTATGTCTTACCTGTTGCGCAGATGGATATTTACCACCTTCGACAGGAATCTGGAGGCGGCGAAGCAATGAGGTCATATCCCTGCACTCTGAAGCCAAGCGCTCAAGATCAGCCTGCACCTTGCCACGCAGCTGGTCCTTCATTCCCATGTTCTTTTCCTCCTGCTCTCACAAACCAACGATTGTAAAAACCAGATTCTTCTTTCAACCCCGAATCTCGAAAAGTATTGTACATCCAACGATGAGAAGAAAGAAATTATGGAAACTTGAGTCTATTGTTGCATCTGTTTCTTAAATGTAAATATACAAGGAACTCTGTTAGATATTCGAGTACAGATTACGATTGTTCAACAGCAACCTCTTGTTATGGTTTCACATACCCTCTGCTGCGTAAGACGAATCTCCTCCAGTCTCTGCTTCTGCCGTAGTTCAACCTCATTCTTCCGTTCGGTTTCAGCCCTCTTGCGCTCGCGCAATCTTTGAGCCTCTAGAGCCTACAAGTATTACACTTCAATTCAGACGCTGAAGCAGTTTTTGAACAGAACTATATGAAGGGCAATGGGAGTCATGAGACCCAATTGAAATCGCAAGCATCCATTGCCGAAGAAATCGGAGCTACATGGCCTAACAACTATTTCATCACCACAGCCATCCAAATGCTTCTTACAGCACACCAAATGGTCGAGAAATAGAGATTTGGTATGCTCCATAATGTAACACCAACCTGTTTCTGCAACTCCTGCATTCGATTTGCCCACTCTGCTTCATCCGCCAGCTTAAAATCAGTAGTTTCTTTTAGCTTCTCACGCGCTCCCACTAAGTCCTGCCCTGCTGCAAAATCAGAAGCAGGTTCCAGTCCCCCGGAATCTCTGTTACTTTGATTATCAACGTCCATGTGCTTTACGCCAGCCGTGCCCTGTGCCACTTGCCCACTCGTGCTTGCTCCATCAGTCCCGTTACTGCGGAATGTAAAATGGTTCGCAGGAGCATCGTGGATGTCATCTGGCCCAAGCCGTCTCTTGCAGCCTTTTCTAACATCGGTTGAACATGATGCCCTAGCGGCATGCATGTTGAAGATCAAGATATTCTCACCATTGGGAAAGACCGAATTACTTGACGTTTCATGTAACTCTTGGTCATCTGCTGCAAAGACGGGATAGCTTCTCTTAGCAGAAGCATGATATTTGGCTGCAAAGACAGATGCAGCAGGCTTTCTGCTCCCAGACGCAACTTCGTCATGTTCTGTGTTGTCATGCTCCGTAGGTTCGACCTCTGGAGTCTGAACCACCGAATCTGAAGACGTGGAGGTACCCTCCGACAGGTTCGGAAAGCTAAGATCTCTCGCTGGACTGACGTTGCCATTCGACTGAACCGTTTCCGCCGCTGGAGAGTCCCCACCTAAAGTTGCGGATGAATCAGTTTCTCTTCGAAATCTTGCTGATTGTGGTGGCCGAGGGTCCCAACCATATGTGCCAGCTTTAGACCCCTCACTCTGCATGGGAGGGCATGTTCGACGCCGAAGTGTAGCTTCCTCCCACTGCCTGCGAAGGTTTTGTTGGGAATCTTCAACGATATCAGGTGCCAAGTAACCATTCCTTATTTTTCCATTCCTAGGCCTTTTCCTACATGATCTGACCTCCCAATCCGACCACGAGGAACTTTGAGATTTATTCGATGTGGCTGCTGAAACAGTTTCCCTCGGTGGTGGGCGCGACCACAATACCTGACAATCATCATCGTCGCTTTCATCGGTACTGTATATTGTCTCACAACTGGAATGCCCCGAGCTAGCATTGGTGGAGCTCATGACGCTCGACATGGATGTATACCTCATAAAACACGTCGTGGTTCGCAAGTGCTGCAAAATAGAGAAAAAATGAAAATAAGAAATCAAGAGAAACCGTGAGTGGACAGGTTAGCACACGAATAACACACTCAAACAAATTCCACACCAAAGTTCGAGAAGAAACAGACCACACAGTTTTAGGGAGAGGGAGGAGTCTGTGACTCCAAATTGCGTATCTGGCGTTGTATTCGACGCCCAAGGTTACCTCTCCTCGTCAGCGTTCACAACGACAACCACTGCAAGCACAAACCCTCGCTTCCGTAAACCGCCCCTAACGTCATTCCACCCATCATCCCACCTATTCACGAAAGGCGGGCTCCGTCTTCCTCCCTGGTGAGAACCCACTGCAACCCAATCAATTACTGCCCAAAACAGTAACCATCATGCCCGTCTCGTAAATCCCCACAGACGCGACGACATCAAGACTCCGAGTCCCGCAGCAAGGAACAAGCTCCGAACCCCGTCACAGTCAGAAACCCGAATCCACCCATCTTCTCTATTACCCAACAAACAATAAAACGGAAGAATCCGCCCATACCTCACAACAAATGAGTGGGTTTCAGCCAGTTTTCCCGAAACAAAGACAATGTTGCGAATGCGGAGTGCGATCGCCATAGCACCGCAATGCGGACCTCCCACAGCGGCCGTCCTTCCGTCCGTCCTTCAGTTCGTCCGTCTGTTCGTTCGTTAGACGGCCGAGGCCTTCACTCTCCGTTACATTCTAGAACCGACCCGCGCGGGCGCCGGCACGGGCTCGGGCAGGGGCGAGGCTCGACCCCTCCTGACCGAATTCGAGCCTTCCGGTTGGTTGCGGTGGCTTGGTGTCGGGCAGTGACGGGCAGGTGAAAATCGGGCAGCTGAGGATGGAAAAATTTGGTGACGTGAATGGCCCGTGGGTTTTCCCTCCATAACCCGCTTGCGCTCCCGCCACAAAGTGAATTCGTCGTTGCTTTGTCGTCATGTATATTTAGTTATTTAACAGTATGAATAATTACATATTGTAAAGTGTACTATTATATCATTATTTGTAAATAATAGACAACAATAATAATGTCACATTTAATGTCACATTTAATGTCACATTTAAAAAATAGACACACACATTTTAAATATTCTTTTCATGTACACTTGTAAAATCATTGGCTTTCTAATATAATACATACATATATATACATACATACATATATATACATACATACATATATATACATACATATATCAATATTTTGTTGTTGCAAAATATTATTAAAATATTTTGTAAACAGCTAGACAAATCATTGATTCATTTACTTAGTGTTTTTTTTTTTTTTTTTTTTTTTTTTAAATCTAAACGTCAAAATTAAACATTGATTCCTTTCCTCATACAATGTGTTTTATTCTACTTTTATTTTAAATATTTTCAATGGTGTTTAATGTGTATAATATATATATATATATATATATATATGTATATATATATATTATGAAATTGTGTACAATGTATTCTCTTTAAAATTACTTGTTTATAATGTCGATAAATACAAAAAAAAAATAATGTTAAACTAGTTCAAAGCTAAACATAACTCAATGATATATTTAAATATTTGATAAAGGTAATATATTTACATTTCTTCAATACATTGTAAAAAAATTAAACGCCTTTTTATTACCTATGCTCTTTGGATGACATTTTTATAACTTTTATCATTCTAATACCAGTTGTGTCCATTCCAATTATTTTTAGTTATATCTATTTTTGTATTATTATTTATTTATTCCAAAACGTCACTTTTTGCACTGTTGCTATTTTATTATTTTTAGAAAAATCCCTTCAAATGGCTTGAACCAAGTTGATTAACCCATGTTTTAATTCCATACATACAATGACCTATAAGTTTATTCACCTCCAACTTAAGTCTTCATTCCATCTTTGGTGATACCAAAATACTCTATTCCAACAATTTTATCATCCTCTTCATATTTCTAACTCTTCAATTCAATTCCAAAAACCCCATGTAACCAATAATCCAAACAATCACAAACACACTAATACTCATTTAATTTGATGTGTATTTGTTTTAAGACTCTTAAAATTCAAAACCTTAACCTATACTTATGCAAGCAATCATTTTCTAATTCGTATAACATACAACGCTTAGTCTTCACTTTCACAATCCAATTTTTTGGCCCATCTATTATCCAAGATGCAATTGTAGCTGATAACTCCTCACATTTCACAAAGATGCCATAAACAAATCAACAAAGCTTTAATGCATGGATTAGACCTAGAGGTGTGTCGATGTGAAGAGCATCACGTCCAGCAAGATCATCCCTGTGAAGAAATACATTCTCATTTGTTTCTTAAAGTGTGGCTCATAAGCAGTTGCCCACTTAGAGAGAAACCAGTCTGTATTAAGAGCACAAATCTGAGCTGGTGTATTGAAACACACTCTCAAAGGAGAGAATTTGTGCAATTTGCAGCAGCAGCAAGCTCGTTGTAATTCTGGGTTGTGTGCATTTCCATATCTGCTGAACAAACTTTAACTTGTAGGTCTAAGATTCATACTGAAATCTTGTCTAGTTTGCATTATCAACCCCCAGCTAGAACACAAGAATAGTATACATATTCTTCTGTTCTAGCTGGGGGTTGATAATCTCCACATAACGTGAGACTCAACGGCGGCCATGGCGATGGGACTCGATAACAGCTCCTGCATGTCACTATGAGACGTAGTGTCCCACGACTCACCCTCTCTTACACCCGGTCGCTTCGCTGATAATTTGTGAGCAAGACCTACTTAAAGGAGCACGGCAGATGTTCATGCATCCAGAGACAAGTGGTATATAAATTTTGCAAGGCTTACACGACTAGGGGAACTATTCGTTGCATCAGCAATTGGGCCGAATTTCCGTGAATATCTTACACGGAAAAGGCAACAGTAACATCGAACAAGATCTGCCATCTCCAAACCCACTCACAATGAAATTTCATTTATTAGGAGCACACACAAAAGAACGACTAATAAGGCTCCTCACTTCTTGAACGAGCAGTAGAGCGCATCTTCAGATAAGCACTAGAAGATGACAAGAACATGACAATGACAGATGTGAAAAACAATTTGTATTTGGATGATTTCAGATGTGAAAATTAGCACCTAAATCGATGAATTATGATACATACGTAGCCACCAAAGGGACTCAGTATTCGAGTTCAATTTCTCGGTGCCGGCCTCTGAAAGAGTAATCGGCCCCATCTCAGCGTGGAGCTCTTCTCCAAATCCCGGCCCAATAAGTTGATAAAAATTGTAACAACGCTCTTGGCTCGTGGCCGATGCCATCGTTCTTCAGGAACCTAAACTCAGAAGGTCCATCTTCTCATTCAACGAACACTCTACATGGCACAAAGTCCGGCACCGAGCCGGAATCAGAACCAGCCCCAGGCTACGCTGCTCGACAGGCGCCCCCCCTCCCACGTCCTCTTCCGCTCTCACTTCCCCCGAACTGGGCACATTTCGAAACTCAACCGTATCATACAAGATTATGTTCCCTTGTTTATCCAGACAATGAAACTTCCCCACGAAGATGCGTCCATCCTCGACTCCCACCTTCAATCTCCTGTACAGCAACCGCCTCGCCTTCTTCACGATTGGCTTCGCGTTGTCCTCCTCCAGGCTCTTCTCGGCGAACGACCTCTCATCATCTACCTCCGGAATCGACTCTCTGAACTCTTCCGGGATCATATTCAGCCCTTCAAACGGGTGCGCATTCATCGCTTACCAATCGAAGGAGGAAATACCACTCAATTTCCCAACTTTCGCATCCAAATCGCACAAGTATTCGCGCACTGCAGCTCCGAGACTGATGTGAAACCCTAATTTTTGTGACGAGTGTGATGACCCCGGGAAACTTTGCAGAATGGGTGATGGATGAAGAACGTTGAGTAAATTCATCCATCCATTTATGTATCGTTCATTCGTTGGTGTAGAGAAGCCCTCTAAAATAAACTAAATATATGAGTAAATTTTGTCTCTTTAATTATTATTATTATTATTTGAAGTTCTCGATTGAAATTCAATTTTTTGGATTGGTGACTTGATTTTTTTACCCTTTATTAATAGATTTATTTTCAGTATTCTTTAGATTATTGATTGATAATACTTTGATCCTTTTTTAAGGCTCTTAATTACTCACCTTGTAATCTTTGAGATGGATTTATGGATGTAAAATATTGAATTTTAAATGAGAAACTAAATCTAGGTTTTATTTTTCTTTTTTTCTTTTTCTTTTTCTTTTTTTCCTCAAAAGACAGAATTTTGATTGAAAATTGAAGTAAAATTTAGAGTTGAAATCATATATATATATATATATAGAAAGATAAAATCATTGTATTTGAAGTACCATATGTACCCCACTTAAAGGATCATTTGTAACCTTAGTATGAATTTATGCTTTTGCAAACCATCACTCTCGTGAATTGCAATAAGGTGTCAATGAAGTGAGTAGATAGAATAACTAGTGTAAGATTGTTCAACTATTTTATTTTGTATATTTTTTAAATAATAATTTTTTCGTATTCTTTTTTATCTGGTTTTTCTGGTTTTTCTATTTTTTTTTTTTAAGTGACCACTATTATTGTTTTCATATTTATATTGCTTTTTTCTTTTCTTTTCTTTTATCCCTCTTCAAAAATCATAATTTTTTATATAAATTTAATTAGTACAAGCAACCTCTTTGTGGTCTGTTATTCAGTCTATAAATTTTAATAGATTGTTTAATTCATCAACTCTAATAATTCTTGAGGATGTTGAATCCATTTGAATAATTAGAATCCTGAGAGATCATTTATTTTGTGATTTAATCATAATTATTAAAGCACAAGCACCACCATCTTTGGTAATCCTTAAATTTTAACATTGTCTATAAATGAGATTTTCTTTCATACCTTTCTTTTTTTAAATATGCAAGTCTTGGATAACACAATATTTTGAATTTTTTAATTGCCATGGATAACAAGGTTTTATTTATTTATTTATTATTTTTGCCTTAGATGACACACTAATAATTGTTGTATTGCTTTGAAATACACACCAATTTATTTATTTTTCTGTTGGTTTGGATAACAGTTATTGGTTTATTTACTTCTTATTGGCTTCTCAATGCTGTTAGAACTTCCTGAAAAGAAGTGCACATCATCTATGCGCAGTATTTGGTCTAAGAGAATATTCCCCATTAATTAAAATTTCTACATTTACACTCACTTTTATCTAAATAAATCATTATGTATATTGCATGTCATGTAGTTGTGGTTGTATTTTATTTTGTTTTTTTTATTTCTTATTTTTTGTATTAGCTTGGATCACATTTAATATAAGTCCAACTGTTTCAATTTTAATACAAGACATTGATAACTTTTCTCTTTCGACACTGTGATTTCAAATAGTTAAAAAAAAAAAAAAAAAAAAAAAAAATCCAATGAATTGTTTAAGGTTGGTAGAAAACGAAAAAGTAATCAAACTGGATTCAATTTCAAAAAATACTTCAAATCATAAAAAATAAAAGAAGAAGAAGAAAAAAAAAAACTCATACACACATTTATCATTTTTAATGTAAATATAGTATTATTATCAAAATCTCAAAATAAGTTTAAAAACGTATAAATCTAAATGAGATGCATGAAATGAGATGTAATGATCATCTTTCCAATTTTATTAATAATCAACTCTTGGTTTCAAGAAACTGAAAGATACCCAACTTGAAATGATAATCATAATAAGAATCAAACATACAAACAAATATATATATATATGTAGAAGCATTATTTCTTTGAAAAATAAAAAATAAAAAATAAAAGGTACATAATTTTCTTGTTAATAGAGAACATATTTCAAGCACTGTTGCAGCATTGGATATATATATATATATATATATATATATATTTTAATTAGTCAATTTTTTTCTTGATATAAAAAGAAGGAAATGAAGTTTGGTGTCTCGATTGAAGAATATTAACGAGTGAAATCTTGAGATAATTATAAACAGTGATTAAAAAGTTAGCATGCATTTTCTCATACATATTGCAAGTAAAGGAAATTAGTAAAACTTAGTACCATTTAATTTAATTTAATTATTATTTATTATTATTAAGCTAAACGTAATACATAGTTATGCAGTCTTTACACTAAACGTGTGTGTAAATGAATTTTTTTAAAAAATAACCCTATCTTAAATATTAACATTTGTAAACTTTTGTGGGGTATCCTCTTGATAATCTGAGCAACCATTGGGGAAGCTTTCCCGTTTAACTCTGATTTTTCATCGAACGAATGAAAGGTATAATCGACAGAATTTGTCATATTTCATTCGTTTATTATTCATCCACCGACTGACAGTGGATGCATGTCGTCCAAAAATATTCCTCGTTGTGGAGATTAGGGCTTCCTGGAGAAGGCGTGTTGAAAGCACCTCAGCTTGCACACCAGATTCTCTTTCTTCGGAGTCTCCCGCGCTCGCTTCGTTTCCGCCCCCTTTGCTTCCGCTTGCTCGCTCACTCTCCTACACCATGAGTGCGTCTCTTCTTATTTCTACCCCCGCTTCTCTTTTCAGGATTTGTCGACTTTTTTTTTGGTTGAGGTTTAGGGTTTGTGTAGTTTGTTAAGGTTGATTGTTGTCGTTTTTAGGTTTTGAGGTTTATTTTTTGTTGATTGATCTCGTTTTCTGAATGGGGCAGGTAAGGTTCATGGATCCTTGGCCCGTGCCGGAAAGGTGCGTGGTCAGACCCCGAAGGTGGCGAAGCAGGATAAGAAGAAGAAGCCTAAGGGTCGCGCTCACAAGAGGATGCAATACAACCGCCGATTTGTGACAGCAGGTGGGTGAAGGGGTTTTTGGATTTAGGTCGATGTGCATTTCATGCCGTTCGAAATGCTTGATTTTGAATTTCTTGTGATTGATAATGACGTGCAATTGATTTGCTTCTTGGACAGTGGTCGGGTTTGGCAAAAAGAGGGGTCCCAACTCATCTGAGAAGTAGAGTGCGGATGTAATCTACTCTTCAGTAGCATGTAAGTGTTCTACAGCTGTCTCTGCGCATATCCACATTAAGTTTCGCTTTGGGCTCTCTGAATATCCACTTCTCTCTCAGAGTTTGAGAGATTGTTTGTGGTGAATAAGTTGTTGGAGTCGACTGATGCAAATTGTTCTATAGCATATAGTGATTTACAATGGCCGCATCATGCATCCAATCTGAAGATCACATTTTATGGCCACGGTATTTTGATATGTCAGATGTTGAAATCGTGATCGCAGTCAATAGAAATAGTTGGCAATCTGATAGTAAGTGATAAGGCCACTTGTCTGGCTACATTAAAGTTGATGTCGAGAGATAAGAAGCTTTACTTACGCTTTTGGTAATAATTGAGATCTCTTGTATGTGCAGGCAATGGAAGATGCTGAGGATCATGCTAGATGGCGTTTGTAGCGCGTTGCGGATGCTGTGCATCCGCAGTAGTAGGAGGAAGTGGATTTTAGTGTTTAAATCTATGGAAAATACCCTTTTACTTGAGTCAGTATTCATAGTTATGAAGCTTGACAGTGGTGTTTTTAGTTGGTGATTTTGATTGAGACACTCATGCCTAATATTTCTCCTTTTGCTCAATTCGTGTAGACTCTGTGCTCCCTTCTGATTCCGTGGCTCGAAATTTTCATTTCATCGGCTGGATCGCTTAAGTGCGTTGCTGCATGACTGATTTGAAAGATGCAAAACCAGTGCTTGGCCTATCTCTGTGGTGCTGTTCCTTAAACAGGTGAACTTGTGGCCGAAATAAATTTGTGAAGGGTTCCTGTTGACGCTAACATCGAAGACGTTAGTCATTACGTCTAACTAATATGTCCTACACAGTGGTTGCTTCCAATATCCTCATATATGTGAGGATACAGGACTTATACCTTGAGGCATCTATATTGTAACATTTAGAGACAAGTCTTTGTGAAACATATGTTAGCTTATGAATTTGTATGTGGAAATGAGGTTTGGTCGACCCTGATGAAACGACAAGTTCCCTGTGAAGTGGATTTGGCTCTCCCTTTGTTTTGCACGTCAGTTCGTCGTGGCAAAAGTCTATCACTCTTTGGTCGACATCGCTTCTGAACCATAACCACAGAAGAACACGATGGAGCATGCACAGGACTTGAAGCGTGCTGAATAGTCGTATCAATCAGATTCAATGATGGAAAGGATGTGATGAAGTGGCTATGGGCGGGAGTCAATATCATAGGTACGCAGTCCAAAATTGTTTAGCCGCTTTGGCTACAGATACTTATTAAAACTACGCATGTGATGAGACGGTGGACTTCATGGAAACCCAATATAATCATGGAAGTATAAAACCCAATATAATATTGTACGACCACACTCTGGGTACACTACATAGAACAGTGTTCTACTTCGGGGTTCGAGAACTTTAGAGAAAAGAAAATATGTGTGCACACTTGTACATACGCATGAGTGATTGATCATGCAACAATGGCACTTCTTTCAGCCCCACTCATGCACACGGTTGAAGCCATTCTGCCACTCCCCAGTTCACTAGAGTCGCTGGTTCCGCTTGTCGAAATGTAACAAATAGGTACACAGACGTAAAATAGACAGGTAAATACGATGAACTGTGAATATTCTACGTAAAAGTCAGTACAAGCCGCCTCACTGTCATTCCCAACAGAAAACCAATTTACTGATGTAGTACAAAAGATGTAATGAAAAACATTTGTGCAAAACCTCCATGTCTCATTCTAAAATGATATACACTTAGAAACATACGCAACTGAGTTCAATTGTTCAAAACAGTAGTAATGTGGACTTCAGAGCATGTTTCAAGCGGAAGTTTCAAACATATAGACATCTAAAGAAATTTGACAAACTAATGGGTGTCAAAATGGAGGACAAACTTGACCACCCCACCATTTGCACCTACCAACAAAAGGTGGTATTAATACAAATTCCCACTAAGGTACATTCCAAGCACGGTTGAACACTTTTTAACTTTCAAAGTGGGAAATTTTATTTTTGTTGTAGTCTCAAATAGTAAAAAAAAGTTCCAAAATAATGAACTTATGAATTTCAAAATGCTTGTTTTATTGTTTGCAATAGTGTATCAGTTGACAAAAATAGTGCAGATTTGAGCGCTATGCGTCTTTGTTCACATCTTTGTATGTTTCATATAGAGCTCTATGCCAAAACAAACATCTTCCTAATAACATTTGTTGCAATACAAACAAATATTTTATATTTTAATGCTGCTTACAATGTGCCCTTCTCAACAATGCACAAAACAACAAAAACAATATCTATGATCATGCCCTTCTAATGATGGATTTTATTTCATTTTAATGTAGGACATTTGTCATAAAATCATTAAGAATTGTGTCCTATATTAAGAGAATATGTGAGTGATTTTTAAACTCATATTTATGAAATGACAATTTTGAAACAACAAAAAAGTAGTTATTGAGCTTTGAATGCAATGTTGCCCCTCCTGTGTAGCTCTATTCACAGTTACATTCATATTTATTAGTATCTTATATTAAGTCTAATATACTATAAATAAGACTATATGTGTCTTATATTACTGTGTTGGACAAACTTCATAATGTCTTACAATAGAAGAGCATGTCCATGATTGTCCATTCACACAACAAATTTTGCAAAACAAGTGCTCTTTTAGAAAATTTGATAAGAAGTAGCACACATCATGTTATCCTTGATTCTGGCGAGCCTATGGTGGTAATGCTCGGGTCGGTAGTGCGGTATGTCACACCGCGGAGGGACGTGGTAGCGACTGCAGCAGGAGTAACAAGTGCAAGAGTGAGGATGCACACCCAAGCTAGAGAGCTTATGATCCCCCATGCCTGAACCTCCACTCCGCTCGTGCCCAATCCTCATTTGCAGTCCCTCGCACTCTCCTCCACCCAGACTCAAACCGTCACTGCCGCTAACTCGGAACCTTCACGCGCTGCACGGCGCTGATCGCACCAGTACATCTGAAACTCATCATCCGCTCCAACTGGTCCTCACCCCGCCCCCATACCAGCAGGCATGCATCCCCGTGGGAGGGTTGCCGCGTGCTTCGAAAGTCCCTTGTGTAACCGTTTCGTCCATCCGTGTTGTGGGTGCTCCAGTCCCTGCGTTGACGTTGATCCGTCGTCAACGACTTCCATTGCTTTTCGGACATCTTGGAGTGAGCGGGCCACCCGCGCTTCTGCCCTGGGGCCTGCGACCACTCAAGCCCGACTCAACGTACCCACCCTCCGAACACGGCGGACCCAGCGCTGCTCGCACAAGATCGAAAGGGGAACTGGATCTCGGTACAACCAAATGTTCCACTCCTCCCCAAAATGCCTCATGCGTACTTATTTCGGATGCCCCTTTTTCTCTCTGGTGTGTTACTGGTGTCAACCTGCGTCGCCATCAGCGGGCAGCTCCCGCATTTGTACACCCTTTGTTTCCCAATCGCCATTGACTTTGCATGACGCTCGACGTTCCTGGAGCATGAAGAGAAGAAAATGGAGCATGGGTTTCATGGAGTTTGCCTGTCGTCGGTCACCCAATGCTGCTCCAACCTGCACGCGGACTTCTGGATGTGTAAAACATTTATCCTCTCAGCTGGCGGTTCGTTGCACATCCTTCTCCAATAATTGACACTCCATAGTCAAGCGCTCCCCCGGATAATTCTCACGCTACTTCCACGAACCTATGCGCCGCAGGTCGGTCTGCACCCAACTGAAAGGCAACATAAATCCGGGCAAACTTGGTGGTGAAATGCAGATTCGTCAATCCACACTCCTACCCTCTTGCTGCATTTGCTTGTCTGACGATCACTTTGTAACCGCCCAGAGTGCAGTGTTCCTGCCACCGCCATCCTGAGGATTCCGAATCCGTTCCTGCTGCTGTGGACGCCAGTGTTGCATCAACCAGCCTCCCTCTCTTCAATTTTCTGTTCCTCCGACTCCTGCTTGACAAGCAAAATGTCGAGATCGACGAAAATTGGTAGTGACAGTCAGGCTCCTGCTCCCTGGCTTCTCACCATACTGATCGCTTCTTCGATCGCGGTCCAGCACGTGGTCCACGGGGCCGTCCAGGTGGGGTTCTACGACGCAACATGCAGCGCTGCTGAATCCATTGTGAAGGGTGCGGTGCAATCGGCTGTCGCCTTGGATGGGACCATCGCTGCCAGTATCATTCGCTTGCACTTCCACGACTGCTTCGCTCAGGTACGAGGATCCTGGCACCGGAACCCAGAAATCCATGTGGCGAACTTCACCGCTTCCCGCACACGATGTGTTCCTTGCCGGCTGCATTCAGAAAGAATTGGGGCGCAATCATGGTGGATTGCCCATTGCTGTGTGTTTGCTAATTGTTCCCAAATTCTGTCGGGCCGCTTCAGGGTTGCGATGCATCCATCATGCTCACCGGAACGGGCTCGGAGCGAGATGCACCGCCGAACCTATCTGTGAGAGGCTACGGCGTCATCAACGATGCCAAAGCTCAGCTGGAATCCAGTTGCCCAGGAGTGGTTTCCTGTGCCGACATAATCGCCCTTGCTGCGCGAGACTCTGTCGAAATCGTAAGCCACCATCGCTCCACAGAATCCGACACTATGAATGTCCGCAGTTGTATCCACATCCACATCCCCTGCTCTTGCCGCGCTTGTAGCTCATTTGCCGACGGCTCATCCCTGCCGATTCACTTGCGCAGCTAGGTGGAGCCACGTACGGTGCAGAAACTGGGCGCTTCGATGGCGCTGCTCCCGCCGCAAGTGTGAACATACCGTCCCCGAACTCCGCTGTGGCGGAGGCCACTCCATTCTTCACCAATCTTGGCCTCACGCAGGACGACATGGTCAACCTTCTTGGTAATGTTGTCAATCATGATCCCGCCTCCAGCAAATCATTTGCGTGTCTGTCCAGAGCGACCTCGGGCCCTCGTCGTGGCCAACCTGGGATGCTAAAGTTTGGTTCTGGTGTGGACAGGTGCGCACACCGTCGGCGTCTCGCAGTGCCAGTTTTTCGTCGACCGCTTGTACAACTTCCAGGGCACCGGTTTGCCCGATCCCAGCCTGGACGCGACGTATTTGGCCGTGCTTCAGTCTCGCTGCCCAAACGTGGCCGGCGACGTGACCACCGTGGCCCTGGACCAAGGTTCCGAGTCGTCCTTCGACACCGGCTACTTCACCAACATCCAGGCGAGCAAAGGAGTTCTTCGGATCGACCAGGAGATTGCAAACGACGCCAGCACGAGCGGGAGAGTTAACACCCTCGCTGCCTCCCCGTCCACCTTTGGCACAGACTTCGCGACCTCCATGATTGCAATGGGGAGGATCGCCGTGCTCACTTCTGGAAGCGTCCGCTCCGACTGCGAGACAGCTTGAGCGATCCAGCAATACTGGAATGCTAGCGAATGGCAATCGACGCAAGCTGGGCCAGTCGCTACAGGTTCTGTACAGATTCTTTTAGTCTCCGTGGCGTCTTCCGCACACATTCCGTGATGGTTGTAAGGAATGCATTAAGACTCGTGAAGTCACACCAACGCACAAACCCTCAACATAACATGCAAACAGTGCCGCACATTCAGGCCTTGACTCATCATCAGATTGTCCGACAAATCCTCCATGTTCAACTCACCACGAAATGTTGGCAAACCAGAATTTTAGACTGAGAGTCGGAACATGGTTGATAAGTACATCATGCACGCATTGCTGCAATTTCCGACATCTACCTCTCGTGTTCAACAGGAAGTCGGTAACTCTGATCATTCGTGAAGCTCAACAGCAAGTTCGGGTTCGCACAACACGTTGCATCGCCTCTGACATAACACATAACAAGATGACGTGGTTTGATAGCACCGAAAAGTTCCAGATGGTCTCGTTCACGCAAAATAGTACAGCCCACAACATCGTCCCTAGCAACAACGCTGACTAGTGCAATAGTGCAGACGCACACATCAAGAAAATACTCATACTTCTTTTCATCGTTACTTCCCCATGTTCCTCCACACGAAGTCACATTGCCTGTGCCTCTCTGCAAACGATCCTACAGGGAGAACAAGCATCCCACCCACAAATGCTCACACAATTCGTGCATCAGACGGAGACTTCGCATCTGATACGATGCTTTCATGAAAGTACTTGCCACCAGGGCTAGCCAAATTTCCTCTAGTTAACACTCGAAAACTCCTGCGCTCGCCAAACCCCATGCACGTGCGCTTCTCTGCACTCCTACTGCAGACCCTAATGCAGCTAATCGTGACGCATTTCTGCAGGGAACCTAGTGTTTTCACAGAATACCACACCAAGAATATCGAGAAAGAATAACTCTTTATTACAAGTCAATTCTTGTGTATCAATCAGAAGTTCTTATTTCTTACTAGTAACACACACGAGTGAATAATAACTTCTCCATTGATATTACAACATTTCTTAATTCTCCCACTTCATGGAGAAGTGAAGCATTAGCTTGAGTATGGAGTCAGAGAAGCACACAGAATGTCTTGAATTTATCATGAGCTAGAACTTTTCTAAAAATATTAGCTACTTTTTTTTTTAGTAGATATATAATCTATTTGTAGAACTCCATTTTTAACTTTCTCTCGAATCAGGTGATATTTAATATCAATATGTTTAGTGAGGGAATGAAACTTAGGATTAACTGCCAATCAAATTGCACTTTGTGAATCAAAGTATAAAATGGTAAGTTTTTCTTGAGTACAATCAAAATCTATTAACATTTGTCAACACCAAATAATTTCTTTGGTTGCCATGTAATAGGTAATATATTTGGAATAGGTTGTGTTGTCAATTAAACTTTCTTATTTCTTCAATCCCCAACTAATTGGTCCACCATTTAAAAATAAAACATAGCCTTTTTGTGATTTTTGATCATCTAAATCAGTTGCATAATCAACAAATGCAATAAGCAATTTGATGAATTTGTGCCACCATAAACAAGTTTAAAATACAAAGTACCTCGAATATATCAACATATTTGTTTTATAACATTACAATGTGCTTAAATAAATTTTGTTTTGAAATGTGAGATGTTACTTACAAAGTAAGTAATATCAGTTTTAATTCATGTAGAGGCAAACTGAAGACTAGCAAGAGTATTTATAAAAAGATTTTTTTTAATTAGGTCATTTTTTACAAAATTAATACTTCAAAAAGTAGAATTACAATCTATTGGGGTAGTAATTAGAGATGATTATGAAAATCCATAATTACTTAAAATTCTTTCCAAATAAGTAGGTTGTTATATGAATATAAGTTTTGTAGCTCAATTTCTTTCAATTTGTAAACCAACATATGTGTTTGGATTACTAACTTTGGTTTTAAAAATGTCGTTCATTGTCATAAGTACATAATCAATGTGTTGAATGTCTTGACAACAACAAAGGCCATTATCAACAAACATAACAACAATAAGTTGATTGATGTTATTGAAATAATAAACATATGGATGCACAAAATTTAGTTGAAGTTTATGAGTAATCAAAAATTAATCTATACATTGATTTAATGCATGATTAGCTTGCTTCAAACTATATAAAGCCTTGTCTAAATGATATACTTTGGGTGGAAATGGAGAATTTTCAAAACTTGGAGCTTGTTTCATATAAGTCTCTTGATCAAGTTTTCTATGTAAGAAAGCTGTTTTTTTATCAAATTATCAAATGTACATATCATAGCTTCAAGCAATAGCAAGAATAAGTTTGAAAGAATCATATTCAATAATGGTTGAATAGATTTCTATAAAATTGATTTCATATTTTTGTGAACATTCTTTTGCAATCAATCTTGCTTTGAATTAATCAATATTACCATCAAACTTTGTTTTAAGTGCATAAATCCATTTGTAATTGATGGTTTTTTTTTTTTGAAAGGCAAATATGTTAATTGGAAAAGTTTCATTATTAATTGAAGATTGACACTCTTCACACATAGCATCCTTCCATTTTGAAGTAAGTATTGAAAGAAGTGCCTCTTAATATGTTTGAGGAACAAAAGGTATAAATTGAGTCATTAATTGCATAATTGATGGAGTAGAATTTGACTCCAATAAAGATGTAGATATATTCTATGAAGTAATTGATGATTTCATAGAATCATGAGTTAATTATAATAAAATAGTGAATGATTTTGATAACTGATGTTGCAAAGAAATTAAACTTAAAGTAGTGGTAGGTTTTGAATTTTTGATATTTTTTTTGATAGATGCAGAAGATAATGTCATGACAAAATTTGTAGATATGTATTGCCACTCATTTATAAAATATCCATAATGATCAAGAAGATGACAAGTATATTGTGTAAGATGAATTGGAGATAATAAAATTTATAAATTTAATTCAATAAGAATATCATGAGAATTCTAATTAAAAGATAAAACATCAAGAATATTATCAAAATTCTATTTAAAAAGATCAACCTTAATAAGTAATGTATTGTATTGAACAAAATTGTGTTGTAATTTTTTTATTAATATCCAGATTGTTATCACAAATAAAGTCAATGTTGTTGTGCATATTGCCATAAAGAGCTTGATTATCATTACTTCCACTGATTATATAACCATGATTTTCTTGAACATCGCTTTTGTTGCTCCCACTAATAATATGATCTCAAACATCATAAGTATTATTTTTGTTGCTCATATTGATATCATATCCATGATTGATATGATGAGTACTTTCATTGTTGATACTCCTTTCATGTATTTAAGAATTATGAGAATCCAAATCTGTAGTTATAAAATTTCAAAGTGTATTTATAGATCACATATTTAATTCTAGTAAGAAAGGTCTTATAAATTCTTAAAAAATTCAAGGAGATTCCTAAAAAAAAACTTCAAATGAAGCTATATTTAAATAATATTTTCTTTGGATAATATTATTTTATATATAATTATGTTCATCAAAGATAATATCTTGATTGATTTTTATGTGTCGAATCTTAATTCAATAAGCTTATGATTCATCAAAGTATCTAAAAATAATCTAATGCAATTTTTAGCATCAAATTTCTTTTTTAATTTGTCAAGTACATGATCATGAACTTTGCATCCAAAAAGTTGCATATAAAAATAGAAAGGCTTTTTTCTAATATAAGCCTCAAAAGAAATAATATTTAAAAGAAGAAAAGAATATATGCAATTTAAGGTGTAAATTATGTTATTAACAATCTTTGCTCAAAATTTTGGATTAAAAGGAACATGATAAATCATTCTTCTAGTAGCTTTTATAATTATACGATTGTCTCTTTTTGAAATTCCATTTTCTTTTAAAAAATATGAAACTGTTAATTCATGTTTTATGCCTTTGGTATGTAAAAATTCATTAAATCATTGATTACAAAATTCTCCTCCATTGTCCATTTATAAAGTAAAAACTTTATAATTGGTGTCTATAAATATGGTTTTATAAACCTTTTGAAAACATATAAAAGCCTATGATCTCTAAAAAATATAAAAAATAAATTAATATTGTGTAAAAATATCTTTAAATAAAATATAATAAAATGATCTTGTATGAGATGACACTCATAGGACCACATATATCACTGTGAATAAGCATGCTAGGTAATGAATGTCAAATACAATTTAAAGTTTAAAAAAATATTCCTCTATATAACTTGCCAAAAGTACATCCAAAACATAATCTTAGGTATTTAATAGATTTAAGTCAAATATCAGTTATTAAATCATTAATAGCCATCTTTCTTATCATATCATAATGCAAGTGACTACAACAAAGATGCTATGTTTGAATATTTTGTAATTCTTCTAAAGATGGAATATTACCATAAGAAGCTACATAAGATATTGTTGCAAGAGGTAGAAGAACTAAATAATTTAAAATATAATATCTTTGAAGCATTCTTCCTGTTATTATAATAGTACTATTTGAATAAGCTAACATGTTGAAACCTTGCAAAGAGTAAATATTTTATGTTGTCTTGCAACCTTCGTTAGGCTGAAAAGATTTCTTCGAAAATTTGGAATATAAAGAACTTGTTGTAGAAGATGGATTTTAATTGAATATGATAATTGAATTGAAATATTGATATCACTTGTTTCCATCACAAAATATTTATGTCCAATGGATATTTTAACAAGCCATATTTCATTTGCTGGTAGATGTTTTTAATTAATAAACCAATGAATCTTCTCAGTCATATGTTTTATTATGCCATTGTCAACTATCCATTCTTTTGTAATCCTCTTAGATGTTAATGTATTGTAAGCTTGAGTAATATCAGAATTGTAATTAAATCTATTTTGATTTGATTCATAATATTACTCTTGATATAAATCATTTGAATGATAATTTTTTGATTCTAAATAAGGAGCTTCTAAAATTTGAAAAGTGCTAAAATCTAAAGATTTTTCAAATAAAGCTTATGTATTTTGTCTTGATTGTAATCCATATGGTTTGGACATTGATTCCTAAAAATCTTAAGGACAATCTTACCACTAATGTCTAAAGATTTCATAATTATTATATGTAATTTTTCTTTTCATTCCACTAATTTTTGAATTTTGTATTTTGATAAGATTGAGGTCAATAAGAATTTTGATTATTTTGTGTTATATCCAATTGATAATTATTTTGTAAAAAATAAAGTCAATAATTTATCAAGAACATGAATCTCAAAAAAAGAAAATCTCAATATACTCTTGTGTCATTTAAAAAGACTAAAAAATCACTCAAAGATGGTAATAGAGTGAATTAGAATGGCTATTGCTAAAGACAAAAAAACTATAAAGTCTTGAAATAAGACAAAGGACTAAAAAGGTATTGATAAGATTGAAGAAGACTTCACTCTTACTTCTATATATACTCTATAATTAAGAGCTATGTAGTGATCTTCTATAAGACCTCTAATATGTGTTGACTTTATTAGACATATGTCTTAACTTGCAAAATAAGTTATTTATATGTGTGCCATATAGTTAGCTTGTTTTATAAGCTATCAATATGTGTGGTACATTGTTAACTTATTGACCAAATTTCTATCCTATTAATCAACTACAAATACATGTTAAGTCAAAACTACATCTATAAAGCTTCTAGAATATTTTTTTAAAAGTTATTATAAAATTAATCTATATATACTTACTTCTATTTAATGATATAAATAACTATTGGAATAAATGTATATGCTTGTGATATTATCTTCCTTTCTAAAGATGAGTTTCACAAGAAATGATCATCATCTTTTATAGATCTTATAATTCTTCATCTTGATTTTAATGGATGTCATTGATGAAAAGCTTCAACCTTGGTTGTTGTATTTACAAGATTCTTTGGTGGCTCCCATAAATGTTTACTAATATTATATCTACATTAATGAATAAGATATTTTAATCTATTCTAGTAATGCCTTCAATTTAAGACTTCTTCCACCTAAAATTCTTGATTATTATCCATTTTTATAGAAAGAGGTGGCATTTGTCTTCTTCTTTTGATATTCACTATTTTATATGGCTCAAAAAAAGACTTATAGAATATAATATATTTTTATAGACTTTGATATAGTAATCAATAAGCAATAGGATTGATTTATTCACAAATAGGAAAAAGTCCAAGCTTACAATAATCCAACTTGTTATAATGACAAGTAGTCTTGATATTGTAATAAAATAATTATACCTTGTCATCCATGTTGAATTATCGTTGTTCTTTGCAACAAGCAACTACATTGATCTTTTGTCATTCTTGAGCTTCTTTTAATTGTGCTTTTCTTCTTGTATGTAGCTTTCACAAACAATTTTTCAAATCTTTTGTATCAAGATTATCAACTTTTAAAAAATCAAAAATATTAAGTTGTGGATGATAACCATAATTGGCAAAAAAAAAGTTTATTGAATATAAAAATGTACCAAATTATTATATGTAAGCTTTGTTAATGGAAAAAGAATTATTCAATTATCTTCATGATTATTAATGATACATCTCAAATATTGCTTTAAAACTTGCTTCACATATTCCATTTATCCATTAGTTTGAAATTGAAAAATCAAAGAGAGTTTTATATCCATCTTTAGAATCTTAAAAAGGATTCTCTAAAATCTTAATATAAATTGAGTCACCTATTTGATATAATATCTTTGAGCAATCCATGATAGCAATAGATATTGTTAAAAAAAAGCTTAACTATTTCTTCACCTATGATAGATTTTTATATGATACAAAATGTGATATCTTCATAAAACAATTTACTATCACAAATTTAGAATCATAAAAATCTAAAACTAAAAGATTCATGATAAAATCCATAGAAACAAAAGACCATTGTTGTTTTGATATAGGTAATTGTTGAAGAAGTCCATAAGATCAATGACAAAGATTTTTTAATCTTAAATAAATATCACTTGTTTGTACAAAGTATTTTTTTTACATTTGAAACCACCTAAAATTTCTTAATATTAGTTCTAAAGTCTTATTGTATCCAAAATCTTTAGCTATTGGAAAATCATAACAAGCTTGAAGAACATGTAATTATACTTTGCTTTTTTTAATATATAATTGTTCCTTAAAATAGAGTATATTATTTTTGAAGTCAAACTTTGAAGTATCATGAGACTTAAAAGTTATTCTTGATATCATAAAAAAAAGATTAGATGACATAATTAATTGAATTTGCTTGACAAAGATTGAATCAAAAATCAATGTTGATTTTATTGCTCAAAGATGAAAATACTCTAGCTTCAAGAGAATCATTCTTTATTGGCCAAAAGTTGTATTTCTTTCTTTTGGTATAAAATAAGAATGTTCAAAAAAATTATTTGACAAACCTTATTGTTTTCTAGGTCAATAAGTGATCTTAAAATTAAATTTTGATATAGACATGTTCCAACGGGCTTGACAATGATTCAAAATACATATTGATATGAAGTACTTAAGGTTCTTATGATCTGTATACATAGTAATTGGACTCTTTTTAGATAATGATGCCATTCTTGAAATAAATCTATGATTATAAAAAAATTCTTAGTCATAGATCTTATAATTAATTTGGGCTACCAAAAATTTTATAGAATAAAAACTATCAAGTAGAGCTTGTCATCTGTTTTCATTTGTGATAAAATAATATCTATATTAAAGTCAAATGCATCAATTTTTGTGAAGAATGCTTTGAAAAAATCAATGCAATACAAAATTGGTACAAAAATAAATATTGTCTTTAAAGCTTAAAAAGATGCTTCAACTTCTTTGCTCCATTTAATTTTATCTTTACATGTTAGATTTATAAGAAGAGCTACAACTTAAAAAAAACTCTTGATGAAGATTGTATAATAATTGACAAATTCCAAAAAATATTACATATCTTTGATTGTTTTTAGAATCTTCTAATCCATGATAGTTTGAATCTTTTTTGAATCCATGATTAGCCCTTCATTGGAAATGATATATCCTAAGAAGTCAACTTAAGTAGTGTAGAATGTACACTTTTCTATCTCAAAATACATTGCTATATTTTTAAATTTTTGTAATACATGATAAACATGAAGTTAATGTTCTTTTATATTTTTAGAGTAGATTAGAATGTTATCTAAATAATAGACAATAAAATCATCAAGAAATTTATAAAAAATATCATTTATGAAGTGTTGAAAAGTAATTGGTGTATTTGTGAGTCCAAAAGACATGACATTATATTCAAAATATCCATACCTAGTTTGAAAAGCAATCTTTTATTTATCTCCTTATTTCATGCAAACTAGGTTATATGCTCCTCATAGATCTATTTTTGTGTAGATCTTTGTTTGATTGAGTTGGTCAAAAAATTCTAAAATAAAAGGTAGGGGATATCTATTCTTGATGGCGATCTTGTTAAGCCGCCCATAGTCTATGCACATCCATAGAGATCCATCTTTTTTCTTCACAAATAAAATATGAGTTCTTGTTGGAGATTTCAAATGATATATGAAGTTTTTAGCTAAATTCTTATCAATGTACTCTTTTAGTACAACCAATTTATTTTGTAATAAGTTATAGATTGATCTAAATAATGGTTGAGATCTTTCTTACAAATCAATTAAACAATCATAGGATTGATTATTTGAAAAAATATCTATATTTTTTTTAAAAATATATCTTAAAAATCTTAATATTCACTAGCAATACTACTTGATATCTTTTGATCATGAGAAATAAGCATGGCATATATAGTAAAAGATGATCATTCTTTTTCTATAATAATAAAATCTTTTGCACTTATTAATAAAGATTTGGATGTACTAGGCTTATATATTTCTATTTAACTAACAAAATTTCGGATCAAACTACAAGAAAAGTTAAGGTTATAAAAAATCCAATCTATTTAAGCATTATATTTTTTTTAATCACAATAATCTTAAAATAACTTGATTAGATAAAGATCCTTTGATTTGTAAGAAAGATCTCAACCATTGATTTGACACATCTTCTTTGGCAACTATACTCTTCATTTTGTAATTGCATTGCTTCATTGGACAATATTGAAGAGTATGCTTGGATTCTCTATAATATAAGTGCAAAACTTCTTGACAACAATGAGTCTTTTTTTGCTTAGTAAGAGATTTAAAACATATTGTATCAATTTATATAGGCTTTGGCCTAAACAAGTAAGCTTTTAAAAACTTAGAGGATGTCATTATGGCTTGATTTATACTTCTCTAACCAAATCTTTGTTCTTAGTGTCTTTTAAAGAATCAATTGTCATATGCAATGGCTTAAGCAATAAATTGCTCTAGTGAATCTGCTCTTTGCATTGTCAATAATAAATCTTTGACATTATCTTTTTATCCATATGAAACTAATTGATAAGAGCTTTGTCATTCCAATCCATCACAAGTAAGATTTTAGAATTCAGTAGCATATATTGAAGCTAAATGTGATGCTTATTGTAGCAATACAAGCTTAGTCTTTGGTATCTTTTTTCAATTACTTTCTTGAAATATAGCCATAAATACTTCTAAGAATGAATTCAAATTATAGAGTAGTTGTAAATTTTTTTCTATCAAAGATACAAACTAAGAGAGAACACTTTCCAATAGAAATGCACCTATGAATCCTACTTGATTAAATGCATTGGGATATTAGAAAAGATGCAACCTTGAATAGAGCTTTATTTGTTGCAAAAATCTTTGAAATTTTGATCTTATTCCATGAAACTTCTTAGGCAAACTAATCCTTGCCTTCCTTGTGCTTATAGAAAGAATACTTCTTGAATTTGGTTGTAAGATTGATCTACTTACCTCTTTCAAGTACACAATTTCTTGGTGTAGACTTTGGACTTTTTTCATATGTGTAGGAATAGTACCTCCATGATTCACATTAGAAATATATGAGATTTCTACTCTTAAAGTATTGATAAGTTCGTGAAGATCTACAATAATTGCAAATCTATTCTCACTTCCACTGAGAATAGCATATATATATATATATATATATATATATATATATTAATAAATAATTTAAATAAATCCAAAAAATTGAATTAAAAGAGGGTAATCTATAACCTTTAATATCAAATGAAAGTTTCCACAAAGAAGAATAATTGATTGTTTTTAAGGAAAAAATCAATGTTAAAAAACTAAATTGTTTGTTTAAAAGTACATAATTTGCAACCTTTAAAATATAATAATAGAAAAAATAATTTACTCACTTTTAAAATAAGATAAAGACAATAAGTTAGCATTCTTGTCAAATTATTAAAGACATGAATCTCAAAGAAAAAAAATTTCAATACACTCTTGTGTTACTCGAAAAGACTAAAAAATCACTCAAAGATGGTAATATATTGAACTAGAATGACTATTGCCAAAGACAAGATGACTAAAAAGTTTTGAAATAAGAGTAAGGATTAGAAAGGTGTTGATAAGAATGAAGAAGGCTTCACTCTCAACTCCATATATTCCTTCTAATTAGGAACTATGTGGCAATCTTCTATAAGACCTCTAACATATGTTGACTTTTCTAGACACATGTTTTAACTTGCAAGGCAAGTTATCTATATATGCACCATATAGTTAAATTGTTCCACAAGCTATTAAGATGTGTGGTACATGGTTAACTTATTGACCAAGTTTTTAACCTACCAATCAATTATAAATACAAGTAAAGTCAAAGATATATTATGAAATTAATCTATATTTACCTACTTCTATCTAATCATATAAGTAACTATTGGAGTAAATGTGTATGTAAGTAATATAATTGCTCTTTAAAAAATACATTCAATAATAGAGTTGCTTTGATGAAGTATGTAGCCATTGAGAAGAAGAATATGAATACCATGACATAAGTCTTAGATACTACAATGGTTCTAGTCTTAAAATATTCGGTGGAAATTTTGGACAAGTTGATAAAGATACATACCTAAAATTAATCCATGAAGATTATAACTCCTACTAGTAGATTACCTTTGATAACTACTTATATTGAAAGATCATTGACGTTCAGAATAAAATACCTTTGATTTTGTAATTAAGTCATTTTTAGTTTGTAATAAAATTCTATATTCTTCTATTCTCAAACACAATTTCAAATTGGATAAGTTTTGATCATCTTTTGCTATGCTCTCATATACTAAATAGAATTTGTTAGAACTAGCAAGGAGGTTTGAAATAAGTTTAGATATCATGCAGGAATCCATAAATGTAGTATTATCTATATCCTCCAACTTGCTCATAATAAGTTCTAATTTAGCTATGAAACTAGAAATGGATTGACCATGTTAAATTCTAGCATTAAAGAACTATCGCTTTAAGTTCATAAACATTGGTGCTGTTTTTAAATTCATGCTCTTCTATTAATCTATTCTAAACTTGTTGTGCAATTTTGCATTGAATTAGAGGCTTTTGTCCATTATACAATTTCTATTTTCTATTTCCTTTCGCCTTGTGCCATCAATATGAGTGATGTAACCTATTGCTTGGAATAGATTCTTGATCTACCACTTCCATAAGTGAAATTAGGAACCATTGAAACGCTGAAACACTAAATTCTAATTAGATCTTTATAGATGAACATTGTGATCAAATTGAAACATGATCAAATTATAAGAAACAAAAAATGAGTAGGAAGTTGAAAAATGTAATGCCTGTAAAATCAAGAAGTTCAAGAAAATCAAGAAAAAGTTCAAGAGAACAAATAAGCACTGCAAACTTTCTAAAAACTGCGACTGAAAAACTTGAAAAAATATACTGAACACTGAATACTGGATTAGCCACTGAATTATTCTAATCACTTGATCAATCGCTCTCAAAGAAGCCAGTCCCTCTGATATTACTTGTTCGATACCACTTATACCACTTACTTGAAAACAAAACAACTAAATCAGTTGTAAACAACTGAATTAATCAAAATCTAGGACCCTGACCTTGATTAACACTCTGATCTAGCACTCTAAAAAAAATATAACAGAACAACGAAGCGTGGGCCTATTGACCTATTGTTTTCACAGAATACTACACCAAGAATATCGGGAAACAACAACACTATTACAAGTCAAATCTTATATATCAATGAGAAGTTCTTATTTCTTACTAGTAACACACTAGTTTCTGTAGGGAACCGACCATTTCAGCTGGCTGCTGCTTGCATTGCATCCCCAGACATCGACCCATTTTCCTTGCCGCTGTCTACTGATGCTGGTGCAGCAACTGCCCGAGGACGCCCACTGTGTACTCATGCAACCGCTCCAAAACCCTAGATTCTCTTACAAGACCAGCACCCCCACCAATCCAAGCAGGTAGTCCAGCCTTTCTCGATTGTATCCTGAGTCGTCATGTCCACGCAGGTTGCCGAGATCTGTACGCCTTGCAGCGCTTCATTCCCGGCTGCTCACACGTGCTTGACCTAGAACGGTGTCGATCCGCTCTCGAGCCGTGCTTCCAACTCCGCGATTCGCCCATCTTTCTCACCGAGCTCCCGGTTCTTCTCCTGCAGAGCCTCCTGTGCCCTCTCGTAAGCATCCTGCACACCCTTCACCTGCGTTTCCAGCTCGCGGATGCTCTTCTCCCACGCCTCGTCCGTCACCTCGAAGATCCCGTGGGCCACTCGCACGATCCGCCACAGAGTGAGGATGATAATCAGCCCCGCTGTGTCCGCGTCCAGCAGAACCTCCAGCCCTAGGGCCGTAGAAACCACCACCAAATCCAGCACGTACAGCGGATGCAGGAAGAACGATCTTCCGAACGCCACGATCAATCCCAACACGTTCAACATGAGGATGACCAGAATCACGATGCTAGTCCAGTACGTCCACTTCCACTCCGCGCTGTGCTCGAAGTGCCCGATGCAGCCTTGACAGCTCTCCACCAAATCCACGCACACGTCCAAGTCGTGGCTCTTGTTGTGCATCGTCTTCAGGATATCGATCGCAGTCGCCGCCAAATCCACCAACAGCAATACCACAATCGCCACATGCGTCCATGTCGCCTCCAGCGCTTCCGCCAGCTCCTCCCTCCATCGCGCCCTCCGCGGGACGTGGGTCTCTTGCTCAATCCATCGCTGCGCCGACAGCCGCTGCGCCTGAGTCCTCTTCCGCCAGGCCTTGCTCACTTCCTGCAACGCAGACCCCAAACTTGATGAGTCGCCGGGATCCGGCGTCTCTCATTAAAAACTTGGTTAAAAATATATTGAAAAAAAATTCTAGTTCTTAATCATAGATCTTAATCAAAAAATAGTTTAACATAAATTTAATCTAATAGTTTAAAATGTAACAAAAACCAGAGTTTGTTTAGTTTTATTTATTTATTGTTTTTCTTCGATCAAACTAGATTTTGTTTTCACTTGGTTTTGTAATAAAAAAGTGTTTTTTAATTTAAGTCTAATTTATTGTTCTAATTTATTTAAACAACATCAAATATTTCTCACCTTGAAAGTTGTTCTTTTACCTTGGAATCAAATTAGAGAGCATATGAACAAATTTCACTATCACCAAGAAACACCAAAATAAGGATAAAGTAGGCACCAATTTCAGCACGAAAAGTATACAATCCCTTGGAAAAAGCGAAACATTGAAAAGGGGAGGGGAGGGTGGAGTACATATGCATCAAATTCTACCATGGGCATAGAGTAGTGAAAAGCTTGTAATTAGGATTAAAACGAGCTTAAAGCTTGTGGCTATGGAGGCATAAAATTTCCTTGAAGACTTCGTTCCCGAATCCGTTGAGGTTGGGGAACCCTCGCATGGGAACGCGAGAACGGGATCCTTGTGGGTGCCGCGCAGCGCCGCGCCGGATGCCAACGCGAGGCATTTCGAGGCAGCGTGAGGAGGATATTTGCCAAAGCGCGCGGGGATCACGTAGCGCGAGAGTGGATTCGCAACCAGCTTCGTTGGGGAGGTCCCTTGCCGACGCTGCCTGGTTTCGTTGCGTTTCCCGTGCTCGTGGGTTTATCTGAGATTTTATTCGCGTTGGTGTTGGCGGTGGCTGTGTATGCTAAGGCGGTGTTCTGGAGTTTGGGGCGCGAGTCGTATTGCGTGCTTGGAGACTGAATTCGTTGCCAGAGTTGGTCCCTTGCTCTCTCATCAAATGCAGCTCAATGGGCTTTGCAGGTCACCGGGTGCTCTTGCCAGTAAGTTTCTTTGTTTTTTTTCTTCGATTCTTGACTTGAGTTTGCACCGACCATGCGTTCCTTCGGGTGTTCCTGTGGATGCCGAGCAGATTTTTCGAGTCGCTGCATCGGTAGGTTCGTGTTTCTCCTCCGGTAGGGAGACAAGGATGTGGAATGTGTGCGAAGGGCTCTGAACGATAATGCGTGAACTAAGGTGGAAGTTTTGCGAGTGATTGACATGAGGCGTCTCGGGCTGGTGTCGGGTCAATGCTGCCGCTGTCATTGGTGGGCAAATTTGGACAGGATGTGGGCTCTGCACATTAAATCTGTTGGTTTTCGATTGGGTATCTTTGAACTTCGTGGTTGCGTGATAGTTGTGTGAAGGGGCTTGATTAATGCACCATTGCTTGAGTAATTTTGATTAAATTAATTGGTTGTGGAGACTTAAAAGTCGTTGACCTAATATGTTTTATTTTTATCCCGCGGAGTCTAGTTTTAAGGAATTGAAACAGCCGTAACAAATAGCTTGTAAATAGTGAGTATGGCGTAAAATCGCCGAAATTGGCGATGTGAGCTTACCTTTCCGGAATCTGTTGAGCATGTGCAGGAAATATTCTGCACAAAGATACATCGGTGACTGGATCTCGCGGCGGATCCTATAGCGTGCATAACTCTGTATTCTGTCGAGGTACTTGAACTTTGGATTATTTTTAAATGCACTTGGGTTTTAATTTGCCCGATGTTTGTAGCGACAGCGCTTGACGTTGGAAGTGAACGATAGCACGCAGACTATTTGTAGTGCTCTGATACTGAATGGGAGTGATAAGGTGTCTCAGCGCACTTAGTCATTGGAAGGCAGCAGTTCCATCCTCATTCGATGTATGATGCAATGAAGTTGAAGAAGTGTGTGATGGTGTTGATAGACAAGTTGATGTTCATATAGGTTTGTCGTCAAGAAGGTCTTCGGAAAAGGAAAGAACAGCCAATCGTGCTAGGCGCAACAGCACTCTTGTTCCCAAACAGAGTTCAGGGGATGTTTCCAACCTTCAAAATGGCTTGGGGTGGGTACAGAAGAGCTTCTCACATTCGTGCTCCTCATTTCTCGGTGGCTGGTGTTGAGTAGAATTTAATACAGACACCTTACATGTGGCAGCTGGATGACCGAGCAGGAATGCGACGGACTTAACGGCAACAGGGACTACGGAGAATGACTTGGTGCTTCCGAGTGTTGGAGACCCTGCGCTTGCAACTGTTCCAGTGAGTGCAGCTGTTGTTTTCGTGTTGGTTTGTGGCCATTGTGAATGTCCATGTCTAGTCGGTGCGGAGTGTTGCGTGGAATTGGAGATTTGTTGAGGACATGTATCATGTCTTCTATGCAGGGAGAGCTGCAGCAAAGGACCCTGGAATGGCACGGTCTGCGCAAAGCACGCCTGACAGCAAGCTCATTTGGCAACGCATTGGGATTTTGGAAAGCCGGAAGGGCTGAGCTGTGGGAAGAAAAGCTGGGCCTTCGCAAGCCATTCGCAGGGAACGAAGCCACCATATGGGGTACTAACCAGGAAAGCGGAGCCATCGAGCGGTACAAGGAATTGACTGGAAACCTTGTGGAACACATAGCTTTCAAGATCTACAAGGAAGGTGACGATTTACACGGATGGCTTGGCGCATCTCCTGATGGCCTTATAGACGGCAGGATCTCGGCACCATACAGCTCCGGTGGGATCCTGGAAGTCAAGTGTCCACATAACAAAGGTAGTCCACAAACGGGGGCTCCATGGACATCGGTTCCTCATTATTACATGCCGCAAGCTCAAGGGTTACTCGAAATCTTTGACAGGGAGTGGATGGATTTCTACGTTTGGTGCATGAACGGGAGCTCCATCTATCGGATCTACAGGGACGAAAACTACTGGGGACTGATATTTAGGGTAATGAGTGAGTATTGGTGGGGAAGCATTGTCCCCGCAAGGCACCTCTTGATGAAGGGAAACGAGTCGGACAGAGTGGAGGCGTACCGGCCTCAAGCGAAACACCCCCTCACGGACGAGATTGTGTCCATGAGCAGATTGCTTGCTGTCCGAGCCCCGTTAATCTGGAAAGATGTGAAAGGACCAGGATCGGAATCCGAAGAGCTTCTCAAGGAAAAACTGGAGCTGTTCTATTCGTTTTAGATGGTAAGTGAATGTGAATCTGCAAAGTAACTCTTTGAAGGCCTCTTTCCGTCAGCGGTATTTCTAGCTTTTCTTGCTCATATGTGGAAGCTGCACCGGGCTCATGAGACCATGGCCGAAGTGACCGCATAGTTTTTGGACAGCAACACCGCCAAGGGATTGATGGTTGAAATGGGCTCTAAAGGATCCTGAAGCTGAGGGTTTTTATTTTTGAGGATTCCTTTCTATGAACATCCTCGACAAGGACATAACCTGCGAGCAATGGGACACAACAGGGTCAGATCTGCTGCAGAAGTGTGTCCGCATCTGGGAGCTGGTTAGTGAACAGATCTGAAGACGCCATGAAATGGGTCGCTGCGTGTTGTGTATTGCCTAAACGCACAATTTAACAATATTTCTCCCGGTTAGACTTCAATTCGCTGGTGATGTAAGCAAAGCCGCATGTGAATCATGTGACATTCAATTAATTTTTGAGTAAATGATGTTCATGGATCAAAGTGTTGCTTTGAGGTCTATTTAATCCATGTAATATTACAACTTTAGTTGCCTCTGCGGAAGTTATCGTGAAAGAAAACTCTTTAGATTTTTCATCATCGTTGACATTAGTTGTTTAGATAAATATTTAACAAACCAATCAAAATTTATATGTAAATTTTAATACTAGAATGGTTACAAATTCAAAATTTTGAGAACTGCTAAATAATGTTTAAATCAAAATCTTGTATCTTAATGATATTACTATATATTTAAAAAATTCAAAACTTAAAGATATAATTCACACTTTAGAAGTTTTTTTTTTATTAATTTAAAATAACTTAAAATAAGTAATCAAATTGCATAGATAGATTCTATAGATATTTCTATTACAAATACAAAGGATCTAAATTTAAAATGTTTAGATATTTTAATTGTGTGAAACCAAAAAGTTGAAGATTTGTGTAATACTTAAAATTCTTTCTATGCATAAAACATCCTTTCTAATAGTTTGATGTCATCAATTAAATAAATATTGTGGTCACATTTCATTTAATAATGTGTTTTATTAAATTTTATCATTGACAAAATAAGTTTAAAAATTATTTAATTATATGGTTGCAATTATAGAAGTTTTTGTAAACACATTCAGAGATAGTAGTTGAAAAGAAGTCATAAAAAAAAAAGTTCAAATTGTAAAAAAAGAAAAAGATTACACTCAACTATCATGTATTACTGAATTTAAATTTATATTAATATAAATTGTTGCAAAAGAATAATTATTAATTGATTTTTATGTAATTTGAAGGTTTATGTAAAACACTTATTGCTTGCAATATCAAAAGTGAATTTGTTGCAAGTTTTTTTTAGTCAAGAAATTGTTTCCAACCAAAAAATAAAAATAAAAATAAAAATGAAAGGTGTTAAAAACAAAGACTGGTGTTCAAAAAGAACATTTCAAGGTATGACAACAACTTAAAATTTTAAAGATTATTTTTTGTTATTCACAAACATGCAAAATAATACAATTTAGTTTAAGAAATTGATTTAAGAGTGATAAGACAAATACCAATGTGAGGTTTAATGCTTGAATTTAAAAAGAACTACAGAATAAAACTTTCTTAGAGCAAAACGACAAAATTCAAGATTTAGAGCACGATTCCACCCACAAAGAATTCAGCAAATAAAAACCCTTAATTGCAACAAAAACCTTGCAATTAGGTGGTTTTGAGTATATACTTATTAATTAATTTTTTGGGCAACTACAAGATCTTAGACTTTATCTTCAAATTTCATTACATATCAAAACTTTAAATTGAAAAATCTTTGTTAAAGTCTTTTTAGATACCATGGCCTCACTATGTTTTATTAATAAATATATTTTATGACAATATAGTCTGACACTTATAAATTTTTTTATTTAGTTTGTATCTAAAGAAGCAATTTAGTACCAACTACTTGCATAAAAAAATAATATAGGAAAAAAAAAAAAAACTTTTGTGAAGGATTAAATATCAAAAACATTTCATTTTTATGATTTAATGTCTTTTAAATCTAGTAATTTTTTACCTTTTAAAAAAATAAAATAAAAAAATAAGTTGATTATTATTTGAATAAAAATATACAATCTTAACTTGAGATGTTTTCATTTTTGAATTTTTTATTTCTATAGAATTTTCATCAATGAAAAATAATAATATCTATGTATCATATTAAAAGGAGAAATAGGAATTAAAAAACTAATTTTAATTTCAAATATTAAAAAAAATTTGGACATCAACCCTAATAATTATATATATAGATAAAAAATATATTCTAATTAGAAACAAATATACCATTCTATATATAAGTTATATTATTTTTATTACAATTGAATATTCCAATCTTTAGATATAATAATTTTTTATCTTTAAAAATACTTTGTGACTGCAATTAGTATTAAAAACTATATATCTTTTTTTTTGCTTCTAGTAACACATTTGAAATATGATATTATATAAGATAAAAATGTAATATATTTAATTTCATTCAAAAAAATTTTATGTAAATGTAATAGATTTATACATTTTTATTTTTTAGACATTTTAAATATAGAGTTAAAAAAGATTGATTTTACATTTCAAATAGCCTTGTATTAATTAATATTTTGTTTAAAATTTAATGCATGTTTATTTAAGTAAATTAAAAAAAATTATAAGAAAAGTTTATAATATATATTATTTTATTCTAAGTTTTTATATATATATATATATATATATATATATATAATTACAATTATTACTACACTCTATTTTAATATATGTTTCCATATATGCTAAAATTATTCTTTTAAAATAAAAACTTAACAATTATTTTGTGTTCAATAAAAAATCAATGTAAACCTTATACCATAAACAATATTTTGTACAAGCTATATTAATTAAAAGATAGAAAAATAAATACATGTTTGGTTTATTAATATATATATATATATATATATATATATGTAGTTTGTATAAGTTGCATAAAAGTATAATTTATATTCAACATTAAAATTATAGGTAAAAGTTGTTATATATTGAATATAATTGTTATAAAAATAGAGTTTTTTTGCATAAAAACGTTTGTAGATATATATACATGCATGTATGTAATATATGTATTATTTTATAACAATAATTAATTTTGATAAGAATATTTTATTTAGTTTTTAAAAAAAAAGTTTAAATTAAACATCTATTACATTTTAAGCTAAAATTTTAATGATATATTTTTTAAAAAACCATCATATATATATATATATATATATATACATAATAAATTTATTCCATGTACAATGTGCATGTTTGTGTATCATGTAGTTATAGCCACCTAATGTAGTTATGGCCACCTAATGAACAATGTATACATAAGAAAAAAGAAAAAAGAAAAAAAATTCAAAAATAATAACCATTTTTATTTATATTTATTTATTTATTTTATTATATTTATTTTAGAAAACATTGTTTCTGGAATGAGCATTTATTACAAAAGTTGTAATGCAGCAATCAACAAACCTGTGTTCAAAAAGAAAAAAAAGAAAAAACACACTAATTTAAGTAACTTTTAGATGATGAACACTTATTACCTTGGCTGCACCTAGAGTTTATTGCCCTTGCACTAAGGCACAATCTCTTGGTTTTTTTATATTATTGAGCATTTCATTGATTGGTTTGCTTTTTGAAATTAAGATAATATCTTAATTGTCAATTAATTTAGTTATACTCTTAATCATTAAGGCTGCAATTGTGGATATTTAACAATAAAACTTAAATTGTCAACAATTGGAATAATATATACTTGTAATAATTATAATATTTTTTCTTAGCTACAAAACAATCTAAAACATAGCTATTAGATGAATAGATGAAGCATGCTTCAACAAAGCAAAGTAGACATGTGTTACATATTAGAAAATATTGTCATTAATATCATCTATATCTTTATTTTTTGGCATAAGAATACCACTTTACAAAGATGCACTCTTATTTGGAGTTGATATTATTTGATTATATGTTTATTTGAAGTAATAACATATAAATATATTACATAAGATATTATTGAAGCAATGATGTTTTCACAATATTTTTATATCTCTCCTGTAAAAATACCAAAAAAATTCGTCTAAAGTGATCACTAAATATCACAATCTTTTGTCCAAATGGCTTTTGATTTATTTTGATTTATTTATTTATTTATTTATTTTTTGCATCAAAATTTTACATTAGATCTCTCAAAATTCTATCAAAAATATTAAGAACTTAACAATGCATTATTGGTGCTTGATCCTATATGGTAAGATCTGCATACAAAAGAAGTTATGCAATAGCCATTTGCTTCATAATAGAGTAGGTGGTCTCATTATTTAATAAAATAGAAATTAAAAATTGACAATCAATACTTCATCTATCAAAAAGCAACAATATGGCAATTTGAAATGATGCAACAATGAGAACAATCTTTTCTTGACTGTATAGCCAACATTTAATTATCTTTCATACAAATGTCTTTTATGGTCCACCACTTTTTGAGACAAAAAAAAAAACACTTTTCTGTGAAATTTACAACGTTCAAATTTCTTTGAAATCAATACGCTAGTTCTTATTAAACTTCTCTTTGTTATCATATGCTTTAATAGCAAGGACTTGCTAGTTATATACCAACTCATCTCAAATCAATCTATTGCTTTTTTCAATTGGCAGTACATAAGTAGATACCAATATCTAAGCAAAATCAACTAAGATTCAAAGTATATCTTAAAATACATTCAAGCTTATACATTGTTGTGTTATGGCATGAATATCTTTTTGTTGTGTTGTGAGGCATCTATTGGATGAAAGAGAGAGGAAAGTATTATATTACAAAAGATCTTATTTTAAAATATAGTATAAAATTAACTTAGAATCATAGATAATAGTTAAGGAGGTAGTAAAATTAATAAATGCTAATGATATTGTTTTGTAAAAAGGGTTTCTATTCACTTTTTAGAACCATACATAAAGCAAAAAATGATAGATGAGGGAAAATGATATTATAGACATCTTTGGGTGGAAGAATAGTATAGTAATTAGTAGAAACTACTTGAATAAATCTTAGATTGATATTCATAGAGGGCCAATTATGAATCAAGGTCAAAACTAGACCTTGAGGTACAAAATTGTTTGCTTATGGAAAATGGAGTTCTTTTCTATCAATTAAAGTATAGATTTTAAGAAAAAACTTGATAAGATTTCTATAAAAATTATTCCAAAAGAATGCATTTTGACTTTGTGAGAGCTTTGTAAAGATAAAGTTGTTTTAAAAGACTCAATTTTGCATTGAATATATATATATATATATATATATATATATATATTGATAAATTATATAGATTTTATAACAAATCTATTGGTAAAATTTGGTGAATTTTTTAATGTATTTGTATTGAATATAAGTTGTGAATTTCAATTTAATTCGAGGTTCAAACCAAACCTAAGTGAAGTTCAAGTGAGCTAGGATCTTGAAAATTGAATGCTAGGATCAAACTTTATATGCTTGTTTTCAACCAGTAAACTAAGTTGTATAGAAAGTTTGAATCAAGATCAATAATTAATGTAATAGTTATTAATATTAGAATTATTTTGTCATATTAACTTAAGATTTGATTAAGATTTATTACAATTTACTTGAGACTTGATTAAGATTGATTAGGATTCAATTAAGATTTGATTAAAAATCAATCAAGGTTTATTTAGATTTTTTTTATAATTTCTTTAGATTTTCTTTGTAATTTCTTTAGAACTTTTTTAAGGTTTCTTTTCTTTTATTTTTTAAGATTTAATTAATATTATCTTTTATGATTGCTTAAGGTTTATTCAAAGTTAAATATAATATGATAAGAATATTTAGATTGTTTTAAAATTATCAACATGGTTAACAAACCACCTTATATATCATTTTTTTGGGTTGTAAATCCAACTTCAAGATAAGATCATATCCTTCTACAACCAGATGCTTGCTACATTTGTAAACTAATTTTCACATAATACAATATTGTAACCTAAATTTTAGAGCTTTCTAAGTCTTTGTTTGTTATTGTTTTAATATTGACACTAAGATTCTTCTAGTACTTATTCTACATGTCCCCCATATTTTTCACTTCACAAAATAATACTACAAAGGTAAACATGTCTTATAGTTGCTTGCTTGTTTCCCACAACATTTACTTCTTCCAAAACTTGTTACCATATATTATCATCTTTTATTATTTTCATCATTAGATGTATATTTTTGAAACTATTATGTATAGTGCCATTGAGAATATGTAAGCTCTTGAAGGATATGACACCTTTTATACAATTAAACAATATTTGAAGTTAGTACCATTCTTTAGAAGTAGAATATGCATAAAAAATGCAACCAATGACAAATCCACACTTTTGACAATCTGACTTTTTTTCCTTGCACTTCTACACAAATAATTGTAAAAACCTACCATAGGTAATTTTTTTTGTGATTGTTTCTAGTATAGAGTTCAATTGCCAAAGAATGATTATCAAACACGGATGATAGAAGGTGATTATAGTGATGGACATTATAGGTAACTAAAAAGTGGCATTAATCAAAGTTGATTCATTCAATTCTATTATGCTACCTTTATCATGGTAATGTTTAATATAAAGATAGCATAATAGAATTGAATGAATTAATACCTTTATATTGTATTTGAAAATATCATTCTATACATTCTAATTTGAGACTCTTATTTTATGTAATATTCTCTTTCTAGATTGATTTTCATATGGTTGGTTTCATTACAAACATTGTACATATTCATACATAAGTAACCTCAATATAAGAAAATCAAAGCTATAGAAATACTCACTTTAAATTTAACATAAATCATTACTACTAAATACTCACATTCAGTGAAACAAGAAACCAAATTGATCTAGTATGGAAAGTCACACAATTGAATAGAATAGTAACAACATTTTAACACCAACTTGAAGTCCAATTCAACATCTATGTGTAATGACAATGCTAAAGAAAAAACGGATCCTACATGGAATTCTTGGAGATCAACTCAAAGGCGAATCTTGAGCTCGTGTGAGGAAGAATCTAGTGGCTGTCAACACGGCGACGGCGATGGTGTGGGATCGTCGGCAATGTCTAGATCTGTGGGCGAGCGGGACCTGCAGGCGCGGCGACGGGTCGCACGCAGATCGACATGCGGGGTTGAAAGGGTCGGTGCGATACGATGCGATGCGATGCGGAAGGATTGGAATGAGTTTGGGAGTAGGTGAGCGATTTCACAGCCTTTCGAAGCAGTCCTGAATCTGCGGGGAATCGAAGCATCGACAAAATTGACAGGCGACGAACTGACCAGGCCATGCTGCGGATGGGCTACGATCGGTGCACGGTGGCGATGAACATACTCATCTCATTTTAGGCTGCGAGATCCGTGACTGCACCACACGGGAAAAAAAGTTGCGGATGGAAAAATAAGAAACCAATTCCTCGCCCGGTCCACTAGACAGGCGACGACTGGGTCCGGGAAATCCTCAAGCTCCGATTATTCCGTGACATTCGATCATGCGCTTCGTTCGCCGTGCCATCTCTTCAATTATCGTTGCCATGTTCCCCTTCCTACTACCGATCAGCACACATTCCCTTTCACTCCTTGGTTGTCTCAACTTTCCAAGTCCGCTGTACCTGCGCACGGGAGATGCTGCAGTGAGGTCGGTTGAAATTACTGGGTGACCGAGTGGCACAAAAACTGTTTGGGTGCCGTTCAGACCTGTTTTAATATCGGAAGACGCGTGGGGTTAAGTTTCTCAATACTTTCTATTTGTAGAAGAAACAACGACAATAATCAAGATAAATCATTGGGCTGTAGACTCCTGAACCGATATCTGTGGAGGAATCTTGGCTATTCGTGTTCTCTGCCGGCGCCACCATTGCATCAGTTGCTGAAAGCTTGACACACCAACTGACGTGTCAACTGGTGTGTCAAGATACGGGACTACACTTTTTTATTTCTGTTTGTTTGTCGAAATTCTCCATAATTCGGGAGCATCTTCGATTTTAGAGAGGAAACAGTTCGCTGTTTTTCAATCAGGCTCCTTTCAAGGTGCTTTCCAAGATTCTGCATAGTCGGTCCTGCCTCAGGCTGCTTCCTGAGGGTATGTTTTATCCTCCCCGGCCACAGACTCCCATGAAGACTTGTTCCAGCCATCTCGAACTGCATGATGTTATTATTCATTCGGGAAATATGCATAAAATCCATGTGTGACCCAGACAAGTTTCGAACAGGAGTTATGTCTTTGATTGCCAGGTTGCCAATGACGGAAGCTCTCAGGCAGGATGTAGTTTGTCAAACGAAGGTGTTGCTAAGGTGGTGGTAGTAGACGAAGAGCATTCAAAGCTGATAATTAGTGAATTGTGCTGTTCAATCTCCCTCAGCGGAAATTCTCCGTGCATGGTCACTTTGTGGTCGACTTGTGGTGAATCACTTCGAATTATACCTGTAAGAAGTATAAGTCCTCTTGGCAGTTACAATAGCCGCCGATCATATGACATGAGCCTGGATTGGAATGAAATGTATGCATTTCAGCTTTTTCGGTGTTCGGGCTTGTCTCGTCGACGTTATTAGATCTTTCCATTGGATTCGACCATTTCAAACTTTTCAGGAGAGAGAACTTCAGCTCCTGGCATGTGAGAGCAGGTCTTGATGCTGACAATCAACACGGTTCAAGCTGTGATCAAGATGGGTTGGAGTTCGCAGTTTTCGGATCGAAGAATGATAGGTAACCATGTAAGTGCAGCCAATTTCCAACTTTTTTCTAAATCAAAAGATTTTCATTTCTGGCTAGGGGAGCCCTTAGTAACTTTGTTCTGGGATTCTTGAATCTGGGCATGTTCTTCGCGCTCATTTGGTCGATTGGATGCCGTGTTTTAGGGTGCATGAAACTGTTGCAATCCTTGGAGGACCATCGTCGATGACCTAGTTTTGGGAGAGTTCGATAAGCTCCGTTGAGAAATGAGCACCTATCAAGAGGTATCTGCCATTGTGTAGATAATTGTGGCCATTGTGGCCATTGGAGGATCATGGGAAAGGTGGGAGACTTGACTGCGAGGGTTCTTCGAGCTGTGGGGCCGGTGAAGCAAAGCCATCTTCGCAAGGGCTCCACGCCAAGCATCTTCAGCCATGCGTACAGCAGTGGAATGTTGCCGGCTCTTGGATCCAACCAGAGCTCCAAAGATCTGATTTCGAAGAAATACGTGATTCATCCTTACAACAAAAAATACATGTACCATCATTCTTTTTGTCCCCACCATGAAGTTTTTCTCGATTTCTGCCCCCGACGAAAGAAATTCCTCCACTGGGGGAAATTCGTAGAAAGGAATGTTGGATCGAAAGTTCTTATCCTACTTGGGAGATGATTGCTCACCAAACAGTACATCAGAGAGTGTAGAATGTACTGTGGCTATGGAGTACTATGGTTGAGATTGTGGGATCCGTGAAAATGTGCAGCATTCTCAGCATCATGCCGTGATGCTAAGAATCTGCAACAGAGCGTGGGGTTGTTGCCATTGGGATATGCGGCCAGTTTCGCATTAAGGCTGTGGATTCTAAGCGTTGCAAGTGTGGACAGGTACTGGCAGGGAATTTTGATAATTCTGGTGTTCTACTCCTCATGGGTGGCTCCGTTCGAGTTTGGGTTTGTGCACAACCCTCGCGGCGCTCTGTTAGCGGTCGACAATGTCGTCAACTTTTTCTTCTTAATTGACATCGTTTTGACCTTCTTCGTCGCATATCGGGACAATTCAACATTCCTGATGGAATGCAGCTTGAGGAGGATTTCCTTCCGGTAGTATTCTTAGATCGTTGAGTCTCATCGTTTACGTACGTTTACCTTGTCTGCTTGGGTAGCAAGCTGTGCTTCTGTTTTGTTTGCTTTGTTTTCTCAAGTATTTACACTTCTCATTACCGCATTGCAATTTACAGGTATTTGAGAACATGGTTCATTCTGGATGTTTTGTCGACTGTTCCATTGGCCGCAGTGGTAGCGATATTTACTGGAAAATACTATACAGGATTTGCGTCCAGTTTGGTCAACTTGTTGCGCCTCTGGCGATTAAGGCGCGTTAGTGCCTTGTTTGCTAGGGTGGAGAAGAATGTGAAATTTAGTTACTTCTGGACTCGATGCTTCAAACTTTTCTTGGTATGTCAGCTGTGTTAACATTCCTGTCGTAATGATCCTTTATTCCTCGTTGTCAAGTCTTAAATCATATTCGGTTGCTCAATATCGATTCAGCTTCTGCATTTTGACGAGGAAATTTTTGCGACGCCACAGGTGACAGTGTTTGTTTGCCATTTTGCGGCCTGCTCGTTTTACCTGTTAGCTGCCCGGCATCCCAAAAGCAAAGAGGACGAGACGTGGCTGGGAGCCATGCTTCCGAATTTTGAAGAGGAATCACTGTGGGCGCGGTATGTGACGAGTGTTTACTGGTCCATGACCACACTGACAACTTTAGGATATGGCGATTTGCACCCCATCAACCGCAGTGAAATGATCTTCGCCAGCATTTACATGTTGTTGAACCTGGCGTTGACATCATATATCATCGGAAACATGACCAATCTCATCACTCGTCTTACCTCACGAACACGACACTATGTGAGCCTCTCTTCCTTCCCTGTGTTCTTTTTTATTTATTTATTTCCATCCCCGAGAGCTGCATGAAATTCTTCAATTAAGATTTCTTGCGGGTTATAGTGCATGGAACTCGGCTCGGTCAGGTTTTAATGATGTGATTGGGTTTGGGGCCAGCGTGACTCGGTGCAACATTTGGTGGAGTTCTCAACGAGGAACGGATTGCCACCAAAGCTTCACGAGAAAATCATCTCCCACTTGCAGGTCAAGTTCAAGACAGAGAACCTGCGGCACCAAGCGATCATAGCCACCCTTCCAAAGGCTATCCGCTCATCTGTTGCGCAGTTTCTGTTCTTCGACACCGTGGAGCAAGTCTACCTCTTCCAGGGCACTTCCTACAATTTTCGTGCCCAGCTGGTGCTTCTTCTCTGCTTTCTCTGTCTCTACGCTTTTTTGTGCTGGTGAACATGGAGGTCTGAGAGTGATCAAACAAGGACGTTTCTGTGCATCCATCTTATTACCAGATAATTATTTTCATTGGCTTTAAATCCAACGAAATTTCTCTGCATGGTATTGAACGAAGGTGTCAGAGATGAAGGTCGAGTTCTTCCCTCCTGGCGAAGAAATCATTCTGGTTGATGAGGCCCCCTCCGAGTTCTACATTGTTGTGAACGGTTCCGCGGTAAGTTGAATATTCCCTATCCACGACCATTCAGGTTGGAGAGATATTGTTTTTTGACAGATTGATAACTTCTCTTCGTTTTTCTCTTTTCCCCCTTCTGTTCATGGGCTGTTTTTCTTGATGTTACTTGTGATTTCATGAAACAAACAGAAGTTAACAACATGTGTGATTGACTGGTTTCAGAATGTGTTCATTCGAGGAGATCAGGGTGGGCCAGAGCAAGTATGTACTAAACCTTGTATGGTTTTTTTGATATAAATATTTTCTGTAGACGGTGGTCATGAAGCTCGTTTTTGTATTTTCTAAAACTTGACACGTTTGTGGCAGCTTTTAACGACGGTCTACGCAACCGACGTTATTGGGGAGATTGGTGTGATTTGTTATATGCCGCAACCTTTCACTATACGAAGTCAAAAATTGTCCCAGCTCTTGCGACTGGACCGTATTGTGTTCATGAACATCGTGCAACAATACAAGGAAGATGGTCAGAGGATTGTTGACAATCTCTTGCAGGTTCAATCTTCATTTCAAATCTTGGCTCATCTTATTTCTTTTCACAACGTCATAGGGATAGTCAATCTTTAAGCAAGGATTTGGTACGTTACGTTTCTAGTGGATGCACACCTCAAAACCGCCATCTGTCTTTTTGTGTGCAGCGGCTGCGGGAAGCAAATGACCCCCGATTCGAAGAGCTTTCGTCAGAGATTGAGACTCTCCTTGCTGAAGACAGCGAGATGTCAGAGCCAAGCCTATGTGCGGTAGCTGCCGGAGGCAACGTGGGGTTTCTACAGCAGCTGTTAAGCAAAGGTGCAGAGGTGGACAAACCAGATTATCACGGTCGAACAGCTCTGGTATGGCCTTCCGAACTCCACCCTGGTTACACCCTTACACCTCAGTGTTTCCCTTACTCATCCTACCCCACAAGTTTACAGATAACGGACTACATCCTTGAGTTGATCGCTTTAAATCGTATTACTTTCATGTCCAGTATCATTTCTCATCTCTTCGGGGAATGCGACTAGGTCATTGCAGCTTCAAAAGGTTACGAGGAGTGCGTAAAGCTCCTGCTAGAACACGGAGCTGACCCAAACAAGGCTGGTATATTCAGTCACATTTCATCTTTTTGTTACGGTACTAGTCATGATCATGTCTACCGCTTATATCATGTGTGGTTCCCTTTTTATTTGATATTTAAGTGCTATCTGCATGGATGTAGACGCGCATGGGAAAGTTCCTCTCCTCGAGGCCCTTATCGCTCGGGACACCAGCACTGTGAAGGTCTTGACAGAGAACGGGGCAACCTTGGGTAATGCGGACATGGGGATATACCTCGGGCAAGCTGTCCTCGACAGTAACAAAGACCTCATTGACGACTACTTAAAACATGGAGCTGACATAAATACGGTAAGCGAATCTGAAGGACACGCAGTCGGGCAAACCGCACTCCATGTTGCCGTTATAGATGGTAACATGGACATGGTTAAGTTTTTGGTATCCCGCGGAGCCGACGCCCACTTCAAGCCCGGTGATGAAGCCACCCTTTCAGCGTGCAAGCTAGCCGAGATTTGTCCAAACCACCCAGAAATGGTTTCTTTTCTGAAGGCACAACCGATCCGCCTCGAATCATACAGCTCCACTACTCCCAAAGATTCAACATCCAATGCCACCCAGAAGAAACTTTCCATGAAGGGAAGCTCCACTGTTGAATTCCAGGTACCTCATACCGTCTTCTTCATATTAGAATCTCCTCATGAATTTGTGATTTTTGGAACGAGGAACGGTGACTCTTCATTTTTCAAAATTTCCTTTTGAGTGTAGGTTGATGAAACAAGTCTGCCTGGTCCAAGTGGAGGAGCTCCCGGGGAACGAACAATACACTCATTGATGCGGAAGCAATCCGCCAGGGGCCGCCTAATGACTATGCGAAGCCAAAAAGCCTTAGACCGGAAACGAAGTGAAATTCAAAACCGAAAGCAAAACCTTCAAGGCTCGGGCATTCAACGGCTTGAAAAGCGAAACACTTTCTCGACTAATTCGTCAGCTGGCGCCGCCAAGGTGGTTCGTCTTCGCGTAATCCTTCATCCTTATCATCCTAGGAAAACGGGAGTGACGGGGGTTGGAAAGGTCATTTTGCTGCCTAAATCCATCGAAGCTCTGCTCAAAATTGCGAGTAAGGGATTCTTTTCTTTTCTCGTCATGTGCCAAACTTTCTCTTTCAGGTCTCTAGTTTAGAAACTAAGCTGATTTGTTGGAGGCATCTAAATTGCAGTCGAAAAATTCAATAATCGTCCTACGAAAGTGTTGAGTAAAGAGGGGGCAGAAATCAATGACATAGGTGCTATTCGGGATGACGACCACTTGTATGTCATTGACGATTCAGAAGATGTCGGGAGTGCTCCCCAAGGTGCATTTCCTCATTCTTTTGTTGTAAGTAAACCAGTTTTCGTGTTTTTGTTGCTATGGTTTCATGTTGTTGAGGAATGTACGGTCTAAATAAATTCTTTTGTCCAACAGGGATTGACACGGATGATCTCAGAGCAAGGTTGCAAGCAGTAGTTACAGCTTTATCTCAAGACAAACATCGAATTCAAAAAGACGATCAGGAGTAAGTGTAACTTTGAATAGATTAGGACCTGACTCAGGATATCACAAGATTACCAACAACTCCCACAGAAAGTGGTTTTAATTAACGATATCTGCGGCCGTATTCCTCCTTGAACGCATAAACATATAAGCCCACGAATTGTTATAATTATTTTCCATGATTCCAATGATCAATATCACAGTTATGACTCCGTTGCTCAAGCATCACATTTCTACACCAACTTGACGATTTGCAGATGATATTATTAATTGTACGGAGCACGGCAGAAAAAAAAACGTCCAGTCATTCCTATTCCTCAACAACTGAGGTGATCTTCACAAGATGGTGACAAAACAATCACTGCGATCTATATTTATTCTATGGCTTGTAGCGAAGTTTGAGCAGAATGAACTTCATGATAGGGTTTCTTTCGAAAGGAATTAGTGCAAACAAGTTGAAGCAGTCGAAAACGGAGGAAATTCTCAACATGACAATAAGAGCTCTACCACCACGCAGAACAAGAGTTGGTGCAGTCCATTCTGTTGAATAATCAAGCAATGGAGGTGGGGAAAGATGCAGGCTCTGCATCTTAGGATTCAGAATGGACATGGTGGTTGTAACTGTACAAAGAACTTCAAATGTATGACCTCATATTGAAAAAATGACAATATGCAACTAGTGCATTATTTCTCTTCAACAGTAAGGTATATATGTTCACATGATGTCATCGTGAACAATTACTTTCACCTTCATATGGAGTGGTAACTATCAATTAGAATCTTATCCTCGAATTACTATCATTAGCCTTCTACTATAGTAAGATAGGCAGTTTTAGGCAATTTTAGGTAACTTTTAGATTTACACTAACACCCCTCTTTATCTTGATAATTGGTCTAATTGGTCAAGATTATATATCTAAAGAGCAAACAACCTCAAGCCAATGTATTAATCTTTGTGTTTTGTATTATTTGAGACAATGGCAACTCAATTCTTCTATTAGAGGCATAGTAGTAGAAGATGTCAAAATTTAGATTACTTCATTTAATTTTGATTTTAGTTTTATGTTACTTTCTCTAGTTTTAGATTCTATTGTGAAGCATGTCTTGTGGCCAAAGTTGAACAATCTATCTTTTTCATTGTTATTGTGGCAATTGGAGTGTGTTAACAAGATTTGAATAGATTTTGTTGTTTCTACTCTTTAGTGGTAGGGCTTGGAATTTGTGAAACTAGATCACCTTGGGTATTTAGGAACTATTGTAGAAAATCAAGTAAGTCTAATTGATGGATTAAACAATGAGATTTCTTGTCTTTCTTTCCTTCTATGAGAACTTAATTAGTTTTTTCTACTTTTATTGCTCATGAGTATTCTTTGGGTGGATCTTCAAATTTGGAGTTCTTTACTTGCTTCAATTACAAGGGTCAATCTTTGTACTATGCCAAACCTTAGTGACCATACATGGTTGTAAGATTGCAAATATTTAGTTCTTCTCTAAATTTTTTGAACTTCCCTTGACCTACTGGCTTAGTCATTATATCAACAATTGATATATAAAATAATTCGACTATTTTAGTGAGGATATTTTTACAAATGAAATAATACGACACTTTAATGTATTTAGATCATGAATGATAGATGGAATTTTTAGCAAATTTGACTATATTTTGGTTATCACAAAAAATAGAAATTGGTTTGATTTTTCTTACTTCAATTCTTTGCAAAAGTGTCTTTAACCACATTGTCTCTTTGATGTCTTCTACAATTTCTTTTGTTTTCACATCTATAGATGATGTTGCTACTATTACTTGTTTTTTTGATGCCCAAGAAATAGATCTTTTAATTAATTTGAATACATATGATATAAGTGATTTTTTGTCATTGTCATTATTTTTCCAATCAATACCTATATATCTTTGAACTTTTGTATTCTATGTTTTTTGATATAAGATTCAAAAGTTCAATGTATCTTTTATGTATCTTAGTATATGTTTGACAACTTGAAGATATGCTTATTTCTATAAATGTATAAATCAATTCAAGAATCCTATAACATACATTAAATTTGGTCTATAATTTAACAAGTAGATCATTTTACAGACTAATTTTTAATAATATGTTATATTTATACGTGTTAATTCTTCTCCCTTCTTTAGTTTTAATCTTTTAAATGTTGGTATAAAAACTAAATTATTATCAAATATATCAAATTTAGTAAATATATTTTTTGCATAAGCTCAATGTATCAAGAAGAGATCCTTATTGGTGGATATAAACTCAACACTCAAATAGAACTAGAACTTGCTCAAGTTGGACATATTAAATTTTTCTATTAGTTGCATCTTTAGCCACCTAATTTGAAAAGTATTACTATTTATAAGAAGTAAGTTATTTAAATAGAAAATGAGAATTATAATACCATCATTGTTTTGTTGATAATACAAATTATAATCTGTTTTTGTATGATCGATGCTATGATTGAATAGAAATATATCAATTTTTTCAAACCACGCATAGGGAGATTGCTTCAATTCATATAGAGATTTTTGTAACAGGCATACTTTATAAATTATATGAGGTTGGACTAAGCTCTTTGACTAAACCATATCGATTGGTTCATGAAAATCGCCTTTGGAAAGGCAATTTTTACATTGAAATAAATCATCTCCTAATTTGTTTTAGTTGCCAATATGAGTATTATTTTGATCTTATTCTATTTAAAAATAAAGGCAAAAACTTCAAAATAGTTGATTCTTTCTTATTGTTAAAAACGACAAATTACTAATTGTACCTTGAGCTTTGTTGGCTTACCATTAAAACCAAGTTTTGTTTTAAAAATCCATCAAGTTGTTATAAGGTGTAATCTTGTAGAAAGATCTACTAACTTTCAAGTTTTGTTTTGAGTGATAGAAATTTTTTCAAGCTAAATAGTAGCTTGCCGTGTAATAGACTTCATTGCTTGAAAATAAGATGAAGGATTAGCAATTGTAATGGATTCCTCAATGAGACCAAAAAAAAAATCATATCTAACTAAGTTAAATTTGAAAGTATAGTTAATATATCCTATATAATTATCTTTGAGCCGATTGAATAATTGACACTCTTGTAGAAAAAATAAATGAGTGCATTGATTATAGATAAAATAAATTGATTCTTTTGGTGATAATGGCTTTGAGTGACTTTTTGTATTTGGTGGAACTAATGTATTGGCTGAATTATCATTTTTTTATTTGATGATACTATGCCTAATATTGAAGGACCTATTGGCTTTGAAGGAATCAATTGCTCAATAAAGGTGTTCCAAGTGATTCCTTGCCATAGCTATTGTTTTTTCAAACTTGATATTTTTAAAAATTATCAAATTATGACAATTTGGAACCTAACATTTATATTCTTTAGTTTTTTTAATTGTATCCAACTAGTATTAACTTGTATGATTGAATGAACCATAAACTTTTACATGATTGATTGATAGCTTGTTTCTTTTGAAATGTTGATAAGATGTCATGAAGTTTGGATTAGCAAGTGTTGGAGATTGGTTCATCAAAAAAACAACTATATTTATTGCATCACTCTAAAGAGATTTTGGAATTCTTCTATGAATTGCGATGGAGCAAGTTTTCTTGATTACTATGCAATTTATCTTCTCTACAACCTCATTTTAAGAAGGTAATTTGGTATTTGTGAGTTTTCTTTGGATTTTGTTGTTGGTGAAAAATGTGTCCATTATATCATTGAAAAAAATTCTTATATTATCAAAGCACAAATATTTGACCTTAATTATTGTTTATTTTTTAATAAGTCTAATAAATTTATTTATTTATTTTGGCACATCAAATTTCTTTCAAAGAAAGTGCATTCATACCATCATATGGTAATCATCTACAATGACCATAAAATATTCAAAACCATCTAGAGATGGTAATGGCATAGGCTTGGCTAAGTTGATATGTAAGAGTACAAGAATCTTTGTAGTTCTAGTAAAGCTTTTCAATAGAAATTGTTCCTTGCTTCTCAAATTGACATGATGGATAAAATTTTGTAATTACTAGGATATACAAAATTCTTGTAGTTAATCTTATTGAAAGCATGTATAAGCTTTGGTTTTTCAAGTATGCCATGTAATGGTGCCATGTCCAAGCTAAGTATTTTAAAGATGACATTGTGAGATTGATTTTAAAAGAGTTGTCTTTTGTAATCAATTAATATAATCTTTTTTTAAAATTTCTAATCTCTTTAGCTACTGGCTTCTATAAATTCTTCTAAAATAATATGCATTTGGAGGCATCAAAATAGATAGTGTATTTACAATAAATGAGTGGTCCAATATAAAATAATTTTTTTTATATTCTAAAGATACACAAAACTTTAAGTATTTTTTTTATTATGTTAATAGCTATTTAAAAGTTTATAATATCTCTTCCAATAATAGAATGTATATAGGTATTTATTATTTTAATAGTTCTTTTGAAAGTATTATCTAAACTAGCAAAGTTTGTTTTTTTTCCAAAAACATACACGGTAGCTCTTGTATTATAATACCATCTAGAATCTTCTTCTTTTATGTCAAGTACTATAAGAGTTACTTCAAACATAGTTCTTTCTTTTATTTTAGCAATATCAATGTATTAATTTGTTAGATCTTCATTATGGTACCAAGTTTGTTTCTTGTTCTCTACTATATGTGCTTGAGCCTTCTTTTGTTATAGCATAATTTGTGGTATGCTTCTAACTTGCAAATGTCAAAAAGATACTTGAGACATATTTGAATTCAATGATTCATTTCTGTACAATAATTGTAAGATCTAGTTTCTTATGTTTCAAAAAATTTGGATCTTGCCATCTGCTAAGTTATTCAAGTATGTTGCTTCATAGGTTGACTATTGTATTTGTTTACTTAAAAATATAGTACTTCTAGATTGAAAGCTGATTTAGATGATCTAACTTATCTTTTATTTTTTTTAAGCATTAAGTTGGCTTGAAGTTGATCTAAGGTAGGAAACTTTTTTTGTAGTGGTATAGTATTGCATAATATGATAATAACAATTAGATACAACTTTCATGATAATTTGAATTAGATCATCATCTAATAGTGTGAGTCCTATTGCTACTTGTTTTCCGTTGATATCATAGATTTCAATGAATTATTACTTAAATGACTTATTTTCATTTATAGTGATCTAAACTAATCTATTTTGAAGCTCAAATTCGCAACTATCAAAAGTAATCTTGAATATAAACTTGAGAGTATTCCACATCTATTGAAGATGATTAAAAGTTGTAAGTTTTTCTAAAACTCCTAACTTAATTGACACATTCAAGATATATAATAATTGTCTTTTCTTATCATTTAATTATGGATCTTCTATCATATTATCTTTAGAGGAGTTAGTCTTTGTGTTGTCAAGCAAAAATCATATTTTTTCAAGGTTAGAAATATGAATCATCATATATTTCTATAAATAGAATTTTAAAAATTATATCAATCTAACCTCTTATCATATATATATATATATATATATATATTTATAGTAATAATTATCTAGATTATATGAATAGATATAAATATATAAAAATAAATTAATTAAATGATATCTTGTAAAAAAGCTTTCTAAAAGTTTTATGGATGCAATTTCACATTTATACATATCTATAGGTAATTGATAGGTTGAATATTTGGCCAATAAGTTAGCCACGTATTGCACAAGTTAATAGCTTAAAATACAAGCTAACTATGTGATGCATATATAAAAAACTTATCTTATAAATTAAGGCATCTATTTTATAAATTTAGAATGTATTAGAGATTCTATAGAATGTTGCTATATAAATATTAATAAGATTATATATATATATATATATATATATATATAAGTGAAGCCTTCTTCACTTTTATCAATTACTTTCTTGTTTTTAGTCTAGTTTCAAGGATCTTTAATTTTCTTGTCTTTTGAAAATAACCATTTTTTTTTAAATAAATATATTTATTTATTTTTATTTTATCATCTTTCAATGAAAAAAGTATTATTCTTTTATTTGCCTTTATTGAGTACTTATCCTTAATAGATTGACAAGATAATGCTTGTAATATCAAAGCTTTGTCTTTTTTTTATTAAGAGTGGATTTTTTTTAATAAGATATAAGCATATTAAAAATTATAAATTATCTTTTTTTAAACTGATATTATTTTAAGCATTTTTTTTTGTTCTCAAGTCCTCTTATCTACTTGTCTTAGGAAATATTAGAAATCTTCTTTTTTCTAATGTTATTATAGCAATGCTTTTTGAAATAAAGACTATAATATTACAAATATAAGAGTAATTGAAGAAGTTGATCCATGCAATGTGTGAGTCATCAATTTGACTCACTAATTATTTTAGGACAAAATAATGCATATAGATGCTAAAATTATAATTTTTAGGTAAAGATATGCTTAGAAGATATGAAATGAAGGAGAATAGTATTAAAGGAGAAGAAATGGAGTCTTAATAAGTCTTAGAAGAAATTATTTTAATTGATTTAGGATTTTTATTTATTGTTGAGTATTAAATATTATTTATTAAAATCAATATCTATATTGAGCTTTTATCTATATGTATTATTTATAAAAAAAACTATAAATATTGGTTAGTAATTAGAAGAAGCATGAGAAAGAACCTCTTATCTTTTTAGTTATTTATATAGAAAGTAGGATTTATAGTAGATTTAAATTAAATTTATTACTATAAAAAATCATCAAGATAAGAAAGTATAGCTTCAAATTGATTTTAATATTATAAAAATATTATAAAAAAATTTAGAATATATTTAGAAATTTTTAAGAATTTTTAGAGCAATTTTTAAGACTTCAATAAAAATGAGTTTTACCACTTTGGAAGCCATTATGAAGAAATGGAGTGAGATTTGAAGGCCACATTAAATTTCCAAGCTAATTCGGTATTTTTAAACACCATAGTGAAGTCAAAAAGCAAAATTATTGGTTTTACTAATAGAAAGTAGAAGGACCAACAGTTAATGTAGTCATTGTAAGAAGAAAGGTGCACAAGTCCCATATGGGTTGTAGTACCTTGAAGGTAGTTAGGAAGATAAGACTAAGGCCTCGAAGCTTCTTTAGAATCCATATACACTACTTGTGAGCCTTGGTGAGGCTCAAATTCCTGATTTCTTAAGTAAGTTATCTTTGAGATAAAAATTATTTATTTAATTATTTATTTATTTACTTATTATTTTTCAAACGTTCATTACTTGCTCATAGTAACTTGGTTTTCCATGTTTCTTATATCATTGAAAAGATTAAAATAAATAAATTTCTAAAAATATATTTTTATTTTTTTGCTTTTTATTTTTTATTGGATAAAAACTCAATGAATAGGCTATGACTAGTTTTATAGTGTATAATTGCTTGATTTCACTTTTCCACTTGTTTTGTATTTTGTTTCTTTTATTCTTATTCTTGCTATTTCCGCTTTATACCACCCATTACAAGAAACTCTTAATTGAGGCCAACTTGTAATTGAAATAAAGAGTGAATTTTATACTCACATAATGTATCAACATAATTTGCCACCATAAAGAACAACAAGATTGATAAGTGAAAATATAAAGATGATTGGAGTTGCTTCAATATCTACACTGAATCATATTATTTTTCTTATAGTAGAATATTCTTTAAGTGTTAAAAAACCAAGAGTTGCATTATTAAAGAAGTTTGATGGTATAAGATTAAAATTTTGAAGATTCATTAATCAAGTATAATTGGTGATTGAATTTCAAATCTTAAGCTATTCAACTTCACGATCACAAGTTAGGTTCATTGATACATTTTTTTTAGGTTCTACATTATCATGGTTTCTATCTTTTCTTAAATAACATGATTCAATATTGGATAATTTGAAAATATTTTTAGCAAAATTTTGATATATATATGGAGAATATGATACAATTCATATTGCAACCAATAAGATTTTTAACTTATAAGGCAATCAATTGATAATATTATATGCATAAAAAATTTGAAAATTTTTAACTAATATTAAATAGAATGATATTACATTTATTAGCTAATTTTTCTATGAATTACGATATGAGATAAAAGAAATTGATATACAACTTACTTGATTTTTAAACATTGAGCCAAGTAATTGATTTTGTTGTAAAGTATAACAATTGATCTTTTAGATTTTGATCTAAAAATTGTTCAAATTGTTCAAATTGATCTAATACATTTCAAATTTCTTATCAAGCAAGAAAAGACTCATCGTTGAGAAGAAAGATTGTACTTATATTGTAAAGATCTTAGACACAATTTTCAACATTATCCAAAAAAATAATGCAATCAAAAAATAAAGCATATGGTTGTCAAAAAAGATAATATGTTAAAAAAATAAGTTTGTCAAGTTATAATAGAGACTATATAGCTAAAACCTTATATAACACTTAATAAAGGTTCTATTTTCTTATCAAAATCTTTTTCTTGTTTTACAATAGATGTTACTTTAAGATTCAAATATCATAAAGCCTTTGCCTCATTAGATTCAAGAGTCTTAGCTTGTTTCTTAGATAAAGAGTTTGTTAAAAATTAAAGCATATTTTTAGTATAAAAAAATAAATTTATTCATATAAAAGTCATAAATAATTGTTTATTATCTTTTGAAGATATTACTTATAAAAAAAAACTAATAGTCATAGTAGCTATATAATATTTAATATAATTAGATCTCTATATAATCTAATTATTTTAGATTTATTATAGCTAAAAAAATATAATCTTCAAATAAATTGAATTTCTTGTAGTCTTGACTTTTCTTAGAGTATAATTAAGAATTTTATTAATCTAGTCAAAAGTCAAAGGTCTAATGCAACCAAATCCATATTTATAGGTATAAAAGCTTTCTTGTATACTACAAAAAAATATTACCTTGTGATATTTATGTGACACTTATTTCTAAAGATAAAAAGACTTTAAGTCGTATTTTAAGCCAATATTAAGATTATCATGTTTTTTAGAAATAAAATATAAATACTCTTCTAAAGCATTGGCTCTATGATTACTCAATTAATCTTCAAAAATGAGCTCAACTGCCATTTGGACCAATCTATAGTTTATCACAAAATAGATTATCCAAACTCAATGTTTATATTAATGACAAATTTGGCAAAGAATTTCATACATCATTCAAAAAAATTAGCATAAGCTCCTATCTAATTTGTGAAGAAAAAAGATAGATCACTACGGATGTGTGTGGATAATTAAGGACTTAATAAGATTACTATCAAGAAAAGGTACCTTCTACCTTTAATAGCAAGGCTTTTGGATCAATTGAAACAAGCTAAGATCTATACTAAAATAGATCTATGAGGAACATATAACCTAATATACATCAAAGAATGAGATGAATGAAAGACAATATTTCAAATCACATATGGATATTTTGAATATAATGTCATGCCTTTTAAACTCACAAATGCCCTAGTTGCTTTTCAACATTTTATGAATGATGCCTATTGTGAACTTTTAGATGATTTTATCATCTATTATTTAGATGACAGCTTAATCTATTATAAGAATATAAAAAAAAAAAAAAAAACTTTATATTTGTCAAGTATTACAAAAAATTAGAAATGTAGGATTATATATTTAGATAAAAAATAATACATTTCACACTACTTAAGTTGATTTCTTAGAATACATCATTTCAAATGATGGCCTTATCATAGATTTTTTAAAAAAATTAATTATCATGGATTGAAAGGTTCTAAAAATAAGAAAAAAATATTTAATATATTTTTTAAAATTTATCAATCATTATTGGATCTTTACTAAAAAAAAATTTCAAATTATAGCTCCATTTATATGTTTGACATGTAAAGAAAAACTTGAGTAGAATAAGAAAGCCAAAATATCTTTTGAAGCTTTAAAAATAATAATTATTTATACACCAATCTTATATTGTGTGGACTTTTCCAAGACGTTTTTTATGGAAATAGATGCATTTGACTTTGCTTTAGGTATTATATTATTACAAGTGGGAAAAAATGACAAACTACACTTAGTACTTTTTCATTCAAGAAAATTTTCAATAGTCAAAATCAACTACAAGAACTACAACAAAAGACTTTTTGTAATTATAGATTTGTTTTAAGAATAAAATTATTGTTTAGAAGGCACTTCCAATCTAGTCACAATATATATAAATTATAAAAACCTTAAGTATTTTATAGTAGTATATATTTTTAATTATTACCAAGTTTGTTTGACCATGTTTTTATTAAGATTTGATTTCAAAATCACCTATTGACTAAAAAAAAAAAAAGGTTTATTAAATGCCATTTTTAAGTATTTTTATCTTATACTAAAAGAAGTTAATACAGCTATTAATCAAAAAAGAATAATTTTCTTGAAGCTAGAGCATTTTCATCTTTGAATAATAAAATCAATATTAATTGTTTCTCAAGTAAGTTCAATTAAGTATGTTTTTTAATTTTTTTTTCATGATATTAAGAATAATTTTTTAAGTCTCATGATACTTTTAAGTTTAAATTTAAAAATAATCTATTTTATATTAAATGACTCTTATATGTTCTAAAAGAAAAAGTACAATGATGTATTCTTTAAGCTCATTACAACTTCTCAATTATGAAATATTTAAGATACAATAAGACTTTAGAGCTAATATTTAAAGATTTTTTGTAGTCTCAAATGTAGAAGGCAATTAAAGACTTTGTACAATCATGTGGTATTTTTTCAAGATCAAAAACTTCTCACCATCAATATTATAGAATTCTTTAGCCATTTCAAAATAACCATGGTTTATTATTACTATAGATTTTATCACGGATCTCCCAATCTTAGATTTTTATGATTCTATATTTATGATAAAAGTTTATTTCACCAAGATGGTATATTTTATACAATGTATAAAATCTATCTTAGGTAAAAGAAAAACTAAGTTTCTTTTTGACAATATCTACATCTATCATAGATTATTCAAAGATATTATATTGAATAAGAGGATTCAATTTATAGCAAATTTTGAAGAATTCTTTTTAAGATTTTAAAGGTAGAAATAAAAAAAAAATTAATTTTCCAACCACAAATTGATGGATAAACAAAGTATATTAATTAAATTTTAAAGTAATAATTGAGTTGTACTACTAATTACTAATAAGATAATTAGACAACTCTTTTATCATTAGAATTTTTTTATAATAATTAAATATTTTTTTCTACTCAATAAATATTTTTTTAATAATTATAATTATCATCTACAATTTAATGCTTTTGATTTCTCAAAAGTTGATAAAATTTTGACAAAAGATTTTGTAAATTATTTATTTGAGCTACATAAAATAATAAAGGTACAATTAAAAGAAGTTCAAGAACAATAAAAGATCAATGTGGATGCTTATTCCAAAGAATAATTTTAATTTTATATTGGTAATAAAATATGATTATTTTATTGTATTAAGAATATTTGCCCTTATAACAAATTAGATTATTGTAGACTTAGACCATTTTCTATATGTAAACAAATCAATTGAGTTGTTTATAGATTATATCTATTGGAATCTATGGAAATCTATAATATATTTCATGTGTCTCTTCTTGAGCCATATAAGATAGTGAATATCTTACAAAGAAGACAAATGCCACCATTGTCATAATGTAACATGGCTAATGAATGAAAGACAGAAGAAAATATTATAATAGAAGATCTTATTATAAAATATTATAGCAAATTATCTTAGAAATATAGATAATAATCAAAAGATAATAAAATTAAAGAGTGTTAATGTTGCCTATTTACAAAATAGACTTATACTTATTTTATAGGACTACATATTAGACAAAATAAATTAGATTAAAAAATTAAATAATATAGATATGTGTAAAAAAAAATTAGAGTAGATTTTAACAAAATTTACCTCAAGAAGCCAAGAATTGATACATAGAGAGAAATGATTGTCAACTTAGGTCAAAATTAGATCTTAAGGCACAAAACTATACACTTACATTGAGGCGAGGGTTTTTGGTAGATTAAAGAGTAAGACTTGAGGGCAAACTTAAAAGAAGATTTTTGGGCATTGATTTTATATCAATTAAATCAATATTGAGTTTTTGAGAGATTTTTAAGGTTAATGATGTTCTTAGTTGGTTTAGATTTTGAAAAATCAAAATATGATTACAAATTTAAAGATTTTTTGAGTTTTATAGTGTATGTATAAGTGAATTTTAGGCAATGTGTTGGTGTCCTAGTTGTAAATTTATAGGCAAATTTTGAAGTCAATTAAACAATTAAATTGAAGTGTGTAAAGGTTTTTGTGGATTGAGGTCTCAAAATTTGAAGTTTGAAGGTTAGTGAGTGTTTCTAAGATCTTCAGCAATTTAATAATTGGATTGCAATGAATTTTTTTGTATGGATGCTAAACTTGATTTTTAATGTTTAGGTGAAATTTGAGAACAATTCAATGGTACAAGAAGGAGATATTGGCATTAGAAGTTGAACATTTAGGTTGGAATAAGAGATTGCCCAACACTTGATTGAATTATCTTGCATTTCTTTCAATTAGTAAGTGTGATTGATTTTATCTTTCTTAAGCTTGTTCCTAACTAAGATATTAAAAAGTGTGCAAATTTTGAATTAATATCAATAGTTTGATCATTAATTATTGAAGTTCCATTTTGCTATAGGATTTATCAAAAGTTTGTTTAAGATCTAGGATTTGATTAGGATTTGATTTAGGATTTGATTTAGGATTTGATCTAGGATTTGATTAGGATTAGGATTTCTTTAAGATTTTGTTTAGAATTTATTTAAGATTTAGGATTTCATTAGAATTCATTAAGATTTGATCTAAGATTTGGTTAAGGTTCAATTAAGATTTTAATTAGGATTTGATTTAGGATTTGATTAAGATTTAAATAGGATTTTAATTAGGATTATATTAGGATTTTTATTTTTAATATTTTTTTAGGATTTTTATATTTCTTTTAAGACTTTTTTTAAATTTATTTTGATAAGTTAAAGTTTGATTGGATTATTAAGAGTTTCTCAAAGTTTATTTAAGGCTCTATTAGACTTGGTAGAATTATTACTTACCTTCCACAACTAGGTGTATGGTGCATTCTCAAGCAAGAATATATGTAATATGACACCGCCTCTTATAAAAATAGGTAATAATCTTTAATTCAAGATAGAAGAAGTTTTAGAATCAAGGTCGTGCCAATTTAATTTGAAATATCTTGTTCATTGGTGCAGATACAATATTAGTGAATAAACAAGCAAACAAACAAAAAAATTTGTAAATTCAACAAAGTAGATCAAAGCTTTTTATCAACAACATCTATCAAAACTAAGTTGAAGAGTTAAGCAAATTTTTGCTATAAAAGAAAGAATGTTCAATGGAGATTACATTCTATCTTCTATCCTTTATTGTGATTTTTTTCTATTAGTAGCAATAACAAGATAGAGATTTAATAGTCAATAGATTCAACTTAAGAACTATTATTTGTTGACTTATCAAACAAGGCATTGTGATTGTTATAACCTTCAAGACAAAATAATAGAAATAAAGACCTTCAAGAACAACATGTTGTTTTTCAAATATTTGGTAAGATACAACATATTTGGTATTACAACTTTGAAATAGGCTTCTGATGTGTGGTGATTTTATTTGAAGTAAGAACAACTCTTGATGTTGTTACAAATATTTTATTTGAAGGAAGTTGCAAAGGCCTCAACAATGATCAAATATTAAGATATTCTTTTAGCCTTAGAATGGAACATTATCAATGGTTGAGAAGACCTATCAACTACCTTTGAAGGAAAAAAAGATGAAAATATGTGACAAATATAATTCATTGCATCTTAGACTTGATTAATGTATCATCACCACTCTTCATCAAACTTATCTCTAGAAAGGAAGATAATGTCACAAACATATATCTTTATTTCAATAATTATTTAAATAATATGAATATATAGAAGTACATAAAAATAAATTAATTTGATAATATCTTGTAGATGCAGTTTTACTTTTATACGTATCTATAGGTGATTGATAGGTTGAACACTTGATCAACAAGTTAGCCACACATTATACATGTTGATATCTTAAAGTATAAGCTAACTATGTGTTATATATATAAAAAAACTTACCTTGCAAGTTAAGACATGTATCTTAGAAATTGGACATGTGTTGGAGGTTCTATAGAATGTTGTTGTATAGCTCTTAATTAAATAATATACATGGAGGCAAGAGTGAAGTCTTTTTCACTCTTATCAATTACTTTCTTGCTTCTAGTCTAGTTTCAAAAATCTTTAGTTTTTTTATCTTTCAACAAAAGTGATTTTAGTTTTTTTAAAATAAACATATTTATTTATTTCTATTTTTATCTTTCTTTAAGAAAAATCTTCCTTGTTTATTTACCTTCATTATATTCTTGTCCTTAACATCTCTTCTAATAGAATAGTATCTTTCAAAAAAAAAATTCTAACTATATTAATTATGATAAAGTAGTAAGAAAATTTTAATTACTTGTGCAATAATGCTTGATATAGCTTCTTGAATTCAAAATGAAATAAGACATAGTTTAATAAATAAACAGCAAAGAAAAAAAAGAATCTATTGTAAAATTCATTTTCAATAGAGACACTCAACCTACCTTCTCCGCCTAAGCTTTGATGCTCTAATACCATGTTTAAAGAAAAACTTCAAATGTTTGACCTTATATTAATAAAATGGCAATTGACAATGAGTGTATTATATCTCTTCAATAATAATGTATATATGTTCACAAAATATTATTGTGAATGGTTACTTTCACCATCAAACATAGCAATAACTATCATTTAGAAACTTATCATTAAACTATTATCATTAACTTCTACTATAGTAAGATAGGCATTGTCAAATAACTTCTTAATTTATAATAATAATAACCTTATTATAGATGCATTATATCTACTTCTTTGAAAGGGTGTGAAGAGATTGGTCTCCCAATTCCACTACAAACTTGACATGGTCTTTTAGTTGTTCCAATGCAGCAATGGTAGATTGGTTTTGGTTTTGGAGCAAGGTTTATATGCCCTGGTAATCTTTGCCATTTTCTTTGGCCATATATCTACTTCAATCTTTTAGTGCAAGATAATCTACAAACATTGAAATTAGAATGAGCCTTTCTCTACATGTTCATATCCAAATTTAAAAGTGGCACATCCAAGCTTCACTGTCTCAAAGTTTGGTTCAAAGTTTGAAAGAATTGAGTGTAGAACTTTCACATGGCTTATGGACTTGTTAATTCTTATTAGTTTGGATGTTAGAAACCATATTAATCCTTTGACATAAACTTAGAGATTCAAATGTTATTAATTGACAAATTGGATCTTTAAGACAATTGTTATTGTATTGTCCAAGCATTTGAGATTAACAACAAAGACATCAATGAAGAAAACATACTTGCCACATGTTCTGTAATACATTGAATTAAAATTAACTTTCTATGTGCTCATTTTTTAATGTAATAATAGTTTTTGCTACTTATCCTTAAACATCATAAAACAGACTACACATCCAAAAATATGTGGCAAAATTTCCTAGAAATTAAGTAGTTTTAATCAATGTTTTTAATAAATGTTAGAATTAAGATATAAAATGATACATTCATTTTAAAAAAGAAAATAAAATAAAATAAAGAAATGGCACTTTGAAAAAACATCCTTTTTTTAAATAATATCTTTAAAGGTCAAAATATCCACAAAACAAAAAAAAAAAAAAAAAAAAAAAAAAAACATCACCATAAAGGAAACCTTCACAGAACTTCTCTACCACAGCTTTTCCAAGTAGACTTCAGATATAAAAATCCCTAGCCTTACATCTTAATAAAGAATCCTACTGTGAAGAGGGTATTTGACAGATCCAATGCAACGTGGACTCAATCCACAATCCACAAGGGGGCAAAGGCAGTGCCCCCTCCATCGCCACTCGTCCACTCCCTGCCCCCGAGACCTCCTCAACTGCACATACATGCAAACATACACGCTGCGGGCTATTCACCCTCCCCACAATGCCACAGTGCCACAGTGCCACAGCGCCTCATACCCTCGCACTCTGCAAGGCGCCCAAATTTTGCCTCTACAACGTTGCAACATCATACAGTATACAGTTCCTTCCTCCGCACCCCAGCAGTTGCATTCCATTCCATCACGATCCCCCAAATGCTCCACATTCACCCATCGCTCAATCCATCACGATTCAACGCTCCTGCGCAACGTCGAAGTGCCCCACCCTTTTCTCGCAGGTTGGACAACACCCCTGCTGGATCATGTTACCCACTGCGCATTCCCACATGGCCCAGTTCATAACTCTGCCGTTGCTTCTCGAAGGGATTCGCAAGCCGCATTCTCCCGAGATGCCCCCGCCAGAGCTCCGGTAATCTTCGCAACACGTGTGCCCCGCTGAGCCTTTGATGTCGTTTTAGTGAGGCCCTTTGCAATTGTGCGTGCGTGCGTGGGTGCGAGCGCCATGGACGCCCACGGCAGGACCGACTTGGAGGGTGCGGATTGGGACGACTCCGCGACCACGGCTCTGTTGCCGGAGCGGGAGCCACAGGACGCAGGCGATGGCGAGATGCCGGATCCCGGCGACGCATCAAGTTTGGGGTCTGCGTTGCAGGAAGTGAGCAAGGCCTGGCGGAAGAGGACTCAGGCGCAGCGGCTGTCGGCGCAGCGATGGATTGAGCAAGAGACCCACGTCCCGCGGAGGGCGCGATGGAGGGAGGAGCTGGCGGAAGCGCTGGAGGCGACATGGACGCATGTGGCGATTGTGGTATTGCTGTTGGTGGATTTGGCGGCGACTGCGATCGATATCCTGAAGACGATGCACAACAAGAGCCACGACTTGGACGTGTGCGTGGATTTGGTGGAGAGCTGTCAAGGCTGCATCGGGCACTTCGAGCACAGCGCGGAGTGGAAGTGGACGTACTGGACTAGCATCGTGATTCTGGTCATCCTCATGTTGAACGTGTTGGGATTGATCGTGGCGTTCGGAAGATCGTTCTTCCTGCATCCGCTGTACGTGCTGGATTTGGTGGTGGTTTCTACGGCCCTAGGGCTGGAGGTTCTGCTGGACGCGGACACAGCGGGGCTGATTATCATCCTCACTCTGTGGCGGATCGTGCGAGTGGCCCACGGGATCTTCGAGGTGACGGACGAGGCGTGGGAGAAGAGCATCCGCGAGCTGGAAACGCAGGTGAAGGGTGTGCAGGATGCTTACGAGAGGGCACAGGAGGCTCTGCAGGAGAAGAACCGGGAGCTCGGTGAGAAAGATGGGCGAATCGCGGAGTTGGAAGCACGGCTCGAGAGCGGATCGACACCGTTCTAGGTCAAGCACGTGTGAGCAGCCGGGAATGAAGCGCTGCAAGGCGTACAGATCTCGGCAACCTGCGTGGACATGACGACTCAGGATACAATCGAGAAAGGCTGGACTACCTGCTTGGATTGGTGGGGGTGCTGGTCTTGTAAGAGAATCTAGGGTTTTGGAGCGGTTGCATGAGTACACAGTGGGCGTCCTCGGGCAGTTGCTGCACCAGCATCAGTAGACAGCGGCAAGGAAAATGGGTCGATGTCTGAGGATGCAATGCAAGCAGCAGCCAGCTGAAATGGTCGGTTCCCTACAGAAATTCGTCACGATTAGCTGCATTAGGGTCTGCAGTAGGAGTGCAGAGAAGCGTACGTGCATGGGGTTTGGCGAGCGTAGGAGTTTTCGAGTGTTAACTAGAGGAAATTTGGCTAGCCCTGGTGGCAAGTACTCCCATGAAAGCATCGTATCCATGAAAGCATCGTATCAGATGCAAAGTCTCCGTCTGATGCACGAATTGTGTGAGCATTTGTGGGTGGGATGCTTGTTCTCCCTGTAGGATCGTTTGCAGAGAGGCACAGGCAATGTGACTTCGTGTGGAGGAACATGGGGAAGTAACGATGAAAAGAAGTATGAGTATTTTCTTGATGTGTGCGTCTGCACTATTGCACTAGTCAGCGTTGTTGCTAGGGACGATGTTGTGGGCTGTACTATTTTGCGTGAACGAGACCATCTGGAACTTTTCGGTGCTATCAAACCACGTCATCTTGTTATGTGTTATGTCAGAGGCGATGCAACGTGTTGTGCGAACCCGAACTTGCTGTTGAGCTTCACGAATGATCAGAGTTACCGACTTCCTGTTGAACACGAGAGGTAGATGTCGGAAATTGCAGCAATGCGTGCATGATGTACTTATCAACCATGTTCCGACTCTCAGTCTAAAATTCTGGTTTGCCAACATTTCGTGGTGAGTTGAACATGGAGGATTTGTCGGACAATCTGATGATGAGTCAAGGCCTGAATGTGCGGCACTGTTTGCATGTTATGTTGAGGGTTTGTGCGTTGGTGTGACTTCACGAGTCTTAATGCATTCCTTACAACCATCACGGAATGTGTGCGGAAGACGCCACGGAGACTAAAAGAATCTGTACAGAACCTGTAGCGACTGGCCCAGCTTGCGTCGATTGCCATTCGCTAGCATTCCAGTATTGCTGGATCGCTCAAGCTGTCTCGCAGTCGGAGCGGACGCTTCCAGAAGTGAGCACGGCGATCCTCCCCATTGCAATCATGGAGGTCGCGAAGTCTGTGCCAAAGGTGGACGGGGAGGCAGCGAGGGTGTTAACTCTCCCGCTCGTGCTGGCGTCGTTTGCAATCTCCTGGTCGATCCGAAGAACTCCTTTGCTCGCCTGGATGTTGGTGAAGTAGCCGGTGTCGAAGGACGACTCGGAACCTTGGTCCAGGGCCACGGTGGTCACGTCGCCGGCCACGTTTGGGCAGCGAGACTGAAGCACGGCCAAATACGTCGCGTCCAGGCTGGGATCGGGCAAACCGGTGCCCTGGAAGTTGTACAAGCGGTCGACGAAAAACTGGCACTGCGAGACGCCGACGGTGTGCGCACCTGTCCACACCAGAACCAAACTTTAGCATCCCAGGTTGGCCACGACGAGGGCCCGAGGTCGCTCTGGACAGACACGCAAATGATTTGCTGGAGGCGGGATCATGATTGACAACATTACCAAGAAGGTTGACCATGTCGTCCTGCGTGAGGCCAAGATTGGTGAAGAATGGAGTGGCCTCCGCCACAGCGGAGTTCGGGGACGGTATGTTCACACTTGCGGCGGGAGCAGCGCCATCGAAGCGCCCAGTTTCTGCACCGTACGTGGCTCCACCTAGCTGCGCAAGTGAATCGGCAGGGATGAGCCGTCGGCAAATGAGCTACAAGCGCGGCAAGAGCAGGGGATGTGGATGTGGATACAACTGCGGACATTCATAGTGTCGGATTCTGTGGAGCGATGGTGGCTTACGATTTCGACAGAGTCTCGCGCAGCAAGGGCGATTATGTCGGCACAGGAAACCACTCCTGGGCAACTGGATTCCAGCTGAGCTTTGGCATCGTTGATGACGCCGTAGCCTCTCACAGATAGGTTCGGCGGTGCATCTCGCTCCGAGCCCGTTCCGGTGAGCATGATGGATGCATCGCAACCCTGAAGCGGCCCGACAGAATTTGGGAACAATTAGCAAACACACAGCAATGGGCAATCCACCATGATTGCGCCCCAATTCTTTCTGAATGCAGCCGGCAAGGAACACATCGTGTGCGGGAAGCGGTGAAGTTCGCCACATGGATTTCTGGGTTCCGGTGCCAGGATCCTCGTACCTGAGCGAAGCAGTCGTGGAAGTGCAAGCGAATGATACTGGCAGCGATGGTCCCATCCAAGGCGACAGCCGATTGCACCGCACCCTTCACAATGGATTCAGCAGCGCTGCATGTTGCGTCGTAGAACCCCACCTGGACGGCCCCGTGGACCACGTGCTGGACCGCGATCGAAGAAGCGATCAGTATGGTGAGAAGCCAGGGAGCAGGAGCCTGACTGTCACTACCAATTTTCGTCGATCTCGACATTTTGCTTGTCAAGCAGGAGTCGGAGGAACAGAAAATTGAAGAGAGGGAGGCTGGTTGATGCAACACTGGCGTCCACAGCAGCAGGAACGGATTCGGAATCCTCAGGATGGCGGTGGCAGGAACACTGCACTCTGGGCGGTTACAAAGTGATCGTCAGACAAGCAAATGCAGCAAGAGGGTAGGAGTGTGGATTGACGAATCTGCATTTCACCACCAAGTTTGCCCGGATTTATGTTGCCTTTCAGTTGGGTGCAGACCGACCTGCGGCGCATAGGTTCGTGGAAGTAGCGTGAGAATTATCCGGGGGAGCGCTTGACTATGGAGTGTCAATTATTGGAGAAGGATGTGCAACGAACCGCCAGCTGAGAGGATAAATGTTTTACACATCCAGAAGTCCGCGTGCAGGTTGGAGCAGCATTGGGTGACCGACGACAGGCAAACTCCATGAAACCCATGCTCCATTTTCTTCTCTTCATGCTCCAGGAACGTCGAGCGTCATGCAAAGTCAATGGCGATTGGGAAACAAAGGGTGTACAAATGCGGGAGCTGCCCGCTGATGGCGACGCAGGTTGACACCAGTAACACACCAGAGAGAAAAAGGGGCATCCGAAATAAGTACGCATGAGGCATTTTGGGGAGGAGTGGAACATTTGGTTGTACCGAGATCCAGTTCCCCTTTCGATCTTGTGCGAGCAGCGCTGGGTCCGCCGTGTTCGGAGGGTGGGTACGTTGAGTCGGGCTTGAGTGGTCGCAGGCCCCAGGGCAGAAGCGCGGGTGGCCCGCTCACTCCAAGATGTCCGAAAAGCAATGGAAGTCGTTGACGACGGATCAACGTCAACGCAGGGACTGGAGCACCCACAACACGGATGGACGAAACGGTTACACAAGGGACTTTCGAAGCACGCGGCAACCCTCCCACGGGGATGCATGCCTGCTGGTATGGGGGTGGGCGAGGACGGATTCGGGCTATCTGCACCGTGCAGCGGGGATGGTTCCGAGACAGCGGCTGTGACGGTGGGAGCGGAGTGAGCGCTGCGTTATGTTTTTGGTGGACGTACAGTGGTGAGCGAGGGTGGACGTGAAGAGTGGTGATGGGTACACCACAGGTGTGGGGTTGCAGATGTGTATGGGTCTCGTGCAGAAGGTGAGGTGCAGACATGTTGTGAGGGATTATAAGCTGTGGACGCGTGGATGTGCATCCTCACTCTAGCACTTGTTCCACCTGCTGCAGCGCACCCGCCACCCCTTCCACTCCTGCCCTTCTCTTGAGCTGTGGTGTGCAGCGTTACACACTATTGTGGGCGGCAAACTGAGGGGAAATGGTTGGACAACAAGTTTGGGGGACATGGCATACAGTGAATCAGCGATCCCTGAGTGTGCGAGAACTTGAGGCCCCCTTTGCCATTGGGGTGGGGTGTTCATGAGAGAATAGTAATATTTGTGTATTCTCACAAACTTGTCTCCCTAATCTAAGGCAACAAAACGTAAATAGTATGTGGCAGGGAAGGACGAAATTAACAAGCATTGCAGCATTGTTCACTCTCTTGCGGCTATCAAGCATGGGACAGTGTTGGTGGGTTTCAAAACAGTGTTGGGGTTGGAAACTGAGTACGCCTTATACTTGTTGAAATGAACTCTTTTTCATTTGGTCTTGATGATACAAATTTCGTTTTTGGAATGGTTCTATCTATCTATTTGTGTGCATTATGGTATTGTCTTTACCATTGTTGTAGAACTTTTTTAAGGGTGCTTTCTTCTAGCATTGAGTTATTGAGTTAGGTTCATGAATCCATACTTCTGTGTGTTGAAGTGACTTTTTTGTCATTTAATCTTTATAACACAATTTTTGGAGTTGGTTCAATGGATGTATTTTTGTTTGGTAATTGAATGGATTTATCTTTTCATTTGTCCGCATTAAGGTGTTATCTTGACCATCACCAACTTTTGAGGTTGCTGTGCTCATTTCCTCTTTGACATAGTTGAGATGAGTTGAATCCATGAATTCATATCTTTACATATTAGAATGGCTTCTTTGTCGTTTGATTTGTACAATACAATTCTTTATTTTAAAGTATATTGGGACAATTTGAACTTCGTTTTTTTGGTTGCATTTTATAAAGCTTGAGTTTTTCTTGTGCTTTGCTTTAGAAAAGATGACCAATTTATTCTAAAATCAATTATAATTTTTGATTTTATTCCATATGTGTTACAAAGTTGCTAATTTTTATTATTAGTAATGTAATAGAAGTGTTGAATTTATGTTACAAAGAATTTACATACAATGATATTCAATTGATTTACAATGTCTTTAAATTGCAAACAACAACCAAAATGATATTTTTCATCACCCTTATTCTTAAAAATTGATAGCATCTTTACAAATGAGTTTCAACACAAACTATATATGGTATGTGATAATGTTTTTTTGCAATTTATAAAAAATCAAGTATTTATATTTTAAATTATATTTTTATTAGAATTAGAGAACATTCTATAAAAAAGAGGGTTTAACACTCTTATAAATCTACGTAGTCAAATTATTATAAATATTCATATTTGATTGTCGAAATAAAATCCTTCTATATCAATAAAATATTTATGAAAATAGAAGTAAAAATTGGAGTGGAGAATATTCTATTCCAACTTTAGCATGCAACCTTTAGTTGAGTTCATTTTTATTGTGTTTAACTTAGTATAGAATACAAAAGATAAGATACTAACATCAACCTTATATTGTTGCATTAATTTGAGAAAAATAAAAATCATGAAAAAAAATATAAACCTAGTTAAAAAAACAAAAGTAATGGATTTATTTCAATATTTTACAAAATAAAATGTCAAGTATTATACTATAAATTCATTCATCTTTCAAAAAATATCAATTAATTAATATAATATGATTATTTGTAGTTGGTGTTATATTCACAAAATTGGATGCTTTAGCTTATAGGTCTTTTAAAATATATTTGAATATGTATATGCTCTAAACATGTAATTAAATTTATTCTTTAGATTACTAACAAAATTAAGTTCTTTGAAAAATCTTATTATAATGTATCTAAATATTTAAGATATATTACAAATGATTTGGACAATTTTAATGAAAACATGATTTTATCATTAATTCAAAATAAGTTCCTATCACTTTATCTACAATGCTATTGCTAATAGTTAGATATGCTAAATAGATTTTGTATTCACTCTCATTTCATTGCAAATTTTGAGGATAAAATAGACTACACTATTTTCTATAATCTTCGAGTAAGTCTTGAGTATCTTCCTATATTTTCTTCTTCTATGCAAAAAAATTCACATAATTCTTAGAAGAAGAAGATAAACTTCTAAACATCCAATATTATTTCAATATCCAATATTTAGTTCTTTCTCAAAATTTGTATCATTCTAGTTGTATTCCTTATATTACTAAAATATTTTTTGCTTCTATAATATCAAAATCTAAAGGAATTAAAGAAATTTTAGTTTCAATTGGAAAGAATAGTAGAAATACTTTAGAATAAAGATTTATCTTGAAAGCTACTAGGCAATTCTATGCAAAACAATTCACATAATTCTTACTCAATAAACTCAATCAATTATTAGAATAACTATTGTAAAAATTGTTTTACTTCAAGCAATGTGGAATATTCTAAATGATATTTGATATATTTATGTAACACATAGAGGCAAAAAGCATCCTTTTACAGTATAAGAATTTGTATACAGAAAAATATTCTTTTATAATAATAAAATATGATACAGTTGATAATTTAATACTTTTAAATTATTCAAACTTTCTAAAAAAATAATAATGATATTTTAATATAATTCAGCCACATACATACAAGTATAAAAATAAATTATTATTTTCATTATTAATTTACAAATGAAATAGGTTCTAAAAGAATGAACTCAAGATTTTATTGAAGCAACTTTATTCAAATAATTCTAATATAGTAGAAACAATCATAAATTAAAGGCGATGTCATTACTGAAAATTAAGGCGCAACCCTCTAGATTACAAATTACTAAACAATGGGTCACCAAAAATCAAGAGTATCATTTTAAGTTTGTTATTAGGCCTAATATATTCTCTGTAGCTTACACATAATCTTTGCAATGTAAGTGTCCAAATGAAGTAAAATAGTGTACTGTGATAAATATTGCAATATACAATTCTGAAACTTATCTTATGTCTTAAACACATATTCAAGTACTTGAGATATATAGTTAATTTATCCCACTTAGTCAAACAATGCACTCTTCAGTTTACATAGCATATTGACTTGGATTGAGCAGATCCACATTCTCTTAAATCAAAAGTTTTCTATAAAGTTTTATAAGAGGGGTTCTTCTCAACAATTAAATATGTTATTGTCACAATACATATTATTTGCTTCAATTCTCTCAACCTTGTCTTTCAAGTGAAGAAAAAATATCGGTTTTTCTGAATCCATCCATGGTGTGGTAAAATATTTTTTCAATCTTATTGGTATATATTTTCTTACTGTTGGTCTGCCAAGTTGACTTAGTACTCATGAGATATGAATTTAGTTCAATGCACTGAACGCACTCAATAAATATTTCTGGGTTCTTCTTTTGTGACACAATTGCTCTACACAACGTTCAAAGCATGGTCATACTTCCTTTTGTGTTAACACACGATTTTTCCGTATTTCTGCTACAGATACCGTAAACCATTCACAAATAAACTCCAGCTACGAGTCAATCTGTTACAAGAACTGCCACACCCGGATAGACCAAGGAATGAAATAAATATAGCTGATTGTACTCCTCCCTAAAAACGACCCTTATGAAAAAAAAGTTGTAGCCAGCGATCATCACACAAGTATACGTAAAGAACCAATATTCATAACAAAACTAAACCAACGTTAGGACATCACTTCTAGTACTCAACAAAAAAAATATGAAAATTCATACTTCTCCCTAATCACTTCTTCAATTCATTCTTAAAATGACATGAGGATCAATAAAAGTCCACTGACGTCTAGCTTGTTGAAATCCTGAAAGATATCATTATGCACATCTGCGGTACACCTGATATTGCAACTATTTACAGTTTGAAACGAAGATCTCAAGCACATGGTAACACTCTACTCGACTGCCCATGGCTTCAGGACACTAAGAATTTCCATTATTGAAAAACAACCAAGTGCAGATCAAAGGCAGTACCAATATCAGGGTTTCAAAAATGAATCAACAATCAAGAAAACATTGAAAAATAAAGGTATAGATAAAATACACAAACAAAACAATCCAATTAGGTGGGACACAATAGCGTATAATCAAATGATAACTTCTTCCACATCCTTCTGGACTCTAATATTGGTAGCTTTCTTATGAATCAAAACGGATACTTCAATTATTATTTTTCTCTCTGTAGTAGGCAGAGTTGTTATCACCAAAGAAAAATCAGAATATATAATTGTTGAGGACAACCGACGCACAAGCATTGTGTATAAATATATCATAAAGAGGTCTTGGTGAAGGTATTTCTTTCTTCATTGTTCAAACTGTGCTACATGTTTAGTTTTGTTCTACTATCTCGCTGCTACTCTTTACAATTCAGCCCTCTGACACGTACCAATATAGCGCACTTTGACAACAAAAGCAACCCGGTAAGGTAAACAGTCTCCTGCGCCAAAACACACAATCACGTTCTCCAGCTCCGACGTTCGATGGCCAGAAATAGACGACCCATTTCAGATACGCATTTCAGCATATTTGCATTTAGTGTAAAAATAAAATAAATATACCCACATGCAGGGAAATAGAAATGAGGAGGATTCCAAGTGTTTTCACACAATTTGACCTAAAAATGGAATTTATATAAATGTTTTAGCTAAGTATTCTCTTGGACCCATTTCTGATATAAAAGCCAACCTAACTCCCATCTTAGCCTAAATTCCAATCAATCCAGTCAATGGTGGGTTACAAAACTGAGAGTCCAACTTTTGCAAAACCAAGAAGTGTGACACCTAATTATACTACCACCTAATTATGCATACCCATTTCCAATACAATGAATTTTATTTATTGCTAATCAATGTGAATGTCAATGGATTTCCAATCAATATGTTGGAAATGTTGGAAATGGGGTGGTCTAGCATAGCAAAGATCTAGCAAGAAACTAGCAAAGCGAGGAACTGAGGTTTCAGTGTAAAAAAAGATGAAGTAAACGATCAACAGATGGAGCCAGAACAAAGTTTTGTCTTTAGCTCCGTGAATTAACAAATTAGCGGAAGTAAAAATCCTGACCCAATTTCATGAAGCATCCCCACCATTCATTCATTATATAAATTTACACGAAAAGTAGCCCAAGACATTCTATGAACTTAAAATAAAGAATTTGAAGGAAGAGTACCACAGAATTTGCCTCATTAACATTCAAAAAACAAAACAAAGGATGTTTCACAGGCTGTTCTCTGAACGCCGTGATACACGGCAACACGACGTAAATTAACAATGCACTGCATCCACAAGTTGCTGCAACGCAATATAGCTATAAATCTCAAATGACCGAGATCATGTGAAAGTGAAAAACGATGTAAGTTACAGGTGCGAATAAAAACGTAGGATTTTAAACCACAGCAAAAGACCTGAGAAAGGGGCATCAAAGAGTTGATTTCAATGAAATTGCTTATCTGGTGCGACAAAGTTTAAAACCAATGACTTTTGATTCAAATGGGTCTATGAACGAGGAATCACATATGCTCATATACTCAGAAAAGAGGAAGAAACAAACCATGACAATGAGAGCTAAAAATAAAAGAGTAAGAGTAGCATGGGATTAAACAAGGACCGACATTCGGTATTGCCAAATTGCCAGACTGGAATACATTTCAACCTAGAACGCAAGGAAACATGAGTTCAAATTCACGAAAATGGACCAACGCGGAGCCATCCTATACCGAGGTAAAGAAGCTAAACTGAGAGCAGTCGAAGCCGGATTCATAATCATGTTACAATACAACCGTGACGAGGCTGCAAGTGTCATGATACTGATATAAATAGTAAAAAAATTAGCTTCGGCGCAAACATACTGCATCAGTACGTCCCCGTGCGAACGAAGCACAAACAGCTGCTGCACCTTAACTACATCATGTAATGTGATACTCGAACTCGCCCATTATCTGCGCACGAAAATAGCATCCAAGACTTTTAAGAGATATTTGAAATCCATTACAGCTAAAAATAAAAATATTAATTACAAGTTAATTGTCATGTTGCACGCCACTAATGCAATCACGGCTTCACTTTCGCAAGTTCATGTGGCAACCACCACGCATAATCTCATTACCATTACTCAACCCCCGCAGAATTTTCAACTATTACCAGGTCGTTCAGCAACCCATAACAATGGAGAGATACACATTGCAGTACCCGCATCATGTGACTAATGATGAGCCCCCACACAAGCCTCCTCAAAGGGCGTACTCGTTCCTCAATTTACAAGCATACTAGGATAACAACTGACTCGACATCTAGAAATGCACAGAAACGAAGATAGTTCACTTACATGTAGGTGACTGATAGTGCACTTCACCACACCCTACTTCTCAGATGAATTAGGACCCCTCTTCTTGCCGAATCCGACCACTGTCCCAGAAACACAACAAACTTCAGTCAACAAGAATTTCCATCTAATTTAGATAAGATTCACACAGCGGTAGAAATTGAATCTCGACCGAACACCTAACATCCTAAAACAAGTCACAAACCTGCAGTCACAAACCGACGGTTGTACTGCATCCTCTTGTGCGCGCGACCCTTAGGTTTCTTCTTCTTATCTTGCTTCGCAACCTTGGGTGTCTGACCACGCACCTTTCCGGCACGAGCCAAAGATCCGTGAACCTTACCTGCCCCATTCAGAAAACGAAACCATTAACCTCACACCTAACATTTCGCAGCCCTACCAATCTGTGCGAAGCCAAACCCTCAAAACAATGAAATTCTGCACACAGAGAGCGGAGTTGGGAGGCGTACTCATGGTGAGCAGACGTCAGATCGCAAGCGAAAACGCAGTGTGCGAGAGAATGTTAGCAATGAAGCCTCACTGACGACGAGCTCGAGTGTATGAAGCGATAGTCTCAGCTACTGCTGCCGCTAAAAACCCTAATTCAACCAACGAATGATAAAGAGAACGAAATAAACGAATGAAATACATTCAATTTGGATGTAACGATGATGAACAAGGCCCAGAACTCATTCATCCGGCGTAATCTAAAACTATGTTAATCAGTTTCATAAAACTAGTTTAAAACTAAAGTCGTAGTTTTATTTCATGCATATATGTAATTGTGCGTGGAAATTGGGGCAGTGTGTTATTAAAAAAAAAAAAAAAAAAAAAAAAAAAGGCCTTTTTCTTGTAAATGAGAGAAAGATAATTACTCCCACCTGATATCTTGTTATCTCAAACAGTATGATTGTTCATTAAGTACAATATAACTAAATTATAATTCTTACTTAATTTTAAAAAAAAACAGTTTTGATGGAAATATGAAACAGGGTTCCAATTTTAGTAAAAAAGGTCAGTTACCGTGGAATTTGAAATCCGACCAAGATTTCATTCATGAAAAAATTAATTTAATTTCTTAATGTCCTCAAAATATTAGAATAACTTCTTAGCATTATTTAAAAATGTCATACATACCAGACAACAAAAAATAAAATAAAATAAAAATAAAAAACAAGAATAAAAAATAAAAATGTTTAAATTAACAATATCATGTATTAAATTAATAATATTGTTTATTGACTTATGTCCATTTGCAAGTCAAAGCCTCATTTCCTAGAAACCCCCCCCCCTTCGAGATCAACCAATTACATACCAATGCCAGCCTTGTTTCCACGTGGAAAATACACCCACGTGGCATCCGGAGCACTCCACGTGTCTGCCATGTGGGACAGCCTCTTAAGGAACCCAGAGCAAGGACTTTCCTCCACATAAATAGAATAATTTTCATGAGCAAGAGCAAATAGAATGAACAAATATTTAGTTCAGATCGTAGGGAAACGAGAGCTTACATCCCATATTCGGGAGGAATCGGGACATGGAACAACCGCAGATTCGAGCTCATGCCGAAGAATATTTTTGATGGGAACTTAATGTTGCCAAATGGAATCCCGGAGTGGCACTATTTGGTAATGCGACCCTAGAGTCGGTGTAAAATTCATTAAAAGGTAGTCATAGAGTCATGCTGTATGGATTGAATACCATGTAAGGAAGTAGTTGGCTACACGGAGGCTGTGGCGAACGGTGTGATTTGCAAGGTACCTGCGATCATCCATGAGATTTGTCAAACACGTTTTAATTTTTCCCGATGTATCCAATATGATTCATTCGTGAAAACAGGTTTGCAGGTATTCGGATTGTGCCTCTTTTAATCTTGCATTGAGCTCTTCTATCAATCCATCCGACACAAAAAATTGAAAAGTCTCCGCTATATGTCGGAACTGCACCTCACCGCAAATATTGTGAAATTCTCTGTCAGGAGTCGTCACCAAGATCCACCTGCACAGGTGGCTTTTCACCCGCAAATGAGGTTGATGAGCACCGTGGTTGAGAATACAGTAGATTATGCGACGTATATGTGGACCGGGTACATAGCAACAACTGCTGCCGAAGACATGAAAAGGATTGCAAGAGAGAATGCATTTGAGAGTCATGCGCCTCAAATTGAGAAAGTATCCTTCTCGCCCTAATCAGACGCGAGTATCATCGCCATGTTGGCTCTTTTGTAAAATTTACACATTTTTCGTCATTACTACCTTGTCTAGAGCCAAACTCGATCGATTTCATTCTTTTTGATCGATTTCCAGTTTCCTAAACTGTCTTTGAGTCCCTGGGTGCGGTATTCATTTTCTTTCTATCCTATGCTACGCATAATAACTTGCTGAAGATGCGATCCGATTCTGTATAGCTTCTTGTTACGCCGCTTTGATCAACATCCAGGCAAGCAGTCTTCTTTCGAACGAGGCTATCCATCTTACAAATACATTTCCTCTCCCTCTTAGTGCATTACTTGATAATTTATAACAAAAGCTGTAATACATTTGCAAACTCTTCCAATGCGTTTTTCTAAAACTCTATCGACAACCTTATTAAAATAATTCGTCCCCCCGTCGTTCATGGAGGCAACCTTGCTGGTAAACTTACATGACGACGCAGTCCGGTAGAAGATCGAGCCAGATCTTGCAGCCATAACTGCTGCTTCTCGCCAAGTTCAGATTCTTGTGGTTCGACTCCGATACAACCTCTTCAACTTGCTATCCGCATGACCGACAACGAAGTTCCATTAAGCGAGACTTAACGCTCCGCCGAGTTCTCATCCTGAAAGTAGACTTACATTTGTGGCGGTTGGATTGTGGCAGGAGCCCGCATGGCTTAAAGCGCGCCGCATCAAGAGCAACTACATCCAAGACCGGCTGCTTGTAATACTGAAAAGAAGACTCGCAAGATCAGATCGTGCGGGATGTAAAGAACCTGTCATGTAGTAGTTTCGCATTACTTAATTGCTACGCGATTGCTAAAGTGTCACAAAACTCTTCTACATCCTAAACATTTTTAATTATTGCAGTTTCGCAAACATCAATAATTTAGAAATCGAGATTGAGTAGGCAACTGTTCAGATGTCCAGACATCCTGTGTATTCTCTCAACCTCTTTTCCCATTCATCTAGGATCTGCTTTCTCGCAGCTGCTGAGACTGTAGTGATATAAAGCTTTATATCACTAATCAGTCACTCCTCTACGCTTTGGTCCTTAAATTGCTGGATTGAGGTTTGAATTCCATGGTTTCCTTAACTGTTAGGTAGCAAGCATTTGTTACTCGATACTAGATGATGACGAATCCTGACAGGTGAGAAACACGCAACGTCGTTCTTGTATGAAATAAACTCAAATGACTGAAGAAAGGAATCAAATATGCTCGTTGTGGAAACGAATCACGACACAAATGAAAAAATTAGCTTGAAAAAATATTTGTTGCTTTTTCAAATTCAATACTTTAAGTACAATACCCAATTTTTAATCTTTCAAGAAATGAAGTGGCATTGTAAATATATATATATATATATATATATACACTCTTTAAAATAAACAAATAAATTATTAAATGTGATTGTGCATCTAGATGTGTTTCTTCTTACCTTGAGCTTATATTTTCTATCAAATATCTTTGTGTTTCTTTATTATCCTTGTACTAATGCATGGTAATAGTACAATTTGTTTGTGTTCTTCCAACATCAATAAAAAAAAACCATGCCACTTCTTCAATATCCCTGAGTTGACATATAATGGTAAATTTGTAGATTGTATTTTATTTTATTTCATCCACTACATAGTAAAAATCTATAAAAGCTGCTTCAATTTTGTTTTCTTCATATTTTAAGATATTTTTAATAAAACACTCTTTTTTTATATAATTACAACATATATTTATACAAATTTAGATATTAGAATCTCTTTCTTTGATTTGAAGTAAAATCCATATCTAATATCTTCTATACCAAGCTTGATATCATATGCTTCATATTGAGGTATTTTATAAAAAATATTTTTAAAATCTAAAATTTATTTTTTATTAGAAATAATAGATCTAAATTATTATTTTTTTATGCTTAACTAGTTGATTTAATACAAATTGTTATCACCTATATATATTGCATATAGAGCAAATTACATCCAATAAAAATAATATTAAATATTATTTTTTGTTACTTGGATTTTTGAGGTTATTAGCAAGCATGAGATACGACCTTCTGGGACTAAATTCAATATACACAATGATTGATAATAGCAAGGACTAATTTAATGCTTCAATAAAATTACACAGTCTCCAGTCTAACATTAACTTGACTTGTGGTGCTACTGCATTAGATCTGCTACATGTTGTGCAACTTCATTACTATCTACCAAGTGCTTTCTCCAATCCATAAATATCCCTTTGCCTTATTAAATACCTTCTTAATTTTAACTGCCCTGTAATGGTGGCTTATCACTTCACTTACTGCTTCTTTAAAAATTGTGCCATTAAAGTACTTTGGTAAGTATCATCTACATCAAGTAGAAGCTCTTCAAACATGTAACATCCTCATAGTAAAGTGCGGATACTTTGGGTGGATAACATTTTTATTTTATACATATTCCACAAATATTGTATATATTTCTATAGATAATCATCTTTTGCAAATATAAATCATACATATTGATTTTATTTTAATTTAGCCTCGATAATTCATAAGACTTTATTTACTTGTTATAGGAGGTACTATTTCTACATTTTGAAAGTTTTTACTTTTTATAGTTTTTCTTTTACATCCTCCATAATATTTCTAAATATTTATTAAATACCAATACCATCTTCGTCCTGCACTACTAAAGATAAAAATTATCTCTCTTAGATTATTTTTAGTGTAAAGCAAATCTTCATTGCTCTCAGCTCTATTTCTATAATAATTTTTTTAGATTAAGGAACCAAAATAACAATTTGATCTAATACTCAATTCCATTATAAGAGTATTTTTTTTATGTTTATATATATATATATATATATATATATAACATGGTATTGAAATAGAAGCACGTATACATACTCTTTAAACTTGTATCACACACTTGTTTTGTTAGTACGAACTACACTAAACTAGCTAAGTATAAAACAACATTGTTGTTATTGGATGTGGCTAAAATTATCTTCATCCCAAGCTAACATCAGGTGTATGGCATATTTTTTGAGATAAGTGCAAATAATTAAATACAAACAAATGGTTGCATTCATTGAGAAAGAAAAAAATAAAAAAATAAAAAAAATGAACACTTGAAATGTATGTTTTAAATAAATTGATAATATCAATGAATGTAAAAATCTGGTACTATTTGAAAAATAAATAAATAAATACATGAGTAAATAGATATAAATCATAGCAACTCATAATACAAAAGTTAAAAGATGGTAACAATAATCAACCTAGATTAGCTTAGAGATATTTAGATTAGTATGGTTGTGTTTTACATTTCAATTTACCTTATTTATTTTCCTATCTTAAGCATTTATTTAAATTCTACATATGAAATATTATATTTTTATTTATACAAAGCATGTTTTACCACTTTGGTACTACACATAATATTTCAATTTAAGCTTATAATACTTTTAATGCAATTATGCAACTTATTTCTAACACAATTATACATTTCTTTGAAATACCAATGCCACATTTTAACATTTGGATTTTTAGCAATAGTATAAAAAGTTAGATATACTTACAACATTCATAATATTTATGCAAAGTATCCTTTATATATGTAGATGATCTTAGGTAAATTGTGTATAATTTTATTAATAATAAATTTATATAATAATTAACTATGATATCTTTATAAATATGAATATGAATATGAATATGTTGCATGTGACACAAATAATCATGATATCCATGATATAGTTGTAAACATATTGCTATGTTTCTTTTATTGGAATTTCTTATTGTGTGTGATATTATAAGTATCCTTTTGGTATTCCAAGTTTTTTAAATCCTATACAATTTTAAGTTAATAAAATCAATCTCAATCTAAATATTAGATGACATGTTATTGAAAGCATAGATTGGCCAAAAGAAATGAAAGGTGCATCAAGTAATCTTGGTGATGGTTGTATATTATTTATCTTTGATTTTGTAACTATGTTCTACAATGAAACCTTTGAAATATTTTAAACATTGTTTTGCTTCAAATTTTCACAAATATACTAGAAAGAACACTCAAATCTTAATTCCTTCACATCTAGAATCCTCCTTATATTTTAGTTCTTGTTTTTTTTTCTTTTGTTGATTTATTGTAAAGAATTTTTTGTTTTGCAATAGATTTATAATATCTATTAATAAGGATATGCTTGAAAAGAAACATCTACCATTTCCTTCACCCTCAAAGAATGTTGTCATAATATTTGTTAATGGAAATTGATACCTTCCAACCCACATTCAAAATTCCTCGTTCAATGTTGACCACCGCCTCAATACCGACAGTATCAATATCGGTATTGAGGCGGTGGTCAAGGGCAGGATCATTTATATTTTAGAAAAAACAAGAATTTACCAAAACAGATTTAGCAACACCAAGAATTTGGTTATCTGCTCCTTGACCACCAAGCAAAGCAGACTTCTGGAGAGTGCGGGAAATCATTCGGTGGGTGCCCACTCTATCGAAACATTCCACTAAAAGAAGGATACTCACGAACATTACGCTTTACGGGAGTTGGGTGCTGAAACGGTTGCCTAGATCGAATCTTTATCAGAAACGTACATATTGAGGAGCATAGTGTGGGTGTCATCATACGAGCCGTCTTCAGACGTTGTATGTGCCCGCAGCTGTGCAAACGGGTGGTCGGATGCGTGGTCCGAGGTGTTAGTTGATTCCGGGTGAGCTTTGGCTTTGTTACTTGCAAGCGACATGCATTAGAGATGATGTCATTTTGTGGATTCGGTAGACGCCTTTGATTTCTTCCGGCTGTATGTGGACCTTGCACACTTCTTCGTCTGATAATGCCGTTGATGCGAACTTGCTGCTTGTGTCGTTATGTCATCGTTACACAGGGTTTTGTATTGTCCTCGAGAATTCAACCGTGGTCCCTGACTGCAGTGTCTTGCTCAATCCACCGAATCCACACGCTCACGCTCACGCTCACTCTTAAGCGCATAGGACATCTCCAGGGAGGGTGTTCGCAGTTTCACAATGATTACCTTGAAGATCTACAAGCATTTAAAGGAATGTGACAGGAAGAAGAAGAAGGCGCAATCTATAAAAAACTGGGTTAAAGAGCAACAAGCGGTTGCCACCCCCAAGCGGACTATACCACCTGAAGTTGCTAGTTACATACGTAATGCAAATCTGCAGCAGGTGCTTGCCATGCTGGTCGATGGAGTCTATTCCCGTGACGAGGAAGCCACCAGCTTGCAGTATTTGTTGAAACATTTCGTCGAGGCCGAGTACGAAGCAGACGTCCGGACGGAATTGTACACGGCTATTTATTGGACGCGCATGGATGAACTCGCCTCTAATTTAGAAGACGAGGCCATGGTGGGGATTAGGCATTACCTTCGAAAAGATATCCATCCCAACGCGGCCGCCCCTCGCCTTGTCATCGCTCTTCGCGGAACGAAAACCAGCAACGCTCGAGACATTCGGGACAACGTCAGAGTTTTACTTAACTCACTCCACCAGAGCATCCGCTACAAAAAGTGTCAGGAGATCGTCCTTGATTTGGTCACGAAGTTTCAAGGCCACCCATATAATGGTAAACCTCACGAAATTTATATCACTGGACACTCTCTTGGAGGAGCGATCGCGCTTCTCATTGCGAAAGATCTCGCCTCCATGAATCCTCCTCATCGTTTGGAAACCCACCTTTTTAACCCCCCATTTATACGGTTGCCCGAGGGTGTCCAAGCAGGTGCTCAGGAATTGATACAGATGCGCGAGAGCTACAAGAAACTAGCAGATTGGGTGCCGAAATTGTACATCAACAAGGACGACTTGTTATGCATGAGATTTCATAAATACTACTCAAAAAAGCAGACCAACGTTCCCAACCTCCCTGTGCGCGCATTGATGCGCATCCTTGGCAGAAACGACAAGTACATAACGCTGATGCCGTCGGTGGACATGTACATCAGTGATTACAAAGACCCATCAGTCAGCTTGGCGGCCCACAAACTCAAGCAGTGGTACGCGATTGAAACCGTGAGGGTAGAGACGACTAGTTACCGTTTGTTGCCGAAGACACCTCCTGCCGCGGAACAGTACCCTCCACTCTATGTTCAAGACGCTCAGCAGCAACCCCAACCTCAAACTCAACCCTCTTCCGGTTTCAATCCGTTGGAGAACGCCGGCTACTGCAATCCCATTCCATACGCTCAGCCACAATTTTATCCGCCATACCAAGCTGGTTTCAATCAGTATGGGTCCGCCGCCTATCCAAACCAGGCTCCGTATATTCATCCGCAATACCCACCGCAGCACATATTCAATTACAACGCATGGGCGAAAGTTCCAGTCTATGGGTACCCCTATCCAGCGGCGCAGCCGCAATATCAAAGCAGAAGTCTGGATCCGGGCTCGATCGATGGAGCTCAACTCCACAATCAGCCGCATATTCAAAGCAGAAGTCTGAATCTGAGCTCGACCGATGGAGCTGAACTCGGCGCTCAGCTCGAGATGCAGTTCCAAGCTCTTGAAGCTCTTGCGCAGACGTATGGTTTTACCGATCAAAGGGGGCTCAGTGAATTAACGGTTGATCAGCTACATTTCGGGTACGAGTACAGCTCCGACGAAGAAGAAGAAGAAGACGAATTGATACCACCACCACCGCAAGCGGAATTACAATGAAGGCTGGATTGCTTTCGTTGTGGTGCTCAGAAGCATACTCTCACGTCAAGGGTGAATCTCGACGAGGGGCACCTCGGAAGAAGACTCCATCACTGCAACTTCGCTCTCCACCGACACCGCGACAACAGCTCCGACGGCGACGACGGGTGATTTCGGTATACTTTGTACGCACTCGCTGTATTATTATCCGTATCCGAACTCGTATACTACGTCGAGGTTGTCTAGGTCTTACGTGGAGAAGCTAAATAATAGGTTAGCCGTGGTTTGACTCAATTTATTTATAGATATTATTATTCTTATTATTTGAAGTAATAAATTTTTAATTATTGAAATTGAAATAAAATTTTCTATAAACATCTAATTTCAAATGTTCTTTTATCTTATAATATTAAGTCTTTTGTATACTTATCAATATTATTATTATTTTCTTAAGCAACTTAGATATATTTGTTGGATTTATTAAAAAAGAACACTTGAAAGACTAGATTACTTGATTTTTAATATCTTTTGATAAGACAAGTTTATGAATAAACATATCATATAAGGCTTAAGCTACAAGCACACCCAAAGTTGCTATGTGCACATCTCAAATTACTATACACACATCCAAAAAACATAAAGTCTTCTAATTGATTGCTTGTTTTGTAAAGACTCACGCTTGCTATTATTGCAATGGTTTCATTGACCAATTTGTAGGCAGGGTGAAGGAACAACTCTCCTATCTAAGTTTGATTTTAACTTTGGCTTCCTAGTTCCGATATGACTCCTAGACTTGAAGCAAGTTCTTGACTTCTTCTTCAACTTCCTAATCCAATAAGGTCTCTTGTTGCAATTTTTTCAACTCAAGCTTCTCATCATCATTCTTTTAAGCAAGTTTGTTGCAAATATCTTCTATAATGTGTTGAGCATTGCATTCACTCTTGAACTCTTATAGAGCTTTGGCGGTTATCAATTAAGCATCAATACAATATCCACAATTGCTATAGCTAGATTTTTCAAATTTAAATGATTATTTTGTTGCTTCAAATCAAAAAAATATGTAAGTGCATAATTGCTGCTTAAAATATCTAGCTACCAAAATTTTGGCAAAGTTTCTTATCTTTTTCTTTTGTCTTTCTTCTATCATGTGTCAAACTCTCAATGTCTTTTCAAATGACAGAGTTATTTACAACTCTAGCTACATACTAATATTTATTGAGCATCGCCAAGAATTCCTTAAACTCTTGTGTTTTTAGATAAACACATGTCTTTTATATCACAAGGCATTGCAGCATCTTTATTAAATCCAAAATCTCTAGCTTGTTGTAGTTATCTATAGAGAGAAGTCAATCAACATTACCAACTAAGTTTTTTTTTTTTTTTATGAGAGCATTATGGTCATTGTCCTCCTTATGGCAAACACAATCCTTCCTATGGTCTATATCTAAGCATTATTCCAATGACTCAAAGATGCCAAGCATTCATTACAAATTAAAATATGAAAACTTAATAAGGAGCATGCAAATTGCAACTCCTTTATTGTTCTAGATGCTTTACAACATCTCTATATTTTTTCTGTAGCAATGGCAAAACAATAATGGATAATGGAATTGCACAAGCTCTTAGTAGTTGGATGCAGGTGGGATGATGATTAAGATGTTGAGCAGACTTATATTAAAAAATAAAATAAAATAAAATAAAAAATAAAAATGTAGGACTATGAGTCTTAGCAAAATTAAAGAGACAAAGTTAAAATCAAACTTGAGCAAGGACATTGTTTTTGTATCCCACTTATTGATCAGCCAGCAAGATTGTCATAGGAGATGACAATGGGACCTCTTCAATAATAACAAGTGTTAATCCCTATAAAACAAGTAGCCAATTAGAGGTCTTTATTTTATTGAGTGTATATATAGCAATTTGGAATGTGTATATAATAACTTGTGGTGTACTTGTAGCATGAACTATCATATAATGTAACTTATTACATGCTTTTTTATAAATCATGTAAGGAATAAATGATAAAGCTTCTATTAAAAAGTTAATTTCTTAAGCAAATAATAATCTCTATTCTAGTGTATATTATTTTTTAGCCATCTATGACTTATTCCACTATCTTTAAAGAACATCTATGTAGATGGAAAGTTTTAAGATTTTTCTTATGTATGTTGTTTTATGTCATTTATCTATAATCTTAGATGTTGGACCACACTTCTTGTCTTCTTTTGAAATCATTCTAAACCTTAAATTTGAAGACCATTCTATTTCTTTATATCTAAATAATAGAAATGAATAAGCATCAATTTAAGGTCCAAATAGTTCTTAGTATTTGTAGTTCAAAAGAAAGAGATGGTAGAAAATTTGGTATCAAATATGACTTGTTTCCAAGTAAAAGCATTTTATAGCTTCGAATTCTAAGGATATAAGGTCATTTTGTGCATGAGAAGTATAAATTGACTCCAGGTTCTAGAAACTTAGGAGCCTTTCTAAAAGCTATACAAGAAAATTTCTTTACTTTAAAAATAAAGAGTATGCAGTTCAAAAAAATATCTACTTAATTTTTCTTTCTTCAAATTAGCCATCATTTATTTGTGTTATATTATTTTAAGCAATTTAATCTTTATTTATTTAAAGATTAATTTTCTAATCTATTACATACATTTATAAGTGAAAAGATAATAAAAAGATGTGTTGCCAAAAGTAATTGGCTTGAAGCTCTAAGCTAAATTCTCTATTAAATCTTTTATATTAATAAATCTTTATTCTTTAAATTTAAACATATCAAGAAAATTTTGTATTTCTTTTACATGTAAGAAGATAGTTCTTTGAAGTTGGATGATTATGGCTACTATCAATTTATTAAGATTCTATTAAAAATAATAATAAAAAAAATAAAAATTGGAACATCTTAGGTTCATTTAGGTTTAAAACATTTAGTATTTTAATCTATTTTTATTTATTCATGGTGAGTTTTTAGATTGAAGGATTTATTTTTAAAGAAAGATTTATGGCCTATTTAAAATATGACCATCAATGTTTTAGAACTTTGGCTATATCTTTAATAAGCTTATTATTAAATAGATTTTGGATATTAATTTTCTTTTTTCATGAAAATCTTGAAGTATATATTTTTAATGATTAGGATATAATAGGAAATTGTTTTATCAATTTATCCAAGTCTTCTATCTTTCCTAGACACATAACAAATAATTTATGTTTCTTTGACTATGTATTCTATTACTTCTTTACTATCCACCAAGTGCTTTTTCCAGCCTTTAAATATTCCTTTGTCTTATTACATTTCCTGTTAATTTTAATTGCCCTGTAACAAAGCCTTATCTCTTCACTTATTGCTTCATACCATGCCATTGAGGTACTTTGGTAGGTATCAACCACGGTAGATTCAGACTCCTTGAACATGTAACATCCTTACAATCAGGTGTAGATACTTTGGGCAAGTAACATTTTCATTCTATACATTTTTCAAAATATTGTATAAACTTCTATAGATTATCATTTTTAAAAAATATAAATCATACATATTGATTTTATTTTAAGTTAGTGTCAACAATTCACAAGATATTATTTACTTATTATAGGTATTATTTCTTTATTTTGAAAGTTTTTACATTTGGTAGTTTTCTTTTACATCTTCCATAATTTTTCCAAATTTTTCTTAAATGCCAATACTATCTTTGTCATGTCCTACTAAAAATAAAAATTATCTCTCTTTAATTTTTTTTAATATAAATCAATTCTTTCTTACTCTCAGTTCTATTTCTACAATAACTTTTTTGGATTAAAGAACCAATTCAAAAATTTGATACTTTTTTTCACTTATTCTAAATTCAATTCATATATAAGTATATTTTTTTATATTCATATATATATATATATATATATATATATATATATAACATAAGGCATGGCATTGAAATAGGAGCACATGTATATACTCCTTAAACTTGTATCACATACTTGCTTTGTCAATATGGACTACACTAGACTAGCCATAACACAACATAATACACTTATAATACATAATACATAATACAACATTAATATTGCTAGATATGATTGAAATTATCTTCATTCCAAGCTAACATCAAGTATGTGGTGTATTTTTAGAAATATATGCAAATAATCAAATATAAATAAATGGATGCATACATTGAGAAAGGAAAAACAAAAAAAACAAACAAACAAACAAATAACACTCCTCTTGGTAAATTTAGGAAATGTTTGAATTATGAAGAAAAAAACTATGAATAATTGAAATTTATGTTTTCAATGAAATGATAATATCAATGAATATAAAAATTTTATACTATTTGAAGAATAAATAAATAAATAAATAAATAAATAAATAAAAATCATGACATCTCATATTACAAATGTTGAAGGATGGTAACAACAATCAACCTAGATTAGTCTTGAGATATTTAGATTAATATGATTGTGTTTTATATTTCAATTTATGTTATTTAATTTCCTATCTTAAATATTTATTTAAATTCTATATATGAAATATATATTTTTATTTATGCAAAGTATATTTTATCACTTTGGTACTATATGTAATATTTTAATTTAAGCTTATAATACTTTTAGTGCAATTACACAACTTATTTCTAACACAATTATACATTTATTTGAAACACTAGCACTACTTTTTAACATTTGGATTTTTAACAATAGTACAAAAAGTTAAATACACTTACAACATTCATAATATTTATGCAAAGTATCTTTTGTCTATGAAGATGATCTTAGATAAATTATTTATTATTTTATTAATGATAAATGGGTATGATAATTAACTATGATATCTTTATAAATATGAATATGAATATGTTGCATGTGACACAAATAATCATGATATACATGACATAGTTGTAAACATATTGCTATGTTTCTTTTGTTGGAATTTCTTATTGTGTGTGATATTATAAGTATCCTTTTGGTATTCCAAGTTTTTTAAATCCTATACAATTTTAAGTTAATAAAATCAATCTCAATCCAAATATTAGATGACATGTTATTGAAAGCATAGATTGGCCAAAAGAAATGAAAGGTGCGTCAAGTAATCTTGGTGATGGTTGTATATTATTTATCTTTGATTTTGTAACTATGTTCTACAATGAAACCTTTGAAATATTTTAAACATTGTTTTGCTTCAAATTTTCACAAATATACTAGAAAGAACACTCAAATCTTAATTCCTTCACATCTAGAATCCTCCTTATATTTTAGTTCTTGTTTTTTTTTCTTTTGTTGATTTATTGTAAAGAATTTTTTGTTTTGCAATAGATTTATAATATCTATTAATAAGGATATGCTTGAAAAGAAACATCTACCATTTCCTTCACCCTCAAAGAATGTTGTCATAATATTTGTTAATGGAAATTGATACCTTCCAACCCACATTCAAAATTCCTCGTTCAATGTTGACCACCGCCTCAATACCGACAGTATCAATTGAAGTGTACTCATGTATTATTACCTTTATCTTTTTGCCTTGAGGATATTATCTTTTTGCCTTACAACAATTGCTTTTATTTCATCTTCAATGTGAGATAAAAAAAATACTAGTATTAAAAATACGGTACATATATTAGCTTTAAATGTTGTTGTAAAATAATTCAACTACGTGGTAAAAATTAAAAACATTGGTTTTATTGTAGAAGAGCCTAGTAGGAAGGTGTGGTAAAATATTAAATATAAATGATTGAAAGATAATAAAAAGTTTAATCTTAATGTTGTCTTTTAAAGAAGCAGCTTCTATTTGCTTTGTAGGGGCATTAATGCCTCAATGCAAAGTAAATGAGATAAGTTGTTGATATAGATACTTTAAGAAAGAAATTACAAATATGTTCAAGTAAAAATTACCTCAAATTATTAAATATTGATACCTAGAGAGGACAAATTGTCAACCTTGTCAAAATTAGAGTCCAATGTGTAAAATTGCATACCTACAGTGACTTTGGAGTTCTTTTGGTACATTAGAGAGTGAGATTTGATAGCAAACTTAAAAAGATATTTTTGAGTGTTGGTTTTATGTCAATTAAGTTAGTATTCATATTTTAAAAGATTTTCAAAATTAGTAATATTCTTGGTTGGATTAGATTTTTAAAAATAAAATTATGTTTATGAAATTGAAGGTTTCTTGAATTTTGTGATGTTTGTAAAAGTAAGTTTTGGCAATGTATTGATGTTCTAATTCTTTATGTATGTGAAAATTTTAGGTCAATCAAACGATTAGATCAAAGTGTATGAAGGCTTTTGCAGGTTGAGGTTTCAAAAATTGAATTTTAAAGATCAATGAGTATTTTTAAGATCTTTAGCAATTTATTGATTAGATTGAAGTGAATATTTTTTATGTGGAAATTAGACTTAATTTTCCATAGTTTAAGTGTACTTTGGAGGCAATTCAATGGTCCAACAAGGAGATATTGGCCTAGAAGTTTAGCATTCAAATTGGAGTAAGAGGCCAGCCAACACCCGAGCGAAATTGAGGTTTGATCTTCTATTTGGTAAGTTTGAACTTCTTCAAATTTTTTGTGCTTGTTGTCAACTTAGTTGTTGAAAGGAGAGTAAAATCTTAAGCAAGGTCAATGGTATAATCGATAGATATTGAAATTCTAAACTGTCATAGGATTAGATTAATTTGATTAGGATTGATGTAGGATTAAAGAATTGGTTAGAATTTAGGATCTTTTTAGGATCTAATTAAGATTTGACTTGAGATTTAAGTAAAAACTACTAGAATTTTAACTAAGATTATATTAAGATTTAATTGGAATTTATTTAAGATATATTTTAGATTTTATTTTAATACTTTTTTGAAATTCTTTATGATTTTTTCATACTTCTTTTGTAATTTCTTTGAGGTTCTTTGGATTTGATTAAAGCTTAATTAGCATTATTAAGATTTAATTGGAGTTCTTTAGGATTCTATTAGAATTAGAATCTTGTTATAATATTCCTTCTACTTTCTACAGCAAGGTCCTTGATGCATTTTCAAGCAAGGCTTCATGTAATACAACAATGTATTGAATATGCCTTTTAATTTTTTAGTGTTGACTTGTTGGCTTTAGAATTTAAATAAAAAGAGATCTTTCAGCTGGTATGTAAAATGTCAAAAAGAAAAGTATATATGCCACCTTTAAAGGAAAGTCAAGCAATAACAAGGCCTTTAATACAAGAAGATTTAGCTAAATTACAAAAAAAACTTATAACTAAATCTATTTCTATATTTGATGGAGGTCAAGTAAAGGCCAAAAATATAAATTCTTCAAGTAAGGTGCCATTGGCTATAGAGATAGCATTTTTATCTAATATTACAGCTAGACTTACTTGAGAGTGTCAAAATTTGTGCTCATAAATTATACAATTAATTAACAACAATAATGAGTTGATTATTAGTTATACTAGTAGCAATACTACTTGTGCTATATCTTTGTAGCTAGACTTACTTAAGAATGTCAAAATTTGTACTCATAAATTGTACAATTAATTAACAATAATAATGAGTTGATTATTAATTGTACTAGTAGCAATACCACTTGTGCTATATCTTTATATGTTATGCTAGATTTTGAGGCTTAGCTAATTATAATTAGTAAGTGGCTTACTTAAAAATTACGTGTGACTATTACAGACTTGGAACCTTATTCTTTCACCATTGTCACTTTTAAAAAGAGCATAGAGCAAGCTATTTGCTATAGCAAAAAATATTTGCAATTAATATTTTGCATTGAATTTGATTCACTTTATTAAAAATTATCTCTAAAATGTATAGTAACTAGTGCCACTAACTATGATATTTTAGTGGATCAACAGGTCATTTATACGTTTGGTTTTGGCATAGATAATTGGACTTAAGAAGCTTGGATTCAATCAAGATGGTCTATTGGTGATGGAAGGAAAAAATTCATTCTAGTCACATTTCTAACAATTACTATGATTATATTAGCAAAAATCTTATTTGATTGTAGTGCATTGGTATCTGATATGCCTTATAGAGTAATTTTCTTAGAAGAAATATTAGTATTTTTATCCCATTCTACAAGACCCACTAATCCACCATCTTTAGAAGTTTATGCCAAATATTGGAAGGATCCATCTCCTCTCTTGAAAACACCTATAAAATTTTTTTGCTAATATGAAGAGATTGTATCTTCATTAGATATATTGAAGATATCAAAATCTTCTTTCTTATCTACCTTTCTCCAACTCATTTATTGACATCGACCAAATGAGGGTATTATCCTTGTAGAATTCTTTGCAAACATTACTTTAGAATTAGCAATAATATTGGAAGTTGGACTTATTATTTGATAGTACATTCACGTGGATATTAGAACTCTATGTAACTAAGCAGCCCAACATTATCTTTAAAGATTGTTGATTATATATCCTAAACAACTACAACCTCATACTATTTTTGGTTATTTAAGCCAACTTCCTTGTGATGTCACCCTCATTAGTGATGAAAATTTGAGGAGATTAGGCCACATAGACTTATTGATTGCTAGATGACCTTCTCAAAATTATTTATGTGCTAGAGCATATCAAGGATTAGATGATCTTCAATCTAGTTTATTTATAAATTTGATGCAACTTATATAGTAGTAGTTTATGTATCAAACCACACCACTTGGATACATTTTTTAAAATGTACTACTATTAGATGACATTCAAATAGAAGTGTTGAAGTTTCATCAATATATTAACTAACTTCTTCATCCTCCAACTTGTTTGGATGCTACAACTTTGAACTCCTATGCTCATCGACCCTATTTGATTTGGACCCATTTGGCATTGTCTCATATGCTTACAAAAGTACTTTCCAGAATTAAATGACCTCTTGGATGCCATATTAATGAGATCTTTGTTAATAATTGAATTTCTTTAGTTTCTACTAAGGCTGATGAACTTCTTTTTACCTTAATTAATAAGATAGGAGTACCTTGTAGTGCATTTCTTACATTTGTAACATTTCTAGCATAATTTGTATTTTGAGTGTGTAGACCTGATATGGTTTGGGATGTCAATTCATAAACCTATGAAGAACCTAATGCCAAAGAAAAGAAGCATGCCATAGGCTTTTTCAATGGCACCGCAATTGCTCATGATTTCAGTAAAGAACAATGTTGTTTTATCTTAAGCCAAGCTATAGACATTAATACTTTAGTATAGATTTTTGGCATATGCCTTATTGTTCAAAAGTATTTTGAACAATACTTTTGAGATTAGAGAAAAATAATCAAAGAGCAATGAATCCTAAACTTACTAAGGTTAAAGAATCCAAAGTTATTTCTTTGCTTACAAAGACATACAATTGATGAGCTACAAGTTCAATATATCTTTGTAATTTTAGTTAAAGACTTAGAAAAAACAAATGCTCAAAAGACTCTCTCACAGGAATTGTTTTTGAAAGACAACTTATTTTCTACCAACATTTTTAATTCACACAAACATTGTGGTAATGAAGTCCTTCATTTGGTTAGAAGTAAGGATGTTGAGGGCATAGGAGTTCTTTTTTCAACAGATTAGTAGTTAAAGGTTGTGTCGGCATGTAGTAGTATTCCATTGATGAAGAAGAAGACCACAATGTTCAAAAATGGCCATTGGAATTAGGGCCACATCTTACTAATACCAAAGCACAAAAGGTACAAGCTTTTATTTGTTTGTATGGTAATTATTTTGCTTTTAAACTTGAAGATCTTGAAGGTTATAAATGCAAACAAATTTACATCCAATTAAAAAATAGTTACCTAATCTTCCAATGACCTTACATGCTTAGTGCCTCAGTGAAAGCTAATGTCCAAACTTATTGCTAAGAATTATTAGCTGCAAGCTTGATTGAACTTTTCAATAGTAAATACACTTATGCTACAACCATGCCTTTGAAGAAGGATGTTTTTAGAAATTGGATAGAAAAGCAAATGTATGGAGACTACTATCTAATCAATAATAAGACTAAGTTTGATTAATATCCAATGTCAATATCAAAAGAATTAGTTGATGCAATAAGATTCTCTTTAGTATTCAACACTTTGGATTATAGATTTGATTATCACCAATTACTATTATTTATTAGAGATTGGATAAAAACAACATTTTGGAGAGTTCATCAAGATAAAAAAGATTAGCTCTATCATTAGAAGTTCTTTCCATTTGGTCTTAAAAATGTATCAATTGAATTTCAAAAAGTGATAGAACAAGTTTTATCTAGCTTATTATTTGTTAGATGCTACATTGATGATGTTATCATTTTTAGTAGTATCTTGCAAGATCATATAAAGTAATTACAAGAAATATTTGATTAATTATAATAATAAAAATTATGCTTGCATCAAAAGAAATATAAATTCTTCTATAAATGATTACCATACTTTGATTACATGATTATCTTAGGAAGTCTTAGCATACAATAAGCAAAGGTAAATGCCTTGTAGAAAATTCCAACATCAAGTAATATTTCACAACTTAAGAATTTCTTATAATTGAGAAAGTATTATCAAAGATTTGTTAAAAACTTTAGCATCATTGCAAAGCCTTTTACTATTTTTAAAAATAAAGCTCAATCATGGATTTGAAGTCATAAATAACAATATATATTCAATGCATTGAAGTAAAATTTGGATTTAATTCTAATACTTTGACATTCAAATGGGAATAGATCTTTTCAACTACACACAAATTGGAGTGCAATAGAATTGGAAGCAGTCTTGATATAAAAAGATAATGTAAGATGAAAATATATTATTGAATTTGCTTTTAGAATTAATAACAATGTGGAGTCAAATTACTCATCTTATGAAAGAGAAGCTTTGGCAGTAGTTTAAGCCATTCCTCACTTTTGATCTTATTTATAAGGTCAACATTTCATATTGGTAACCAACCATCAACCTTAGAAGTGGCTTATAGAATCAAACAAGCTTACTGACAAGCTTGCAGAATGGGCCTTCTTGCTTCAAAAACATGACTTTGAGGTTGTGCATCAAGCAAGCATTACCAATTTGGATGCCAATGGACTTTCTTACAATCCATGTCTTTCAAAAGAAGACTTGATCAGAGCTCCATGGCATGGAAATTGTAATGAAGAGGCAATTCTTAGATAGCATGTAGTCACATATTTGACTTTAATGTTAAGTTCTACAAGCATAGTTCTTGACAAAAATCTAGATGAAGAATTAGATAAGAATCAAGTAATTAGCAATGTATAGAAAGATCTTATAGTCTTATACAAGTTTTAATAAGGAACATTTCTTTCAACTATCTCTAACATGAAAAGAGATAGGATTAGTCATTGAATAATAAGATTTTGTTGGAAGAAAAATTTATTATTTTGTATATAGCCTGATAGAGCTAGGCATATAGGTTGAAGGCCAAATCAAAGAGCCTCTTCAATACACCAAATACATGAAGAACTTAGTTATTTTAGAGTATACAAGACACATTCTATATTATGTTATTAATATTAATAGAGTGATATGTATCAACAAGTGGCTACATATATTTATCAATATAAAGTATGTAATCAATTTTGATTAAGCTTTAACACCTTATTACCTCAATTGAAGCCGTTACCTATCATGAATTTATATTATTGTTGATCTTTGGACTTTCTTAGACCACTTGTTATTACCACATATGGAGCTAAATACGTGTTGGTGATGGTAGAGAATTTTTGCAAGTTGATTGAATTTGTGTCTTTACCACAAAATTCTTCAAAATTGGCAGCTATGGCTTTTTTTGATCGAGTATTGGTACATTTTGGAGCACTTTCTGAAGTTTTAATAGATCAAAGAAAAGAGTATTTTGAGAGTTTTAAAGTTTTATGTAGTAAAGCTTTGATAGATCATCACACTACATCCAAAAATCATCTTGATGCAAATGGCCTAGTTGAACAAGTTACTCAAACTATCAAACGTGGTTTATGAAAGTATGGATTATTTCATGGCAATTATTGTGATTGGAACTTGATATTGCAAATGGATCATCATTTTAGTAGACAAGCATCTTTGGCATCTTATAGTTCTTATCAGTTTTAGTATGAATTCTACCCAGCTCTATATGTGAGAAGCTAATTCCAATTATAGACCTAGATAATCTTGATGTTTGGACTTAATGTCTATATAATCAGGTAGAATTTTTTAAACAAGCCATGCCTATAGCTATGAAGAATTTGTCTATTATTCAACATTGCAAAGCTTTATAATATGCTCACATTTGTAGTAGAGCTTATCAACCTCAATTGCAAAGATTCTTCAAAAGAAATCATGTATATTTGCAACTTGAAGTGCCTACAATACTTGATGTTAAGGCAAGGTGCATAATTCTATATATAAAAGATATATTGTTTAGTAGTATTTTATTGTTAGAAGGCAAAGATGGACAAGAATGTTGGGAGCATTCAAAGAATTGTGCTCTTTGTCATGTTTCTATTGATGATTCTATACATCCTAAGTTGGCAATTGTATCAATTGGTCTTCCTTGTTTTGTATGTGATAAAAAGAAAGGAATTACTACCATGCTTTAATTAATCAATGCCAATATAGATGGCATATGGCATATTTGACACCACCTCTTTTGACTCTCCTATCAAGAGATTGGATTTGTCCTCATTGTAGGAAGTCTTTTAGCCATGTTTTATCTTTTGATAAGGATTGAATATTTTTTCTATTTATTTTGTTACATATTCCGGTGGTCAAGCAGCTACAATATTAATTTAGAAGAGTATAATTTGGCATTCACACCATTATGATATTTATCTTCAACAATATTTGTTTTATGGTCTTAGTTGATTGGATGGGCTTTTAATCAACTAGGAAGGGCACTTGAGAGTGTCTTAGGTGTGCATTTATATTTGATTTAAATGACATACTTTATGATTAGTTTGTAGTATTCGATGTATTGTGTGTAATAATCTTTGTTTACACAACAATTATCACATGATATTACATTGGATGCCAAATCACATTGAATGTATGTACTTTAATTTGATTTTTAATCCATTGATAATTTTTTTGTTAATTGACTTTTTTCATGTTAATTAGGATTTGAATATTTAATTGGAGAAAAATCCTTGACTTGATATTCTTATCAAATCAAGTCTTGTGAGTGATTTTGAAAGTGAGAAAACTTATTATAAGATTTTCTTGACTATGGTATTTTAGCCATTTTAATAAAGCTTTAGGATTTTTCTTATTTTTACACTTGTACTCTTGGATTCTCTTTTTGTGGTGTGAAAGATATCTTGATTTAGTTTGATGAAGATTTCTAATCTTTCCTTGAAAGTGTGTTGGATGTGCATTTGTATTTGATTTAAATGACATACTTTATGATTGATTTGTAATACTCAATATGTTGTATGTAAAAATCTTTGTTTACACAATACTTTGTATTTTTTGTAATCTTTATCTTGTGTCTGTAAGTAATATCTATACCTTATGCAAAGGTTGTTGTAATTAATTGCAAAAAAACTCTTCTTCTTTTTTATAATAGGATTCGTAACTTGAATTTAAATTTTTTAGCTATCACTAAAATAATCTAGGTTCCATCCATATTTTATTTTTATCACAAGTTATTAAGGCTTATTCCAAAGTGGTTGCTACTTGAAGGACAATTATTAAAATCTTATCTAATAAAGTTAAAAGCCTATATTGGGATTTTCTTTGCTCTTAGGCATTTTGATGTATGAAAATCTAGATTTTCTTAGAATTAAATTTAAAAAGTATACAACCTTACAAAAATACAATTTAAAGAAAAAAAATATTTTTTTTTTTTAAATATTCATTTGAATATGCATTAAGAAAAAGGGATTATCTCTCTATGTTTTGTTTCTTCTATTGTAGTTCCTTGTATTTGTCTATTCAATTAACTTAGTTATTTTGAGAATTTTTATTATAAAAATTTAATCTTATAAAGCAATAATTATCATATAGTATTTTTTTTCTAAAAAATAATATTTATATTTACTTGTGCCTCACGAGGTTGCATTTTCAACAAAAGAAATCCACAATGAAAATTTTCATTGTACATAGCTATTCAAAAGTTTCTCAATGAAATTTTTTTTGTTGCATGTGACTTATCTTTCTTTTGGAATCTCCAACATTTTCTAAGATTGCATTGTTTTCCTTCATTATTAAAAAATGTATATTCCATCTTTGCATTATTATTTTTTTGTAAACTTAAATCTACTTTCTTCTTTAACATACTTGCCTTCCCATACTCCATATACATCTCATTTGTGTTATCTTAGAATACAAAAGCTCTTTTGCTTAATTCTCAAATACAAAATACCTTATTTTTTATAATAGTTTTGAATCCTAATTGTAAAAAATATATAAATTAGAGTAATTTTTTTTATAAATTTGACCAACTAATCATTCATTTCATTATTTATTTGTAGTATAACACAACTTTACATAATTGTAAATATTAATAATGGTACAACAGTTAATACAACAGTTCGATTTTATTGTCGTTCATGTGAACAAGTTCAATAGTTTGAGGTTCATTAAAGGGGGCTCTTGCACACCATTAAAAAAAACATAGAAACTCCACTCGGTGGATTTGGTTGAAGAACAACTATCCAGCAATGCACACGAACGACACTCACTGGGTATTGAACGGAGTTGAGAGTGCTAGGAATATGCCGCTCGTATCCACGGTGTCCAAGCTTCAAAGGAGAGATCTCAACCAGTCATTAAATTATCTAACAAACTGACATCATACTAGCTAACCCAAATGCCATGCAGCCAAAACCAATCGAGACAGGTGACAAGCATGAAGCAAATGCCATGTGATAAGCACCGAGCTTTGTTCTTATGGCCTGTAACCATGTATTTAACAGCTCATACGGCAAGCGTGATCTGTTTCCAAAGAAGGTTTCTCATGCATTTCATGTGGCCGAGGTTGCCTCTTTTTATCACCAACCTCCCCTACACAACTCGCAGTCTACGCACAAGCTGGAGACTAGAAAGGCAACTGTAAGTCTACATAATGCTCCGAGATGACAATTGGTGGCACATAATGTTGGTGCCCATGTTGCAGACTAGTCACGATGGGTTGGCACAATTTGTGTAGACGATTTTCTAGACTTTCTGCAAATCCTGCTTATCCACATGTGTACCGTAGCCATATAGCCTATGAGACCTGGGGAATGAATGATCTAAAGCCTTCCATAGCCTTTGACAGTTATCGAGTCAGATCTACGTACCTGCGCTGCTGATCAATTCGCGTGGTTTTCATTTCGAGAAATGACAAGACTTTGTGAGGTCGTAATGTGGGCTTTGGTTCTTCTTCGAGCAATTTATGGTTAGGAATTTGTGCACACCATGCCCACCGCTTTATATGTAGAAAGTTATGTTTTTCAGTTCTACAAATGCAAACCAAAAATGTCACGAGATCCCAACAATTTGACTGTTGGTTGTTGATCAGGTATACACGCAGACTTCATAGCACCTCTGTGCAATGCAGATGAAAACTCGGGGTTAACCACGGACTGCGCTCAAGTAATAGCATACCTGCAGGACCTGGGGAGCATGGACTGCTGTCGTCAGCAATACCACTCCGTCAACCACTGCACCACCTTACACACCTCTAGAACTTGCAGGGCCCAGATTTGCGGTTTTCTCCTCCATGGCATTACGGACCGTTGTCAACCTTGCGAGATCGTAGCCGAGTACGTGCGAACTTTGACAAATGAATGTGCAGTCTCGATTGATGGGGTATCACGGTCCGGTGGAGCTGTAGTAATGAAGGAGGATCAGGGCTTGATAATCGTCCTCTTATAGAAGTGATTGCCTTAAGTGTTACATTCCAGAACCCTTCTCGAGAAACAGGTTCCAACCGATAATGATCATAATCTAGTCACGAGATGATCCTTTCAAAATCACAGAATTAGCAACAAACAGGGCATTCTGATGACTGGTGGAAACGAGTCTGCAGTTAGGGTAATACAAGTAGCAAAGCTTAAAGATGGCAAGTGTAAGAAGAAAAAGAGACAAGTGTCAGAATTGAAGGGTCACAATTGCGATGTCTCGCATATCCTTAAAAGATGATACAAAGAACACTTACAAATCCCACGATAGAACATCCATAAGACAATGGCAAGGAGTAAGTTGTCCTCAATATCCAAGTTGAAAACCATTCCATAGCTTCGAACATCTTGTATACTAATTACAAAGTTACTGTATTGCACCAACCGAAGGACCACTCCACAAGTCGTAAACCATCTATAAGTCCGTCATAAACTTGAGGCAACATTAAGACTTGGGGTTGGAATATTCAAACTACAAGGTTCTTGGTGTCTCTTCAAACCTGCAAAGGGGAAATGTCGGAAACAACCCACTTCACCATCAGGCGCCTATACTGCTCGATGCCGCAGGGCGAGAGAATCAACCAAGTTTCGGCTATTAAGGAGTGCTGAAGAATCAGAGGGAAAAAGTAACTCAAAAAGAGTTAACTATTCTTTGTGAATGGGTTTCATGGTCCTTCGACAAGTCCATGCTAACGAGGGATTTTAACTACAGAACCCAAGCTTTGCATAATATCGGTACAAATAACGTTAGAATTCAAACGTTTTACGAATCACTCCAATCGTCATCTCCATCGTCATCATCGTCACTTCCAGCGAAGGCCTACAAGATTTAAGGCAAATGAGTGAGATCATCGAGTCTGTCCAACGATATGATCATAAAAAAATAAATAGTTGAATTTCGGCATTAAATAAACACCAGATCAGAGTATGATGTCCACGTAGGTGTTATTTCTCAACGGTGCGCTCGGATTGTTCGCCAACAAAGAAATAAAAAATAAATAAAAGGGCAAATCAAAGCTCGAAGATGTCATACAAAATAATCGAAACACAACTGTACAAACGAATTGCGATAGCGAGAAAACATCGGTGTCCATAAGAGGAAACGAATGCTCACATCTACAGCAAAATCAGTTGAACAAACCAGTTCTGCTTAAAATTTAGATTGTATGAAGGTGCAGAAGTACCTGTCTTATAGCATTCGCCTTTTCAAGTATAGCAGCGACGTTGATGTTCGCAACTGGCCGGTGTACAGCCTCTTTCTTCTCCATACTATCAGCCCGACGAAGATTGAAAGACTGCAATACACAACGAAGGATCATAAAATAGGCAAACACGAAACCAGTGTATAGACATAAAAAATAAAAATAAAAATTACTCGAAAGTAATTCCACCTACCGAGGTTCTCATTTGATCCCGAAACAATGTTCTTTCATCAGGAGGCGGAGGCCTTAACGTAGATTCCTGGAACGTGAGCACTTTGGGCTGCAATTATATTTAACAAAAACAGCTCAGCGTAATGTCCTTAAAAACATCCAAGTTCTTGCAAATGAAGTTTGAATGAGGAAATCCGGTTGATGAAATGTAAACATGTTAACGGGGAATCGAATAGAGCCTACAAAAACCGATCCTCGGTCCACAGCAAGAGGATTATTACACACAAATGAGGACTTACCATATTTCTGTCCTGTTGCGCAATGGAAGCAGAAAGAGCATCATGGGTGTTAGAACTATTCTGCAACTCTAGAGACTCCATGGATTGAGCTTCCGCTGTAGCGTCTGTCCTGTCCCAGTTTACAGACTTGTTGTTGTTCTCTGGCTCTGAAGTAGAAATAGAAGGCAATGTCTGCTCATCTGACTGTCTTCTAAAACTTGAACCGTCTACTCCGTCGGGTGGTGCAAAAACCTGATTTCTTACTGCCTCCTCAATTGAAGATGAAAAATTCTCATTGCCATGAACTGCATCATAAACACCTAATGATTCTTGATTACGTTGAGCTGCAGCAATAAGACGTGTAGCATTCACATCTTCTAGTTGAGATCTACTCTCAAATTCTTCAGATAAGGATAATGACCCATGTTTGCTGTATAAAGACCGAACGTCCGAATCTGCATTCCTGGAAATCTCAAGTTCTTGACCATCTTCAGCCCTTTGAGAAGAGGACGCCCTTGATTGCTGAAAAGAGTGAGCTGCATCATCCATATCCACTTCACCCGCATGCTGAAATCCATCACCATTTTCGTTATCTGGAGAGGAAGCCGCAGACCAGGAAGTGATAGGAATTGATTCATTCGAGACCACTGTACCACTTGACAAAGCTAATTGCTCAATTTCTGCTTTCCTGGTGAGGACATTAGATTCTTTTACATCTATTGCTTCGGTAGAAAGAACATCCTCGACTGAAGAACTTGACGCATACGATGGGTCAGAATTGCTTGTTGCATTAGGTACCACTCTTTCACGCTCATTTGGTGCAACATGTCCATCATCATAATCATCCTGAATATAGCGTCTCAATGGTGAGACATGACCTGCATTCACAAAGGACGTTGAGGATGAAACATTGGTAGAATCAGGTAAAAGATACCGTTCCTCTTTCTCGCCTTCAATGTAATGATGAACAACTGTGGTACGAGCAGAACCCAAATCTTCAGAGACTTCTGAGGATACGGTACTTTTTGTTGGAGAATCCAGATCCAGCTGTGGGGGGGGAGAACAAGCGGGTGAACTGGTTTCAGAGTGAGTCACAAGATTTGGAGGAAGCGAAAAATCTGGCTTGGGAGAAAGACCAGAATCAACTCTGCCAAGCCATTTCAATGAGCCGGTCTCTGCAAAGTATGACCTAGGCGTATGCAAGGGCGAACGTAAGGGAGAACGTAATGGAGATCGCAACGATGGTTGATATGGTAGCTTGAAGGCGGTCCGAGGCGGTGTTGCTGGAGTTACTCCTTTACCACGCCACTGAACACTTGAGAATTGCTCATCCTTTCCAGGTGAATCTGGCGAAGAACTAGATGCCAAACCTCTATAAGATTTGGTAGTTGACCTCGTTGAAATGGGCTTCAAAGTAGTAGGAAGAGGGTCCACCTGTGGACTGGAGAATGGATTTCCGGATGACAATATCTTCTGACAAGCAATGGAACACAGAAAATTGACTGTATCAGCAAGAGAATATGATTAACAGAAGGAGAAGAGCGGGAAAATTAGTGCGAATGATATATACGGAAGTATGAAGAAAACACAGTTACTATAAAGCTTTAAAGGCAAGAACAATAGTAGCAAACATGTAGCATCTTAAAAACTGCATATTAAAGATGATTTTCCATGCGTACCTTCTCAGAAATGAAGTGATCGGCTGAGCCATCTGTCATAGAACTATCCAAGGAAAATTCTGAAGCTATCTCGACAGCCGCCTCTGGATGCTTTGATGAAGAGTGTGAGATAGAACTGAACAGTGAGTTTAAGTTGTTATCCGGCTTTGTTGCTGAAGCCTGCGGGGATTTAACTTTTTCGCTCACGATAGATGAGACATCATCAGCATTAACTTCTCGCTTTGATAAAGTTTCCTTCATCACCTGACTGAAAAGTCCAGCTGAGGCAGACATTTCAGGTCGACCTTGTATTGCATCAAAATCACGGCTTTCACATTCGCTTCCGTTGTCAGATGATCGAGGACTTTCTGGAGGGCTGTCTTTGATGATGACACTACCTGATGGACTCGAAGGGGCACTATTTTCATCTCTTCGAGGATAAGAAGAAGCATCATCCACGGAATTTCGAAGAGGACTAGGTGAGGCAAGTGCACTCGGACTTGACAAGAAAATCCTTTGGAAACTCTTCTTAGGACTCCCATAAGGACTGGAGGGTGCACTTGATCCAGAACTGTCGGCAGCACGAGAAGGTAGTACCAAAGAGGACCTTGTAGACTCAGAAAAAACTGAATATCTAGGAGTTGCACATTGAGGAGATCTAGGAGTTACACCTCCATTCGAACTAACTAAAGGAGGCGGTGCTGGTTGGTAACGATCAGAAGGTTCTTTTAATCGAGTCACAGTGTCATGCTTTAATGTTGAACTCAGCTGAAGAACAGGATGATCACCCTCGCCAGCAGGCGCAGTGTGAACCGATTCACCATCCTTTCGAGGACTAGGAGGCCCACCAAAGCCTGCAATTACAGGGCAGCACAATTCTCCAGAATTCGAAGGACTTTCACGATCCGGACTCATAGATAGTGTAGGCAAGGGGTAGAGTTGAGCTACGGGTTGACTAGGAAGACATACTGGCTCCGATTCTAGGGGAACAACTTCATAAGGTAAGGAATCTCTCTCTGAAACTAATGCATGGTGAGGAGATCTAGGAAAAGATGTAGGTGATTCAGAGAGCACAGGCACCTCTTCAACAGAAAGGCTACTGCAGTTGGACTCATGTGATCTTGGAGGAGAAGACCTCAGGTAAGCCGTGGGTGGAGAGTTAACTATATTATTCGACGACCTAGGAGGTGACCCTCGAGGCGAGTAGAGCGCATGGAAGGCTGGAGATTTTGGTGATATAGGAGAAGTAGGCTCTGAGTCACTAGATACTGAGATCAGCTCACTTGAAATAGAATGGCGAGAGGACATAGTGAAGCTAGGCTGCAGAGCATCACGTCCTTCATGACTTGGGCTTGTAGCACTTGGCAAAGAGTCCAAGGAAGAGGAAGTCCGATCAATGCCCTTAAATAGTAGATCAGATTCCTCCATGTCCTTGGGAATAGCAATAGCAGACACAACCTCAATATGAGAATCTAGGTTTCCATTTCCTTGAGACTTCATAACTTCACCAGAACGGTTGTCTGGTTTCTGAGCTACTGATTGTTGATCCCGGACTAAGGCGTAATCAGCAGAGGTATCAGACTGCCCTAAGAAAGATGAGGATTTAGTAGAATCTTCGTTCAACGCCATAGAAATAGGCGAGAGACTTTTCAGAACCGTCCCATTACTAGAATTATCAGCCATTTGGACGACTTTGGTCTCAGTAACGACTTCTGATATTTCTACTAATGCTCCGGGAGTTGGTGAAGGTTCCGTGAGCTTCATGCCTGGCGGAATGTAGGTTTTCTGAGCCTCGACATGATTCTGTAAAGCTACATTATTGAGCGCATCTCCATTGAAATGTGTCGCTCTGTGAACACTTCCAGGAGAATCGAAGTCGGACTCCCCTTCAGAACCAATTCTAGACGGCGCATCAACAAATTCATCATATTCGCTCCCAGAAATGCCAGACCTTGCCATTGAGACTTGCCTCGAAAATCTGCCACCCATCGGAGACGCGTCGTCACCATCCAGATTCTTCCTCCACAGAAACTTCCCTGACAAGCGTACGGAATCGTGGGCATCCATATAAGCGCTTCTCCTAGAGGATTTCAGAGGCATAGGCGAGTCCGTGCCACGTAGTGTGTTACCAGAATGTTTATCTCCTTCCCTGAGATCCATAGAAAATTCACCTCTCGCATTCGCTCTTGGCGTCCCTAACGGAGTTCTTACTGAACGAGGCTTCGTCTGTGCTTCTGAATCCTCTCGTAATAACCCATTTGTGGCTCTCGAGTCTATGGACAAAACTTGGACGCCGTCAGCAGCATCTCCCGACTCAACAGAGGATTTCACCTCCTTGGTCTCGAGGACTCTAACGTGTCCCACATCAGGTGCAGCAGCACGATCCTCCTGCTCAATGATTTTGGAAATTCTATCCGCCGAACTTCTTACTGTATCATCTGATTCACTACGTTTCGGTGTGCTCCCTGAGGGAGTAGCACTCTCAGGATCCGTAGCGCTGATTCTGACAGACTTGATTCCTTGGGATTTTTTTGAACTCGCTGAAACTTGAACAGTTTTCACCGTAGGTAGAGATGGATCTTCAACCAATATAGCTTTAGAATCACGTGGAACACCACTTGGTGTTAGAGGGCTAGGTTCGCGATTGGCACCCAGATGAGAAGGAACTGGAATTTCGACTTTCAAAACAGAGGCTAAATCATGCGGAAGTCCTTCCAAATCTTCAAGGCTTGCAGAGCCATACCGTACCCTGCATCCGAGACCACTTGATTTAATTCTTGTCAACTGTGTATGATGAATTCATTTTGGTGCTCACAAAATGCAGGTGCATTACTATCTATGATTTATCAACTATCTACTCTTGATATCTGAGTTGTTCTATGAAGACAAACGCAAGAAATAACCACACCTAGTATCGTTGTTTACAAGTGTGACGAGTAGGGTAAAATAGACCTGGCCGGAATCTGATTGATAGCAGCTGTTGGATGTCCAGTCTTCGATCGCCTACCCTTCTTCTGTTGACAAATAAGGCATCAAGCATAAGCAGAGATATGGTATGTAATGTATGATTGCGATTTCACTCATTGCAGCATAGTGAAGATATGTAGGTAAAGATGAGGTTGGTACTCCAGAAGCTATGCATGTATAAAATAATAATTACGCATGCGGTTCTTGGACTTTCTAAGGATAAAGTGTGAAGCACTGTATTCTACGGTGAGATGGAAATAAATTCTCATTTGGTTCTAACCTTCTCTCTACGTGCTTTCTTGTCACGCTGTTCTCGCTGGGCTCTCAACAACTCAGTGCTAGCCCATTCAAGCTTGAAAAAAGAAGGATCTGTGAATCTCTTCAAGCAAGCTCCAACTCCAGACACATCGAACCTGTTACCAGACAAGAATGTGCATGATCTCAGCAAGGATAAAAACTGCTGTAAACTTAAGAACACTTGGATTGAACTATAAAGAAACAAGAAGGCAGCAATCAACATGAAGTGAAATCGGGGAAAAATCAAGTCCAATCTGGTAAATCTCAATCAGCATCACCATTGATTTTTCATCTAAAACAACCAAACATGGCATGAGTTGGGATCTGTAGACTGGAAACGCTATTAGAAATTGACAACCAGACACAAGAAAAGCCATACTTGTCAAGAAGAAAAAGTTGAGGAGGGCCTCGGCATTCTTCATAATAATTCCGAACAAAGCGTGGTAAATCACCCGATGTGCAGTGGTTCTGATCGCTTCGTATACTGGCATGCCAATCAGAGCCTGCAGCAGAAAGACATAAGAAACAGTTTTAAAACCCATGTACATGAAATGTAAATTCAATTTCAAAAAGTTTAAAGTCGGGATAAAAGGTAAAACTTCAGAATATTGAGAATTTAAATTTTTCATATTTAGAACTTGGAAAACAAAAATACATATGCTAATCATCATGATACTCATTATCTTGATTCCCCTCCCCCATGCTGATAACTAAAAAGTACGTCAATGCACCGTTGGTATAAGCAAATCGGAGCTGGTTCGGCTCTGAGAGCAAAGCCCTTTCCACTGCTGGTAGCTCATCCTCTAACTGCTGCACTCGCATGTTCAGATCGTGACCTCGTGATCCTATAGTCATCAGTTCGTCATGTAGGCCACAAAATATCTCTGCTGCGAATCTGTTCATACAAAGCGCCCAAACTACATTAACTTCTTATCGTACTCGAGCATCAGAAGAAGATGACAATCAACTATTGTGAGGTATTGGAACGCTAGCCCTAAACCGTCAAATATTTTATGACGTAACAACAGCATCGCAGGCAAAGAGTCCCATGACACTATTTTGTGCATTTTTTGAACATTGATCCAGTTCCTTCGTTGGATGCTAATATAATTGAAATAAAAACTACTAATAGTACTACGAAAGGATTGTAATCACACTTCATAATAGAAGGATTGCTCTGCGTTCTCTGCTAATTCTGCAGATCAACCATTCATTTGAACCCCGTAAGAGCAACAACTTATCTGGTTAGTAAAGGCTAAACCAGGACAAATGACTTCTGTACATTCGTAAAGACAGCGGAGTACATTATGTGCAATAAGTCCTCTTCTGGCACGCCGCAGAAAGTATCAGCTTTCCCTTCCAGAACATTGGAATCATTTTCTTTCAATAAATGCAAGGACATGGAACTTACTCAGCGAGATCTCCAAGCTGGCGGACAATACCAACAAGTCCCGCCATGGCAACACCTTCCAACAAACTTTCAGGGTCATCGCGAGCAGCGGAACGATACAACTCTGGATTGGCCAAACTGTGCTCACACCGCACCTCATACCTCACAAGAGGCATTATTGCTCCACGCTAAAATAGTCAACTTCAAACTATCTAGAGTGATATGCTCACAAGTGTGACAATCAGCACCTGTCACCTCTCTCGAAGTTACGTCTAATTTCCCAGCAAGACTTCCAAGCATGTACCATGCTTACGACTGAGTTGTTCTACCAAAACATCTCAAATTCTAACGCCGCTCTGCATCCAAAAATGCACCATGCAAACCCATTGAAGTCTCTGACTACGCTTTGGAGGCTCTCACTAAATCATTATCTTGTGAAGTTGGGAATGACGAAGCCACGGTCATGAGAAAGGCGAGGTCTAGCACAGACGTATCCCACCTTCTGCAATGTGAGCAACAAAATCCCATTAAAACATGAGATGTACTCTGGAAAACCATTCATCAGTGCTACCAAAAGCTATTAGTACTGAAACTTCAAATCACACATAGAACTGTGGGAAACAGAGGATCGTTACAATCATCGATGATATTAATAACCTGCTTAGACTCTTCAGCTACCACCACTATGAAGACCTCACCACATTGTCGGCATATTAGAACCGTGCGTTTCATATTTGACATCTATAGGAAAGTAGTGGTGCAGGCCGAGACAGATAGGAGGAATTACTTGACAAAAACATTCACCAAAACCACCGTCTAATAATGCCCCGCAAATCGACACTGACTGACAAATTCATGCTTTAGTACACAGCATTCGTAAGTACAGTACAATGTGGGAAGACGACTTCAAGCCGCATTTGTAATTAATAACTCTGAAACCAATCCTACATCAAAGAAGTGACGTTAATGCAACTTCTTGGTATGCATGGAAAACCCTACAACTCGTACTCAAGGGACTTTTTAATTCTAGAACACTTCGCAGGAGCACTGAAACCAAAGCCTTCAAGTGTAACCAACTTTGACTTCGTTCCTGGAATCAATGCTTCACATGTTGACTTTTAACATTGTGCAGGAGCCTGGTTAGCGAGGAGCATAATGGATAGCTCTGAATCTTTCACGACCATAAAGATCTAGAAGGGGCAAGTCTATCCAATGTAATAGCTCACGCTTTCCTTTCAAAGCTAGGTTTAGGACCTACTCAGAAATCCGCGCACTGAGACTCGTGAACCTCCACAGCCCAAAGATCCGGTCGTCAGACTAAACGCTCTCCTCATCCACTGTTCGAGCCATCGAGACATCAAGGCCGCCTTACTACCAGAAAAAAAATGAAAAAGTCGACAAATACAAAATCATTGTGAACGTCGACATCAATACCGACCAAAATGTCGGTGTAACAAATCACGTGGTGCAATGCCACATACCAAAAACCTACAATAAAAATCGCCGAGATCAACGGCACGCTCCACAATCCAAGCACTCGGATCCTGATCGAGTCAAAAACCTAGGGCTCCTTCAAGAAGAGTCCGAAACACCGCAATGAAGAGCCATCCAAAACACCTGATTGCGCAATCACAGAGAAAATTACCTGTTAACATCCACGCTTGCCATTCCCGCGGCTTGGAGAGCCTGACCTTCCGAACTCTAAAGACTCCCGAAACGGCGATCTCATCCTCCGTATCCCGTCGAGGGCTCCAAACCTCAAAACCTCAAATCACGGCGAATCCTGAGTTGAGAATCCTGCAATGTCATGATGGGACAAACCTAATCGGGATGAGCGAGACCCGAGTGGCGCGCTAACTCAAGAACCGAATCCCTCCAAAACCGCAACGAACTCTAAACCGGGGGTCGGGAGGAGCTGAACGACAAAACCGAGGAAGAAAAAGAAGCCAAAGCACGTCGATGAAGATAAGAGAAGTGGAGAATTGCGAGCAGCAGCAGCATAGAACGAGTGCAGAGTCGGAAACTCGCAGAGAGGGGAGGGATGGAGGAGTAGGATCGCGGAGTCGAGCTGAGCCAGTCCAGACCAGAAAAGAGCAGTGCAAGAGCAGGAACAGAGAGAGGTAAGGTGGGACTCAAGATTGAGAGGCCCAGACGGCCATTCATGACTCACTGCACGCCGAGCTCTGCAACCCCCCCCCCCCTTGTGGGGCCCGCTTCCTCCTCGCATGCCATCCCGATGCCCGCTCACATTCATCCGAACTTATGGATGCTTTTCATCATACTTTGTCCCTGTTCCTCCGCCAAGCCAAGTTGACGCTGCTCTCTGAGCGGTGATCCCTACCCCCGCCCCCCGCTCTCGACCCTTTGATCCCTCGGGTCACCCCCTCCCTCCCTCCCTTCGTTTGCGTATATGTGTCGTATAAAATACTTCTGCACGTTGAACTCCTCCCATTCATTTCTTCGTCGTCTATTCTTTATCACAGTAATTGCTATTTATATGGGTTGTGTTAAAAATAATGTTTTTTCGTAAGGTGTTATTTTTAAGTTCATACCCAGTTTTGATAAAATCGCCAGAATGTCTTCTGGGTTTCAGCTTTCCAACAACTACAAAAACAAAATGGTGAGAGCGTGAAATTTTAGACTGAACATTTGATAATGTTTTTTCATTAACAGAATATTGCGGCGACATGTTTTGACATTGAATAAAAATAAACTTCTGTGCTTTTGTTCGATCTTTTTCTGTTTCTTGTGAATTTTAGATTGAATTTTTGTTGAAGAAATCTCCCTCTGTGAAAACAATTGTGAATGTGTATGTTACGATGTCACTCGTAGAATAAATTTCAACCCAGTTTTTAACCTTCGGCAATAAATGAACATAGAAGACTTTAAATTTTAGTTCATCTATTATTTTGATATGTGTACGATTATATATATCTAGTAAAAGGTAAAATGTGAAAGTGTACATGCCATGGGTGCCTTCAAAGCAACCATACAACCACCAGTCACTTATCACATTTATTACACAACAAAAAGATTACTTTTGAATGGAAGCACTGGAACCTCTCTATAATGTTATCAAACAAATAGTCTTAATTGTGACATCACCAGTACAATAAAAATTATAATCAGAAGCGGTAAAGTGTAAAATTTTAAAATTCAATATATAGCAGTCGAATTCTTGTTTTTGATAACGGTCAACTTCTCATTTGCATGAATCAAGTATGTTGACCAGCTAGTTGATAAAAGAATCAAAACGCCTTACTTAAATAAATTAAACAGATAAATTACATGTATAAAATAAGAAAAGAGTGTATTTATTCATAAATGTATAGGTTGAATTTCTTGTTGTAGGATTTTGGTAGATTATGGTAGTTATAAAATTTGCATATAAAATCATGCAATTCGCATACACAGACTGATGTGTATATATATAGAGAGAGAGACTTTTAATCTTAAAAAGTAGGAACAAAACAATGCAATTTTGAACCATTAATTCATTTTTCTGTGGATGATACAACAATATGTTGATTTCTTTCTAAAAATTCTACTCCGACTTTTATTGTAGGGTCGTCTTTGCGAAATGCCATAATACTTCAAGCAACCTCACAAAGAAAAAATAATACAGTTTCTATGTGATCTGTAATATTTTATTTAGAAGGTTGATACTAATTGAACACTGAGAAAATAGTACTGATCAAAATATAGTTGACAAATGTATCCACTGATTGTACCCTTCTAATGTCAATGCATCTACCTTTTCTCTCATTTTATGCAAATTCTGCCGTTTCTAGTTTCTCTCAAGTTTTGATTTTTCTAGTAATTGTTTTTGACAAGGTTAATAATAAACTGTCAGGGATAGAGGTCAATCAAAAAGATGAAAATACATTATAGTCTATTTCATAATTTTTTTGCTTGCAATTAATGCAACCATGTATACTTTTTACTTTACTTTACTTTACTTTTTCACTTTTAAAATATCACTCTTCACATTTTCTGCAATTTTAAAGAAGTTTTTTTGACTCTTCAACAACGAATAACAATTGTTGTTTAGAACCCATCAATAATACATACATACATACATACATACAATTAAAAAACATTCAAAATTTAACTTAAAACTAATTAGAGGCATGTGCTTTGATTTGGAAGTGACATGTTTAATGGAGTTATTGATGTACAATAATTCAAAATACAGAAACGATTGACTATGAAAACAATGTAGCTAAAAACAATGCAAATTTGTTTCATTAATAACACACATAAAATTCAATAAATATTAAATAGGATAGAAACTACATGAAAACATAATTTATTTATAATATATTATACATAAAATATGCATAAATATGAAACTGTAAAAATACAGTAAATATATATATATATATATATACATACAATAGATGAGTCTTATGGTTTTGAGTTGTGTTATATTTTAAAATATTGTGTATGTAAAAAGTAAAAATGTTGTGAAATTTCAATAGAAGCTGGGTTATTATATTTTATCAAAAATATTTTTAAAAGCAATGATGACATGCGTATTTTTTTTTTTTTGAGTTTTTCCATCACAAACACCACAAGCTATTTTAGCAAAGCACTATTTTTTGAATATTTTAATAATACGTTCTGCAAATGAACAAAACATGTGTAAGTTCTTCCATTCCTTTTACAAACTTACTCCGAATCTTATATTGATAAGTGAGGTTGACAAAACAAATACACCCTTCTTACTCAGAGTGCGTTGTGCACTAATTATGCAATATCAAAATGAACAAACATTTATAATTTAGCTTGTATTGATCAAATGATCATCTACTTTGTACATGCATCTTTACCTACAATCTTCACACCTCTCTTTTTCTTCCAAACTTGAGATGAATTCCATCATTTTCTGTTTATTGTATTAATATTTTTGTGTAGACATTTTTATTTTTATTTTTGTGACTAGACAATAGCACCTATTTCGAGATAAGTATATCTGAACTATCAATATCTCTTTGAACATCCTTCAAACATGTTTTAAAACTCAACACAATTGTCTACACATTCAAGTATGATTTTGATAAGCTTGGTGTACATTGGTTTGACTTAATCCTTACAATGACAATGAAAAAAGACAATTACTACACAATCTATTATTATCGTTACTTAATTTACTTGCTTAATACAATTTTTTAACAAAAGAAGATCACATTTTAAAATTGTAATGATTTTAAAAGTTACAGTTTAGATGCCATATTTATACATCAAAACGAAACTTTTACTTTTTGAACAAGAACAAGTTAACCCATATACGAATTTGTTTCCTTTAATGGATTTAGTTTATATGTTATACCAGTTTGTGTGGGTTTAGGGTTTAGAGTATCTATGTGGTTGTTACCCGCAAGGTGCCACGTCACACCGGTGACATGGCAATAGGCAGCTAAAGTTCACAAAATACGAATATTCCACACTCATTCGATACTTCAAGAGCTGTTCCGCGCCAAGAGCCAGGCACCGATACTTCTAAAAATCACCCCAGTCACTCAGATTTGATAATGTCCAAATCAGTTAGATTAAATGATCAGTTCCGTAGATGCAGAGGAGACGAAGCTGAAAGGGATCTACAAAACCAGTCCATGCTAGAACACACGCCGTCGATCGAGGGGAGGGTATGGACGGCGCAAATGGCGAGGAGAGGGGAGGGACATTCTCGTCCGCCGACGAGGGGCCATGCTAATCGCGGCGTCAGGATTCGGCTGCTCTGACGATGGTGGCACAAATTAGCGACTGTGTTGAGACCGGATAGTGTTTTTTCTGGGGGGGGATGCTGCTGTTTGTAGAGGAGCAGTTGCACTCTGCGCCGTGTTTCTTTGGTCGTAGTGGATGCGTGGGCGTGTTTTATGCATCACGAATATGTCTCGCTGCTGCGTTCCCTGAACTCTCTCGGCTTATGAGTCTCTGAACGAATCATTTAGCGAATCTACCTTACCATTGTAAATTCGTTTGCTGGATGGACGTAATTCGATGCTCGGGTTCTGAAAAAGAACTGCAGGAATATGTATGGTCGGACACGTTTTATTTTTGTTTTTGTTGACCAGAGTGTCTAGAACCTGGTTTACGGTATTGTCCTTTCTGACCAGTCACGCACGCCATTGCTCCGGCTGAGGTAGCCGTATGTTAACCACTTGAGTTGTGGTGGCTGTCAGGTTAACCTTATGTTGTACTTCAAGACGATTTTATTTCTACCAAATGCTTGCGAAGAGGTTATTGCCATAACGAAGGCAGTTGAAAGGACGTCGTAAGGAAATGCTTCTATGAAGCGTGCCGGGTTCTCCTCCACAGATGTAGCCGTTGCTCTGTTGGATTCTGTTCGGGGAAAATGTCCAGTTTAAGTTCAATTCCGGGAGGATGCGTAATTTAAGATAGTTCAGGGCCATGCTTCTGGAAGGCAAGACCAACTAGTTTCATTTTCAAAGCATTGTCAAAATATTTTCAAGTGCAAGTCCTCAAACAGTCGCTGCCGATCTGGAAGTACAGCTGAATATATACCTCCCTGTGTATAGCCTTGGGGAGGATCATCTATCGTGTTATACAGTGGATGGTGTACCGAAGGCAGAGAGAGCACTACAAGAACCTAACCCTAGCATAATGTTTTCGTGAAAAATGACAGGACCTGGTATAAAGAGTCTCCTAGGTATCTTTTATTAAGTCTGGTTCTCGCGCTCATTGATGATTCTTTTCGCACGAAACGTGTCGAGATTATGGTTATAGCAATCTACATTTCTGTGAATCGTGTTAACTCTCAGACCTACGCCAGCTTGTTCAGAAGCCAAAGGATGTAAATGTAAGGGCAAATGCGGTAAGGGTTGGAAGCTTTCATCATGCGCACCAGCATGTGAACTTGTGTGTGGAGGTTTCTGCCTTCTTTTGAATTTACTAGTGCCATCATATGCAGCACTTACATTTTTGTCACCATCGCTATGCTTGACATTAAATCTGACATCGAGTTTTTTTTTTTTTTTTTTTTTTTTTTTTTGCGAGGGTGTGCTGTCTATTCGGTGAATTGCCTCTGGAAGGAGACACCCAATTGAGAGTCACGAAGTGTAAGATTGAAAGTTGTTGGAAAGTAAGACCAGTATGGAATGTAAGTGTGGTGTCGATTTAAAGATGTCTTTTTACTTGAAGAGGGTGCAGCCATTCCCGACGAAGGAATAATCATAGATGTACCTTATGAAAAGTATGATTGAATTGTAGTTGGATAATAGATCGCAGCAATGTCCTCCATACTCGGTGCGCAAGTAGTTTTCACTGAATGAGGGCGATAACTTTTAGTGTCAAACATGCCAGACATGCACGAGAGTTCTTCATCCAGAGATGCAGGTCTCTGAAATATTTAAAGTTGTTCATCATATCACTATCTTGCCGGAAGACGTATATTTATGATATTGTGTTCAAACTTGAGAAACGAATGTTGACCTGTGCAAAATAATGCTGAAATCAGAGCGTTCCTTGAGGAGGAACACATTGAATAGGTGATTAGATCTTGTCCCTCTTCGATGGCTCGTTGACGTGTAGGTACGTATCGGATGCCATTGTGCACCTGCCAGCGCTCGTAGCCTGAGCGAAGTAATCGTGGTTTTATCTAATACTTCAACTCCTCATAAGCAAGTCTCATCGGAGGAAATGGTAGCATCGTATATGTCATAGAAAGTGTTGACCAAGTACATTCTGTTTTAATGTGTCCTGCAGCTTTTAACTAAATCTCTGAAACGAGTATATGCAGCATGCAAATCTGAGTTTGTGAAAGTCCATGGTTGTGACAAGTAGATGGTTTGTGGAAGACTACACGTGACAAACTCATAAACAATTCGCGAATTCGATTTTTTTCGTGAGGTTTTGGGTTTCATTTAAACATACAAGGGTATGAATGAGCTGCAAATGGAACATATATATATATATATTTATTTTCTGTTCGTTTTCTATCGAAGTGCAGGTCTAATTTCAACGCTATCGAACATGAACATTTTAGTGATCAGAATGGTGTTCAAGAACTATGGTACTTACTTTGATTTTTTGAGGCGGGCAATTGTTGACATTCACGATCAACTCTCCATCTATATTAGCACGTTTGTGGTTAATTCTCAGGTTGCATGTGGATGTGATAAAAACCCTGTCTTGATACATGTGCCGACAACCCATTACCTCCACTTATTCGCACTTTCGTCAAGTAAACATTCATCAACTTATTTATCTGTCATGACTATGTCCGTGTGCCAGCGATGTCTTGGTTGTCTGGGGGCTTCTCAGTTAACCCTTGACGGAGGATTTGCCCCTGCATCAGTAGCTCAGTTTCTCCACACTTGTGAAAGAGGGTACGTCGAAGTTGCCTGACAAGGTTCCTTGGCCTCAAATTTGTGGAGGCTTGTATGAATAAATCTTATTTCAAACTCAAAATGCTTTAGTAGGTTTAGTCTCCGCATTCAGGGGTTCCCAAAGCTGACTGCATTATCTGCAAGAAAACGCTAACTCTGGCAAACAGTGCATCTAGAAATGACCATTTGAGATCGTTTTGAGCTTCAGTTCTGTGTCACTTATGCCCTGGTATCTACTTTGTATCCATGTTTCTGTCAGTCAGTACATTAGGTGTGTAAAGTTTATTGGCAAGCTTGGTGAGTTGTGCCAAGATGTCAAGTAACTTAATTGACTATGATGCCTAGATCCACTTCCTTCCACAAACAGCGTGATGTCGATAAGTTAATTTTACAGAAAGAGATGGTCTTCAGTGGATGTTTCTCATTGCTCTTGGATTTCGTGCCAAGGCGAGGTCTTTTGTGTGATTTTGCTGAGAGGTGCATGAAATAGGTGCTATTCTTAGAACAGGAAGATTCTCTGTCGATGATGTTTGCCTCCGGAGCATGTGTCTGCTCCCACGGTGCTTGAGATATGTCCCTGAGATCACAACAACAAGCTGTTGATGCATTTCATTCCATGTTAGTGGAGTTCGAACCTTTCTCTTTTTTCTGATGGGAATTTCTCAAAGGAATGCTTCAATTCCTGCTCAGTTCTCACAAGACCTAATCCAAGAGCTACCTACAGTACCAAATGGTAAGCTGGAAAGGAAACAAACACACTCAAGTGCGATGCTTATCATGTCATGAAACAATAGTACAATTCTTGCCTGTGTGCATAAAAATCCATCCGCTGTGTGTCCATATAAATGGATTCATTAACTTCTTGTATTAACAAAGAGAAAGTTTGTTAATCTTAGATTTTACATTCATTTAGTTAAGATTTTCATTTTCATTTTCATTTTCATTTTTTTTTGTTGTAATAATGATACTTTTGAATTGGGTAAATATCTAATTTTTTATTCTAAAATGATATATATATATATATATATATATATATGTGATTATATATACTTGAACAACGTTTCAAACGAAATGATGAACATAAGAATGATTCTGCAATGATTGATTAGTTACATTATCAAACACCCTGCAGTGACAATATATGAATGGTATCTGATGGTGTAATTATTCAATCATTGTAGAATAGCATCTTACTACAACGTATAAATTACCAATTATTCCAGTTCATTTATTTATTTTTATATATTTTAAAAGCACGCGTGGTTTATCAGGATTTTATTTTCCGATTTATTTGATATTTTAGTTTTAAATTAATGAAAGATACTTCTTTGTGGAAGGAAGTGGATGGAGAGCCAAGAGCTAAAGCCCAACAAAGGACGATGACGACGACGAACGACGATGAACGCACGCTCATGGACGAAAAAAAGAAGACGAAGACAAAGTCGACGAAGAGCAACCTCTAGCTTTTGGTTTTTTTCGCGGCTTTTTGCTTTGGCCATGTCTACTTTTTCATCTTCGTATTCTCATACTTCTTCGGCTTGTTATGCGACATGCCTGCCAAGCTCTAACGCACGCGGGGCGGAGGAGGTTGAGGGACGACGCGTTGTAATGGTGGATGCTGGAGATTCTGTTGTAGGAGTTCATCGAAATGGTTTCGTAGCAGCTCCGGAATCTCGGCCAGTCCCTTAACTGACGACAACTGGTGGTCCACGAGAGCCGTATCGTGTCATAGTTCCACGGTTCCGAGGAGTAACGGACTCTTCCAGCTTAGGTTCCGATGCTTTCACACACTCTCGCGCATTGATTAGACCCTGGGGATTGTAATGGCGATGTCATATCCCGTCTCTGCCAGCCTCGCCAAGCCCCCTTCAGTGTACCTGACAGAAGTATTTGGATGAGTTCTGTGTCTTTGGTGGGATTGTGGTGGAAAAACTCCAGCCTAATTGTCCGTGTGTGGGAACCGTGGGGTGCAATGGCGGATTTTTAGGTAGTGGTGAGGAATCTGGACGAGGGGTACCTTTGCGTTGTTATGCTCAGAGTTTATCACGGAAGCGGTTGGACTTTCTCATTACCAGGGCGAGTGACTCGTTCGACAGTGCAGCAGCGCTTGTGCTACGGGTTCTGTAGCGGAGTCTGTTTGCGGTATCTGCAGCGTTGTTGAGTAGTCAACCTTGCCCAGCTGTGGAGGCTGTCAATTCGCCACAATCAGGAGATTCATTAATCAAACAATCATATGATTCATTCGTTCACTCTTCTTCTTCTTCTTCTTCTTCTTCTTCATCATCATTCTAGGTCGTGTTGGTGTAATAGAATCCTGTACTTCGATCTTAGGTAGGGAGTAGATGATAAAGCCTAGACTGAGCTTAAAGTCATTCCTAAGAAAACAGGACTTAATCCTCTTAAGTTTACGGGTCTCTTATTCTTGATGATGTTGTGGAGTTTTTTCAGCTCTTGATGCAGTCAGAAAAGGAAACGTATCGGTTTGAGGGTTTTGGGTTTTTAGGGTTGGCACTCAATTATCCGCGCAGCTCAAAGAATCTTCATCCTCTTGTCAATTCCAGTCGTGATCCAATCTCAGCACGGAAGAACCATGAAGAGTTTGTGGGAGAAATTCTTCTTATTGGTGTGAGCTGCAGCGAGGGCGTCGCGCTGCGTGTGCAAACTCTGGAATAATACTATGTAGAGATAGGTTAAGAAGAGGGCTCGAGGCGCATGCCACAAAGACGGCCTTTACGTATCTGTTGAGACAAGAATGTATTCAGCAGGATCACAGCAATCTAATTACAGGAGCAATGTGGGTGCCTCGTCTTCGTCCAAATCTCGGGGCAGTATTACGCGACCAAATCCTACCCCGCCCATGACACCACTGCGGCAGGAGGCAATCCCGTCCTTATTGTTCCATCGGCCGTCCATTTCCGCTCCATCTATTCGAGGGCGTAGCCGTGATCTGCATCAACTGAACACCGAAATTCAGCTACTCCAGGTGAGCCGCGAGGTTTCTTCATTCCTCAGTGTACTTAATGTTCCCCGGATTCTCATGGAAAGCAAAGACAATCAATGAGCTTGTCTCTCTCTGTCTATGTTCACCGTTGAACATCTTGTTTCATTTTGTTCTTCTTTTGTTACAGGAGGAGCTGAATTCTCTGGACGACACACCCCCTGCATCCAAAGCCTGTAAAGAGTAAGCTTGAAAGATGGCCTAAACTGAACTTGTTGTATATCAGTTTCTTTGTCATGGTGCTTCATTCATGGGCTTTGGCCAGTGATACATCTGAGATTATGATTTACGTAAATAATGTGTTGAACTTTTGCGTGTGCACTGCTGCAGTTTGGTGGCGTTCGTTGAGAGTCGTCCCGATCCTTTTATTCCGAGGTAAGCCCTGGCATTTACCAATGAGCTCCTCACGATTATTTGAATCATTCTGTCTGCATTTCGGATTGACGAGTATGTTTTGTTTGTGAGTACATGTACATTATCCTAACGATACATGTATATAGTCCTTTATGTGCATCAGCTGTGAAGAATTGATCTGCGTGACATGAAAAAGATAAAAGTTGAAAGTTCTAAGAGGAAAGATGGGCTATCTGTTGCAGCTCTGATGGGATAGGACCCCAGTCGTGGCCTTACGAGCGGCCTGTCAAAGCTTCACGCTGTTGTTGGAAGTTCAAGTAGCACTCGAAAGGCAATCTCATCTGCCTTTATACGATGTGTCACGCATTGATGTCTCGAAACGAAATGTATTATATAGATCCTTGCCTTCTCGAGCAAGAACCGTTAAGATGGATGGACGCAGTGATTCACATTGTACGTGTGGTGTGCATTCGAACAGGAGAAGCTGTGTTGAAACGAAGATGTATGCGAGAACCTAGCCTGACTATTAAAACCATGTTCTTTGAACGTCTGAAGCACTGCAAGAGAAAACTAAAGTCCAGGGATAGTTCTTGTGCTACTGTCAGTTGGTATTTTTTTTACTTAGCTTACTGTGAAGCATTGATGAACTGCGATCTCCTTGGTGCCATATGTTAGTTTTGTAGGATAGACTTGAGGGCAGAGTGTGTATCATGTACGACTAGTTCTGACTATCTTTTTAGCTGAGGGGGATTCTTGGTAAGTTCTGGGTCAGTTTCTGGCAATAAACGATGCTGTTTACTTTTCCCTCGTTTCATAACACAACCATCTTTAAGTAGGATCTTGTACAGCGATACTGAGAACAGTAATCCAACCAACCAGTTTGATGGTGGCATCTAATCCAGAAACAGGATTAACTTATCCACGTGAGTCAAAACTTTCACTATCCAGATCCAGACCGCCTTCCCTGGTGATGACTATTAAAGTGAAGATCTGCTGCAAATACTTCATATTAAGTGACTCATCAGAACTTCTATTATAAAATTTTAACTAACTTACACGACGGCAGAGGATAGTTACCAAGAAAGCAAGATGAACCTAACCGACATCATTGGAGTGTGAGACGTCCCCTCCATATTTTGAGATAGGCTAACTTTTCATTAACGTTCCTCAGGAAGGGATGCAGAAAGCATTCTGAAAATCTAGCTCGAACAAACCGCCACATGTATTTTAAAACGATATGTAACATTGCTCCTGAAAAAAACTATTTCATTTCCTAATCTACATACTGCACATCAGCAATACCCGGGCTTGTCGTAAGCGCTGAATGTTTCATGTACTCATTCGTGAGTATGAGTTTTCCGTAAAGCCGTAGTAGACACGCATGCATGGCGAAATGGGGTATTCCACCAACAGCTGCACACCACAGCCAATCAAATTTTAGGGAGTCGAAAAGCATCTTTGTTGCTAAGAACCACCAGGGTAGAAGGACTAGAATGGGACTGGGTTGAAGGGGATGCAAACATTGTTGGAATTCTTTTTGACTTACATTTATCACATGTAATTTGAGAAATCACAGCACAACATTATGCGAATAGCAGTTATGTAGCCAGCTCTTGTAACAGCAATAAGTACGAAAAGCGAGTTTACACAATTACAGAAATACGGTACATTTAAGCTGAAACTATGTGGCCCTGAATTAAAATCCATGCTGTCAACAAATACCTGGATTTTTGAAGGAAGAGCGCGCCATGTGTCCAGGTTAGGAATAGCCTGAAAAGATCATCAGATTGCATCAGCTTCCTAAAACGGCATGTATCCACCATCACAATCAAGTCATCTCTTTAATCAAACACACAACCTGTTTCGCATCTTGCAACAAACCTTGGAAATAGAAAGTATACCTATTCCAAGTGCGACAATGCAAAGAAATTCTATAAGTGAAGCCAATTAGGTCATAGTTTTCGGAAGCATACCTCAAAACCACTAGCACCAAGAACAGTTACGCGGTAACCGATGCCCACAGCCACGTATACGACAAAAATAAGCAACAACCTGTCCATTCAACTCGAAATCAATTACTCCTGCTAGACTATCAAATTCAAATAAAAAGACAGTCTCTATCATCCTCTATAGCAATTAAAAAAAAGAAAAAAGAAAAAAGAAAAAGCCCCTTTCAGCTGCATTGCCTTCGACGCTTTAGACTAAACGAACCCAAAAATATCCCTATAGAACTGTCATGCTCCGAGTTGGGACAAAGATGAACTTACATGAAAAGTAGAGAACCAAACCAGCCCCAACCTTTTTTACTCATATTCGTCACCACTGGGCAGCCTGCTGGATGTTTTAATGCGGTTTCCTGTTCAAGCAAATTTGACTCGTCAATTGTCTGATCAAGAGTTAATCAAACCTGATGGAGCTAACCGTGTTTTTGCGTCACCTAAATTTTCACCATCAGCAATTCGCGGTCAGTATTGTTACTGCCAAACTGGAAAACTTACACTAAGTCTGTGCAGTGTTAAAGGGTCAATATAGAAAAACAGAACTCCAGAGCGTCAAAAAACTTGGTATGCTTAGAAAATTTTACTAGAGATAATGTGCTTCAAAGGTTTAAGAAACGATACGAATATCAAGGTTAATGACGTCAGGGGCTTACAAGATTACATTCTCCTGATGTTCCATTCATTGCCGTCTTCGGCGGCTGCACGTATAGCAGCATATAAGAAAAACACATAACGGTATAACTGAAGCCTCCATCTTTCCTCATAATATGTGCGTTTAAGCATAACAAACACTTTGTATTGATTCGTGGAAACCAAACTCTGCCCGGAGTTCACAATCATGTGAGCTAAAAGGCTTAAGTAGTTCACAATAGTGGAGTTCGAATAGAAAAGTGCAACACCAAAGTATGATCAAATTAAACAATTAGAGGAACTGTCAAGTAACAATCATGCAGTATACCTCAAATCCAGAATGGCTGCAGTACACCAACACCGAGAATGAGCAATTTGGCTTTGACTTGTTACATGTAGTCATATTTACCCGAACACCTTGCTCTGGCTTATCTTGATCTGGTTAACAAAAAATCAAGGGGATGAATACGACGGTCTTGATAGATCACTGAGCTGACTACATCATTAATATTGGAACGACTGCAACTGGATTCAATTGACATGAACAGATTCATTCTTGATTTTCATTCGTCGACTGTCAGACCGACACCATGTTATTAACAAGAGAAAAGGATACAAACGAAATCAATAAGCAGATAAAACTTCGAATCATATATCCATATAGAGAAAGAAATAGGCTTTCCCAAACTGAAGTACAATGAAGACAATACGTGAAGATGTACCGTACTTATCAAGGAGTAGTAAATACTCTCAGGGTACCCGAGAGTCGTACATAAAGAATAACCTGTAAATTTAGCCGCGTACCCCAGATCAAAACTCAATTCGAAATGTGAAATGCAACCTAATGAAACTTCAAGAAAACATCACCTCAATGGAACTAAATTTTATGAGTTGGGATGTCACTGGCCACCTTCACATACTGATCAGCTACCTACATACAGTCCTTCAGACCAGCTAATGAGCTTTAATATGCAGATTCAGGGAACTAGTAAGCAATAATTCAGACACTTTACGAAGATCAATCTACTTATAAATGTGTCTGGATGTGAAGCAAGGTGTATTGATAGGAAATATCATTACGAACCCGGATAAGACGAAGACACGAGTGCACTGCAGGTTTCACCACAGTGTCCTAGACCACCACAACCCTGAGCAAATATTCAAAACCTAAAAGTTTCAGTCCTCGAACGATATAAAACATAAACAAAATTCCCACAGTTAATAGTAGAGAAACTAGAGATCTTTCTACTAACACTAGAACAGATTGGAACAAATGAAGTAAAAAATTAGCGTACAAATTGCTAGTCAACCATCATATACACCACCTCATTACAAGTCGACACAAAGATACCAAGGATAGATCAACAAAGTTATATGTAGAAGATGAATATATACCTCACAGTTTTCGCACAAAGGTGGATTGAAGTTGAACTTCATGTGCTCACACAACTGATTCATGCACACGATAAGCTCATCTTAGTTGAAAATAACTAACCAAACCGACGAACATATAGATAGATGATGAAAAGGGTGACACCAACCATTAACAGAACTAACAAGACAGAGGAGCAGGGAAAAATTTGCAGAACCAAGCTCGTCAATGCCCACTAATTTATGGCGTGACGTGTACACCCACCTGGAACCAGTAGTTGGTCTCTCCGTCTTTCGACTTTGCAGAAATCTTGTAAAACCTTCCCAAAAACACAGCACCAACACACTGTTGAAAAAAGAACAGGGTCATACTTTTCCAGTGGTTTGTGAATATTATGTACAAGGCTCGGTGCATAGGCTAGAAGCTATTGGTGCTCTGCTTTACAATTCCCGCATTCGTAATCGCCCGCACTAAATCAGCATCTACAGAGAACTGACGAAGAATCATATCGCCATGGAAAAATACCTAGCATCCTCTACTTAGATTGGGCTAGGGTCCAAAGATTCAATACCCGTCTTCACTCAAAATTCCATGAGGGTAGCCTTTGGTTGGAGAGACAAGATTAAAGCTGTACATCTTCCCATTTGTAGTGGTTGCCCAGGCACAAGCATCCGAAACCTCTGAATTCCCACAAGACTGTGTGTCGCCAATCCTAACGAGAGCCAGGAAAGAAACGACAAAAGCCACAAGCCACTCCATGTCCGAATTTCGAAATCTACACCCTAACAAATGAACTCAAATCGTGTGCATCAAACAATCAACTCTTGCAGCAACGCGCACAGGATTCTAAAAGCCCTAACTCCCTGCTCCTCCATTCCAGCTTTGAAGTTCCCCTGGACCCAAAACACCAACCCTAGACTCAAGATAACAGCCGCTCCCACAAGATCCTGCTGAAATAATTCCAATCTTCCTAAATCCACAGAAACCCTTGCAATAAAACTCCTGCTTGCTGCAACTGCAGTGTGCACCAAAGCAATCCAAATCCATATAGAACCCCGATGGTTACTCCTGCAGCAATCACATGCAGCACTGTCCACTTCTGATAATGATGCGCATATCCCCTCTCGTAATTCCAACGACAAAAACATAGATTGGGAAAGAATTCAGACACTCTGCGTACAGAATGATTGAACTAGAATGCAATTGAAGCCTGAACCGATTCGTGATGAAATGGAATAATACCATCTCTTTCTCCGATCGTACAAACGATTCCCAAGCTTGCCAGATTGTGAATCGGCAGCCAGTTTGAAACTTTCCCAATTGGATGACGATGCGTTAGTGCGCCTTTCTTTCTGTTTGCACAGAGGCAAGACGTTGCTAGTAGCCTGTTGCCACCACATCCACGGTCTTAGAGAAACCCACACCCCACGACCGTCGAAGCCTGATTTTCCATGGACCGCGTCCCCTTTTGCTCATTCATCGTCCCGTTTGTGACATTGGGTACCGAGAGCATGAGTTCCTATGAACTGCATGCTGATCACTAGAGTCATGGCGATCGAAATGCTTGAGTCACGACGCATTTAGCGCATCGAGAATCGGACATCGACGTTCTGAATTGAACGGACCCAGGTGGCTGAGCCTTTCTTGTACTTTTTTTTGGGTTCGTTCCCTTTCGTGCACAATGCTTGAAGGTATTTCTTACGGATCTCCTCGGAAGCTTGACCTGGTATTAGATGGACGGGACTACTTGTTGAACGCACTCCCTCCAACTGAAAGCTCAATCATGGCTTTGAGGAGTTGGCAATCTAACTTACCTACCATGCGTGTGTGAATTCATACCCAGAGCTTGATGAGCTTGTAGCCTTGGTGTTGCGATTCTTCGGGCCGAGGCAGCTGTTCCCCCGCTTTCGATGATCTAAACGAAAAACCAAGCTGTCAACAACTTTTTATCTTGCATTGCCTAAACCTAATTCGTGTCCAAATCATTTCGTTTCGAGCCAACCAATTATCATCCGGCAGCTAGTAAACTCTCTTGACACAATCACCCCCCGCCGCTTGTGTCCAAGCTTGGTGTAGACGTCTGGGCATTGCTGCTGGTGTCGTTTCAAAATTCCTCATCTCATTCAGTGCTAATCCTTGCAAGAGAGCAGTTCGTGTTGACGCAACGACTCAGACAGATCGTTCACCGATTAGCCCACCTCGAAACATAACACACACACAGAGCCCAAGAGGAACAACATTTTGTATTTCCAGACTTGTTTAATAAGCTTTTCTGTGACTGTCCCAGTGCATTGTCCTCGCTTATCTGGTCGGAAAGTGTTTCGTCCTCCCATGGGGTTTGCGATTGCTATCTGGTGCCTCGATTCTCAACTTTAAAGTCCATTGCACCTGGACCTTGCCAGATTTGATTACGAGTATCAATCTTCTTCGACATGGTGGCGAGGAGCGGATCCAGGAGTCGAACGGATCTATCAGCACAAAAGTCAATACTCGAAATTTCTAGCACGGCTGAGGAATCGGTCTGGATCTCAACAGCTTCCTGATTTCGCACCCAGCAATGGGTCTAGGGCTTCACGCTCCCCATTTGCTACCGATCGGATCCCGTGCAATTGAGACGCAGGGTCTACTCAAAATTAGTTGATTCAGTAGTAATTTTGATCGTCATTGAAACTTCGGCCTGTAGGTGACTCTGATACCGGAAAAAATTGTCATGATTGTCGTTTAAGCACCGTGCCATGCACTCTCTGGTCGGTGGTTTCGAATGAAACGAGGCAGAAGTGGCCAGATGGGCCTTTTCTTCCCTCATTCTGCTGCCGGTAATTCATCCGAGGAGTGTCTTCTTCTTCTTCTTCTTCCTATGGGAATCGGTCTGGAGAGAGACCGAGCGAGTGGAACGAAGACGAGATGGTCGCGGTGGTGGTGGTGGTGTGTGTGTGTGCATGCTTTTGAATGGTGATCAGGGATGAGAGAATACCACCAATGCCACCTCATTACCCACCTACTTGTCATGCCATTGGTGCGCCCTCACGCTCTGTTCACATCCTGCCTTACGAAACTCTTCCTGATCGTGTAACAACATAAAAAAAAACTTTTGGGGTGAATAAAAACGGGTTTCACATCTACACTTCTCTGGAAAAAGTTAGAAAGCAACAGAGAAAAAAAAATAAAAATGACGCAGCCCAAAATGGAGCTTTCAAGGTGGTGTTCTGACACATGCTGTGCATCCTCCGCTGTATATCTATGAACATATCTCAGTTCCATTGCAAAATCATTGTGGTTAATTCGAAAATCAACAACTGAAAACCAGCCGCATGTACGCCACTCAAACAGATGGTGAGATCTGTCGTGGGAATGGATGTGGAGCGGTGTAGATCAGGAAGTAGTATATGTTTTACTTGTTTATGTTTTTTTTCCCTCATTCGATGTGTTTTTTTCCCTTTGTGGGTTGGAGGTAAAGACGGAGTTCGGTCAGGGTCGGGCAGAGTTTGTTTCGTCCTTGGGAGCTGGAAGGAGGTTTGGGCTGCCGAGGAGGGTCAGAAGACGATCGCCATCGCCGATGCTCGCGTCTCGGTTGTCGTTTGGATGTGTGTTCCCAATCGCTGCCTCTCTTGCCGCGCCTTGGCCAATTTTCGCCGTTGGCCGTTGCCCCGCGCTGTCAAGGAGGCGTACCCTAGCTCCCGGCTTTGTAAGTTCTCAGCCAGCCACTCTTTCTCTCCGTCGCCGTTTCGTCGACTGCTCATAGGGATAGGACGTAATATTGGCAGAGTCTGGGTGGGGTGTCGATTGAGCTGATGCAGATAGTTGTGGTGTTGGTAGAAGGCTTGTGATGAGATAGATGTATTGGTTAGCTAGCGCAGGATCGTGAGTAGTCCAATGCGGGGAATTTGGACCGGACTGAGAGAGTGAGGCATGGTTTTGATGTGGTTTTGAAGGTTGTGAAGAGGATTGGAGTGTGCAGTGTGAGGTGCCTCGGAGGTTGAGGAAGGTGGTGTGTTGTGACTTGCGTCTTTGCACCCTGGGGATGGGGGAATGAAGAGATGTGACTCAGGTGTTGAGTCTTGGTGGAGGCCATTGTCGTTGTGGTCGGTATGGCGTGGAGTTGATAGGAAAATTGAATGGTTCCTTGACTCTTTATTGACCTCGTGAAGCTGATTTGTGTCATCTTATTTTTTTACTCGTGAGTCCATGGGTCATGTGAGCGGTCCTCTAAGGTTCAGAGCAAACATGTAGCTGACCCTGCATATTTCAACTTCTGCAATATTACTGTGCCGAGAATGCCCCCCTTTCCTGTCTCTTATTTGAGGATTCTGCACATGACGCGATGGTATGGATGGATAATGTTTTATGATTTTAGGTTTCGTACTTCACAAACTCACATTTTCTCTGTTATGGATCACCATTATGCTTTCAAGGCTTTTAAACCCTAACTGTCCGATGCTCTTGTAAATGTTGTACTCGCGTCTTGTTTTGTTTATATTCTCTGTAGCGCTTTGCCGACGATGAGATGTATTTGCTTCTCGCGACTCCCGAATCTATTATCGTGACTTGCATAGCCGAAGCCTCAACAGCATGTATTTTTTTTATTTATTTTTCTCTGACGAATTTCAGCTGTTCCTTGGTATCTTTTTCTTATGTTGCAGTCGATTTCTGGAGATGTCCTTATAGTGAGCAATCGTAGTGCACAAGGGTTATCTCCCCTTTGAGTCCTTGTCCGTGCGTGCCTGTATGTCTACCTTACAGACGTATTATGTTATCTTCTAAAGCAGCTTAATCAAGCACGCTAACACGAAAGGCACTCTGATGCCTCTAAATCACGTCGAGATTTGTCTTTCAATTTCGTTCGAGTTTTTTTTGTTCTGCCGCATTTGATAATCCTTTTAGGGTTAATGCGAGTTGTGGTCGTCCTGGCTCAACTCTCTTTGATCAGATGGGATGGTTTTTTTTATTTATTTTTGGTTTTTGTGTGTTACTCGAATCACATGTTACGTCTCTTTGAGCATCACGGGCCAGTAGTTTATAGAGGGGTTGGAAATGTTGGGAGCCCTCAGTGTCGTTGTAACATTTTCTCATGGACGGCCCTTGCGTATTTCAATACAAACTCCGGTTATTCTCCCCATGTACCTGGCCGCTATTGACTAAGACCAGTTTAGTTCTTTTGTGAATTTTGGATCATTTTAAATTTTTTGTGTTTAAATGAGTTTACGAACGATAACCATTGTGCGGATTGCAGGAGTTGTGTTCCGTTGGCAATTGCTGAAATACGACAACAGAGGTGAAAGTGGAGAGGACACGGTCCTTTAAGGTGGGGAGAAGTGTGAGGGAGGGGGAATGGACAGCGCGGTATTAGATGATATTATAGTGCGGCTGCTCGAGGTACGGACTGGGCGGCCGGGCAAGCAAGTGCAGCTTTCGGAGGCCGAAATCCGTCAGCTTTGTGTCGCGTCAAAGGATATATTTTTGTCCCAGCCTAACCTTCTTGAGCTTGAGGCGCCAATCAAGATCTGTGGTATGTGTACAATTCTCATTTCATACCACTATCTCATAGTATTAGTCCCTAGTGGTTTTGGCAATTCATGTGAATGCACGGCAGAATGAGCTTGAACCATGCTGTTTAGCGTTATGATGAGCACAAGCTGGCAATGTCCGGTCTTCAATCATTGATGTAACACTGAATTGGACATTGACGTGATTCATAGTCATCCATGCACTTTTTATTTTTTATTTTTTTATTTTTGAATCGATTTAAAAATTTGAAAGTGGAGTAATATTGCAGATCTTTCTAGTACTTAATTGAATGAGCTTTGCTGAATCTAGCTGTTATAGTTACTGTTTAGGCACCTGTTAGTTCCACACTTTGTCCATTCGCCTCGTAGCTAGTCTTTGACAAAGTGCTGACGTAATGCTCTAGGTGATATCCATGGACAGTATTCCGACCTCTTGAGACTGTTCGAATATGGTGGCTTTCCCCCCGAGGCAAATTACTTGTTTTTAGGGGATTATGTGGACAGAGGGAAGCAGAGTCTAGAAACCATCTGCCTCCTCTTGGCATATAAAATCAAGTACCCAGAGAACTTCTTTTTGCTAAGAGGTAATCATGAATGTGCATCAATCAACCGAATATACGGCTTCTACGATGAATGCAAACGCCGTTTCAACATACGGTTGTGGAAGACGTTTACAGATTGCTTCAACTGCTTGCCCGTGGCTGCCTTGATTGATGAAAAGATTCTCTGCATGCATGGAGGCCTCTCTCCAGAGCTCAAGAACTTGGATCAAATTAAGAAGATTGCACGGCCAACGGACGTGCCTGATGCAGGCTTGTTGTGTGACCTTTTATGGGCGGATCCTGACAAAGATGTAGCGAGCTGGGGAGATAATGACCGAGGAGTTTCCTACACATTTGGTCCAGATACGGTCTCTGAGTTTCTCCAAAAACATGACTTGGATCTTATCTGCCGAGCCCATCAAGTACTGTTATCCACACTATGAATTACTCACTGTTCTAATTTGAAAGCGTCTAATCATGTGTTCTAATGAAATATATTGTTGCACTTAGTCATGCCTGAAGAGGGGTTGGTAATTGTTCTACTAAAAAGATCATATCGGTGCTTGAGCATTAGCGGAACCCGTGGAAAAGTATACACATGCGTAGTGTTGATTTTACAAATTGTACAATGTGATTCAGTCTCCTAATGGGTAGAATTACCTTATTCCTGGTGTGTTTCAAGTACTGACATGTGTGAATGTCACATGCAGGTAGTGGAGGATGGTTATGAGTTTTTTGCTAAACGCCAGCTGGTCACTATTTTCTCTGCACCAAATTACTGTGGTGAATTTGATAATGCGGGTGCGATGATGAGTGTGGATGATACTCTCATGTGCTCGTTTCAGATTTTGAAACCGGCAGAAAAGAAACAAAAGTTCGTCTCCTATGGCAATAATGTATCACGACCTAGAACACCGCCTCGGGCAGTCCAGGTCAGCAGATTTTGAAGTATGAGAAATTCACTTGGCAAAGTTACCGATTGTTTCGTATATCATGGTACTAGAATGAAAGTGCGTATGTTCGAGGGAAACATAAATGTCTAGTATGAATGCATGCAATTGTGCATTCAATGACTTCAAGTAAAACTCTGAGATTTGTGTTTCTGGTGAGAGGGTCAGGGATAATGCCAGATGCTGGTCATGAGTGAGGGAAAGAGAGTTATTTACAGTTAAGCACCTTTGACGCGGAAGCCTTATCCACTTGGGGCACCGTTCTGGGATGGCAGCGACTGAGTGTGGACTTGCTCTGAGTGAACAGCCTTATTAAGTAGGCTACCTAAGCAGGTTGCTGCGCTGCTGGAGTTTGTGGCTCGCAGGAAGTTGAGAATGGTTTTTGTGACCCACACACACATACACACACGCATGCTTGCACGCATTGCAGCGCAGGGCAGTGTAGTGCAATGCAAACACAAAACATAGTAGTTATAGTCATGACGGAAGCTGAAGCGGTGTTCTTCGGAGGGCGGTGTCCCACCTTAATACGATTGCGAAGGCAAGGGGGTTTGACAGGGTGGGATTGGGGTTGTTGGGGCGTCAAATTTCTCTTGGCGGTGATCTGCACCAGAGCTGTTTTACCAATCGTAGTTTATGTACATTAGGGAGCATGAGTACCCCCTTTCATGTCACTCGATCTCATTTTTCATTTTATTCAGGCTCATGGCTTTAACGTGTTTTGCAGTTTCTTCTCTGCTCGACTGTGTTCCTGTGGATGTCTCTCTCTGAACATACTCCATCCCTTTCCCTGCTAGAACGTTTCCAAGTCTCAGAGGACGTGGTTTACATTAGACGTCGTCCTCTTGTCCATGTCCATGCTTGCATTCTTTATTGTCTTCAACATCATTCGGTGATAGCGTTCTCCCAATGCACATGTAATGTAATTGACTCACATTGTTCTATGCCTGTTCTTTCCATGGATGAGGTATAGTTTGTATATGAGTGGCCAAGTATTGATTGGAGCATGTTTTTTCACCCTCTGGAATGAGATATTCACCTCTGTTATTTGCCCTTCATGGTTGAACTAAATTATTTAGTTGCTCTCTGCTTGGTACTTTACAATGTGCTTTTAGTCACTCTTTCATTGATGAAAAAATTTAGTTTTGTATGCTTCTGGACAATAGTAATTTTAAATAATTCAGGAAGTGCTGACTGGTATGATATTGTGCATAAATGATTGTATATCATGTGGTTTAAGAGCGGAAGGTGGAAAAATCTCGGATTTGTCCTAGAGATGTAAATGAATATTGCGCCTCTTGATTGAATACAATGGGATTTTTTGAAGGAATTTACAAATCTTATGAAATAAAGCTCAAAATTACTGAATTTTATTCATGAATAGAAAAAAATTATATCTGAATTCAATGAAATGAATATTAATTGGTAAATATAACCACAAGTTGATTGAAAGTACTTTACAAGCACAAATCTTCAGAGATATATACATACATGAAGTTGATATTTAGAAATGAACAACAATACATTTTAAAACTTAATTGGGTAATTATTGAAATGCAAAAAGAATACAAGATTAATATATATATATATATATATATATATATATATTTGTTGAGTTGTATGAAATTTCACCCATTTTAAATGTCATTGTATTTGTAAGATATATATATATATATATATATATATATATATTTATGTAGTATTGTATTTTTAATGTGACTTTTTAAGTTATTATTAATAACATATAAATAATATATTGACTTGATTCTATGTGAACTATTTCTCAAGTGGTGCAATTATAAATTAAGCTTCCAATTTTACAATTTATCTTCTTGCAAAAAAACACACATCTTATAATAAGGTTTTGATTTTTTTCAATAACTATCTAATTTGGGTTAAAAAACTCCTGGCTATCCATGTTCTTGCTATCAAAGTATAATTCCTATGCCAATAAGTCCTTCAAGTATTAGTCAACTTATTTTAAAATTGTCCAACTTGAAAGTCTTTTATAATGGTTTAGTAGCTTTTGTACTCTCATAAAAGTTCCTATGATTTTTAAAAAAAAAATCCTTCTGAACTTTTCTTAATCTTCCAAAAATGGTAACATTGTACTTGTAGCTTCTATATTCTTTCAAAATCTTCTAAAAGCTTTTAAAGAAATATATCTTAAAAACTTGAAGTATGTCATTATTATTTAGCAGTATTTTGTATGAGATTTTGTTATAATAATGGTGATAAATTCAATTACGTCTTACTTTAAACACCATTTTGTTCTAAAGTGCACACACTATTATTGTGTTGGTATAATCTTTTGCAACTTTGTACTTCAACAATATGTTAATCTTACAAAATAATATAAAATATTTAATAAAAAACATACACTTACTTTTTAAGTATAAAACTTTAACTAAAATCTATTAGATTAGTTCTTAGAGAACAAAAGAATAAAACACAATTGAACATGATTGATGAAAAGAAAAATAAGAGCATTAAAATTAAAGAAATAAAGCCACAAAAACTAAAGACGTATGTAACGAAGAAATTCCAAAAAAATTACAATATACAAGAAACAAGTAAAGAAGTCTATATAATTTGAAGAGATAATTAGCTGCCATAATATGTAAATCATTTGATCAGTCAATTCAAGAGGCCTCAGTTCATTTTCTTTATATTTAGAAAAATCAACTCAATGGCTAGATACTTCTAATATAAGACAATTTACTTATTTTAGGATATCTTTTCTTACATAATTAAAAAATTATCTTATAGTAATAAAATTTTTAGGATATTTCTTAAACTTGTTGTTTTATAAGATTGTGGTTATGAAACGACAACATGCAGTTATCAAGGTCTCCCTTTTAACGTGCACTAGAATTGAAGCCTTCTCCATTCACATACATATAACTATTTTGACTTATTAAGCTTAAATTCATTAATAATATCTTTCGTGCCTTATATTAATAAAACTTTGTGTCTTGTATAATTTAATATAGAACAAGAAGGATAATGTCTTACATTAGAAGGACTTGATGATAATAATAGTAATAATGATGATATGCAATAAATGTGAGCTTATTTCAACACATGCATTAGCATGAAGTACATCCTCTCTAAACTTAAGGGGTTTTATATCTAGAAGTCCACTTTAAAAGATTGTAATAAAAAAGATTTATTTCATATCTCTTATTTAATTAAGAAAAAATATTCTATAAAAGTCTTGGTTTTTGGAGATAGTATAAAAGAAGAAGAGACCACAAAATGGAATAGATTATTCTTTTATTACGAGTATAATCTTGTTAGTGCATACCTTAATTCTAATAATAATGATAATAACTTATCATATAGTTATTTAAAAAAAGTTATTATATTTCTTTTTAAATTTTTGTAAAATATATTTTTTGAAGCAAAGCTACCACAAATTCTGAAGACAATACTATTTATCTCATATAGAAGAAAAATAAAATTTATCTCATTTTTTCTTTTAAAAAGATATTTTTAGACTCTTCTACTGGAAGACTTAGTTATATTTATCCTATCTTAAGAAATATAAAACATACATTTTTACTAATAAAGGACTAAATAGACATTATTGGAAATCAATGAATATAAGCTTTGAATGTATGTATAGTTATATGTATGTGAATGGAGAAGGCTGAATGGAGAAGGCTTTCATTCTTGTGCATGCTAGCAATGGACAAAATAAACGACCTTGCATTAAGAAAACTCAATAATTACATGTTATAATTGTTGTTTTGTAAAATTTTAAAATTTAAAATGATTATTAATATAAGGGAAAGTTAAATAGACCCATCTTTGATGAAGAATATGGTAATCATGATGGATGTAGTTGGTTGCAAATCCAATAGTGGAGAAATGAATCTCGAGATTTATTATTATTATTATTATTATTTTCTTTATAATGGGTAGGTTGATTTTATAAAAACTTGGATCTAGTTAACATTCTCCTTAATACATGAATCTTTTTTTTTGATTTTTTTAAAGGAAAATTACCTGGAATAAGTAAATTGTCCTATATTAGAAGGGCCTAATCATCATTGTGTGTCAAGCCATGCATTTATTAAAAAAAAAAACGGAGGACGAAAAGGATGGACGAAAACGGCAGAATCCAACTCACGTGGGGATGCCGATTCCACGCGGAACAGGCGCAGCGAAGGGGAGGAGGTGCCACGCCCGGTTGCATGGCGTCATGCATGCGGTGGTGGTGCCCACGGGTCCAGAGCGCTCGTCGGTGGGCAGTTTCATCATCGCGGAGGAGGGTATTATGGCCTGGCTTCTTCTGAGATTGCGGGAGGTTTCTGAAGGATGTGGTGGTGCTGATGGTGTATTGCAGTTGACACTGCCCCTCCCTCCTGGAGTGTATGTTGCAAAGGGCTTCGCTCTTACAATGGTTCGGAAGTTACGGGAGGTTTCTGATTCAGATTGCGAACATGCGAACACTACGTTCATGGACATGCATGTGTCGTTTTTTCTGCGGGGGTTTGGGGTCAGGGTGAGGCAAACGTGGGGATTTCATCGGTTGTGCCGTTCCTGTCGCAACCATGATAGAATTCCGATGGTCATCGTCGGATTTGGTCGTGTGTGCGTGTGTGTATAGCTTTTCGAAGACTTGAGGAAGTTGTTGTGTAGTGTTTTGGAGCTTTTGAGACTGTATCTGGTCACGTTGGTCATTGCAATGGCGATGGTGAGAGAGGGCGTTGTTGTCCCCGAGCCGTCATGGATGCGGGAGGGGAACATGGCGGAATACAGAGCCGAAGAGGCGGGGTACGAGGGCTCCTGGTTCGCAGTGAAGATTGTGAAGCTGCATTACAAGAGCTCGGGGGAACGCAAGGTGTGCCATCAGGTGTACGTGCAGTACCGCGACTTTACGGTGTCGGATGACCCTGGCAGTGAGCCCTTGCATGAGTTTGTGATGAAGGACCAGCTGCGGCCCTTTCCGCCCGAGCTTCAACAAACGAGATGGAGGGTGCGTGACGCTGTGGAGACGATGCACAACGATGCGTGGTGGGTAGGCTTCATCAAATACCACAACTCTAAGGAGAACACCTACCGAGTCTACTATGGCGTGGGGCAAGCAGAGCTCGATTTACCGCATTCTCACATTAGATGTCGCCTGGAGTATGTTCGCCCCTCGGGTTCTGATCTTCGGTGGAGCTGGAGACGTGTTTGCCCAATGCAGGTTTGCTCGATTATCTCTTTCCTATTAAACATCGTTATTTTCATGACATTCATGATGCCTGAAGGAGAAAATCGTGTTTTGTGCTAAAAAATGCATGTCGTAGTAAAGTGTCGCTCCCCAAACACATCACCAAACCATGAGTTTAGGATTATTTCTATTCTAGCATTCTTGTGTGTTAGATCTGAAAATGATGGTTTGCGTGGATTTTCTGACAGGATCCGCCAGCTTGGGGGCCACGGGTGAATAAGAGAGAGCTGCAGACACAGTCAAGACTGAAGGTGTCCCCACGTCGCCTAGTTTACGATTCCGATCACTCTTGGGACGAGGACAAAGGACGAAGGAGAGGGCGTCAACCGACCAAGAGGCCGAGGTTGCAGAGAAAGAGTGTATCGGGCAAGCCGCGAGCTCGGACGCGGATTCGCGTGATCAAGTTTCCGAAGCCCGGGATGGAGATCACGACCACGAATCTGCCGCCGCATCCGCCAAAGGTGTCAGAGCAATCAATCGTCTGCCTCACCCCTGGATCATCACCTCCAGCAGACAGTCCTCCCCACGATTCCAACATCACGCGCGCATCGGATCCCCAGTCGCAAATTGCACTCGCAACTACAGAACTATCCCCACAACGAAGGCCATTGTCGGCGACATCCTCATCATCATCAACGAGCAGCAGTAACAACTCGGGTTCCAGCTCAAAGTCCAGCTCCGAGGACGTCGATGCCGATGGTGACAATTCCGAAGAGGATGAATCTGTGCACACGCGTACCCACAACAGAGGAACAGTGTCAAAGGGGCTACCAGATTTCTCAATATTCACAGATTTTTCTGCCGACAGGGTCATTGAGGACCGGGCGGCGTATAAGAAGCTGTTGGAGAGATTTCGAGACAGTTCGAAGGGAGTCCTGGACAAAAGGCGGCATGAGCTCCTGCAAGGCATCCGGCACGAGCTTCAACTCCCCCTAGAGTTTTGTTGGCAGGCGCACTGTGAAGTGTTCGGCGTCCTCGAGTGAGGGAGGGTAATGAAAAGTCTTTCATCTTTCATTTCCACTGAATGCTTACCACTTTGTAGAAAAGGGAATTGCTCGTGGCTGTTTGAATAAAAGTGGGGGTTTTGAGTGCCCATCTCATGTCCTGTACACGGCGTTGGGTGGTCGTAGATACTCACAATGCCTTCAAAGGGTTTTGCTGATGCACACCATTCGACTCAGAGCAACCTTTCCATGTTCTGGGACTTCATCACAACGATTTTTATCATTTTTAAATTAAAAAAATTGTTTCCTTCTTGGGCGCGCAAAGGTGCTGTGCCAAATGGCTCACTATCGCTTCACGAAACAGTTGGTTAAAGACATTTGTGAGTGGATTTCTTTCCTCCAAGCCAAAGGCTGCTCTGGATCTCTCATTTCACTGAATTGTTCATCATAAACTATTCCACTGCTAACAAAAATTTCAACAATAAGTTTGGTACTGAAAATCAACACATTAGAAATGGAAGTTCGTTTAGTTTCCAATGATAATATATATATATATATATATATATATATGTATAGATCAGATTTTTTTGTGTTTTTTGTTTTTTGTTTTTGTTTTTTGTTTGTTTTTTTTTTTTTTTTTTCCTACAAAATGGATCAGAATTATCATTTTTGCAGTGTATTGTTGTACTGTAGAAATCATGTAATTTAATTTTCTGCTCCCCGTTGTTTTCGTGTGTTTTGTATGATGACATTTAAAATGGATTTTTATTAATAATTATAACTGTTGAAAGTGAAAGGACCACAAAGAATAGTGTGATAAATCTATGCTTTCAAAAATTAGACACACAAACACACACACAATGTATGTAAATAACATGTTTATTTTATATGTTGTAGGCAATGACTCATAAGCCTTTTTTATTTTTATTTTTTCCTTGTGAGACGCTTATGAATTATACCACGTTTTTTTTGAGGTATTATATGCCTTTTCAAATCTCAACTTTAAATCAGTCATTACCACAATGTCTTGCATATCATTTATGTTAGATTGAGTATTTTATTTAATTTACTTGTTTATACTAAGAACACATTGAAGACAAAAAACAGAGATAAAGAGTGTTAGTTTATACATACATACATACATACATACATATATGTATGTATGTTGATTTTTAAAATATTTTATAACTATATTATAAAAAAATAAAGAATCTTTTATTTAAAATATAAACATCATATATATGCATATAAATAAATAAATAAATATATATATATATATATATATATATATTTTTGATAGAATATGATTTTAAAAAAACAATATTTGACACATGCAACCACAAAGAAATATAAATATTTACATTGAGATTTTACAAATTGGTTGGATTTAATAAGAACCAAATTGCAAACACATTACAAAAGCATTGATTTTTAATAAATAATTTAGGTGAATTTTATAACACCAACATTGTTATTAGGTGACAAATCCATAATTTGCAAAGTATAACTATCTGGTAGAAAAACACCACAAACATCTTCTACTCTACAATTCACATTATCTTCAACCAATTAATAATTGTTACATACATCCTTTTAAAATTGTATAGTTGAAAACACCCAAAATTTGCAAAGTACTTTCATTGCAGTCAATTTAAGGATATTTGACATACTTGCCTTTTACTTCTACATTACCAATTTGAAAGAGATATGTTCTGAAATGACCATTTTCTTCCAAAATATTTTCTACTTGTTTTCAATGCTTCTTTTAGATAGTAACAAAAAAATTGTTATTTTTATTGTTATTTTTATTGTTATTTTTTTGATAAAAAAGGCGTATAATATATATTGATGTCTTTGTATATATCTATCTACTAAAAGATTTCAAATTATACTAACACTCTTTGTTTTTTTATATATTTATTTAATCATAAGTAATGAGCTTGGTACCTATTTCTTTACCTATGAGCCCTTGGACTATAATATTTGAATTTAAAATTTTATATCATGCTCTGAGCATAAATGATATAAATTAACAAATACATAACTAAATAAAAAGACATTGAATTCACTTTTTTCAAAATTACTTATAATGATAATGATAATGATTATTTATATATTATAATTCAGATCTTGATGCAAAAAAAGAAAAGTTCCAATCAAATGCATTTGAGAAAAAAAAAAAAAAAAAAAAAAAAAATCTTAAAATTTTCCTTTCAATTTAAAAAAACATACTCTATCCTAATTAATGTTGTGATAAATGGAATCCACAACCTTACATACCCAAACAAACACTTTTTTCACTAAATCATTGAAATGAGTTCCACTAATTAAATCTTAAAATTTAAATCAAAAGAGTAACCATAATAACAGCAAGCTTTGAGTTTGCTCCATATTTGAGGGCTTGTTACCAATGGATGGACAAATCTACCCAATTTTAATAGATGGACATCCATAGGAATGCTCAGCCACGCACAAAATGCCTCTAAAAATCATGGACAAAGGATATCATGTCAAGGCACGGCATTAAGTGGCCTTCAATTCCCTCTTAATTCCCTGGTTCATTCAATCTTCCAAGATTGATTTCTTTGCTCTATCCTCCCACTCTGCCAACCCCTAATGTTGTTATTAACCCAGGATCAAAAGGAATGGAAAACACAAATCACATACTTCACTCTACAGTTATCCATGTGTTTACACTTGGATGGGATTCAATCTACTGCAGAAAGTGGCCCACCGCGGGCATGGATGACCAGGCTTTAGAAGGCATCTCCAGGGTCACAAACATTGGCTTACCTGCTGTGACTGTTTTTATCCATATCCTGGGAGTCGAGGATACTAGCCCAAAATCTCTGCAGCTTGGCGGGCTTTGTTAGTGATAGGTGCTTCAAGGTGTTGCAGCCTGTAGAAACTGCTCATCTGCATCGTTGTGGTTAGATGCCAGCCATCATCCCATTACGCTACCTGATGGTGCAAGGTGGCAATTGCCCTAATGCCTAGTACATCTCGCACATAGAAAAGTGCAACTATGAATGTGCTTCCATTTTTATGTTTTTAATCCTATTGCAAACTGCTGGAGACAGATCTGAGGGCCAGCCGATTCTGGGCTTGCCCATCTGAATGTGAAGATGCAATATTTCTCCAGACTCATGTTTGCACATCATCTCGAGTTGTCTCAGAAGAATCTGTCCCTATTGAATTGTTCCATGTTACCAGGTACGTGTGGGAATAGTGCCGATTCATCAGTAATGTTGGAAAAAGGATCCATTACCTAAATAAAACAACACAACAGCTAATAGAAGCCAAAAAAATCAATATACACCCTACATATCCTACTAAGTTTACGATTAAGCAGATATTCAACGATCCATACAGCAGGGACATTGAACAAAGTGATGTCAAAGGTCATGAGCTACTTTACATGTGAAAAATTCTATGATACAGTAGTTCTGAGGAACTACTTAGATTCATTTTACATCTACAGGCTACTCTTTGGAGATGATTCACCAGAGTAGACAACACAGTAGTGGAAGTCAATACCTTCCAAAGCAATGAGTACTTTTTCTAAGTCTACATTACTCTCTAAGCTTGATCGCTGAGGACCTTAAGAATCTATGAATGTGGCATTTCTACATATCTAACTCGATGGCTGTGGTCATGAGTTGATATAACTTATTCTTTCTAGGTCATCTGAATCTGGAACAGCAGAACCTTTATGGTACCATGCAGACGCGCACCTTTGTGTAACCATCATAAGACACCTTGACAATCTCAAATTGCAGTATAAGGACAAAGCCTGAGTTTAGTTACCTCGCTTTTGAATCTTGAAAAGAATTCGAGCGTGCGACACCCTAGAACGGGAGTCTCCATGCGACACCGTAGACATGGTCACGGTGCCAAACTCATCCTCGAGAAGCCTCGCCTGCCCAGCAAAATGAAAATTTGTGAATGAACAGTACCTTTTCAGAGTATGTATCGATTTAAAAAATAACCACGACATGGTTCCATACACAGTTAATCAAATTTCGTCTCTTGGAATTCCCAGCTACTTCCAAAACTTGATCCTTTCAGCACGGTCCTGAAATAGTGAGCTTCGTATCTTTTACACAAAAAAAAAAAAACGTCTGTAGTATCATCTCCTCTGGAACGATAATATGGTGGCATCACCTAATAGTTGCACAGCCAATGAACTCAATTGAACGTCTGACGGAGAGCACTTCCATAAATCAGAGAATTTTTTTCGTAGCCACTCACATTGTTTGTACCCCACGTGCCGCCCAGAAGAAAAAAAGGCTTAGGAGAAGCCCGGTACAGGAGACAGAATTCACATGCTTTCATAGCAAGAATCACGCAAATTCTCCTTAGTTTTTACGGTGTGACTGTTTCGTCCCAAAAAACACCTCCCGACAGACAGTCCTGGTATACACCACCATAGCCACCAAGACGATGAGGACCGCATTGACATCTGGTAATTTCAAGTGCTTAATACCCAATGTTGGCGTCGAGCTCGTGCTAATCCCCGTTTTTCGCACCCTCCAATCCTGCCCACTCTCTACATCCCCTTTGACAACCATGTCACATCCTCCCGGATCTTCTTCGCAGTACTGCTCTAATGTTTTCAATAGCTCCTCCATATTCAGTACTACATCAGCCCGACCCGACGAGAACTGAGGTTGATTAATGCTTGACGCTGGACTAGGGACCAAGGGTGAATTCGAATATCCAATGTTGGGGGAGCGTCGTGTTGAAAAATTCTCTGCTGCTGAAACTGTTGAACCAACGAGGGGAGATCGTGGAGGTGTCTCAGAGCTGAGGGGAGCATGGGAGGGCGGGAAAGGTGGAGCAGATTGTGCCCGCTGTTGCTGGATTGATATCTGCCGCATAGTGAGAAATATCTCAGCAAAATGTTGAAGTCTTTCCTCATCTTTGCTCATCCACTTCACATGAGATCTTTCGCTCTGGTTCACCATCATCGCTCGCTCCTGGAACAATGAAAATCGCTCGTGTGTAAGCTTCTGGAAATGCGTAGAAACAATGACCAAGTCTACCAGCATTACTTTTACGGACTTGAACCATGTATTCTGCGCTAGATACAGCAACAAAACCCACTCTTCATTGATCGTAAGGACGGCAGACTCATAAGCAAAGGACTACTCAGAACTCATTCAACACTTGATGATCATCAGGACCAGACACTGCGGAATCAAATATCAGTGAAACATAAACTACCTCTTCAACAGGAACTTGACGTGAGGGGCTAGGATATGTTTCACCCAGAGCTAATTCTGCGTCACTTCCAAATTGAACAATTTCTCTTGCAGTGCTGCGATTCCCCTCACCCGCTCCAACACAACTTCCTTGAACCTTTGCTTTCTCCGATGAGGCTGGTGGAGCTATTCTTTCAATTTGTGGAGCAGTGGCTAAACCGGTTGAAGTTACAGCGTCCACCTGATCCCTGGAGGAGCTTGGAGAAACAACATCAAACTTTAAGGGCCGTTGTCGAGAGGATGCAGCACTTAATGGTGAGGCGTCCAGGCACATATCTGGACACTGTCCAAGCTCATCAACAGCTATATTATTCCAGTCCCTCATTACTGAAACGAAACATTGAGAAGGTGTATTTTCAAAATTGCTAAGATGCACATCTCTGCTGTTTGGAAGCACGTAAGAATTCACGCTGTCTGCAACATTTAAGGGACTCTCGGGCGAATACGTGTTGAAGTTGCCGCTAGAAGCTTCTTCTCTTAGAGGAGTCCCAGGCGGATAACTGCCATCAGTAAGGGATGCACCAACCAAACAAGACTGCAAAGAATCGGCAGATTGCTCACACACGTTACATTGTTGTTCAACAGGTATAACCTTCCTGGAAAGCTTGCTCTGCGAATATGAATAGTATGCAGACTCAATGCATGTTACCGCATGTTGCCATCTCTGAAGATGCATCCTCACTCTCCTTCCCCGGAAGTGAGCCTGTATACGTGTCGCTGCTCGCTCTCGTGACCACCTCTCAAGTCGAAGGTGTTGAAGAATCATCATACCACGCCATCTCTGTTGAATCCTTGTCGCACAATCTATACGATATTGAAGCAATGATTGATAAAACCGTCGCTGCTTATATCTTCGCCATAGGGATTGAATCTTAACAGCGGCACACACTTTTTCCTCCAACTGCAAGAGTTCACTCTGAACAGCAGCAAGCGTCTCCAACTCAGCCTGCATGAGCATTTGCCGACATTTGAAATCACGCCAAGCCCGTTGGATGGTACATGCTGCTTCAAAAAGCATCCAGTAATGCTTTCTGACTAACATTCTCCGTGCGCATGCTTGTAATAACACCACCCTTTCAAAAAACATCCTAACCCTCTTCCTCACCAACCAGCCTCTGAAGAAGGTCTGAATCCTCAAAGCAGCTCTCTCCTTCACCTGGAAAGATTGTTTTTCTCTCTGCTGCAGCACTGACTTTTGCAGTCGCCATGCTCGTTGTATCATGCAAACTGAACTACGAAGTCGATGGAAAGATTTCAACGATCGGTTACTTCGAAAATAAGCCTGCATTCTCACTACAGATATAATTTGCTTTCGGTATGATTTCCTAGCAACCCACCCTCTGTATGCAGTCTGAATCTTCACAGCAGTATACTCCTGTAGTCTCAGGTGGCTGCGTAACTCCTGCAGGGATTTTAGTTCCTCCATTGCCATTCGCAGTTTCAGACGTTGCAAAATGATGGACCGCCTCCTTCTTTGAAGAAATACAACTGCGTCAAGCAAAACTTGGTACCTTTTCTGAGCTTGTCTTCTGCGCTCGCAGGCTTGTAGTACTATAATAGAATGCAACTTTTTTAAAAATGTTCTCCTGTCCAACCAGCCTCGATACAAACTCTGGATACTTGTAGCCGCAGCTTCCTGCTCCTTTAACTTCCGACTTCTAACTGTAAGCCACAACTTTTGTAATACCATGACTGTATTACGAACCTTTCGAAAATGCTTCCTTGCTCTGATCATCCGAGCCGATGCCTGTGACTTAAGCGCCTTTTCCTGCATTTCCAAATAAGATTTCCGAGCACAATAACCCCGAAAAAACCTTTGAATTGTCACGACAGCAACTTTCCTGGCTCGAGTAGGACACTGGATTGTCGATGTAAGGAAAGCAAATTGAACTGGAGTGGCCCCATTCTGCTGCTGCTTACCCTCATCGGAAGATACTGATCTAGGCTGAGGAGAGCTAATAGAATCTCTTCCTTCCTCAAAGCCATCGACTTCAACACTTCCAGACCAGTCTCTGAAGGATCCTTGATCCATCTGATCAGTCAAATTATTACATCTAACACTGACTTCATCAGTGCCACCTGTGCTCGCAGCGACGCCTTCCATTGGAAACTGCTCAGTGCCAGTGTAGTCATCGCCACGTTCGAAGGCATGCTCGTAGTCATATTGTCGAGGAGTGGGCCCTTCTAATGAATCTCGTCGCCCACCAATTTCCAATTGACTACGAAGGAAAACAGAAGGGGAATTCAGTGACCCTACCTCTCGTGGTGTTCCACTCACCGCCAAATCTTCGAAACCAATCAATCCTGTCAAATCAACTGCGCTACCAAACCTACTCCCAAAGCCGCTGATTGACCCAAAAGAGGAAGCGTTGCTCTCAGTATCTAAGCTATTTAAATCTGCAGGCACACTTGAGTCTCGAATAAGCCGTGATAGACTACTTTTACCGGCAAGCTGCTTCAAGCCTGACAAAGCCCCAAAAAAATTTCGAGTCGCCGAGGAAGTCCGGTGCACTACTGTCTCAGATCCTAAATCCTCCTCGTGAAATAATCGCATGCCTGGAGTCCTATCTAGCTTCTGTTTTAGCAAATGTCTAGAGGAGTTGTGGCCCCGCCTGGGAACCGGTGGGATGTCGGCTCTCTTCATTGTGCTATTTCAATGTCTCAAAATCCCTTCAACATATAGGATTCATTAGAAGCTGTCGAAGGGTACACGATCCATCGAATGAAGGAACCCTCGTCACATGCCGCCGGACACACAGAAATGCTACATTCATTCCACTAAACGATCTCCCAGGGAGGACCCTCAAATGTCTCCGAGATTCTACTCGTGCACATTTAGAGGCTCAAGAAGATTCAACAATGCTTTTTCCATGTATTTAACCTTTGTCTTGATCTAAATTGGAGGCATCCAGGACGCTCAACGACTCGAATCCAACCTTGCTGGTATCGGCATCTCCTTGCTATATTCCACAAGATGGGTGCAGGACAGCTTCCAAGTATAGTCTCATCATGATTGACCCCCATCCTAAGAATCCGAATCAACTTTGAAGTAGTAAGAGATCAAAAAGACAGGAAGCCTGCCATTTGTGATGATGCACCTATCCTGCTACTCAATATAAGTGAAATGAACAGAATGAATCCTTGGGGCAATTGTGAGTCGCAGAATTTGCAAAAACATCCACTACAGTCTAGAGAAAATAAACCTCAAACCCGACGTGTAGAATGTCAACGAAAATCCCCACCAGTGCCTCCGAATTCCATCTCGGGAGCCAACTAACAACTCGCAACTTCATGCATTATTGGCATGAGATCTGAATACATAAATAAACCTAAAAGAAATTGGGGTGAAATTTCGCTATACACCGAAACTTCGATATTTATCTTCCCTTTCCCACGTTCCCTTCTGGTCGCAGGCACTTCTGACAACTGCAGCAATACCGACATGTATAAGAAGTGCAAATACAAGTCTTCATATCCCAACCTCGACAAATCCAGTAACCTAGGGTTTTCATTCTCGCACCAATAGAGCGCTTCTGATCACAACACAGATTTGTCTGCACAAAATGGCACACCCCTCGATCAACATCCCCTTATCCACCACCAACCTAACCCTCGGCGCAATCTCCATACCAGCCCTCGAAATTGACTTACAAACCAAATCCTGGTTCTCATTACGACCCTGTCTACCGCAGTCCCACGATACAGTCACACCACATAACCATTTCTCCAACCTCCTACATTTCAGAATACCTCTCCACACTCTGACATCATTGGCTACGGCTAGAATAAACCACGCACGCAAGGGAAACGGAAATCGAGACTAACCCCACGCAAATCCAACGCGCAACCTCGAAAAGTGCGTCTACCGATGTGCTCCAGGCTCCACCTTCGACGTGCGAGAGGGCGTTGAAAAGACAAGGAAGAGACGAAGCGCATGAATTCGTGAGGGAGATCGCTCGTCCACCACAAATGTGGCCATTTCTCTGAGACTCACGCGAATCGCACCAACTCGCTCTCCCTCGTGTGTCACTGAGTGCAAGCTTGGGAGCCATTCCCGACGCAACATCTATTGAAACTTTAGATCTACCCCTCATTTAACCATTCCTAGATTTTATGGAGTCTACATAGTCAAGTTCCGAATACCTTAAATCTTCGATTAGAAGTGGTTGAAGCAATAATTGAAACTCGTAGATGAAGGCGCTGCTTTCCCGCCATTATTGAAGACCGAAACGTGGAGAATGTTGACGATGTTCTCCCTGTGATGCGCTGTCGGCCTTAGGAGGTTCCCGAGGGATCTGGATGGAGTGTGTCACGTTCCTCCCGTTCGTTATTTGTTCCCGGGCAGCTCGGCTGTTCGCAGAGCCCGAGGGGAACAAATTTAGATGGGAAATGAGATTTGTTGAGATCATTAAATGTAGCCAGCGCTTTCCACAATATTTACTGTAGAATACAGTAAATACTGTAACTACAGTATTTAGAATATAGTGGAGAAGTACTGTTTATTTTCTCCCCTTTTCTTTTTTGGTATACGAGACACAACCAGATCAATAGAATTTTATGTGTGTGAATATTTAAAATGGATTGAACAGCCATTGAACTGCCGCCAAGCTACTGCCGAACTACAATCAAATTGCCGCTACCGTTGCTGCCATTGACGCTGCCGCTGACGCTGCCGCTGACGCCTACCCTGTCGTCACTACTACTGCTACCCGCCACTGTGTGCTATCGCCGTCCTACTGTTGTTCTGCTGCCTTAATCCATAATCTCTCCTTCAAAAAAATAAAAAATAAATAAAAATAATATTTTTATTTTTCAAGTTCAAGTTTATCATTTTATTTGACTTTATATTTTAAGGTATGTTTTACTCAACTTTTCTACTTGATTTTGTATTTTTTCTACAGATTTATTTATAATGAGTGCTTCAACATCTTCAACTACTTCTACTATGGTTCCAACTATTACTAGTGCATCCCAACATTTTCAAGCTCTTTTATTTCTACCATTGACTATTGTCAAGGACAAGAATATGATAAAGACAAATAAATAAGTGAGACTTCTCTCAAAGAAAGATAACAAAATAGAAATAATTTGATAAATATATATTAAGAAAGAAACTAGAATGGCTATTACCAAAAGCCAAGAAAACTAGAGATCCTTGAAACTACACTGGAAGTAAGAAAGGAGTTGACAAGAGTGAAGAAGGCTTCATTCTTGTCTCTATATATACTATCTAATTAGGGGCTATGTAGCGACATTCTATAAGATCTCCAATATGGGTTGATTTTATAGGACACATGCCTTGACTTATCAAGCAAGTTTTTCTATGTGTGGGTCACATAGTTAGCTTGGTCTTCAAGCTAATAATATGTGTGGTACATGGCCCACTTGTTGACCACGTTTCTAACCCCAAAAAGTCAATTAAAGATACGAATAAAGTCAAAGCAGCGTCTATAAAGCTTCTAAGAAGCTTCCATACCAAATATTATAGAATTAACTTACTTTTACCTACTTTTACTTACTTCTACTTATTTATACATGTCATTATTGGCTTACATGTATATGTCCGTGACAACTATAGATGGAAATAATTATCTATTATAGGCAAAAATGGCAAAAATAAATTTATTTATAGAACAACTCTAGGATGCCATTATGTTTCAAGAATCTCCTACAATAAGTATTTCTATTCTTCTTGCTATTCGTTGGAAAGCACTTCTTCTCCTTTGTCATCATCTTGTACTTGCATTACAACAACAATACTTGAAAATGGAAGATCTTGCAGAACTTTGGAAGAATCTTAAATCCAGGTTTGATCATCAAAAGACCATTTTCCTTCCATGCGTACTTCATAATTGGATACATTTACATGTCTTGGATTTTCTAAATTTAAATGCTTTCAATAGTAAATTGTATAGAATTATCTCAGAATTATGATTATATACACAAAGCATCTCTGAAGAAGAAATGATTGAGAAAACTCTCTCTACATTCCCTCCTATATTTGCTATGCTTGCACAACAATATAAGAACATAAAATTTTAGAGTCATTTTGATCTCATGTCCTATCTACTTCTTGCGAAGAGGCAAAATGAGCTACTCTTGCGCAATGCGGAAGCTCGTCCTATTGGAACTACAGTTCCAAAATCTCATGTACTTAATATTTTAAAATCTAAAAAAAAATTATATAAACATGAGAAACATGCTTATAAATATGAGGGTAGTCATAGTCATGACCATTTCTATTCATATAGAAAGAATAAACGTTCTACTATTAATTATAGTAGAAAATAAAAATCAAAGATGCATTCTTGTCATAAGTGTGGAATGATTGGACATTTAGCACATGCATGCTGTACTTCAGAATATTTTATTAAAATATTCTCAAAAAAATAAGAAACTATGAGCTGAGGCTCATGAAGTTCATACCATAGATGCGTCTATGGATTCAATTGGTGTTGATGACTTAGAGGCTTATATAAATGACAAAACCTCCAAAGATGAATCAAATGATGCGCTCATTGATTCTGCAATAACACATACTATTTTGTAAGATAGATAATTTTTTATTGAAAAAGCTTCAACTTGGCAAATTAAAAATATGATGACCATGGCTAGAGCAAATGCATTTTGTTTCCAAGAGGGCACATTGATGGTAAAATTATCTGTGGATTCCATCATAAAATGTAAACATGCGATGTTTGTATCCTCAGCACCTCAGAGTCTGATCAGCTTCCAAGTTGTGCATATTAATGGTTATCACCTCTCGACCGCTATTTTAAATAGAAAAGATATTTTTGTTCTTGCAAAGAACCATAAAGTTGTTGAAAAAACTTTTGCTATAGAAAATGGTTTAGACCGAATTGTGATTCGGCCTCCCATTATATTTAATTTTACATCATCTATCACAAAGAGTCGTATTTCTCTCTGGCATAGATGATTGGGACATCCAAAATCTTCATTATTTAGAAAGATCATTCCATGTATAACTGGGCACAATTTAAAGCCTACGGATGTAGACTCTATGGAATTATGTCATACATGTGTGTGAGGTAAAATGATTACTTGGCCTTCAATTTAGAAACTTCTACAAGAATTACCACCAATGCTTGAAAGATTGCATGGTGATATTTGTGGTTCTATTAATCCAATATCAGGACCATTTCATTATTTTTTTGGTCCTTGTTGATGCATTAGGTAAACAATCACATGTTTCATTATTATCAACTCAAAATAGGGTGTTTTCTAATCTTATATCTATGCTTATTTGTTTTTGGGCATATTTTCTTGATTATCCTGTAAGAACATTGCATATGGATAATGCAAAAGAATTTGCATCAAAGTCTTTTGAAGACTATTGTACTGCAACAAGAATTGAGTTGATATATTGTGTTCCATATGAACATGCTCAAAATAGACTTATAGAGTCATTTATAAAGCGTATAAAACTCATTACCCGACCACTCCTCTTTCATGTAAATTTACTTGCATCTATATGGGGTCATGCAATTTTACATGCTGCAGCATTAATATGCCTCGGCCCTTCTTCTCTTGAAATTGTTTCACCACATGAGCTCATTTTAGGCTGTGTTCCAAATGTATGTCACTTACAAGTATGTGGTTGCCGTACTTGGATTCCAGTACCAGAACCTCAACAATGTACTATTAGAATTCATCGACAAGAGGGCATATATGTTGGTTTTGATTCACCAAGCATTATTTGTATTGTTCATGTAATAATAGCATATTATTACATCCACATTTGTAAAATTGCTATTTTGAAGAAAATATATTTTCATCTCTTCAAGGAAGAATATCCAATCAACAAAGAAATAAAATACTCATATCTGAAGTACTAAAAACATTTACAATGAATCCCGATCCTAAGACATCTTTGGCAGAAATTGAAGTTACTAAGATTTTGCATCTAAAACAGATCGCAGATGAAACACTTGATGGCTTCAATGATGCACTTAGAATTACAAGAGTTTTTATTAATAAAGCTCAGAATATACCTACTCAGATTGCAGTGCCATTAACTATAATATCTCAAGTTATAACAACAATAACTAAAAGAACTCGTAGACCAGATAAGCAACCACGTAAGAAGAAAGCTATAAAATTGACTAATCTTAGTATTATTTCTCAAAAAATTACCACTCATCTTGTAGGACTACTAATTCATGATGATATATCCATGCATAATGTACCTTCAATTCATATGAAAAATAATCTTGAAATTGGAAGGAATAAGAACAAGTTGAGTAAAGAATTATCTATTCTGTATTATGCTACAGATGATATTTGGGACAGACCATCTATTACGATAGATGAATCATTTACATATATAATTATAGAAGCCCTTTCTTGCGAGAAAGACTATCTTGAACCTCAAACCATCGAGGAGGGGATGTGTCGCTCCAATTGGTGAAAATAGAAAACTGCTATTGATGAAGAATATGCCTCTTTGCGTAAAAAGAAAGTCTTTGGTCCAATTGTAGACACTCTTACATTCCACCTTGTAGGATATAAGATCGTATTAATATGCAAGCAAGATGCTTAAGGTCAAATAACTCGCTATAAAGCTCGTCTTCTTGCTCAAGGATTTACTCAATGATTTTGCATTGATTATAAATCCTTTTATTCTTTAGTCATGGATTCAATTATATTTCGACATATTATTGGAATGATAATTCATGCCACCTTTGAGGTGCATCTGATGGATGTAGTAATTGCATATCTATATGGTTCTCTTGATGCAAATATTTATATGAAAGTTCTACTTAGCTTAGAAACAAGAACTCCAAATCAATCCGCTCTAAGTCAATATCATGGTATTAAATTATATAAGGCCTTGTATGATTTAAAACAATCTAAACGCATGTGGTATCAATGTCTATGAGATTATTTAATTACAAATAATTTTATAAGTGATCCACTAATTCCTTGTTTGTTTATTAAATGAGATAAAACTGGTTTTGTAATCATCGCTGTATATGTTGATGATCTTAACCTAGTGGATACTACATTTGCATGTGTTACAACTATTAACCTACTTATACATGAATTTGAGATGAAAATGCTAGAAAAAATGACTTTCTGCATTGGTCTTCAGATTATGCATCTAACAGATGGTAGCATTTTTTTCTACCAACTAACGTATATTAGACAATTCTTGCAAAGATTTAATATGATTGATGCTTATTTATTGTCCACACTAATGGTTGGACGTGGTTATGATGGTCATGATCCATACCGTCTATGCAAGGAAGATGAATAAATATTGGGAGATCGATATCCATATCTTAGAGCGGTTGGATCACTTTTGTATTTAGCTACATCTACAAGACCAGATATTACATTTGTAGTTAGTATTCTTACAAGACATAGTGCACGTTCAATATTACAACATTAGAATGGCATCAAAGATTTATTATGTTATTTAAAAGGTACTGAACACTTGGGATTATACTATACACAATCCGCAGATCCAAAATTGGTTAGATATTGTGATGCAGGATATAAAACTGATACTGCAACACCTAAATCTCAAATAGGATATATATTTTTAAGACATCGAGCTATAATATCATGGAAATCAGTGAAACAAATAATAACTGTAACTTCATCCAACCATGCAGAAATTATTGCCCCACATGAAGCATCTCGAGAATGTATTTGGTTGCAATCAATTGATAAATTTATTCAAATAACCTATGGATTTTTATATGATGATTCTCCAACTATCTTGCATGAAGATAACAGTGCTTGTATTGCACAGATGCAAGTTGGTTTCATTAAAGGCGACAGGACAAAGCATATTGATCTAAATTATTTGTCAAGGACAAGAACTCGATCAAAAAACAGTTCAGACAAGTAAGCCTTCACTCAAAGAAAAGTAACAAAATATGAATAATAAGTATGTATATTGAAAAGAGAAACTAGAATGGCTATTGCCAAAAGACAAGAAAACTAGAGACCCTTGAAACTAGACTAGAAGCAAGAAAAGAGTTGATAAGAGTGAAGAAGCCTTCACTCTTGTCTCTATATATACTATCTAATTAGGGGCTACGTGGCGACGTTCTATAGGACCTCCAATATGTGTTGACTTTGTAGGACACATGCCTTGACTTACAAGGCAAGTTTTTCTACGTGTGGGCCACATAGTTAGCTTGATCTTCAAGCTAACAACATGTGTGGCACATGGCCAACTTGTTGACCACGTTTCTAATCCAAAAAATCAATTAAAGACACTTATGAAGTCAAAGCAGCGTCTAAGAAGTTTCTAGGAAGCTTTTATATTAAATATTATAGAATTAATTTACTTTTATCTACTTTTACTTACTTCTACCTATTTCTATATGTAATTATTAGCTTACATGATTATGGCCGTGACATTACCCCCCTTCTAGAGACGAGTTCCACGAGGAGTGGTCATCATATGTTGAGAAAATCTATGATGCGACGAATTGTATTTGCCACATACTCTGATCTCTGTTCTCTTCGAAGATGATTGATAGGGCCTCTCAACCATCGGTAGTGTCCCATACCAGGGCGGGAAGACCACCCAGTTATTTGATCATTGTTGAGGCCTTCGTAACTTCTTTCGAATAGAATATTCGGAACACCATTAGGAGTTGTTCCTACCTCTAGCAAAATCACCAAACATCGAGAGTCCCTTCCCAAATCGTGATACCAAATGCGTTGTATCTCACCATCTATTCGAGGAAGAACATGTCGTTCTTGAAGATCTTCATCTCGATTGCGTCATCTTGAAGGTTGTGACAATCGTAATGTCTCGTCCGGCAGGTCAGCAAACGAAGGTTCTTGAGTTGAATCCGCTGGTTATTGGCTCTCCATCTAATTAGCGTCACAAATGCAAAGAAGTTACAAACAAGGATAAGAAATTGAATGTTATCTTGTCTCAATCTTATCTCTTTTATAAGAGAGATTTTCATCTTGGTTTTCATGGATGTCGTTGATGAAAAACTTTGACTTTAGCTGATGCATTTACTAGATTCCTGGATGGCTTCCATGTGCATTCACTAATATCATATCCGTGCCAATGAACAAGATATTCCAGCTTATTTCGGCGCCGCCTTGAGTCTAATATCTCTTCCACCTCAAATTCTTCATTATTATCTACTTCTATAGGAGGCGGTGGCATTTATCTTCTTCCTTGTATATCCACTGTCTTATATGGTTCAAGAAGAGACACGTGGAATATAGGATGGATCTTCATTGACTCCGGTAGATGTAACTGATATGCAACTAGGTTGATCTGTTCAGAAACAGAAAAGGGGCCAAGCCTACGATAGTCCAACTTGTCACAAGGTCGAGTAGTCTTGATATTGCGACAAAGTAGCCATACCTTATCACCCACGTTGATTTGTGGTTGCTGCTTACGATATAGATCTGCATTTATCTTTTGTCGTTCTTGAGCTTCCTTCAATTGCGTCTTCATTATTGCATGTAACTCTGACAACCGATTTTCCATATCTTCTGCTGCAGGATTATCAACTTTTGAAAAATCAAAAGTATCAAGTCGTGGATGATAGCCATAATTGGCAAAGAAAGGTGTTTGTTGTGTGGAAGAATGTACCGTATTATTATAAGCAAACTCTGTCAATGGCAGAAGGGTTGTCCAATCATCTTGTTGGTAGTTGATAGTACACCTTAAATATTGCTCCAAGACTTGGTTTACGTGCTCTGTTTGTCCATCAGTTTGAGGATGGAAAGCCGAAGATAGCTTTATGTCCACTTTTAAAATCTTGAAAAGGGTCCTCCAAAATCTTGACACAAATTGAGTTCCCCTATCTGATATGATATCTTTAGGTAATCCATGATAGCGATAGATATTATCAATGAAAAGCTTAGCTGTTTCTTCACCTGTGATAGATTTTGTACATGGCACAAAATGTGCCATCTTGGTGAAACGATCTACTATCACAAATATAGAATCATAAGATCTTGAGCTTGAAAGATCTGTGATGAAATCCATAGAAACAGAAGACCATGGTTGTTCTGGTATAGGTAATGGCTGAAGAAGTCCGTAAGGTCGATGACGAGGAATTTTTGATCTTGAACAAATATCACATGATTGTACAAAGTCTTTGACTGACTTCCACATTTGTGGCCACCAAAAATCTCTTGATATGAGTTCCAAAGTCTTATTATATCCAAAGTGCCCTGTTGCTAGAAAGTCATGACGTGCTTGAAGAACACGTAAACGTGCTTCTCCTTCTGGAACATATAGGCGTCCTTCAAAATATAATAGATTATTCTTGAACTCGAACTTATAAGGATCATGAGACTTGGAAGAATTATTCTCGATATCATAAACAAGAGGGTTTGAGGACATACTGGACTGGATTTGCTTGAGAAAAGTTGAATCAACAGTCAATGTTGATTTCATTGCTCAGAGATGAAATTGCTCCGGTTTCAAGAGGACCGTTCTTTGTTGCTCAAAAGCTACATCTCCTTCTTTTGATGCAAAATAAGAATGTCTAGATAGGGCATCAGACAAACCTTGTTGTTTTCCTAGCCGATAAGTGATAATAAACTCGAATCTTGACAAAGACATATTCCAACGAGCTTGATGACGATTCAACACGCGTGCTGACATGAAATACTCGAGGTTCTTGTGATCTATATACACAGTGACTGGACTAGAAGCGCCTTCTAGATAATGATGCCATTCTTGAAAAGAATCCACGATCGCAAGAAGTTCTTTATCATGGATCTCATAATTGATCTCGGCTGTTGAGAATTTTCTTGAATGAAAAGCTATCGGATGAAGTTTGTCATCTATTCCCATTTGTGATAAAACTGCACCCAAGGCAAAATCTGATGCATCTGTTTCCATAAAAAATACCTAGGAAAAGTCAACACGATATAAGACTGGTGCAGAGACAAACGATGTCTTCAAGGCTTCAAATGCTGCTTCTGCTTCTTGATTCCATTGGAATTTATCTTTACTAGTCAAGCGTGTAAGTGGAGCTGCAACTCGTGAGAAATCTTTAATGAAGATCCGATAGTAATTGACAAATCTTAAGAAACATTGGACATCTCTTACTGTCCTTGGAATCTTCCAATCCATGATTGTTTGGACTTTCTTAGAATCCATCATGAGACCATCATTTGAAATGATGTATCCTAAAAAGTCAACTTGAGTAGTGTGAAATACACACTTTTCCATCTTGGCGTACAATCTTGCATCTCTAAGTTTTTGTAATACTTGACGAACATGTATTTCATGACGACGACAAATCTTTCTTGACAACGACAAATTCTTTTCTTGCTCAGTTAGGGGTTTAAAATGTACCGCGTCAATTTGCATGTCTTCTACTTTCGAATGTACGTTTGGCAAAGATGTTGATGTTGCCATTGAGTAATAACGTTGAGGTTCCCATGAATGATTCTCGGATCGAAATTCGAAAAGTCGATTATCACATTTTACCGCAAAATCGATTGCTTGACTCAAAGTTTGAGGATCAGGTAAGTTGAGCATCAATTTCTTTACTTCGTATTGCAATCCATAAAGAAATTGACTGATGAGTGCAGCATCATCCCACTTGATGTCAATTGCAAGTTGTCGAAATTGTGAAGCATACACTGTTACTAAGCGATTTTCTTGTCGCAGAATTCGGATCTTATTTGTTGCAACACGAGTTGCATCATGTTCACCATACATAGATTGAAACTCCGCCAAAAAAGCTTCCAAATTATCCAATATTGGATTTCGTTGTTCAAGAAAAGACGAAAACCACGATAATGCAGAACCAGAAAGTAGAGTGCCAATAAGCCTGACTTGTGATCCTGGAGTTGGATAGCTTTGCGGTTGAAGTTCAATTGCCAATTGTACTTGATTGATGAACCCTCGAAACTTTGATCTCGTACCATCAAATTTCTCAGGTAAGGCAATTCTTGGTTCTCTAGTGCTTATAGGGTGTTGTACAATTGGAGAAAAAACATGATTTGTTGTAGATGTTGAAGAAGCTCCGATCATCTCTATATCCCCACTTTCTGCTATTCTTGTTCTTTCCTGTGTTGGTGAATTGAGTTGATGCATCGCAAGCATTAAATCCCTCATTTGCTCTTGCATTTGTGCCATTGCACTCTTCATTTCAACAAGCTCTGCCATAATGACACTAAGAAGAAAAATTTGTTTGATACTGCTCAAGACAAAAGAAAAGAAAGACTTGATAACAAAGAAGATACTAAGAACAATATCAGTTTAGAAGTGGGTAATCCGCAAACTTCTAATACGCTTATGCCTTGTCAAGAGAAAGGGGTAATCCACTCTTACTCAAGAAAAACAAAGCTCTGATATTATAAGTACACTCTTGTCAATCTGTCAAGGACAAGAACTCGATGAAAAAATAGTTCAGACAAGTAAGCCTTCACTCAAAGAAAAGTAACAAAATATGAATAATAAGTATGTATATTGAAAAGAGAAACTAGAATGGCTATTGCCAAAAGACAAGAAAACTAGAGACCCTTGAAACTAGACTAGAAGCAAGAAAAGAGTTGATAAGAGTGAAGAAGCCTTCACTCTTGTCTCTATATATACTATCTAATTAGGGGCTACGTGGCGACGTTCTATAGGACCTCCAATATGTGTTGACTTTGTAGGACACATGCCTTGACTTACAAGGCAAGTTTTTCTACGTGTGGGCCACATAGTTAGCTTGATCTTCAAGCTAACAACATGTGTGGCACATGGCCAACTTGTTGACCACGTTTCTAATCCAAAAAGTCAATTAAAGACACCTATGAAGTCAAAGCAGCGTCTAAGAAGTTTCTAGGAAGCTTTTATATTAAATATTATAGAATTAATTTACTTTTATTTACTTTTACTTACTTCTACCTATTTCTATATATAATTATTAGCTTACATGATTATGGCTGTGACAGTATTTTAGTTATATCCATAATTTGATTATTGATTAAGCACTTATAATTAAGAAAATTGAATCTACAAATAACCTTGCTGATCTCTTCCCCAAAGTTCTTCCATTGTACAACCATTGTCGACTTATTTATGGCATTGATATGCGGTGACTTGCTTTTCTTGAATAAAAAAATTAATGAATTCTTTAAATAATTAAAAAAAAATAATGTTGTACTCTTTTTCCTTCATCTATGGTTTTTTTCTTAAATACAATAAGATTTTCCTAGATAAGATTTTAATGAGGCAATAATTGTTGATCTTGCAAGATTATAGAAAAGTATAGATCATAATTCTATACAAATTTTATATTATGTAAATATTATGATGAGCCAAGAGGAGTATTGAGATCATTAAATGTAGCTGGCGCTCTCTATAATATTTATTGTAAACTACAATAAATATTATAGCTACAATATTTAGAGTCTAGTAGAAAAGTACTGTTTATCTTCTCCCCTTTTCTCTTCTTGTATACGAGACACAACTAGATCAATAGAATTTTATGTGTATGAAGCTGTCTTTGCTTAGAAACCCTCTTATGTGTATGACTTACTACTATTCTTGTGTGTGTGTATTACTTACTATTACTCTTGTGTCTTTCTAAACAATCTTAACAAGATTAAAGGACAGTACCCACTCTTCGAAGCATGGGACCTGGCCTCCAACCTAGCCTGATTGTTGACCATTGACCCACAACATCCGATCTTAGGTTTGGTATGGTTTCGAGCCTGCTAGTTTGGGCATGACAAGCCTCATCCCTGCCCATGTGGATTTTGTTTAGTCGATGTCAAATCACGGGCATGGATGGGGTAAATACATTCTTGGAGGCTTGACGTGTCTCAATTAGGTTTCGATGCTTGAAGATTTTTTTAACACCTTCCAATTAACGTACTTATGTAATGAATCAGGACTAAATGAACCCATATTGTTGTCACAAAAAGTTTGACTCAAATGAAGCTATTTTTGTGAACAAAAGAATATTTTTCAAATTGAAATATAATACAAATAGAAAGAAAAAAAATTACATAATGGAGCTTTCATGTATGAAGTAGAATAAGTAAATCCATGTTATTGTTACAATTAATATATAAAATAAGTAGTAAATTTAGTTCAAGAAATTACTTGTGAAAATATAAAAAAAACATTAAATTATATTAAAAAATATATTTAGACATTCAAAGATGTACTATAGATAATAAATAATTAAATTTAAATATAAAATATAAAATAAATTATTGATATTTATTTAATTAAAACCTTTGAAAAAATAATATTCAATGTAGAATTTAAATTTTTATTTTTAAAAAGAAGAATCTTAATAGAATGGAAGAAAGTATATTGAGAGAGTGCTATATAAAGATAATAATAGGAAAAAATAGGTTGTCATAGATTCAAACCAACAAGTTATACTAATTATCTTTAGGATTTGTTTATTATTATCACAAATGCAAGATGGATTGGAAATTTCTTTTTCTTTAGAATAAATGGATGTTCTTTTGTTGTAGAAGTTAATATAATCTCCAGAATAAATACCAAGTTTCTAGCAAATTTTCTTCCAAGAATTCTTGCTTCAAGAACTTGATCTATTAGTCATATAATTATCAATCAAGTTTTATTGTAAAGTCCTTGACAAGGAGCAATATTTTTTAGTAGCATCACTAGAGTCTCAATCTTAAGATAAAACTTTTATTTGGATATTTTAGATGGATTAAGTGACTTGATGAATTCAACTAGATAAACATTATTGTTGTTGATACTATCTTGAACAAAAACTTCATCAGCACTTAAATATTCTTATTTTTCTCTGAGAAATATGGCCATAGTCTTATCATTAATATCATCTACATCATCATTATGTATAAATAAAATGATTCTATTTTTAAAGAAGGTATCACTTGCTATATTATCTTCTGCTAGCTTTAGATAAATAACATCCACTAAAGTTATTTGTCTTTTAGAACGTTCTAAAATTATAATTGCCTTATCATTTGGATCATATACCATTTAATGTATTCTTGGAAGATGAACAGCCATACAAATAATATTTGGCATTTCTTCATAGATCCGCATATCAAAAAGTTTGTAATTAGCCTCTAGAACTCCAATGTATCTTACATCCAAATATTATTTGATCTCATCTTGTTGATTTTCAAATTGCATTGTAATGCGATCATGGTCCTTACAAGTGTATTTGTGGATATACTTGATAACACAAATAGATGTACATACCTCAATATTAATATGACAATTGTACTTTCAACATAATTTTGGACAAAATGGAATAACATCCATATTATCAATAACCATTCTTTGAATTTCAAATATTCTTCTATGATTTCTTTGTCGATATTGAAGACATCCATTGTTATTTTTTTCACAAATACCTTAGGATACTTCTTTGTATAATGACCATCTTCTATGCAAGGCACTTGAAGATTTTACATTCTACAGAGACCATGTACCACGCATTATAGAATAACTTCAAATAGCTCTTGATTGTTATCTCTACTTAGAAACTCTGTAGAAACCATATGATCCACATCTCTAGTGTATCTAATCTTGCTTTCTCTATCCAAAAAAATCAAGATGTGTATATGAGGTAGATCTCTCTTTTAAAACTCAATGGTATAAACATGTGCAATAACATCTTTATATCTTCCATAATTACATGTCTCTTGAGCTCAAATACATGGATAACTAAATGTGGCTGGACACTTGCTTGTTATCCTTAAAAAAAATCATTTGGAATTTTGGACCATCTTGGATTTGCTGTCACTATCATAAAAATATTAGAATGCTGATAAAATCTCATAATTGCCATAGAATCTTGAATTATTTCTATCATATGTCTTCAACTTCTAATATATGATGATAGATGTAAGTTCCTATGTCCTAAAATATTTAATTCATATTTTTCTTCTTCATGCCTAATACTTTGATGAATTATAACAACATCTACCAATTCTTTGTATAAATCAGTACATAGATTTCCTTGATTTTAATGTAGATATTACAAATGTGATTGCTTAGTTGTTGTCCATCTATCAACCATAAATTTTTGTAATAGCTTATCTCCATACAAAATTATAGAATAATTGGTGGACCTTAAAAAAAGTCGATAAGCAAAATAATCCATTCGTATTAGGTTGTTGCCTTTTCAATCTTCTTGTCCAACACCTTTTCTTTTTTCAACAATATCCATCACTATATTTTACACTTTTAGGTTAAGATATCATCCAACGATTTCATGTAGAAAAAAGAAAATATAGTGAAGGGGCAAATAAGCAAAATAAGCCTTATAAATCTTTTTTAGTTGCCCGTTACTATGTAGACAAAGAATAATATTACAAAGTGCATTATGCTCCAATCAATCTCCAGGCAATGTAATAGTAATTTCTTCAAAAGTGGTGGGAAGATTATATCGGTGTCTATTACTTTCATTCATGAAATACAAAGAAACAATAAGATTTATTTCTACTACTCCTTCATTCCATACCTAAGATTGTATTTCATGTGCATGTCTATATAATCCAATAAATGGATTATTCTTCCTCAAAACTTTTCCAATTTTCCACATAATTTGGTTCAATAATCCATAATTATGAATCATCCTTCTAACTTATGCAAATGATGCATTGTAGATATAGAATTGTACATAACTTGGATCAACTCCTTCTAGTAACAATGCTCCTACTAAATGGTACAACTCTCCATTTATTCTAAAATTGTATGGAATATTTTTCTGAAGCACAGATCGATCAATATTTCCACTTAAAGACGTAAACGCATGTGCAGTATTGTACTGATGGATATTTTCTTGGAACTTCCTTGGTCTTGCATCTTGGTCCTCAAATAAGCGTTTTATAAGCAAAGGCAAAGAAGGTAGAGATGGTAGAGAAATTTTTCTTTAACAACATTGTCCAAGCAATGACAACTCCATTGGCAACTGGACTGAATGTTCATCAAACTAATGCAATGCGTTATAATGAGGATACAAAATATTCATCTTTCGTAGATTATTTATGGCTTTAGCACTTATAACTATTTCAGCTTTTCTTTGTATTCTCTCACATTCCCTATGTTGTCATTAAGCAATTGCTCTCCGATTTATTGTTAAAGCTTGACCATTCACAATGGCATAAGTTCTACTAGAAAATTGGAATAAGCTTGTAAATATCAAGATTGTACCTCCATAAAATTCTAATAAAACCTTACTACTCAAATATTTTAGTAAAATTTCATTGTACTTGTAAAATAAAAATGAGCACATACAGCTTAATTAGTCAAGTTATAATGCGACAATACTTTAACAAAAATATTCTTTATCTATATGTTCCTACAAATTATAATTATACATATTTTTATAACAACTTGCTATAACAAAAAGCTCAATTTTTTCAAAATATAATATTTTTCAAATCAAAATGAATAAATAAAATAATAAATATTTAATTATTTATTAAAAATTATTATTATTTTATTATTTTATTTATATACATAAATAGATAAATATATATATTTATACATATGAAGTTGAATATAAAAAAATTCATTTAAAAGCAAGAAATGAAATTCTTACAACTTAATTTTTATACAACAATTCTTGTTTGAAAAAACCAAAAACAAAATAATAAATAATAAAATTTTAAAAAATAAAAAAATAAAATAATAATAAAATTAGAATAAAATAAAATACAATCTTAAAAATAAATATTATCTTAAAATTATAAATAATAAAATTTAAAAATCGATTTTTATGAACACAACTTCAGTCCAAGCCACATTTCACTAATCTAACAACAAATCCAAACATCAAATCAAATAAAAATAAAACAAAACAAAACAAAGAACAACAAACAAAAAAACTCAAAAACTAAACAAAAATACAATTTTTTTAATATTTCAGCAATACTCACTGCAATATTTCACTGCAATATTTCAGCAAATATCATAAAATTAAATATGTGTGCATCTTAAAGTTGATTATAGAAATATTTTCGAGCAGTAAGATCATAAGCCTATGCTGCTGCTTCTTCCTCGTCATAAGCCCCTACAGGGATAACAAAGAAACCTCCCAAAAGTAGGATCCACGATGAATTCGTGTTATTAATCCATGATGAAATTCTTTTGAAATTTTGATTGCAAAGCACAATGATAATAATTCTTAATTCATAAATTTGACAAAACACCAATGTTCAAAACCAATGTTTGAAATACACAAAACACATTGCTCTTATTCAAAACACAAAACTTAAACACATGCTGAGCCTTCCTCAATGTATTTGCCTTTTCATTGTCTATATGATTGCATTACAGTATGAAGTGTATAAATTCTGAGGAAGAGAAAATCAGTGTGAAACACCATGAAAAATACCCTGTAGAACTCCCCGATCAACTCTAAAACGGGTTTTGAACTCCACAAAATATGAACCTTTTTGATGCAAACAAAGGTCCATCCATGCAGTGAAGGAGAGCCACTACTTGTGTCCTCAAGCGATCTTAATATATAGATAGAAAAGATAAATTGGAAGAATGATCAAGCCTTTTCCATTCATTGACCACGAAGCTTCATACACTTCTATTGAAGTTCTTGTAGAGTTGGATTTAGGACTTTATATATTTTATGTAAAATTTTCATGCATAAAAATGAAGTTATTTTAATTTTGAAAATATTTTTATAAAAAATAAATATGTATTTTGAAATTTTTATAGTATTTATTATCTTGGATGTAGAGTTGTATATAATTTTTTTATTTTATGCAAAATATATATATTTTTTAATATTTATATAAATTCATAATTGACATAAACTTGAGTTCTTATATACATATAATGTAATAAAAAATAATATTATATTAATAAATATTTATTATAAATAGATAATAAAGATGGTATATTATATCAATAATGTGTCAAGATAAGAATTTAAAAGAAGATAAATAAAAAAAACTAAAAATTCTATCAAAGATAATAATCTATCTATATATATATATATATATATATATATATATATATCCTATAAGAAATTAGAATAACTATTGCTAAAGAAAATAAGACTATAAACTCTTATAATTAAGATAGAAACAAGAAAGGCATTTGTGAGTCCCACAAATTAATTTTATTTGATGGATTAATTAAAATTATAGTTTTAAGTTATTTAATTATATAAATATTAAGATGAGAGAGTCTTTGTGACTATTCATATATTTATTATAATTTAGAAGTATTTATAAGTTGCAAAAGTCTTATTAGAAGGAAATTTATAAAAATGGAGTCTTAGTAAGTCTTGGAGGCAATTATCTTGGTTAGTTTAGTATTTTTCTTATTGTTAAGTATTAAGAATTAATTATTGAGATGAATATCTTTATTGGCTCCCTATCTATATGTATTACTTATAAAATCCTATTAATGATTAGTTAGTAGTTAGAAGAAGCATGAAAAAGAACTTCATATCTTCTTAGTTAATTATATAGAAAATAAGATTTTTAGTGGATTTAAATTAATTTTATAAATATAAAAAATCACAAAGATAAAAAAATATAGTCTTATATAGATGCTAGTATTATTTAAATATTATAAAATTTTTTAGAATTTTTTAAGATTTTTTTTTTGAATTTTTAGAGAAAATTTTAAGACTTTGGTAAAATTGAGTTTTACCACCTTGAGAGCCATTATGAAGAAATGAAGTAAGATTTGAAGGCTGTACAAGGTTTCTAGGCTAATTGGATGTTTTTGAACACCATGGTATAGTCAAAAATACATAAAAGTAGTTTTACTAGTAGAAAATAGGAGGACCAACAACTAGTGTAGTCCTTTTAGGAAGAAAGGTGCACAATTCCCATACGGGTTGTAGCACCTTGGATGTAGGTAGGAAGATAATACTAAGGCCTCAAAGCCTCTTTAGACAATCCATATATACTACTTGTAAGCCTTGGTGAGGCTCGAACTCCTAATTTCTTAAGCAAGTTACCCTTGAGGTAAAAATTATTCACTTAACTTTTCTATTATTTACATTCTATCTTTAATCTATTATAACTTATTCATAATAACTTGGAATTACATGATTTTTATGTCATTGGAAAGATAAAAAAAATTCTATCTAAAAATATATTTTTTACTTTTTAATTTTGCTTTTTATTAGATAAAAATCTAATAAATAGATTGTGACTTAGTTTTGGATGTTGTAATTACTTGATTTCATTTCTTTTAGTTGAATTGTGGTTTTTCTTCTTTGGTTTTTTGTCAATTGCTTACTTTACTTCACACCACCAATTATAAGCAACTCTTAATTGAGGCCATCTTGTAATTGGAGTTGAAGAGTGAAATTTATACTTATAATATTGACAAGAGTGATGAAGCCTTCATTCTTATCTTCATATATATTATCTAACTAAGAATTTATGTAACAATGTTCTATAGCTCATCTAATATATGTCTAATTTAAGAGACAAGTTTCCAACATATATACTACATAACAAACTTATATCACAAGTAACCAACATACACAACTTGTAGCTAACTTGTAAAATAAGTGATCAATATGTGCAATATATGGTCAATTTGTTGGCCAAAATTTAACCTATCAATCACCTATAAATACTTATAAAGTTAAATCCATATTTATAAAGTTTATCAAATAAAATATAAAAAATACTATTAAGAATGGTTCTTCTTTTTAATAATATAACTATATATTGAAAGTCTCTGTTAAAGTTGTGATACCAAATGCATTATATATTGTTATCTATTTAAAAAAAAATATCTCATTCTTAAGATCCTTCATTTTTATTTTGTTCTCTTAAAGGTTATAATAATCTCAATGGCTTATTTGATAATTCAATAAACAATAACTTTTGAACTAAATTTATTGATTATTGGTTCTTTTATTATAAACACAAAAAATCATAAATAAGAATAAAAAATAAAATAAATCCTTCATTGAACTGCATCTACTTTATAATAAAGAATATTTTGACACTTCATCTTAGATTTGATGGATGTTGATAAAAAAAGACCAACCTTTTCTATCCCTTTTACAAGATTCTAACATGGCTTCTATATGTATTTGTTAATATTATATTTTTACTAATATACAAGATATTTTAACATATTTTAGAATTATTGTAAATCTAAGATATTTTCTACTTTAAATTCTTGATTATTGTCCACTTCTATAGATAGAAGTAGCAATTATCTTTTTTTTAATATATCCAATATCTTATATGATTCAAGAAGAGATACATAAAAAATAAGATAGATTTTTCAGATTCCAATAGGTATAATTAATATGCAACTAAATTGATTTGTTTACAAATAAGAAATAATCTAAATTTATAATTATATTTTTTTTTACATAGGCAAATAGTCTTGATATTACAACAAAGTAACTAAACCTTGTCACTAATATAGAATTGAAGTTATTCCTTGCAATAGACATATGTATTGATTTTTTTTAGTTTTTTATTTTTTCTTTAATTTTATCTTTATAGTTATATGTAATTCTAATATTAAATTTGACATAGTATTTGGCTGCATAATTATTAACTTTTGAGAAATAAAAATATCAAATTATAGATAATAACTAAAATTAATATAGAAATATGATTATTGAGTAGAAAAATGTTTTATTATTATTAATATATGAAAATTCTACCAATGGCAAAAGAATTGTACATTCATTTTAATGGTAGTTGATAGTAGATAGTAAATATTATTCTAATACTAAATTCACTTACTTTTTTATCTATTATTACAAGAATAGAAGGCCAAAAATAATTAATGTCCACTTTTAACATATTCAAAAATATTTTCTAAATCCTTAATACAAATTAAATCCTTATATTTGATATAATAACTTTTAATAGTATATTTCAGTAATAAATATTATTAAGAAAAAATCTAGATGTTTCTTCACTTGTGTCAAATTTATATATGATACAAAATATGCTATTATAGTGAAGAAATCTAATATCACAAATATAATTTTATAAAATTATAATTTCAAGCTTGAAATTGAAATATCCATATGAAAGCTATAAAAACAAAAGATCATGTAAATTTTATAACTACTTTATTTTTTAGAAAATATAAAATTTATCTAAAATAGAAAAGATCTATCTTTAAAAATATTTAAAAATATCATAAAATTTAAAAATATTATACTTAATATCACATATACAAAAGTATAAATATATACTTAAATGAATTCGTTCAAAAAAGGTCGAATCAACAATCAATGTTAATTTTATTGCTCAAAGATGAAATTGCTTTGCCTTCAAAAGAATTATTTTATGTTAATTATAAGCTAAATTTATTCTTTTAGTATAAGATAAGATCTTCTTAATAGAATTAAAAACAAACTTTGTTTTTTTTTAAAGTAATATATAATATTATATACTTTTCTTAACAAGAATTTACTTCAATAAGCTTGGAAATGATTCAAAACATATTATTGTGTTGTAATATGACTTAAATTTACTTTATTAGAATATAAACATAATGGAACAAAGAAAATTAGCAAAAATAATGTAATAAGCTTCTTTAAATGAAAGTAAAGAGTATCTTTTAGCAAAAATTACCTAGAAAATTAGAGATTAATATTTAGAAAGGACAAATTATGAACCAAAGTGAAAACCAAACTCCAAGGCACAAAACTACATATCTATAACAAATTTGGAGTTTTTTGGTGGATCAAAGAACAAATTTTAAGAACAAAATATCATAAGCATTTTTTTTTGAATCATTTAGATAAATAATGATTCTGTGAAAACTAGTCAAAGTTAGGATTTTTTTAGGTGATTTAAAACTTTGTGAAATAAAAAAAGATTCATATTTTAAAGAAATTTGTGAGCATTGAAGCAAATCAATAAGTAAATTTTTTTTGAATTATAAATCTAATTATTATAAATATATTTTAAAATTTTAAAATTAATCAAATATTTAAATCAAATATTATTAAAATTAAATTAGACTAGGATCTTAAAAATTAGATTTTAAGGATCAATGAGGGTTTTTATGTTTTTAAGAAATTTTTTAATTGGATTAAAATATTTTTTTTGTAAATTAATAAAAAAATTAGTTTTTAATATTTTTTAAAATTTTAAAGATAAGTTAAAAGTACAATAAAGAGCTATTATTATTGATATATTGATATTAAGGGTTAAGAAGGAAGATTGCTAGTATCTAAATAGATTAGGAGTATATTATTTCAATCTCTAGATTTTATTTTTTAAAACTTTTGTGTGCTTATTTTTTACTATTGGATTAAAAATTAATTATTTTTTAATGCAAGATCAAAGATTTAAATAATAATTATTGAAGTTTTAAAATTTCAATAATATTTGATTAGAATTTTTTAAAATATACTTAGAGTTTGGTTAAAATTTGATTAAAATTTGATTAAAATTTGATTATGATTTTATTTAAAATTTCATTGAGATTTCTTTAAAATTTTCATTATATTTCTTAATTTTTTTAAAATTTATTTAAGGTTCATTAAGATTTCTTTGAAATTTTTTTGGAATTTGATTTAATTTTGATTAATATTATCATGTTTCAAGTTGATTTTATTCAGGATTTTATTAGAATTATTAGGTTCTTTGATAGTTGCAAAATATAAGTTTATCTTCTAAAATCAAGTAATTAATGCATTTTCAAAAATAAAATACATAATATGATGTAAGTACTTATATAAAATACTTGAGGTTCTTTTGATATATAAATAAAATTGCTATATTAAAATCATTTTGTAGATAATCGTGTTATTCTTAAAATTAATCTATAATTTCAAGTTCTTTTTTTGTTCATATCATAGTTGATTTTGATTGCTAAATATTTTCTTAAATAAAAAGCTATGAGATGAAATTTATATTTTTTTCTTTTTTGTGCCAATATTGTATCGAAGGCAAATTTTAACGTATTTATTTTTAATTTATTAAAAATCTTAGATAAAACAACTTAATACGAAATTAGTGATAAAATAAAAATTATCTTTAAAGCTTAAAATATTGCTTCAACTTCTTTGTTTTACTCAAATTTGTCTTTACAAGTCTAACATATAAATGGAATTGTGATTTGAAAAAAAATCTTTATAAGAATTCAATAATAATTAATAAAGCTCAAAAAATTTTAAATTCATCTTATTATACTTAGATTTTTTTAATCTATGATAGTTCAAATATTCTTAAGATCCATTACAAATTCATTATTTGAAATAATACATCATAAAAATCAATTTGATTTAAGTAAAAATTACACTTTTTGATCTTGATGTATAGTCTTGTACTTCTAAATTTTTGTAACAAATAAAAATATAATATTTATTTTCATTTATTTTTTTAGAATAGATTAAAATATTATTTTAAAAAATAATCTAAAAAATCTTAAAAAATATTATGTATTAGATATGAAAAATCAACTAGAGCATATGTAAGTTCAAAAGGCATGATATTATATTATTTTTTTTTTTTTTTTTGGTTCAAAAAATATTCTTCTATTCAACTCTTTTTTTAATGTATACCAACTTATGTTTCATCATAGATTTATTTTGATATAGATCTTGCCTTGATTTAATTGATTAAGAAGTCTTAATATTAAAGATAGAAGATATCTATTTTTAATGGTAATCTTATTAAATTATTGATATTTTATATATATTTTTAATTAATTGTTATTTTATTCACAAATAAGATAAAAAATTCTACTAGTTATTTTAAGTGGCATAAAAATTCTTTGCCAAGTTTTCATCAATACACTACTTTAGTCAAGCTAATTTATTTTATAATCAATTATATATTGTTTCAAATGGAAATTGAATTTCTTCTTGAAGATCAATTGAAAAATGATAAAGTGAATGATTTGAAAAAATATTTTTATTTTTTGTGAGTCCCATCAATGAATTTTAATTAATAGTTTGATCAAGAATTAAAATTTTAAGTCATTTAGTAATAGAAATTAAATATTACAGAACATTTTTTTATTATTTTATTATTTATTAGAATTTAAAATTATTTATAAGTTATGAATGTCTTATTAGAGCTAAAATTATAAAATATAGTCATAACAAGTCTTAGATGTAATTATCTTAGTTTTTTTAATAATTTTTCTTATTATTAAATATTAATATTTAATTATTGAAACAAATTTCTATATTGGCCTTTTATTTATATGTATTACTTATAAAAAAATCTTATAAATATTAGTTAATAGTCATAAAGAATATAAAAAAGAACCTCATGTCATTTATAGTTATCTATATATATATATATATATATAATTTTTAGTTTATTTTAATTTATTTTACTATTATAAATATTTATAAAGATAAAAAATTATAGCTTTAAATTTATATTAGTATTATAAAAATATTATAAGTTTATTTAGAACTTATTTAGAATTTCTTTAAAGAAAATTTTAAGATTTTGGTAAAATTGAGTTTTACAACCTTGGGAGCTATTTGAAGGCTACAAAATATTCATAAGATAATTGGAAGTTTTTGAATACCATAGTGAAGTCAAAAATGGAGAAAAAATAGTCTTATTAGTAAAAAATAGGAAGACTAGCAGCTAGTATAGTCCTTGTAGAAAAAGAGGTGAATAAGTCTTATATAGATTGTAGCACCTTAGATGTAGGTAGAAAGATAAGATTAAGGCCTTAAAGTCTCTCTAGGACACCTTTATATACTATATATGAGCCTTCATTAGGCTCAAAGCTTTAATCTATATCTAAATTATCTTTGATATAAAATATTTTTATTTGATTTTTAAATTATTTATTTCATATGTTTAAAAATTTATAATTTATTTATAATAAATTAAATATATATTTTTAAAAATTCATTAAAAAGATAATAAAATTACTTATATAAAAATATATCTTTTGTTTTTTAAATTTATTTTTTAGTAAAAAAATCAAGTAAATAGACTTAACCAAGTTTTAGAGTGTATAATTACTTGATTACATTCATTTTTCTTATTTTTTATTTTTTCTTCTTTTTTTCTTGTTATTTTCTTATCTTACTTCATACCACTAATTAAAAAAAACTCTTAATTGAAAAAATTTTGTAATTTGAGTTAAAAGATGAATTTTATCCTTCTATGGTTACATAACATGATTGATGAAGTAGCAAATGAAATAAGATTATATTAAAATTTTAAAATTTTAAGATACAACCAACTAAATTCATGTGATTTAGATTAAGATGAGAAAGAATTATTTAAAAGATTGTGAATTAAAACAAAGAAATCAAGCCATGATTTGAATGATTTTAAATTTATCAATTACACATTATAATATCATTGTAATATTCAAAAATTTGAAAGAAGAGTGATTGATACAATTAGATCTTTTACATTTTTTTTTCATCCAGAGCTCCCAAAATATCTTACATCCTTAAGTACAAAATAATAACTATGGATGTATGTGATACAATATGATTGGCTTTCAAAAGTATTTTTAAAATACTATTTTTAGATAATTTATTGTAAAATTAGGTTTTTGTAATATTATTGTATAGCTTGTTTTAACTAAAAATAATAATTTTAATTGAAGTTTTTTATTAATAAGTTTTATTTATTTTTATTTGTAATAAATTTCTCATGGCGTGAATGTGTAATCACCTCATGTTCAAAAGTATAAATAAGTCTTATTGAAAGTTGAAGTCTTATTTTAGATTTTTATTTTGGAAATATTATGTAGAATAAATGTAGTATTTTATGATAGAAAATTGTAAGAGAATGTAATATATGTGTATTATAAAGACCACTTGGTGAGTATTATTTTGAAATTAGATTATTTTAAATTTAATTGAATGTCTTTTTTTAATATCTAGAATATTTATAAATAATTTGATATTATTATAAGTAATAAATTTATTTTTAGCTTTTATATTTAATAAAATATATATTGATGAATTTTGACTAATTTCAAGTAAAATTAATGTTTATATTTGAATGTGTGATTTAGAATCAAGTAAAAATACTTGTTAGTAATTCATCATGGCTTATCTTTTAGAATCATTTACAAGATTTTTAACAATGGCTTGAAGGTTGATAGTAAATTTTTAGATTCAAAGATTCATAAATAATATTAAAGATATTGGTACTATATTAAAAATGCAAGATATTGATGAAGATATTTGAGAAAAATTTCAAATTTTTATTCAAAAAATATAATTTTTATTGAAAAAAAAGATTGTTTAAACAAAAAAAATATAAAAATCTATTCAAGAAAATTGATTGTATTATAAAGTTTTTTAATGGCTTATTACTTATAATAATAATAGAGTGGAATATAGACTTTTATTACATGAATTTTTTTTTGTGATAAATAAATTTGAATCATTAATAAAGAATTATAGAGATCAAAATTAATATCAAGTGACTATATTTTAATTAAAGATTAAAGAAACTTTTAGAATTGTTTTTTGGAATTTGAAGAGTTGTTACAATATGACAAATGATATACTTAGAAAATACAATTGGAAGACATTTGAAGACACTACAATTATTACTTTTTTCGTTTTAATTTTTAATGATGTGGGAGGTGATAATAATGATATATATATATATATATATATATATATATATATATATATATATATGATAATGATACCTATAAGTGGAAATAATTTTTTTAAATGTTATGAACTAACAAAAAATTTACTATAAAGTTTAAAAGACATGCATGAAAGGTAGAAAGGTAGAAAATCAGATGTATTGAAGTTATTATTAAACATAATAAATATTAAAAACATGAAATTTATAAACAAAATAACTTTTAGAAAAATTTACAAAATAAAGTGATAGGTGCTTTTGTGTGCAATAAAAAATATGCATATTAAAGATGATAAGTTTTATATTAGAGAAGTGAGTATTTTAGTATATGTAAGCTATTTCAACTTGATGAAGTATTATTTTGTAATAAACAATAATGATAATAGTGATAGTCAATCTTATACTAAAAAAACTCTAAATAAAAGTTTATAATTGGGAATAGAGTTGATGAAAATAAACTTAGAGAATACATTGAAAGAAAAAAAAGAAATACTTTATGATTTTTTATTGATATTATATATCAAATTTCAAGAAGAATATGATATATGCATGATATACATATTAAACATTAAGATTTAAAGCTACATAATATTTTATTTAATATTAAAGAAAAATAATAATGAATGAAATTATTAAATATATTGATATGAAATTGATTGATTTTGGAATGTCTAAGATAGATATTAAAAGGAATCTAAAAGTTATAGACAATAATAATATCTATGATAATATTTTATACTTGATTCCTAAAATATTAAAAAAAAAAAGAATTAATGAAATTATATCTATTTGAAGTGGTTGTGTATTTATTTGTAGTATTATGTTTTAAGATTATTTAGAAAAAAATCCATTTCATAATGTTAACATAAAAAAAGAGATATCAGAAAAAAAAAAAAAAAAAAGATAAGTGAAAGATTAGAATTGCCTTCAAATTGCAATGAACTAAGAAAGCTTATTAAAGTGTTAGATATAGAATCTTTTGTAAAGACCAAAATTTTAAAATATTTACAAAAGATTTATGAAGTATCACAAATATATATTTATTGTAATATGAATAAGTAGAATTAAGTAAAGATAGATTAATTTCATAATACCTTCTAAAAAAGCTTCTTACAAGCTTTTTAGATGCTGTTTTGACTTTACATATATTTGTAGTTGATTGATAGATTAAAAACTTAGTCAATAAGCTATCCATGTGCCACATGTTTTTGTAGCTCATAGAATAAGCTTTCTATGTGGCGCCCACATTGAAAACTTGCCTTACAAGTCAAGATATATGTCATACAAAGTCAATACATTTTTGGAGGTCTTGTTGAACATCATCACATAGATCCTTAGTAGATAATATATGTAGAGATAAGAGTAAAGTCATCTTCATTCTTGTCAACTCCTTTCTTATTTTTAGTCTAGTTTCAAGAGTTTCTACTTTTTTTGTCTTTTGGCAATAGCCATTTTAGTTTTTCATTTAATATACATACTTTTATATTTCTATTTCTTTAAAAGAGGTACACTTGTTTATTTGCTTTCACCGAGTTCTTATCTTTTATAGATTGATAAGAATACACTTATAATATTAGAGCATTGTCTTGTCTTGATTAAGAGTGGATTATCTATTTTTTCTTAATAAGACATAAGTATATTAGAAGTTATAGATTATTTTCTTCTAAACTAATATTGTTTTTAGTATTTCTTTATTTTCAAGGCTTATCTTTTGTTTTTCATGAGTAATATTAGACATTTTTTTAAGTGTTATAATGATAGAGCTTCTTAAAATGAAGAATGCAATGATATCATGATTGTCATTTTATTTACTTTGGACTAATTTAATCAGAATAAACCTATATAAGGAGATTCAAATACGGAGAAAGACTATCTACATGAGTTTTCATGTTAGGGTCATACAATTAACTATCTCTTGATCAACTAAAACATCCAAGAATGCTATATGTCTTCCGGATTCTATCAAAGAAAATATTGCAATCAATAATTCTATCTTATGTATCCACTACCTCTTCTCTTTTTCAAACTTATGACAACAATAGGCTATACTACACTATCTTAAAAGATTGCATAAAACATTCTATAATCTAATCATTGGAATTTTTCAAACTAATTGTCATTCCTATTAATCTGCTTCACACAATTCTAGATTCTACATACTTCTTCTTGAATATCAATATTCAATGTATTATAATTTTTTTAGTTATATCCATACTTCACAAACATCTTCTATTATCGACTTTCAAATCCTCTACTTATAATTGAGCACACAATAAATTTAATTTCTCATTTGATATCAACTATATCAAATCTTTTTTTTTATTCCAAAATTTCACTTCATAATATTCAGAAACTATCCATTATTCTTATTCTACAAAGAAAACAAAGAACAAAGAGATAACATCAAGCTTACTCTGGCTCATGACTATCATAGTCTGGCTCTTTCTATTTCTTCTTCAACCTACTTATGTTTTCTTCAAAATGCCAACTACTACATAACCAATAATAATTATTTTTTTTGACTATATCATTCATTCTGCCTACTAAACTATCTATTCATCAATTTACTAGCTTCTCTAAATTCTACATCATAGGTATTGTAAAACAAAAAAATTCTACCTATTCTACATAGTTCCACTCCTAATTGTGCAGTGTCCTTGTAAATACAAAATTGGTAAAAGAAAACTACTTCAATGGAATCCTTACAAAGTCTCTAACTCTTTGGTTCACTGGATTGATTAATTTCAATATTCTCCATAGGTGGTTCCACTGATTTCGGTTCTAATGAGAAGTCGTCATCCTCCTTTAATACTTTGATTGGTTTTTTTTCTCAATTGGACTAATAAGTCCTCATTATACGCTCCTAATTCATGAACTTGAGCCTCCAACTGCAGAATCCTGACATCTTTTGCTTCTAAATAATACTATTATTACATCACTTTCTCTTTTAATTCATCAATTATTAAAATGGATGAAATAGACATCTATAACTGACCAATATTGGCTAAATCAACCTCCAATTTTATCACTACAATCTTCAAGGTTTCAATTTTTGTCTGTAATTTTTTTATTTCAATTCTATATTCGTCACTCAATGTCCACTTTTCTTGTTCCAATAATGCTATTTTTTCTCATTCCATTTCTAATTGACACATCACCTTTTTTTTGTTTCAACATTGATATATTGTGAATCTATATTAAGTCTTGTCTTTGGCCTTCCATGATATGTTGAAAGTGTTTTTTTTTTTTTTTTTTTTTTTTTTTTTTTTTTTTTCAAGCTTCTTGTTCCTTCCCAAATTTATGCTCCAATTATAATCTGGATTTTATATTTTCTTAGATAATTCGATTCTATTCCTTAATTTAGTAATTTTGCTCCAATAGCTCTTTCTTGTCAACCTCCAATTGCTATGTTATTTATTCCTTCCCATCAAGTTTACTCATTGTAAGCTATAATTGAGAAATTTGTGCCAATATGATATCCTTGAGATTCACTCTTTTTGATGTTCTACCCTGTAGAAATGCTAATTGATTGATGTCTATCAAAATTGGAACTTCAGCCTCTACTTTGATTGCCAAACAAATTGAATCTGCTCTAATAGAATCTTTGGTATAGCCTCTCATCTCAATAAGTTACTTGATTCCGTAATTTCATGTACCACAATCCTAGGACTAGCTGTCAATGGCATTAAACTTTGAATACTTTGTGGAGGTACTTGAGAGGGCATATTATTTGTTGTTACTAGTAGTGTTTGATTCAATGTATATGCAATCACAAAGTATACATAATTGGAGCGATGTATGTAAATCATCTAAAAATATCTCTATTGAATGTCATAAATGAACTTGAAAAGCTTGCATCATTAACCTTTGAAACATGGTTGGAGCATTACATAATCCAAATGACATAACTTTATAAGAAAAGGTCCTCCAATCCGTAGTGAAAGTAGTCTTTAATTGGTCTTTTTTTGTAATTTTAACTTGATTGTAATCCAAAAATCCATCCAAAAAAGAATAACATTCATGCCCAGCTACCACATCTAGGATACTTTATGTAAAAGGTAAAGAAAATAATCCTTCTTAATAGCTGTATTTAATTTATGATAATCTTGACGAATTCGGATTTTTCCATTCTTCTTTGATATCATTACAATTGATGAAATCTATTCACTATATGAAACTAGATAAATAATTATTCATCTAATCAATAATAATATGATCATAGTTCATTGTATCCTCTAGATATACTAAATATTTTTTAGGTCCTTTACATTGGTATAACACGCCTTGCTTTTGTAGGTGATGTGGATCATCACCAACTTACATTGCATTGGTAACTTTATCATATTCTATATTAGATTGACCCTCATCATGAGATATTATCTCTGAATCTAGAATTTGAGACTCTCCATGATATTGAACTAGGTACATTTATAACACAATATTATCTTTTTTTGTTTCAATAGTCAATGTTCTATGGTCTTAATCATTCTTAGCTTTGGCTTGATATAGCCTTGGTCTACCCAATAAGATTAGATAGGATAATATGAAACTTTGTAATCAAAAAATAATATAATCAATCTTGTATAAGATTCTAACAATTACAGTGGCAATACTGAGTAGGATATCTATTGGTTTCACGCAACTATGATTTGCCATTCTTAATATCAATATTATGGATAATAATTATTTTAAGTTCAAGTCCTCTATTGTATTAGCATTCATTTCATTCATACTAGAGCCACCATCCACTTGAATACTGAAAATAAAAATACCATCAATGGATATATCAATAGTTAGTGCTCCCAGATTGAGATTTAAACTAATTTTATAAATTTTTCTATTACAAGACTACGTCTTATTAAAGAAGACTTTAATGTAAAATGATATTTTAAGGCTACTGCCAAAAATTGCTTCATTATAATAGAAGGCTAAATTGCATCCAAAGCTTTAAAAATATCATATGGTTCTATATTGGTAATGATTTTTAAAGTCCTCTTCTTTTTCATGGATTTCAATTTAATCCCTTGAGATAATATATCTTTCTTTATGGAATTCAAATATAAGATAGCTAAATAAACTTTGTCAGAATGTCAGTCTATAAGAAGATCTTTTAATATATAAGATGGCTCTTGAAACTTTCCAAATAATGGTATTGATTTAGGTTGAACTAATACCTCAGTCCTAAGAATATTATTGGATTACGCAGATAAACCAAGTCTCAACATTGATAATATTTTTGGTATATGTATTAAATCTAGAGTTTCCATAATTGAATTGAAATGATCCTTTGTAACTGGTGCATCCAATTGCAGAATTGGATCTTTTTCTTTTTATTGGCCTCTAATAAGTACTGCATGAATGCATTCCACCCAATTTATAAGAGAATCTTATGGCCCTTGATTATTTTCGTGTCTCTTATTATGCAGCTGGATTTGCTAGTCTTGTATATTAAAATTAAATGGAGCATTGCACTGTTGATATGTATGTCTCAACTGCTTATAATTTCTATATACTAGATCATATTCATCACTGGTCCTTGGATTGGGACATTCACTAGCATAATGTCCTATCTGCCTGTAATGATAACATCAAAGTGATCTACTTCCAACTCCATCAAGAATATTAGGTGTTTCTACTAGTATATATTGGCTGGGCTTATTTCAGGTTAGATGGATAAATGATCTCAGCTATCCAGTTAGTATATAGAATCTAAAATTAATTTTTGAATGGGTGGATATTAGAAATATTCTTACTAATTTTGTTCAATATATTAAAAATTGGGTCCACATTCTTGGTTATATCCAAAATTTTGAAATTTAAAGAAATTCCTATTTTGTTTATTCAAATAATTTCCATTTCAGTCAAACCTATTTTTTGTCTTGACTTGATTAACATCCCATGAAGTCTATTGAATCATGGTCTGATTACCAAATTATTGTTGTTTTTGTAAATTCCAAAAATTGGTGGTGGCATGCTTATTCTCACAGAATATACATTACACAATCATTTTGGGTGGTAAAGAACATTCTGTTATTATATGGCCTTGTCCTTTATAATTATTGCACGAAATATTGAAACATATATTGGTCGGTTTATGCCTCTTTTCCTTATCTTTTATCAGATTAATAGCCAATTCATCCATCTTCTTTGTCAAAGTTAACAACAATGCCTCATTTGGATTCTTCGATAATATTTCATTAGGTAATTCTTTTGTAGGTACTGGTTTTTGATATAGGATGTGTGGTGAATACAAAACTGCTACTATTAGTGGTATAGCTTACAATAGAACAATATTAACTATTCTTTGCAGATTAAGATTTGCACTATAATCAATCGTTCTTAGATAACTATCTACTGCTTCATTATAAGCTGACATTTGATAATCTCTCTAAGATGGAATTATTATGGCTCCTATGGTTAGGAATTGGTCATAATGACATTCTTTCCATACCTTAGCTCAATCAAGCGAGTAAGCAATAATGGTCAGTTAGGCCTCTTTTACAAACATCTTCAATTCTAGTGGATATAGTCTATTAATCAATATAGATAAAATAAATAAATTTGGCATTTGATTATTTAGCTATTTACAAAGGATATCTGCTACTCAGCCATAATATGATTTCACTACTTTTTTTGATAACATTTTATTATTCATTAATATTTTCTTGAGATGTTATTCAAATCCAATTGGTTGAAAATGGATTAAAAATATATTTTTTAATGCCTCCCAATTAAAAAGTTGGTCCATAAGTTGGAAATTATACCATTCAAATGTTGTAGCTTTCAAGGTCATTGGTAGCCATCTCAACCAAATATTGTCATTTCTACCATTATTGGCTATACATATAGTCAAGAATTGAGACAAATGTTGATCTAGATTTGTACCTAGTAAGAGTATAATTAAAAGCTGCAATGATTAATTACAATTCTTTTTGTAAGTTTTAACATATTTTTACTAATTTTAATGCTAATATTATTTAAGTAAAAGTAAAAAATATTATCTTGTATAGGATATTATCTTAGGTAAGTTGCTAGCGGTCAAAGGTTTGACTCTTGGTATATGGTAAGGATATCCAATGGATATAGGACAAAGTCATGGACCAAGAATTAAAGTCAAAAGGATAAAGTATTAACAAAGGAATATCCAATAATTAAGTAAGAGTCATTAGTTTGTGTCATAGGATACCCTCGTAGTTCATGAGATGCCAAAGAATCCTAAGAGCATGTGTGTAAGACATAAAAGTAATTAGTATTGCACATAGGATACTCTTGGAACTCGTGAGATGTCAAAAGGATCCTAGGGCTATGTGTGTAAAAGTCAAAGAGTGGACATTGTCTTTTAGGGTAGCAACTACCACCTATAAGTAATGGATGTTGGAAGTGAGAGATATCTTATTCCATACTCTTTTTTTGTGCAACCTTGCTGATGCTAAGTATTGTGTCTTCTAAGTACTTGTTTTCTTAATAGGTTATGGGCCCACTCACCTTTATTTGTGAGTTTTAAAGAAATTTGAAGTCTTTCTTGTTGTAAGGAGTAGACCTTATAGTTATTATTGAAGTCTGAGTTTGTTAACTTCTAATCCTTCTTATGCATCTAATTGTTGATGTAATTTTGCTCTTATTTATTGTTAAGTGCACTCATAGTCTTTCTTGATGTAAGACTCTATATAATGATGTTTTAGAACTCTAGTATTATATTTCTTTGTTAAGATTTATCATTGATGTTCTAACTTTGTCGTTTCATGTACTTAACTTCTTTAGAGATTATTCTATTTTCACAAGAAGTTTTTTTTTGTGAGGTTAGAAGTATTTTGTGAGAAAAGAGGGATGATTGAAGAGTGGCAAAGCTTATACAAGAGGTTTAGATAGAGTATAAGACTTGTGAGAAGTCTTATATGTGAAGTTGAGAGTGATACAAGAGTAAAATCACTTGTTTACTTACAAAGAGGGCATCTGGGTTTCTAAGGTAGCAACACCTTCTTATTGATTTTGAGAGTTCTATATCTTCTTTTCTTGATTTTCTTTCACACATCCCTTCTTTAGACATGGCTTCAAGTGAAGGTGAGAGCTTGAGAGTGATTGAAAAGTTTAGGGGTGACAACTTTTACCATTGGAAGAAGAAAATGGAACTTTTGTTGGCTTCATTGGACCTTTGGGACATTGTTGATGAAAGTGAAGACCCTCCAAGTGACAATGCTGATATCAAAGTGAAGAAAGAATACAAACATTGTGAAAGGAAGGCTTTTGGGATGATTGCAACAAAACTTGATGATGCCAACTTTTCACATGTTATAGCTTGCAATGGACCAGCAGAAGCATGGAAGACTCTTTGTAACATCTATGAGAGTAGAAACCTTGCCAACATCCTTTGGACAAGAAGGAAGTTCTTGACAGTAAAGATAGAAGAAAGAGATGACCTCATGACTCATGTTAATAAGATAAAAGCACTTGCTAACCAATTAGTAATTGTTGACAAACCAATTGATGATAAAGATATTATATTGACATTGCTCATGAGCCTTCCCGAATCCTACAACTACCTCATTGTGGCATTGGAATCCATCAACATGAAGGAGCTTACCATGAACTATGTCACATCAAGACTTACCCATGAAGTGATGAAGAGGAAAGAAAATGAGCTTACAAGTGATGATTCTGCTCTATTTTTAAGACAAGGCAAAAGTAGCTATTTTCACCAACGTGATAATTCAAAAAGTAATATGAGAAATTACTATATTTGTGGGAAACTAGGTCATTTTGCTAGAAATTACTATAAGGCTAAGAAAAGAGATAGGGAGAATGCAAACAATGCTAGTGATAGTTTTGGTGGAGATGAGTATGCTTTCATGGCAAAGGAAGCAGCCTCCATGGCTACCATATCAAAGTGGATTATAGATTCAGGTGCTACTAAGTACATGATACCATACAAGTGTTCATTTGACACTTATGAAGTAATTCCAGCAATAAAAGTATGGTTGGGAGACAATAGCATGGTACAAGCCATTGGAATTGGCTCCATTGTAGTGGAGATTGTTGTGAAGGACCAAATAAAGAGGATCAGATTGAAAGAAATCCTACATGTACCAAAAATGAAGAAGAACCTTCTTTCGGTGAGCAAACTTGTATCACATGGTTGTAAGGTTCAATTTGACATGAATGGATATTTTGTCAAGACATTGGATGGCCAACATGTTGCCAAAGGCCTTAGAGATGGAAATCTCTACTTCATCAATTGCAAAAAGGTGAATGGAGTTGAAGTGGCGTCATTTGCTGATTTTCCACAAGATTAAGACAAGTTTGGAATTTGGCATTAACGACTTGGTCATTTGAATGCCAAATGCATGAAGGAGCTCCAATCCATGGTAAGTGGCTTGGATCTTGGTCAATTCAGCCACAATACCATGATACTTGCTTGTGAAGGATGTATACAAGGCAAACAACAAAGGGCTTCATTTCCAAGTGGAGTTGCAACACATGCAACAAAATTGTTAGAGATTGTGCACTCAGATGTTTGTGGACCAATGAAGACACCATGAATTGGAGGAGCAAGGTACTTTGTTACATTCATTGATGATTTCTTAAGAAAGGTGTGAATTTATATCATTAAAGCTAAGAGTGAATGTTTATTAAAGTTTAAGGAATTTAAGGCTCTTGTAGAGAAACAATGTGAGTACAAGATCAAAGTATTGAGAACGAACAATGGAGGTGAATACATGTCAAAGCATTTTGATGACTTCATGAAGATTCAAGGTATTGCAAGACAAACCTCTATTCTTTACATTCCACAACAAAATGGAGTTGCTGAAAGAGCAAATCATATCATTGTGGAGATGGCAAGGAGTATGCTTCATACACAAAATCTTGGGCATGAATATTAGGCGGAAGCTGTGGTAAATGTGGTGTACACAAGGAATAGGTGCCCTACAAGTGCACTTACATCAATGACTCCACAAGAAGCTTGGAGTGGGAAGAAATCTTGTGTTTCACACATGAGGATTTTTAGATGCATTGCTTGTGCAAAGGTATCAGATTGTATGAGGTCCAAACTTGATGCAAAAGGTACAAAATGTATATTTATTGGATATTGTGAAGGTACCAAAGCATATAGGCTAATGTGTTTAGAAACCAAGAAGATCATCAAAAGTCGTGATGTAGAATTTTTGGAGCATAAGAATGCTTTTGAGCACTTAGAAGAGTGTCCAAGTGGGAGTAAAGGTGTGTTTGTGGATACATCTTCAAGTTCAGCAAAGAAAGAAGAAGAAGAAGATGATGATGACAATGAGGATGGAGGAAATAGAAGTCAAGATCAAGAGCCAAAGAAGATAAATCATAGTGTGCCTTCAATTTTTAGAACCAATAATGAAAATAATGAAGATATTGAAGGTCATGATGATGATGAAGAATATCAACCTTTGAGTGAAAAAAGACAAGCATTGAAGAAGAAGAAGGATAGAATGCAAGAAGAAGGATCTTCTTCAAATGAAAGGAGATATCCTTTGAGAGAAAGAAAACCACGTGGTGAATGGTGGAAGGACCATATCTTTCCTCAAATAAGTGAAGAACATGCCAATGTTGTACTTCTTGCTGATTCGTTGAGTTTATATGATGTAATGAAGTCCACGGATGCGTTGAAGTAGGAGAATGCTATGGAAAAAGAATACAAATCACTCATGGATAATGGAACATGGGAATTGACTCAACTTCCACCAAATCGATCTTCAATTGGTTGTAAGTGGGTGTTTAGAACCAAAAAGGATGCAATGGATAATATTGTGAGATACAAGTCTAGATTGGTTGCCAAAGGCTACTCACAAGTTGCTGGTATAGATTTCAATGAAACATTTTCTCTCGTGGCCAAATTCACCACTATTAGAACCATTGTGGTAATTGGGGCAACAATGGATTTGAAGATGCATCAAATAGATGTGAAGACGGCTTTCTTGAATGGAAGTTTGAAAGAAGACATTTACATGGATCAACCTCAAGGATTTGTTGAAGAAGGCAAACAACACCTTGTTTGTAAGTTGAAGAAATCCTTATATGGACTAAAGCAATCACCAAGGGCATGGTACCAACGCATTGATACATTCTTTGTGAGTGAAGGATTTATAAGGAGTGAGGCTAATCATTCCTTATATGTGATGCAATCAAATGAGTTCATATTGATTGTCATCTTCTATATTGATGATTTGATCAACTTAACCTATACATTGAAGATGATGGATTGGTTGAAGGCAAAGTTAGAAAAGATGTATGAAATGAGTGATTTGGGAGAACTTCACTATTGTTTAGGAGTGGAGTTTGTAAGAGATCGTGCTAAAAAGACCATTACAATGAGCCAAAGCAAGTATATTGAAGAAGTATTGAAACAATTCAATATGGAGGAGTGTAAGCCTATTGGAACACCATTGGAGGCAAACTTGAAGTTGATGAAGCTCATGGATGAAGAGTTTGCTGAAGTTGAAGGTCAAATACAAGGTGTTTCATACAAGGCAGCAGTAGGCTCACTTATGTATGCAATGGTTGGCACAAGGGTGGATCTTGCATATGCGGTGAGTGTTGTGAGTCAACACATGTCAAAGGCTGGACCAATCCATTGGACAACCATCAAAAGGATCATGAGGTACTTAAAAGGCACTTTGAACTTCAAATTATGCCTTAGAGGTGATAACATTAGTTTGCATGATTATTGTGATGCAGATTGGACTGGAGATGCAAATGATAGAAGGTCAATAATGAGATATGTATTCTTTGTTGGAGTGGGAGCAATTTCATAGAATTGTAAGAGATAACCAACAATTGTAAGGTCAACAATGGAGGCGGAGTATATGGCAGCAAGCCATGGTGCAATGGAGGCAATATGGTTAAGACAACTTTTGGAGGACATTGGAGATGTGCAAATGGAAGCAACTCCAATGAAGTGTGACAATCAAGGATGTCTTGCATTTACAAAGAATCCAAAGCATCATTCAAGGACCAAGCACATTGACATTCAACATCACTTTATAAGAGAGAAGATTGAAATGGGAGTGATTGATATGAAGTATTGTGCAACGGAGGACATGCTTGCTGATTTGTTGACAAAGGTATTAATAAAGGATAGACACCACATGTTGACAAAGGCATTAGGCTTAAAAGGCATTTAACCAATAGCAAAGTGGGAGTGTTAAAATAAAAGTAGAAAATATTACATTGTATAGGATATTACCTTAGGTAAGTTGCTAGTGGTCAAAGGTTTGATTCTTGGTATATGGTAAGGGCATCCAATAGATATAGGACGAAGTCATGGACCAAGAGTCAAAGTCAAAAGGATAAAGTATTAACAAGGGAATATCCAATGACTAAGTATGAGTCATTAGTGTGAGTCATAGGATACCCTCATAGTTTGTGAGATACCAAAAGATCCTAAGAGCATGTGTGTAAGACGTAAGAGTAATTAGTATTGTACATAGGATACTCTTGGAACTCGTGAGATGCCAAAAGGATTCTAGGGCCATGTGTGTAAAATTCAAAGAGTGGACGTTGTCTTTTAGGGTAGCAACTACCACCTATAAGTAATGGGTATTGGAAGTAAGAGATATCTTACTCCATACTCTCTTTTTGTGCAACCTTGCTGATGCTAAGTATTGTATCTTCTAAGTACTTATTTTTTTAATAAATATAACTAATTAATAGATCTAAATTAGTTTTTTTAGTTAATTATGACTTTGATCATATCTTTAGGTTATTAATTAGATAGATACTTCTAATTAGTAGATTGATTGACTATTTTAAAACTCAAAAGAAAAAATAATAAATTTAAAAGGTGTATGATTTTCTTTTCTTGAATTACTTTAAATCTTTTTCTTAGTAATAAAACTATAATTTTAGTAGAATTTTTCTTTTAATTCTTAGGAATTATATCTTGAATTAATCCACAATCTTAATTTTTAATCCAAAAGCTAATTTCTAATTTGACTATGGTTAGAAAGTCCCTTAAACATAATTTTTCAATCTTCTTAATTAACTTTGAAGATTTTTTAGCTTAAATTTTATTTTATAATTTGATTGGATTAAAAATATAAAGTCTAATTTTTAAATTAATGACGATCTTAAAAAGATGGAGACAATCTAAATTTTTGGTGGAGTTTCCTCTCATGGCGATTCTAATCATTACTTGAAGTTGAAAAAAAGGAAAAATTGGAAAAAATCACAAATTCAAGGCCAATTTGCAATTAGATTTTGGATTTTTCAAGAATTCATGTTTAAGGGAGTTTAAATTGAAGAATGGTGATTATAAAGGCTTTGATGGCAAGAATCCTTGCTGATTTCCAAGTAAGCTAATTAGAATTAGAATTGTAATTAGAATTTATAACTAAATTAGTAAATTAATTGATTCTTATGATTTAGAACTCAGATTTGGACTTGTGAATAGTTGATCTCAGGATAAAAATATGTTTTAGAGACATTGGTGGTATTAATTTCACCAAAAAGGTGTTAGTTTTTGAGTTCTAAGCATTTCCAGTCTTGAAATCGGGTTTGGATTGAGAGTTATTGAAGACCCTTGATCTTGGTTAGGAATTTTCCGATTTTGATGATGGAGATGTGTCCGCCACTTTTGGACCTCCTCCCACCTGATTAAGAGGGCTTGGGTGACTGAGTTCCCTCTCTCTCTCTCTCCATCTTCTTGTAGCAAAGCCATGGCCAAATGTTCCCCTATCTTGTAAATACAAATCTTCTTCTTTAAACTTGTATGGCTTCATTTTTAACTTGATCAGTCTATCTATTTTTATTTTCTTTCTATGAAACTTTGTAAGCAAATTTTACTCACCCTTAGCTTTGTAACGGTATAAGGCACGCCTGATTTGAAGTTGTGACGAATTTTTGGCGAGTTTTCAAGGTGGTAGAGGTCTAGTGCCTTGGTAGTGTAGGAGCATCAATTTAAAAAATCTATAACTCGGTGACCTCTAACTCAATTTTGATGCAGATTGTTGAAATGAATGCACTCTAAAGTTTAGTTCACTAAAAAATTTAAATCACTAATTTCCGATCTATATCAAATTTTTAATGAATTTTTAAATATGAAGGGATCTGCTGCCTCGGCAGTGTTGAACATCTTTGAAAAATTGTATCTTAATACTTACTTACATTTTTTTCTAAAATTTGTTGAAAAAGTAACTCTACTAAGTGTGGTTTTAGGAAAAGTTATAATTGTCAATTTTAACCTATTAACTGATTTTTAGTGAATTTTTAAGTAGAAGGGGTCTGCTGCCTAGGCAGCTCAAGTCGCCTTGCTTTAAAAACACACATCTCGAATGTCAAACCTTGGATCACCATGAAATTTGGTAGATAGGAGAAACTCTATGTCAACCTCAACCACAAAAAAATTCAAGTACACAAGAGCTGTGTGGAATGGTTAGCAAATTTTTGAATGACAAGGGATCTATTGCCCTCAACTTGACATATTCAAGTAAGTTTTTTTCTTCTCTAATCACCCTCTAATCACATCCCTTAGAACCTAAATTACTATATTATCACTCATTTGTCTTATTACCATCAATTAATGTTATTTAATAATTTCAAAGAACTTTTATCTCACTTAGAAATTAATCTTAAATTCTTATCTTTTCCTCCATTCTTACTTTTAAGGATAAAATAGAAATAAATAAATAAATAAATAAATAAAAATTAATCTAATCTTTGAATTTTTTCCTATTTCTTATAACCTCAACCTTTTAATTTTAAATTTTAACCTTCAACTTTAAATTTTAACCTTCAACTTTTATTTTTATTACTTTTAAACTTTTATTTAATTTTTAATCATTAATTCTTACTTAAATTTTAATTTATTTATTTTATTTTATTTTATTTACTTTAATTTTTTAATCTTCCAACTTTCATCTTTTATCTTAAAAAAATCTTAACATCATGTTAGTACTGAACTTAAATATTTGAGGCTCTTTATTACTGAATTTTTAATTCTAGATGAAGTTTTGTCATAAAAACTTCATTTGTAGATAACTTCTTATATAGAATTCCGATTTACATGATTAATACTACCTTAGAAAGCCTTAGATTAGGACTCTAACATGGTATTCATTTTATTTTATTTTATTTTATTCTACTTCATAATTTTTAGAGTTTGAGTTTGATAGAATAAGTCTTGGAAGGCACTTAACTAAATGAACTACAAGTGCTAAAAATTAAATCATAAAAAATGTAACTAACTTGTTGTGTTATTGGATTAATCTTGATTATTACCTCATTTTGATTTTCCTATCTCGTAGATGATTTGCATCTTTATATTAATTAGTATTGAGCTGTGACATAAGTCATGATCTGATTAAATCAAATTTAAGAGAGGGGAGAAAAATCCACTCATACTTGGCAACCCTCTAAAAGTAAATAATAGAGCTATACTAGTTATGCAATCACCCACCGCACCTATTTGGATCGTAATTGAAACTGTTGGATCTTCCATTGCCATTAATGATGACAATGTTTCACTTAATTTCTTATTAAAATAAATACTGCCTTCGTCAATTATCTTTTTTAGACTTTTAGGCCTCCTCAATTTACTATTATTATCCACAAATAATTATTTTGATTGAATTAGAGGTAAAAATGATGGATATTAAAATACACCAAATTGGCATTTATTGACAAGAAATTTATGCCATTGTAAAGAACCAGTCTTGCTAGAATTGGCTAACCTGCTATTGAAAAAGTATCCAATGGAGTATCCAATCTTTCTATGCCTCCTTCACTTTCAATTAATGGGTTCAAGAAATATGCTAGATTATTTCTAAAATTTTCAATGAATGCTCTTAGTAGTTTTCTTAACAATATATATGACTAAAATATTAATAATTTGTAAGGTTTTTAGTATAGTCGGATATGTCGATAGGAATGCAACCATGGTTTAATCCAATTCTATCAATGCTTCTTTTTTAAATTACATTCTTGCTCATCCTGTAATAAATTTCTTACTTGCGCTCGCTCTTATCTTCCTTTCAACTGACATGTTTTTCTTAGTACAATGTTCTCATTCTTATTAACTATAATCTTTCATCATATAATATTAAAATTACTTTCCATCTCCAATTTAATTACATATTTGGCTTCACTTTTGAATTACCATCAATTTTGTAACCTCTTCGTGTAACATCCACAACCACACGTTTGGTAATTAATTCCTAATGCTCAATACTATTTTCAATTTTTTGGCAGTAGTGCCAAAAATGTGATTGTCATTTTACTTACTCTAGACTAATTTAATCAAAATAAACCTATATAGGAAAATTCAAACACATGGAAAGACTATCTACATGAGTTTTTACGTTAGGGTCACACAATTAACTACCTCTTGATCAACTAAAACATCTAAGAATACTATATGTCTTCTACATTCTATCAAAGAAAATATTGCAATTGATAATTCTATCTTATGTATCTACTGTCTCCTCTCCTCTTCTCTCCAAACTTATAACAATAATAGGTTATACTACACTATCTTAAAAGACTGCATAAAACATTCCATAATCCAATCATTGGAATTTTTACTTTTATTTTCATAGTGACTCGTAATCTCAACATTTTGACTTTTGGATAATAAATTTTAAGTTTTAACTTTCAACTTTTAATATTTTCACTTTAACTTTTAAATTTAATTTTTAAATTTTAAATTTTAATTTTAATTTTTAAATTTTAACTTAAATTTTAATTTTTAACTTAAACTTTTAAATTTAATTTTTAACTTTAACTATTAAAATTAAAATTAAAATTTTAACTTTTAAATTTAACTTTTAATTTTAACTTAAACTTAAGTTTTATTTTTATTATAAATTAATAATAATAATAATTTAATTAATTTTTTTTATCATTTTACATAGTAAATTTTATATAATATTTTAATTTAATATTAGTAACCATTGCTTGGAAGGCATTAATTTTAATTGAATTAAAAATATTGTTGTTCTCATTGTGTTCAAGTTTCAATATACTAAAAGAATTGAACTAATAGAGGTGGGTTCAAACATGGAAAAAGACTGGTTACATGAATTGGATCTGTTAGTATCACAATTGACTGTACTCTAGCTATTTGAAATCAATTATTAGCTAAAAAATACCAAGGCTTACTACTTCCATCTTAATTCAACCCATAATCCATTCTATCACTATCAATTCAATAAAACTTCCATCAATCACAATTCTTCATCAAAAAATAATAAAAGCAAAGAAAACAAAGAAGTAGCATCAAGCTTATTTCAGCTTACGATTCTTACAGTCTGGCTCTCGACTTACGACTCTCATAGTCTGGCCCTCCGCTTACTTTCCTCATCCTCTTTATCTTACCAAAAAGATGATCCGTTGGCCAATGGATTCCAAAGGTTATGACTCTTTGAATTCTTAACCATTTATTCCTCTAACAACCTATTGTTACCAACTAAACTGCCTAACCATTAGTCTAATTCTCAAGGTTATCAATAGCCAACTAGTAACTTATTACAAAGTTTATTTAACTATTCTACATAGCCCCACACTTATCTATGCAGCGCCCTTGCAAACACACAATTTTTACTTATCTAAAAACTACTTAACAAAACTCTACAAAGGTACTATTTCTTGTGACCCACTTAATTGATCATTTATTGCATTATCGAATGTGCGTTCTATCGAATCTGGTTCTAATTGCAAATCTTCTTCCTCCTCCTCCAGTTTGTCGATCGACTCCTTTTTCAACTGGTTTGAGAGATCTTCATTATACTCTCCCAATTTACGGACTTTAGCCTCTAGTTCAAGATCTGGACATCTTGAAGTTTCAATTGTTACTGATGCTGACTCATTCATTTTGGAACATCTTCAATTAACACTTGTGACTGGCTCTTCACTATTAACTCTTAACTGGAACTACTACTCTCAAAAACACAAGAAATATAAGAAAATGGCACTCTAGCCAATCTAAAATAATACCACAGAATGACTTTAACTAGTGCCACACTCCTATTCTTTTACTACCTGATGATAATGACAACATGTTACCTATATTGTAAGTGTAAGGTAATGGAAAGTAATCTTTTTTGGTGGCTGTATTAAATTTCGAAAATGCTGACAAATTTGGATTTTTCCATTCTTTTTTGGTACTATCACGATTGAAGAAACCCACTCACTATTCAGTACTGGGTAAATAAAACCAACTGTAAGAAGCTTGTCCAATTCTTCCTTCACTATGAGGAAATATTTGGAATTAAGGCGATGTTGCCTCTGCCGTAATGGTTCAGCATTTTCCTCTAAAATGATACAATACTCACAAACTTCAGCGGTGTCGTATTACGTGCTTTCCTGCTCGAGAACGCGCCAGGCGTTTGGCTGTAGAAGGTAGTATGGAGATTCGCCGATAGCCAAGCAGTCTATCAGTTTTTGACTGCTTGAATATAAACGACTGCAACAATGTACCGTAAATCTATACGGATGCTCTTCGACTGCTTGTCGAAGTCTTTTTTTTGTCCCAGCCGATAGGTCTCTAGACGTTACAGAGAACCCCGAACAACCCAAACTGTTAATCTTCAATACCCCTTTGTACTTACGATCTTGTATCCACTGACTGTCCTGTTAGATTAACTGAATAAATTTCATTCACTCCGCATACTCAATCCTATAGACACCCCTTTAATCCTTCAATCACAGACGTAACTCGATTTTACAAAACAGTCAAGAGTATTCAAACCCACTTCATTTAAAAATCCCGATTCACCATTACAACACTGACTTCAGCAGCGATTGCCTCAGTCTTCCCAAAACTCTACGAAGAAGAAAAATCCAAATTCTATGTCTTTCCTTCCCCGACCCGAAGCATGAAGCTCCTCTCTCTAATTCCCTTGATCTTCAAAAACCTCCAATGAAAACCAAACTGGTAACCTTGCAAAAGCTTGAAAACTAGCTCCCCCCCGATTCCCCCCTAACCTCATCCTCTGAATATCTTCAATCTTCCGTCTTAGATCCGGAATTGGCTCCCACCTCAAGCTTAGATCCGAAATTGGCTCTCGCCGTCAAGCTTTCTCCTCCGTTTTTACCTTTAAGAAATCTATTTACCGAAAACAACGTTCCCTGATACGGCACAGAGAACAGGACAGCCTGAAACAGAATCGAACCCCGTAATCGGGACCACATTGAGTCGCCCGATCAATTCAGGTCCTATATTGGAAAAGATGCCCGTAGTAACCTGGATGTTCCCGTAATTGGGTCAAATTGGTCCTCACGTCAGATTGGCTAAGACCCGTAGTAAGACCTGGATTTCCCGTAATTAGACTGCATTGGGTTGATCAGCCAATTCAGGTCTCATATTGGATAAGAGGACCCGGATTGGATTATCGAAATTGGATCCAATGGGCTCCTCGAACCCGTCGTGTGAATTGGTCCTTCTCTTCTTGCTGACTCCCGTTATTGGAATCGAACGGAGCATTTCAGTATGCCTCGGCTGACTGTAACGGAGTGACTGAACTTGACCACTCAGTATTTGTACTGGAGTTGGTTGATGCTCCCAATATTCGAGGTAACTGAATATTAATAAAATTCCCCTTTCTTTTTATTTTCACTGTATACTCGTGTTACAACACGACAGCGGGGATACCTTTTAGATCCACATAAGTCCAAGCAAAAGCTGATTTATGATGCAAGAAATTTTTTTTTCAACACATTAACTCTTGTTCCTTAATACCTTTATATACCTTAATTTTTCGAGGCTCTGTTGTGGTTGCCAAATTGATAGTTTGACATAAAAGTACAGTGGCAATATTTGGTTTGAACCCCCGCACTGGTTTAAAATCAGCCGGTAAGTTTGACATGTACGTAGTACTAAATTCTATGTCTAGGGTACTCACATAGTATACATTATACTTGGTCATTCAATCAATACTAACTTTAGCAGAGATTTCCAAATTTGTTGAGTATATCAAGTATTTTCCTGGACCGCCACATTGGTACACTACTCTAGAGTGTTGTTCTGCTTCCACAGATGCCTCCATAATCAGTGCTACTATGTCAACATCGGCTCTAAGCTCATCGTCCTATGTCAATTTAGATGCATTCAATTGAGAGTCTTTGTGATAGTGTACTGGGTACATTTGTAACACCATTTTATCTCTACCCTTACCAATTGTCAAAGTATCCCGACCTCAATTGTTTCGAGCTTTAGCTTGATACAACTACTATTACCCCAATAAAATTGGATACGATAAAGTCGAACATTGTAACCGAAAGACAATGTAATCAATTTCATACGTAATACTAGTAATTATATTCTGAGCACTCCGTAAAATATCCATTGGTTTAAGCCGACTATGATCTGCCATCTTTAACACCAATATTGTGGATACTAAATGTTTCAAATCTAAAGCATCCATTGTATTAGTGTTCATTAGATTGATGCTGGAACCACCATCTACCTGAACACCTGAGATCATAATACCGTTAATCAAAACATTGATGGTTGATGTACCTGGATCAGGGTTCAAACTGACTTCACAAACTTTCTTATTACGTTTCCTATGTTGTGTTAACGATGAATTCAATGTAGAATGACACTCTGGTGCGACTGCTAGAAGTTACTTCATACAAATAGAAGGTCGAATAGCATCCAGATCCTTCAAAATGTCATAGGGTTCCATATGTAAGGTAATATCCAATGCTCTCTTCCTTTTCATTGGTTTGAATTTAATTCCGTGAGGTAAGATATTCTTCCGCCCTAGACTCGAAATTGGAACAATAGACGGAGCTTTGTTGGAATTCGTACCTTTGAGAGGATCTTTCAATGGAAAGGACGTTTTTCAAATCTATGTAGAGAACAGAACAGCTCAACACAGAACTGAAGCCTCTGTAATCGGTACCTCATTATGGTGCACAACTGATTCAAGTCTTATACTGAGCAAAGGACCCATGTCATGACCTGGATTGGATGTCCCCATAATTGGATCACATTGGCCCTTCGCTTTAGGATCACCCAAATATTGAAATGGTTCTTTTCTCTTTTGTTGACTTCTTATATAGACAGCTTGGACTACTTCTACCCAATGAAGTAGTGAATCTTGAGGACCTTGATTTATCTCCTCCATTGTTCCTTGGCTTTGGATCTACTGATCTTGATTATTAAAATTGAACAGAGCATTACATTGTTGATGAGTATGTCCCGATTGCTTGCAATTCATACATACTGGCCCATAATCATCACTAGCTTTGGGATTGGGACATTCACTAGCGTAATGACTAATTTTTTGGCACCGGTAGGAATGTAGTGGTCTTCTTGCACCTCCATTTGGCATATTGGATGTCTCCACTAGTATATACCTACTAGGTTTGTTCTATATAGGATTAGAAAATGATCTTCATTGTCTCATTGGTATGGAGGATACTTGATTCGATGACGTAAGTGGAGCATATTGCTGATACCTCTGCTGTTCCTTCCTATAGTTCTGAGGGTTTGATGTAGATCCCTGATTAAAATTGAAACTTTGAAAGTTATTGAATATTCTATTTTTTTGATTAGTTCGATTTTCATTCCATCCATACGTATTTTCCGTTTGAACTTCATTGACTTCCCACTGAGTCGGTGGGATCATGGTCAGATTACTAAATTATTGTTGCCTTTGTAAATGCCAGCAATTTTGGGTAGGGTGCTTTCCTCCACAAAATGTACATTGAACACCCGTTTGTCTAGGTGATGGACATTCCATATCAAAATGACCTTGTCCCTTACAATTATTACACCATACATTATGTCTCGTATTAGAAGCCTTATGTCGTTTGTCCTTGTTTTTAGCCAAATTCACGGCCAATTCTTCCATCTTCTTTGTTAGATTTAATAACAAGGCTTCATTTAGATCTTTAACAATCGTATTTGTGAACAACTCCAGTTATTGATAGGTTGGCGATGTAAAATAAGGTGTCATTATTATTGGCGCTATTGCTTAGAGTGGTGTAGCATTAATTGGTTGTTGCAATATAACATTCTTCATATCGGAGGCAGCCATTTGTGGATAATTATCTATGGACACATTTCTCGATTGTATTTGTTGGCTTCTTGAACTTCGAATCATTGTGGCCTCTACTGTTAACAATTGGCTATAATGACATTCTTCTTATACCTTTGTTCGTGACAATGATGCCTCTATCATAGCTGGTCGAGCTTCTTTTACAAACATTTTTAATTCTGGTGGATGCAAACCATTGATTAATATCAACAATATAAACGCATCTGGCATTTGATTATTTGACCATTTATGAAGTATATCCACGATCCGGCCATAATAGGATTCTACAGATTCCCTCACAAACATCTTGCTATTCATAAAACTTTCTCTAAGTCGATCTTCAAATCCAATTGGTCTAAAATGGGTTAGGAAGGCATTCCTTAAAGCCTCCCAATTGGAAAATCTATCCACTGGTTATTGAATATACCATTCAAAAGCTATATTTTTTAAAGTTGCTAACAACCATCTCAATCAAATGTCTTCAATTCTACCATTATTAGCCACGTAGGCTGTCAAGAATTGAGATATATGGTGATTGAGATCAGAGCCCGACCAACCACTAAAAGTAGGTAATGGTGCCACACTTATAGTTTGGTCTCATACTGCTTCCATTTGTACTGCGATTGGTACTTCTGGCACTCTTGCGGCCATTGGTGTTATCATTGGTCTCTTTGCTATTTGAATTGTAATTTTTCTTTCTTTGGTTTTACTTGAACTTACAATTTCTTTTTGTCATTCCCGTAGGAGATTTCTTATGCATAATCACTCCTGTCTTTCTTTTGCTTGTCGATTAAATCTTTGATAATCCTCCTCTTCATGATTATTACTCATAATCTTTTATTTTTCTTTACAAAATCAATACTACCTTGAATTATAACTCACATATTTGTAATCCTAAAAATGGTTCTTCTCACGTTTTCATTCAACATATAATTCTATCTTCCATACAATCAATTTCTAACATTTCATATTGTTATCATTTCCTTAGTAGTAGTGCCAAAATGTTGTTCTCGTTGTGTTCAAGCTTCAATATACTAAAACAATTGAACTAATAGAGGTGGGATCAAACACAAAGAAAGACTGGTTATATGAATTGGATCTATTAGTGTCACAATTAACTGTACTCTAGCTATCTGAAATCAATTATCAACTATAAAACACCAAGGCTTACTACTTCCATCTTAATTCAATCCATAATCCATTCTATGACTATCAATTCAATAATACTTCCATCAATCACAATTCTTCATCAAAAAAATAATAAAAGCAAAGAAAACAAAGAGATAGCACCAAACTTACCTCGGCTTACGATTCTCACAGTCTGGCCTTTGGCTTACTTTCCTCAACCTCTTTATCTTTTTAAAAAGTCGATCTGTTGGCTAGCGGATTCCAAAGGTTATGACCCTTTGAATTCTTAACCATTTATTCTAGTAACAACCTATTATTATCAACTAAACTACCTAACCATCAATCTAATTCTCAAGGTTTTCAATAACCAACCAGTAACTTATTACAAAGTTTATTTACCTATTCTATAAACACCTATATTTAAATTAACTTAACAATCTCACAATTGGGAGTTCTTCCATTCTACCTCTTGAGCTTATTATGTAGTACTAATTCCATAGAGTGGTAGATTTTATGCTCATAAAGATTCTAAGAATAGTAAGAGATGTGAAATATTTTTTAAACTTTGCCAATTACTATTGGATCTTCATCAAGAATTTTTTTCAAGTTGAGGCTTCTCTTATACGTCTTACATGCAAAGACAAACTTGATTGGAGCAAAGAAGTTGAAGCATCTTTTAAAGCCTTGAAGTTGGCATTTATTTTTGTATCAATCTTATATCCTATTGACTTTTTCAAGATATTTTTAATATAAACACATGCTTCAAATTTTGGTATAGGTGTTGTTTTGTCACAAATAAGAAAAGATGATAAGTTCTACTAAGTAGCTTTCCATTCCAAAAAGTTCTCAAGAGTAGAGATTAACTATGAGATCCAAAATAACAAAAACTTCTTGCAATCATTGATTTCATTATCTAGAATACATTTTTTATCTAATCACCATATATATAAATTAGAAGAACCTTGACTATTTCATGTCAGCATGTGTTTTGAATTGTTGTTAAGCTTGTTGGAGTATGTCGTTGTCAAGATTCAAGTTCAATATCACTTATTGGTCAAGAAAACAACAAAGTTTATCTAATGTTCTTTCTAGATATTCTTATCTTGTACCAAAAGAAGATGCAACTTTTGATCAATAAAGGACAATTTTATTGAAGCCAAAATAATTTCATCTTTGAGTAGTGAAATCAGCATTGACTATTGATTCAACTTTTTTAAATAAATTTATTCAAGTATGTCCATTGATTCTCTTATTTATGATATCAAGAATACTTCTTCTAAGTCTTATGATACTTCAAAATTCAAGTTTAAGAATAATATATTTTATTTTAAAAGATTCCTATATGTTCTAAAAGAAGAGGCACATTTATGTATTCTTTAAGCATATCGCAACTTTCTAGTAGTATAATATTTTGGATACAACAAGACTTTGGAACTAATATTTAATTTTTTTTGGTAGCTACAAATATAAAAGGCTATAAAAGACTTTGTTCAATCAAGTGACATTTATTTAAGGTCAAAAATTCCTCATCATTGATCTAATGGACTTCTTTCGCTATTACCTATTCCAAAACAACCATGGTCTTTTGTTTCTATAGATTTTACTATGGAACTTATAATCTCAAGTTCATAAGATTCTATATTTGTGATAATAGATTATTTTATTAAAATGGTATATTTTCTACCATATACAAAATTTGTCACAAGTAAAAAACTACCAAGTTTTTTCTTGACAATATCTATTGATATTATAGATTGCCAAAAGATATTATATAAGATAAAAAGACTCAATTTGTATCAAGATTTAGAAGAACTCTTTTGAAGATTTTAAAAGTAGACATAGAACTCTCTTTAGACTTTCATCCTCAAATTGATGGACAAATATAGTACATAAACTAAGTTTTGGAGCAATACTTAAGGTGTACTATTAATTATCAACAAGACGATTAAAGAATCCTCTTGCCATTGACAGAGTTTGCTTATAATAATATAATACATACTTAGATGTAATAAACATCTTTTTTTACGAATTATGGTTATCATCCATGACTTGATCATTTTGACTTTTTAAAAGTTGATAATCTTGTGGTGGAAAATTTGGCAAATTATTTGTTAGAGCTACATGCAATAATGAAGGTACAATTAAAAGAAGCTTAAGAACGACAAAAGATTAACTTCGATGCTTATAAAAAAAAAACAACTATAATTCAATGTACGTGACAAGGTATGGTTACTTTATTGTAATATCAAGACTACTTGTCCTTGTGATAAGTTAGACTACTACAAGCATAGACCTTTTTCTATTTATGAATAAATCAATCTAGTTGCATATTGATTAAATCTACCAAAGTCAATGAAAATTCATCCTGTATTCTATGTGTCTCTTCTTGAATCATTGTCAAGGGTATAAATCTCAAAGAAAGAAAATCCTAAATACACTCTTGTGTCATTGAAGAAAACTAGAAAGTCACTCAAAAGGTGATATAATATTAAACTAGAATGGCTATTGCCAAAAATAAAAAGACTAGAAAAACTTGAAATAAGAATAAGGACTAAAAAGACATTGATAAGAGTAAAGAAGGCTTCACTCTTGCCTCCATATATACTCTTAACTAGGAACTATGTAGCGATGTCCTATAAGACCTCCAATATATGTTGACTTTGTAAGTCACGTAACTTAACTTGCAAGATAAGTTTTTTATAGGTACATCACATACTTAGCTTATTCTATAAGCTATCAATACATGGTTAACTTGTTGATCAAGTTTCTATTCTATCAATCAATTACAAATACATGTAAAGTCAAGTAGCATCTATGAAGCTTCTAGGAAGTTTTTCTAAAAGGTCTTATGAAATTAATCTACTTTTATCTACTTTTATCTATTCCTACCTAATTATATAAGTGTTTATTAGAATATGTATATATATCTATGATATTATCTCTCCTTTTAGGAACAAGTTCTATGAGAAGTGGTCTTCATATGTTGAAGAAATCCAAAATATGATGAATTTATTTTTTTACATATTTCGATCTTTATTTTCTTTGAAGATGGTTGATAGGTCCTCTCAGCCATTGATAGTGTCTCATACCTAAGCAAGAAGATTACCCTGTTATTTGGTTGTTGTTGAGGTCTTTTTAACTTCCTTCAAATAAAATATTTGGAATACCATTAGGATTTGTTTCTACTTCTAATAAAATCACCAAACATCAAGAGTCTCTTCCAAGGTCGTGATATTAAACTTATTGTAACTCACCATCTATTCGAGGAAGGACACGTCATTTTTCAAGATCTTCATTATAATTTCATTGACTTGAAGGTTGTGACAATTGCAATGTCTCATCTGATAAGTTTACAAATAAAATCTCTTGAGTTGAATCTGCTAGTTGTTGCTTTTCCATCTCCTTAACTATAGAAAAGCTATAAAAAAGAATAGAAAATAGTATATTATCTTACTTTGGTCTTATTTTTTTTATAGCAAAGATTTGCTATTTTTTATCTTACTTTTGATGGATATCATTGATAAAAGGCTTCAACTGTCTTTACTGTATTTATAAGTTTCTTTGATGGCTCCCATATATGTTCACTAATATCATATTCACACCAAAAAATAAGATATTCCAACCTATTTCAATACTGCCTTGAGTCTAAGACTTCTTCTATCTCAAACTCTTGATTATTATCTATTTCTATTGGAAGCAGTGGCATTTTTTTTCTTCTCAAGTTATTTACTATCTTATATGGCTCAAGAAAGGATACATGAAATACAAGGTAGATCTTCATAGTCTCCAACAGATGTAATTGATAAGCAACAAGATTGATTTATTCACTAATAGAAAAAAATTCCAGTCTATAATAGTCCAACTTATCATAGGGACGAGTAGTCTTGATATTGTAACAAAGTAACTTTATCTTATTATCTACATTGAATTGTGGTTGCTCTTTGTAATAGGCATCCGAGTTGATCTTTTGTCATTCTTGAGCTTCCTTTAATTGTCTCTTTATTATTGCATGTATCTTTGACAAACAATTTATTAAATCTTTTACTGTAAGATTATTAACTTTTCAAAAGTCAAAAATATTAAGTAGTAGATGATTATCATAATTGGCAAAAAAGAGTTTTTTGTGTAGAAGATTGTATCAAATTATTGTATGCAAATTCTACCAATGGCAAAAGAGTTGTCTAATCATCTTGATGATAATTGATGGTATACTTCAAATACTATTCAAAAACTTGATTCACGTGTTCCGTTTGTCCATCAGTTTGAAAATAAAAAGTCAAAGAGAATTTTATATCCACTTGTAGAATCTTGAATAGGATTTTTTAGAATCTTAATATAAATTGAGTCTCCTTATCTGATATAATATCCTTTGACTATCCATAATAGTAATAGATATTATCAATAAAAAGCTTAGTTATTTCTTTACCTAAAATAGATTTTATAAATAGTATAAAATATACTATTTTAGTGAATCGATCTATAATTACAAATATAGAGTCACATGAACTTGAATTTAGAAGATTTGTAATAAAATCTATGGAAATAGAAGCCTATAGTTGGTCAAATATAGGCAATAATTGGAGAAGTCCATAGGATCAATGATCAAGAGTTTTTGATCTTGAATAAACATCATATGACTGGACAAAGTCTTTTACCACCTTCCACATTTACAGCCACCAAAAATCTCTAGATATAAGCTCTAAAGTCTTGTTGTATCTAAAATATCTTATTCTTGGAAAGTCATGACGTGATTGAAGAATATATAAATATATTTCTTTTTTTAGAATATATAGGTATTTTTTGAAATAGAATAGGTTTTTTTTAAACTCAAACTTTGAAATATCATGAGACTTAAAAAAAAGTTTTTTGATATCATAAATAAGAAGATAAGAAGACATACTTGATTGAATTTGTTTGAGAAAGGTTGAATCAACAGTCAATGTTGATTTCACTGCTCGAAGTTAGAAATACTCTGGCTTCAAGAAGATTATTCTTTGTTGATTAAAAGATATATTTCGTTATTTTGGTCTAAGATAAGAGCATTTAATAAAAGTATCTAATAAACCTTATTATTTTTTTGGTTGATATGTGATCTTGAAATCAAATCTTGATAATAATATGCTCCAACGAGCTTCATGATAATTCAAAACACGTGTTGACATGAAATATTTGAGGTTCTTGTAATCTATATACACTATGATTGGACTTGAAGTGCATTCTAGGTAATGATGCCATTCTTGAAATGAATCCTTAATTATAAAAAGTTCTTTATCATAGATCTTTTAATTAATCTCAACTGTTAAAAATTTTCTAGAATAAAAAGCTATTAAATGGAGATTGTCATCTATTCTCATCTATGATAATATTGCACCCAAGGCAAAGTTTGATGCATCTATTTTCATAAAATATGCCTTAAAAAAATTGATAAGATACAAAGTTGGTACAAAAATAAATTCTTTCTTTAAAACAATAAATGATACTTTGGTTTTTTTATTCTATTCAAGTTTGTCTTTACAAATCAAATGTATAGGAGGAGCTACAACTTAAAAAAAGTTCTTGATAAAGATTTGGTAATAATTGGCAAAGCTTAAAAAGAATTACACATCTCTTATTGTTTTTAGAATCTTCTAATTTATGATAGTATGGACTTTTTTTGGATCCATCATCAGGCCATTATTAGAAATGATGTATCCCAAAAATTCAACTTGAGTAGTATGGAATACACACTTTTCCATCTTTGTGCATAATCTTACATTTCTTAATTTTTGTAACACATATGAATTTTATGCTCTTCTATATTCTTAGAAAAGATTAAAATATCATCCAAATAATAGAGGACAAAATTATCAAGAAACTCACAAAAGACATCATTTTTTAGATGTTAAAAAATAGCTGGTGTATTTGTAAGTCCAAAAGGCATGAAATTATATTCAAAATATCCTTATCTACTTCGGAAAGCAATCTTTCATTCATCTCTTTCTTTTATGTACACTAGGTTATATGCTCCTTATAGATCTATTTTTGTATAGATCTTTGTTTGATTTAACTAATTAACAAGTCATAAAATTAAAGGTAGAAGATACCTATTTTTGATAGTGATCTTATTAAATCCTTGATAATCTATACACATTTATAAAGATCCATCTTTTTTTCTTTACAAAATAAGATAGAAGCATTGACTAGAGATTTAAAATGGCATATAAAATTCTTAGCTAAGTTTTTATCAATATACTTTTTAAGTGAAACCAACTCATTTTATAATAGACTATAGATTGGTCCAAATGGTGGTTGAGTTACTCCTTGAAGATCGATGGTACAATCATAAGGATAATACTTTAGAAGAATATTTGCATTCTTTTTTTTAAATACATCTTGAAAAACTTAATAATGACTAGTAATACCACTTGATATCCTTTCACTAATACTAATGGACATGGAATATATAACAAAAGATAGCCCTTCATTTGCAGCATGCATGAAAGCTTTTGCACCTACCAGTAATGATTTGGATATACTAGACTTATGGATTTCTACTTGCCTAGTAGGACCTTAGGCTAAATTATGGGAGAAATCAAGATTGTAAGAAATCCAGTCTATTTGAGGATTATATCTTTTTAACCATGATAATCCTAAAATAATTAGATTAGAAGGATATTTAATCACATTAAATATTACTAAATTATTATGATCACTAGTTACTACAAGAATAATTTCATATGTAACATCTGCAAAAGACAATAAACATCCATCTATTATTTCTACATACACATGTTTGATTTTCTTAACTAAGGATATATCTTGTTTTTTAACAAAGTCTTCATCTATAAAACAAACTGAGGCTCTTGAATCCAATAAGACTAAGACTTTGTGATTTTTTTGATCCTAAACAAACTTCTATTGTAAAATAAGGTGAGGCATCATAGAAGAAAATAAGACCTTTATTAGATATTGTATATGATTCTAGTTGCACAATCCCTATTATAGTTGGAGCAATATATTTTCTAATACATTGTCTTCTTTGATAATCGTTTCTCATTTTGTAATTGCATTGTTTCTTTAAACAATGTTGAGCAGTATATTTAGCTTCTCTATAATATAAGTATAAATCCTATTAACATCATCGACTCTTTTCCTCCTTTTTGAAGGATTTAAAATGTATTGTATCAATTTGCATTGATTTTGGCTTTGATAAATAAGTTTCTGAAAACTTAGGAGCTGGTGTCATTATTTGATTTGTTCTTCTCCAGTCATATCTTTGTTCTTGATATCTTTCAAATAATTGATTGTTATATGCAATGGCTTGAGGAATAAATTATTCTTAAGATTTTGGCATTATTATTAAGAAATATTTGATATTATCCTTCAAACCATATAGAAATTGATTGATAAAAGCTTTGTCATTTCAATCCATGTTGCAAGTGAGATTTTGGAATTCAATAGCATGTATGGTAGCTCATTATGATCTTTATCATAAACATAAGAGCTTGGTCTCTGCTACTCTTTTGCAATCACTTTCTCCAAATGTAGCCATAAATACTTCTAAGAATGAATTCAACTCATAAAAAAGTCGCAAATCTTCTTCTATTAAATGTGGAAACTAAGAGAGAATACTTCTTGATAGAAGTGCACCTATAAATCTAACTTGAGTGAATTCATTGAGATATTAGAAAGGATGCAATCTTAGATAGGACTTGACTTATTACAAAAATCCTCAAAATTTTTATCTTGTTCCATCAAACTTCTCAGGCATACTAATCCTTGTCCTCGTCATACTTATAGAAAAAAAATTCGTGGATTTGGTTGTGAAGTCGACTTACTTGCTTCTTTTAACTATACAATATCTTGCCACATATTCTAAACTTCTTTCATAAGTGTAGGCATGGTACTTCCATGATTCACATTCGAAATACATGAGCTTTTTACTCTAAGAGTGTTGACAAGCTCATGAAGATCTATAATAGTTGCAAATCTATTCTCACTCCTATTAAGAGTAGAATCTATAATCTTTTTTTCTATAAATAACTCAAATAAATTTAAAAAATTAAATTAGAGAAAAGTAATCTATAACTTCTAATAAAAATTTCTATAAAGAAAAGTATTCCATTCTCTTTAAAGAAAAGATCAGTATTAGAAAATAAGATTTTTTGTTTAAAGATAGATAGTCCATAATCTTCAAAATACAACAATAGAAGTGAAGTAATCCACTCACTTCTTAAATAAGACAAAAATAGTATATTAATACTCTTATTAAACTATCAAGGACATGAATCTCGAAGGAAAAAAATCTTCAATACACTCTTGTATTACTGAAGAGAACTAAAAAGTAATTCAAAAAGTGATGTAATATTAAACTAGAATGGTTATTATCAAAAACAAGAAGTCTAGAAAGTCTTGAAACAAGACTAAGGACTAAAAAGACATTGACAAGAGTGAAGAAGACTTCAATCTTGCCTCTATATATACTCTTAACTAGGAGCTATATGGTAATGTCCTATAAGACCTCCAAAATGTGTTGACTTTGCAAGACACATATCTTAATTTACAAGATAAGTTTTCTATATGTACACCATATAGTTAGCTTGTTCTATAAGCTACCAGCACATGGTTAATTTGTTGACCAAGTTTCTAATCTACCAATCTGTTACAAACATATGTAAAGTCAAGTAATGTGTATGAAGCTTTTAAGAAGCTTCTCTAAAATGTCTTATAAAATTAACCTATTTTTATTTACTTTTATCTATTCTTATCTAATCATATAAATATTTACTAGAATATCTATGTATGTCCATGACAACCATACAAGACTGTAAATATACCAAGAAGAAGACAAGTTCCACCTCCTCCTTTAGAAGTAGACAATAATGAAGAATTTGAAGTAAAAGAAGTTCTAAACTTAAGGTGGTGCCGAAATAAGTTAAAATATTTTTTTCATTTATATAGATATGATATTAATAAATATACATGGAAGCCAAAAAAAAATCTTACAAATATAGCAAAGAAGGTTAAAGCTTTTTATCATTAACATCCATCAAAACCAAGATAAAAAATAGCAAATCTTTGTTGTAAAAGAAATATAATTCAAAAAAGATTACATTCTACCTTCTATCTATGATTGTAGTTTTTGTATAATTATGGAAAAGCAATAGCCAACGGATTCAACTCAAGAGCCATCATTTGCTGACTTATTAGATGAAATATTGCAATTATTGCAACCTTTAAGACGACATAATAGGGATAAAGACCTTCTAGAATGACATGTTCTTCTTCAAATACATGGCAAGATACAATGCGTTTGATATCACAACTTAAGAAAAGACTCTTGATATTTGATGATTTTATTGAGGGTAGGCATTACTCTTAATGGTATTATAAATATTTTATTTGAAGGAAGTTATAAAGGTTTTGACAATAATTAAATCACAAAGTAATCTTTCTACCCTGAAATGAGATATTACCAATGGTTGAGAGGACCTATCAATTATCTTTGAAGTAAACAAAGATCAAAGTACATAGCAAATACAATTTGCCGCATCTTAGACTTCTTCAACATATGATCACTATTCCTAGTGGAACTTGCCTCTAGAAAGGGGAGTAATATCATGGATATATATCTATTGTAATTCTTGTTTAGGTAATTTGAATAAATAGAATTAGATAAAGATAGATTAATTTCATAATATCCTCTAAAAAAGCTTTTTAGATGCTTCTTAGGCATTGTTTTGACTTTATATATATTTGTAGTTGATTGGTAGGTTAGAAATTTGGTCAAGAAGCTACCCATGTACTACATGTATTGGTAGCTTGTATAATAAGCTAATTATGTGGTACCTATATAGAAAACTTACCTTACAAGTCAAGTTACATGTCAGACAAAGTCAATAAATTTTTGGAGATCCTATAGAATGTTGCCACATAGATCCTTAGTAGATAGTATATATAGAGGCAAGAGTGAAACCATCTTCACTCTTGTCAACTCCTTTCTTGTTTCTAGTCTAGTTTCAAGAGTCTCTATTTTCCTTATCTTTTTGCAATAGCCATTTTAATTTTCTTTTTAATATACATACTTCTATATTTTTATTTATTTGAAAAAGTCTCACTTGTTTATTTGCTTTCATTGAGTTCTTGTCATTAACATGAAGTTGAAAAAAAAAATCCAATAGAAAATAATGTCGCTAAAATGCTACATTTTGATTTATGGAAAGAGAAGATTTATCAATTTATACAACCACAATATTCAAAATAAGATGTTAGTAAGACTTATATATAAAAATTTAGTGAATATGCAAGGAGTTGTTTGAACTAATTTTATTTTTGATAAAGAATAAAATTATTTTAGTCCTTAATGATATAAAGAACCAAAGCCAAATCAAAGACATTATGACCATAGATGTATTGTTTGCTAGCAATGACAATACACTAATTGTAACAACTTAAAATTAGAAATAAATAGAATATTTTACTATAAGATTTTATAAGATAAATATTGAAGAAATTGATAAAGAAATAAGTATGAGGTTTGTAAAGTGAAATAAACCCCTACTAGTTGAGAGTCTATTCTAATTCACAATAATTTAATTATATAAATTTTCTAACAAGTTTCTATTATTGTTTGATGAAGTATTCAAATTTTTTTAAAAAAAATCCCAATTATGATGAATATAAATCCTTCTAATAGATAATCTATTCTAATTTATTAATATTAATTAGCTTATAATTTAATTGATTAAGTTGTTTCTTATTTTGTTTAACTTTTCAATTCTCTATCAATTAAATTCACCTTCAACCTCCACAACAATAACAATACAATTCCTTAAATAACACAATCACTTAAATAACACAACGCATTCAATTAACTCAACAAAAACTCATACTTAAAGGACAAATTTTTATATGATTTAATTTAAGTCTATTAGTTTTTTTAAAATTTTAAATTCTAATTTTTATCTAGTATTAATTATCACCTAAAATTCAAAATTCATCCAATAATTTTTTTCATCTACGAATAAAAATTCATCCAATTTCAACCAACCTTCATCTAAAAATTATCATCTATTTCAAAATTTCATCCGTGATTAAAATTCATCCAATTATATTTTCGTCAAACTTCAACCTAACCTAGTTCAATTCTAACCTAGGTTCATTTAGCTCCTAACTCCATCCAAGTAGGTTGCTTTCACCTTGTGAGTCTTTCCAAAAACTGATGGACCTCGAAGGTTTATGAGCAATAATTCCAGTTCCCCACAAGGAACACTCCTGTCGATGGTTGCAGTCCAATCCTTTGATACAGCAATAATTTGTTGTCTTATGTGTAGAAGTATATCTTAGTCTGTAGACTTCCCATTCAACCACCCTGTTTCGAGTCCTTGTAATTGGAGAGATGGCGATCAATCCTCACGCTGTCTCTAAAGCAGCGTGGATTGGAACTTGGCCGCCTTTTACCACAATGCAAGTGTCAACGATGACCATTGACTAATTCTACAGCTATCCTAAATATTTGACGGGAACCAGGTGATCTCTAACCCTAAAAGTCTTTTTGTTAGCGAGGGCACACAAAATCTAACTAATTCCTTGACATGAGCAACTGACGAGTAGGATTCACTGCATTCCTACGAGGAACTTCTCATTCAAAAGATGAGATCGATGAATGTCTAGACTCTAGATTCTCGCCACTGCTTCACATACAAGATACCAACAATGAGGAAGGGAGACAATCGACTAAGCTAAGCATTTAGGCCTTGGTTGGTTTACTTCACCCCTGTACCGATCGCTCACTGCTTCCAGCAATGAGCATAATGGCATTGGAAATTCTAAAAATTAATTAATAACACTTAAGGAATAGAACAACAACCAGAGTTTTGTTGGTCTTTGGCCCATAGCACGCTAGTAACAAGGCACGCCTTTAATTGCAAATTCTTTGATGCCTACCAAGTTTACTCGATCAATGCTTTGGCTGTAGAGGCTTTCACCAGAACCACTAATCTTTGCTCCAATCAAAGCGAGTCTACCAATTCGTCGCACACAACCTACAACCGTAACACAGTCCATGCCTCGGCGTTGTTCCAACTGCAGCACTTCGATGAACAACACGAATTTTTGGAACCAGCTCGGAAAGAATCAAGAAGTGTTGCACTCCCTCCGAAGTCCAACTGCACGTTACTCCTACAAATCTATTCACCACGTTCCTCGCAGCATATGCACCATGCAACAAGAATTTAAAAAAATATAAATCTGCAGCTCCCTAAGAACAATCTGAGATCGCTCTAGTTGCCGGCTAGGGAATCGAATTGCGTTGTAGCACCACTGTTAATACACAAATCACAATAAAATAAACAATTGTCGCCTCATCGACACCAAAATGGAAGCCTTGGCACTTCGACACTAGAGCAAAAAATCTCAAGTATTGTCAACGTCGCTAAATGATAGTCGACGCCAATTAGAAACTAGCTGCAACACCGTGCAAAACTTGCACAGTCCACTGGTGGAGGACCGCCGTCGCCTTGCACCCTGGCCTCCTCGCTACACTGACCCAACCTGATCCAATGCGAATCCTCGAAGTCATAGTTCACACGAGAGAAGAATAAATGTCAAAATCTGGGGGCAGGTTCTCGCCCCCATCCACCTTTTACTTTATTTCGGCCTTTTTTATTTCATTTTTGTTTCATTTTCTCTTTTCTTTCTTTTCTTCTTCTTTCTTTCTACTTTTCTCTTTTATATTCTTCTTCTAGTCCTTTAAAAAATATATATATATATATATATATATATATGTATATAATTTATTTAATATTATTTAACTTAATTCTTTTTGGGTTGTTTTGGATCAAATATTCTATTTAAATTTTAGCTCCATTAAACATTCAATTGAGATAAGACTTTTATTAAAAATTCTAATTTTCTTGTAGTTAATCTAAAGAGAGGATATGTAGTTTAAAATTCCTTCTGAAGAACAACTCTACAAGAAATCCATTCTTGCAACTAACACTCTATTTTATTTTTTCTATTATTATTATTATTATTATTTTTTAAATATATCTCAAAACTTCTACACTAAATATTTAAATAGTGACTTAAAGTAATTTAAGTATCTTTTTTGTATTAAAAAAAACTAGTAAATTAATTATGTGACTTATAAGATTGCTTATTACTCTTTCTTATAGATACCAAGAGATATTGCTTAATGATCTTGTTGAGGTTGACAATAGAATTATAAAAACCTCTAATGGCCTACTTTTGAGTCTTAAATTCATAGGAATTATAGGAATTGCATTGGATATATCAATTCATCAATTCTTATAATTTTTTTTTATAAAATTAAAAGAGGTTGAGATGTTAATAAGAAGCTTTAGGAAGGTTGTAGAGAAAAAGAGATTTGGATAGATTTTAAAAGAATAGTAACCAAAAGGTATGGAATTTATTGAGAATAAGCTTTAAAAAATTTTAAGATAAAGAAAAGAACATATTTTTAGATAAATATTATTTATTTGATAATAATGAATATATTTAAGGCATATTAAAAGACTAAACATTACAAATATGGACTAAGAATGAAGATAATATTTTAAAAGAAATTATAAAAATTACATTGAATACATTTATTTATCAATCAATGGTAAGAATAAATAAAGGTAGAAATATAAGAATGCATGATTAATTATAAGCTATAGATCAAATGATTGTGAAAAGTAATTTGGAATATAAGAGCACAAGAATAAGGAATATGAATATACAACCATCAAAAGGATTTACAAATAAGATATGTTTTTAATTCTTATTAAAATAAAATATATGATTTTTTTATAAAAAACATAAATTATTATATAGATATTAGAGATATGGTATTTTTATATTATAATATATATTTTTATATATTTTTAAATATATTTTAATAAAAAAGTTAATTTTTATTTAAAATTATTGTAAAATTTTCATATATAATGTTTAGAATAGAAGTGTGATAATTTTGACATATTTACATTTGGATTTTATTCTTGTGCAATTAAAAGAATTATCTTAAAATAATTAAAATAATAATATGATTACTAAAATTAGATGGTTTTTCTTTAAGTCTTTAAAAATTATGCTTTGATCGTAGTAGAGTTTTATCAAAGAATTTTATATATAAATTGACTAGATTTATTATGTTAGTAGAATATTCTATGAATTTAAAATGACAATCACTAAATTTTGAGTTTTTAAAATTACATAATATAGAATTATCAAAAAAATATCTTATCTATGAAATAAAAGAGGTTTTTAGAAAAAATTCAAAAAATTAAATGTTTTAGAATTAAAGAATTATATATATATATTTATTTATTTATTTAGATTAATTTTTTGATATTCCAACACTATTGAAATTAAATTTAGAAGGACTTTTTAATATAATTAAGCTACCTTAAAAAATAAAATTTATAATTTTATTAATAAAGCTAAATTTAAAAATATACTTAAATTTATAATTATTATTCAAATCCATAAAAAATCTTATTTCTTTGACTTCATTGAATATAATAAAGTATTCAATCTTAACATTATTGCCAAAAGAATGATGCAACCTCACATCTTTCATTACATTGGATATGGGAGGATATTCAAGCTTCACATCATTACCAAAAGAATTGAACAAACTCATATCTTTAATTATATTTTATATAAGAGATTTTTTAGGCTTAATGTTATTTCCAAAAGAATTACCCAAATTTATATTTTTCACAAATTTGAGTATAATAGATTACAAAATCTTAAGACTATTGCCAAAAGAATTGGACTACTTTATATCTTTGACTACATTGGATATATAGATGTACTAAAATTTGAAATTATTACCAAAAATATTAGGTAACTTTACATCTTTGATTCGTTAAATATAAAAAAATTAAATACATCTTTACATCTTTTTTTCTAAGTAGTTATAATATTAAAATCTAAGATTTATTATTATTATTATTATTATTATTATTATTATTATTATTATTTATTTATTTATTTATTAATTATTATTATTATTATTATTATTATTATTATATTCTTTGAAGCAATATAATATATAATCATTATAATTAAAGTCAAATATTATAGAATTGGGCAAAGAATTGAAGACTAAAAAAGATATGTATTACATATATACATATTTAACTAGATAAGAAGTATTAGGTAGAAAGTAAATATAGATATATTTGATATTATCTTATGGCAAAGCTTCTCAAAAGCTTTATAGATGCATATTTGATTTTATACATATTTATAATTAATTGGTACATTAGAAACTTGGCCAATAAATTAATCATATGTAACACAAATTCGTGTTGTTCATCGAATTTTTGGTATCTTATGTTTTTGAGTAACACAAGAATATATTATTTTTTTGGTTCTTCAAGATTCATGTCTTTAATAATTTGTTAAGAATTTTAATTCATTATTTTTGTTTTATTTTTAAAAAATAATAGATCATCCTACTTTTATTATTGTATTTTGAGGGTTACAAATTACTTTCTTTTAATTTGACTTATGAATTTATTAGAATTTTTTAAAGAAAGAAAAATTATGGATGCTATTTTCAATAGAAATCTATAATTATATTAGAATTATAGATTAGAATATTGTACTATATAATTAAAATTATATCTCACAATTTTGATACATGTTGGAAGTTCTATAAAACATTGCCACATAATTCCTAGTTAAATAATATATATGGAAGTAAGAGTATATTAAGGACATGAAGCTCAAAGAAAAAAATCCTTAATACACTCTTTTGTCAATCAAAAGAACTACAAAGTTACTTAAAGATCATATAATATTAAACTAGAATGGCTATTGCAAAAGATAAGGAGGTTAGAATATCTTAAAATAAGATTAAAGACTAGAAAGGCATTGACAAGAGTGAAGAAGGCTTCACTCTTTCCTCCATATATACTCTTAATTAAGAACTATATGGAGGTATCTTATAGGACCTCCAAAACATGTTGACTTTGTAAGATACATATCTTAACTTACAAGACAAGTTTTTTATATGTATGCCACATAATTGGCTTATTTTATAAGCTACCAATACATGATTAATTTGTTGACCAAATTTCTAACCTACTAATCAACAACAAATACATGTAAAATCAAAATAGCCTCTATAAAGCTTCTAGAAAGCTTCTCTAGAAAATATTATGAAATAAATCTACTTTTATCTTCTTCTATTTAATTATTTAGATAAATAATTTTATAAATATGTATGTCCATAATATTATTCCTTATTTTAGAGATAAGTTCTACAAAGAGTGAGCATCATCTATTGAAGAAATTTAAAAATATAGTAGATTGTATTTGTTACATACTCTGATCTTTGTTTTCTTCGAAGATGGTTGATAGGTCTTCTAAACCATCTATAGTATTCCATATCAAGGCAATGAGATTATTCTATTATTTGATCATTGTTGAGGCCTTTGTAACTCCTTTCAAATAAAACATTTGAAACATTGTCAAGAGTTGTTTCAACTTCTAATAATATCATCAAGTATTAAGAGTCTCTTTTAAGATTGTGATACCAAATATATTATATCTTTCCATCTATTTAAAAAAAGATGTGTTGTGTTTTTGAAGATCTTCATCTTGATTATGTCATCTTAAAGGTTGTAATAATTATAATGTTTTATTTGATAAGTCAATAAGTAATAGTTCTTGACTTAGATCTATTGATTGTTGATTCTTTATATTTTTAGTATTATAAATATCCAAAAGTACCAAATATAAGTAGAAGGTAGAATGTTATCTTTTCTAGATCTTATTTCTTTTATAACAAAGATTTCTTATTTTTTATCTTGATTTTGATAAATGTCATTGATGAAAAATCTCAACCTTGTTTATTGTATTTGTAGGATTCTTTGCTGTCTTCTATGTGTATTCTATAATATCATATCCATGCCAATGAATAAGATATTCTAACTATGATTGTTATTTTACTTATTCTATAATTCCTTCCAGAATAAACATGTATAGAGGAATTCGAACACAGGGAAAGACTAAGCGCATGAGCTTTATTTGTTAGGATCACACAATTAACTGTATTCTGAACCACTAAAACACTAAGAAATATTACAATGCTTCTTTCCAGTAACAATACTCCTTCATCAATTGATAACCACAATGTGCAACCCTGCACTCTCAAAAGATTGCTCAAAACTCAATAAATTTCATCCAATACCAAGAATAATAGACTTCACTCCAACCAATCTGAATTCATAGAATTCTTGTAATTACAGACTTCCTATGTCGAAATACACACACAACTCTCAATAAACAATAATCATAATCTTCCATCCATAATCAATCTTTCAATAACTTCTCATATAATTCAATCACTCAGTACTCCAATTACATAATCAATAACTCATAAATCAATCTCTGACTTATTCCACAGACTCACTTCTCAGTATTCAAAAACTATCCATTATTCTTCAACAACAAAGATAACAAAAGAAAACAAAGAAAAAGCACCAAGTTTAATCCCGGCTCATGACTATCACAGTCTGGTCTTCCAACCAACTTCTACAACTTCTATATAATTACTACTAATTTCCAAATCCTAACCGTAATCTTGTAATTAATCACTTTTAATAACTAAATCAACCATCCGTCATCCTAAATTGACTATTCTATGGGCTATTAGTTTATTTTACTAATATCTTACAAAAACGAACTAATATCTATTCTATATAGTCCCACTCCTATTTGTGCAACGTCCTCTCAAACACACAATGGATACCTATTTAAAAACTATTTAACAAAACTCTATAAAATTACTAGTTCCTCTAGCCCACCCAATTAATCATTTGCTGCATTATTGAATATAGGTTCTACCGATTTTGGTTCTAAATTCAAATTTTCCTCCTCCTCTAATCCGTCCATCAGCTCTTTCCTCTATTGGTTTGATAGATCTTCATTATACTCATCCAATTTATGGATTTGAGCCTCCATTTTCAAGATCTGGGCATCCCGAAGTTCCAATTGATGTTGCTGCTAACTCATCCATTCTAGAACATCTTCAATTGACACTTGTGACTAGCTTCTCACTGTTAATTCTTTCGTTAATTTTGCCACCTCAGCTTGTAAAACTTTGATTTCGGACCTCAACTTCTCCATTTTGCATCTAAATTGGTTATTCAATGCTTCTTTTTTTTTATCAATAACTCTGCCTTGTCTCCTTCCGCCTGCAATTGGCATTTGAGTTTCTCCCATTTCAAATTCTATGTCTTGCAATTCTAGATCAATTTGTCCCATTGTCCTTCCATAATCCGTAAGATGTGTTCTTTTTCTTTCATCCAAGACTCATATTGATGAACCCATTTTCGCTCCAATACTAGCTTAGATTTTCCAATTTTTTTTTATCGCCTATTCTTGCTCTTCAATTCTTTGGTTTTGCTTTGATATCACCTTCTTACTGTCTTCTAAATCTTGTTTGCTACTGCCTTCTACATCCAATGCTCGCACCATACAATATATTTGTGAAATGTGCTTCAATAAAGTATTCTTAAGAGGTATTCCTTCGGGCAATCGACCTTGTGAAAATGCCAACTAATTAATATCCATCAAAATTGGGGTTTCATTCTCCTCTTTCATCGCTAAACAAATTAGAACCCGTTCTGATTCAATAACTGGAACGACCCCTTGTGCCACTATACAACTTGACTCCCCAATTGCGTATATTACATCCGCTATATTGACATTCTATACCAACAAATTTCATTCTCTCTGCGGAGGCACTGGCACTAGTACATGACTTTTCTCTACTGGCGGTGTTTGATGCAATGTGTATGTGATCACAGCATACACATAATTGGAACAAAGCAAATAAGTAAATTTTTCCAATTTCCACTTGAATCCTATCTCCGCATGAATACGAGTGGCTACGTACACTGCCCAGTTGAACACCAACCCTTCCAATACCCCTACCGCTGCATACAATAATCGTTTGGACATATATGTGGGATGTCGATACAATCCTAACTGCTTTACCACAAAACGAAACCATTCCACGAGTTCTGGTGAAATTACCTTAGCAATCTGCTAACCTTGGCTCTTCTCAAAGGTCGACATACCTCCCTTGAAATATCTTCCTGGACTGAAGTCGCTTGAGTCATCAGCTCCTACCACAATTTTTCCAATGGAAAGACACAGCACCTTTTCTAGGATTGTTCCATCAATCTCGATAATTTGCCCTTGTACCACATTTGATCCATCCTTCGGGTCGTAGTTCGCAATATATTCCTCCACTAATGATATATTAATTGATGGTAAGCAATCTGACAGGTGTAAAAACTAGAACAACTGTGCATTCCAAAAGTCTTTTATTCTTTTCAGTGTCTAACAGATATCCAACTTCATCGGTTCCATACTGGTAACGATTATCACAGAAGGTAGTTTTGATGTGTGTCTAGCTCTCATATTTCAGCCACTGTCTTCTTTGTTTGTAGCTTACTTTGTACTTTTAATTGCCATGATGCTCCCTCTCTCAAACTCTTAACTAGAACTACTATGCTCGAAAACGTAAGAAACACAAGAAATAACAATCTCAAAAAACAACCAAGAACGACAACACAGAATGACTTCTATCTGGTGTTCTACTCCTATTCTCTTATTATCGGTGATCATCCATACTGTCCATTTCTCACCTCCGTTCCATCTGACTTATTAATAATTACTAACTATCTTTTCAACCGCCTCTACACCCTAATGTACTTATACCATACTTAGGTCTACTTTGTGTCCATTCAAAGTCACCCCTCCAAAAAAAATGAAAACTCGTCTTGGATTTTATATATTATATAACCGTAATTGATTCCCATTAATGCGGGTACTGAAGTCATGGCCCATGAAATCCTCCAATTGAACAGACTCATTGAAAAAACCTTCAATCACTTGATACGACCCATGCCAGTGAACTTGAAATTTTTTCGAAAAATGATTAAATTGGCTATCATACAGTAATATCAAATCATTGGGCATAAAAATCTTCGGACGCAATTTACTATCATAGTAACTCTTCCTCCATTTTTGAGTTGCTTCCATGTGGAAAAGAACTGTAGCCCGTATTTCATCCAATTCTTTCAATTTTGCCAACCGAGAATGTAATGACTCTTTGTCACTAAGTCGTTCATCCAAGGCAATTCTTAAACTTTGAACCTCCAACTCGATGGATAAAATTGCCTCTTGACCATAAACTAGTTGAAACAGAGTAGAGTTGATAGTTATTTTATATGTGGTGTGATATGCCTACAAAGCCGTAAAAAGTTTGGTCTCCCAATCGGTACCCGCCCCCAAAATTGTCTTAGTCAAGACCTTGCATAAAATTCTATTGGTCTTTTCTATTTGTCCATTAGCACGAGGATAATATGGAGTGGTTTTTTGATGCTTAATCTCATATGTGTTCATCAAGGCAGCTATGGTAGCATTTAAGAAATGGATGCTACGATCGCTAACCAATTCTTTCGGACATCCAAATCGAGTTATAATATTCTCATATAGAAAAGTAGCCACCATACTGGCATTATTATGGTGGGTAACAATAGCCTCTGCCCATTTTGTTACATAGTCCATGGCAACTAAAATATATCACTTTTAGCCAGGTTTTGACATTGGTGCGATGGAATCGACAAAATCAATATCCCATTTTTTGAACAGTGCTTGTGCTAAGATTGAAACTAACAACATGGCGGAGGTGCCCATGGATCGACCAATTTGTTGACAGGGATCACAACGACAAATAAATTGGTGCGCATTAGAAAACATTATGGGCCACTAATATCCGGCCATTAAAGCCTTGCAAATAGTATTATCTCCCGCAAAATGACCACTACAACTATCCAAATGATAACCTTCGAGGATGGACTATACTTCACTAGGAAAGATACAGCGACATAAAATGCCATCTTTGCCTTGTTTATACAAAGCATCGCAAATCATTGTGTATGGGACACTCTTCAGAATGAGTCGCTTCTTAAGCTTCTTAGTGAAAGTCGGCGGAAAGGTGTGGAAGGTCAAAAACTGAATGATTTTACTATACTCAAGGAAAATCACATCCACCAAAAATAATTCAACGTCAAGAAGAGCATCCGAGACATGCTCGTTGTTGAGAATATTAGACAACCGGGATAAATAATCAGCATTGGCATGTTTCTTCCCAAGTCATACGACAATCATAAAATTGAACTCTTATAAGAGTAAGACCCATCGGGTAATGCATCCACTCAATTGAGGCTTATTAATCATGTATTTGAAGGCATCATGATCCACATAAAAAACAAATGGATATCCAAGCAAATAGTATCGAAATTTCTAAACCGAGTATATCATACCCAACGCTTCTCATTCAGTAGTAGTGTAATTACGTTCGGCAGTCACCAATTACCGACTAGCATAATAGATAGGATGATCTAGATTCTTGTCATCTTTTTGACTTAATACCAATCCAATAGCCACATTGGATGCATCAACGTACACATGAAAGGGCTCCGTCTAATATGGAGCCACCAATATTGGTGTAGAGACAAATTTTGACTTCAATGCTTCAAAGGCCACGATACACTCCATGGTCCAGATAGGACTCATTTCATCTGATGGAAGTTTCTTTAGTAAGTTCGTTAAAGGTTGACAAATAACTACAAATGAACAAATAAATTTTTGATAATAATTGACATGGCCCACAAATCCACAAACACCGGAGACCGTCTTTTGTCTGGGTAAGTTTATTATATGCTGCAATTTGTTAAGATCCATAGCAATACCACGGTTGGAGACGATATGTTCCAATAATTTACTGGACGAAACACCAAATTGATACTTCTTCGAATTCAAAAATATTCCAAACTTAACGTACTGAGCCAAACAATTGCCTAGACAATTAAGATGATCTTATTTTGTACTGAATGCATAAAAATCATCTAAAAAGATCTCCATAAATAATCGGAGATAGTCTTGGAAGGCCTGAGTCATCACTCTCTGAAACGTGGCTGAGACGTTATATAATCCAAAAGGCATCACGCGATAAGCAAATGTGCCCCAATCCGTAGTAAAGGTTGTCTTAAGTTGATCTTTTGTTGCAATTTGAACTTGATTATATCCAAAAAATCCATCAAGAAATGAATAACATTTGTGATCGGCTACGGCGTCCAATATACTATCTATGAAAGGCAACGGAAAGTAATCCTTCTTGGTGGCTACATTAAGTTTTCAAAAATCCTGACAAATGCGGATTTTTCCATTCTTTTTTGACACCATGACGATTGGAGAAATCCACTCACTATTTGGTACTAGGTAAATAAAACCAATCGCAAGAAGCTTGTCCAATTCCTCCTTCACCATGAGGGAATATTTAAGATTAAGGCAATGTTACCTTTATCGTATCGGTTTAGCGTTCTCCTCTAAAATGATATGATGCTCATAGATGTCAATGGGAATACCCTTTAAATCAGCATAAGTCCAAGCAAAAGTGAACTTATGATGCAAGAAAATTTTTATCCAATAAGTCAACTTTTGGTCCTTAATACCTTCATAAACCTTAATTGTCCGTGGCTCTGCTGTGGTCGCCAAGTTAATAGTTTGACATAAAGGTGCAACGGCGATGTTCTGTTTCAATCCCCGCGCTGGTTGAAAATCAGTCGATAAGTTCGACATGTACAAAGTACTGAAACTTGAGTCCAGGGCACTAACATGGTGTACATCATACTTGGTCATCCAATCAATACTAACATAATCAGAGCTTTCTGAATCCGTCAGGTATATCAAGTACTCTCCCAGACCTCCACATTAGTACACCACTCCAAGGTATTGCATTGCCTCCATAGATACCTCCATAATCGATGCAACTGCATCATCATTGGAGCTAAGCTCATCGTCCGACGTCAATTCAGATGTTGACAATTGAGACTCCCCATGATAGTGTACTGGATACATTTGTAATTCCATTTTGTCACCGCCCTTGTCAATTGTCAAAGTATCCTGATCCCAATTATTTTTCACCTTTGCTTGATAAAGCCAGGGTCGTCCCAATAAAATTGGATATGATAAAGTTGAATATTGTAGCCAAAAGACAATATAGTCAATTGGATATGCAATACGAGTAATTATAGTTTGAACACTCTGTAAAATATCCATTGGTTTAATCCGGCTATGATCTGCCATCCATAATACCAATGTCATGGGTACAAAGTGTTCCAAATCTAAAGCATCTATTGTATCAATGTTCATTAAATTGACACTGGAACCACCATCCATCTGAACACATGAGGTCATAACACCGTCAATCAAAACATCGATGGTTGATGTACTTGGGTTAAGGTTCAAACTAACTTCACAAACTTCCTTATTACGTTGCCTATGTCATGTTAACGATGAATTCAATGTAAAATAGCACTCGGATGTGACTATTAGAAGTTGCTTCATAGAAATAGAAGACCGAATAGCATCCAGATCCTTCAATATGTCATAGGATTCCATATTTAGGATAATACCTAATGCCCTCTTTTTTTTCATTGGTTGGAGTTTAACTCCTTGAGATAAGATATTCTTCTGCCCTAGACTCGAAATTAGAATAACAAACGGATTTTCCTTGGAATTTCTACCTCTGAGAGGATCTTTCAATAGAAAGGATATTTTTTGAAACGACATAGAGAACAAAATAGCTTGAAATAGATCTGAAGCCTCCGTAATCGGTACCTCATTGGGTAGCCCAATGGAATCAGGTATCATATTAGGTAAGAGACCCTTAACAGGACCTGGGTTGGATGTCCCCATAATTGGATCACATTGGCCCTTCGCTTCAGGATCACCCAAATATTGAATTGGTTCTTTTCTCTTTTGTTGACTTCTTATATGGATAGCTTGGACTACTTCTACCCAATAAATTGGTGAATCTTGAGGACCTTGATTTATATCCTCCATTGTTCCTTGGCTTTGGATCTATTGGTCTCGATTATTGAAATTGAACGGAGGATTATATTGCTGATAAGTATGCCCCGACTACTTGCAATTCTCACAAGCTGGTGCATAATCGTCACTGACTCTAGGATTGTGACATTCACTGGCATAATGGTCAATCTCACTGCGATAGAAACAACGAAGTGGTCTTCTTGCACCCGCATCAGGGATATTGGGTGTCTCCACCGGTATATACCTACTAGGCTTGTTCCATGTAGGGTTAGAAAATGATCGTCATTGTCTCGTTGGAATAGAGGGAACTTGGTTCGATGATGCCGATAGAGCATATTGCTGATACTTCTGTTGCTCCTTCCCATAGTTTTGGGATTTTGATGCAGACCCTTGATTAAAATTGGAACTTTGAAAGTTATTGAATGCTTGATTTTGTTGATTAGATCAATTTCCATTCCATCTTAACGTATTTTTTGATTGAACTTGATTGACGTCCCAGTGAGTTGGTGGGATCATGGTCTGATTACTGAATTGTTGTTGCTTTTGTAAATTCTAACAATTAGCTTATAAGTGCTTTCCTCTGTAAAATGTATATTGACCTATCATTTGTGAGGATGAAGGATATTCTGTTACCAAATGACCGTGGCCCTTACAATTACTGCACCAAACCTTGGTCCTAGTATTGGTAGGCTTTTGCCTCTTCTCTTTATTCTTGGCCATATTGATGGCCATTTCCTCCATTTTCTTCGTCAGGTTCAACAACAAGGCTTTATTGGAATCTTTTGGGGCTGATATTATTGGTAATTTTGCCATAGTTAATGCTTGTTGTTGATACGGAAAATAGCAAGCATATGCTGTTGTTATATTCGGTGGCATAGCTTGCAATAGGGTGACATTAACTGGCCCCTTAATATTGGCACTAGAATTGGCCTTTGTATCTAACATCCATGGATAAATATCCACTGATCCATTCCAAATCAGATTTTGATAACTGCCTTGAATTAGAATCATTGTAGCTCTTGTTATTAAAAACTGATCATAATGGCATTTCTCCCAAACCTTGGCTCTATTAAGGGATGCAGACACTGTAACGGGTTGAACTTCCTTCACAAACATTTTTAACGCTAGTGGTTGCAAACCATTGATTAATATGGATAAGATAAATACCTCCGACATTTGGTGATTCGGGCACTTACTGAGTATATCAGCCACTTGGCCATAATACAATTCTACCACCTCCCCTAGGATCATTTTGCTGTTCATTAACCTCTATCGAAGACGATCCTCAAAACCTATTGGCCAAAAATGGATTAAAAATATATTCTTCAATGTTTCCGAATTTTAAAATTGATCCACTAGTTGGCGGTTGTACCATTCAAACATCATGTCTTTTAAGGTTGCTAGCAACCAACATAACCAAATATCTTTGGTTCTTCCATTATTGGCTATACATGCTGTCAAAAATTGAGACAAATGTTGATCGAGATCTGTACCCGAAAAGCCCCTAAAAGTAGGTAATGGAGCTACGCTTGTTGTGCGATCGCTCATGTCACCTATTTATACTTCTATTCAAACCGCTGGACTACTTGTCGCCATTGAAGAAGACAATATGCTGCTTAATCTCTTATTAAAATTACCACTATTTTTTCTTATTATCTTTTTCAAACTTTTCAACCTCCTCAATTTACTATTATTATCCTTAAATAAGTTTATTAGTTGAATTGGAGGTAAAAATGACGAATTTTGAAATACGCTGAATTGGCCCTTATTGACAAGTAATTTATGTCATTCTACGAAACCAATTTTTATAGAATCTGCAGTTTCCGCTATTGGAAAGGTACCCAACGGAGTACCCAATTCTTTTGTGTTTCCTCCACTTATAGTTAACGAACTCAAGAGATACATTGGGCTATTGACAAAATTTCCTACGAGTGCTCTTGGCAATTTTTTTAACGGTATATATGTCTGAAATATTAGAGATCGATCAGCTTCTGGATATGCTCAGATATGTCGACAGGCATGCAACCATGGCTTAATCCAACTTTATCGATGCTTCTTTTTTAACTTGCATTCTTGCTTATTTTGTAACGATTCTCTTGCTTACGCTCTCTCTTGTCTTTCTTTCAATTAGCGTATTTTCTTTATTGTAATGTTCTCATTCGTAATAACCATAATCTTTCATTATATATTGCTGAATTTGCTTCCTATTGCCCAGCTACTCATCCGGCAATTAATTCCTAATACTCAATGCTATTGTCATTCCTCGGCAGTTGTGCCAAAATGTGATTGTCGTTTTACTTATTCTACAATCCCTTCCAAAATAAACATGTATAAGGAAATTCGAACACAGGGAAAGACTAAGCATATGAGCTTTACTTATTAGGATTACACAATTAATTGTATTCCAAACCACTAAAACACTAAAAAACACTACAATGCTTCCTCCCAGTAACAATACTCTTTTATCAACTGATAACCACAATGTGCAACCCTGGACTTTCAAAAGACCGCTCAAAACTCAATAAATTATATCCAATACCAGGAATAAAAAACTTAACTCCAACCAATCTAAATTCATAGAATTCCTGTAATCACAGACTTCCTCTGTCGAAACACACATACATAACTCTCAATAAATAAAAATTATAATCTTCTATCTATAATCAATCTTTCAATAACTTCTCATATAATTCAATCACTCAGTACTCCAATTATATAATCAATAACTCATAAATCAATCTTTGATTTATTCCACAGACTCACTTCTCAGTATTCAAAAACTATCTATTACTCTTCAACAACAAAGATAACAAAAAAAAAAAAAAAAAAAAAAAAAAACAAAGAGGAAGCACCAAGCTTAATCTTGGCTCATGACTATCATAATCTGGCCTTCCAACCAACTTCTACAACTCTTATATAATTGCTACTAATTTCCAGATCCTAACTGTAATCATATAATTAACTACTTTAAATAAATAAATCAACCATCTATCCACCTAAACTGACTATTCTATGGACTATTAGTTTATTTTATCAATATCTTACAAAAACGAACTAATATCTATTCTACACTAACCTATTTCAGTAACACTTAAATCTAAGACTTCTTCTACCTTCAATTTATTATTATTATTTATTTCTATGATAGGAGGTAGTATTTATCTTCTTTTCAAGATATTTATTATCTTATATGGCTCAAAAAAAGACATATGGAATACAAGCTGGATCTTCTTAGATTTTGGTAGATTTTATCAATAAATAATATAATTGACTTATTCACTAATAAGAAAAGGTCCAAACTTACAATAGCCCAACTTGTCACAAGAACCAGTAGTCTTAATATTGCAATGAAGTAGCCATTCCTTATCACCCATATTGAATTGTGGTTGTTCTTTGCAATAGATATATGCATTGAGTTTTTTTCATTCTTAAGCTCCTTTTAACTGTGCCTTGATTGTTGCATGTAGTTTTGACAAATGATTTACCAAATCTTTTGTTGCAGGATTATTAATTTTAGAGTTTAAGCTTGATCAAATGAACCTTAGAAGGTAATTAATATATTAGACTATAATGTTTAAAAAATCATAAAAATTATATACTTGACTTGTTGTATTTTATTAGATTAACTATATTTATTATATCATTTATTTATTTTTATTTTAATTAATTAATTAATTTATTTATTTATAATTTAAATATCCATATTAATTAATATTGAATTTTAATCTATGTACAATAGAATCAAATTGAATTTAAGTGAGGGGAGAAAAAAATTGCTTACATTTTGATGCATTTGCCAAGAGTGTCTCTTTTGGTATTTGTTGCTTAGAACATACTTATCTTAATTATTAAAACTATTAGTTTTCTTTTTCAATTATTTAAGTTTTGTATTATTTAAGCTTTTCTTGTTTTTTGGAAGTTGAAGCTGGAAATATTTTGGAGTTGTGATAGAAAGAGCATGGTATGAAATAAATTTTCTATCTTTTTTTTTAAGTTAGCTTTCAATTCAAAATATTTTTATTTTAGGTAGTAGTTAAAGAGAGAGGACAACAGGACTTGTTGTCTCCAAGTATAATCTAAACTCTTTCTATCCTTTTGTAGTATAATTGAACAACATCCATTATACAATCCAAATTTTTTTCTACTCTATTTTTTTTTATGAAAAAAACTTGGTATATTGTAGATAGGTGCTATTTTAATTTATAGATATTTTATAGAAAGTGAAGTCAGATTAATAGTTGACATGAATTTCTTTTGTTATTGAGCACATACTTGTGGGATGTGATGACCTCAATGAGGCAAAGTTGAAAGCAATAGGTTGCCTTACATGTTGTCTTTTTTTCCGTCCATTGTCATTTTTGTAGTTCAATCCTATATAACAAAATTAATAGAGAATTAAACAAAATTGTGCTCCTTAATTTAGAAATTGTTAGTAGAAGTGTGGAAGTTGAAAGGTAACTTCGCTTACCTATAGTTTGTAAAGGCTTAGGTAGGCATTCATCTTCTACCATATGTACTACATCTAAGTAAAGGGAGTATTTTTTTTGTGAATACATAAATTATATAATTATTAAACTAAGTAGCAAATAATAATAATAATAATAATAATAAAAATGAATAGAAATCTGATCATTTAATCAAAAGTTAATTCTTCAATGTACCACATTGTGGAAGAATAGAAGTAAAGTGAGATTCTACTCAATACCAAGGAAGCTAGCTCCAAGCCTTTTGGTGATCTTCTTCTATTCTTGGGAATTGATTTACTTAGGGAGCTAAGAGGTGTATAAGTCCTACCAATGGATCTTAATTGGTGGATTGATTAAAAATATAGTATTGAATAATTTAATGAGAAAAATACTAAGATTAAAGAGTTTTTTTAAATATTTAAATAATTATTTGAATTTAAAAGTATCTATAAGTATAAAAGTCTTATTAGAAGAAAAGTTACAAAAATAGAATCTTAGTAAGTCTTGGAGGCAATTATCTTAGTTGGTTTAGTATTTTTACTCATTATTGAATATTAATGATTAGTAATGGAGACTAATTTCTATATTGGCCTCATATCTATATGTATTACTTAAAAAAATCCTATCAATGATTAGTTAATAGTAAAAAGAAGCATAAAAAAGAACTTCATATCTTTTAAATTATATATGTAGAAAATAAGATTTTTAGTAAATTTAAATTTATTTTATTATTATAAAATCACCAAAATAGAAAAATATAGCCTTATATGGATACTAGTATTATATAAATATTATTTGATATTTTATAATTTATTTAGAATTTATTTAGGATTTTTTATGAATTTTTACAGAAACTTTTAAAACCTTGGTAAAATTGAGTTTTATCATCTTGAGAGCTACTATGAAGAAATGAAGTAAGATTTGAAGACTATATAAGATTTCTAGGCTAATTAGGTATTTTTGAACACCGTGGTGAAGTCAAAAATACAAAAAAAAATAATTTTACTAGTAGAAAATAGGAGGACCAACAGATAGAGTAGTCCTTGTAGGAAGAGAGGTGCACAATTCTTACATGGGTTGTAGCACCTTAGGTATAGGTAGGAAGATAAGACTAAGGCCTCAAGGCGTCTTTGGACGACCAATATATACTAATTTTGAGCCTTGGTGAGGCTCTAGTTTCTGATTTCTTAAGTAAGTTATCATTGAGGTAAATATTATTCACTTAACTTTTCTATTATTTATATTCTATCTTTAATCTATTATAACTTACTCATAGTAACTTGGAATTATATGAGTTTTATGTCATTGAAAAGATAAAAAAATTATCTATTTAAATATATTTTTTAACTTTTAATTTTTATTTTTTTTTGGATAAAAATCTAGTAAATAGACTATAATTAGTTTTATAGTATACAATTGCTTGATTGTACTTATTTCACTTATTTTTTGTTGTTCTTTTTTTATTTTATTTTATTGATACTTCTACTTTACACCACCAATTAAAAGTAATTCTTAATTGACGCCATCTTATAATTTGGAGTGAGGGAGAAATTTACCCTCACAAGATGAAAAGCTAGGTTGAAGCCAATCTTGTTCTACATTGTAAAGCAATGAGCCCTTTAAGCGAAAGAGAGTGACTAAATAACCATGTATGGGGCAAGGACGGTTATTTCTTCTCTTCCAAAGTAAATCAACACTTATGTAAGAGCAAATTGGAGACAATAAAAGAAACATGTACGGTATCTTGAAGCCTTTAGAATGCTAGATACATCAATCTATAATATTCCACATAAACCTAGTCTTATTAGTAGAATACTCTAACAAACCACTAGAAAAAAAAAAAACTACTAGGTCTAAAATTTCTATCAATCAAATCCAAATAGAACTAAGCCAATTTGAAGAATTTGTGGAAGTCTAGTTAATAGATAGAATAGAATTAGATTTAGATATTGTTGATCAATAAATAAAAGATGTATTAAAATTATTACATCTTGATTTAGAGGTAGTTCAAGAAGAATAGGGATTTAGACCTATTTAACTTTTAATAGATCTTGGAGGTAGAGCAAAGTAATGCCCTCACAGTCTTATTTGCCTTGAAGTAAAAAAATGGTGATAAAATCACCACTTGCATTAGACGATTCGTATTAGTGGTAACCAGATTTGTTGATACACTTCTCACCAATGACACCTTAATCTATTTCTTTATTCAAGGATTTAACAATGAAGGTACCATTTGGAAAATTTTAAAGGGCTGCCCTACAATTCTACCAAATGCTAAAAAAATTTCTAGAATAATAGAGCAAATTGATAAGGAATAAGAAAGGATGTGGAGGAAAGAAGATCAAAGAATCTTTAGTTTTATACCAATCCATGCTCAAAACATGCAAACCATTGAAGAACCATTGTATGATTCTACTAGTATTTATTTCTATCTAAAAGGATATTTTTCACTACCTTTAGATATTAGAGCACTATCTATCTTTACAGAGAAAATGTATCCCAAAAAAAAGATAAAGTAGAAAGAAGAAATTAAAAATAAAATTTTTCAAGTTCAATAAAGATTTTAAAATCAAAATTTTCAACAAATTAAAATAAAGATAGAATAGATGTCTTTATTGATAAAAAATCAGAACCTCAACAAAACACCACCACCTATAGAGTCTGGTAGGCATGCCTCAAATTTGTAGTATACTAATTGTAGCCAACTAGACCATACTGGACAATTTTGCACAATGATTCATATACAACAACAACAATTTGGAAGACAAAAATTTATTATTCTTTCACATAGAAACCAAGTCAATATTGGATCTACCTTCCAATAACAATATCATGATTCATCTAATGAAGGTCTTAAGAGTAAATTGAAGTAAAGATATGAGATTTATAACGTGTGTGATAAAAGACATGCATCTAATAACTGCTAGGTAGAAAATCAAGTAGTTTGTAATAATTGTGGCAAAAACCATCCTATTAAAGTATGTAAATAATCAAACTAAGTTATATCTCTAAATCTTCTATCAAATAACTATCTTAGATAAGTCTAAGATAATTTGAAGGGAGCAATGTAACTTCAATATGACAATAACTTAAAGCCTTTAAATTTGTTCTATGATTATCAAAATAATTGACAAATTCAACACCCTCCTTCTAGCCTATAAAAAATTGGTGGTATAATTCCATTAAGTGGGATCCATGGTCAAATTTAAGACAATCCTCAAAACAACAATCAAACTAGCGAAGATATTAGATTTCTAGAAACTTCAATTAAATCTATAATTATATAACTTCAAATTCAAAGTTATCAAGGCCAATCATCCTCCACATATTCTAATTTTATTTCAAATGAGCCACAAGTCAAAGAAAAAAAAATTTAATAATGGGAGTTCTTGCCTTGGCAGTTATGACTAAGTCAAAGATTGCCAATCAAAACTTGATAGTTATAGAAGACACTTCATTGGAAGACTCTCGGCATCTATCTAAGTTGGATAGGATAATTAAAACCATAATGATTGATACTAAAGAAGTGAAGGTTCTACCACAGAAATTAGAACATGAGACAGAAGAATTATTATTTCAAACTAAAGATGGAGTTGAACTATATAAAAAATCAATTAAAAGAAATCGGAAGGAACTTGAACTTCTTGATGTGGTAGGAAATCCACTACATAGGAAGATTAGAAAAGTGGTAGATAAATCTTATAAGTTGTAGACTGATTTGAAAAAAATCAAAAGAGACATCACCATAGCTTAATTATTAGAAGTTTTTTTAATACTAAGAAAGGCACTTAAGCAAAGCATCTCAATTAAGAGGCACCAGAGGTCCAAGATTAATATTGCTGCTAGTATTCAAACATCTAAAATTCCATTTGATCTAAAAGTAATGGAAATAAAAGTCTTGTTGGTAGATAAGATTCTGCCTAAAGTCTTGGTAAATAGAGGTAGTAGCTTAAATATCATGTTATTACAAAACATAGAAAAATTAGGCTTGAATATCATTGAATCATCTTTATTTATCATTAATATGGCAAATCAAAGTCCAAAAGAGCCACTGGGCTTGATTTAAAATTACAAGGTAGTTATAAGAGGTAAAAAATACTTTCTTACCTTCTATATAATTTGAATACATTCAAATAAGAATATATTTTTTTTCTTTTTAGGTCATCTATGGTTGAGGGCCACCAATGTAATTATAAAATAGGAGGGTGCTAAACATCATATTTTATATGGATCCCTTAATAATTGTACTAAGATTTTTATCTAATCTAATTGAATATATCATAAAAAAGATTATAGTAATTCTTTAGAAGAAGATATATATAGACCACCTATGATGGAGAGATCAAAAAAACAAGTTAGATTTATCCTTCTAAAGTTCAATTTAAAAATCCAAGCCACTAATTTAAACTTGACCACCATAGATTTTCTAGGCCCAAGGTTGTATGACTGAAAAGATAATAGAGAATTTGTCCAATGATTAATGAACTACCTTAATTCTATCAAAGAGTATTTGATAAACTTTTTAGAAGAGTTCACAACCTATCAAGAAGAAGAGAACTTAGATTTAACCACATTAGTAGATGACATTTAATATGAAGATTTTTTTTATTTATATATAGATGGTACTCAAGTCAATGACCTAAAGTTATCAATGGAAGAAGAAAAGTTGAATCCACCTCTTCACTTTAAAAGAACCTTAATTAGAATAACTACTAGTAGTAAAAGAACAATCTATCCACCAATTATAAAAGATTGGTATAGAGAATCCATTGAACAACCACATATTCAAGAAATAGATTGAAAAACTTTAGATGTCTCCTATAATAGCAAAGAACCAAGACTCATCAAGATTGTTTCTCAACTAATAAGCAAAGAGATGAGCCATTATAAGTCTCTAATTATGGAGTATAGAGATAATTTTGCTTGATCTTATATAGATCTCAAGAAAATTCATCTAAAAGTAGCTCAATCCAAAATTCTTCTACTACTTGATTCTATTCTAAAGAGGCAAAAAGAACATCAAATGAATCTTGTTCTACAACTCATAGTCAAGGCCAAATTGGAGAAGTTGTTACAAGTTAGTTTCATTAAATCTATAGAGATAATTGATTGGATTATTTTTTATGATATTAGTAAAAAAAAATGAAAAGCTTTGAGGTTTACATTTTATTGATGACTTTAGCACTCAACCTGCTAAAATAGATTACCTTGCTTATCTTTGAGAGAACTTTGATTATACTAGATATGCGGAGATAGCCTTCAATCTAGATAAGTTCTTTATTACAGTATAACGTGAGATTTTACTAGACTATGTGGTTTTTAAAAATAAAAGAAAGTTCGATCTAAAAAAAGTAGAAGTAATTATGAACCTTTAACCTCCTTCAATTATAAAAGAAGTATAAAGGACCTTAGATCATGTGGATTGGTATTGAGAGTTTATTCATGGTTATGCCAAAAAAGTCTTTTTTATAGCTAAACTTCAATAAAAAACTATCAAGTTTAAATAGAGCAAAGAATGTCAACATGCATTTGATCAATTAAAAAGAAATTTTAATTCTTATCCAATATTGAAACCACCAAATTGGAGTCAATTATTTCATGTGTATTGTGATGCCTCATCAATTATAGTAAGTAGTACTTTATATCAATCATCAATTGGAAAAAGAAGAAACTATCCTATTGCTTATATGAGGAGATAATTGAATGCAGCTAAAAAAAACTATTGTATAACCAAGAGAGAATGTTTGGCTATGATTTTCTCGGTAAAGAAGTTCCGTCATTACCTTCTGTTGAATCTAGTAGTCTTTTTTGTAGACCACATGGCCATTAAATAATGTGTTATTAAATTATTAAGTGGTTTGATTATTGTCAATAAGGTGGATTTGAGTAGGAGGATAGCTCGATGGATTTTGCTATTGAAAGAATTTGACTATATCACAAAGTATAAGTCCAATAGAATGCGTAATCAAGCAAACCATTTGTCATGGTTGTTAGAGAATCTTAATCCTACATCCTTGGATCATAGCCTTGTAGATGAATACTTTGTGAGCTAAACTAAACCTCCACTAATTGGAAGTTTATTCTAACTCACAATAAGTGAATTAACTGTATGAATTTAAAATAAAGCTATTATTTAAATTCTAATCCACTTATTACTTGTCCTTCTTAAAACATCAAGTTATTAATCAAATCTTCTAATATTCCTCACATTCACAATGATAATTCACTCTTTAATTTCATAAAAAACAATTCCTTCTTCTACTTCTAATTAGATAACTTTTTTAAATTTTTTTATTTAATTTAATCTTATTATTATTATTATTATTATTATTATTATTATTATTTTATTATTTTATTAGGTCATTTTTATTGATTTTTAATATTTTATAAATTTATCATTTTTTAAAAATATATAAATTTTTACTTCTTAATTACCTAATGATAAAATTAATTAATTAAGTTATTATCCTTAATCTATAGTAACTATAAATTTTTTAAAGGTTGGATTAAAAATTAAAAATTAAAGTTAAAAGTAAAGTTTAAAAAGTAAAAAGTAAATAAAAAAGAGAAGATTAAAAGTTAAAAATTAAAGCCAAAAATGAATATAAAAGTTATAAGTTACTGTAAAAAATAAAATAAAATAAAATAAAAGAAAAAATAAATAAAGAAAGGTACAAGCATAAGTACCTTGACAACGCCCAAGGATTGAAGGAAGTACCCCCTTTTTACTCCAAAAATCCAAAATTAGCTCCAAATCTAGTGATTTTTATTGTGTTGGAAATTTAACTTCAAGGCGTTCTTGTTTCACAATTTTTGTAGCAATCTAATACCTGAGCTGCAAGCAATGTTTCTTCAAAGTTGGGTCATTGGAACTGCCGCTGCAGCCGACCCTCTTTCACTCAAAAATTTGTTAAAAATTCATAATTGCTCTAAATTTTAATGCAAATTGCACCAATGGAAGCTCAGCTTGAAGATGCTTGGACTTCCAAAATTTCAAAATGATTCCATTCAATAGCACTGAGGAATGCCTTTTCAAAGTTGGATTATTGAAACTACTAAGGTAGCCGCCCCCTTTGCACTAAAAAATTCACCAAAAATTCAGTTCAATTCCAAATTGAGCAAGCTTTAATTCGTTGAAAATTCAATAATAAGAGCTATGTGATGAAAAATCTTCACTTAAAAATCATAAAAAACCACAAATTGATTGGGAAAAGTTCAAGGCCCTTCAAACCCTTTTGACTATGGAAATGGTTAGTGACCATTAATTGCAAAGGAGCACCTTTTAAACCACAACAAGTACCATCCATGATACAAAACCAATGCTTATATATTCCTTAAGTTCACAATGAGATCTAAAATCAAGAAAGAAGCAAAAAAATAAGATTAGGATTAGGATTGAGACCACATGTTGGTATAGTTTCGCCCTCATTAAAAAAAAAGAGAGAGAGAGAGGCTTGGAAAACCACTCTTGTACAATTGAATGGTGGCTTGTGGAAGGTCGGCCACATCTCCACCCTTGACCTCTAAGATTTCTAATATAGATCTATGATCTTCCTTCATCCAAGAGCTAATTTCGTGACCAAGGTTGATGGCTCTTGTAAGTGGGAAGAAAAAACTCTTTTTGATAAATCTAACTTAACCATTGTGTTTAAAACACCTTTTTATACTAAGATTATTTACTCACATGCATCAATCTATGCTTCTTTGTAACTTTTATGAAGTTTTTTACTTACACGGATTTAGGCAATATTTGTAAAATTCTTCAAAAAATGAAAATTTCATTTCTCTAATTTTACTTTAAAAGAAAGGATGTTGATCTTATTTTCTTCACTCCACATGGTGCATTTGATGCCTCCATTGCATTTGAAAAGCTTCCATAAATTAGAAGAATCGCTTTGTTGCTTGGATTTGTTGAATTTGAAAAAAAATCTTCAAATCCATCATAATTAAACATAATTAGATTTTTTTTTTCTTTTTTTGACATCAAGTCTACTTCTTTTGTAATTCTTCTATTATTAGCTAACTGAAAAAATATAGTCTTTCTAGTTTCTTCTTACTAAATTCTATCTTAGATTATATTCCGCTACTAGCAATTTATTTTCTATTTTTTCCTAAAATTCTAATATTAACTCATAAAATTTATATTTTAAGCACAATAAGTATATTTTTTATACTAAATATAAAAATAAGTCAATTCAATGGCTCACTTACCTCTTTACTATCTCATCTACTCTAGTGTGGAACTCCCATATCATCCAATTTTTGATAATTCAAGAATTATTGATGAACCTATTTAAGAATAAACGAAGAAAAATTAGAGTGAATAGTAGATATTTTATGGTGATAGAAAATAAGTTATACTAGAGAGGAATAAATGGCATTCTTTGACATTGTGTAATAATTGAAGAAATACCAACCATTTGAATTGTATATCATAATAGTACATACGAGGATTACTTTTCTAGCATGTTAATAGGCCAAAAGGTACTTCGGATTGGTTATTACTGATCCAATATGTTTAGAGATATCCATGATTATGCAAAATGATGTAATGCATGTCAATAATTTGTAAGAAATAACCTTTATATAAATCTACGTCTTAAAATGTCATTGCCATTAGTTCCTTTTGAAAAATGGAGAATTTATTATATTAGAGAAATTTATCTTAGTTCTTCTAGTGGTAAGAAATACATCATTGTAGCCACCAAATATCTAACCAATTGAGTTGAGGCCAAATTAGTAACGACAAATGATGCTAAAACTGTAGTGAACTTCCTATTTGAATAAATAATCACTCGATTTGGTTGTCTCAAGATATTGATTAGCAATAGAGGCTGATACTTTTTGAATAAAGTAATGGAAGGGATTACAAAGTGGTTCACAATTAACCATCGTAAGACAACATCCTATCACCTCCAAATCAATGGCCATATAGAAAGAGTAAATCAAATTTTTGTAAATATCTTATGAAAAACCATAGTGGATTCAAAACGAGATTGAGATATCAAATTCTCTGGTTTCTTGTAGGCTTATAGAACCACCTTCAAGATTACTATCCAAGCTACATCTTTTTCTTTGATCTAGGGATTAAAATCTATTTTACCAATTGAATTGGAAATTCCATCTTTCTAGATTGCCATCAATGAAAGGCTCTCCTATAATGAATCCTTGAAGGATCACTTAAAATAATTAGAATAGTTAAATAAAATATATAAGGTGAGTATCCAACATATAGAGGCTATTCAAAAGACGTATAAAAGATACAAAAATTAGATTCTTCAACTTAGCATGTTGGTTCTACTTCAAGATGCTAGGAAGCTTGATTTTTTAGGCTAATTTGATGTACTTTGATTAAATTCCTATCTAATCAAGGAAGTCTTTTCTAATATTTTTTTTTACTATAAACTTTAAATAGAAAAGAATTTTTAACTCGTACTTTTAAAAATAGATATAAGAAATATAAAGCTTAATGATTAAATTGTTACTACCATCTTGTATTTATCAATCATTTATTAAAATTAGATGTAGAAATTTTTCCATGTACATACTCACCATGATTATAAAGATCTTAGAAGTTTTAATATTTTAAGTTGGTCTACAACTTACTACTATTATAAAATTTACAATAATTTTTAAAAACATCTACCCATAGATATAAGAAGTGAGTTGAAATGGAGATTATATCCAAATAAGTTTAGAATTAAATCCTTGTGAGTTTTCAAATTGGTGCTATCATAATTGTAAGCTAGTTAGTAAATAGGAAAGAAACCTATAGGATGGATATGGTAGAATCCTTCTATGCAGGTGTGCTTAGATCAATTTATACAACTTTCAAGAGATCTTTATTTATATTTATACTAATACAAGCTAATTCTAATATTTTAATTCAATAAATTCTAATTTTTCTTAAAATTCTATCATTCTTTGGTCCAAATTCACTATGATGAAGGCGGAAGGCAGATTTGTAATGTTTTTTGGCTATGGATTCAAACTAATTCCATCCAAAGAGAATGGAATTTTGTCTACATTTTTTTTTATAGGCCCAAGAAACTTTGATTTAGGTGGAAAAGTATGATTCCAATTCTCTTCTTGGTTGTAACCATAAATTAAAATTTTAAAACCATGAGGTTCAATAGATAAGACAATTAACACTTCTATTAGTAGAAAACTTTGAGTTATTCTCCTCTTCTAATCATTGTATATGGTCACCATGTATAAGCACAATTAATAGCTACAATGATTATTTATTATCATTTTTGTGATTTATAACATATTTTTATTAATCATAATTCTAATATAATTAACTTATAGATAAAAATTAGTTTTTTTAGTTAATTATGATTTTATTTGTATTTTTAGGTTATTAAAAAGGATTGAATGATTATTAAAAATTCTAAAAATAATAAGTTTAGAAGATCTATGATTCTTTTTTTGATTTTATTTAAATTCTTTTTTAGAACTAAAATTAGAATTTTAGTAGAATTTATTTTTTAAGTCTTAGAAATTATATCTTGAATTAATCTACAATCTTATTTTTCAACTCTAAGGCTAATTTTTAATTTGACTATGGTTAAAAAATCCCTTAAGTCTAATTGTTCTATCTTTTTATTTAATTTTTAAGTTTTTTTTTATGCTTAAATTTCATGCCATAATTTAAATGGAATAAAAATATAAAGTCTAACTATTAAATTATTGATGATTTCTAGAAGATGGAGGTGAGCTAATTTTTGTAGTATAATTCCTCTCTTAGTGATTTTAATAACTATTTGGAATTGAAAATTGGAGAAAAAAAAAAAAAAATCACAAGTGTATTAATTCAAGGCCAAATTGCAATTGGTCTTGGATTTACTAAGAGTTTATATTTAAGGAAGTCTAAATTAAAGAATGGTGATCATGATGGCTTTGATGGCAAGAACCCATACTGATTTCCAAGTAGATTGAAAAAAATTAGAATTATAGTTGAAACTTAGAATTAAATTAGCAAATTAATTAGTTCTTGTCATTTAGAACTCGGATTTGGACTTATGAATAGACAATTATAGAATAAAAATATATTTTAGAAACATTGGTGGTATTAGTTTTAGCAAAAAGGTGTTAAATTTGAATTATAGGCATTTTCAAACTTAAAATTGGATTTAGGCTTAGAGTGTGTGGATCCTTGACTTTGGTTAGGAATTTTTTGATTTGGATGGTGGAGATGTGGTTGCCACCTTTGAACCTCCTCCGACCTAGTTAAGAAGGCTTGGATGGCCGAGCTCCCTCTCTCTCTATTCCTTTTTGTAAGGCGATGCCCTACCAAATTGTTTCTAGGCTTTTAATTAAAGGAATTTTCTCCCATCTTATCATTGCCTTGCTATATTTTTCTTCAATCATTCAATTTTTTATGCTTTTGAGTAATATTTGGTATTCATATTTTTCTGATTACCAGCTTTTCAACGATATAAGCTACAAGTAATTTGAAGCTTGGACGGATTTTTGGCGAATTTCCAAGTGGCAGGGGATCTATTGTCCTTGGCAATATGAAAATATCAACTTCAAAAATTTGTAACTCGGTGACCTCTAACTCAACTTTAATGTGACTTACTATAATGAAAAAAATTTAAAATCTTCTTTATTAGAAAATTTGAGTCACTAACTTCTAAGTTATAACAAAAAATTTATGATTTTTAGAGTTAGGATAGATCTGCTGTCTTAGCAGTTTAGAACAATTAAATTTGAAAAAAATTTAGCTCAATACCTACTGATTTTTTTTCATTGAATCTTATTTTGAAAAGAATATTACTAAGTATAGTTATAAAAAAAATTAGATTTTTTAACTTTGAATCATTAATCAACTTTTGGTGAATTTTTAAATAGAAGGGATCTGCTACCAAGGCACCTCAAGTGGCTCTACTTGGAAAAAATCATGTCTCAAGCATTTTGGATTGGATTGCCACGAGAGTTTAGAAAGTAGAAGCATGCTAGAGTAAACCTTGATCACACCAAAATTCACATGCATTGGAGTCTCAAAGAAGTTTTGGTGAATTTTTGAGTAGCAAAGGTGGCTGCTTATAATTTGACATACTAATGATATGTTATTGTTTTCTTCTCCAATCATCCTCTAATCACATTCTTTTAGCACCTAATCTACTATATTAATTCTTATTTTTCTAATTATCATTAATTAATATTATTTTATAATTTTTAAGAACTTTTCTCTCATTCTAATAATTAATGATAAAGTTTTATCTTTTCATCCATCTTTATCTTTAAAAGATAAAAGAAAAAATTAATCCTATCTTTTTATTTTTATCTTTTATTTTTAATCTTAGTTTATAAATTTTACTTTTTATCTTCAAATTTTACTATGGTTATTTTAAACTTTTCATTCAACTTTTAATTATCAATTCTAACGTATTTTATTTAATTTAATTTTATTTTTTATTCATCATTTTCAGAGTTTAAGCTTAATCAAGTAAACCTTAGAAGGTAATTAATTAATTAGACTATAATATTTAAGAAATCATAAAAATTATATACTTGACTTATTGTACTTAATTGAATTAATTGTGATTATTATATCATTTATTTATTTTTATTTTTATTAATTAATTAATTTATTTATTTGTTTTTTATATTTATGATTTATGTGCCTATATTGATTAATATTTAATTTTAATCTAAGTACAATAGAATCAAATTGAACTTAAGTGAGAGGAGAAAAAAACTGCTCACAAAGAAGATTAAATTTGGAGTTTTTGATGAAGCTTTGGATAGAGCTTCAAGTGGATTTTCTACTAGCAGACAAGGCATATACTTTGATCCAAATCCTACAAATATGTTTTAAGTATTTACATTATTTATACAATAACAACAGGGCAATGATTGCAAAGAGGCTTTGGCAACTAAAGTATTGTAAGCAATGGTTAATAATATTGATAAATTTAATAGAAGGGATATTTCAAAATATTTGAGGTGTTATGTATAAGAAATGAAATTGAATGTGGTTTCCAAAAAGAAGATGATTGAGATATTTGAACTTACTATAATATCAAAGATAAAAAAATATGTTTAATTAATTATGGAGCATTTTGGAGATTCATAGATGATATTTTTACATGCATTAAGAGACAAATATTTTTTTAGAAGATAGTAATCATGTTACCAAGAAATCATTTTTTGAATGAGTTGAGCGGCCCAATAAGAATTTATAAGCTACAAAGCTTTTGAGAGAATTTGAGAGACAATATTTTTAATTATCAATGATGAAAAAATTAACTATGGAGCCAAAGAAGGTTGAATTGTTTCTTTGAGCAACTGACGGATAATTATAAGAAAAGTTGGAAATTCTTCTTAATGATAAAGAAGAAGATGAAGGATTGACAATAAAATAAAAAAAATTTGAAGATGTTGTGAAATTACTTGCAAAGATAAAAAAAAAAAAATGATAGGGTTAAAATTCAAGGAGTTGAATAAGCACCTAAAACTCAAGTATCTACTTCATGATCAATAGTATCTATTGTCTAATCTTTTAAGACTATATCAAAGAAAGAAGATATGGAATTTGAAGAGATTATATGTAGGATGTATGATCTTCTAAATAAACTTGTAAGACTTAAAAAGAAGATTCTACAATAAGTTTAAAGGCTATTTTTAAGCAAGGGTATATGCAAAGATATATTTGGAGTAATGATAATTCTCATTCTCAAAAAGATTGCAGTAAATTCAATGAAATAATGTATTAAGGTATTATTTTTTGAAAAGATGGAAAAGTAGCGTTGAAGGATATTCATAATCTTCTTCAAACTAACTTTAATAAAAAAAGATATGAAAGTATTGATTAAGGATTATTTAACTATACATGGGATTGTGGCAATAGAAGCTACAAATTATAGTATTAGAATGAATGATGAAGATAAACAAAATAAAATTTTCTAAAAAATATTGTATTAAGTAGACTTTGGTCTTCTGTTATTTCTACAATATATAAAAAAAAAGATGCCACGGGAAGTATTATTGAGAATTACTACTACAACTTGTGGAGCTACAAGTTAGGAGGACCCTATAGAAGTTTTGTCAATGCATACCTATATTGCTAAAAACCAACATTAAATATTAATAGAAGAAAAGAGGAAGCAAGATTTTGAGGACACAAGAGAAGAAAGTACTTCCAAGAAACAAATTTGAAGAGACAAGGCTCATGGAATGGCTTTACAAAAATTAGTGATGAAAGATGCTTTGACAACATTGAAGAAAAAATCAAAAGATATAAGAAATAAACATCAGTTGTTAACATACAAACTACTCTCTAATATTGAAGCATCAATAGCTTTAAAGGGAGTGCTTAAAGAACATATATTCAATGCTAAGGTTGAATTTACATTAAAGAAGATTTTAAAAATTTCTAAAAAAGAATTTTATGATGTCATTATTGAAAGTATTAAACAAAAGAGGAAACTAATGGAAGAAGTTGGATTGAATCATGGTATTGATGCACACGTATGTAAGGATAGACAATAAATTTGATAATTATTGCAAATAATTAGCAAATGAGGGAAGGAGTTATGATCAAAGAGTACGTTTTGATGATCAAAATAATAAGGATAAAAGAATTTCAAGTCATTATATTCAAAAGCATTGAGCTAGAGCAACTACAAAAGTAGTGGTGAAGGTTGGAAATATAGATGAGTCGATTGTTGCTTTAATTGATGACGGTTTAAAAATAAATCTTATGTCTAAGGATCTTTATATGAAATAAAGTTGGCCAATTAATATAGAACATAAATAGATAATATAAGTAGCTAATAATATATAAGATGATTTATATAGGCCTTATCCAAATATAAAAAATTTGAATTGATGATGTTAGAATGGAATAAAATTTCTTTATTTAAGATGCAACAACTTATCCTCTTATTTTGGAACAATCATATACTACTAAGATTCGGATGGAAATAAAGATACTTCATGATGGTTCAGCTTATGCATGAATTTGTAGTGAAGATGGAAGAAGGGCAGTACAATTTTTGATTGTGCCTCCAAAGCATGAGTGGAATTGAAAAAAATTGAGAAAAAATCTATTATCAAGAGTTATTGAAGAATTCAAGGATTTTTAGAGAGTGCCGCTATAAAGCAAGATTATAGAATTATTAAAAGAAAAATACTCTTACAAGATGTAAGTACCTTTGATACAAGATTTATTGATATTTTTGAAAATAGAAGTATCATATATAAGGCAATTGAAGATTTAAAAAGAAAAGAAAGAAAAAGATTGCTTGCCATTGAAAAAATATTATATAGATTAGAAATATTAGAAGATAATAAAAATATTATTAATATTTATAAAAAAAATAGATTGAAGGATCTTTTGAAATTAATTACATCTATTGGATTAGGTAATGATGATAAATTTATACAAATTCATTCAAGAGAAGTTTATAATATGATTGAATCTTTTCAAGTACTAAAAGTTATGGTTGAAATAAAATATAAGATAATTGATAAGAAAGTAAAATCCATTACTAGACCTTTGCTAAAAGATTCTAAAGAATAAATAGAAGAAGTATCAAGAAAAAAGAGCTTAAAGAATCTAAAGAATATTGAACATAAGTTTACTAAAGGAAATTTTGAAGAATTGAAGACTGATTTTGGTAGTTCTTCTTGCCAAAGGAAATTGTATACTTCAAAGAAATGTTGGCAAAAGAAGAAAAATCATTTGCCTTTGAATCTTATGAAATTAGATTAATAGATCCAAATATTATAATACCTATGGTTAATTTCACTATACCACATGTATCTTAGAATTTGAGGCCAATTCCAGTGCTAATAGCATATTTACCAAGCTAAGTGGAATTTTTAAAAGAGAAGATGAAGATGAAGATTTTGGAGCCTTGTTTTGCACCATATTCTTATCAATGGTTTATAATATGTAAAAAAAATGGATCATTTTGATTTATTCAAGATAAGTAGGTCATAAACTCAATAACTATATAAAATATAAGAATTAGACCAATAAAAGATGAGTTTAGTGAAGCATTTACAAGAAGGGACAATCTATTCAATAGATAATTTGTATTCAGGCTATGACCAATTTCAACTTGTAGAACAGAGTAGAAATATGAAAAAAATGAAAACACTATTTTAGTTGGTTAAAATGTATACTCTTTTTTAAAGTGCTACTAATTTAATTACACATATGATGAATGAGATGAATAAAGTCTTGAAGGATTTTATTCTTAAAAAGAATATACCTTTTTTGGATGATTTTTTTTATTAAGAGGTGCAAAGAAGAAGACAAAGATGAAACTAAAGAGAAGAGGAGGTATCACAAGTATATTGTTGATCATATATAAGATTGTAAAAAAATATTGACTCAATTTGAGGAAGTTTAGCTTACATTATTTGGTGTAAAATCTACATTTGGCATATATGAGGTTGTAATTATTGGGCATTTATATAGATTATATGGAAAAAATCAGATCTAATTAAAATTGATGCAATTAGAAGAATGAAAGAAGATTGCAGTAATTTAAACAAAGCTACGTAGGTTTTTAGATGCATGTATATTTTATCACATTTGAATTTTTTACTATATTTATATAGCAAATCTATTATATGAATTTTCATGTAAAAATTATTAAATTAAATAGAAAAAAATATAAATTAAAGTAATACAAAGATTGAAGAAATTATTGATATTACTTCTAAAATTAAGAAAAATTGATTATTAGTGGAATAGACCAATAATTCTAATAATGGATACTAATTTGATTACCATTAGATGGGCTATAATTCAAGTTGATTTGAATAAATACAGATTTGTAATTTGATTTGGAGCTAAGGTTTTAAGTACTCGCCAATGTGTATATTCACAAGTGAAAAGAGAATTACAGGAGATTATTTTAGTTGTGAACGTTGAAAAAGATTATTTTATAGGAGCAATGGTGATAATTAAAAAATAAATTACCTTTATTTGGAATGATTACTAATTTTATAATATCAAATATTATAATATTAAAATAGATTATTTATATCAAGTCATTAAATCCAGAGTTTAGGCATATTGCAAGAAAAGACAATTTGATAGCAGATATATTATCTTGAGTAAAATATGATGGAAAAGATGAGATAATTGAGGATTTTGATGATGTGGGTATAAAATTTTATTTAGTTTCACAATTAAATAAGGAAGATTATCTATTTCATGAAAAAAATTATAAAAAAGAATTATTAGATATTAGATTTTATTTGCACATATTAACTAAGCAGACTAATTGGTTGATTGAAAAATTTAAATAGATCAATAAAAAGGCATATAAGGTTATATTATAAGAAATATTTCTTTAAAAGAGGCCAAAATCAAATATTAGAATGCCACAAAAAATAATAGGTACTAAGAAAAATCAACAAATACTACTCAAGGAGTTTCATGATAGTCAATGGATGGGGCATAGAAGAATTTGGACTACTTTTGTTCAATTGAAGAAATAATATTGGAAGAAGAATATATATGAAGATGTAGCTTTGTTTATAAAAACTTGTATAACTCATCAAATGTATTCGAATATATAACATCCAAATGGTTTACATCTAACATATCTTTTAGCTATTCATTTTATATGGATTGTAGATTTGGTTATCATGTAAATGAGACTATGACAAATGAAATATTTAATTTTGGCTCATGAAAATTTATTAAACCAAGTAAAAGATATGGCATTAAAAATAAAGTCTACAAAGAGAAATTACAGGTTTTTGCTTGAAGATGTTATTTGTTGCTATGGATGTATGAAAAAGATTACTACAAATTGTGAGGAATTAGATGCATATGAAGCTTGTGAATTCTTTAATAGATGCAAAATTAAATTATAATTGACTACTACTTGTAATCTAGAAGAAAATACAAAGAATAAATATAGACATCCACTAATTATAAAAGCATTGATTAAAGCTTGCAATAGAAGAATAAAATAATGGCCTTAATTTTTATCTTATGTATTATGGATTGATCAAAAAATATATAGTTCAATGATAGAATATATGCTTGTGGAACCTATTATGATAGGTCAAAAATCTATTGTGCCAATTGAAGAACATAAGTCAACTTAAAATATGCTATTTTGGAAAGATGGATTAATAAAAGGTGAGTTGTTGGCTATTAGAATTTGATAACTTTAAACAAAGATTAAAAGATGTGGAACTAGTAATGAGAAGATTACAAAAGATTATGCTAAAAAAAAAATACTTGATTCGATAAACAATATTAATTGAGGCCTAGAGAAATTCAAGAAGGTGATTGAATACTTGTTTATGATAGAAGTTTAAATAACCAGCATAGTACTTTACAGAAGTTTTCAAAATAGTAATTTAGAACATATTTAATAACAAAAGTTCATGATAATGCTACATATTCATTAAAAGAGATAGATGGTATGAGGTTGAAAATACTTATTGCTGAGAAGTGAGTGAAGATTTTCAAAAGACGAAATAGAAAAATCAATGTGGAAGATCATGCTAAAAATATCAATATTTTTGAAGAAGATAATTATATTGAAATAGATGGTAAAAATAATAATGAAGGAATTGATGCAAAAAATAAAAAAAATGGTGTGATGCTAATTGTGACATATAATTTATTTGGCTCATATCGGAGGATACATAGGTTCAAAGATGGTAGATGTATTATAATACAATTATATGATAAAAATATAAATAAAAATAAATTTCTAACTAATATTTAATCATTTTAGTTCAATAATAATCTAATACATTTAAACATGGCTTTTATAAAAGTCTCTTAGTTTATTTTCATGTCTTAATAGCTAATAGATTAAAAGTTAATTAGTAATTTTATCTTCTAAATTATAGAATTATAATTTCAAACTTAAAAAGATAATAAATTGATAAAAATAGAATAAAAAAGATAAATAATTAATATGGTTGATACTAAGATTAAGTTGAGGATAGAATTGGATTAAAAAATTCCTAAAATAGGTTGGATTGATAGCTAGGGATGGTCTATTTTGGGACAAGGTCAAAATCAAACCTTTAGCCACTAAAATGGCCACCTATGGCAAAATATGGAGGCATTCAAAGATCAAAAATTGAGATTCATGATCTAGCTTTAAGCTTATTTTAGAAATAAAAGGCTTATTTTTGTGGAATTTGGAATGATTTTGTAATTATTGTTCAAAGCCAAGATTTATATCAGCGACTTGGAATTTATGTAATACAATTAGGACTAGTACTTTTGGCTAATTTGTGCAATTGGTATCACATCTATAGTTAAAAATTTGATAATACTTGATTGATTAGGTTTATTAAGTGTTTGTAAAATTTTGTATTAATCTAATAATGTAACTGAAAGATATTTGGATTTTGATACAAGAAGATATTAGAAGTTGGCAGTTTGGGGTTGGATAGGATTTCTATGATATCTAAAGATCTATCAATTGAATCAATGTGAAATTTGGCATGGTATTAGAAGACTTTAAGATCAAGCTAAATACTAATTTTAAATTGAAGTTAAAAATTATAAAAGAAAAAATTGCTACTAGAACATCTATATCAACTTTCAAGTTCATGGTTAAGTAATCTCAATACAGTTTTTGGTATTTTTCTCATAATTTATAAATTGGATTGAATTGAATTTTTCTAAGAATATAAAAGATTTATGGTAGAATTTTTGTACAAAATTTTGTACTAAGTAGATTGTTAGATTAGAAGTTATAGCTCACCAAAGCTCATTGCTTAAAATTAAGGCTTACAAAGAAAAATCAAAATTGCCTAATTATAAAAGTAATAAGATAATTGGAATTTATTCATGGTTAAGGTTACTAAAAAGAGTGCTTTTAAGTACTTTGTATTAACCTTAAGATTTTTTGAATTAAAAATTGAATTACATTCTTCTTATATGTGTGAAACCTATTAAGATTTTTTGGATATTTGTAAAACATAACTTCACCTTCCGCAGCCACGTGCCCGATACATTTCAAAAGAAGACAATATATATTACTATATTGCTTCACTTCTTGTTCTTCACCTCCTTTCTTTAGCCTCAAATTTAATTAAAAATACTTCTTTAATAATTAACCAAAAAATTAACTATTATAATAAGAAAAAAATATTCTTGAGTAGTTAACTTCTAAGTTATGGTTGAAGTAAGGCTCCCAATAGATGCACCATTTTATGTCAGCAAAATCAATTCACCTTAATTATGTTTGATAATCTGATGGAATAACTTCATTCATATAAGATTAAATGTCTTTTCTTTTTTAACCATTATTTAGCTATGAATTTATTTTATCAAATTTTTATTTATTTATTTATATATTTAATTTATTTATATTTAGTTTATTAATTTATTTTATTTATATTTATTATTATTATTTTATTATTTGATTTGATTTGATTTATTTATATATATTTTTTATTTTAGTTATTTAATTATATATTATATACATATATAATATTTTAATTAATTAATTAATTATTTAAACTATCTAGCAATCAACTTGTAAAAGTTTTCATATGCATCATCTTCTTCAATGAAAAAAAATCATACTAAAATATTGATCACAATACTATAATTGCTTATCATCACACCAAAAAACATCCATAATAACTCTTCCAAAATTTTTGTCTAACAACCATTAGGAATCAATTAACATCTTCTAATAATATGACAAATTACAACTAATCTACCATGATAATCAATTCTTAAGCCATGTCCTGCCTTCATTGCTACTAGATCATCTCCACATTTTTATAATATCACCACTTTAATCTCTTTTAATAGAAATGTCTTTACTTTGATGTCTCCTCTTAATGATAGTATAGCTTAGATCGGTCAATACCAACCTAGTGCAGCACCACCATTATCTCTCTTTCAATCCAGTTGAGCTCCTTTAAAATTTGTACCTCTTCCTTCTTCTAATCAGCAACCTTTTCTATTGATCTAGAGCTACTTCTATATACCATGACCAAAAACCTCTTTATGTCACAACCCTCATCTTCTTCTCCTTAAAATCTCTCACACATCTTATAAAATTAGATTAAAATTCAGTCTTCCATGTAATTGTAATCCAAATTGCTATTCTACCTAGTAATTTCAACTTCTTAATAAGCACAAATTTTCTAAGTAACATCCATATCTCAAATGAGATGATCTCAATTTGACTTCTTTGTCTATTGCCTATTATCTCTCTGTACTACTTTACCTCATTGCCTTCATTAATTTAATTGCATTCAAATTTTGGTGCTGTTGACTTTGTCTACCTAATATAGTTAACATAACTTCCCTAGTCTAAAACTGCCTAGACCAAAACTTATGCAGCCTAGATCAATTCAACAAAATAAGTTGTCAATTTGTGGATTTTTTTTTTTTTTTTTTTTTTTTCAAATCTCCTGACATACCTATATGAGAGATTGTTAGGAACTTTTTTAAAAGTCTTTCCATCTTTTAGCTAGAAATACAACTTGACATCTTTTTATAATAAAAAATAAATGTGGTATATATAGCAAAAGATGGCCCTTGTTTTGCCACATGCATGAAAGCTCTTGCACCTACCACTAAAGGTTTGGTTGTACTAGGCTTATATATTTCTACTTTTCTATCAAAATTTTGGATAAAACTATAAAAAAAGTTAAAGTTACAAAAAAATCTAATCTATTTAAAGATTATATTTTTTTAACTATAATAATCCTAAAATAATTAGATTAAAAGAACTTATCATATTAAATATTATTATATAATTATAATATTTAATTACTGCATCTAAAGAAATAATTTTATGAGTAATTTCTCTAGAAGATAATGAAAAAATATCTATAATTTCTACATATATGGATTTAGTTTTTTTAATAAAAGATTTTTTATTTTTTATTTTTTTTTATTTTTTTTTAAAAAATCTTTGTCTATAAAATAAATTGAGGCTCTTAAATCTAATAATATAAAGGCTTTGTGAATTTTAGATCCTAAACATACATCTATTATTGAACAAGGTGAAGGATTTGAAGAGAGAATATGACCTCTATTAGGTGTTGTACATGATTTTAATTGCATAGTTTCTATTGTACCTAGAGAAACTTATTTTCTAACACATTGTCTTCTTTAGTAATTGTATTCCTCATGTTGTGATTATGTTGTTTTTTTAAATAATATTGAATACTGTGCTTAGCTTCTCCATAATATAAGTATAAATCTTCTTGATGGTGTTGACTCTTTTCTTATTTAGTAAGGAATTTAAAATATATCATATCAATTTGTATTGATTTTAATCATGATAAATAAGTTTCTAAAAACTAAAAAGGTACCATCATTACTTAGTTTGTTCCTCTCTAACCAAGTCTTTTTTCTTGTTGCCTTTCAAATAATTGATTATCATATGCAATGGCTTAAATAATAAATTGTTCTAAAGATTCTACTACTGGTATTGTCAATAATAAATCTTTGACTTTATCCTTCAATCCATATCAAAATTAATTAATGAGGGCTTTTTCATTCCAATCCATATTATAAGTGAGGTTTAGAATTTAGTAGTATATATGATAGTTGATTTTCATCTTTGTTATAAAAATAAGAGCTTTGTTTCTATTATTCTTTTTCAATCATTTTTTCCAAATATGGCCATAAACACTTCTAAGAATGAATTAAAATCATAAAAGAATTATGAATTATTTTCCATCAAAGGTACAAATCAAGAAAGAGTCCTTTGAAATAAAAGTGCACTTAAGAACTCTACTTGAGTAAATCCATTAGAGTATTGGAAGAAATACAATCTTAGATAGAGCTTGAGTTGTAAAAATCTTCAAAATTTTGATCTTGTTCCATCAAACTTCTTAGGCATACTAATCTTTGTCCTTGTCAGATTTATAGAAATAAAACTTTCTAAATTTAGTTATGAGGTTGATTTACTTTCTTCTTTTAATTATGTAACTTCATGATGTAAAATTTGAACTTCTTCTATATGCATAGGATTAGTACTTCTATAGTTGGCGCTCATCATATATCAAATTTTTATCCTAAATATATTGATAGATTTGTAAAGATCAGTAATAGTTATAAATCTATTCTTATTTCTATCAAATATAACATCTATGATGTTTCATTTTTTTTCAAATAACTTAAAAAATCCACAAATTAAATTAAAAGAAGATAATTTGTAACTTTTAATATCAAATAAAAATTTCTACAAAGAAAGATAATCTGCTTTTTTTTAAGAAGATATCAATGTTAGAAAATTAAACAATTTGTTTAAAGGTGGATAATCTGCAACCTTCAAAATACAATAATAGAAGTGAGATAATCTACTCATTTCTAAAACAAGATAAAAATGATGAGTTAGGACTCTTTTCAAATTGTCAAGGATATAAAGCTTGAAAAAAGAAATCTTTAATATACTCTTATGTCACTCAAAAGAACTACAAAGTTACTCAATGATAGTATAGTATTAAACTAAAATAGCTATTATCAAAGACAAAAATATTAAAAAGACTTACAATAAGACTAAGAACTAGAAAGGCATTGACAAGAGTGAAGAAAAATTTATTCTTACCTTCATATATACTCTTAACTAAGAACTACATGGTAATGTTGTGATGCAATTAATTTAAATATATCAAAGTTATTAAGAAGGTAATTAATTTTACTTGTATAAAAGAAAGAAGATAATGCTAATATATTTATAAATTTGAATAAGATTTAGAATAAAAAGATGTTGGCTTGAATGGATTATTTGAGCATAAAAATATTATCTTTTAGCATAGATATTTAACTATATAGCAATTCATGGTAGATATTGAAAAAAAGTTATAGTAGAGGTTCTGGAATCAAGTAGGATATATATATTTTTTTTTTTTTTTTTTGCTAGAATTTTTGAGAGGAGAGATTCAAGAATGGTTCAAGGTTTTCTATGCCACTTCTTGTATTTTTATCTTTTTGTATTGATATTTAGAAGAAAGCTAGATTTGATTGTGAACTTCTTAATAAGCTATAGTATTTAAAAAATGGAATTGTGAAGAACGAAATCCAAGTAAATTTATGGAAGGAGGTTGTTGAAATTTTAGTCAACAAATTTTAAGATTGATTTATAATTTTCTATATCATTTATTGATTATTTTTTTTAATTATTTTCAATGAGCTAATCTTTACTTAGATTGAATTAATAATAAGTAAGTTATAGATATTTTAGTGAAAGGAGGTTTAGATTTGAGATTAGAGATAGGAGTTGATTACATCCTAATATAAAAAAGAAATTTATTTATAAATTATATCTAGCCTTTGGACTTCTTTTTATATTTGATTTCATTTGAAATAATATTGTACCTTTTTGTAATCTATTCATGGTCAAAGATCCTATATTTTCTTGAAAAAACTTACTTTCTTGACAAAAATTTGGTACTTCCATTAAAAGTATCCTTTGTAGAATTAAAAGTACAAATGGAGCATGTTGTTCTCGTTGCGTTCAAGCTTTAGTAGACCAAAGCAATTGAACTAATAGACATAGGTTTGAACATGGGAAAAGACTGGTTATATGAATTGGATCTGTTAATGTCACAATGGACTATATTTTGGCTATCTGAAATCAAGTATCAAACTACAAAACACCAAATCTTACTACTTCCATCTTAATTCAATCCATAATCCATTCTAAGATTATCAATTCAAGAATACTTCTCTCAATCACCATTCTTCATAAGTAAATAATAAAAAAATAAAGATATAGCACCAAGCTTACCCTGGCTTATGACTCTCAGTTTGGCTCTCAGCTTACGACTCTCAGTCTGGTCCTCGGCTTACGACTCTTAGTCTAGCCCTTGGCTTATGACTCTCAGTCTGGCTCTTGGCTTATAACTCTCAATCTGGCTCTCAGCTTACAACTCTCAGTTTGGCTCTCAGCTTACGACTCTCAGTCTGACCCTCGACTTATGACTTTCAATCTAGTCCTCAGCTTATGGCTCTCAGTCTCGCTCTCAATTTACGACTCTCAATTTGGCCCTCGATTTCTCTTTCCTCAACCTATTTATCCTACCAAAAAGATGATTTGTCGGCCATTGGATTCCAAAGGTTATGATCCTTTGAATTCTTAACCATTTATTCTACTAACAACTTACTGTTATCAACTAAACTATCTAACCATCAGTCTAATTTTCAAGGTTGTCAATAACCAATCAATAACTTATCACAAAGTTTATTTACTTATTCTACATAGCCTCACTCCTAATTGTGTAGCATCCTCGCAAACATTATTTAGCCTCAATTTATAAAGACATAGTAGCATTGGCTTCTTCAGTCAATGGCGTTGGCTTACCACCCTTTGAATTGGTGACCTTCTCCTCTTTACATCTTTGCCATCAATCTCAGTGTTCAATGGTTCTCTATCCAAACGCATCATCAGATCTTTATTCAACAAACCCAATTTTCATACCTGAGATTCATGTCGGGCAATTTGGTTGTTACGCTGTCGTATTACGTGCTTTTCTGCTCGAAAATACGTCAGGCGTCTGGTTGTAAAAGGTAGTATGGAAGTTCGCTAATATTCAAGTAGTTTATCGGTTTTTGACTGTTAGAATATAAACAACTACAAGAATATACCGTAAATCTATACGGATGTCCTTTGACTACTCGTCGAAATCCTTCTTGCCGTAGCTGGTAGGTCTCTAGACGTTATAGAGAACCCCAAACAATCCAAACTGCTAATCTTCGATACCGCTTTTTATTCACGATCTTGTATCCACTGACTGTCTCGTTAGATTAATCCAATAAATTTCATTCACTCCGCATACTCAATCCTATAGACACCCTTTTAATTCTTCATCATAGACGTAACTCGATTTCACAAAACAGTCAAGAGTAATCACATCCACTTCATTAAAATCCCGATTCACCAGTACAATACTGACTTCAGCAACGATTCCCTCAGTCTTCCCAAAACCCTATGAAGAAAAAAAATCCCAATTCTCTATCTTTTTTCTCCGCCCCGAAGCATGAAGCTAACTCCCCGTTCCTTCTCAAACCCCTATTCTCTCCCCTCTCTCAAACCCTAGCCTCTGAATTTCTTCAATCTTCCGTCTTGGATCTGAAATTGGCTCTGCTGTCAGAGCTTTTTCCTCCATTTTTACCTTTAAGAGATCCTTTTACCAAAAGGATGTTCTTGGAATGGCACAAATGATGGAACAGCCTGAAACGGAATCGGAGCCCCGTAATCGGAACAACATTGAGTCGCCCGACCAATTCAGGTCTCACATTGGCTAAGAGGCCCGTAGTAAGACCTGGATGTCCCCGTAATTGGATTGCATTGAATTGTCCGACCAAGTCAGGTCTCATATTGGGTAAGAGGACCCGGATTGGATGTCTTGAAATTGAATCCAATTGGCTCTTCGAATCAGGCTCATCTATCGTTGAATCGGTCCTTTCCCTTTCTACTGACTCCCGTTATTGGAATCGAACGGAGCATTTCAATATGCCCCAGCTGACTGTAATGGGGTGACTGACCCTAGCCTCTCAGTATTTGCACTGGAATTGGTCGTTGCTCCTATTGGTTCATATTAAATTATTGGCCTCCTTTGCTAATGCTTTTAGTTTGGTCTACAACATTGCAACCTCTACCTGCAACTGTTCTTGCCGTTCCTTCCAATCGGTCACCATCCTTACTGTCTCAGATATCATGTTCGCCATCTTTTCTTTAACCACAAAAGAAAACATGATGCTTGTCAAGAGCCCTCCTCCTACTTCTTACTATGGTTCAATCAATTGGATCGATTCTCCCTTTTGTAATAGAAAATCCATCACAGGTTTATGTATAGTAAAATTTAAGTCGATTAATATTGATCCGTGTCGTAAATTTAGTACCCATAAAATCTTCCAATTGTATTGAACCATTTGGAAATCCATCAATAACTCGATATGGCCCATGCCATCAAACTTGAAATTTTTCTAGAAATTTTTTAAATCGATTATTGTAAAGAAGTACCAAACCATTTGGCATAAAAGCCTTGAGCCTAAGCTTACTATCATAATAATTCTTCCTTTGTTTTTTGGTAGTTTTTATTATCATTAATGCATTGGCTCTAGTTTCATCTAATTTTTATAATTCTTCTAAATAGTGCCATAATGAATCTTGATCTCCCAATTTATTATCTATAGCAATTCGTAAACTTTGGACTTCCAATTCAATAGGTAAGATTGTTTCTTGGCCATAAACCAATCGAAAAGAGGTAGCATTGGTAGTAACTTTATACGTAGTATGGTATGCCTATAAAGCTGCGAACAACTTAGTGTCCCAATCTGTTTCCGCTCCTGAAACTGTTTTTATTAAGATTTTACATAAAATTTTATTAGTCTTTTCCGTTTGTTCATTGGCTCTAAAGTGATATGGTATAGTCTTTTGATGTTTTATCTCATATTTAGCCATGAGTGCTTTGATTGTACTATTAATAAAATGAGTTCCTCGATCACTGACCAATTCTCGTGGACAACTAAACCATATAATAATATTTTCATATAAAAAGGTTGCTACTATACTTGTACTATTGATTTTCATAGCTACTGTTTAAGCCCATTTTGTTACGTAATCCATTGCTACCAGTATATACTATTTTTGTCTATTTCTTGAGGTTGGTGCAATTGGTCCCACAAAATCAATTCCCCATTTTTCAAAAGGCGCTTGAGTTGGAATTGGTACCAATGGCATTACTGAAGTTCCAATAGGTTGATCCGTTCTTTGACATGGATCACAATGACGGACGAATTGGTGGGCATCTATAAACAATATTTGCCACCAATAACCAGCCTATAAAGCTTTACGAGCCATGCTGTCCTCCACAAAATGTCCACCACAATTATCCAAGTGGCAACCTTCTAATATAGTACGCACTTTAGTTTGATTAATACAATGTCACAAAATCCTATTCTTGCCTTGTTTATATAAAGCTTCACCAATCATCGTATAAGGTGCACATTTTAATATTAAGCGTCGTTTAAGCTTTTCATTGAAATTAGATGGGAAGGTTTGAAATATCAAGTATTAAATTATTTCACTATACTCCAAAGTAATTACATCTACTGCAAACAGTTCCACATTGAATAGTGCATCGTTAATGAATTCATTATCTAATATATTGGATAACCGAGATAAATGGTCTACATTGGAATGTGATTTTCTTGATCTTTCTTGAATAGTAAAGTCAAATTTCTACAAGAATAGAATCTATCATGCAATATGACTACTCAATTATGGCTTATTAATCATATATTTTAAAGCATCATAGTCGACATGGAAAACAAATTTATAACCAAGATAATGTCCAAATTTTTGTACAAAATAATTCATTTCTAATTCTTCTCTTTTGATTGTTGTATAATTTCTTTCAGCTGCTATCAATTGACGACTTGCATAATAAATAGGGTGATTAAAATCCCGGTCATCTTTCTCGCTTAGCACAGAATCAATCGCGACATTAGATGCATCTACATAAACTTGGAATGGTTTTGTCCAACAAGGTGCTACCAATATTGGTGCTGAAATGAATTTCTATTTCAATGTTTTGAATGCAATTGTACATTCTTTTATCCAAAATGGATTGGTCCCATCGGTTGGTGGTTTCTTCAAGAGATTTGTCAAGAGAAGGCATATAACTGTGAATAGATAGATAAATCATCGATAATAATTGATATAGCCGAAAAATGCTCAAAGACTCGTAACAGTGTCTGGTTGCTTTAATTCTACTATAATCTTTATTTTATTTGGATCTATAGTAATGCGTGCCATCAAAACTATATGATCCAACACTTTACTAGAAGACACACCAAATTGATATTTTTTTAAATTTAAAGAAATTCCATATTTGGTACATTGATTCAAACATTGACATAGACATTCTAAATGCCTAACTCTCATACTAAATGTATAAAAATCATCTAGAAATATTTCCATTGAAATTCATAGATAATCTTAAAACGCTTGCGTCATTATCCTTTGGAATGTAGTTGGTGCATTACAAAGCCCAAACGGCATAACCTTATAGGTAAAGGTCCCCTAATCCATAATAAAAGTAGTTTTTAACTTATTTTCTTTTATAATCTTAACTTGATTATAATCGGAGAATCCATCAAGAAATGAATAACATTCATGTCCAGTGACAGCATCCAATATACTATCCGTGAATGGTAAAGGAAAATAATCCTTCTTAGTAGCTGTATTTAATTTTCAGAAATCTTGACAGATGCAAATTTTTCCATTCTTTTTTGGCACCATAACAATAGGTGAAACCCATTCACCAAAAGAAACTCGATAGATAAATCCAACCATTAAGAGTTTATCCATTTCTTCTTTTATCATAAGTAAGTATTTTGGATTAAGTCAATGTTGTCTTTGGCGTACTAGTGTAGTGTTCTCCTCCAATATAATTCGATGCTCAAAAACTTTAGTTGGAATTCCTTTCAAATCTGCATACAACCATGCAAAAGTAATTTTATGCATTAAAAAGTAATCGATCCAAATTTCTTTCTCCTTGTCCTTTATATCATTGTAAATTTGAATGATTTGAGGAGCCTCCCCTGTATCTAAATTAATTAGTTGACATTGTGGAATTTCAGGAGTCCGTGGACTGATGTTCTGCACAATTCTAAAATCTTTCATAAAATTCGACACATTAGAACTTTTCAACTCTAGTTCCATAACACTAATATGATTAACATCCTGTCTATTTATCCAATATGCAATCATATGATCAGAATCGTCAATAATATCTGGAGGAACTAAGTACTCTCTCGATACCCTACACCAGTAGTTCATTCTAGTGTGCTCGACAACTTGCCTTGTATCAGCATAAATTGGGGCAAGTGCACCAATTTCTTCTTCTATAGACTCATCTTCACAATCCAACATGAATTCTGAATTGACAACTTGAGTTTCTCCATGATATTGGATAAGATACATTTGAAGCACAATTTTATCATTACCTTTTTCAATTATCAATGTACCATAGCCCCACTCATTTTGAGCTTTAGCTTGATACAATCATAGTTGTCTTAATAAAATTAGGTATGACAATATAAAGCTTCGTAATTAAAAAACAATATAATCAATTTTGTAGGTAATCTCCACAATTACTGTATCAATACTTCATAAAATATCCATAGGTTTAACTCGATTGGAGTCAACCATTCTCAAAACCACTGTAGTATGCAATAAATAATCCAAACCGAACTCCTCTATTGTAGTGGCATTCATAAGATTTATACTAGATCCTCCGTCTACTTGCACTCCCAATAATAACACTCCATCAATTGAGACATCAATCGTAGATGCATCCAGATCAGGATTCAAACTTACTTCTCGGATTTCTTTATTTTGAGATCTACAATGAATTAATGAAGAATTCAAGATAGTTCTGCACTCAGGTGCTATCGCCAATAGTTGCTTCATGGAGATCATGGATTGTATGGTATCCAAATCTTTTAGAATATCATATGGTTCTCTATTAGTGATAATTTCTAATATCTGTTTCTTCTTCCCAGTCCTAGATACGGACGTATGTAAATTGGTTTTTTCTATATTAAAAATTGGTAGAGCTGCTAGAACTGAATTTGACGGTGCCTATAAAATTGATTCTTTCAATGGGTAAGATTGTTCTTCTAATTGGGCTGATATTAGTTCCTTGGAATTCACGCCTTTTAGAGGATATTTCAATGGAAAGGACGTTTTTCGAAACTGTATAGAAAATAGAACAGCTTGACACAAAATCAAAGCCTCCGTAATTGATACCTCATTGGAATACACAACCAATTTAGGTCTTATACTGAGTAAGGGATCCATGTCAGGACCTGGATTGGATGTCTCCATAATTGAGTCCAATTAGTCCTTCGCTTCAGGATCACCCAAATGTTGAATTGGTCCTTTCTCCTTTTGCTGACTTCTTGTAAGGACAGCTTGGACTACTTCTATCCAATGAACTGGTGAATCTTGAGGACCTTGATTTATCTCTTCCATTTTTCCTTAGCTTTGGATCTGCTGATCTCGATTATTGAAATTGAACGGAGCATTACATTGCTGATAAGTATGTCCCGACTGCTTGTAATTCACACATACTGGCACATAATCATCATTGGCTCTGGGATTGGCACATTTACTAGCATAATGACTAATCTGTCTATAATAGAAACAACAAAGTGGTCTTTTTGCACCCCTATCTGGCATATTGGGTGTTTCCATTGGTATATACCTACTAGGCTTGTTCCATGTAAGATTAGAAAATGATCCTGGTTGTCCCGTTGGTACAGAGAGTACTTCGTTCGATGATGCCAGTGGAGCATATTGCTGATACCTCTGTTGATCCTTTCCATAGTTCTAAGGGTTTGATGCAAATTCTTGATTGAAATTGGAATTTTGAAAGTTATTAAATGTTTAATTTTATCGATTAGATCGATTTCCATTCTATCCATACGTATTTCTTGTTTGAACTTCATTGACTTCCCACTAAGTCAGTGGGATCATGGTCTAATTACTGAATTGTTGTTGCCTTTGTAAATACGAGCAGTTTTGGGTAAAGTACTTTCCTCTAGAAAATATACATTGAACATCTGTTTGTCTGGGTGATGGACATTTCGTATCAAAATGACCTTGTCCCTTACAATTATTACACCATACATTATGTCTCGTATTAGAAGGCTTATGTCATTTTTCCTTACCTTTAGCCAAATTCATGGCCAATTCTTCCATTTTTTTTGTTAGATTTAATAACAAGGCTTCATTTGGATCTTTAACAATCGCATTTGTGAACAACTCCAGTTGTTGATAGGTTGGCGATGTAAAATAAGGTGTCATCATTATTGGCACTATTACTTGGAGTAGTATAGCATTAATTGGTTGTTGCAACATAACATTCTTCATATTGGAGGTAGCCATTTGTGGATAATTATCCATGGACACATTTTTCGATTGTATTTGTTGGCTTCCTGAACTTGGAATCATCATAGCCTCCACTGTTAACAATTGGTCATAATGACATTCTTCTTACACCTTTGCTCGTGACAACGATGCTTCTATCATAGCTGATCGAACCTCTTTTACAAATATTTTTAATTCTGGTGGATGCAAACCATTGATTAATATCAACAATATAAACGCATCTAGTATTTGATTATTTGATCATTTATGAAGTATATCCGTGATTCGGCCATAATAGAATTCTACGGATTCCCTCACAAACATCTTGCTATTCATAAAACTTTCTCTAAATCAATCTTCAAATCCAATTGGTCTAAAATGATTTAGGAGGGCATTCCTCAAGGCCTCCTAATTAAAAAATCTACCCATTGGTTGCTGAATATACCATTCAAAAGCTGTATCTTTTAAAGTTACTAGCAACCATCTCAACCAAATGTCTTTAATTCTACCATTATTAGCCACAAAGGCTGTCAAGAATTGAGATATATGGTGATCGAGATCAGAGCCCGGTCAACCACTAAAAGTAAGTAATGGTGCCATACTTGTAGTTCGGTCTCTTACTATTCCCATTTGTACTATAATTGGTACTTTTGGCACTCCCGCGGCCATTGGTGTTATCACTGGTCTCGTTACTATTTGAATCTGAATTTTTCTTCCTTTGGTTTTTCTTCGACGTGCAATTCTTTTTTGTCGTTCCCGTAGGCTATTTCTTATGCATAATCACTCCTATCTTTCTTTTGCTTATCGATTAATTCTTTGATAATCCTTCCTTTCATGATTATCACTCATAATCTTTCATTCTTCTTTACAAAATCAATACTGCCTTGAATTATAACTCACATATTTGTAACCTTAGAACTGATTCTTCTCATGTTCTCATTCAACATATAATTCCATCTTCCATACAATCAATTTCTAACATTTCATATTGTTATCATTTCTATGGCAGCGACACCAAAATGTTGTTCTCGTTGCATTCAAGCTTGAGTAGACCAAAGCAATTGAACTAATAGAGGTAGGTTCAAATATGGGGAAAGACTCATTACATGAATTGGATCTGTTAGTGTCACAATTGTATGTATTTTGGCTATCTAAAATCAAGTATTAAACTATAAAATATTGAGGCTTACTACTTCCATCTTAATTCAATCCATAATCCATTCTACGATTATCAATTCAACAATACTTCTCTCAATCACCATTCTTCATAAGAAAATAATAAAAAAAACAAAGAGGTAGTACCAAGCTTACCCCGAATTACGACTCTCAATCTAGCTCTCAGCTTATGACTCTCAGTTTGACTCTCGGCTTATGATTCTCGGTCTAGCCCTCGGCTTATGACTCTCAGTTTGGCCTTTGGCTTACTACTCTCAGTCTGGCCCTCGATCTCTCTTTCCTCAACCTATTTATCCTACTAAAAAGATGATCCGTCGGCCAACGGATTTCAAAGGTTTTAACCCTTTGAATTCTTAACCATTTATTCTACTAACCTACTGTTACCAACTGAACTGCCTAACCATCAGTCTAATTCTCAAGGTTGTCAATAACCAATCAGTAACTTACCACAAAGTTTATTTATGTATTCTATGGAATTATATAGCTAAAATACAAGCTTAGAGTATGAAGAAGAATTTAAGAGTTAAAAAAAAAATGAAAGATTTTTGATATTTAAAGATAATGGATGATTTTTAAGGAACTAGTGTAAGTGGCACTAAGAGAGCAAGTACCAATGATTTGCTCTTAGCTTTGAATATATTCACGGAGAGATAAAAAAAAAGTACAATCAAGTAAAAAAGGAGTGATCAAGGTATTACAAGGCATAGTCAATAAGTATGGGAGGTTTGACGGGATAAACATCACTAAATTTCTCCAAGCATATGTCAAAGAAATAGAGGTACAACAAGTCCAAAAATCTTGCTATATCCTTAGTTTTGAATTAGCATGCATTTCTTGAAATTAAAAAGAAGGTGAAGGATTTATATGGAGATAATTTAGAGGCTTGGAGTGACTTTAAAGAAGAGGTTAAAAGATAATTTTTTTTATGAAGATTTATATAGAATCACAAAGAAGTCATTTTTTGAATGAGTTGAATAACAATTGGGGAGGTCTGTGGCCCTCGACGAGTTACTTAGGAAGTTTGAGAGAAATTTTTTTCAACTCTCATCTTCAGAGAGACTTTTATTAGGTGTAAAGAAGACTGAGCTCTTCTTGCAAGCATTTTATGAAGTACTAGAGAATATGCTTTTTATCATCTTAGTTAATAAGTCCATTGAGGGAGATTTAACAAATGATTGAAAGAGGATGGAAGATGCAGTGCTATTGATAGTTGAGCAACAGTGAATAAAGGCAAGAAGAAGAACTTTTAGGCATGAAGCTCTACTACCTATGATGCCAATTAGTCCATCAAGTCTAATGGCATCTATTCCAATCCAAAAGACATATAAGACTCTTTCCAAAGACACCCTTCAAGAGTTGGTTAAAGACATGAGAGAATTGAAAATAGAGATGAATGAATTGAAAAAGAATAAAAGAGCTATTTCTTTGAGTGTATTAGAGGGATTAAAGAGATTTTTTAAGATATGCATGTATTATGATAGTTCCAAGTATGAAAGAAAAGATTGTTCTAATTATAATAAGGACTTGAAAAAAATTAATTTTTTTAAAGAATGTAGAGTTAAGTTCACTCCTACATGGTAAGCTTTGGAGCTCAATTTTAATAGAAGAGATATGATGAAGCTTGTAGAGGACTTTTTTAAAAGAGTAAGTGAATTACATGTGAAAGAAGATAACTCTTATTTCATTGAGGTAGAGACTAGACGCATAGTAGCTACCTTAAGGCTATTAAAAGAGGCTTTGGTTAGAAGTATAAAAGCTATCAAGAAGGTAACACGTTGAAATAATCCACTTAATGCTATAAACATCAAAATCTTTTTAAGTAGTAATAAAGATTTGGAAGATGAAGATGCCATTGTAAAAGAAGAGAGGACTAAATCCTCTGAAGAAGATGTGGCAAAGCTCTTCAATAAGAAGAAGCTACATAAGATTAGAGAATCCACTTAAGGAGGGCCTTCCTACCCAAAAGTTTAAACAATGCCTTCATCACAACTAAGGAGTGGAATTAGAATTCAAGAGAGTAGAGCAAAAGACAAAAGAAAGGAAGAATAAGATAAGTCTAAAGATAAAGGTCTTTCCTATAAGCTTTAATTAGATATTGAAAGCTCTATTATTTTAAAGGAAATTTCAAAGGAAAAGGTTAAGATGGGCATCTTTGAATCATCTGTTGTACCTAATTCGAGTTGATGGTTTATTATACCAAAAAAATCTAAGTTACTTAGGTTCATTTAAGACATGCATCAGGTGAATAAGTTGACTATTAGAAATATGGAGTCTGAATGAGTGGTAGATGAAGTAACAAAAGCTTTTGTAGAGTATGTCATTTATTCTAGTAAAGATTTGTACTTGGATTATGATCAATTTTAATTAAAAAATGAGAGTAAGAATCGAACTGCTATAAAGACTCTTTTGGATCTAACATATATATATATACCTTATTACAAAGCTGTAACTAATTCTATGGCTCATATTCAAAATGCAATGAAGTAAATTTTAAGAGCATTTGTATCAAAAAAGATCATATCTTTTTTGAATGATGTTCCAATAAAAGGTTGCAAAGATGAGGCTAAAGATTTAATTTTAAAAGATAATAGATGCTATTATTATATTACTTCTCATTCTATTTGAAAATACATTGGACATCTGGCTATAGAAGGTAGAATTGTGTTTTACAAGTATCTAAGAATATTAATATGGATAACTCTTATAAAAAGAATGTAATTTGAACTTTAATTCAAAAGTACTTAAACCTAATAAAAAGTGTTCAAAAACACTCTTTTTAATAATTTCAACTATACATAAACTCTATTTGCATTATTATTTTTATAATTAGATAATTTTGAATTTTCTTTACAAACCTTAATTTTATTTATCAAGCTTTAGAAAGCTGTAGCTCCTAATCTAACTATCTATTTGAAGCAAAAAATTTCACACAAATGCCATTATAAGTCTTCTATGTATTTAAAAAGAATTTAATTCAATCTAATTTACAAATCATGAGAAAATGCCCAAAAATCACACTAATGTTACTTGGTTGCTAACTTAAAAGTTGATACAAATGTTCCAACAATGATTTCTCTTTTTTCAACTATTAAATGATAAAGTAAATTTTGGATAAGTAAAAGATATTATCTAATGTAAGTTGCTAATGATTAAAAGACACCAAAAGATAATAAGAAAGTTACTAATATAATGGCTAGATTAAGTAGCTACTAGAATTTGGAGTGGCGACCAGGGTTTGAAAAGGTGGCTAGATAAAGTAGAATTTGGGATTTGATTGAATGAAGTAAGGATGAATGAGAATGAAGTTGAACCATAATGGATGTAAATACTACCTATAAATAAAGGGTGTTGGAAGTGAAAGGTATCTCATTCCACACTTCTCTTGTGTCTAACCTTGTTGATTTATATTTATTTGTGTCTTGCTTATTTTGTTTCTTCAATAGGATATGAGCCTACACACACTTGATTGTGCTTTTCAAATAAGTTGAAATTATTTGCTGATTGTTGTCCTTGTGTGGAATAGATCTTATGGTATTTGCTGATGTTAGGATTTGAATGATCTAATCTTAAGTTTTAGCTTATGGAGGTTCTGATTTGGACCTTATAGATCCCTAACATTTGTTTGAAGGTTCTTAATTCCTAGGATTGAGTGATTAAGACCTTTTACAAAGACCTTGATAAAGTATTTGGTGTTGTAGAAGTTTTACTAAAAAAGTGAGTTTTATGAGTTGATAGTAAGGCTGATTGGAGTCCACATATTTGTTAGAAGCTTTGGAAGTTGAATTGGGAGTGTTTGGAATGAAGAAACATTCATTTGTTCATAAGATGACATTTTGAGATTTTACTAGTGTAAAATTGTTTTGGTCATTTTAAGTACATAGACTCTTTTTTTTAATATTTTTTGATAGACCTATTCTTAGACATGGCTTTTAGTAAGGATGAAGGTTTGAGAGTGATTGAAAAGTTTAAAGGTAAAAATTTCTACCATTGGAAGATAAAAATAGAATTTTTGTTGGCATCTTTGGACCTTTGGAACATTTTAGATGAAAGTGAAGAGGCTCCAAGTATGCATGTTGATCCTCAGAAGAGGAATGATTTTACAAGACATGAAAAGAAAGATTTTGGCATAATTGCCACTAATTTGAATGAAACTAATTTTTCTCACATCATCTCTTATAAAAGACCAATAGAAGCATAGAAGATCCTTTGCAACATATATGAGAGCAAAAACTTATCCAATATCATCTTCGCAAGGAAGAAATTCTTTACTTGGAAGATGGAAGAAGGTGATGTCTTCATGGCTCATATCAATAAGGTAAAGGCCCTTACTAATCAACTTACAATTATTGACAAGCCTTAAGAAGAGAGTGATATTGTCATGACCTTGCTTATGAGCCTTCTCGGGTCCTACAACTACGTTATTTTGGCATTGGAGTCCATCAAAATAAAAGAGCTCACAATGGATTATGTGATGCCAAGACTTACTCATGAAGTAACCAAGAAGAAAGAAAAAAAGTCTCAAAGTGAAGATTCGGCTTTCTTTTCAAGACAAAGCAACGAAAGTTATTCTAACCAATGTCGCAATGTAAGAACTTACTTCATTTGTAGAAAATCAAGTCATTTTGCTAGAAATTGCTACAAAGCTAGGAAAAAAGATAGAGAAAGTGCAAACAATGCTTGTGATGAATATTGAGGTGATGATTATGCATTCATGGCATGTGAAGGTACTTCTATCACTACCATGTCCAAGTAGATTGTTGATTTGGGTGCCACCAAGCACATGACTCCATATAAGTGTTTATTTGACACTTATGAAGTAATTTCATCAACAAATATACTCATGGAAGACAATGACTTAGTACAAGCTATTGAAATAGGTTCTATTGTAGTAGAAATTGTTGTGAAAGGCCAAACTAAGAAGATCAGATTGAAGGACGTCTTACATGTACCAAAGATGAAGAAAAACCTCTTTTTGGTGAGTAAACTTCTTTCACATGGTTGTAAAGCACAATTTGATAAGCATGGATGTTTTGTGAAGACATTGAAAAGAGATGATGTTGCAAAGGGCTTTAGAGATGCCAACTTCTACTTCATCAAGTATAAGAAGGTGAATAGAGTTGAAGTAGTGGCATTTGCTGAATATCCTCAAGATCAAGATAAGTTTGATATTTGACATTGATGCCTTGGTCATTTGAATGCCAAGAGCATGAAAGAGCTCCAATTCATAATAAATGGCTTAGATCTTTGTCATATAAGCCACAATGCTATGACATTTACTTGTGAAGGTTATATTCAAGGCAAACAATAAAGGGCTACATTTTCAAGTGGAGTTATAATACGTGCAACTAAATTATTGGACATAATCAATTCTAATATTTGTGGACCTATGAAGATGCCATCAATAGGAATTGCAAGTACTTTGTCACATTCATTGATAATTTTTCAAGGAAGGTGTGGATTTTCATCCTCAAAGCAAAGAATGAATATTTCATAAGGTTTAAGGAGTTTAAGGTACTTGTGAAGAAGCAATGTAAGTGCAAAATCAAGATACTATGTATATACAATGGAATTGAATATATGTCAAAGCAATTCAATGATTTCTTAAAGGTGCATAGTATTACAAGATAAACCTCTACTCCTTACACTCCACAAAAAAATGGAGTTGTTGAAAGAGTAAATCAAACTATTGTAGAGATGGCAAAGAGTATGCTTCATATCCAACACCTTAGACATGAGTTTTAGACAAAAGCAATGGTAAATATAGTGTACACAGAAAATAGGTGTCTTACAAGTATATTCATATTAATGACTCCAGAAGAAGCTTGAAGTGGAAGAAAACCTTGTATTTTCGACATAAAGACCTTTAGATGCATAGCATATGCAAAAATATCAGATTGTATGAGATCAAAATTTTATGCAAAAGGTACAAAATGTATGTTTGTTGGATATTGTGAAGATACAAAGGCTTATAGGCTCAGGTGTTTGGAGACCAAAAAGATCATTAAAAGCCGTAATGTTGAATTTTTGGAGCACAAGAGTACTTATGAGCACTTAAAAATGTGTTTAAGTGGGAGTAATAGTATATTTGTGGACATATCTTTAAATTTAGTAAAGAAAAAAGAAAACAAAGACAATGATGGTTGTAAAGGTAGAAATGAAAATGAAGAAGCAAAGAAGGTGGAAAACAAGGCTTTTAAAAATGTTAAGACTAGCAATGAAGAGTATGAAGATGTTGATCATGATGGTGATGAAGATTATCAATCTTTGAATGAGAAAAGACTATCTATAAAAGAAAAGATGGTTGAAAAAGACCATATAATGCAATAAGTTGAGTCTTCTTTAAGTAAAAGGAGATATCCTTTGAGAGATAGAAAACAACTTGGCGAATGGTGGAAGAATCACATCTTTTCTTAAGTAAGTAAAGAATATGCTAATGTTACACTTCTTCTGATCCGTTGAGTTTGTATGATGAATTGAAGTCCACAAATGCTTTGAAGTAGGAAAAAGCCATAGAAGAAGAGTATCAATTATTCATGGATAATGGAACATGAGAATTGACTCAACTTCTACTAAATCAAGCTTCAATTGATTGTAAGTGGGTGTTTAGAACAAACAGGGATGCAATGGATAATGTTGTGATATATAAAGTAAGATTAGTTGCCAAAGGCTACTCACAAATTGTTGGTATTGATTTCAATGAGACATTTGCTCCCGTGGCCAAATTCACCATTATTAAAACCATTGTAATAATTAGGGCAGTAATAGACTTAGAGATTCATCAAATAAATGTGAAGACTACTTTCTTGAATAGAGAGTTGAAAAAAGACATCTACATAGATCAACTTCAAGGATTTGTTGAAGAAGACAAGTAACACCTTGTTTGTAAGTTGAAGAAATCTTTGTATAGGCTCAAGCAATCACTAAAGATATGGTACCAATACATTGATACATTCTTTATAAATGAGAGATTTGTGAAAAGTAATGCTAATCATTTTATGTATGTGATGCAATGAAAAGTCTTCTTGCTGATTGTTATTCTTTATGTTGATGATTTAATCATCTTTACCAACACTTTACAAAAGATAGATTGGTTGAAGGCAAAGTTAGCAAAAGAATTTGAAATGAATGATTTGAGAGAGCTCCACTATTGCTTAGGAGTGGAGTTTGTAAATGATCGAGCTAATAAGATCATTACATTGAGCCTAAAAAAGTATATTGAAGAAGAATTGAAATGATTCAATATGGAGGAATATAAGTCTATTGAAACACCAATGGAAGTTGATATGAAGTTGATAAAGTTCATGGATGAGGAGTTTGCTGAAGTTGAAGATGAAATGAAAGATGTTCCATGTAAGATAGTAGTAGACTCACTTATGTATGCAATAGTTGGCATAAGGATGGATCTTGCATATGCGGTGAGTACTGTGAGTCAATACATATCAAAGGCTGCACCAATCTATTGGAAAACCATTAAGAAGATCTTCAAGTACTTAAAAGATACTTTAAATTTCAAATTCGAGGTGATAATATTACATTGCATGATTATTGTGATGTGGATTGGGCTTGAGATGCAAATGATAGAGAGTCAACAACAAAATATGTATTTTTTATTAGAGTGGGAGCAATTTCATGGAATTGCAAGAGATAACCAATAATTGCAAAGTCTACAATGGAGGTGGAGAACATGGCAGCAAGTCATAGTGCAATAGAGGCAATATGGTTAAGTCAAGTTTTAGAAGAGATTGGACTTATACAATTCGAAGCAACTCCAATAAAGTGTAACAATCAAAGATGCCTTACTTTTACAAAGAATCCAAAGTATCATTCAAGGATAAAGCATATTGACATTCAACATCACTTCATATAAGAAAAGATTGAAATGGAAGTGATTGACATGAAGTATTGTATAATAGAAGACATGCTTGCTGATTTGCTTACAAAAGCATTGTTGAAGGATAGATATTACAAATTGACAACTACATTAGGTTTAGCAGCCTTTAACTAATAGCAAAATAGAAGTGATAAAGTAAATTTTGAAAAAATAAAATATATTATCTAAATTAAGTTGCTAATGGTTAAAGGACACCAAAAGATAATAAAAAAGTTACCAAGGTGGTAGCTAGAGTTTATAGTGGCGGCTAAGATTTGAAGTTGTGGCTAAGTAAAGTGGAATCTAAGATTTAATTGGATGAAGTAAAGATGAATGACAATGAAGTTGAGCCATAATAGATGTAAACTCTACCTATAAGTAAAGGATATTGGAAGTGAGAGGTATCTCATTCCACACTTCTCTTATGTCTAACCTTCCTAATTTCTACTTACTTGTGTCTTTCTTATTGTGTTTCTTCAATATTAACTTCAACTCAAAAATTTTATGTAGCTTAACCTGCAAGCCTTCTAAGACCATGCCAAATTTTACCTTGATCCGACTAATAGATCTTCAAATATGATAGAAATCCTACCCACTTCAAACTACCAACTTTTGATACCTTCTTGTATCAAAACCTAGATATCTCTCAATTGCACTTTTAGATTATTACAAAATTTTACATACACTTAGCTCATCTAATTAACTAAGCACTATCAAAATTTTGAATTATAGATGTGATATTAATTTTATAAACTAGCTGAGAGTGCTAGCTCTAATTGTATTGCATAAATCTCAAGTTGCTAATACAAATTCTAACTTTGAATAATAATTGCTAATTTTTAATAAAACCTATCAAAACAAGCCTTACGTCTTTGAAACAAGCTCTATTTTAGCTCTCAAATCCTAATCTCTAATCTTCAAATTGAAATCCTAAATTATTCTAGATAGCTATTTTAATTATTAGAGGTCTAATTTTGATCATGTCTTACAAATGATCAATCCTCAAGTATCAATCTAACCTATTTTAAGGAATTTTTAGTCCAATCCTACCTTAAATTTAATCCTAGTATCAACCATGTTAATTATTTATTTCTTTTAATCTAATTTTATCAATTTATGGTCTTTTTAAAATAGTAAAAGAGTCTCTATAGTCTAGAAGGTAAAATTTTTAACTAACCTCTAACCTATTAACTATTAAGATAAGAAAATAAACTAAGAGGCTTTTATAAAAACCATATTTAAATATCTTGAATTATAATTGAACCAAGATAATTAGATATTTAATTAAAATTTTAATTTTGATTATATTTTTACTATATAGTCATATTACATCACGACATCTATCTCTTCTTAACTTGTTCATCTTCCAACATGTGCCAAATGAACCATATATCATCATTGGCATCCTACCATCTCTTTATTTTCTGCATCAAATCCTTCAATATTATTTTAACTATCCATTTCAAAGTAATTATCTTCTTCAAAAATATTGATTTCTTCAGTATGATCCTTTACATTAATTTCTCTATCTTATCTTTTAAAAATCTTTACTTGCTTCTCAACAATAGGTATGTTGAATCTCATACCATCCAACTCTCTTAATAAATATATCACATCATCATGAACTGTTACTACCACATATGATCCAAATCAATCTTAAAAAAACTTTCGTAAAGTATTATGTTAGTTATCCAAGCTACTATCATAAATAAGTACCTAATCATGTTCTTCAATTACTCTAGGCCTTAATCAATGTTACTTATCAAATTGAGTCTTATTTCTTAATCTTACCTTTTGTAACTTTTTTAATATTAGTTCCATATCTTTCAATCTTTATTTAAGTTATCAAATTCTAATAGCCAAAAATTCCTTCTTTATCAATCTATCTTCATGTGGTAGCATATTCAAAGTTTGCACATGTTCTTTAATTGGCATAATTGATTTTTGACGTATCATAAGTTCTATCAGCATATATCCTATGACTGAACCATGTGTTATTCAATCAGCCCATAATGCATAAGCTAAAAGTTGAGGCCATTCTTTCACTTTTCAATTGTAAGCTTTAACCAAGGCTTTTATAATTGGTGGATGTCTACATTCACTCTTTGCATTCTCCTCTTGATTATAAGCAGTAGTTAATGATAATTTGATCCCAGATCTCTTAAAAAAATCATGAGCTTCATAAGCATCCAATTCTCTTTGATCTGTAGTGATCTTTTCCACACATCCATAGCAACAAATAACATCCTCAAGTAAAAACCTACAAATTTCTTCTATAGACTTTATTCTTAGTACTTTGCCTTCTACTTGGTTTGATAAATCTTCACAAGCCAAAACTAAATATTTCATTTTCTATAATTTTATTGATATAATAATCAAATCCACAATCCATTTAAAATGAATAGCCAAAATATATGTTGGATATAAACCATCTTCATGTTGTATATATGAATACATCTGACAAGTTATACAAGATTCTACAAATGAAGCTACATCTTGATATATATTCTTCTATCAATATTATTCCTTCAATTTAGCAAAAGTAGCTCAAATTCCTCTATGCCCCATCCATAGACTATCATGAAATTCCTTGAGTAATCTTTGTTGATCTTCCTTGATACCTACTACTTATCATGGTATCTCAATATTTGATTTTGGCCTCTTCCATAGAAATATTTTTTGTAATATGAACCTATATGTTTTTTTTCTATTTGTTTAAATTTTTCAACTAACCAATTAATACACTTGATTAATGTGCTCAAATAATCTCCAATATCTAATAACTCTTTTTTATAATTTTCTTCATAAAATAGCTTATCTTCTTTGTTGAATTATACAATCAAATAAAATTTTATACCTACATCATCAATATCTTCAATCATTTCATCTTCTTTATCATATATTACTTAAGTTAACATATCTTCTACCAAATTTTCTTTTCCTACAACATGCCTAAATTCTAGATTTAATAATTTAATATAAGCAATTTATCTTAATATCATAATATCTGATGTTATATAATTAGTTTTTATTCTAAATAAAGGAAAATAATTTATTTTAATTACTACCATTGTTTCAATTAAATAATCTTTTTTAGCTTCCATAGTTGAAATAATTCTCCATAATTCCCTTTTTACTTGTGAATATATGATAAAATACACAAGCACCTAAAAAATCTTTTTTTATTCTTTTAATTCCATCAACCTTGACTAGATCTCATTTTTTTCTATAAAATCCATACATGTCTAATAATCACAACTTCTTGTATGCCAAATGTAGATTTTGCATTCGATAATGTAAGATGAACTTCTTCAAGTCGAGTCAATATTTTTTTACAATCTTATATATGATTAGTAATATACTTACGACACCTCTATTTATCTAAAGTTTTATCTTTTTTTTCTTTTTTATACCTTTTTATAGGAATATTATCTAAAAAAAGTATAATCTTTTTATGAATAAAATCTCTCAATACCTTCTTCATCCCATTCACATATGCGTAACTGAGTTAGTTGTACCTTGAAGAAGAGCACACATTCTAACTAGCCCAATTAGCATTCTCATTATTTTCATATCTCTACTCTCTTTTGCAAGTTGAAATTGATCATAGCCCAAATACAAATCATCTATTAAATAGATTGTCCTTCTTGTAAATGCTTCATTAAATTCATCTACTATTGGTCCAATTCATATATTTTTGATAGTCATCACATTCACTAGTTGCATATCTTAAATAAATGCCTAAGATATTAAAGTACAAAATATGCTCCAAAATCTTCATCTTTATCTTCTCTTTTAATAATTCCACCAAGCTTGGTAAATGTATCCTTGGCACTAGAATTGGCCTTAAATTCCAAGGTATATGTGGTATAGTAAAAATAACTATATGTGATATAATATTTAAATCCACATATCCAATTTTATGAGATTCAAAGGCAAATGATTTACCTTATTTTGCTAACATCTCTTTGAAGTAAACAATTTCTTCAAGTAACAAAGAACCATTAGAACCAATCTTCAATTCCTCAAAAGTCTCTTTAGTGAACTTATGCCTAATATACCTTAGATCTTTTGAGCTCTTTTTTTTTTTATGCTTCCTCCAATTCTTCTTTAGAATCTTTAAGCAAAGATTCAGTAATAGGTTTCATCTTCTTATCTATTATCTTATATTTTGTCTCAACCATAACTTCTAGTGCTTGAAAAGATTCAATCATATCATAAACTTTCTTGAATGAATTAATATAACTTTATCATTGTTATCTAATCCAATAGATGCAATAAATTCTAAAAGATCTTTTAATCCATTTTTTTCATAAATACCAATAATCTTTTTATTATCTTCTAATATTCTTAATCCACACAATTGTTTTTCAATAGTACACAATTTCTTTCTTTCTTTCTTTTTTAAGTCTTCAATCTTCTTATACATGATACTTCTATTTTTAAAAATATCAATAAATCTTCTATCAAAAGTACCTATATCTTATGAGAATATCTCACTTTTTATACTTTTATAATATTGCTTTATAGTAGTACTTCCAAAAAATCCTTGAATTCTTAAATAATCCTTGGCAATAGATTTTTTCTCAATTTGTATTGATTCCACTCATGATTTGGAAGCATAGTCAAAAACTATATAGCCTTCTTTCTATCGTCATTATAAACTTATGCATAAGTTGAACCATCTTCAAGTACCTTTGTTTCTATCTGAGTTACAATAGTATATGGTTGTCCCAAAATAAGAGGATAAGATGTTACATCTTGAACAAAAAAATTTTGCTCCATTGCAACATCACTAATTTGAATTTTTATATTTGGATAAGTACCATATAATTCACCTCGTGTATTATTGGCTGCTCATATTATCCATCCATGCTCCATATCAATTGGCCACCTTTGCTTCATGTAAAGACCCTTAGATATAAGATTTATCTCTAAACCATGGTCAATTAAAATAACAATTAACTCATCCATATGTCCAATCTTCACTAATACCACTTGTCAGTATAAAATTCCACCCCTCAATCCAAATTACAAGATGGCCTCAATTAAGAGTTTCTTGTAATGGGTGATATGAAGTGGAAGTAAAAAGCAATAAGAACTAAAGAAGAATAACACAAAACAAGTGAAATAAGTGCAATCAACCAATTGTACATTATAAAACGAATCACACTCTGTTCATTGGATTCTCATCTAGTAAAAAGTAAAAAATAAAAGTAAAAAGTATATTCATAGAAATTTAATTTTTTTATCTTTTTAATGATGTAAAAAACATGTAAATCCGAGTTACTATGAGTAAGTTATGAAGGATTGAAAATAACAAGTAACAAATGGAAAGTTAAGTGAAAATATTTTACCTCAAGGGTAATTTGTTAATAGATCAAGGGTTCGAACCTCACCAAGGCTCACATGTAGTTTATATGGGTTGCCTAAAGAGGTCTTGAGGCCTTAGTCTTATCTTCCTACCTACATCCAAGGTGCTACAATCCATATGGGACTTATGCACCTCCCTTCTTACAAGGACAATGCTAGCTGCTGGTCCTCCTATTTTCTACTAGTAGAATTAATATTTTTGCATTTTTGACTTCACCATAGTGTTCAAAAACACTCAATTAGCCTAGAAACATTGCATGGCCTTCAAACCTTGCTCCATTTCTTCATAATGGCTCCCCAAGTTGTAAAACTCAATTTTATCAAGGTCTTAAAAATTATCCTAAAAATTCATAGAAAATTCTAACTAAATTCTAAATAACTTCTAAAAATTCCTATAATATTTCTATAATTCTAATATCCATTTAAAGATATAATTCCCTATACTGATAATTTTTTATAGTGATAAAAATCAATTTGAATCTACTAAAAATTCTAAATAATTTCTAAATAAATTCTAAAAATTCCTATAATTTTTTTATAATACTAATAGAAATTTAAAGATATAATTTCCTATATTATTGATTTTTTATAGTAATTGAATCAATTTAAATCTACTATAAATTCTACTTTTTATATAAATAACTAAAAAGACATGAGGTTCTTTCTCATGTTTCTTTTAACTACTAACTAACATTTATTGTTCTTGTATAAATAATACATATAGATATAAGATCAATATAAATATTGATTTTAGTAACTAATCCTTACCCCTCAATAATAAGTAAAAATATTAAATCAACTAAAATAATTACCTCCAAGACTTATTAAGACTCCATTTCTTCTCCACTAATACTATTCTTCTTTATTTAACATCTTCTAAGCACATCTTTACCTAATAATTGTAATTTTGGCACTCTACATGCATTCTTTTGTCCTAAAACAACTAGTAAGTCAATCTGATGACTCACACTACTATAGTTGCTCTAGTCCAATGCTTCCAAGTATAATGACTTGAAACCTCTTTATCTTTATTGCTTTGATCATCAAAACTTACTCTTTGATTACAATTCCTTCCTTCACTTGTTGATTGTTTGTAACAATTACCAAATACATCTTTTTTATCCTCATATATGCGTGTATCAATACAATGACTTAATTCAGCTTCTTCCATTAATTGCCTCTTTTTTTTAATACTATCAATAATGACATCATGAAATTCTTTCTTGGAAATTTTTAAAATCTCCTTCAATGTAAATTCAACGTTAGCATTGAGCACACGTTTCTCAAGCACTTCTATTAAATTTTTTTCTTCCAATATTATTAAAGTATTTTTTGTGGACAATTCTTGTGAATCCATTTCACAAGTCTTATCTCCTCAAGTTTTCCTCTTAGAAGAATTACTTTTTCTTGTATCATCAAAATTTCCTCTCCTCTTTTCTTCTATTAAAGCTTCATATTAGCTTTTAATAATATATACATTTACTGACAAAGCTTCTATAGGATCCTCTCAAACCATAGTACTATAAATTATTATAATAGTTCTCAATAAAGTATCTTGTAGCATCTTCTCTTTTTGCATTGTAAAAATGGCAAAAGAATAATATTCACTCGGTTGAACATTTTCAACAAAATTTTGTTTGCCATCATTATTCAATCTAATTTCATAACTTGCACCTTCTATTGCTATGATTCCATGAGTTGGTAAATAATTCTTAATCAATGCTTTCATACCTCCTTTATCAAAATTGGTTTGGAAAAGATTATCAGTATCTTTTAATATAATTTTTCCATCTTTTCAATAAACATTGTTTTTTTGTATCATCTCATCAAATTCACCACAATCTTTTCAAGAATGAAAATCATCATCACACCAAATATATCTTTACACATACCACTATTTAAAAGTAGTCTTTGAATTTATTATAGAAATCTTTTTCTCAAGCCTTAGAAGTTTGATTTGAAAATCTTACATTCCACATACAATCTTATCAAGTTATATCTTCTTTCTTTGGTATAGCCAATGGACATTGGACAATAAATATAGTCAATTATGTAGTAGGCATTAGAATCTTCAGTATTTATATCACTCTTTGAGTACCAATCCTATCCTCTCTTCTTTTTTTTATTCTTTTCGCAAGCAAACTAATAGCATTTTCAATAGCCCTCCACTTTGTTGTCAATCCTTCATCTTCTTTTTTGTCTTCAAAAAGAACTTCTAACTTCTCTTATAATTTTCCATCAGCAACTCAAAGAAACAATTCAACCTTGTTTAATCCCAATGTTAACTTTTCCATTTTTGATAATCAAAAAAATTGTCTTTCAAATTTTCTTAATAATTTTGTAGCTTATAAATTTTTGTTAGATTATTCAATCCATTTCAAGAATGATTTCTTGGTAAATCAATGAATATCCTCCAAAAAATACTCATCCTTCAATGCATAGAAAAATACCTCCTATGAACTTCTAAATTGCCCCATAATAGACCTTATATGCTCTCTTATCTTTGATATTGTAGCAAGCTCAAATAATTGAATCATCTCCTTCTCAAAAACACAATTCAATTCCATTTTCTATTCATAACACCTTAAATATTTGGAAATATTCCTTCTATCAAATTGATCAACTTTTCTTAATCATCGCTTGCAATGTTTTAGTTGCCAAAGTCTCTTTGCAATCATTGCTCTATTATTGTTGCATAAATAATGAAAATACTTGAAATATTTTTGTAGTATTTGGATCAAAGTACATACTTTGGTCACTAGTAGAAAATCCATTTGAAGCTTCACTTGAAGATTCACGTGAAGCTCTACCCAAAGCTCTATGAAAGAGTCCAAATTCAACCTTCTTGTATTCTTAAGCTATCAATTCTAAATAACTACAAATACAATCCAATATCTTCCACTTCAAACCTTTACCTCAGATTCCCCACTTATGTCTTATTATATGTCATCTTATTTGAAAATGCACTAGGCAACTACCTATGGAAGATAAGATTGTATTTTATAAGTATCCAAGAATCCCAATATGTATCACCCTTATAAAAAGAATATAATTTGAATTTTAATTCAAAAGTTCTTAAATCCAATACAAAGTATTCAAAAACACTCTTTTTAATAATTTCAATCATACATAAACTCCATTTGCCTTATTACTTTTATAATTAGGTAATTTTAAATTTTCTTTGCAAACCTTAATTCTATCATCAAGCTTTAGAAAGTTGTAGCTCTTAATCTAACCATCCACTTAGAGCAAAAAAAATCATACAAATTCCATTATAAGTCTTTTATGTGTTCAAAAAGAATTCATTCTAATCCAACTTATAAATTGTGAAAAAACGCCCAAAAACCACACTAATGTTACTTGGCTGCCAACTTAAAAGTTGATACAAATGTTCCAACAATGATTTCTCCTTCTTCAACTATTAACTTCAATTCAAAGTTGATATATAGCTTAATCTTTAAGCCTTCTAAGACCATGCCAAATTTTACCTTGATCTGACTAGTAGATCTTCAAATATCATAGAAATCCTATCCATCTCAAACTACCAACTTCTGATACTTACTTATATCAAAACCTAGATATCTCCCAATTGCACCATTGGATTATTATAAAATTTTATACACGCTTAGCTCACCTAATTAACTAAGTACTATCAAAATTTGAATTATAGATGTCATATTAATTTTATGAACTAACTAAGAGTACTAGCCTTAATTGTATTGTATAAATCTCAAGTTGCCAATGCAAATTTTAACTTTGAACAACAATTACAAAGTTCCAAAAAATCCTACCAAAAAAAGCTTTATGTCTTTAGAACAAGCTCTAAGCTAGCTCTCAAATCTTAAAATCCTAATTTATCTTAGTTAGTCATTTTAGCTGCTGGAGGTTTGATTTCAACTATGTCTTACAAATGGTCAATCTCTAAGTATCAATCTAATCTATTTTAGGAAATTTTTAGTCCAATCCTACTCTTGACTTAATCCTAGTATCAACCATACTAATTACTTATTTTTTTTAATCTTATTTTATTAATTTATGGTCTTTTAAAAGTAATAAAAAAGTTTCTATAGCCTAGAAGGTAAAATTATTAATCAACCTTTAACCTACTAACTATTAAGACAAAAAAATAAACTAAAAGGCTTTTATAAAAGCCATGTTTAAATATCTTGAATTATTATTGAATCAAGATAATTAGATATTTAATTAAAAATTTAATTTTGATTATATTTTCACTATATAGTCGTATTACATCACAACACCATATATTTGTAAAAGAACATATTGAAGATATGGAGTGAATTTTAAAAAGACTTGAAGAAGTACATGTCATTTTATCTTTTGAAAAGTCCACATTTGGATTTAAAAAAATTATGGTTGTTGAACATTTATGCGAAAGCTATGGATAAAAATCAAATCTAGATAAAATAGATATTATAGCAAAGATGAAGGCATGTATGAGCACCATCAAAGTAATAAGATTTTTGGGTGCTTTTATATTTTATCATATATGGATTTTCTATTATGCTCATATTGCATAATCTTTGTATTGGCCATGAAAAAAAAAAAAAAAAAAAAAAAAAAAAATACATAGAGTGAAGAGCAAAAGTTGGCCATGGATGGATTAAAGATGGATTCAAAATCACCACCAGTGTTAAGATAAGGGGACTATAATTATAGACAATTGATGATAGTAACAATTGACACAAGTTCCATAGCCATTGAGTGGGCTATTAGACAAGATGATAAGGAAGGTAACTTATTTGCAATTAAGTTTGGAGCAAGGATTATTACTAAGAGGCAAAGAGCTTATGCATAAGTGAAAAAGGAAGCTTTGAGGTGGACTTGCTATATTGAAGGCTGAGAGAGATTATTTAATAGATACACATGTGGTGTTGTAGATCAATTACTTGAAATAGTTTTGAATTGTATTACATTAGATATTGCTATGCTTAAATGGATTATTTTTTATTAAGTCTCTAAATTCTATTTTGGTATATGTCATGGACAAAAAAAACTTAGTATTAGATATATTGTCTAAGATTAAATACTCAAGAAAATAAAATGCTTGTATAAGAAAAAGATAGAGACTTTGTCTAAGGCTTTATATTTGCGACAAGTAGAAGAAATCAAGATGATGAGGTTCTATCCTTCAAAATTGATTTATATGAAGGAAGGTTGAGAGACATTAGTTTGTACTTCAGAAAAAAAAAGATATAAGAGAGTTGGTTGGACAAGACCTTTAAAGATATTAGGCATCAATCTTACAACTATCTTTTACATGATGGATTCTTATGGAAGATGCCAAAGAGGAGAAATAATATGTCATTAAGAGTGATGGATGATTTGGAGACCAAAATAAGGTATTAGGTGAGTTTTATGATATATTGTGGATTTAGTATAAAGAAATTTGGACTACCTATATCAAGAACAAGGAATGTTGTTGGTAGAAGGACTTATACAAGGATGTAGAGTAGTTTGTGATCTCTTATAAAGAATATCAATTATAATCCAAAATAAGGTATAGAGATGATTTATGCCCTACTTATATACTTGCCATTCATTTTCAACACATAATTGATTTGGTTGTTATTCCAATGGAACTTTGGAGTATGAAGAATATAGTTTTGGCAAAAAAAAAAAACTCTCTAATTATATGGAAGGGAGGGCATTGAGGTCAAAGTCTAAAAAAGTTATATATTGGTTTATTTTAGAGGATATTATATGTTGCTATAGAAGCATTGGAAGAATGAAAGCAAATTACGGTGAGCTTGATGTGATAGAGGTATGTGATTTCTTCACAAGGTATGAAGTACAATTCAAATTGACTACCTTCTACAACCCTAAAGCTAATGATAAGAGAGAAAAGGAGTGTCTTTTAATCATTCAAGCTTTGATCAAGGCATATAGGGATCAAGTAAGGTTGTAGCCTAAGCTTTTGGCATTTGCTTTATGGATAGATAGAACTACTTATAGCATAGTTATTAGCTATATACTAGTAGAATTGATGTTGGAATAAAAGCCTTAATTGCATATAAAAGAATCTATTCTTTTTTGCTTGTTTTTGTCTTGAGAAGATGGCATTGATAGGAAGAGATTGTTAAAACTTTAAATTCATCAACTAAAAAGATTGCCCAAGGATCATCAAGTTACTATAGAGAAGCTTAAGGCAACAATGTTGAACAACAAAGAGAGATTTGATAAAACTCATCGATTGAAGTCTGAGCCAATTAAAAAAATATGATTGGATTTTGATTTATGATAGTAGTTTGATGCACTAACATTCTACTTGTTGTAAGTTTGCATGGCAATGGTTTGAACTCTATGTGGTAATTGAAGTATATTATAATACAACTCATTCTCTTAAAGAGTCAAATGAAATTCCACTGAAGATTAGGATTGCAAAAAAGTAAATTAAAATCTTCAAGCGGCAAGATGAAATGAATCATGTAGAGAATTTAAAGGCTTTTGAGCCTCAATATTTTGATCAATGGTTTAAAAATAATAAACTCACAATGACTTTGATTTTGATGATGGAGGTATTATAGTCTAATTCTTTGGCACATACCAAAGTATGTGTAAGTTTAGAGGAGGTGAATGTCATGATGCACTTAATTTAAGTACATTATACTTATATAGAGGATAATTAATTTTACTTATAGGAAGGAAGGAACATAATGATAATATATTTACAAATTTGAATAGGATTTAGAATAAAAAGTTGTTAGCTTGAATGGATTATTTGAGCTTGAGGGTATTAACTTTCAAAATAGTATCCAACTATATAGTAATTTAAGATAGATATTAAAAGAAAGTTAGGATGGATGTTTTTAGAATTAAGTAGGATTTTTTATTTTTTTTTATTTTTTTAGCTAAATTTTTTGGAAGAATAGATTCAACACTAGTTTAGATTTTTCTATGCCACTTCTTGCATTTATATCTTTTTTTATTGATATTTAGAAAGAAGCTAGATCTAATTGTGAACTTTTCAATAAGCCATAATATATAAGAAATAGAGCTACTAATTTATAAATTATAACTAGCCTTTAGACTCCTTTTTATATTTGATTTTATTTGGAAGAATATTATGTCTTATTGTAACCTACTTGTAATCAAGGATCCCATGTTTTTTTGAAGAAGCTTGTCTTCTTGATAGCAATATCCTATAGGACTTCCAAAACATATTGACTTTACTAGACACGTATCTTAACTTGCAAGGTAAGTTTTCTATATGTGTACCATATAGTTAGCTTATATAGATAAATATTAGAATAAATATATATGTCCATGAAAAAATAAAACCTTTTTTTACTCTTTATCAATAAATTTTTTGTTCTTATTTAGTTTTAAGAGTCTATATTCTTCTTATTTTTGGCAATAGTTATTCTAATCTTAATATTATTTTATTTTTGGAATAAAGATTTATTCTTCTTGAGTTACACAATAGTATTTAAGGTTCTTTTTATTTTGATTCATATCCTTGATAATTTGACAAAAGTATTGATTTATTATTCTTATCTTATTTTAAAAGTGAGTAGATTATTCTACTTCTATTGTTGAATTTTGAAGGTTGCAAACTACCTTTAAATAAATAATTTAGTTTTTAAACACTAATTTTTTTTTTAAAGAGAGTAGATTATTCTTTTTTGTATAAATTTTCATTTTATATTAGAGGTTGCATATTATCTTCTTTTAAATTGACTTGTGGATTTATTAAGTTATTTGAAATGAAAGAAATAATCAAAGATACTACACTTGATAGAAGTGAGAATAAATTTGCAACTATTGCAGATTTTCACAAATATGTCAATACTTTTAAGGTAGAAATATTATGCATCACTAATGCTAATTATATAAGTACTATTCCTATATCTATGAAAAAAGTCTAGAATCAATGCCAAAAAATTGTGCAATTGAAAGAAGCAAGTAGATCAGCCTCACAACTAAATTCAAGAAGTCTTATTTCTACAAGTATGAAAGAGGCAAGGATTAGTATACCCAAGAAGTTTGATAAACAAGATCAAAATTTCAAGGATTTTTGCAACAAATTAAGCTCTACTTAAGAATGTAATTTTTCTAATATTCTAAAGGATTTACTCAAGTTAAATTCATAAGTGCACTTTTATTTGGAAGTACTCTCTTTTGATTAATATCTTTGATGAAAAAGAATTTATAACTCCTATATGATTTTAATTCATTTTTAAAAGTATTTAATACCATATTTAAAAAATAATAATAATAAAAAAAAACAGATAAGACCAAGCTCTTTTCTTTACAAGAAGAATCACAATCATCCACCAAGTATATTATTGAACTCCAAAATCTTGCTTGTAATATAGACTAAAATGACAAAGCCCTTATCAATCAATTTTGATATTGATTAAAAGATAATATTAAATATTTTTTTATTAATAATATCAAAATTAGATTTTTTTATAATAATATCAAAATTAGATTTTTTTATAATAATATCAAAATTTGATTTTTCTATAATAATTTATTGCTCAAGCTATTGCATGGAATAATTGACTATTTGAAAGGCATCAAGAAAAAATATTTGGCTAGATAGAAACAAATCAGGTAATGATTGCAACTCCTAATTTTTCAAAAACTTATTCACCAAAGTCAAAACTAATGCAAATTAATACAATATTTTTTAAACTCATTATAGAGCAAAAAAAGACTTAATATTATTAAAATATTTTATTCTTATATTGTAGAAAAACTAAGCATACTACTCAATATTGTCTAAAAAGACATCTCTATCAAAAGAGCAAGTTTTCTTAGGAGAACACAAAGTATTTGCTTACAAATAGGTTGTAAAAAGTAAAATATTACTCAAATGAAGTCAAATATAAAAAGATAGCCAAAGGCTAAGTACAAAATTTAGACTAATTTTTTTCTTAAGCCAAGATGCATCTAACTTCTAACTCAAATCTTAAATCTACATCTTATTTTATTAAAATATCTATAATTTACTTATAATTAATTTAATGTAAGCAAAGCTTAGTTTTTTGAACTTAACTAAAGATAAAAACTTCATATTATTAAATTCCATAAATAAAATCTTGAGAAAATAAAAGACAAACTAAGAAAAAAAATTAATTGCTTGCTCCAATTATTGTCTTTAAAATCCATGTCTACAAATTAGCTTAGATCTCCCTTGTCATAGCTCTTCTCTTCATATGCTAAGGCTTATTGAAAAGTTAACAATGAATTCTACCTTCTTCAAAATTCTTAGAATAAAAGAAAAGAAAATCTAATAAATAGCATAAAAAATATCAAATTAGGCTTGAATTTTGCAGTCCAAAAATTCTAGCAACTTCCTTCCTACAAATTCATGTGAATCTCCCTCATTATAGCTTTTTTTCTTATATGAAATAGCTTATTAAAAAGCTAACAACAAGATCCAGCTTCTTCCAAAATTTCAAAACAAAAAGGTCAAAAATCAAGAAATTTAATAGAAAACCTCAAAATAGTCTTGATTTGTGTGATCAAGACTATTACAATATATGCACATCTTAACAAATCCCTTTGATCTCTCATATGTATACAAAGATGTAGCTCTTTGGCTCTTCTTTAATTCATTCATCTCTACTCTCAATCCTCTCATGCCTTTAATCAATTCTTTAAGAGTATCTTTAGAAAGAGTCTTATATGTCTCTTAGATTAGAGTAAATATTATCAATTTTGATGGAATAATTGGTATTATAGGTGGTAGAGCTTTGTAATTGTTGTTTTACTTACTCAAGACTAATCTAATTTGAATAAATCTGTATAGAGGGATTCAAGCACAAGGAAAGACTATCCGCATGAATTATCATATTAGGATTATCTAATTAATTATCTCTTGATTAACTAAAATATCTAAAAAAACTACAATGCCTTTCATATTCTATCATATAAAATATTACAATTGATAATTCTATCTTATGCATTCATTATCTCTTATCCTCTCCAAACTTATGATAATAATAGGTAATATTGTACTATCTTAAAAGACTATATAAAACATTCAATAATCCAATTATTAGAATTTTTCAAAACTAACTGTCATTCTCAGTAATCTACTTCACACAATTCCAAACTCCATAAACTTCTTTTTATGGCACACTCTCAACTTTCAAAAATCAATGTATTATAATTCTTCCTATCATATCCATACTTCACAAATATCTTCCATTATTGACTTTCTAATTTTTCACTTATAATTTATCACACAATAAATTTAATTTCTCATTTAACTTAATATAAATAAAATCTTTCTTCATTACAAAATTTTACTTCACATTATTCAACATCTATCCATTATCCTTCTTCTATAAAGAAAATAAAAAAAAAGAGGTAGCATCAAGCTTACTCTGGCTCATGACTATCATAGTCTAGTCCTTCTTACTTCTTCTTCAACTAATTTATACTTACCTTGAAACAAAGATTCCAACTAACATTTCTTATTTAATCATTTTTTTCGACTAAATCATCTATCTTACTTCTTGAATTGACTGCCTTATGGATAATTAATAAATTTTATCAATATTTAATTAATATCCTATAAAAACCAATTTCTATCTATTCTACATAGCTCTGCTCCTAATTATGCAGCATCCTCGCAAATACAAAATTGGTAAAAAGAAAACTTCTTCAATAAAATCCTAACAAAGTTTTTAATTCTCTGGCTTGTTGGATCAATCAATCTCAACATTCTCTATAGGTGGTTCTACTGATTTTAGTTCTAATGATAAGTTTTCATCCTCTTTTGATACTTCCATTAGTTCTCTCTCCAATTAGATTGATAAGTTTTCATTATATAGTCCTAATTCACAAACCTAAGCCTCTAATTGCAAAATTTTGACATCTTTCACTTCCAAATGGTATTATTGTTACCTCACCTTCTCTTTTAATTTATCAATTATGATAATTGATAGAGTAGACATCTGTAACTGACCAATACAAGTTAAATCACCATCCAATTTTGTCACTATAGCTTTTAAGGTTTCAATTTCTATCCATAATTTTTTCGTTTCAATTCTATATTAGTCATCCAATGTCTATTTTTCTTATTTCAATAATTCTACCTTCTTTCATTCCATTTTTAATTGACACTTCATCTTTTCTCATTCCAAAATTGATATACTAAAAATCTGAAATAAGTCTTACCTTTGGCCTTCCACGATACATTAAATGCATTTTTTTTTTTTTTCAAAGCTTTCTATTTCTTTCCAAATTTATACTCCAATAGCAATTTGGATTCCATATTTTTTTAGATAATTTGATCATGTTTCTTAATTCAATATCCTTGTTCTAATATCTTTTTTCTGCTCACCTCCAATTACTGCCTTAAATTTCTCTCTCCATCTAATTTACTCACCATAAGCTGTAATTGAAAAAACTGAGCCAATATAACTTCCTTGAGATTTACTCTTTTTGTTATTCTACCTTAAGAAAATGCTAACTGATCAACATCCATTGTAACTAGAACTTCACTCTCTTCTTTCATTGCCAAATATATTAGAACTTACCTTGATAGAATCTTTGGTATATCATCCCGTTCCAATGAGTTACTTAATTCTTAATTTTGTACACCATGATCCCTGGACTAGGTATTAGTACCATTAAACTCCAAACACATCATTGAAACACTAGGGAGGGTATATTTTTCTTTCTTATTGGTGGTGTTAGATTCAACATATATATAATTATAGAGAGCACATAATTGGAGCAGAACAAAGATGCAAATTTTCTTGTCTTTTGCTTGGCTTCCATCTCTGCATGGATTCTAGTTGCTACAAAAGTTGCCCAATTAAATATCATACCTTCAAGCATTCCTATCCTAGTAAATAATAGCCATTTGAATATATACGTGGTATGTTGATTTAAGCCTAACCACTTCTGAATAAAATGCATCCACTCCATAAGCTTGGGTATAAGTGCCTCCGTCATTTACCAACCTTGAGTCTTTTCAAATGATGATATGTCACCTTTGAAATAACTTTCCGATTTGAAATCACTAGATACTTCAACTTCCACCATAAGCTCACCAATTAGGAAGTGTAGTATCTTTTGTGAGGTAGTCTCATTCATTCCAATAATATTTCCCTTGACAATACTCGAACCATCTTCCAAGTCATAATTTTCTATATATTCTTCCATCAATTCTACATCCATTGGAGGCAAGTTATTTGATCCTCATAAAAATTGATATAACAATGTATTTTTAAAATATCTTTGCCTTTTTAGAACTAGCATATTTCCAACTTCATTGATTCCATATTAGTAAGAATTAGTACGGATGGTAACTCCAAATTACTCTTAGCTCTCATATTTTAGCAGCTTTTATTTCTATTCATAGCTCTCTTCACTCTCTCCATTGACATTGTAGAATATTTGCTTCTGATTCCTTGCTCGCACTGACATTACTTTCTTACTTATTGAAGTAAATTCTAAACTCCAATAGTTACACTCCAAACAAAAATATTTGAAATACTGAAGAATACTTCCACTAAGTGCCTCACTCTTAACTTTTTACTTGGAATCTCAGTCAATAATCCTTAATTTGATTTATCATAATTTTACTTCTGATTTTCTTGACTAATCGATATTAGGACCCAAAACCAACCATCAATCATCTTTAGTAACTATCATATACCTATAATTATAGATAATCTATCATTAATAAATAAACCTTCTCCTTTTCAATTTTTAAAACCTATCCCAAATTTATATATAATAAAATTATAATAGATTTTTATTGATATATGTAGTAAATTGGATATACATAAAATCTAAACTAAATCATTAAAAAAACCTTCCATTACACGATATGATCCATACCAATAGACTTGAAATTTCTTCAAAAAATTATCAAATTAGCTATCATATAGAAGTACTAGATCATAGAGTAGAAAAGATTTGAGACATAATTTACTATCATAATAACTCTTACGGTGATGTTGTGTAGCTTCCATAGTCAAAAGAGTCATAGTCCTAACTTCATCCAATTTTTTCAATTGTGCTAACCAATATTGGAGGAATTTCTTATCGCCAAGTCATTCATTCAGCGTGATTCTCAAACTTTAAACTTTCAATTCAATTATTAATATTGTTTCTTATCTGTATATCAATTAGAATAGTGTGAAATTGATAGTAACTTTATGTATAGTATGATACATCTATAATACTGTAAACAATTTAGTATCCCAATCCATTCCTACACTAGACATTGTCTTAGTTAAAACCTTTGTACAAAATATTGTTGGTCTTTTTAGTGTGCCTATTGGTTCGAGGATGATATGAGGTTATTTTTTGATATTTGATCTCATATTTATCTGTCAAGGCTTCAATCATAGAATTAATAAAATAAATTTTTAAATCACTAACCAAATTTTTAGTAACATCCAAACTGAGTGATAATATTTTCATATAAAAATTTGGCTACAGTATTGGCAGTATCAATTTTTATTGATACTACCTCAGTCCATTTTGTTACATAATCAGTTACTACTAAAATATATTTTTTCTATCCATTTTGAGAATTTAGAATAATTGGTCCTACAAAATCATTATTCCATTTCTCAAATGGTACTTGTACCAAAATTAGTACCAACGGTATCATATTATGTGGCATTTAGCTTAAAAATATACTAGGTACTTCGCTCTCAAGGATAAAGAAAAATTGCAATAACAAATAACTAGTAACAATAATCACTTTGGTAACAGTAACTAGTAGCATCAATCAATAATCAATAATAGTGACTAATAACTAATAGCAGTAGCCAATAACTAATAACAATAGCAAATAACTAGTAGTAGTAACCAAAAATCAATAGCAATAATTAATATCCAATAGCAATAATCAAAAATCAATAGCAAAAACTAATATTCAGTAGCAACAACCAATATCTAGAAGCTATAACTAACGTCGAGTATCAAAAATCGATATCTAATAGTAATAATCAATATCCAATAGCAGTAAGTAAAAATCAATAGAAGTAACCAATATCTAGTAGTAGTAGCCAATATCTAGTAGTAATAACTAATATCTAGTATCAAAAATCAATATCTAGTGGCAACAACCAATATCTAGTAGCAACAACGAATATCTAGTAGCAGTAACAACCAATATCTAGTAACAGTAATAAAAAATTAATAGTAAAAACTAATAACCAATAGCAACAACTAATATCCAGTAGCAATAACTAATATTCAATATTAAAAACCAATATCTAATAGCAATAACTAATATCTAATAGCAGTAACCAAAAACCAATAGTAATAACCAATATCCAATAGTAGTAGTCAATATCTAATAGCTATAATTAATATCCAATATTAAAAACCGATATCTAGTAGCAATATCTAATATCCAATATCAAAAACTAATATCCAATAGCAATAAGTAATATCCAACAACAATAATCAATATCCTTCAAAATTACAGAACTTTAGGACTCAATTTCTTCTAATCCAACAATTGGATTAAGCTCAAATTTTTTGAGGAGCAAGATAATATTCTTAACTTCAATGGATGATAATCACAAAAATGTGCTTGGATGTGGCTCAGCCTTCTTCTTTAATCTAAATGTAAAATTTCTAGTGCCAATTTCTTCTTATCAAACTATTCAATCAATCTTAAAATTCTCACACACAAAGAAAAACAAGTCTACCATTCAAACACACAACTTCCACTTTAATCCAACTAATAGATTGTAAGAAATCTTAAAACCCTTACTGGACCTAAAATTCTACTTTTTGAGATCTTAATCCACTTAAATCTCAATTACCCTCAATTCAACTATTAGATCAAGCTAAAATTTACAACACATATTAAGCACAACTATAACCATTAATTTACAAAATTTCACCTATAGATCTATTACAAAACTCCTAAATAAGCCCAAAATATCAATCCTATTTTATTTAAAAAAATCTAAGTCATCTAAAAACAAACTTGACTTTGTAAAGCTTTTACATAGTCATTACGAATCCAAATTACACAAAAATAATGTTCATAGAAATCTTATCTAGTCTGCTATCAAATCCCACTCTTTGATCTACAAAAAAAATCCTAGAGTTGCAGTAGGTGCACAATTTTGTGCCTTGAGGTCTAATTTCGACCCAAATTAATAACTAGCCATTCTCAAATATCAAATTTTATTTCTTTGAGTTAATTTTTATTGAAATCAACTCCTAATTTCTTCTTATAAATGTTCAGATTCTTTATTTTTTTAATCTACTATATTTTCCTTATTTATAGTAGAAGGCCATTTTGTAAAAGATAATATTGATACCTTTTAGTTTTATTATATTTTTGACTATCATTTATATTTCTAAGATAATTTGCTCTAATACATTGAACTAAGATCTCCTAGATTATAATAATTTTCACTCTTTCACCTATTAGTTGTATTACATCATGACAATAACATGGTAAAAGTTCTAAAAAGTCGATCAATTTATTGACAAGGATCACAACGTCGGACATATTGGTATCCATCTAAAAACATAGTTGGCCACCAATATCTAGCCATTAAAGCTTTATAAGAAATATTATCACTAACAAAATGCCTACTACAACTATCCACATAGCAGCCTTCTAATATAGTATGCACTTTATTTTGAAAGATACAACGACATAAAATTCCATCATACCCTTACTTATATAAGGTATCACTAATCATTGTACATGGCATACTTTTTAAAATCAAGTGTTTCTTAAGTTTTTCACTATAAGTAGATAGAAATATTTGAAATGTGAGATAATGAATCAATTTATTATATTTGGATGTAATCACATTGACAACAAATAATTCTGCTTCAGATAGGATATCATTGATACGTTCATTATCCAATATATTGGATAAATAAGAAATGTGGTCCATATTGGCATGTTTCTTTCTTGATTTAATATTGATAGTAAAATTAAATTTCTAAAGTAGTAACATGCATCAAGCAATACGTCCACTCAATAGGAGTTTATTAACCATATATTTATGAACATTGTGATTGACATGAAACACAAAGGTATAACCAAGCAAATAATACCAAAAATTTTGAACAAAATAAATAAATTCCAAAGCTTCCTATTCAGTTGTAGTATAATTTTGTTCAGCTGCAACCAATTGTTGATCAATATAATATATTAGATGATTCAAACACTTTTCATCTTTTTAATTTAACATGGATCCAATAGCAATATTGGATGTATCAACATAAACATGAAATAGTTTTGTCCAACAAGGTGCAACCAATACTTGTGCAGACACCAATTTTTATTTCAATTTTTCAAACATAATTGTATATTCTTCAATCCAAATTGGACTAGATTCATCTGACGTGGGTTTCTTTAAGAGATTAGTTAAAGGCTCACATATGATTGTAAATGAATGAATAAATTATCGATAATAACTGATATAGTCAACAAAATTACAAACACTTGACACTATTTTTAGCTTTGGTAAAGCCAATATACAATTAATTTTATTTGGATTAGTAGCAATATCAGCCAGTGAGATGATGTATGCCAATAATTTAGTAGAAGATATTATAAATTGGTATTTTTTTGAATTCAAAGAAATTCCATAACACCACAGTGATCCAAACTCTTACCAAGACATTCCAAATGATCGACCTTTGTACTAAATGTGTAAAAATTATCTAAAAATATCTCCATTGAATGTCATAAATGATCCTAAAAAGCTTAGATTATTACCCTCTAAAACATCATTGGGACATTACATAATCCAAATGGCATAACTTTATAAGCAAAGGTCCTCCAATCCATAGTAAAAGTAGTCTTTAATTCATCTCTTTCTAGAATTTTAACTTGATTGTAATCTAAAAATCCATCCAAAAAAGAATATCATTCTTGTTCAGCTATCACATCTAGGATACTATCCATAAAAAATAAAAGAAAATAATCCTTCTTGGTAGCCGTGTATATAATAAGTAGTTATTTTTAGAATATAGATATCTAATATATAGTATAAACAGGAATAGATAACTGCTGAAAAGGTTATTCAGTAGGTAGAATGGATGAATAGTTAGGAAAAGTAGTTATCATCCATAATATAGGAGTTGGTATCTCAAGGTAGTATAAGAAGAATGGGAGAGAAGAAGAAAGGCCCAGATTGTGATAGTTATGAGCCGGGGTTAAGCTTGGTGCTTCTTCTTTGTTTCTTTTGTTTTCTTTGTTGTTGAAGAATAATAGATAGTTTTTGAATACTGAGAAGTGAGTCTGTGGAATAAATTAGAGATTAATTTATGAGTTATTGATTATGTAATTGGAGTACTGAGTGATTGAATTATATGAGAAGTTATTGAAAGATTGATTATGGATGGAAGATTATGATTATTGTTTATTGAGAGTTGTGTGTGTGTATTTTGACAGAAGAAGTTTGTGATTACAAGAATTCTATGAATTCAGATTAGTTGAAGTGAAGTTTGTTATTCCTAGTATTGGATAGAATTTATTGAGTTTTGAGCGGTCTTTTGAGAGTACAAGGTTGCACATTGTGGTTATCAGTTGATGAAGGAGTATTGTTACTGAGAGGAAGCATTGTAGTATTTCTTAGTATTTTAGTGGTTTGGAATACAGTTAATTGTATGATCCTAACAAGTGAAACTCAAGCGCTTAGTCTTTCCCTGTGTTTGAATTCTTTTATACAGGTTTATTCTAGAAAGAATTTTAGAAATAAGTAAAACTACAATCACATCTTGGCGCCGCTGCCAGGGATTAATAACATTATTGAGTATTAGAAATTAACTGCCAAAGCAATAAAGGAGATTAGAAAGCAAACTCAGTAGAAATAATAAAAAAAATATGGTTATTAAGAATGAAAAGTTAACAGCAAAGAGAATAAAGCAATCAAAGAAAAGAACAGAGAAATGGCAAGCAAGAAATTTGTTGCGTAACGAGCGAGATCACAAATTAAAAAAGAAGCATTGACAAAGTTGGATTAAGCCGTGGTTGCATGCCTGTCGACATATTTGATCATACCCAGAAGACGATCAACTTCTAATATTTCAGAAGTACATCCCATTAAAGAAATTACCAAGAGCACTCACGGGGAGCACTGCTAATAGTCCAGCATACCTCTCGAAGCAGTTAACGGAAAGCGAGGAAGGCACAGAGGAATTAGGTATTCCATTGGGTATTTTTCTAATTAGAGATATGTTTGATTCGAACAAGACTTGTTCTGAAGATAGGCATAAATCACTTTCCAATAAAGACCAATTTAGAGTATATCAAAACCTATCATTTTTACCTCATATTCAACCAATAAAATTATTTGGAGATAATAATAGTCAATCGGAAAGGCTTAGAAGTCCAAAAGAGACTTTTGCGGGAGATAGTTTTTATTTTAATAAAGAATTGAGAAGAACACCGATATTTTTAATGGCGTCTGGAGGATCAGCAGTTCCAATTGCAGTCCAAATGGGTGCGACAAGAGATCGCACAACTAGCGAGGTTCCATTACCTACTTTTAGAGGTTTACCAGGAGCCGATCCAGATCAATATTTATTACAATTCTTGACTGCATGTGTAGCGAATAATGGCAAAACTGAAGATATTTAGTTAAGATGGCTGCCAATAACATTAAAAGACACAACATTTGAATGGTATAATTGCCAGTCCATCGGTCAATTTTTTAATTGGAAGGTATTAAAAAATACATTTTTAACCTATTTTTGACCAATTGGATTTGAAGAGCGACTTAGGAAAAGATTGATGAACAGTAGAATGGTACCAGGAGAAGCGGTACAATCATATTATGGCCAAGTAGTAGATATTCTTAATAAATGGCCAAATAACCAAATACTTGATTTGTTCATTTTGTCCATATTAGTTAACAGACTTTATCCAGCATAATTAAAATTATTCGTGAACGAAGCCCAACCGACCACTGTTGCTTCTTCACTAGCACGAGCAAAGGTGTGGAAAGAATGTCACTATGACCAATTCTCAACCATTGGAGTTACAATGATTCTATCTCAAGTAGGTTATCTAATACCAACCTAGAGTGAAACTGAGAGCAGTTACCCAAGAATGCTGGATTACTATGCAAACCTTAGTATTAATCCGCAAGGAGCAGTGAATGTTGTTCCATTATAAAACATACCACTAACAATTGTAGTCCGTATTCTTCATATTCTCCATATCAAAAAGTAATACCTGCGAAAGAGTTATTAAGTGAAACAGGACCAAAGGATCCAAATGAGGCTTTGTTGATAACTTTGATAAAGAAAATGGAAGAACTGGCTGTCAACTTAGCAAAAGACAAGGAAAAAAGAGGTATGAACCAACCAATATGCGTTCCAATGTCTGGTACAAAAATTGTAAGGGACAAGGTCATTTAGTAACACAATGTCCTTCACTACCCCAAATGACTATACAATGTATCTTTTGCGGGGGCAAGCATATTACCACTAATTGTTGGAATTTACGGAAGTAACAACAACTTAGTAACCAGATAATGACCCAACCGACTTGGTGGGATGTTAACCAAATTCAGACAAGAAATAGGTTTGGCTGGAATGGAAATCATTCCAATAAGCCGAATAGAAATTTTTCCAAATTTCAAAATTTGGTATATAATTAAGAATACGGAACCAATGCTCAAAGAATGGTACAAAACCAACAAGGGTATTCCCAATATCAACCCTTTCAGCAATCAAATTCGGATTCTGCAGTACCAACAAGACAAACGGGATTATTTATCCATCCGACCTAGAACAGGTTGAGCAAGTACATCCCAGTAGATACCCCTAATATTCATAATGGTGTTGAAAGGAGACCACTTCGATGTTATCGTTGTAGACAGTTTGGATATTATGCTAGTGAATGTCCCAATCCAAGAACAAGTAATGACTATGCTCCCATATGTGGAAATTGTAAGCAATCAAGACATACTTATGAGCAGTGTAATGCCCCATTTAATTTCAATAATTGAAACCAGCAAGTTGAATTGTAGAGTAAACCAAAGGAGAATAATCGAGGTCCACAAGATTCACTGGTAAACCGGGTGGAATGCATGCATACCATGCTTACAAAGGCCCAGCAAAAAGGAAAAGATCTAATTCCATAATTGGAGGAACTAATTTCTAAGGAATAATTAGACTCAAATCCAAATAATCATACTTGGATCGTCATCAGCATTGGGACCTGGATCATCAAAATACTCCAATGATGGTTCTGGCACTAGACTATTGACCCAACATGAATCAATTCTATTACCCTCAAAGGACAAATAGTGGCCTTACTCACTGAAAGTCCCTCTCAGGGTGAAACAGTACGAAATAGCTTATTCAGCTATTTTGGTGTCAAACTCTATGAAGCAAGATAAGCTATTGACAGGGATTAAAATTAAGCCCATAAAAAAGAAAATGACTTTGGAAATCACTACAAATATGGAACCGTATGATATATTGAAGGATTTGGATGAAATCAAATCGTCAATCTCAATGAAGCAACTATTAGCAGTTGAGCCAGAATGATGTTCTATATTGAATTCTTCATTAATACAATAAAGAGCTTGGTCTAAGGAAGTTTGGGAAGTCAGTTTGAATCCTGATCCAGGAGCACCGACTATTAATGTATCCATCGATGGAGTCCTTATTTCTGGAGTTTAAGTGAATGGGGGCTCAAGTGTAAATTTAATGATGGCGGAAACAATGGAAAATCTGAGTTTAGCTCAGTTGTTACCTACGTCGTTGGTATTAAGAATGGTTGACTACAATCGAGTCAAGTCTATGGATATTCTTTGCAGTATTGACACCGCTATAGTAGGGATTGTATATAAAATTGATTATATTATTTTTAGGTTACAATGTTTCATATTATCATATCTAATTTTATTGGAATGGCCATGGTTATACCAGGCTAAAGCTAAAAATGATTGGAGCTGTGGAACTCTAACTATCGAAAAGGAAAGAGAAACGATTGTTTTTCAAATTTATCTAGTCTAATATCATAGAGAATTTCAAATTCTAGGCTCGAAAGTAACATCTGATAAGAAGAATCAATCTGAGGATAACCATGATGAAATTACTAATGCAATACAAGTCGGCAATGACTCAATTTACATACATAAGGAAGAAGTATCCTACCAATATCGAGGACTCGAAGAATATTTTGTTCATCTAGAGGATGCAGCAAACTTCGATCATGCTATTGCCGAATGGATGAATAATCCCAGAGTCAATAGAGTCAGCACATTGGAACCAGAATTGGATAGTTTCCATATGTCGGATAATATAAGATATTTAGATCAAGAGAAGATAATTAAATCAGAGATTGTAGAAGACCTTGTATGTCAATCCATTAACCTGGGCACCAACAAAATGCCACAGCTAATTAAAATATATGCCGGTATTATAGGTACAGAATTAGATGCTTGCAAACAATTTTTTGTTCGTCACAAATCTACCTTTGCGTGGTCATATGCGGATTTGAAAGGGATTCCAGGCGACGTTGTCGTACTGTAAATGCTTACAGTATGTAAAAATTAATTAAAACATATTATATGTTGATAAATCTAGATGTATGTTAGAGTGGCTAGTAAATTAAATTAAAAGGAGTTAAAATAAGAAACTTTACTTTGTTTCTTTATTTTTTTTGATTTTGACATTAATATACATATATATATATATATATATATATAGGACCTAAATGTTTAATATGAAACCTTAGGAAAAGGTGGAAACCTAAGGATGAAAATCTAAACTAGTAGGAAGCTAATTGGGAGGGATGAAAGCAAGGCATGGTCGGATGAAGGCAAGGAATGGAGAAATTCATCCCTATTGGTCGAATACCATGCCCAATGGACTTTGAGGAGGCTGCTTGCGACCTTAAGAAGGGTTTCGGGGACTTCAAAGGGGGCATTCGGAGATTAGAAGCTAGAGTTGTAAAGTTTAGGATTTGGAAAACAATTTGTGTACAAAAATTAGAGGATTTGGAGTTAGGGTGAAAAAGTTATAACCGTTTGAAGTTAAGGTATTTATTTAAAATATACTGTTACTCTTTTGAGATTACGAGGAGTTTTACAGTAGCTTTTGAAGATCGGAAGGTGCGATTGGAACAGCGATTTTAAGGCCTACATCTTTCATGAAAGAATTATTGCTTTTAGAGTTCATATAAAGGAGTTGTAAGGAGTTGAAGGCGACGCTTCCAAATCAAAAGCAGTAAGTAAGCGGGTTTGTTTGTAGTAATGGTTGGAGCCATAACTTGAGTTTTCGGACGAATTTTTGGCTCAAACTTTTCGAAGAATGTAAAATTTTGTGTTGAAAATCTATACATACAAATTTCGTGGCATTTGAGCTTATATTTTGTGAGATATGAAGAAAATTGCACGTGGATGTATAAAGACAAGGGTTTGAAGCGATTGTTAGAGATTTCAAGATATCTCAAGATCTGCAATGAATTTACAATTGAAAATTGTTGTAGAAGTTAATAAGAATACATCAGTAGCTCATGTAAAAATTGAGTTTGTTTGGACGGTCGGATTAAGAGATATGAGGTGTTGAAGTTTGAGAGAATCTCCTCATAAGAATAAACAAGGATTTAGAAGATTTTATCATATTTTGGAAGTTGTGGGTTACTTGAGGATTGTGTATTTGGTGTAATTACTCAAAAAAAAAATATATATATATATAAACTTAGGACTTTCCTTATTTTCAAGCTTGATTGAATAATTAGTGACAGCTAGAAGCCCAACGTTTTCTTGAGGCAAACTCTCTCTACCCAGACAACGTATGTGAACACCAAATTATTTTGGAAGAAGGTATTACGTCAGCTGGTCAAAGACAATACTGGCTTAAACCAAAATATTTTCTTTTAGTAAAAAAAGAATTGGATAAACTTCTTGACGTGGATTTTATTTATCCTGTTCTACATAGTGCATGGGTGTCGCTAATCGTGATGGTATCGAAGAAGAATGGGATAATTAGGATATGTCATGATTTTCAAAAGTTAAATGCGGCTACTAAAAAGGACTATTTTTTATTACCATTTACAAATAATATTTTGGACGTAGTGGCCGGACATGAATGTTTCTCATTTTTGGACGGATTTTTGGGGTATAATCAAATTAAAATTACCAAAGAGGACCAGTTGAAGACTACGTTTACTACAGATTGGGATACACTTGCCTATAAAGTAATGCCATTTGGATTATATAATGCCCCGGCTACTTTTCAACAGGTAATGACACAAACGTTTTAAGATTATCTATGTTTATCAATGGAGATATTTCTAGACGATTTCTGCACCTTTAACACAACGGCTGAACATCTAGCATGTCTGGATAACTGTTTGAATCAATGCGACAAGTATGGAATATCTCTAATTTCGGAGAAGTGTCAATATGGCGTACCATCAGGGAAGCTATTGATATACATTGTCTCTGTTGAAGATATTGATATGGACCCCAATAAAATTACTCATATATTGGGTTTACCAAAGCCAGATACGGTGATGGGCATGTGAGGTTTCATCGGCCATGTCAGCTACTATCGGTATTTTATTGAATTCTTTGCGGTTATCAGTCAACCATTAACCAACTTATTAAAGAAATCCACGTCAGACGGATCTAGCCCAATATGGACTGAAGACTATACTTTCACATTTGACGAATTGAAATAATGTTGTATTATGTGCTTTTTTGGTCGAGAATGCGTCAGGCGTCTGGCTGTAGAAGGTAGTATGGAGATTCGCTAATATTCAAGCAGTCTATCGGTTTTTACTATTGGAATATAAACAACTACAAGAATATACTGTAAATCTATACGGATGTCCTTCGACTGCTCGCTGAAATCCTTTTTGCCCCAACCGGTAGGTCTCTAGACATTACAGAGAACCCCAAACAATCCAAACTTCTAATCTTTGATATCGCTTTATACTCACGATCTTGTATCCACTGACTGTCTTGTTAGATTAATCCAAAAAAATTTCATTCACTCCGCATACTCAATTCTATACACACCCTTTTAATCCTTCAATCCCAGACATAACTTTGATTTCACAAAACAGTCAAGAGTAATCACACCCACTTCATTAAAATCCTGATTCACCAGTACAACACTGACTTCAGCAACGATTGCCTCCGTCTTCCCAAAACCCTATAAAAAAAAACTCCAATTCTCTGTCTTTTCTCCCCCCCCCCCTCCCCCCCCCCTCTCCCCGAAGCATGAAGCTAGCTCTCTCACCCTTAAAAAAAAACCCTAATTCTTCTTCCTTTCATTTCTTAACCTATCCTCCTCTTTAACCCTAATTCTCCCCTCTTTCAAATCCTAGCCTCTAAATTTCTTCAATCTTCCGTCTTGGATCCAAAATTGGCTCCACCATCAGAGCTTTCTTCTCCATTTTTTGCCTTTTAAAAGGTTCTTTTTTCGGAAACAACGTTCCCTGAAATGGCACAAAGAATAAGACAGCCTAAAATGGAATCAAAATCCCCGTAATCGGAACCACATTGAGTCGCCCGACCAATTCAGGTCTCATATTGGCTAAGAGGCCCGTAGTAAGACTTGGATGTTCCCATAATTGGGTCAAATTGGCCCTTCGCATCAGATTGGCTAAGAGGCCCGTAGTAAGACCTGGATGTTCCCATAATTGGGTCAAATTGGTCCTTCGCGTCAGATTGGCTAAGAGGCTCATAGTAAGACTTGGATGTTCCCGTAATTGGCTCAAATTGGTCCTTCGCGTCATGCTCGCTCAGTCATCGATTTAGTCCTTTCAATTCTGTTGACTCCCACTATTGGACTCGAACGGAGCATTATGTTACTGGTAAGTGTGCCTTGACCGACTGTGACAGAGTGTCTGAACTGGCCCCTGAATATTGGCACTGAAATCGGTCATTGCTCCCAATATTCAAGGTAACTGAATCACTAATAAAAGTCCCCTTTCTTTATATTTTCACGGTATACTCGTGTTACAACATGACATCCACCTCTTCTGAACCTGTGCATCCTCCGGTATGCACCAATTTACCCAATTGCTATTTGATTTATAATATATTCTCTACGTCTTTGTCTAGTTCATCTTTGTCACCTTCATTATCCAAATCACTTTCATCTTCTTGCTGCAGAGTCTCTATACCTTCATTAAGGTCTTCCATATTCATCTCCGCGTCTCGTCGTTTAAATATTTTTACTCGCTTCCCTACAATTGGTATTTTCAATTTTGTACCATCTAACTCCCATAATGAGTAAGTCGCATTATCATGAACAGTTGTTACTACATATGGTCCAAACCAACATTTTGAAAACTTTCGTAAAGTGCTATATTGGTTGTCCAGACTACTATCATAAACAAGTACCTAATTGTTGAATTGCTTTAGGTCTCAATCGATGTTACTTATCGAATCGTGCCTTGTTTTATAACCTTGCTCTTTTTAACCTTTCTAATGCTATTTGTACATCTTCCGATCTTTGCTCCAATTGTCGAATCCTAATAGCTAAAAATTCTTCTCTTGTCAATCCATCTTCCCATGGTAGCATACTCCAAGTAAGTATCTTTTCTTCAATCGACATAATTGGTTTTCGACCTATCATAAGTTCTACTAGCATATATCCTATCACTGAACTATGTGTTGTTCGATCAGCCCATAATGCAAATGACAAAAGCCGTGGTCACTCTCTAACTTTCCCATTACAAGCTTTAACTAATGCTTTCACAATCGATGGGTGACCACGTTCGCTTTTGCATTCCCTTCCGGATTATAAGCAGTAGTTAGTGATAGTTTAACTCCACATCTTTCAAGGAACTTACGAGCTTCTTGTGCATTTAATTCTCCACGATCTGCAGTGATTTTTCCTACGCATCCGTAGCAGCAAATGACATCTTCAAGCAAAAACCTACAAATCCCCTCTGTAGATTTTGTCCTCAATACTCTTCCTTCTACTTGATTTGATAAATCTTCATGAGCTAAAATCAAATATCTCATCTACCATAACCCAACTGGCATAATAACCAAATCAACAATCCATTTAAAATGAATAGCCAGAGGATATTTAGGATGAAGACCATCTCGATGTCGGATATTAGAATACGATTGACAGATTTCACATGACTCTATAAATGAGAGCACATCTCGATACATATTTTTCCACCAATATCGTTCCTTAAGTTTAGCAAAAGTAGCCTAGATTCTTCTATGCCCTGCCCATAAACTATCATGAAACTCTTTTAATAATTTTAGTTTTTCTTTCTTTTTGCCTATCACTCGTTGTGGCATTCCAATTCCTTTCTTTGGTCTCTTCCATAAGAATCCATCTCAAAGCAAAAATCTATATGCCTTTTTTCTTATTTGTTTGAATTTTTTTGTAGACCAATTCCCTTGTTTAGTCAAGGTATTCAAGTAATGACCAATATTCAATAATTCTCCTTCATAAGATTCTTCAAGAAATAGCTTGTCTTCTTTATTGAGATTTGATATTAAATAGAATTTCGATCCGACGTCATCAATATCTTCAACCATTTCGTCTTCCTTCTCGTATCTTCTTCAAGATAGCATGTCTACTACTAAATTGTCCTTTCCAGTAACATGCTTAAATTCTGGATTTAGTGACTTAATATAAGCAATCCATCTCAACATTGCAATATTTGGCGTTGAACAGTTAGTAATCATTCCGAGTAATGGCAAGCAATCTGTTTCAATTACTACTACTGCCCCAATCAAATAGTCCTTTTCAGCTTTCATAGTCAAAACAACTCCCCAAAGTTCTCTTTTGACTTGCGAATATGCACGTTGACGAATACTTAAAACTTTAGCTCCAAATCGAACTGCAAATCTATTCCCACTTGAATCATTTTGACCCACAGTCCATTCAATGGCAATTGGACTAGCGTCCACAGTAAGAATCACTGGTCTATTGCACTTATAATCAACCTTCCTCAATATTGGAGGTGACATCAATAATTTCTTCAATCTTTGCATTGCTTGAATATGCCTTTCTTTCCATTTAAATCGGTAGCCTTTGCATAACAGTTCATATAATGGATCTACTATGTGAGCATAATGAGGGAGCCAAATTCAATAAAATACACATGCACCTAAAAATCTGTGAACCTTTGTTAAAGAATCACAATCCTCTTTCATCATTCCAATTGCATCAACTTTAGTCGGATCTGGTTTTCTTCCGTAAGATCCACATAAATGTCCAACAATCACAACCTCTTGTATTCCAAATACGGACTTCATATCCAATAATATAAGATGAACTTCTCTAAGCCAAGTTAAAATCTTTTCACAATCTTGTATATGATCAACAACATATTTGCGACATCCCCTCTTATCTAAAGTTTCATCCTTGTCTCCTTCTCTGTACCCTTTTATAGGAACATCATCCAGAAAAGGCATTATCTTTTCCAGAATAAAATCTCTCAATACCTTATTCATCCCATTCATCATATGCACAACTGAGTTGGTCGCACCTTGAGGAAGAGTGCACATTCTAACCAATCTAAGTGGTGTCCTCATCGTCGTCATATCTCTACTTCCTTCGACAAGTTGAAATTGATCATAACCTGAATACAAATCATCCATTGAATAGATTGCCCTTCCTGCAAATGCCTCAAGAAATTCATCTACAATAGGTCCAATTCCTACATTCTTGACAGCTACTGCATTCACCGGTTGCATATCTTGAATAAACCTTAGTGACCCATTCTTCTTAGGTACCGTAAATCATCGACTAGAATACGGCGCAAATGAGGGTTCCAATATTTTCATCTTCATCTTTTCTTTTAATAGTTCCACCAACTTAGATAAATGTGCCCTCGGTACTGGAATCGGTCTTAGATTCCAAGGTACATGCGATACAGTGAAGATAACCATAGGTGTTATAATATTCGGATCGACACACCCAATTTCATAAAATTTGAAGGCAAACGATCTATCTTATTTAGTCAACATCTTTTTGAAGCAAGTAATTTCCTCGGGCAATAAAGAACCATCAGAACCAATCTTCAATTCTTCAAAAGTCTCTTTAGTAAACTGATGTCCAATACTCATTGGATCTCTTAAACTTGCTTCTTTTGATGCTTCTCCCATTTGTTCCTTAGAATCTTCTGGTAATGGTCGGACAACAGGCTTTATCTTCTTATCTGTCATTTTATATCTCGTCTCTACAGTGACTTCTAGTGCTTGAAAAGATTCAAGTATGGTATAAACCTCTCTTCAATGAATCTCAACAATCTTATCATTATCCCCTAATCCAATAGATGTAATCAATTCCAATGAATCTTTCAGTCCATTTTCTTCATAAACACCTAAAATCCTCTCATCATCTTGCAATGTACCTAACTTGCGTAATTCTCCTTCAATATTATATAATCTTTTTTTTTTTTTCTTTTAAAATCATTAACTTTCTTATACATAATATTTCCATTCTTCAAAATATCAATAAAACTCGCATCAAAGGTACTTTCATTTCATGAGAGTACCTCCTCTTTTTTACCTCCATAATCTCGCTTTACAGTGGTACTTCCCCAAAATCCTTAAATCCTTCAACAATCTTTGGCAATGGTTTCTCCCTCAACCTATCTCGATTCCGTTCATGGTTAGGAGGTACTGTTAGAAATTGTACAACTTTCCTCCCATCTTCACTACGTACCCTTGCTTAAGCAGAACCATCGTCAAGTACTTTTGTTTCCATCCATGTTGCCGTAATATAAGGTTGTCCTAAAATCAACTAATAAGGCGTTGTATCTTGAACAAAGAAATGTTGCTCCGTCGCAACATCTCCAATCCGAATTTTGATATTTGGACAAGCTCCATATAATTCGCCCCATGTGTTATTAGCTGCTCGTATTGCCCATCCATGTTCCATATCAATTGGCCAGTTTTGCTTCTTATAAAGATCTTTAGACATAAGATTTATTTCAGAACCATGGTCGAGTAAAGCAACAATTGATTCTTCTATATCTCCTACTTTCACCAATACCTCAGTAGTTACCCTTGCCTAATGCTTTTGAGTATAATGGCTCAAAGTTTCCATTTCCTTATTGCTATAATCTTCGAAATATACTCGTTGATTATACCCATTCTTTTCATTTGTTGATTGCTTGTAACCAATATCAACGTCTTCTTCATCTTTATATATTCTTGCATCAATAGCATGACTCATTCCAATTTCACCCATTAATTACCTCTTTCGCTTAATGCTGTCAATGATAACATCATGAAACTCCTTCTTGGCAATTTCCAAAACTTCTTTCAATGTGAATTCCACCTTAGCATTTAATATATGTTCTTCCAACACCCCTTTCAAATTTGTTGCTGCTTCAATGTCAGAAAGTAGCTTATAAGTAATTGATTTGTCCTTATCTTTTATCTCCCTTGTTTTTTCTTCTATTGATGTTGAGGTATCTTTTATAGGCAATTCTTGTGAAGCTGCCTCTCGAGCCTTGTCTCCTCAAGTTTGCCTCTTAGAAGAATTTCCTTCTCTCGTATTATCAAAATTTTTTCATCTCTTTTCTTCCATCAAAGCTTCATGTTGGCTCTTAGCAATATATGCATGAACTGAAAGAGTCTCAACAGGATCCTCCCAACCTGTTGCACCTCATATTGTAACTGTAGTCCTCAATAACGCTTCTTGAGGTAATTTTCCTTCTTGTATTGTAGAAATGGCAAAAGCCCAAAACTCACTAGTTTCCGTACTTCCACCAAGGTCATCATCTACTCTAGTACCATAACTTGCACTTTCTCGTGCTGATGTTTTATGCTCTTTTAAGTAATCTTGAACCAATGCTCTCATTCCTCCCTTGCCAAAATTGGTTTGAAGAAGATCCTCCCTATCTTTTAATGCTATCTTCCCATCTTTTCAATAAATAATTCTTTGCCGTATCATATTATTAAATTCATTGCAATCTTTCCTAGTGTGTGAAGCGTCATCACACCAAATGCATCTTTGTACATATCCTTGTTTTGAAATATTCTTCGAATTGTTTGTAGAAGTATTTTCTTCAAGTCTTGCCAATTTAATTTGAAGATCTCGCATTCCTCGTATAATTTCTTCCATCCCCATATTTGCTTTCTTTCATAAGGATGTCGAAGGTTGAACTGTAGGCATTGTTGGTGGTGTTGTATGTACTGGAGCTTTGGGTGCTTGTACTGTTTTCGGAATATTGCTCCTATCCTTCTTCCTTTCTCTTATTGTACGCAACCCCACCACATCTCCAACGTTCTTCCACTTTGTTGTCAATCCTTCATCTTCTTCTTTGTCTTCAAGAAGGAGTTCTAATTTCCCTTGCAATTCTCCATCAGCACCTTGAAGAAATAGATCAACTTTGTTCGGCTCCAATGTCAATTTTTCTACCTTCGATAATTGAGAGTACTGCCTCTCAAATTTCCTTAGTAGCTCTGTTGCTTGCAAATTCTTATTAGGCCGTTCAATCCATTCTAGAAACAACTTCTTAGTAACGCAATCAGCATCTTCCAAGAAATATTTGTCTTTCAATGCATGTGAAAAAACCTCCCATGAATTCCCATAACAATCAGTAATTGATGTAATATGGTCTCTTATCTCCGGTATCATGGCAAGTCCAAATAATTCAACCATTTTCTTCTCAGAAATCCGATTTAATTCCATTTCATGAACATAACATCTTAAATACCTTGAAATATTCCTTCCATCAAATTGATCAATTTTATTGACCACTACTTGTAATGCTTTGGTTGCCAAAGCTTCCTTTCGATCATTGCTTTGTTGTTGCTGCATTGATAATGAGAAGGCTTGAAACATACTAGCAATAGACGGATCCATGTGCATACCTTGTCCTTTAGAAGAACCCCCACTAGAAACTCCTCCTAAAGATCCTTCAAAATTTTTATTTTCATTTTCCATAAAAATAAAAATAAAATCAAATGAAATTCAATACCTTCCACCTCAAGCTTTCACGTCGGGTTCACCACTTATGTCATATTACGTATTTTCCTGCTCGAGAATGCGCCGGGCGTCTAGCTCTAGAAGGTAGTATGGAGATTTGCTAATATTCAAGCAGTCTATCGGTTATTGACTGTTGGAATATAAACAACTCCAAGAATATATTGTAAATCTATATGGATGTCCCTTCGACTGCTCGCCGAAGTTCTTTTTATCCCAGTCGATAGGTCTCTAGACGTTACAGAGAACCCTGAACAACTCAAACTGCTAATCTTCGATACCGCTTTATACTCACGATCTTGTATCCACTGACTGTCTTGTAAGATTAACCCAAAAAATTTTCATTCACTCCGCATACTCAATCCTATAGACATCCTTTTAATCCTTCAATCACAGACATAACTTTGATTTCACAAAACAATCAAGAGTAATCACACCCACTTTATTAAAGCCCCGATTCACCAGTATAATATTGACTTCAGCAACGATTGCCTCCATCTTTCCAAAATCCTATGAAAAAAAACCCCAATTCTCTGTCTTTTCTCCCCCTCCTCCTCCAAAGCATGAAGCTAGCTCTCTCACCCTTAAAAAGAAACTCTAATTCTCCCCCCTTTCATTTTTTAGCCTATCCTCCCCTTTAACCCTAATTCTCCCATCTTTGAAACCCTAGCCTCTGAATTTCTTCAATCTTCCGTCTTAGATCTGGAATTGGCTCCATTGTCATAGCTTTCTCCTCTATTTTTTACCTTTTAAAAGGTTCTTTTTTTAGAAATAATGGTCCCTGAAATGGCACAGAGAATAGGACAACCTGAAACGAAATTGAAACCCCTGTAATCGGGACTACATTGAGTCGCCTGACCAATTCAAGTCTCATATTGGCTAAGAGGCCTGTAATAAGACCTGGATGTTCCCGTAATTGGGTCAAATTGGTCCTTCGCATCAGATTGGCTAAGAGGCCTGTAGTAAGACCTGGATGTTCTCGTAATTAGATCAAATTGGTCCTTCACGTCAGATTGGCTAAGAGGCCCGTAGTAAGACCTGAATGTTTTCGTAATTGGGTCAAATTGGTCCTTTGCATCAGGCTCACTAAGTCATCGATTTAGTCCTTTCAATTCTGTTGACTCCCACTATTGGACTCGAACGGAGCATTTCGTTACTAGTAAGTGTACCCTAACCGACTGTGACGGGGTGTCTGAATTGGCCCCTAAATATTGGCACTGGAATCGGTCATTGCTCCCAATATTCGAGGTAACTGAATCATTAATAAAAGTCCCCATTCTTTATATTTTCATAGTATACTTGTGTTACAACACGACAACGAAAATTGGTATTTATCTCAATTTTTGTAACACCTTGTTGGACAAAATCATTTCATGTCTATGTGGATGCATCCAATGTTGCTATTGGATCCATTCTCAATCAAAAGGATGAAAAATGATTATATCATCCCATATATTATGCGAGCCGATAATTCATTACTGCAAAAAAAAATTATAATACTACCGAGCGAAAAGCCCTCGGAATGATTTACTCTATATAGAAATTCCGCCACTATCTACTTGGATACCCATTTGTGTTCCATGTTGATCATGATGCACTTAAGTACATGATAAATAAACCTCAATTGAGCAGACAGATTACTCGATGGATGTTACTTCTCCAGGAATTCAACTTTACGATTAACGTTTGACCCAACAAGAAACATGTCAATGTGGATCACTTTTCCCATTTATCTAATATACTAGATAATGAGTTGATAAACAATGCTCTTTCGGATGCACAACTATTCGCTGTGGATGTCATTACACCTGAATATGGTGAATTGATCTAATATCTAACGTTTCAAACTTTTTCAATTTCTTATAATGAAAAATTAAAGAAGCATCTACTTTTAAAAAGTACGTCATATACCATGATTGGAGATGCCTTATACAAACAAGGGCGGGATGGAATTTTACGCCATTGTATCTTTCAAAGTGAAGTTCATACAATTTTGGATGGATGTCATTTGGACAGTTGTGGAAGACATTTTACGATTGGCACAGGCACCATTCGAAAAATAGAGTATTGACTTTGTAGGACCCATTGCACCTGCCTCTCAAAATGGACATAAATGTTATATTCTAGTAGCCACCGATTATGTCACCAAATAGGCGAAGGCCATGGCAACGAAAACTAATAATACCAATATCATAGCAATATTTTTATATGAGAAAATTATCACTCGTTTTGGCTGTTCAAAAGAATTGGTTAGTAATCACAGAACACATTTTATTAATGCAACAATTGAAGCATTAATAGCGAGGTATGAGATCAAGTATTGCAAAACTACACCTTATCATCCACGAGCCAATGGGCAGACAGAAAAGACCAACGGTATTCTATGTAAGATCTTAACAAAGACTATTTTAGGAGCGAGAACTGATTGGGATACTAAATTATTTGTAGCTTTATGGACATACCGTATTGCATATAAAGTAACTACCAATTCTACTCCATTTCAATTGGTATATGGTCAGGAGGCAATTCTACTAATTGAATTGGAGGTCCAAAGTTTACGAATTGTATTAGATGAATGTATGGAAGACAGAGAATCTCTTCAATGTAGATTAGTCCAATTAGAGAAATTAGATGAAGTTCGAGCTACGGCTTTCTTGATCATGGAAGCTACAAAGCACCGTAGAAAGAGTTATTACGATAGTAAGTTACGATCAAAATATTTTATGCCCAATGATCTGATGCTACTTTATGATAGCCGCTTTAACAACTTTCTCGATAAATTTCAAGTACGATGGCATGGGCCATATCGTGTGGTGGAAGGTTTTTTTAATGGTTCAGTTCAATTAGAAGATATTCTGAGAACCCACTTCACAACACGCATTAATGGAAACTGATTATGTCTGTATTATATGTAAACCCAGGACAGATTTATTCAAAGGCGAGAGGGAGTCTCTATAATAATGATTATCCGACAAAATTGGAAAGGTTGTGATAGCTAGAAAATGATTGATGATTAGTCGAGAAATTAGACATTCTTGATTAGACATGAGATTAAGGTACACTAGATTAGACGTTCTTGATTTGGACCCCGAGTAAGCAGTTACGAGCAGGGCACTCATAGAAGGTTTCATTGTTACAAATTTCAAACATTGTGCTTTGAACTGTAAGCTTTACGATAGTAATCAGCAATAGTGTTAGCACAAGGAAGTATTGAGAGTTTAATTTTCACAATGTCGATGGAAAGAGTGAAGAGATTACCAAAACAATCAAAAAATCACCGCAATGTGAGGTCTAAGTACGATCTGGGATCACCATCTCTTGTAGTTATCACCAACATGGAACCGATGAAGTTAGATATCTATTGGTCATTGAAAAGGCAAAAAGATTTTAGAAATGCATAATTATTTATGTTTTTGTGAGGATTGGATAAACTACCACCAATTGATGTAGAACGAGTGGTGGAATATATAAAAAATTATAATCCAAAGGATGATTCGAGTGTGGTAAGAGGAGTCCTGATTAGGATAGATGAGAATATCTTACATAAGATCTTACATTTACCAACCGGAGAGCTTAAGGTGGGAGGAGACGCATCAAATGACTTCAAGCCAGGAAGCTACTTCAAAAGAGGAATGTCGTCTCTCGAGCAAAATTAAGGATGGAAGGTACAGGAGGCACTTACACCCGAACTTCAGGAATGGATGCAGTTTCTTCAGAAGCTGTTAGCATTGAATCAGTATACCACGTACATGGCAAAGCGATTACTGTTTTCGGCGATGGGACCACTGGAAGGCATGGTATTCAATTGGGCAGCTTATGTTGCCACAAGAATACATCCAAAAATGGGAGCTAAGCAGAAGATGGAGAAGTTTGCTTCACTATTATGTTCCAATTATGTAAACTCAGTTATTGAGTATACATTGAAACAGGAATCTCAACCAATAGTTTCAAGTTTACAAACGGAAACAGTTAGTCCAGGGGTAATGGTATATGAAGTAGGAGAATCCAGCAGAATGGAAGAATGGGAAGCAAGACCAATATCTACACTAGAGTGAGTTCCAATTCAATCGACAATAGAGATGACGATACCAATGTCAATTCCAAGGGAAAGCAACAAATGAAGATTTGAATGGGATATAACGAAAGAGTGGAATCTTAAGGAAGTTATATTGGGTCAAATTTCCTAGCTACAACTTACGGTGAATAAGCTCGAAGATGAGGATAGCTTAAAAATGCAATTAGAAGCGAGCAAGAAAATAATATTAGAGCAAAATTATAAAATCAGTGAATAGGAACAAGTCATCAAGGTAGAATCAGAATCCAAGATGTGAGTGAAGCATGAATTAGATGAGAGAGTAGAAAAATGGTCAAAAGAGAAACAGAGGATTTAGCATATGTTAAAAAATCAAACGCAAGAATTACTACAAAATCACAAATCATATGAATTGGAACAGGAGAAGATGAATCCTCAATTGAAGATAGAACGAGAGAAGAAGGAGGCATAGGAGCTTGAAAAGAAATAATTGGGTGACCAATATCGAAACAAAATAGATGAGCTACAAGCAGAAATTATTGTTTTGAAGGAAACAATAAGGAAATTAGAGAGTGATTTAGTTAATATTAGTTAGTCAGAGACATCTGCCTCAACAGTAGTAAGAATTAGAAAATTGGAGGAGAAATTACAACAGCAGCAACAATTGGAAGCTAAAGATGTCAGAATACTCCAATTGGAAGCTCAAGTTTGAGAATTGGGAGCATATAATGAAGATTTAACAGCTCAATTAAGGACAAAGATTCAGGACGAGTCTAAAGAAGAAGATATAGTATTGGAACAAGACCAAATGGAGCCAGTACCAAAAATTGAAGAGATTGAACAATCCACTTAAAAAAAAAAAAAAAAAAAAAAAAAAAAAAAAAAAAAAAAAAAGATTGGTGTTTATCAATATTGTATTTGCAAGGATGTTGCACAGTTAAGAGTAGAGCTATGTAGAATAATTAGTTATTTTTAGAATATAGATATCTAGTATATAATATAAATAGGGATAGATAATTGCTGAAAAAGTGGTTCAACAGATAGAATAGATGAATAGTCAAGAAAAGTAGTTATCATCCATAGTATAGGAGTTCGTATCTCAGGGTAGTATAAGGAGGATGGAAGAGAGGAAGAAAGGGCTAGACTGTAATAGTCATGAGCCGGGGTTAAGCTTGGTGCTTCCTCTTTATTTCTTTTGTTTTCTTTGTTATTGAAGAATAATAGATAGTTTTTGAATACTGAGAAGTGAGTCTGTGGAATAAATTAGAGATTGATTTATGAGTTATTGATTATGTAATTGGAGTACTGAGTGATTGAATTATATGAGAAGTTATTGAAAGATTGATTATGGATGGAAGATTATGATTATTGTTTATTGAAAGTTGTGTGTGTGTGTTTCAACAGAAGAGATCTGTGATTATAGGAATTTTGTGAATTCAAGTTGGTTGGAGTGAAGTTTGTTGTTCCTGGTATTGGATGGAATTTATTGAGTTTTGAGTGATCTTTTGAGAGTGCAGGGTTGTACATTGTGGTTATCAGTTGATGAAGGAGTATTGTTACTGGGATGAAGCATTGTAGTATTTCTTAGTATTTTAGTGGTTCGGAATACAGTTAATTGTTTGACCCTAACAAGTGAAACTCATGCGCTTAGTCTTTCCCTGTATTCAAATTCTCTTATACAGGTTTATTTTGGAAGGAATTGTAGAATAAGTAAAATGACAATCACACCGTATTTAATTTATAAAAATCTTGATAGATTTGAATTTTTACATTCTTCTTTGGCACCATTACAATTGGTGAAATCCATTCACTATATGGAAGTGGATAAATAAAACCCACATCAAGAAGTTTGTATAATTCTTCTTTCATGATAAGGAAATATTTTGGATTGAATCAATATTGTCTTTGACAAACTGCTGTAGCATTTTCCTCTAAAATAATTTGATGCTCACAAACTTCAATAGGAATGCCTTTCAAATCCACATATGACTATGCAAAAGAAGATTTATAATTTAAAAAGAAAGCCCTGTAGTTTTCCAAGTCAATATCTTTAATTCCATTGTATACTTGGATAATCTTTGGTGTTTCATTAGTGCCTAAGTTGAGGAATTGGCACATAAGTTCTTCAGCAATATCCGGTTTGATTTTTCTCTCTAGCTTATAATCTTTGATATAATCCAACAAATTGGAACTACTCAATTTTAGTTCCAATGCACTAACTTCATTAACTACAAAATTATTCATTCAATCGGCAATAGCATAATCAAAGTTTACTATATCCTCCAAATATATTAAATATTCTCCAAGTCCTCCACATTAATATAACATGCCTTGCTTCTGCATATGAAGTGAGTCATCACCAACTTATATTATATTGATAACTTCATCATATTTCACATCAAATTGACCCTCATCATCAAATATTGCCTCTAAACTAAAATTTGAGATTTCCCATGATATTGAATTGAGTACATTTGTAACACAATCTTATCTTTTTTTTTTTTTTTTTCCAATAGTCAATGTTCTATAGCCATAATCATTCTTAGCTTTGACTTGATATAGCCATGGTCAACGAAATAAGTTGGGATAGGATAATATGGAATTTTATAATCAAAAAATAATATAATCAATCTTATATATGATTCCAGAAATTATAGTGTCAATACTGCATAAGGTACCTATTGCTTTCATCCGATTATGATCTGCCATTTTCAATATCAATATTATGGATAATAATTGTTTTAAGTCTAACTCCTCTATTGTATCGGCATTCATTAGATTCACACTAAAGCCACCATCCACTTGAACTCCAATGTCGTATTACATGTTGTCTTACTCGGAAATGCACCAAGTACCTAGCTGTGGAAGGTGAGGTTGTATTTTACAAGTATCCAAGAAACCCATATAAGAAGAATATAATCTAAATTTCAATTCAAAAGTGCTAAAAACACTCTTTTTAGTAGCCTTAAGCATACATAAATCCCAATTACCTTGTTACTTTCATATTTAAGCAATTTAGATTTTTCTTGTAAGCCTCAATCCTAATCAATGAGCTTTAATAAGCTGTAACATCCAATCCGACCATCCACTTGATATAAAATTTTGCATGCAATTGTCCATATAAGTCTTCTATATGCTCAAGAATTTTTAGTCCAATCCAACTTACAAATTGTGAGAAAACCTCCAAAAAGTGCACTAATGTTACTTGGCCGTCAACTTGAAAAGTGAAGCAGAAATCCCAATAGTGATTTCTCCCTTTTCAACTATTAATTTTGAGTTAAAATTGGTGTGCAACTTGATCTTCAAGTTCTTCAATATAATGCCAAATTTCACCTTGATCTAATTGATAGATCTCTAGATATCATAGAAACCCTGTCCAACCTCAAACTACCAACTTCTGAAACCCTCTTGTGCTAAAAACCAGATATCTCTGAACCACATTGTTAGATTATCATAAAATTTTGTATACACTTAGCACACCCAATAATCCAAAAATTATCAAATTTTCAACTATAGATGTTACACCAATTGCACAAACTAGTCAAAATTACCAGCCCTAATTATATAATATAAAATCCAAATCACTAATACAAACCTTGATTTTGAACAATAATTGCTAAGTCTTCAAAAATCCTCCAAAAAAAATCTTTATGTCTTTGGAAAGAACTTCAAGCTAGCTCTCCAATTCTATCTTCCGATCTCCAAATGAATCCTTATTTTGCCTTAGGCCATTGTTTTTGTGACTAGAGGTCTGATTTCAACCCTGTCTCACAAACGGCCAACCCTCGCATATCAATCTAACCTATACTAAGGATTGTTTAGCCCAACCCTACTCTTAACTTAATCTTAGTACCAATTATATTAATTATTTACTTCTTCTAATCTAATTTTATTAATTTATGGCCTTTTTAAGGTAATAGAAGAGTCTCTACAACCAAGAAGGTAAAATTACTAACTAACTTTTAATTTACTAACTATTAAGATAAGAAAATAACCTAAGAGGCTTTTATAAAAGCCTTATTTAGACACTTCAAATTATAATTGAATTAAAATAATTAGATATTAATTAGAAATTCAATTTTGATTATAATTTTACTATATAGTTGTATTATATTATGACACCAGAAATAAGAACATTATCAATAGATACATCCATAATTAGTACTCTTGGATTGAGATTTAAATTAATTTCACAAATTTTTCTATAATAGAACCTATATCATATTAATCAGGAATTCAATGTAGAACAATATTTTGAGGTTACCGCCAAAAGTTGCTTCATTTTAATAGAGAGTTGAATTGCATCAAAATCTTTCAAAATCATATGGTTCCATATTGGTAGTGATTCCTAGAGCCCTCTTCTTTTTCATGAATTTCAACTTAATCCTTTGAGATAATATATCTTTTTTTATAAAATTTGGATATGGAATAGCTGAATGAACTTTATCAAAATATCCGTCTAGGAGAATATCTTTTAATGTATGAGATGACTCTTGGAACTTCTCTGATAACAATATTGGTTTAGATTGAATTAATACCTTGGCACTAGGAACATCATTGGGTTGTGCAAACAAACTAAGTTCCATTGTTGGTAATATTTCTCATATAGATATAGAATCTAGAGTTTTTATAATTGGTATGAAGTGGTCCTTTGCAATTGGTGCATCCAATTATTGAATAAGATCTTTTTCTTTTTGCTGGTCTCTAGTAAGTATTACATGAATGCATTCTACTTGATTTACAAGAGAATCTTGTAGGCCTCGATTATTTTTCTCTATTTTATGATGTAGCTAGATCTGTTAGTCTTGGTTAAAAAAATTAAATGGAGCATTTCACTACTAATATATATGTCTTGATTGCTTATAATTTCTACATATTGGAGCATATTCATCACTAGCTCTTAGATTGAGACACTCACTAGCAAATTATCCTATCTATCTGTAATAATAATATTGAAGTAGTCTTCGTTCAACTCCATCACGAATATTAGGTATTTCTACTCGTATATATTGATTGGACTTGTTTTAGATTGGATGGATAAATGATCTCAATTGTCCAGTTGGTACTGTAGAATCTGAAATTGGTTTTTGAATAGGTAGATATTGGATATATTCTTATTGATTTTACTCAATACATTGAAAATTGGATCTACATTCTTGGTTATATCCAAAAAATTTAAAATTAAAAAAATTTATATTTTGTTTATTCAAATGATTCCTCCTCCAGCCAAACTTATATCTTGTCTAGACTTGATTTACATCCCACAAAGTCAGTTGAATCATGATTCGATTACCAAAGTATTGTTGCTTTTGTAAATTCTAACAATTAGTAGTGTCATGCTTACCCACACAAAATGTGCATTGCATAATTATTTGAAGTGGTGAAAAATATTCCATTACCATATGGCCTTATCTTTTACAATTATTGCATCAAATATTGAGGCACATATTTGTCAATTTATGCCTCTTTTTTCTATCCTTTGATAGATTAATAGCCAATTTGTCCATCTTTTTTGTCAAAGTTAACAAAAATTCTTCATTTGGATCCTTCGATAATATTTTATTAGATAATTCTTTCATAGGTATTGGTTTTTGATATGGAAGGTATGGCAAATAGGAAACTACTGCTATTGATGCTACAACTTGCAATGGGACAGTATTAACTATTCCGTGTAGATTAACACTAAGATTTGTACCGTAATCAATTATTCTTGGATAACTATTTATTGCTTCATTCCAATGTTACATTTGATAACCTCCTTGAGATGGAATCATCGTGGCTCCTGTGATTAGAAATTGATCATAATGACATTCTTTCCATATTTTAGCTCGATTAAGTGAGGAAGCAACTGTGGCCGATTGGTCCTCCTTTATAAACATCTCCAATTCTTGTGGATATAGTCTGTTAATCAATATAGACAAAACAAACAAATTTGGCATTTTATTGTTTGGCCATTTGCAAAAGATATTTGCTACTTGGCCATAATATGATTGCACTACTTCTCTTGATAATATTCTATTATTCATTAATCTTTCCTTAAGATATTCTTCAAATTTAATTAGTCAAGAATAGAATAAAAATATAATTTTCTGATGCCTCCCAATTAAAAAATTGGCCTACAAGCTGGCAATTATACCATTCAAATATTATATCTTTCAAAGTCATTGGCAGCCATTTCAATCAAATATCTTTGTTCTATTATTATTAGCTATACATACAGCCAAGAACTAAAATAAATATTGATCTGTATCTGCATTTGGCAAACCTCAAAAAGTAGTTAATGGAGCTACACTAATTGTACAATTACCCACTTCACCCATTTGGACCGTAATTGGAACTACTAGACTAGCAGCTGCCATTAAAGATATCAATATTCCTCTTAATTTCTTATTAAAATAAACATTGTCTTCTCTAATTATCTTTTTTGGACTTTTTAGCTTCCATAATATGCTATTATTATTTATAAATAATTTTATTGATTGAATTGGAGGTAAAAATGATGAATTTTAAAACACGCTAAATTGGCCCTTATTGACAAGCAATTTATACCATTCTAAAGAACTAATCTTGCCAGAATTGACTATATCTACTAAAAAAAAAGTATCCAATGAAATATCCAATTCTTCTGTGCCTCCTTCACTTTTAATTAATGGACTCAAGAAATACACTGAACTATTGACAAAATTTCTCACAAGTACTCTTGGTAATTTTTTTAACAGTATATATATCTAAAATATTTAAGGTATGTTAAGTTCTGAGTATGCTTGGATATGCCGACAAGTATGTAACCATGGTTTAATCCAACTCTATCAATGCTTTCTTTTTAGATTACATTCTTGCTCATCCCACAACAAATTTTTTATTCGTGCTCTCTCTTAAATTCTTTTCAATTGGCATATGTTTTTTAGTGTAATGTTCTCATTCTTATTAATTATAATCTTTCATCATATAATACTGAAATTGCTTCCATCTCTAATCTAACTACACACTTGGCTTCACTTTTGAACTAGCATCAATTTTTATAACTTCTCTGTGTAACATCCAAAATCACTTGTTTGGCAGTTAATTCCTAACACTCAATACTATTATCAATTTTTTGGTAGCAGTGCCAAAATGTGATTTTCGTTTTACTTACTCGAGACTAATTTAATCAAAATAAACCTATATAAGGAGATTCAAATATAGAAAAAGACTATCTACATGAATTCTCATCTTAAGGTCACACAATTAACTATCTCTTGATCAATTAAAATATTCAAAAAAGCTATAATGCCTTCCACATTCTATCAAATAAAATATTACAATTGATAATTCTATCTTATGCATTCATTAGCTCTTCTCCTATCCAAACTTACGACAATAATAGGTAATACTATACTATTTTAAAAAAATTACATAAAAAATTTTATAATCCTATTACTAGAATTCTCCAAAACTAACTGTCATTCCTAGTAATCTGCTTCAAACAATTCCAAATTCCATAGACTTTTTCTTATCAAACACTCTCAGCTCTTGATAAACAATGTATTATAATTCTCTCATTCACATCCATACTTCACAAATATCTTCAATTATCGACTTTCCAATTCTCCACTTATAATTCAATACACAATAAATTTAATTTTTCATTTGATATCATATAAACCAAATCTTTCTTTCATTAAAAAATTTCACTTTATATTATTTAATATCTATCCATTTCCTTTCTTCTATAAAAATTTAAATAAAAAAAAATAAAAAAATAAAAAAATAAAAAAAACAAGAGGTAGCATCAAGCTTATCTTGACTCATGACTATCACAGTCCAGTCTTGTCTACTTCTTCAACTGATTTATACTTACCCCAAAACAGAGATTTTAACCAAAATTTCTTATTTAACTACTTTTCTTGACTAAATCATCCATCCTACCTCTTGAATTGATTGCCCTATGGATGATTAATCAATTTTACCAATATCTAATCAATATCCTATAAAAACCAATTTCTATCCATTCTACAATGTTCTCAATGAAAGCACCAAATTTATGTCAAGAGGACAAGCTTCCTCAAGAGAATATAAGGTCTTTGATTGTAAGTGGGTTGTAAGAAGTACAATGTTACCCAAATAAAGTCAAATATAAAAAGATAGCTAAAAGCTAAGTACAAAGTTTAGACTAATTTCTTTCTTGTGCCAAAATACATTCAATTCTTAATTCAAATCTTAAATCTAAATCTTATCTTATTAAAATATCTATAATTCACTTATTACTAATTCAATCTAGGCAAAGCTTAGCTTTTGGACTTTAATTCAACATAAAAACTTCAAATTATTAAATAAATAAAATCTTCAAAAAATAAGAGCCAAATCAAGAAAAAAAATTAGCTACTTGCTATAATTGCTGCCATTAAGACCTCTATCTATAAATTAGCTTGGATATCTCTCATTACAACTCTTCTTTTTACATGCTAAGGCTTGTCAAAAAGATAATAATAAGCTCTAACTTCTTCAAAATTCTCAAAATAAAAAGAAAAAAAATTAATAAATGGCACACAAAGTACCAAATCAGTCTTAATTTTTGGCATCTAAAAACTCCAATAACTTCCCTCCTAAAAATTCACATAAATTCCCCTCATCATAGCTCTTCTTCTTGTGTAAAATAGCTTGTTGGAAAAGTAATAACAAGATCTAGCTTTTTGTAAAATTTTAAAATAAAAATAAATAAATAAATAAATAAATAAATACAAGAAATGGTATAGAAATACTTAACTAGTCTTGAATCTCACTACCTAAAAACTCTAGCAACCCTCTTTCTTATAAGTTTTCTTGATTCTTCCTCTTTAGAACTCTATTTCTTGTATGCTATGGCTTATTGAAAATTTAACAATGTAATTTAATTTCTTTAAAAATTTAGGACAAAAAGATGAAAATTTTGTAAATGGCCTTTAAAATCCCAAGCTAGGCTTGAATCTCGTTTCTCTCCAAAATTTCCAGCAACTTTTTTTTCCTATCCTTTCAACCTCTAGCCTCTCTCTCCTTCTTCTCTTCCCCTCTTCTTCCAAAAAAATTAAAATCTTTGATGCCAAAAATTTCTATTCCTAACTCTCTTCTAATATCTATCTTGAACTACTCTAAAGCCAGATATCTATCCTAAAAGACAATATCCTCAAGCTCAAATAAACTATTGAAGATAACAATTTCATATTCTAAACTCTATTCAAATTTGCAAATGTATTAGTATTGTATTCCTTCCCTCCTCTATAAATAAAATTAATTATTATCTAAATAACTTTGATGCACTTAAATTAAGTGCATCACAACAATGTAATCACAAAATAAGGAGCATGTTTGTCAAAAAAGACAATGTGTCAAAAAATAAGTTTCTTTAGCTATAATAGGGACCATACGGCTGGAATCATGTGTAACACCCAATAAAGATCATATTCTCTCCTCAAATCCTTGACCTCATTTTACAATAGATGTATATTTAAGACCTAAAAATCACAAAGACTTTATATTATTAGATTCAAGAGCCTTAGCTTGTCTTATAGACAAAGATTTTTTCAAAAAATAAAAATTATTTTTAATCAAAAAAACTAAATTTGTACATGTAGAAGTCATAGATAGTCATGCATTTTCTTTTAAAGATATTATCTATAAGATTTTTCTTTTAGATATAGAAATTAAAGATTATAATAGTATAGTAGTATTTAATATGATAAGATCTTGCTTCAATCTAATTATTTTAGAATTATCATGGTTAAAAAATATAATCTTTGAATAGATTTTATTTCTTATAACTTAATTTTTTTTATAATTTAATTTAAAATTTTATTAATCAAGTAAAAATACATAAATCTCATATATCCAAATTTTTATTAGTAAGTACAATAACTTTCATAGATGTGGCAAAAGAAAGATCATTTTATTGCTATATATTCAATGTCCATTTTTTATGGTAGAAAGATGTTAAGTAATATTTTTAGTCTATATTACGATTTCTAGGATATTTTTGAAAAGGAAAAAATAGATATGCTTCTAAAATATTAATCCTATTATTGTTCAATTAATCTTTAAGAAAGAGCATAACTACCATTTGGACCAATTTATAACTTATTGCAAAATAAGTTGGTTGCACTAAAAGAGTACATTGACAAGAACTTAATTAAAAACTTCATATATCATTTAAAATCTCTAGCAAGAGTTTCTATCTTATTTGTAAAGAAAAAAGATGAATCTTTGTCTATGTATATAGACTATTATAGATTCAATAAGATCACCATCAAGAATAGGAACCTCCTATCTTTGATTTCAAGATTTTTTAATTAAATCAATTAAACAAAGATCTATAAAAAAATAGATCTACGAGGAGAAAATAACTTCATCTCCATCAAAAAAAAGATGAATAAAAGACTAATTTTTGAACTAAATATGGATATTTTAAATATAATGTCATACCTTTTGAATTTACAAATATACTAGCCACTTTTGTATAGTATAACATCTATCAAACAAAAAAATATATTTTTTATTATAAAAGAGCCTAATTAAAAAGATATACCAAATAATTATAAATAAAAGATAAAAGGTAGTAAAATCTTATAGTATTAGAATTATTATTCATGAAAATAGATTTTATTTACCTACTATGGTATAAATAAGGTAAAATAAGATAAATTTAAAAAATAAAGAATATAGATATATGTAAGAAGTTGAGAATTGATTTTAGCAAAAATTACCTTAAGAAAATAATAATTGATACATAAAAAGAATTAATTTCTATGTAGGGTCAAAATTAGAAATTGAGGTATAAAACCAAATATCTATGCTATTTTTAGGATTTTTTTATCAATTGAAGAGAAAATAAGAAAAAAAATAAAAAATTTAAAAAATTTAAAAATTAATTTCATATTATTTGGATTAATATTGAGATTTTTAGGGATTTTTAAAATTAGTGATGTACTTGGTGGATTTAGATTTTGAGAAATAAAAATATGTTTATAAATTTGAGGATTTTATTTGAATTTTGTAGCATTTTTATAAGTAAAAATTTAAAATTTTTTTGTTGTTGTACTTATTATAAATATGTATAAAAATTTAGGATCAATTAAGTGGTTAAATTAAAGAATATAAGAATTTTTGTGGATTATCATCATGGATAATTGAAATTTAGGGTGAGTGGAGGATTTTATAGTCTAATAATATTTTTTGGTTTGATTGAAGCAAAAATTAGTGAAAAAAATTTATATTTAAATATCTACATAGAATCCAATTTTTTGAGCAATTAAATGATTCAATAAGGAGAAATTTTTGTTGAAATATTAACGTTCAAGTCAGAGAAGGAGGGCAGCCAATAATCAAGAGGTTTTGGAAGAATTTCTTATAATTAGTATATGTAATCTTCTTCAAATTTTTTATACTTATTGCTATCTTAGTTGTTGCAAAGTTTGCAAATTTTGAATCAAAATCAATAAATTAAGCATTAGCTATTGAATTTTCAATCCATTATAGGACTTATTAAGAATTTGTTTAAGATTTAGGATTTGATTAAGAATTGATTAGAATTGGTTTAAGATTTTGAATTTACTTAGGATTTGATTTAGGATTTAATTAAAAATTAAGGTGTATGATTTGATTAGAATTTGTTTAAAATTTTATTGGAATTTTATTAGGATTTTTTGAAGATTATATTAGAATTTGATTAATATTCAATTAAAATATCTATTTTTGATATTTTTTTAATATTTTTTTATTATACATATTTTATTGAGATTAATTTATTATTTCTTTATATTTCTTTTCTAAGTTTTTAAGACTTTTTTTGATATAATTAAAAATTGATTACTATTGTTATAATTTAATTAGAATTTAATTAGAATTTATTTAGAATTCTATTAGGATTTTTAGGTCATCTTGTTGCAAGTTCTATTTTTTTTTTTCACAACTAAGTACGCAATGCATTCTCAAGCAGACTTCTGTCAAGGACATGAATCTTGAAGAAAGAAAATCCTCAATGTACTCTTATGTCAGTTAAAGGTGATATATTATTAAACTAGAATGGCTATTACGAAAGACAAGAAGACTAGAATGTCTAGGAATAAGATTAAGGACTAGAAAGGCATTGACAAGATTGAAGAAGGCTTCACTCTTGTCTCTATATATACTCTTGTCTCTATATATACTCTTAACTAGGAGCTACATCGCAATGTCCTATAGGACCTCTAAAACATGTTGAATTTGCTAGCCACATGTCTTAACTTGCAAGATAAGTTATTTATGTATGTACCACATAGTTAGCTTGTTCTACAAGCTACCAACATGTTGTTAACTTGTTGGCTAAGTTTCTATCCTATAAATATATCTAAAGTCAAAACCACATTTATAAAGCTTTTAAGAAGCTTTCCTAGAAGACTTTATGAAATTAATCTATATTTACTTACTTCTATTTAATTATATAAGTAACTATTGGGATAAATGTATATGTCTGTGACAACTTCATATATTACAACATTTTTTTTCAACATCTTATAAATGATGTTTTTTGTACATTTCTTAATTATTCTTTTATCTACTATTTAGATGATATTTTAATCTACTCTAAGAACACAAAAGAATATGAATTTTATGTTTGTTGTGTATTACAAAAACTTAAAGATATAGGATTATATGTCAAGATGAAAAAGTATGTATTTTACACTACTCAAGTTGAATTCTTAAGGTACATTATTTCCAACAAAGGCCTTATGATGGATCTCAAAAGGGTTCAAACTATTATAGAATGCAAGATTCCAAAAATAATTAGAGATGTATATTATTTTTTAAAATTTTCCAATTATTACTAGATCTTCATCAAGAACTTTTTTGAAGTTATGGCTTTTTTTATACTTTTGACTTGTAAAGACAAACTTAAGTGGAACAAAGAAGTTGAAGTATGTTTTGAAGTCTTGAAGACAACATTTATTTTTACACCAATCTTACATTATGTTGACTTCTCCAAAGCATTCTTTATGAAAATAAATGCATCAAACTTTGGTATAGATGTGTTTTTGTCACAAATAAGAAAAGATGATAAATTCTACTTAATAGCTTTTTATTCCTAGAAAATTTTAGCATCTAAAATTAATTATAAGATCCACAACAAAAAACTTCTTGTAATTATGGATTCATTTTAAGAATGGCATTACTATCCAGAAGATACTTCTAATTTAGTCATCGTATATATGGATCATAAGTACCTCAAGTATTTTATGTCAACATGTGTTTTAAATTTTTTCAAAGCCTATTGAAATATGTTTTTATTAAGATTTGATTTCAAAATCACTTATTGATCCAAAAAACAATAAGGTTTATCAAATGCCCTTTCTTGACATTCTTATCTTGCTTCAAAAGAAAGAAATGTAACTTTTGATGATTGAAGAATGATTTTCTTAAAGCTAAAGTATTTTCATCTTTGAGCAATAAAATCAATATTTATTATTAATTCAATTTTTTTCAAGCATGTTTAATTAAATATGTCATCTAATCTTTTTATTTATGATATTAAAAATAATTTTTTTAGTCTCATAATACTTTTAAATTTGAATTTAAGAATAATCTACTCTATTTCAAAGAATAATTATATATTCTAAAAGATATAGTATGATTACATGTTCTTTAAGCTCATCATGATTTTTCAATAATCAAACATTATAGATATAAGAAGATTTTGGAGCTAATATCTAAAGATTTTTGATGGCTTCAAATATGGAATACACTTTAAGAATTTGTACAATTATATGATATTTGTTCAAGATCAAAAACTCCTCGCCATTGACCTTATGGACTTTTTTAGCCATTATATATTCCAAACCAACCATGGTTGTGTATTTCTATGGATTTTATTACAAATCTTTCAATCTCAGGTTCTAATGATTTTACATTCATATTTAGATTATTTTATCAAGATGACACATTTTATACCATATACAAAATCTATCATAGGTAAAAAAAAATAGATAAGCATTTTCTTAATAATATATTATTATTATAGATTATTTAAGGATATTATATCAAATAAAGAGATTCAATTTGTATCAAAATTTTGAAAAATTCTTTTCAAGATTCTAAAAATGAACATAAAGTTACTTTTGGCTTCTTATTTTTAATTTGATAGACAAATAAAGCATATGAATCAAGTTTTGAAGTGATATTTGAAATATACTATTAATTATCTATAAGATGATTGGATAACTCTTTTATCATTGGTAGAGTTTATTTATAATATCATGATACATTTTTCTATACAATAAACATATTTTTTTTACTAATTAAGATTATCATCTACAACTTGATGCTTTTGACTTCTCAAAAGTTCATAATCTTGCAACAAAAGATTTGACAATTTTTTTTATCTAAGCTACATACAACAATAAAGGCATAATTAAATATATATATATATATATATATATATATATAAGAACGACAAAAGGCCAAAATAGATACCTATCACAAGAAGCAACCTCAATTCTACATTTGAAACAATATATGGTTATTTTGTCATAATATCAAGACTAGCCTTCTTTATGACAAGTAAAATTATCCTAGGCTTTGATAATTTTTTATTTGTAAATAAATGAATTTAGTTACTTATTAATTATAACTATCAGATTCTATGAAGATCCATCTTATATTTTACATATCTCTTCTTGAACCATATAAAACAATGAATAACTCGGAAAGAAGACAAATGCCACTTCTTCCTATAGAAGTAGATAATAATTAAGAGTTTGAAGTGGAAGAAGTCTTAGATTCAAGGTAGCACCAAAAATAGGTTAGAATATTTTATTTATTAGTACAGATATGATACTAGTGAACGTATATAAGAGCTAGCTAAGAATCTTATAATGTAACAAAAAAAGTTAATACTTTTCATCAATGTCATCTATCAACATTAAGATGAAGAATAAAAAATCTTTGCTATAAAAGAAAAGTTGTTTAACCTTTAAAACAACATAATAGAAATGAAGACCTTCAAAAATAAAATAAATAGATGGTGAGATACAACACTATCATATTTTGTAAAATTTTCTTAACAATGAATTAGGCACTTAGTTGTGGATGGTAAAATAGAACTTGCAACAAGAAGATTTTAACAATTTTAATAAAATTATAAAAAAATATAATTAAATCATAATAATTTTAACAAAATTTTATTTAAATTTCAAAAATAATTAAAAGAATTTACAAAAAAAATATTAAAAAATTATAAATTAATCTTAAAGATATCAAAAAAAATATTAAAAATAAAAATTATAATTTAATCTTAATAAAATTTTAATATAATTCTTAAAAATCATAAAAAATCTTAAAAAAATCTTAAATCCTAACCTCAAATTAAATTGTAATAAATTCCTAATAAAATTCTAATCAAATCTTAAATTAAATATTAATAAAATCTTAATGAAATCCTAAATTAATCTTAAATCTTAATTAAATCCTAATAAAATCTTAATCATATCCTAAATCTTAATCAAATCCTAATAAAATTTTAAATAATCCTAAAAAAATACTAAATAAAACTTAATTTATTACTACAACTTTTTTGAAACCTCAATAAATAATAATTGAACCATTGATCTTAATTAAAATTTTATTCAAATTTCAATGCACAAGCAATTTATAAATATACAAAGTTTGAGAAGAATCGAAATTACCAATTGAAAGAAAAGCTCTTGGAAATTGGCCGCCATCCTTCTCCAACTTAAATATTGATCTCTCAATAGCAATTTTTCCTTATTTAATAGTTCAATTGCTTCAAAATTTGGCTACTATATAGGTTTCTAATTTTAAATTACTTTTGCTAATTTTTTCTTCAATCAAATTGGCAAGTGTTGTAAGATTGCAAAAATCCTCATTGACCTTAAATTTTAATTATTTGAGACCATAATCTACAAAAGATCTCATAACCTTCAATCTAATTGCTTAATTGATATCAAATTTTTTACACACATTTAGTACAAATATAATTATAAATGGAAAAAATTTTACTTATAAATATACTACGACACTTACAAAATCATCAAATGTATAAATTAATTTTTATTTCTCAAAATCTAAATCCATTGAGTATATCTTTCACTTTGAAAAGCCTTCTAAATCTCGATTTGTCTTTAAATCCCATGAAATCAACTTTCAAAATTCCTATTACAAGTTTGCTTCCAAATCCCACTTTTTGATCATCCATAAAATCTCAGTTATGGTACATGTATAATTTTGTGTCTCAAGATCTGATTTCAACCTTGATTCACAATCAATCTTTTTTGGATATCAACTTTTAGTATTTTGAAGTAATATTTTTTGTAAATCTATTCTTGATTTTTTTCTAAAGATTTTGATATTGATTATATATTTACCTTATTTTTATTTGACTCATTTATATTCCTATAAAGTAAATATAAGTCTCTTCTACAAGAAGGTAATATTAGTACATGGTATTTTTTTTACTACCTCCTTGTTTATTATCTATATTTTTAAGATAATTTATTAAAATATTTTTATTTGAGCTCCTATATAATAAAATATTTCCTCTCTTTTGTTAGATAATAGTCATGTTATTATATGACAATATATTGGCTATCACAATTTTGGAAGAAAATCTTACTGTTTGGTGATTTTATTAGCAGTAGGAATTATTCTTCATGATGCTTGTAATATTTTATTTGAAGGAAGTTATAAAGGCCTCAACATTAATCAAATAAGAAGTGATCTTTCTATCCTAATATAAGACACTATCAATAATTAAGAGGACTAATCAATTACGTTCAAAGAAAACAAAGATCAAAGTATGTGATAAGTACAATTTGTTGCATCTTAGACTTCTTCAATATATTATTATTTCTCTTCATGGAATTTGTTTCTATAAGAAAAGATAATATCATAGATATATATATATATATATTTATTTAGATAAGAAGTATTAGGTAGAAGATAAATGAATGTAGATTTCATATTATCTTATGGCATAGCTTCTTAGAAGCTTTATAGATATATATTTGACTTTATACATATTTATAGTTTATTGGTAGGTTAGAAACTTGGCCAAAAAGTTAGCCTCATGTTGTTTGTATTGATAGCTTATGTTACAAGCTAATGATGTGGAGCACATATAGGAAGCCTGCTTTACACATTAAGACACATGTTTTACAAATTACACATGTATTAGAGGTCTTATAAAATGTCGTTAAATAGCTTGTAGTTAGATAGTATGTATGGAAGTAAGAGTGAAGCCTTCTATACACTTATCAATGTCTTTCTAGTTCTTAGTCTTGTTTTAAGACTTTATAATTTTCTTCTCTTTGGCAATAGTTATTTTAATTTAATATTATATTATTTTAAAATTATATTTTTGAATGATACAAGAGTGTATTGATTTTTTTATTCTTCAAGATTCATGTCCTTGATAATATACCTATTTTTCTAGCAATGAAGCATAATAGATTAAAAAAAGACTTATAAGAATTAAAAACTAAGTTAGAAGATATTAAAGCTAAGCTTAAGTCAACTTATATACAAAAAGCCAAATTTGAGGTAGGTAAAGTTCCTTCTCTTGTGCAATTACTATGAAATGCTAAAAGTATATATTATTTAATATATTAATGGAATTTTGATAATCACATGACAATTATGTAAAGCTTATGATTGATATGTTTCCTTCAATATCAAATTTTAAAATTTTGTAGCAAAATATAAATTTTGATTAGAATTTATATCTTATTTAAATTATTTTTTAAAATTATTATTTTTTTATTCCATAAAAAAACATAGTTTTTAAAACAACCATGATTTTGAAAAACTCTCACAAAGTCATTATCTATCTAAGTTATTTAATACCAATACTTAAAAAAACCTTATCAACTTTTCTTTTTAATTCTATTCTTTAGTCTACAAAAAAAAAAAAAAAAAATATTAGTTGAAAGCATGTGGTTTTGTATGTCATGATTTGATTTTAACTTAGGTTTACAACTAGTCTTTTCTAGGTACTAGTCTAAAAATATTTCTCAATAATATTTATTAAAAGCTATTCTTTACTTTTAAATAAAGGTTTCTATAACAATATTTTTTCTAATCTACTTTTTTATATTATTTATGGTTATAAAAAATAAATAGAAATATTTTTTATAAAAATTATGGCTCTAATATTATTATTTTTTCTACTTTTATATCTTTTATCTATTATTTTAATATTATTTTTATTTTATCTTTAATTAATATTATTTTTTTTTGGTTTTTCATCCAATATTTATATTACAACATGACATTATCGTCATAGAACCAAAAATTACCTTATTTGAGAAGTTTGATAATATAAGGTGGAAGTTTTAAAGATTTATCAATCAAATAAAATTATTGATTGAGCTTCAATATGAAAGCTTTGCACCTTAATAATCATAATTCAAGTTTATTGAAATATTAATTTTTGATTCTATCTTATCATATTTTTATCTTTTTTTGAATGACATAATTTACTATTAAATAACTCAAAGATTTTTTTAACAAAATTTTGATTCATATATTAAAAGCATGATGCAATTTGTATTGCAACCAATAAAATTTGGATCTTATGCTAAAAAAATTATTCACTATTAGTATATGCTTTACAATTTTGATAAATGACAAGTGATAGCAAGTAGGATAATAATGCAATTACTAGCTAATTTCTTCATGGATTGTAACATGCAATAAAAAAATTGAGGCTAAACTTACTTGATCCTCAAACATTGAATCAAGTAATTGAACTTGTTGTAAAATATAATGGAGGCATGAGGTTAGCTAAAGATTCAAGAATAATAGCTGAGAAAATATAAAAAGATATTTATAGTATTGGTACTAAATCTAAAGGCACAACTTAAGCTTAGGCTAAGAAGGTAGACTACTTAAAGATTGGATAGTCATTGCATTAGGTAGTTGTAAACTAGTGCAAAGAGTATGATGGTAGTGGACACAATAAAACTTGGGATAGAATAATATTAGGCAAGAGGCCATGTATGTTTGAAGTGTGTGCAATAAACAAAGTTTATTATTGAATTGGTGTGCATGTTACTAATTATAGACACTTTACAAAGTTTGTCTTGTGCTTGCTTGTTACTCCAATTGCTTGAGTAACAATATGATACACATAAAATATACCGACTAGAATAATGGACACTGATGATATGGGGGCATCCCATCCATCCGAGCAGTCACATCCGCACATCATCCGTGACACAGTCATCCATATTGACAGAATTTATCCCCAGAGGCATTCGACATGGATCATAACCGAGAGCGCGGAGGCCATGCCACCAGGGTAACACACACGAGGATAGCCAAAGCTCCAGACAGAGTGGGGCTGGGAGGGGGGCTTACTCCCCGCAGCAGCGTCACCATCTCGCCTCTTGCTCTCGCCCTCTAGCTCTGCCTCCATTTCATCACCACGCTGGAAACGCCGCCTTGACCGCCGTGGGCCTGGTTTATTCATGGCTTACTCGCTGTTTTCAGCGTGAAAGAGCCGATGCCCCCACCCCCCGACAATCAGGGTGATCGCCCGCTGTGTCTCGCGATTGCTGGGGTCCGCTGCTGAAAGGTTTTCCACAACAACTGGATGGAGGCTCTACTTTCAGAAAGTTTCCCGCATGAATGCACGCTTTGACAGGCAGTCATTATTCCAAAAACACATCGCCAATGCCAACGAGCCTGTCCCACAATTCGATCCACCCAGCAGATGCGCAGGAGCTGTCGACCGCTTGGAATGCGATCATGGCATCGAATCCACTCATTTCACACTCGGTTGATTGGCCAGCTGCTTCCACATCGCTGTTTCACCACACTTAGAATTAGAAAGAGTGTTGGGTCCAGAAATAGTTCTCGTCAACCGACAACAGCAGCACCAACCATGTAACCGTTGCTTGTAGCATGTGTGATCGCGTCGTAGAAAGAAAACAGATCACAGGGCGTGCGACCAAGATAAGGCGATTGAGGCACAATGTGCAGGATATTGTTAAGGCAGGACAGATTGGGGTGGGAGCCAAAGCAGCGCCACACAGACCGAGGCAGATGGAAACAACCGGAATGAAAGGTTGTGCCATGGGGCCAGATAGTGACCACTGGAGTGATGGATTTGACTGCTGGACGTTGTCGACCATGTCGATGAAATGAAAGTAGAAGGCAGGAAAAGGCAAGTGCCCAGCGCAACTGCGAGAGAGAGAGAGAGGATTTCTTTTTCATTTTAAAAAAGTGGGACCCACCGAAGAAGCGGCAAGCAACGAAGATTGACCAGAGCGTTGGTGGGATAGGAGAAGTGGTCCGCATACGGTGGCGCAAGAGCAGGATACGGAGCTCGTTCTATTGATGGTCACGCAACGAGAAGAGGAGATTAGAACGGAGACGAGAGGAAACCAGAAGAGGGGGCAGCTGCGACCATTTTGAATCCCACCTTGGTTTGACGAGGTTTGTTGTGTTGCGCCCTCCTCCACCACCTGCTTACATCTTGGCCCAAGCTTGTGTCAAGAAGATGCACCATCTGGATGCATCCGCAACTCCACACCAGCCGCCAATTCGTCGTGTTTCTGGTAGTTCTTTCTCAGCGTCGGTACTTCATTCATTTGGCGGATTGCGCACCAGGTTAGAACGAGAGATGGGACCGGCCGAGGGTAAAGTGTTCACGTCATAATTCCTTTCTTCTACCATGTTCCTTCTTGCGGAAGAGTTCAATTCTCGGTGCGGAGCTTCGAAGGTTGAGAAGCTGTGGATGCGTGGTCGAGTGGTGGTTCCTCGCAAGTCGCTCGATGGGCTCCACCGTAGGTCCATGAGTGGGGCGATTTGTGGGTCAGAATTGTGATGCCCTGGAGGTCTTGAAGCTGAGCAGACAAGGAATCCTTTTTTTGGTGTTGCATCAGTCGGTTCGAAATATGGGTTTAGTGTGTCGGATAGTAGTTTTTTCAGATGGTGGTTCAGAATTGGAAGCACTTGTCATCAACTCGAAGGTTTTGCGGCGAAATTAGACCAGCGAGCAGGTGTAGTGAATTTAAAAGGAACTCGGTTGTGCAGATCTTGGTTCATGGGCGGTAATATTTGAGCTGATTCTGTGAAAAGGATTGGTGGGAGAGGAGGGGTGTTCGATTCCCAAAGATCATCCAACTCTCGAGGCACAGATCCTAGCATTGTCTCTTAATTTGTCGAGAAGACTTATGTTCGACCACTCGAGCCTTGCACTGATACACGGAGCTCCCGTTGAACATGCGGTGCTGTGTGAAGTTGAAGTTCTACGTGCTAGTTTGCACATGAAGAAACCTGGATTTCTGTTCCTTGAACTTTCTTCTTGTCAGAAGCTATCAGACTCTTTATCGATTGAATTTCCCTGAGTCTGTACGGAATTGGAGGGATTTCGAGAAAAGGAGATGGCTGTTTCCGGGTCGAGAGAGCTAAATCGATTGAGCAAACCAATGTGACACTCTTCAGACTTCCATCTTCATTTTATTTATTTGTTTTTATCAAGGGCGTCCTGCAAGTGGCGAGATGGCATTAATCTAGCTAGGAAGTGAAACCGACGCGCATTTTACAGCAGTGATTTTTAAGGGACATCTGCGTATTTCATCAATAGGATGGTCACCCTAACGCCGGGGATTCTGCTGAAGCTCCTGCAACATATCAACTCAGATGTGAAGGCTGCAGGAGAGCACCGCTCCGCGCTCTTGCAAGTGATCTCCATAATGCCAGCGCTGCACGGTAGCGAGCTCTGGCCTAACCAAGGATTCTACATTAAGGTTTCAGACTCGTCGCACGCCATGTACGTTTCGCTTGGAGAGGAGCATAACGATTTAATCCTTAGTGACAAGCTGCAATTGGGACAGTACATTCACGTGGACAGGTTGGAGGCCGGGTCCCCAGTGCCGCTACTTCGAGGAGTGAGGCTTGTGCCTGGGCGCCATCAATGTGTGGGAAATCCGGAAGACCTTGTGGCCGCGGTTGTGCCCACGTCGGCAATCGATGTTTCAGTCCAACCGGATCTGTTTCAGCCGGATTTGCGCACCTGGGACACCATAGACACCAGATGCGATTCTAACAGGTGGGTGGAAGTAGCCTGATCCGATGAAGTTGATTGCCTCGAGTTGTCGGGCTGCTGAAGATTTGTTGACCTGTGATGACAGATTGAATGGCAGGTTTGATCCACCTTCCGTGGAAAGCATTGTAAGGAAGAATGTGGCGAAACCGAACGGGCCGTTCGTGACTGGGCTCATCGGGAGGTCTCCTTCTTCCAGGTTTCAGGATGTGGAAGTTGTGTTGGAGAAGACGATTGAAATTTCATCGGACAACTGCGGGGCGCAGAAATTTGCGCGTGGCACCATGGCCAGAACGGTGTCGTTCAGGCCCCAGCCTGGTTCCGAGTTTGCGAGGTCAAGTGTGCCGCTGGAGGAACGAAGGACAATCTCGAGGTCGAAACTGCGCGCAGAACATCCGAAAGTGAATGTAGATTGTACCTCGGCGCTAAAAGAGGAGAGGAAAACTTCGTCCCCTTCACGATCCCAGTCTATTATGAAATGTACGTTCTCAGACGAAAGAACAACAGCATCTTCATTCCCCAAGAGCGTTGTGGCTCGTGCCGATGATCGTATTATCTCCTACAGAGATTCTTCCACCATCACTTCCAGGGCCAAGCAAACATCGCCCATCACTAAAAGGTGTGTGAGCACAGGTAAAGTTGTAAACAGCGTTGATGCCACCAAGAAACGCATCGATGGTAGCACTGGTCGAGCTGCTGAGCCAGTCACTACAGCTGTCAAGAACACGCTGCGCAAGAGCTGGGAAGGTTTGGCCGTTGCCAAGAACTCCAAAGATCGTCCTCAGCCTAAAACCTCCAAACCAGACGTGAAGGCTAAGTTGTGGTCGTCGGTGAGTGAACAAATCTTTTCTCAACTTGCATTTCGAGCAAGTTCTGGCCATGGCGAGCAGGTTTCGGATTGCTTGACGTAGCATGGCTGATTGAACCTGAATGTGTAGGTGTCTGGGTTGAGGAATAAGCTTGTGGAGAGTGACGGAACGTCGTTGTTAGACAAAAGATCGTCGTCACCGCAGGTATCAAGCGGGAGGCCGAACCAAGGAAGAACAGACAGCTCTAGCTCTACGGTAGGGTCCACCTCCCCTACCCACTCTACGTCCAGCGCCACTGTGAATGACATCGATGTATTTCAGAGACACTCCGGTGGTCACTCCTGGAGCTCCCTGCCTGGCAACCTCGCCACGTTTGGCAAGGTCAGTTGTTGCAGTCACTCTGGCACCACTACATATTATTCCAAGTTCCTCTCGAGTATTCAGGTCGTGGGTTTAAAGTAACATTGATGTGCGGTATCACCTTTCGGAATGAATTCGCTATTGAGATTTTGATGTGTTCGCAGAAAGCATTGCAGTCGAGGGATGCTGCAGCACTGGCAGCGGCTGAAGCACTTCAAGAAGCTTCAGCAGCGGAGAGCGTCCTTCAAAATCTCAGGCAAGTGAAACGAGCAACCTGTTAATTACCGTGTAGTGCTTCTCTCCTACAACTGAGACTTCACAACGTTTGAATGAATCATCATCAGGGATTTGGAATCGAAATCTGTTGAAAAGTCCCTCACGATTCCTGTGAATTGTGCAGTATGTTTGCGGAGCTGTGCTCTGATGCGCGCATTGATCATCCGCAACCCTCTGTTGAACTCTTTCTGAGCCTCCACCATTCTCTCAAACATGCAGTGATCGTATCAAATGCTCTCTCTACAGCTCGCAACGCTCCAGAATCTGCCACTCTCGCAGACGACATCAGCGAGGCGGCGATTGGGAAGGCTCAAGTTGTGATGGAAAAGTCCTTGAGCGCTGCGAATTGGGTCACTGCTGCTCTCACCTCTGATCTAGCTAATTTTTCAACTCAGATTAAACAAGCCGGATCCACACCAGGTAATGCTCTTCGTAACGCGCCAAAGAGGACCTCGAATCCGCCGTTGCAGGTCATACCGGACAATCCTAGCACGGTGCCCCGAGGGAGGAGTTCCTCACCCTCTGTAACAAGCAGGAACATTTTATCAACTCCAACGTCTCCGAGCCATCGCCCTGCCCTGTCATCTGTGAGCCACATCGCCAATTTAAAGAGAACCGCTGCAGAATCAAGATCGCAGTCTCCAGTTAAGCCCAAACTCCACTCCTATGGTGCAAATTTATCCTGAACTTTAATTGTATGAGCAGCGGTTAGTTCCGAGTTATGCCTGGAAAGCATATCATGATGCTGACTTCTCCTCCTTATGAAGGGACCTGTGCTGAGTTCTCGACGAAGCAGCGCAATCAGCAGAATTGGGCTAGGGAAGAGCTCCAAAACAACAAGCAAGGTGTCTCCTGAATCGCAATCCGTGGAGCCGAAGGCGCCCTCAGCTCGAAGTGCTGCAACGCCGCCACCTGTATGGGTGAGGGGAAAGGGAGTAGCGGAAACCGCAGAGCTGGCGAAGCAACTGGAGAGTGAAGCTCAGTGGTGGTTCCTCAACTTCATGGAAAGAGCTCTGGATGTGGGCTTCCATGAGGCTACCTCAGCCAGCAATGAGAGGGATGACCCACTGCACGGAGCCAAAGTGATGAGCCAGCAGGAAAATTGCCACATTGCCACTATGTTGTCGCAATTGAAGCGAGTGAATGACTGGTTGGACGAGGTGGGCGATGGACTGGGTCCTAAATGGATTGAAACAAAAGCTCGTTTGAAGCGAAAGATTTACGACTTTTTGCTTCAGCACGTTGAATCGGCTGCTGCAGCGCTAGGAAATGTGTCTTCCATTACGGTTTACTCCTAAACTCAGTTCATTAACAAACCAGCAGCCGCTGCATGTATAAGTTTGAGCTTATTGTCACCACAAGGCTCAGAAGCGTCGTTATAGGCAAAATGGTGGATCGTTGTTGAATGAGACAAGGTATAGTAATTATGTTCAGACGAAAGCGATACAAATAGGTGGTCTATAGGATAATGACATTTGCGGAAATAGTGAGGCAATAACTGCAACGTGGGGTTGAAGTGAGCTTTGGGATTGCACTGCTGTTGTAGAAGCCGTGCCACTGCGAGAAAGCTGCGAGGGAGGCTGATGAGGAACAAAGCTGCCTTGGCGACCCTCGATGACGCCTACACTCACGTTGACAAGGTTGAGGATGAAGCACGATTAGGTGAAAATACTACAGTAGAGCAAGTTGAGACGGTCGGTTCTACACGTGCGTTGGAGTCGGCCATATCAGGCTTGCCAGGCCTTGTACATTACGTTCTTGTTAATGAATTCATTCCGTTCCGTTCTATTTGCCTCTCCTGATTCCAGCTTGGCGGCCTGTCATCCATTGCACTGCCTCTTGACGCCAGTAGTTTGGTTTTAGATGAAATGTCGATCCTGCACTCTAATCCAAAGCGTTCATAGTTCCTGCTGAGTCTGCTGTGGCTTCAGAGGTCTGCTTACAGAACAAGTTCAAGTCTCGCTCAAGGTACTGAGTATCCTTGTAGAACTCAGAACTTGGAGAGCATCCTTCCTGTAATGCTTCCGTTAATTACAAAATGAGTTGATTCTCAAAGTGTCCTATAGCAAGACAGAAAAAGCTAGGATACGGATGTATTAGAACAATATTATCTTTGGTTGTACACTGTTTTTGGTGACCCACTTTGGATTCGTCAAGTCCCGGAGCTTCTTGCCGATGCCGGGATCAGGAAGCCGACTCAATTGTGATGGTCCCTTAGATAAGTTGCAAGACTGAGATACGGAGATTACTCTCGTAGTGTCTTGGGTGGTTCCGATCAGCAGTCAGCCATTGGCTGTGGTGAGTCCGCGTCGTTTTCCTTGTGGCGCACTTATGAAGGGCATAGCCTATCTTATGGAAACCCTAGTAGCAGAGGCTTCAAATATCAGATACTCGAAAACTTGCATAACATATTGACATTGGAAGCTGGCCGAGCTGCAGCAAAGGCAGAGGCAGCGTTAGCGAGCAAGAACTCTAGGGATCCTACACGTAAATCGCCTTTCAGCAAGAAACCATCCAGCAGGTTTATCTCCAATTGTCTTTCCTGTTTGTTCAATGCGGTTGCTGAAATGATCGTGTTGCCATTTGCCAGTTTGTTTCAGTTTTCCCTTTCTTTTGGTACAGTTGTCTCCCACCTTTGCGCAGGTCTTAGATGTGTCCCACTACAAGAAGGTTTGAGGATAGAAATTGACAGACAAGCTCTGAGAAAATTATCATTTTCATACAGAAATTCGACAGTATCATAATGATCATTGCTCACAATGTAAAAGACTCGCAGAAGCATGCTTCAGACGAAGCAATCGTTCAAGTTATGGCACCAGCCAATACCACTTGATGCGAGATGTAGGTGATAAGACCAATCCACAAAAGGGTGATGGTAAGGAGCAGTCATCTCTAGATGGCTTATTAGAGGCACTAACCTTTTTGGTAAAGTATACAGATATGGCTCAGTCTTGTGGATACAGGTGAGCCACTTGCAGTTGAAGTAGTGCGGTTTTCGTCTTGTTACGAATTCGTCGCTGCAGCACTGTTCTATATCACGTCCCTAATTGCCGAGAAGGAAATCTGAGGGCTGAACATTTCCAGTGTGGGCTAATATCTCCTCAGTTACTTGCTTTGCTCTTACACTTACTCTCGCAATTTTGCGACTTGACCCACATAACCATCGACGATGCCGAGTTTCAGAATCGAAGCAGCGTTAGTTCTGAAATCCTCACTTGGTGGGACGAGATTAAATTCCTTACAGGGAGTGGAGTTTCAACTTTACTTGCAATCCTGCCACACCCGCTTTTACCTACAGCCTTAGAAAGTTCTCCATCATGAGGGAATTATTCAATCCTACCTTAGTCGAATGACACAAAGGGAGATATGGCGTCATTCCGGCACTTCTTGTGCATTGAAATCTCAACCGGGTCTTCACATTCGAATGGTCACCGCACTCTATTGCATAGACTGTAAACTACGATAAATCCTCCACTTCCAGTAATATGCTAAAAAAAACCCTTCACGGATGGATAAACTACAGGGATTCTGACCTCACCCGGACGGCGTCAGGGCAATGGATCGCGTAATAATTAATAGCATCGGATATAGTGGAGCGGCGAAATCTGTGGACAGGGATGCCAGGAATTTGGCATTTGTATTGCACGTTCCGAAGCGCTGCGTTATCGGAAGCGGAGAGGCAATGGGTGCTGGGCATTGGCAAAGTTGCGGAACTCAATGGTGAACCATCGCTAATGAACATCAGTTGATCAGGAGGATTTCTGTATGCTTTCCACTCTGAAGGATGAGCAATTCGCTTTAGAGGTCGCAAAGGAATTGGGGACCACAGGGGCCTGGGGTTAAAAGAGGACGTGGGTACAACAGGAATGTAGCTCTATTCGACACTGTTCCGGATGTTGCTGTGCTCATTGTACCGGGGTCGCGCGAGTGGTGGCGAAGAATTTTCCCATTGACCTTCGATTGCATGTTTGCGAAAGAGAAAAGCTGCACAGCGAGTCCTGTCTTTATCGCACGCGCGCGCCATAGCCGTAGCATCTAGATTGTTAGCTCAAGAATTGAGAATCATGCCTCTAACATTGCAGGCTCTGTCTGATTGTGCCACCTTTTCGCTGTTGAATTCTAGAACCTCGGCAACAATCTCATCTAAGGGTCGCCGTCAAAGCCAAATTCGTAGCACATCTCCTTGGACCCTGTCACGTCTAGTCGTGAACAGGTCGCCTCTGACTTCCATCTCCGGCGCAAGATTTCAACTAAATGGCAGCATTGTAGGAGGACCCAATGGATCAAAGACATATCAAGTCCCAAACAAGAGTAACAACTATGGCGTAGCGAGGGAAGAAAAACGACAATTGGTTGGATCAGTAGAGTCATTAGAAGAAAATGGCGACTCTATGCGAATGGGATTGTCGAAGATGGCTGTGTTAACAGGTTTGGTAGCGTTGCAGGTGTGCATGCCCGCGTTCGCACAGAGTCTGGGCCTGGAAGTGGCGCGCTCTAGTGATTCCACGGGACTCATGACGGACGTGAGCGATTTTCAGAGCGGGTTTTCATCGGCATTTCTGCTCATCTTCTTCTCTGAAATTGGGGACAAGACGTTTTTCATCGCAGCCCTACTCGCAACGCGGAAATCGAACATCGCTGTATTCACAGGCACATTCGGAGCTCTGGCGGCAATGACAGTCATCTCGGTAGTATTGGGGCGCGCATTCCATCTCCTAGACAATTTAATCCCCACTTTAGGAACCACGCAATTGCCGCTGGACGATTTGGCCGCGGTAGTGTTGCTGGTGTACTTCGGCATCTCAACGTTGTTAGACGCCGCATCCATGGAGGGTTCCAAAAGCGAGGATGAGAAGCAGGATGCAGAGTTAGCCATAGCGGGAGTGTCAGAGGACGGGAGCTTAGGGTTGCAAGCTGCTGCAAGCACCATTGCAGCAACATTTGTCCTCGTATTTGTAGCAGAGTGGGGGGACAAGTCATTCTTCGCCACCATTGCGCTTGCAGCAGCGTCGTCGCCAGCCGGAGTGGTCACGGGTGCCATTGCTGGGCATGGCGTGGCCACCGCGTTAGCGGTGCTTGGAGGCTCCTTTTTGAGTGAGTACGTCTCCGAGAAGCTAATCGCGTACACTGGAGGAGTTCTATTTCTGGTTTTTGCCGCTACAACTTTAGTGGACATCCTCAAGTAGCTATCTCGGACATATTCTCGAAGGTGCCTTCATGAGTTCTAGCTTCCTATCCTCTTCACGCATTCATTTTGTGTTCGTACTGCTGCCGATGTCTCCGAGGAAAGGTAGATTACACACTGCTTCCTTAGAGAGAGAGGAGTTTCGGTTTTGTTGTCCTTCATTCTCGGCGCATCACATAGTTGCAGAGCCTCTGCAATTGTCATACAGATAGAATCGCAAGCACGTCAATTGCACATCTGCAATGGCAAATCTTATGTCCCTCCCTCGTGGACCCTCGTGGACTTATAACGGATTTTGCAACCTCGTATGACCTCTGGTGAGGATCAAGCTGAGAGAAGAGGAGCCTGCAAATTCCATGTTCAGCATGTCGTTCCTGAAAGGAACTGATTAACAAAGGTGGCGAGGGCTGCAGAGTCTACCTACACCGTTGCTTAAAAGCCATTGTCCATTTTCAGCAGAAAACCGTGGCTTCATCTCAAGAACCGTTCTATGATAGTGGGTATCAGAAGTGCGTGTGGTGGATCTGTTAGGATGCCGGTGATTGCCATGGAACGCCATAGCTTGTTGAGCCTCTTTTCCTGAATTCCATTGAACATTCCACTTCTGTGATACAAGATGAGTTTCAAGATTGCATAGTTCTGCATAGAAGATTCCGACTAATGCAAGATATCAACTATTGTAGTATATTGCATGTGCAAATACATAACTGCCAATCCCCTTTCAGTCTACTGAAAAGATAACAAATGCAAAATATTTCCCTCGTGCGACTTCTGCATCTCATCTCTCAGTCATGCAACCAAGGAATTGCTGAGTAACAAGAACGAGGTATCATCTGTCTTACACCTCAGTTACCCCATAAATTAATAATGCTTCCAGCACCAAGCTAGCATCACATAATGTAGAGAAGAAACTCTGATATGCTGTTTGAAGCACAACTAATTCTCACACCAAATGTGTTTAAATGTGCAGCATTGTTATCTGGACTTCCGTGAGTAATGATACAAACTTGCAGTGGTGAGAATCAACCTGAAGAACGAGCTGTGAACTGTGGCATTGCCGTATGGAGAAACAGCACGTCTTGCACGGCCCCAAATATTTCTGAGGTCGTGTATGCCCCCATGAGGTCAGTCATTGGATTGTGTGAAGCTGGAATACCTCTCCTTGAATTGATGCTATTGTAGCTACTGGAGGCACATAGATAGAATCCTTCATCACCAGCAGCTTTCGAATGGTGTAACCTGTGGTATCCGTTAGGAGATGTCCAGGTTTCGTGCCATTCAACTGGACATCTCAACTGGACCCTGTTAATGGAACGAATTTCGTTTCCAAACATCTGCTGCTACCAATGCGAACGAACGCAACTGTGTTTGCAACGTGCTTTTGATGAGGACATCCATCCATGAGCTTCTGCGTTACATGCGCCACAAACTATTCTGGCCACCTCTCAAGCAAGCATTTCAGTAATTTCGGAATTTCTAATACATTTAAAATGACGTTGACAGGTATCTAATACGAGGGTGAGAGTCTCGGCAAAACTCGCATCACTGCGATTAAATTTCTCGCTTGTAAAGGAATGCTAATCCATTGATTCAACAGCTTCTGAATACAAGCTCCTGTCTAATATTCCTTTAATATCTGTAATACACAGGATATCGACTATAGCGCCGCAAAATTTACACAGGGTTGAGATATTGCTTGGCTGTCCATGACTCTCCTGGCTGGAGCTCCACTGGTACAAGCTGAAAAATACGTTGAAGCATACGTTGATGAGTACTTGATCAATTCGAACTGCAGCATACAATGTAAGGTAAAACATAAAAAGACAGATAGCAGGGTCAATTTGGGTGGAGAATACCTGGGCGTTTTCAACACAAACAAAATCCTTGTAAGAGGAATTCAAAGTCAAATGTGGATTCCAAAGCACCGCATCTGTCCATCTGCAAAGCCAGTCAAAATTTCAAAATTGGACTCAATCAGCAAGGAGACAGCTTAAGAAGGGTTATGTGCTGATCTGTTGTAACATGAGAGAACATGATGCATGCCGGGAGGTTTTTTGAAATATAGGGAGGTAAACATCCTAACATAAACATAAGTGTCCTCGCAACTAAATCTGCAAGATACAATAATTTGTAAGTTGTGAAGCATCAGCATATTGAGAAAGAAACGAACCCATCGTTTCTAACGGAAATCTTGGTGCCCAATCCGTTGTCCAGCAACAACTCATCAGGAGTGTTTTTATACATAGTGTCCACAAATCCTGGAAATTCGATGACATTCCTGCATATTAAGTACATTTATCACATCGTAAGCGGCTTAAAACAGATGGATCCAAGAAAATCTTACATCATCACTCAGATCTGCTGTTACCACTTAAATTTTAACACCAAAACAGAGGAATGCTCTATTCAGTAGCAAACCTGTCTTCCAAGCCCTGAATAGGGTTCGCAGGATCTTCATACGGTTTGTCAAGTTTTGTGCAGCCTTTCAATCCCGCTACTGATGTCTTAGAAATGTCAGCCTGCACTCAGGTTCACATGACACATTCCAGAAATAGCCTTTATTGGATCAATACAATTTACACATACAAGGTTTATCAAGATCATGATTCACAGCATTTCACAACATTCCCATCAGCCTCTTTCACTTACCCGGAAGTAGGAGTGAAGTGCAGCCGTGAAGGAGAAGGGATTGGTGTCGGTGTTTTTAACCGTCAACTCTGTCGTCAATTTGTCAACACCTAACACAATCTGTATATTTCAGACACAGAGAACTCTATTGTTAGGACAAAAATGAATGAACCTATTACTTCTCCTCTTGAAAAGTACGCATCGAATAATAAAGTAATACTATAAACAACAGCGAACAACAAACCTAGTACCTTGTATACGTACCAGATTACTAGACTTGGGGATTGAAGAATTCAAATCGCTAACATTATTTGAGAAAATATTCATAAGAAATTCATGAGGGTGCGCTAAATTAATTGCCTCACCTTATATGTGTTCGAAAATTCGTGAAGCCATATTTTGCGACTGTAGTCGCTGGGTTGCAAGCTCAGAACGAGAGTTGTGGTCTCATCATCGCTTTGTGCGCTTTCAATAACCCACAACATATTCCGTGCGAAACCATGCTGAAATTCAGAGTCAATGATGTGGGCTTAGCTAACATATACACTTCGCATAACAAAAGAAGCCACGTCTTTCTATCTCATTATGAAGAGGTCATACGATTCTTCGTCATTCAGAAACAGTGCTTAATGCCACACAGCATCCAGAACTGACCGGAAATTAAAAAGCTAAGAACAGAATACGGTACAGATGAAGCGATATCCCCGCTATCAACTCTGGGAAAGAATGAACTAAACATTTGGATTTTAAACTCTCTTGATATAATCACCAAACATTAAATCCTCTGGATATGATAAATACGACAAAGCTATCGCATGTTTCCTCTTGCCTCAAAATCTGTAACAGGAACTAACCCCAGTACTGCCTCTTTCAGTGGAAGTGGAAAAAATTTTGCTCAAGACGCTCTAGACATACTCAAAGATATTCCTATAACTAATAAGCAGAAAAGGGACTATTACCTGTTGAATAGGACCTGGACCAAATTGAGGAAAGCAATGAGGGATCCCACCACTGCATCAGCAGAAGTTTCAGCTCAAAAACTCAAAGTCGTGCAAGATATGAAGACTCTTGACACAAATGCCAAACCTCCGTATACTATATAGAAGTCACAATGCTGATTACAATATTTGCAGTCGACAAAATCACTGATTCTTGAAGGTATCCTACATGAATCCGGGATTGATTAATGTTTTCTTAGCATCTTATCTGTTATTGAATTTGTAGGAGGATGTAAAGTGAGGCATCACCTAATCGGCTTCTGTCCAGTAAATATAGCGTCGGGCCTAACAAACAACAAGTCCTTGCCATCCGATGTCTTCCATGAAGTGATACATGCTCCAAATAAGTAAACCTGTGCTTCATTGCTTACAAGCCACACCAAAGCACCACAGAAGGGCCTCTTTCATCAGAATCTCAGCATCCCATTTATATAAATACATCTAAACATCATCCCCTATACTAACACTTTTTTGCGAGTACTAATGTGTGGTGTGGCACAGTACAAGGTGAGGCAAAATCAATACAGATCGCAATCAATCAGACAAGACAATCAACCAACACATTGACTGTATTAGTTACATATAAAATTAAACCTGCCGTCTGGAGATGAAAGAACGACTTTGGTGAGGCCACCCTCCCCGCTTTGAACCTTTACTCCTTTGGTCTCATGCGGTGCGCTCGAATCGTCAGCTAATTTTGCCGAAACCCTGCATACGTAGCAACATCTAGCTCAATTTCGCAATCGCACCAGAAATTACAGGCTGCAGCGGTTTTTAGCACAAACAATGACCACGATATGTAATACAACTAACTTCATCCTCGAAACCCTCGCGCCCATCGCCCCTTTTTCCAACAATCGAATGCGTACCACAGGTTTCCCAAAATCAAAAACCCATTTGTAACTTCGTCAAATCTACCGTAAGTGAGTCCTTCCAAACGAATTCTGTGCCTGATTCTTACCCGGTAGCCTGAGAAGCGCATGGAGACGCAACGCCGGAAGGCAATGCACGAGACGACATCGTAGACAAAAGAGGCGAGGCTTGAGAGGGCAAGGATGAGCGTTTCCACGAGAGAGCATTCGAGTGTGCAGTGAGAGATGCAGGTGAAGAAGAGCGTGGAGGTGACAATACCACGCTTACAGCGGAGGTGGAAAGTGTGCTGGAAAGTTTGAGCAATGCCATCGCTGTGAAGCCACAAATACAATTAAAATTAAAAATCAAGTGACAAAACAATGAGACTAGGATCAAAGACGTTGGATCCTTCCCCGATCAAGGATAGCAACATTATACTCTGAAGAATTGGATCGTGTAACCTTCCACCTTACGGTTCGCCACGTCCACACCTATGAGCAGTTTTGGTGCATTCTCCTCAGTGCCAACGAATGCGCTAATTCCTACCCATTCCATTCATTCATTGATTTCATGTACATCACACTTGTGATGCCAATCGTGCACATATTCGATGAGTACATATGTGATACTAAAAAGATTTCCAGCCACTAATAACCTACTAAAAAATCCGTTCATGCCTTGAATTTCAAACATTTAGCCAATAAAAATTAATTGTCACGAAACTCTACTAAAGATCAGAATACACCCAGGTCTATTTGCATACATTCACCTCATCATCAGCCCAGAGTCATGGCATCATGCCATTGTTTCCTGTGCTCTGATTTGTCGCACGCTCTGCTGGATGACGACCTAGATGGAGACTTAACGAATTATTTTATTTCACCAGACACTGTAAGATTCAATGCCACTGTATTGCACTTCTAAACACAACCAGCCACGTAAATTGCTCATGCGGCCAATTTTCACGTCACTTTATATCACATAATTGGTGTTAACTCTTGCTCATGGCAACATCATGACGCATTTAGTAATGAGAGATGGAGATTCGTTTTGAATTTCATTTCAACTTTATACATGGCTGAGGAAACCGGTTTATACACGCCTCAATGCAAATTAAGGTCCAACTATGTCATCTCAACCCCATACCGCGGCTAACCTTGTGTACAGTCGACAGAACTAGAGGTGGTTGCTTGATGAGCAACTGTAAGTGCAGTGAAACTCAACTTGAATTCACAGATTATCTACAAGGACAAAAGAATGCATTAACAGGAAACAAGCTACACACACGTCGTTGCCTCGATAGGTGCTGATTCTGTTACGTCAAGTTTGCAAACAGGACACAGCTTAGAGTAGTTGAGCAACCACTCAGCTCCACAGGCCTGATGAAATCCATGATGGCATGGAAGTTTGACCTGTGTATCGCCGTGTTCGTATTCTCCTAGGCAGATTAGGCACATTTCTGATGCCTGACCGACAGGTGCTGCTCCTTCGATACTGATGCAGCATACCGGCAAGGCAGCAACTACTGCAGAAGAAGCTACACAACGCACATCCTCAAGCTGCACCAGACTCTGCCAATTGTAACAAACTTTTGCTCAGTCGAACAAGATTTTTTTACAACGACCAATTTCTAAAGTGTTGATAAAAGCAGTTTACCAATCAGAATTTACTTAAGGACAAAGGTTAAATATAAACCTCATAAGTCATGTCAGCAACGACAGATACGTGTGAACTTCCGATGTGTTGAACGTGGGCAATTGAGCTCTGCTCCGTGATTGAGACGGACAGCGCTGTTGCAACACCAACAGGTACAGAGATCAGAATAAGTTCCTTATAGCACTCAGGACCCAGCGTTCATCACAGGGATTGAGATAATCTCACTGCAGCAATTCGGGAGATAAAGAAAGGAACAAAACATTTCGACAACACAAAAAATTAATGATCTGTCAACCCTAACAATTGACTCAATAGTAGATGGCCAAACCCCCCACCCCAATCATACCTTCCGGACTAATAGCAAGGGCAAAGCATCGGACAAGGAACAAAAGCGTGATGCAAGACAATCTGCAGTATTCCCTGGAAAGATACCAAGATGATTACCCAATGCCAAGTGAAGGTCTAGATTGTCGTCAAGTCCTGTGACGTAATCATCGTTTTCTAATTCATTCAGGCACTCCTGCAGGTCATCTTGAGCGCAATTCCGTCGCGAAGATCGCCTTGCACGACGACGTGAGTTAGGAGGGCTAGGAAGCACTACGCTGTATCCCTCGTCTTCTTCTTCTACATACTGACCCCACCTTTGTTGTTCAATCCTCCGTTGTTCGGCTGCATGCCTCCTCCTCCTACCTGCCATGTTCAAAAATTATAAATCTGCTTAGAAAGCTATAACAACAGCCAAAATCTACACAATTTACAAGCTAACGTCGAATGCCTTTTGTTACAACAATTGTTTTGAAACCAGAATTTGATTACAAGAAGGTTGACTACGAATCGTTCTAAGGAAACTAATTGAAACCCCAATAAAAGAAGGAAATGCGCTATTACCTATTATTCCTGACAAGATAAACGAGGAGAATTGCCCAGAATCGTAGAATTCAACAACAATAGACGAATGCTGAATATCCAGTACAAAGATCACCTCTCCATGGGTACCAACAGTATATGACATTCAAGATGTTACTCGTTTCAGAGTAATACAACGATCCACGAGAACATGATGCAGGAGAATAAGCTGGTTCCTGTACTCCAGTACCTTTCCCAGCCTTCCTCTCGTTTCGTGTATTGTTTCCACCGGCTTCTAAGCCTGTACATAAATAAATAAAACTCTATACAATCAGTACAGTAGAATGTTCTCACTGAAATACAAATTACAATTCATTACATATAACTGAAAGGGAAACCATGTCCATGGAAATGGAATGAAGTATGTCAGGAATGAATTTTTAAGTATAATACCTATAGGTACGGTAACTCTATAATGCGACAATCTTTTCGTGCCAAGTATGCTAATTCTTATATTAGGTTGATTAGATTCGTACTGTTTCGCTTCTGAACACGAAACTAGGCCATTTCAGGCGTAGATCGGTAATGAACACAAAACATGCCACACACCTATTCTGCTCGTATTCGCTACTCCGCCATTCGAAGGAGCAGCAGTAACGGCGACCTCAATGCTCATATTAGTGTAAGAAGTGAACTCTGATGGAACCCCGGCTACACCGCCGAGCTGTCGTCGAAGACTTCTTCGCAACACCCCGGCACCTTCGCCCTGATAACAGTCAAAAAATATTCGCTTCAATAAACTCCACTCTATTCGCCCCGGCGTGCCTCGAAATTTACGCCTCCTGGCAGAACACTCTGAAATCAGCGTACCAAGAATGAGCTGCACGGTTCCGACTTCTTATTAATAACATTCCACAAGTCAAAGGCTTGAGAGATGTGACAGAGAAGCCATAGCAGAGGAAAATGTCATCCATGTTTCGAGACTCAACTCGGGTCACGATCGAACACGAATTCAGTTGGCTGCACAAAACAGTTCTCATACGCGGCACAGAAAACTTCTCAAGAAGGAGCAAAACGATTTCACGTTCCGTAGCACATTGGCATTCGATCACTTCCCAACCATCAAATTCGAAAAAAAAAAAAAAAAAAAAAAAAAAAACTGCACAAGAACAAGTTCCAACCACCTGCGACAGCAACACAAACTAACAATCTCAAAGCGAAAAAGGGCATTAATCCCTTGACGCAGAAATCAGCAGTTCGCTAATCAAGATTTCACACTACCACCACACACCTCAATCATGCGCAAAACTGGAAACTCCCTGATCGCACTCATCCAGCAGAGCAAAGAAACTGGAACACTCAACACGAAGGAATCCTTTCTCGAGCGCGAACGCCTGGAGGTGGAACAAGCTTCACCTCTAACGCTTGTCCACACGAGCTGGAAGGCGTTAGCACAGGACGAGAAGAGTGGCCACGCCACCAACTTCGGCAGAGGAACAGAATTGGTGACAAGAAGCGAGGAGGGGCTCCATAAGGGGGGTATCAATAGGAGAAGAGCAATCAGAGTGTCTGGCAGTGCACCAGAACATGTGCCGGTGGTGGCGACCTGCGCGGTGCCCAGCTTGCGAGAGTAACGTCTGGCATGGTGTGGTGCGGGGGGAGGCGGGGAGCAGCACAGAGAGGGAGTCGCATCCTCGGCGCAGCATATACTCTTCATGCGGTGCTGCTCCTCCGCCTCCGACGTGTGGCGGAACGTGCTCTCTCCCTGCTGACGGGTACTGCATCGGGCGCCGCAGCAGCTCTCTTCACCACGTACCTACTCCGTATATTTAAATGTATGAATGTACACCATATGTGAGAATATACCCTCTTCCCGGGGGAATCTTCCCCCGGGACTTGCCAGCATGGCACCGCGAGTGAGCGGGTTGACCCGGCCGAGATGCATGGTCATCAACCCGCGAGAATGTGCTCCGTCGTGATTCTCTGATTCTGCCTTGGATTTTGCTTCTCGGGCAATTATTTTAAAGGATTTTTTTTGTTGGGGTGCTTGAGATTCGCATAAATTTAATTCTACACTAACTTATTACATTCTTGTTTATTGGTGATGTGCATATTAGTTTGTATTTTCAGAGTGAATTGTAGAGAGTACATAATAAATGTGTTAAGAACTTTTCTGTCAAAATATTGATTCAAACCTTATGTTTATCAGCTTAATCCTAGAATCTGTTTATTTTTATTACTGAATGGTGTGTAACACACTGCTTTTATTAATATGTTTTTTTAAATGATAAGAAAAATGGGATCAAGTAGAGAGCTATCACGTTCTAAACATTCTAACCAAAAATATACCCACTCTACTGTCTTATCAGTCACATACTAAAATATTAAAACAAATATTACAAGATACTTTGTAAAATAAAGCATTGTTTCTTCAAATGAAAAATAAATTAATAAAATAAAATGTCTCATCACCATTAGACTACATTTTTATATCTACAACTTGAAAATGGCATGCATGTCTTTGAATCCAAATAGATGCTTAAAATCTAAACATGCTATCTATTTAAGGCTAGTTCCAAAAAGAATTTAGAAGGCATAAGATATTCATAAATCACCATTTCCATTTTATTTTTTAAAAATTTCACATTAATCATATGCAAAAAATACTTGATAACAAATTTTAATGTCTCTATTAGACTATCTTTAGCCAAGATATACAATAATAGTCCATGGTAGAGTCAAAAATCAAGTTTATTTTATTAAAAACGATACAAGATTAGATCAATAATATAACTTTCCAAAATTTATTTGAATTTTTTATTTGAAGAATCAAGCTTTATCAACATATATATATATATATATATATATAGATATATATATATATATTAAGTAAATAAAATAAAAACCAATTGGTACAATTCACACTTTTTCGATAATTGGTACATAACAATTAGTGGAATTCACACTTTTCCAATTAATTATAATTATTTGTGGCTTTACATAAATTTTTCAAGTATTATATCCAAGTGAATTTTACATATGATAAATCTTGATTCAATAATATTCCTTATTCACCAAGTTTGAGACAAAAATAATCCTAAATATACTATTTTTTTTTGGATAAGACTTAGGCCAAATCTTATTAAAAAAATTTATATCAGTACAATATTATACTGCTTTATTTTTATTGATTTAAGTGGGATTAGTTTATAAAAAGTATAAAGTAAAAAAATGAGTATATATATATTTTTTAATATTTTAACCAAAAATAAAATTCTAGTTATATATATAGAAAGAAAGAAAGAATTCCAATAAGATGAAAAAGATAAAATTAATCAACTTTTGGGATGTTGATAAGATATTGCCATTATATTATAAGTCATTGCAAAAACTAAAAAAATAACTATAGAAGAAGTCTTAGATATAACTTTGTTAAGGAAGAATTCTATACATAGATTTTTTTTAATAGTAATTAGTATCATTGGTGCTTTCAAAAAGAATTTTGATGCAATGAAGATTGTTTGAATGTGGGATTGTAGTTTGATGAGATTATAAATGAATATCAATTAAAAAAAATTAGAAATTCTATCATAATAAATAATTCCAAATATTACAAATATGTATTGGAAATTTAAATCTAAGAATTTTATACATTTATATCTATATTTTTCTTATTTTTTTCCATATATTTTCATCAATATACTATTTGTAATTAGAAGTGAGTGACCAAAGAAGATCTAATATCTATTTCTCATAAGGAATTGATTTAGCATTCATCATTCTAAATATGAATAATACTAAAAGTTTTCTTGACCAAGTTGAAAGGCATGTACTATCTATTTGAACAATAATATTTTGGTGGCTTCTTTTGAGTTAATGATGCCAAGAAATGTATCTAATTTAAAACTAAGTAGTATTATGTCAAGAACATATATAACTATCCAAATAAGAAGGATTAGAAGTCAAAAATAAAATTTAAAGTCTATGCTAAGAAGTTATAGAATTAAGAAAAGAAAGTATATCAGCCTTACAACTGAATACAAGAAGTCTTAGTACATTAAATAAGAAAAGTACAAGGATTAATATTTCACAAAATTTTGATGGAACAAGATCAAAAGTTTAAGGATTTTAACAACAAAGTAAGTTCTATCTAAGATTACATCATTATCGATATCCTAATGACTTTATTTAAGTTGGATTCATAGATACATATTAATTTAAAAGTATTTTTTCTTGGTTTGCATTCTTGATAGAAAAAAATTTATAATTCTTATATGGTCTAAATTTATCTTTAGGAGAATTTATGGCTACATTTGGAAAAAGTGGTTGAAAAAGAAACACAAAGATCAAATTTTTATATTTACAAAAAAAATCATGTTCAAAACTATTTTTGATGCTAAATTATAAAACCTTACTTACAATCTGGATTGAAATGATAATGTCTTTATTAATAAATTTTAATGTAGTTTAAGAGATGATGTCAAAGATTTTATTATTGATAATATCAAAAATAGATTCATTAGAAATATTTATTACTTAAGCCATTGCATGCAACAATCAACTTTTTAAAATGCATCAAAAATAAAGATTTGAAAAGAAAAGAATAAATAAAATTATAATGATCATTTCTAAGTTTTTAAAAATTTATTCATCAAGGGTAGAATATATGCAAATTGATATAATATATTTTAAATTCTTCACTAAGTAAGAAAAGACTCAATGTGGTTAAAAAAGATTGTACTTATATTGTGGATAATATAAGTATATTATTTAACATTCTCCAAAAATGAAATATAATAAAAAAATAATGAGCATGATTGCCAAAAGAAATATTATATTAAAAAATAAGTTTGACTAGCTATAATAAGAATTAGATCACTAGAACTTTATAGAATACCTAATAAAGTCCTATTCTTTTCTTAGATATTTTATTTTATTTTATAATAAATGTTTGTTTAGGATCAAAAAAAATTAAAATCTTTATTTAGTTGATTCAAGAATATTAACTTGTTTTATAAATAAAAATATTATTAAAAAATAAAAAATATCTTTAATTAAAAAAATAAATCTATATATATATATATATATATATATATATAAAATTATAAATGATTGTTTATTTTCTTTTAAAGATATTTTTTATAAAAAAAAATAGAAGAAAAAAGTAATGGCTATATTACCTTAATAATATTTAATATTATTAGATTTTTTTCAAATTTTAGTTTTATTATGACTAAAGAAGTATAATCTTTAAATATATTAAATTTCTTATAAGTATGATTTTTCTATAGCATAATTCAAATTTATGTTATTGAAGTAGAAAATCATAAGTCTAATACAACCAAACTATAACAAGGTATAGATAGGATATTTTTATTATTGACACATAGGGATAGATAGTTGGAACCATATTTGAAAAAATATGGAAGTTTTTAGAATTGGAGCTAAATTAATAGACTATATAGGATCCATTGTAGAACATTTTAAAAAGAGCTTAGGATGGTTATTTAAGTAGGACCTACCATAGAACCTTCTAGAAAGAATTTAAGGTGGATATCTAAGTAAGGTCCATCATGTAAGAACATTTTAAGAAGTCCAAGGTAGTAAAATAAAGTATAAATAAGACTAGCTAGGATCTTTTGGGGCATCTGGTCAAATATGGCTTCGGATCTTTTCTCATAATAAAATTTGGTTTTGCATCTTTCTGTTTTATTTTTATTTGTTCAATTTTGTCTTTTGTGTCTTATTCTATTTAGTTCTATTAAATTTTTTTCTCGTTCATATTCTCTTACTTTGTCATGAGGTTTTATATTGCTGTAGATTAGAAGAGTTTTAGACTTTTAAAATAGACTGGTCCAATTTTATTGATATTGGAGTAAGTGTTAGACTATTCTTTAGTAGTGTATCATCATTTAGTTTAAGATAAGTTGTTGTGGTCACATTAGGTATTGGATATTGGGTTGATGCTACCTTGAGTTATTCTTAAAAAGTCAACGGAAAGGTAAAAAGACATTACAATAAGAAACTCCAACAGAGAATTATAATATGAGAGATATGATAAAGTAATCCTAGATAGAGGCTCAAATACATCACTTCTTAGGCCAGATAATTACTTTACAAGGGCAAATAAAAGCCTTTAGGATAAGAAAATTGACATTTGCTAGGCTAAAATTTAGTAATCCTAATACATATTGTGGAACTTTAAGACAAGAAGATGTACGTCAATGTTTCTTTAATATGAAAAAATACCTCCAAATATCTAAAGTAAATACCACTAAAAAATTTATGTGCCCAGCTAGCTATTTGAGAGATGCGGCAGCCATTTAGTGGCAATATTGAATTCAAAGCTATAAAGCTGAAGGTAGATTTTGTGATTGAGAGGAGTTTGAGACCAAGTTTAAGAATCAATTTTAGTCCATCAATGGATAGAAGATAGCACACAATTACTTGATAAATCTTACACAATTTAGGTTGATGCAAGATTATGTTTCTTGATTCAAATCCCTATGTCTCCAAATTGGCAATATTTTAGAGGCGAAGATAATGGATTCATTTTTACGAGATTTGAAACCTAGAGTCAAGCGAGAGGTAGAAATAAGGAGCACACAAATATTTAAAGAGGCAATTAGGATTGCAAAAAAGGTCTATGCTATAGATTTCAAAAATCATAGAGCATAACATATAATACAAAGTCTTATGTTGCTATTTAATACTATGGCATAACAATCAATGTCAATAGAGATTAATGTCCTAGAAGGATCATTGACACGACATAGACAACAAATATTAGTACAAAAAGGATTGTGTTTCTATTATCGAGAGCCGGGCCATCAAATTGGACATTGTCTAAAATATCAAAATTCAAGCATTAATAAAACGAGGTAGGTTTACAATCTCAAGATTCACCAAGTTGATAATGAAACAAAGTAGAAAATCAAGGCTCTCTAATAAAGGCATTGAGGGCCAGTACTAGGGATAGTTATTGTCTCTCAAAGACAAATACCATGGCCTCAAATAACTATAAAAAGAGTAGATTGGTACATCTAACGGAACTACTAAAAAGGCAATCATGTTGAGTGCTTATGGATTGTGGCTCTATAAAAAATTACATCTTGACTAAAATTATTGAAAGACTTAGAATTAAAACTGAAGTAATCAAGGGAGGAAGTATATACCTTCCAAATGACCAAAAGAATGTATTGAATGAAACATGTGAAGCAGAAATCTTGAAGTTGACTGATACTTATATCGTTAGAGAGGTTTAAGGTAAAAAAGTAAAGATATGATGTTATCTTTGGTATGTCATGGCTAGAGGTAGAAAATAAGCAAGTTGATTGAATAATAAGGATAATTTTTTTTAAAGATGGTAGATGCAAGGTGACTTTTTGTACCTCTGCATTGAGTAAAGAGAAAAAATAATCTCCAACTAAAGACTTATTTGTAGGAATGATCTTTATAAAGAAGCAAATATAGTATAAGCAACCAGTATATATGGTGGTTCCAAATCTTGCATCAATGGTAGAAAAGAAAATTGAAGGATTAGAACAAGTAGAATAATTCATATGATAATATTGGAATGTCTTTTCAATCAATCTATCTAGTAGCGTGCCTACTAATCACAGTACCCCTTTTCAAATAGAACTAGTGCCTAAAGCCAAATTACTAAGTCAGTCAATTTATCACTTGGCACTAAATAAATTTGAAGAATTGCAAAAGACATTGTATGAACTTTAGGAGAATGATCTCATTCAAGAAAGCACATCACTATGGAAAGTACTTATATTCTTTGCACTCAAGAAAAATAGTAGACTTTGCCTTTCCATCGATTATCCAGGCCTCAATAAGTAAATTATTAAGAATCCATATCCAATTTCACACGTGGATGATTTCCTTAATCAACTTCAAGATGTGACCATCTTTAGCAAATTGGATCTCCAAAGTGGATATTGATAGATAACTACTATAAAAGAAGATATTAAAAAGATAATATTTTATATACATTATGGACATTTTAAATAGCTTATTTTCTTTTTTAGCGTCACTAATGCTCCAGCCACTTTCATAGGTCAAATGAACAGATTGTTTAATGGACCTTTTAAACAAGTATGTAATTATCTTCATTGATGATATCCTCGTATATAATAAAATTTGTGAAAAGCATGAGTAACACCTGCAAGAAGTGATGTGCCAATTGCAAGATAGTGTCACGAACATACTCATGTAAGCCAGTTATTACATATATAAATAGGTAGAAGTAAGTAAAAGTAGATAAAAGTAACTTAATTCTATAGTATTTGGTATGGAAGATTCCTAGAAGCTTTATAGATACTGCTTTGACTTTATAGGTGTCTTTAATTGACTTTTTAGATTAGAAATGTCGTCAATAAGTTGGCCATGTGCCACACATGTTATTAGCTTGAAGACCAAGCTAACTATGTAGCCCACACGTAGAAAAATTTACCTTGTAAGTCAAGGCATGAGTCCTACAAAGTCAACACATATTAGAGTCCTATAGAACGTTGCCACGTAGCCCTTAGTTAGATTGTATATATAGTGACAAGAGTGAAGCCTTCTTCACTCTTCTCAACTCTTTTCTTGCTTCGAGTCTAGTTTCAAGGGTTTCAAGTTTTCTTGACTTTTTGGCAATAGCCATTCCAGTTTCTTTCTTTATATATATATATATCAAGATATTTCTATTTTGTTATCTTTCTTTGAGAGAAGTCTCACTCATTTATTTAGCTTTATCATAATCTTGTCTTTAACAGATTGACAAGAGTACACTTACAATATCAAAGCTTTGTCTAATCTTGATTAAGAGTGGATTATTTCTTTTTCTTGATAAGACATAAGAATATTAGAAGTTGAGGATTACCCTCTTCTAAACTGATATTGTCCTTAGTATTTTCCTTGTTCTCAGTCCTCCTTTCTATTTGTCTTGAGTGATATTAGATATCTTTTCTTTTCTAAGTGTTATCATGGTTGAACTTCCTAAAATGAAGAGTGCAATGGCACAAATGTAAGAACAATTGAGGGAGTTAATGCTTGCGATGCATCAACTCAATTTACCACCACAAGAAGCAACAAGATTGGCAGGAAGTGAAGATATAGAAATGATCAAAGCTGCTTCAACATCTGTACCAAATCATGTCCCTTTTCCTATGGTGGAACGCCCTTCCAGTATTAGAGAACCAAAAATTGCCCTACTCGAGAAGTTTGATGGAACCAGATCAAAGTTTACAGGATTTATCAATCAAGTACAACTGATGATTGAAATTCAATCTCAAAACTATCCAACTCCGGGATCACAAGTTAGATTCATTGGTACGCTTCTTTCAGTTTCAGCATTATCATGATTTTCATCTTTTCTTGAATGACGAGATCTAATATTGGATAATCTAGAGGCTTTTCTGGCAGAGTTTCGATCCATGTATGGTGAACATGATGTAATTCGTGTTGCAACCAATAAGATCCATATTTTATGACAAGGTAATTGATCAGTAACGTTGTATGCTTCACAATTTTGACAACTTGCAACTGATATCAAGTGAGATGATGTTGCATTCATTAGCCAATTTTTCTACGGATTATAATATGAGGTAAAAAAATTAATGCTCAACTTACCTGATCCTCAAAAATTGAATTCTGATCTAAGAACCATACAAGTGGACCTCAACGTAACTATAATTCAATACCAACATCTCTTCAATACATACATTTGAAAGTAGAGGATATGCAAATTAATGTTGTACGTTTCAAATCTCTTACTGAGCAAGAAAAGACTCGTCATCATCAAGAAGGTTTGTGCTTATATTGTGGAGAACCTAAGCACACTGCTCAATATTGTCCAAAGAAATGACAGAACCATAAAATGAGGAGTACGGTAATCAAAGGAGATAGCATGTCAAAAAATAAATTTGTCCAGCTACAATAGGGACCATGTAGCTGGAACCTTATACAACAGCTAATGAAGGTCCTATCCTCTCCTCAGAACTCTCTCCATGTTTTACAATAAATATTATTCTAGGATCTAAACATCTCAAAGCCTTTGCCTTGCTAGATTCAGGAGCCTCAATATGTTTCTTAGATGAAAAATTTGCTAAAAGATATAGCATATTTTTAGTGAAGAAAACTAAACCTTTTCATGTAGAAGCCAAAGATAGTCATTCGTTGTCTTCAAGAGATGTTACTCACGAAATCCTTCCTATAAAAATAACAACTAATGGTCATAGTATTTTTATAATATTTAATATCATTAGATCTTCTTCTAATCCAGTCATTTTAGGTTTATCATGGCTAGAAAAATATAATCCTAAAATAGATTGGACTTCTCGTAGTCTTGATTTTTCTGAAAATATAACTAACAGTGTAGTTAATCAAGTAGAGAGTCATAAATCTAGTATAATTAAACCTATATTTGTAAGTACAAGTACTTTCTTATATGCTGCAAAAAAAGGATCACCTTGTGTCATTTATGCCACACCTGTTTCTATTGGTGGAAAGACTTCAAGTGGCATTCAAGCCAATATCAAGATTTTTAAGATATATTTGAAAAAAAAATGTGGATACTCTTCTAGAACATCGTTCCTATGACTGATCAATTGACCTTCAAGAAGGATCACAATTGTCATTTGGACCAATCTATGATTTATCTCAAAAAGAGTTGGTTGAACTAAAGGAGTATATTGAAGAAAATCTGGCCAAGAACTTTATACGACATTCTAAATCTCTAGCAGGAGCTCCAATTTTATTTGTAAAGAAAAAAGATGGATCATTGCAAATGTGTGTTGATTATCAAGGACTCAATAAAATCACTATCAAAAACAGGTACTCGCTACCTTTGATATCTGGACTTCTTGATCAGTTGAATCAAGGTAAGATCTATACAAAAATAGATCTACGAAGAGCATATAATTTGGTATGCATCAAAGAAGGAGATGAATGGAAGATTACATTTCGAACAAGGTATGGACATTTCGAATACAACGTCATGCCTTTTGGACTTACAAATGCACCAACAGCATTCCAACATCTAATGAATGATGTCTTTTGGGAGTTTTTAGATGATTTTGTTGTCTGTTACTTGGATAATATTTTTAACTATTTTGAGAATCTAGAAGAACATGAACTTCATATTCGCCAAGTATTACAAAAACTAAGAGATGCACGACTCTATGCCAAGATAGAAAAGTGTGTATTTCATACTACTCAAGTCCACTTCTTAAGATACATCATTTCAAATGATGAACTTATGATGGATCCTAAGAAAGTTCCAACTATTATAGATTGAAAGATCTCAAAAATGGTAAGAGATGTCCAATGCTTTTTGGGATTTGCCAATTACTATTGAAACTTCATCAAAGACTTCTCTCAAGTTGTAGTTCTACTTACACGTTTGACTTGCAAAGACAAACTACAATGGAATCAAGAAGTAGAAGTAGTATTTGAAGCTTTGAAGAGAGCCTTTGTTTCTGCACCAATCTTGTATCACATCGATTTTTCTAAGCCATTTTTTATGGAAACAGACGCATCAGACTTTGCTTTGGATGCCATATTATCTTAAATGGATACAGATGCTAAACTTCATTCAATAGCTTTTTATTCCAAAAAAATTTCAGTAGTCGAGATCAACTACGAGATCTACAATAAATAACTTCTTGCAATCATGGATTTATTTCAAGAATAGCGCCATTACCTAGAATGTGCTTCTAGTCCAATCACAGTGTATACGGATCACAGGAACTTTGAATATTTTATGTCAGCACGTGTTTTGAATTGTTGCCAAGTCCGTTGGAGTATGTCTTTGTCAAGATTTGAATTCAAGACCACTAATCGACGAAGAAAAAAACAAGATTTGTCAAATACATTCTCTAGAGGATCTTATCTTGCACCAAAAGAAGGAGATGCTATTTTTGATCAACAACTGATAATTCTCTTAAAGCCAGAGTATCTTCGTCTTCGAGCAATGAAACCAACACTAATTGTTGATTCAACTTTCATTAAGCAAATTCAGTCAAGTATGTCTTCTGATCCTCTTATTCGTGATATTAAGAAAAATCCTTCAAAGTCTCATAATACTTCCAAGTTTGAATTCAAGAATAATCTACTATATTTTGAAGGACGCCTATATGTTCTAGAAGGTGAAGCTGGATTACGTGTTCTTGAAGCTTATCATGACTTTCCAGCAACAAGACATTTTGGGTACAATAAGACTTTGGAATTAATATCCAAGGACTTTTGGTGGCCACAAATGTGGAAAGTAGTCAAAGATTTTGTACAATCTTGTGATGTTTGCTCAAGATCAAAAACTCCTCGTCATCGACCTTATGGACTTCTTCAGCCATTATCCATTCGACAATAACCATGGTCTTCTATTTCTATGGATTTCATCACGGATCTTCCAATCTCAAGTTCTTATGACTCTATATTCGTGATAGTAGATCATTTTACCAAAATAGTACATTTTGTACCATGTATAAAATCTATCATAGGTGAAGAAACAGTTAAGCTCTTTCTTGACAATATCTATTGCTATCATCGATTATCCAAGGATATTATATCAGATAGAGAAACTCAATTTGTATCAAGATTTTGGCGGACTCTTTTCAAGATTCTAAAAGAGGATATAAAACTATCTTTGACATTCCATCCTCAAACTGATGGACAAACAGAGCTTATTAATCAAGTTTTGGAGCAATATTTAAGATGTATCATTAACTACCAATAAGATGATTGGACAATTCTTTTGCCATTGGTAAAGTTTGCTTACAATAATACAATACATTCTTCTACAAAACAAATACCTTTCTTTACTAATTATAATTATCATCCATGACTTGATACTTTTGACTTTTCAAAAGTTGATCCTTCTGCAAAAGATTTGGCAATTCATTTGTTAGAGCTACATGTAACGATAAAGGCGTAGTTAAAAGAAGCTTAAGAACAACAAAAGGTCAATGCGGATGTTTATTGAAAGGAACAACTACCATTCCACTTAGGTGATAAGGTATGGCTACTTCGTCGCAATATCAAGACCACTCGTCCTTGTAACAAGTTAGACTATTGAAGGCTTGGACCATTTTCTATTTCTATATAAATTAATTCAGTTGCATATCGTTTATATCTATCGGAGTCAATAAAAATCCATCCAGTATTCCACGTATCTCTTCTTGAACTATACAAGATAGTGGACATACCAAGAAGACGACAAGCTCCACCTCCTCTTATAGAAGTGGACAATAATGAAGAGTTTGAAGTAGAAGAAGTCCTAGATTCAAGGCGACGCCGAAATAAATTACAATATCTTGTCCATTGGCACGGATATGATATTAATAAACGCACATGGGAGCCAATAAAGAATCTTACAAATACAACAAAGGCGATGGAGGCTTTTCATCGACGACATCTATCAAAATCAAGATGAAAACCTTCTTTATAAAAGAAACAACATCTAGGAAAGATAACATTTTACTTTCAATCCTTGTTTGTAGCTTCTTTATAGTTGTGATGCTCAGGAGATGGAGAACTAACAATCAACAAATTCGACTTAAGAACCTTCGTTTGCTAACCTGCCGAACGAAACATTATGATTGTCATAACCTTCAAGACGACACAATTGAGATGAAGATCTTCAAGAACGACATATTCTTCTTCGAATAGATGGCGAGATACAACGCGTTAGGTATCACAACCTTAGAAAGAACTCTCGATGTTTGGTGATTTTACTAGAGGTAGGAACAACTCTTGATGGTGTTCCAAATGTTTTATTCGAAGAAAGTTATAAAAGCATCAACAATGATAAAATAACTAGGTGGTCTTCCCGCCTTGGTATGGGACACTGCTGATGGTTGAGAGGCCCTATCAATCATCTTCGACAAGAATAAAGATTAGAATATATAGCGAATATAATTCGTCGCATCATAGATTTTCTCAACATATGATGATTGCTCCTTGTAGAACTCGTCTCTACAAGCGGGAGTAATATCACGGACATACTCATATAAGCCAGTTATTATATATATAAATAGATAGAAGTAAGTAAAAGTAGATAAAAATAACTTAATTCTATAGTATTTGATATGAAAGCTTCTTAGAAGCTTCATAGATGCTGCTTTGACTTTATAGATATCTTTAATTGACTTTTTGGATTAGAAACGTCGTCAACAAATTGGCCATATGCTACACATGTTGTTAGCTTGAAGACCAAGATAACTATGTGGCCCACACATAGAAAAACTTGTCTTGTAAGTCAAAGCATGTGTCTTACAAAGTCAACACATATTGGAGGTCCTATAGAACGTCGCCACGTAGTCCCTAGTTAGATAATATATATAGAGACAAGAGTGAAGCCTTCTACACTCTTTTCAACTCTTTTCTTGCTTCGAGTCTAATTTCAAGGGTTTCTAGTTTTCTTGACTTTTTGGCAATAGCCATTCCAGTTTTTTTCTATATATATATATATCAAGATATTTTTATTTTTTCATCTTTCTTTGAAAGAGGTCTGACTTGTTTATTTGTCTTTATCATGTTCTTGTCGTTGATAGATAGTCACTTCTATTGCAAGCAATTAAAATGTGAACATTGAAAGTTGGAAGTCACTTTTTTAGAGCATGTGGTGTCCTTTGAAAGTATGTGTATGGAGCAAGATAAGGTGAAAGCAATAGAGGAATGGCCAAGTTCCAAGGATGCTTCTATAGTCTACTCATTTTTAGGCCTTGTTGAATATTATAACCATTTTATTTGGCAACTTGTGCACATTATTACCTCATTAACAAACTTATTGGAAAAAAATGTTCCATTTGACTGGAAATTGGAGCAGCAAAGCATCTTTGATAGATTGAAGGAGGCACTGATTAATGCTTCAATATTATAGTTGTATGATTTCAACCTTCTTTGTATACTTAACATTGATGCTTCCAACTTTGCTATTGGAGTAGTCTTTCAATAAGACTTTGTTAGAGGCCTTCAATCTATGGCATATGGATCACATAAGCTTAGAAGGGTAGAGTGTTAATACCCTACATGTGATTGAAAGGAATTAGTAATTGTACGTACCACAAATGTGTGACAACACTATCTATTAAAAAATGCAGTGGTTGTTTGGACTGACCATTGACCTTTACTACATAATTTGCATCTGAAAAATATAAAATCATGACAACATCATTGAAAAGAATAATTATAGCTTTTTAATATCCAGCTTGAGTACAAGTAAAGGTAATAATATATTATGCTAGACAACTTATTGCAAAGACTAGATTTGAAGGCTAAATTGAGAAATAAGACAAAAGTCACTACCATTAATATTGTAATTTCAAAATTAATAAAAGAAACAGAATAGAAAGAAGCTATATATTGAAATACTTATTTTAAGATGGTTAGTGATTGGTTGAAGGTAGGTGATATACAGTATCAAGATTACAATCTTAGTGATAGCTTGTTCTATTTCAAGAAGCAAATTTATCTATGTGACAATGCTATACTCCAAATGTGCATATTTTAAGAGGGACATGACATCCCAATATCTAAACATCTATGGCAAGAAAAGACTATAGAATAAATTTCAAGGATATGATTTTGGATAGGTTTGGATTATGATATTTGAGCTTTTGTGCACTCCTACAAGTCATGTCAATATAATGAAGTATACAATAGAACATCTCTTGGATTATTGCAAGCAATTCCACTACCTATAGTATGTTGGGAGTAGGTGATTATGGATATCATTACATGTTTGCGACAAACTCCTCATAATTATATTATGATTGCCATCTTTATAGATCAACTCTTGAAGAAACTTCATTTGGCCATGGTACACTTGCATATTGATATTCCAACATTTACATGGATCTTCTTTGATATTATCTTTCATCACTATGGATTATCTCATATCATTATTTTAGATCAAAATCCATATTTTATAAGAAGTTTTTGGCAAGCCTTATTTGAGCTATTAGGTACACAACTTGTAATGTTTACAATCTTCCATCTTCAAATAGATCGACAAATACAGCGTGTAAATAAAACCTTGGAAGATATATTGCAAGCATTTGTGATAGTTCATCATAATGACTAGAATGAATATTTGATGCCTTTGGAGTTTGCTTACAATGTTAGTATTCAAATAATTACTCATCATTCACTATTTTTCTCTAACATTGGTTAACATTTGATTATCCTAGCAACTCTCTATTATTCCATCGATTCCAACAATTCAACAATAGATGAGTTTATACAATGGCTTATAATAATCTTACAAGAGGTACGTCATTGCCTCTTTATCCCATAAAATTGACAAAAGCAATATGCAAATAATCATTGGCAACATAAGATTTTTTAGAAAGGTGATTAGGTGTTACTCTCTAATGCCAACTTGCCACTTGCTACATCAACTCAAATTCCATAAAGTAACACCTCGATGGCTTGGACCTTTTTGCATTTCTATAATAATTTTTTATCTTACATACTGCCTTGAGCTTCTGCCACATATTTGGATCTATCCAATCTTTCATATTTTGCAACTGAAGGAATTTCATATGAAGCCAAAGCACTTTCAAAATCAATACCAACTACCACCACTACTAGTTGTACTTGATGACTAACAAGAATATGAAGTGGACAGCATTTTGGAGTATTGCTATCTTTGCTGTGACAATGGACGTCCACAACTTCAGTACAAAGTTCTTTGAAAAGGTTATTTTATTCACAATATAACGTGGGAACTTGCACAAAACCTTATCAATTTCCAAGAGATAATTTAGAAATATCATCGAAAGCACAACAAGGACATTCTATATTAATAGAAGATGATTAATTATAATAGGATATAGATAGGATATTTATATTATTGACACATAAGAATAGATAGTTTAAATCATGTTTGAAAAAATATGGAAGTTTCTAGAATTAGAGCTAGATTAGTGGATTATATAGGATCCATAGTAGAATATTTTAAAAAGAGCTTAAGGTGGTTATCTAGGTGAGGCCCACCATGGAACCTTCTAAAAATAATTTAGGATGATTATTTAAGTAAAGTCCATCATGTAGGAATATTTTAGAAAGTCAAAGATAGTAGAACAAAGTATAAATAGGACTGACTAGAGCCTTTTAGGGCATCTGGTCAGATATGGCTTTGGACCTTTTCTCTTAGTAAAATTTGGTTTTGCATCTTCATGTTTAGGTCTATTTTGTTTTATTCTCATTTTTTGAGTTTTTTCTTTTATATCTTATACTATTAAATTTTGTTCTAGTTCATTTTGTCCTACTTTGTGATGAAGTTTTATATTGCTATAGATTAGAAAGGTCTTAGACTCTTGAGATAGACTAGTCTTTTTTTACAAACTCTTATTGATAAGTAGAAGAACTTTCATACATGTTGTAAAAAAAAATTCAAATTTTTTTTATTTATGCCACATCCATTATTGATAATGGAAATAACTCAAGTGGCATTTCAAACTATAATTAAGATTATCAAGACTTTTTTGAAAAAAAAAAAAAAAAAAAAAAAAATGATATTCTTTGAAACTGTCGCTTTTATGATTGCTTAATTGATCTTTAAGAAGTTCAACCACCATTTAGACCAATCTATAACTTATTATAGAATAAATTGGATATACTTAAGGGATACATTAATAAGAGCTTGGCAAAGAAGTTCATATATCAAATAAAATTTCTAATAAGAGCTCTCGTCTTATTTATAAAGAAAAAAAGCAATCATTAAAAATATATATTGCTTATTGAGGACTCAACAAGAATACCAAAAAGAATAAGTATCTACTATTTTTGATAACAAGATTTCTTAATAAATTAAATCAAGTATAGATCTATACAAAAATAAATCTACAAGAAACATACAATCTGGTATACATGTAAAAATAAGACAAATAAAATATTACATTTCAAATCAAGTATGAGCAGTTTAAATGTAATATTATGCCTTTTAAACTCACAAATGTACCAATTTCTTTTTAATATCTTATTCATAATATTTTTTGAGACTTTTTAGATAATTTTATTATATATTATTTAAATAATACTTTAATTTATTCTAAGAAAAAAATATATATAATATTCATGTTTGTTAAGTATTAATAAAAACTTAAAGATGCAAGATTCTATGCCAAGATAAAATAATGTGTATTTTGAATAATTCAAGTTGATTTGTAAAAATACATTATTTCAAATAATGGCCTTGTGATAAATCCTAAAAATATTTAAATGGATCAAAAGATTCCAAAAATATAAAGAGATGCCTAATTTTTTTGATTTTTTTTAATTATTAATCATCTTTATTAAGAATTTTCTTAAATTGTAATTTTATTTACATATTTGACTTATAAAGACAAACTTGAATGGAATAAAGAAGGTGAAGCAAGATTTAAATCTTTAAAGTTTTTTTTATTATTGATTCAATTTTATATTGCATCAAATTTTTATGGCATTTTTTACAAAAAAAAATTCATGGACTATATTTTGAATATAATATTTTTATAAATAGAAGCAAATGACAAACTTCATCTTGTTGCTTTTCATTTGAAGAATATTTTGGTATCTAAGACCAGCTATAAGATCCACAACAAAGAGCTTATTGTAATAGCAAATTCATTTCAAGAATGATGCCATTATTTGGAAGGTGCTTTTAATTTAGTCACTATATATATATATATATATATATATATATAGATAGATAGATCACAAGAACTTCAAGTATTTTATATGAGTATATGTTCTAAATTATTGCCAAGTCCATTGGACATGTCTTTGCTAATATTTAAATTTAATATTATTTATCAACCACAAAAACAACAAGCTATATTGGATATCTTTTTTAGATATTTTTATCTTATATCAAAAAAAAAAAAAAAAAAAAAAAAAAAAATGCAGCTTTTGATCAAAAACAAAAAAATCTTTTGAAATCAAAGTAATTTTGTTTTTGGGCTATAAAATCAGTAATGATTATTGATATAATTTTTTTTAAGCAAATTCAATCAAACATGTTTTCAAATCTTCTTTTTTATGATATTAAAAATAATATTTTTAAATCTCATAATAATTTTAATCTTGAATTTAAGAACAATCTTTTCTATTTGAAATGGCACTTATATATTTCAAAAGGTGAAGTACAATTATATGCTCTTCAATCTTATCACAATTTTTCAATTGCATGACATTTTAAATATAATGAGACTTTGGAATAATATTAATAGGTTTTTGGTAGCATCAAGTATGGAAAATAATTTAAAACTTTGTACAATCATTTGATATTTATTTTAGGTCGAAAATTCCTTGTCATCATTCTTATAGACTTCTTCAATTATTACTTACACCAAAAAAATCATGGATTTTTATTTATATGGATTTTATTACATATCTTCTAATTTCGAATTCATAAAAATTTATAATTGTGATAGTGAATTATTTTACTAAGATGACACAATTTTTAATATATATAAAATAAATCTAAAGTAAAAAAATAATTAAATTTTTTATTTATATTATTTATTGCTATCATAGATTTTCAAAGAATATTCTATTAAATAAAGGATCTTAATTTATATTATATTTTTAAAAAATCTTTTTTAAGATATTAAAGGTAGATATAAAATAATCTTTAATTTTTTAATGTCAAACTAATAGACAAATAGAATAAGTAAATCAAGTTTTAAAGCAATATTTGACATGTATTATTAATTACTATCTAGATGATTAGACAAAAAAAAATTCATTAGCAAAGTTTGTTTATAATAACAATATGTATTTTGCTACTTAACAAACATCTTTTTGTACTAATTATGATTGTTATTCATAATTTGATACTTTTAACTTCTCAAAAGTTGATAATCTTATTGTAGAAAATTTGGCAAATTTTCCATTAAAGTCATATATAATAATAAAGGCACAATTAAAGGAAGTTCATGAACAACAAAAGATCAACATAAATATCTATAATAAGAAAAAACCTTAATTTTATGTTAGAAATAAGATATGATTACTTTGTCATAATATTAAGATTACTTATCTTTGTGACAAATTGGATCATTCTGGACTTTTAACATCTTCTATTTGTAAATAAATCAATCAAGTTGCTTAAAGAATACTTATATTGAAGTCTATAAAGATTCATTTTATATTGCATATATCTCTTCTTGAGTTATACCTCTTCTTGAGTTATACAAGTGAATGGATATATTGTAAAGAAGACAAATGCTACTTCATCATATAGAAGTGAACAATAATCATAAGTTTCAGGTCAAAGAAGTCTTAAATTCAAGGCAATCTTCAAATATGTTAGAATATTTTATACATTAGTATAGATATGATATTAATGAATGCATATAAGAGCCAACAAATAATCTTGCAAATGAAGCAAAGAAGGTTGATGATTTTTATTGATGAAATCCATCAAATTTATATAAAAAGGTCAAGCAATTTTTTGTTTTAAAAGAAAGAAGAATCAATAAAGAATGCATTCTCTCATCTATATTTATTTGTAGTTTTGTATATATGTCACCCTAAAGAGATGAAAAATCAACAACTATTAAATTTTAATTCAAGAGTTATTATTTGTTGAATTATCAAACAAAGCATTATCATTATTACAATCTTTATGATGACAAATAGGTATGAAGACCTTCAAGAACATGTTCTTTCTTAAATAAATAATAAGTTAAAAATGTGTTTGGTATGATGACCTTGAAAGAGATTTTTAATATTTTATAATATTATTGGAGGTAGAAACTATTCCTAATGGTATTCCAAATATTTTATTTGAAGAAAGTTATAAAAGCTTCAACAATGATTATATTAAAAGGTGGTCATTTTGCTCTAGTATGGAATATTTTTGGTGGTCAAGAGGACCTATCAACTATCTTCAAAAAAGACAAAGATTGGAGTATATAACAATTAAAATTTGTCACATCTTAGATTTTTTCAACATGTAAATACTGCTCCTTATGGAACTCCTTTCTAGAAGGGATGTAATGTAACAAACATACATAATTATATAAATAAGAAGAATTAGGTAGAAAATAAAAGTATGTAGATTTAGAAATATCTTATGAAAAAACTTCTTTAAAACTTCATAGATGCAGATTTGATTTTTATGTGTTTGTAGGTAATTAATGGATTGAAAAATTAGCCAACAAATTGGCTACACATTGCACATGTTAGTAACATGTGATAAAAGTTGATTATGTAGCATACATGTAAGAAACTTGTCTTGCAAGTTAGATACATGTCCCATAAGTTGGATAAATGTCAAAGGTCCTATAGAATGTTGCCACATGGCTTCTAATTAGATAGTATATATTGAGGCAAGAATGAAGCCTTTTTGATACTTGTCAACGTCTTTCTTGTTCTTAGTTTTGTTTCAAGAGTCTCTAGTCTTATTATCTTTGGCAACAACCATTCTAATTTTAAGATTTTTTTTATCTTTGAGTGACATAGGAATATATTAAAGCTTTGTTTATTTATAATTCATGTCCTTGACATATAGGTTTTTTGTGGCTTCTTTTATATTTGTGTGTTAATTAATATACACCATAATGTTTTAAGACATAGCATCTTTTTTTCAACTACACTTATGCATAAGCTACTTTGACTTGAACTACTTTCAACATCTTTGAATTATATGCTACAATATTAAGTAAACATACTAAAAAAATTCAATTATGCATGAATTATTCATGTATTGAATGTTAGTTTTAAATTCTTGTCCTTTTTAGGCTTTTAGCGTAGATTCTAAGTAGACATCATAAAAGAACTCTATAATGTAAAGCAACATTCATATTACATTTTACATGAGACAAATAAAAACAAGGATTGATAGTTGATGCTTAACAAAGCTTTGGGAGAATAAACTCCAAGCTTATATCTATAAATAGGCATTACTCTATGGATGATCACTTATAGATGGCATTTGGTTGCATTTTGTCCTTAATAACTTTAGATACAAAGATTAACATAATATATTATATTGATATACATTTTTTAATTATGAAAAGAAATATTTATCATTTTAAAACATGATAAAGATAAATAAAAGACTTAATTTACATAGCATTGATATTTAAAATATTATATTAACAGTGAGTCTTATGATAACAAATGTATGATGGAGGATTTTATTTAAGTTGATAATACATCAAAATAAAAAATTTACATTTATCAATGCTATTCCTGAAAAACATTGTTAATAAATTGCAATTAAAAATCACCACATTCATTTACAATCTATTAGATAAAATAGATTGTAAAACAAGATTTGCAAACTACTTAATTGTGGCATCAAATGAAATAAACAAATAAAACTAAGATAAAATCACAATTCAATTACAAGTTGGGTATCAGCAGACAATCAACTAGATTGTTATCAACGGAGTAAAGAACCAATGAATTTGGAATGATAGATGTAATATGCATAAGATGCATATTAAACATCTTTCTGATTTCTTCCAGGTAAAAACTAATATTGCTCGTCATAAAATCTGCTGCCAGAAGGCAGGGCATAACTGTGGAAACTAAAACTAGATTCAAAATAGAAAGAAGCGCAATTATAAAATTAGGAATGAAAATAATGCCACATGCTTTTTTCAAATAGTACAGTGAAAACAGTGAAAAATGTGACATTTAATATAAATGTTCAATTACTTGATTTCTTCTTTTAAAATTGATTGTTTAAACTCATTGCTGGAAGTAGTGATATGAATATAAACAAAATTGTGATCGAAATATGAGTTCGAAAAAGAGTTTTAGTGACATTAAAAGTAAGGATTCAATTGGCCTATTGACATGTAAAATGACGACCATATTTTCATGCACAATTTCAGAGTCGTACATCACTGCTCATAGTGGAAGATAAATCACAAAACTATTAATCCATCACGGCAGACTGCACTTCAAGTCAAGTCTAAATATAATCTGAGTCCACAAGATACCTGCCAGATACGCATCACAGATGATGCAGTTCTACGAAAACTTGATAAAAGCGTATACTCGCAACTACGACACACCATCCTTGCAATTAGCAGAAACTCATTTCTGGTTAAGCAGAACGCTTCATTTCAAGTAGCCGGTGATTACAAAAATGATTTCCATGTTAATGGTAGCGAGTTGGCTTGCTGGTTTTATTCTAACCCCCATGTGATTACTAACAAAAGGGAGCAATCAACCCAGAATGGAATAAAGGCCGCTCATGACGTGCCCTAATGAATCTAAAATAAGGTTCAAATAAGCACAAACAATCAGAGTTTTCCTTGAAGAGCTTTTAGCCCAGAAGTAGGAACTGACCAGTAACAAACCAGTAAGGAATATTCTTGCAAATGCCTCTTTCGAACGATTTCAAAAGAACAGGAGAGGCCTGACGAATTGTCTAAGTTTTACATTTGAGCGACACGTTCTTCCCCTCCACAACAAACCTCGAACTCTTGAGCAGCTGCAACAGGCACAAGATCATTACTAATAGAAGATGAAGGAAATGCAACGAACTATATTGTGATATGTTTTAGAATCACTCTTTCCTCTATTCACTTGAAAACTTATGGTCATTTAATACACAAAAGGCAACAGATCCACATTGCCCTTTTAGATGTTTGGAGACGAGCGTAATGAGTTTCGCTTCAACAATTCCGCACACAAAATTGACAAGTGAAACTTCAGCTTTATTTTCTAGCGAAAATCAGCGCTTGGAAATTACACTAGCCTGGCTATGCGAAGGACTCAGTTCAGAAAAATTTGAGACGCAACTGTTGCCCGAAAAAATCACACTAAACATAAATGCCGTGTGATTCACAGTCAGTTAAAAGAAAAATAAATAAATAAAGAATCAATACCTTATCCTTGAAAGCATCTGCATCGCTTTTACTTGGAAATAGACCAGTAGAAGCCGTAACTCTTTTCTGTAGCCGTTTCAAGCTCATTTTCCTCTCAGAAACCTGTTTGTTGAGGAAAACTCGAAATTGTCAAAGGTGTAACGATAAAAAAAACGGATGAGAACAGTCATTCATTCAAAGGAAGGTAACGCGAAACGGAATCCCTGAAAAGAAAAAAAGAAAAATAGTCTGGTAAATAAATTCTGTCAGACGGAAATTTCACCTCCGCTAGCAACTGAGAAACTAGCGATTTCAGCTTGATTTTGGACCCCTCCTTTAAGGCAGCTTCGTTACCCAAAGACTCATCCCTTTTCCTCTTCTTCTCAAGTTTGTTTGCAGCAGCCGACTCAATTTGTTGACCCTCACTTACAACTGAATCCTGTGCTTCCTCATTCTCGCTCTCTTCAATGTCAGCAAAAACCTTCTTCTGTCCAGGACGCGTTGAAACCTTAACCCCACCGATCTTCAATGCCCTGTCAGCTTGACCAAGTCCCTTCTTCCCTGTTGTTGCCTTATCCTGCAGCAAATCACACAAGAACTTTAAAATATTGTACACAAAACACCAACGTCCACAATTTAAGTCGCTCTTGAGTACGAGGGAAAAAGTATATCCGAGAAAACTGAAGCACTGGCAAAGATCCATGTTAAGGGAACATCCATTAATTTCTGAATTGCAGCATCGGAGTCAACCCCAAACAAGAAAAATCCTTGCAATGCAATAAGAGAATACAGCTTGCCCTAGATCTACGCCCCACCACCCATCATAACAACATGGGATAATAGCAACGTACGTTTACAAGGTTATACAGGTTCTCCTGGTCTTGCTCAGAGAACTGAGTTCGGCCGTTCTGGCTTGGTCTTTCTCCGTTTACGGTTTCCCGAACTTGCACTTGCTTCGAACCAAGCGCTCCAGCTCTCACGAATCCATATTTAGTGCCCCACCAGTCTGCCGCTATATCCGGTAAAGAAATACTCTCCTCCACTTCTATTTCAACAAATGAAACTTGCTCCTTGCTTTCCACAACCTTACTCACAGCTGCAGCCACTGTAAGCAAGTTAGAAAAACACAAAATATAAGCAAGAAGGAAGTGATTGAATTGCTATAACAGTTGTAAAGGTGATACGGTGACTCAATACAGTGGTTCAAGTTTGAAATCAGATTTTGAAAGATATAACATTATACAATGAAACTTCGTAAGATTACGACAGAAATAACAGCAACTCTTACCTACGGGAACGACTAGTTTCGGAGACTGTACAGCAGCGGGCTGAACATCTTGTCCTCCCTTCAAACAGATCAAAACGAATAAGTACTCATTGCTGAATATACTGTGAGGCACTGAGAGCCTAAGAAGATATTTTTATAACAAGTACAGGCATTAAGCTCTCAATAATGCGTAGAGAATACTGCATAAAGATTGATAAACCCTCAAACACCACTGTCATACAAAATGATAGTCAAAAGGATTCATTCCTCAAAAGATGGAACTGAAATCGCACTTCGAAACAAGACTAGGACACATTTAAAGGAAAAACATAGAAACTACAGTCCTTACAAGAATGGCACTGAGATCCGTGGCAGAATAACCTTTCACCAATTTGCCCCCTTCTCTCCTCTTGTACCTACAATAAATTCAAAATGCTTCAATATAATATAATCCATTCTTTAAAACAACTAATCGTAGTTAGATTAGTGAACCTCGCACTAGAGGAGAAAAATTGAGTCACGAATTCATTTTCTACATCAAGTGCACCAAAACCCATTTTTTATATGTTGTTTTTATATCAATGATTACAATGAAATAGCTATATGTTATAATCTGTAAGTGAAACTTGGTTCTAATCCAAAGTTTGCATGATCAGACAAATTTAGAAGTACACTGCTGCCACTACTGCAACAATCCAAGATCACTCAAAAAATGTCATAGTACTTTTACATTAGACAAATAGCAACTGCACAGGACCTCACGAATTCTAAACTCAACATCACGACTTCCAAGCGTAATTTAAGTTAATATTTGAACATTATAAACAGCAGAATTCTCACAAATTGCAAATATTCCTGCTTCTGCTGCTGTTGCTAATACTATTAGTACTCTTATTACTGTTGTTGTTGTTATTGAGATTGAAACGAAAGAAAGTATTTTCAAGAACACACCTTCCCTGTGGTCGAGCGACTTTTTTAATTACCGGAATAGCTTCAACAGAGTCATCGTCACTACTGTCATCATCACTACTGTCTGCAGAACAAGGAGTGTAGCCCTTTTAAAATCCATATCACTATTTGAACAAATCGAGACATAAATGCAAAAAAAGGTCGTGAAAATTAAAAAGACAGCTGCCATATTTCTAACACATACCAGTTCAGAGCAATGACAGGCAAAATGAAGTCGAAAAACATGTCATCAGCAACATCTACTACAGTCCTCAAGCTACACAAGAACATACCTTTTTTGACCTGAGGTTGAGCACCTTGCTACATCATACCACATCCAACATCGGAGATTCAGCTAAAGTCGTTTACCCAACACTGAGGTAGTAACCTACGAAGTAAAAAACAGACTCTACGAGGGAGACTCTTCAACAATCAGTCCCCAAAAGCAACACTTAATCCCAATTAGTGCAGTGACACAAACTGAGCGACACACACACACACGTAAAACGAACAAATGTATAAATAAATAAAAGAATAAGAAAAAAGAAAAAAAGACAAGAAACCTCACCACTTTGAGGTTCTTCAGGATGTTATCAAAAATGTGTGTGTTGACGGTCCAGTTTTGTGCTGCTTTCTTTTGTTCGTCAGTGCCGACACCTGCATTTATACGACTCGATTAAGTTACTTTCTCAACAAAAGACGCAGCCAGTTGAAAAAATTCTGTTTGAATTGACAGAATTCGATACAGATACGCTTAATCCCTAAAGATCTGAGCGGCCAGATATTGAATGCAGATGACGGAGGAGGCAGCAGCCAAAAAAGCGTACAATCCACATGTTCCGGGATGGGGCAGGGAATATTCAACACTACGCAATGTGAGACTTCCTAAGTCGACCTTACTCAACAAGCGTCTGAAAACTCACACGGCCACGACATTATCTGAAACCACAAATCGGCAGCTAAAATGTTGCTGGGTAACCACTGCCAGCAAACATTCCGACCAAAAACCATGACCCAGAACCAAAAACAACTATTTCCTCAATTACGGTGTTCTATAAATCAAGACAAGTCCCAAGGGCGAAGGTAAATTTAGTTTCAAATAGCTGCACATGACTTGGAAGTCAAGGTCATGAATTTGGGAAGAACTAATACTCTCAGAATGGTTAATGATGACAACAGCGATGACCACAGACCGTTTCATTGAACAAGTACAAACCATACACTGCTCAAGAATGATTTCAGAAGAGCGCGAAAATGAACCTGCGTTGTCCTTCCTGGTCTTGACACGGATGTGTGACGTAATTCCCTGTTGATCCTTTCCAAGTCCACGCCCTTCCTCCCATCCCTTTGGCACAATATACCGGATGTCAATCTCAATGCGAGAGAACATCTCCATAACATGTTAAGAAAAATCAATTGGGATGGGGAATTCACCATCTGAGTCATGAGACGGAAAGCTTTGGATTCCTTGGATACGCCTTGGAACAACAGAGGACCCTCGGTGGTGGCCATGGCGATGGCACAGTTGATAGGAATGACTAAAACACGGCACGAGGGGGACGTCCGGAGAATCAGAAAATCCAAGTTAGAAGAGATCAGAGCCTCACAGACAGGCCAGGGGGAGGCAACAAGAAGTTAGCCAGGATCGACGTTAGGCTATGGCGCACGCGCACAGCCAGAGCCGTCGTCCAACGACTCGAAAAGGAAGAGCTAAGTTAGGGTTTGGGACTCGTATAGTGAGGTCGACCCCCAGCTTCGTCTCCGAAGTTCTCATCTCCGGGTCCCAAGTTCCTATCTCGTTCTCCTTGTTGGTTCCTTTGACCCGCCATCAATTTATACCTATTCGAACTCCAAGTTCGAGTCGTATACTGTATTCATCCATATACACCATTCTGACCAGTAGAACATTGTCATGTATTCATCCAACCACAAGATGAACATCGTTGCCGTAATTTCATCCGTCCGCTTGTGATACAATCTTTGGTTGCAACAACTCACCTTGCAACCCAACACCCCTTCCTTATCTATTTTCAAAGTATATTCACAAACCCATGAAGCACCTAATATTTTTGATTTCTCCACAACCATAACGTGATTAGAAAATATATATATATATATATATATATATATATTGAATATTACTTTTGCAGAAAAATCATTGATATGCAATTAGACATTGCATGAAATTTCCAAAAACAAAATGTGAAAAAATGTAAAAAGGTAAAAAAATAATTAAAAGAATGTGCAGTGTAAAGACTTGTTGATTTCAAGCCTAATAAAATGATTAAAACCAAAATAAATAAATATTAATATTAATCAAATTTGTTAAATCCCCTGGTCTACATCTTACAATCTAAGCTGAGAAAGCAAACTTCAAGTTATAAAGAGAACACTCACAACTGACCTAACATCATGTACGACGATACATCATAGCATTAAGCATGGATACTCCAATACACGCAAAGAAAAAAAACAACCTAACCATACATAAAGAAGAAAAAACTAAGCCGATTAAAATTGCTGAACTTTCAGATTACTTCAAATGCAAGTTACAGATTTGCAAAAACTGGTATTGAATGAGAGTGATATTAATGTACATATACGTCATTAGTTACCATTTAATGTCATTATAGTTAACCTCTTGTATGTTCAATCAAATTCCATACAGATTGCATACAGCATATCTTAATACATAAAAATAAGTAAATAAATAAATAAATAAATAAATAAAACACCCACTTTGTCAATACTGATAAACTTATCTCAACCTTCTCCAATCACCACACATTAAAAGTTCAATTAGTAACAACATCTGCAAAAACTTTGAATGATTCAGTAATTTAACTAATCATACAATGCATAAAGTAAACTACTCAATCCCTAGAGAAAAAAAAAATGAAGAAAAATGAATCTATTATCTATAAGTAATTAAATAATTCTTCACAAAAACTATGAAAAATACTAATAACTCGACGTTTTAACTTCTCGACTATCTAAAAAAAAAATGAATTTCAAACTATCAATTCAATATAACAATGTATCATATTAGTCAAAATTTTCAAAAGAAACATATTGTATAAACATGTTTCTTTACAAATGAAATTTCTATTATAAAGTTTTGATTAAAATGCCAATTATGTAACCATGAAAACTTTCATAGAAAGAGAATAAAATACAAACAAAAAAGCCAATGATAATATCTGCTTTGAAAGCATAAGTTTTGAACCAAACAACAACAAAAAGTTTGAATGAATGTTTGAAAACAAAAATGTTACAATTAAAAATCAATCTAATAATTGCATTATTGCATATATTCCATAAGCATAGCAATTCTAGACAAGCCACAACATAACCTTTATTATAGCTATTAAAAATAGATGCAAGAATAAGACCATCTTTAATCTTATTAGTATCTTTTTGATATTTTTAGGTTTAGTTTAAGATTTTAAGAATCTCTTTGTAATTGGCAAAACCACTTCATCTACATTTCTATCTTATAGTTGTCTCTTCTTTCATTACTTTCTCCATTTGTTTGAAAAGTGGATAGATTACACAATTCTTTCAAATACGTTATTGAATTTTTGAACAATTGCAAATTGTCCACCTTAAACTGACATTTTTTTCATTTTAAATTATTTATTTTCTTACAAAAAAATGGACAATTCATCATTGTCAATTTTTCTCATTTGGTATTAGCAATTGTAGATAACCATCTTTTTTGTTTGGCTTGTATATTTGTTGTTATTATTTATTACAAAGACATAAAAAATAAAAACTATAAATGTTAATCTTAATAGAAGTAAAATTAGATTTGTAACTATTATATATCTTTATAAGCATTTTATAACTTTCTAAAAAAAAAAATTATGACTTAGAATTCTAAATCATAGAAGCACTATTCCTCTACCTAAGTAAATAATCAATAATAAGGCTCAACGTTTATACCAAGAAGATGTATAACTAAGAGGAGTAAGAATAAGTATATCAAATTTACAAGCACATCCATAAAAACTTACTACTATAATTATATATGAGTCAAAGATTACTATACCAAAGAACTTTGATTGTACAAGATAAAAGTTTCAAGGATTTCTATAACAAGTTAAGAACTTTTTAAGATTACATACTTCTTGTTATTTTAATGGAATGATTTAAATAAGATTAATAGGCACAATTTTAATTAAAAGTAATCTTTATTAATTTGTATCATTAATAAGAAATGATTCATAACTTTTGTGAGATATAAACCAATTTTTTATAAGAGCTAACAATTACTTTTAGATATTACAATTAAAAAAATGTAGCAAAACAAAACTCCAATCTTTGACACAAGAATCCATTTTAATTGTTATCAATGTTGTCAAACTTTAACCTCTTACTTGTGACAAAGTTTGAAATCATAAGGCTCTTATTAATCTAATGTAATATGGTTTAAAAGACAATGTCAAAGATCTATTACTGATTGTATCAAAAGCTAATACATTAGAACAATTCATAATTCAAACAATTACATGCAACAATTAAATTTTTTAAAAGTGCCAAGAGCAAAGACTTGATTAGAGAAGGACAAATCAAATGATGACAATAACTCCTAAATTTTCATGAATATAATAATTAATGACAAGACTTATGCAAATTCATATAATTTAATTCAAATAATTAAAACAAAAAGAAATAGACAACTCCAACTATTATAACTTGTAATTACATTATAAAAAAATAAGTCATCAAATATAAAATTATTGCATCAAATCAAATAGATTTAAAAATGTGAAAAGGTTAGAAACAAAGACATCTAATTGACCTAGGAACCTTGCAATTATACAACTCAATACCAAAACCATCAAGTATAGATTACATGCTACTACCAAATTCCACACCTTGTTTTAAATTTCTTTAACTTGTTATAACTTCAAGTTTACAAATTTCACTTGAAATGCTGACATTAGAGCCTCAACAAGTTTCAGAGATCAAGACTCTACATAATAATAAAATCTAATAATATCAAAACAGAACCAACTCCCTCCAACAAAAGTTATTGCTGGACGAAACATTTGCATTTGAGAATGTTATTGAAGAAACCACACCACTAAACAGGGGTATTACAAGATGTAGTACCCAAAATTTCTTCAATATCATTAAATGTCCTTCAAATCTTGTGGGAATAGGTCTTTCTTGGTTTGAGTTACATAATCTTAATTGGAATTGGAATTTACAAACGATCGACTCAAGATCTAGTCCACATGCCAGTAAACCATCTCAACCTTCGATCGCTGTTCTTTATAGTTCACTATGTAAATGCTAAAGGTATTGTGTTCTTTAAGGGCTTAAGCTGAACTTCCTTCACATGGTGCAACTTAGACATTTGGTCAAAAATAATTAAATCAACAATCAAAACCCACAGCACATTTGTATTGCACCATACATCAATGCTGTTACACAATTCTTTCTGACAATCATCCACATTGCAAAGATAACCGCACTTTCAATATTTGTTTTGCATGCACCACTCAACCAAGCTCAAGATAACATTCAAAAGCCCCTGCACCATGCTCCTAATGCTCCATTCGTTTCGTATAAACTTCTTGAAAAACGCGAGTTCTTTCAAATACGGCGCAGAACAAGCTAACTGTATGATTCAAGCCCGACAAGATAACACTATTCAAACGTAACAGGAACGAAGGAAGAACAGAACAACACAAAATACATCAAACAGCCCTTCATCGCTCCTGAAACCCACTTCTAAACCCTTGTGATTGACGAGTAAAGTCGAAACAAGCCCAAAATCCACACATTGTCTGCTCAGCAGAAACGTGTCAACACTGTGACATGTAGCATTGCACAATCGCGAAACTTGCTTTCGACCCACTGGAACCGAACGAGGTTCTGTCCACATTAGCGCAACGATTCACTCATGATTACATCATATACAGTCGCTGGGTGTTTTCACGCTGGATTCAGGTATCACATCCGCATCGTTGCCTGTGATCGTGGGGCGTTTCTAGGCCACACGGGGAACCACATGAGGCACTGCGTAGGCTCATGCGCGTCCGTCACATGAAAGCACGGCAGTGCCAATCACGTTGTCAACAGGCTTACCCATGTCCAGATCAACTTCCAAGAAATCCAAGCCTACACCAGGCCGTTTCCAGTAGAGGCAAAACAACCTATAGCACACAAGGTGGTTTGCATCAACATGCAACTTGAAGCAATGAAAAACTGTGGTTCAGCACAAAGTGCCTTCCAAGCTCAGCCGCTTCAATATTTGCATGAGGTCTCAGCAGATTGAACGTCATCCAGAGCCTCACTTTTCACCCGCCCCACAAAACCAAACCAATGCGTACTTGGAACCTGGAAGATGACTCTCAACCTAAGCACCACAGCTGTAGCAAGCCAAGATCCCCTCCAGGATCTGCTCAATCTATGTGCCCGTTCCACCCTACATGCAATGCTCTCACCGCGCACAAACAACAACAACATCTTGTACCCTGAGACCCAGACAGCTCTCACGTCGAAATCCAGCCATCAAATCGATCCAAGTACGCTGCAAATTCTACCGGGACAGAGGTACGACAGAAACAACTCAGCGCGGGTCCGAACTAAAACATCATGTATCCGTCAGAAACCTCACTGCGCTGGCATGACAAACGTGACACTAATGTGCAATCTCCGCATCAACGACCAAACACAGAACGCCCTTCAGCACTCCACCCATGCTCACACAACCCGGTTCTAGTCACAAACATATACAATTCGGTGGCAACTTCAGCGTGATCAGACGTAATTCGCATTCAACGTGGTACATTCCGGCAACATGAAAACGCGGCACAGAGCCCCCGCTTCTACATTTTCTCACAACCCGCAGCTCGCCCAACGCTCGTGCCTCAGTCCTCCTCCTCCGCATCCTGGTCCGCAATGTTGAAGTACCGCAACTCGTACACATTCCTGTCCTTGTTCGATGCAATCACTCGCAGCCAATCCCTCACGTTGTGCTTCTTCAAGTACTTCTTCGTCAAGTACTTCAAGTACCTGCACTCATCCACGCACGCAATTCACCCACCATCAGAAACACGAAACTCCCTTGCACGCGTAACGGTTGCATGGTGAAGCCCCTCTAGCATCCCCACGCTCCACACTTCTCACAGTCCGACCGGAGCCATGAAATTCATACATGACGGGCTCCAATGCCCTGGCTCTGACCCAAGTCGTACCGTACTACCGTGAAACCCAACAAGCCCAAACTGTCACTGCTGCAAGTCAACGCTCTCATCATTTGCCATCACTCCTGCCAATTGCTAAAGAAGGGCACAACTGCCCCGCTCACAACTGCGCGGCGCCTCCTCTCCGTCCTACATTCTATCCACACCCCCCCCCCCCCTGCCCATCCGCTATTCATCTCTGGTAGGCGATCGAACCCTAACTGACTGTAGGCTAGACGCACTAGCGCAAATCCCAGCTTAAATTGCTCTCGACGACCTGGTCTCCGAGTTCATCCGTGTGCGCAAGTCTCTGCGTCCCCAAAGATCCAACATAACAATGCGGATGCATGAGGCAAGTGGAGGCGAAAAAAGGAGCGAGGGGATGAAACGGACGCACCTCTTGGAAAAAGAGCTCTCGGAGGTGACGCTGATCTTGTTCTTCTCGCGGGAGATGGACACAGCGCTGCCGAGCACGCCGGCCTTGCCATCGACCTTGATGCGGTCGTTGAGGAACTTCTCGAAGGAGGCGATGTCCATGATCTTGTCCTCCACGGGCTTGCCGCAGTCGATGGTGAAGGTCTGGGCCTTCTTCTTCCCCTTGACGGGCGCCACTTTCTTGGCGGTCGCCATGCCAGGCATGATGGTGGCGGGGCAGAGGGGAGGGAAAGGGGAGAGCACAGGCGAGGCGAGGCGAGGCGAGGCTCAGTGAGCAGAGACTCGCTGCAGCGAACTAACGAGGCGAAAGAGAGGGACCATGTGTCCGCTGTGCGACTCTAAACCCTAAGCCCCGCTCCGCAGCGCAGCGCCCATCTCCGTGGCCCCGAATGGATGATCCCCCTCTTGCACCTTCTCCGTCGCACGTCAAATGATAATCTACGCATGGAAAGGGCGCTGCCAATCGAGTTTGCTCATGCCTCAATTCTCTGCCTCGACTTGAATTGTCGACTGCTTGCGGTGCTTTTGTTGTCACCAATGTATGTTTGTTTAGGAAGTAAATTGGGTATATTTAATGTGGTTTGTTTCAACCTATGATTTACAGCCCCTGATGTAATATAATCATGTATATATATATATATATATATATGATTTTTGTGATTTTTTTTAAACAACAGTATTATTTTTATTTTTTTATTGCATATGAAAAATATGATTTTTTATTATCTGAATATTTAATTTATTAATTTAAATGAATTTTGAGTTAAACTGAATTGATTTTAATATTTTTGTCTTTATCATTTTGAAGATAGGGGTTCTTGATTATATTCAATCAAGTATATTTTGAGACAACAACATTCATCTATCTTTGTGCAAATACGTGGATTTTTGAGCTTTATTGTGATGTTCTTTTATAATTTTATAAGTTTTTTTTACTAGTAATCACTAAAATTGCTATTTTTTAAATCAAAATATGCATTTGTTATAAATTGAATGGAAACTTTGCAAATAATAGACATAATATAATTCATGGAAGTAAAAGTTTTTTTCTTTTATAGTTTCCAAGTAATAGCAATTTGCTATATAGTTATCAATTGTTATTTATTGCAAAGTTAATTCATGTTGTGCATGATGTTGGCATATCTTGCTATATATTGAAGGCAAATAAAGTAAGTAATATATTAGTTATCAAAAAAAGTTCATTTTAAAAAATTTAATAATTTTTTTTTGCATATTTTTAATTCTATTATGTTATTTTTTTGTCTTCTAGATAGCTATCTAAGACATGAATCTTGAGGATCAAAAAACTCAATATATCCTTGTGTATATTCATAAGAATAGATATTCACTCAAAATTAATATAGTATGAAAACTATAATGGTTGCTGCCAATGATAAGTAGATTAAAAATTCTTGAATCAAAAGTAAGCTTTAAAAAGATATTGATTAGAGTGAAGAAGGTTTCACTCTTGCCTCTATATATACTATCTACTAGGAACCATGTGGCTACATCCTATAGGATCTCCAATACATATTTAATTTACAAGACACATGTCTTAACTTAAAAGGTAAGTTTCCTACATGTATACCACATTGTTAACTTTCACTACAAGCTATCTACATGTGAGATACATGGCTAATTTTTTGGCTAAGTTCCTAACCTATCAATTAATTATAAATACGTATAAAATCAAATATTTGTTTATGAAGCTTTGTAATAAGATAGTATTAAATCTATCTACATTTACTTCTACCTAGCACTTTTTATCTAAGTAAATATATATATTTTTTATATTATTTTCTTTTTTAGAAATAAGTTTCATAAAGAGTGGTCATTATATATTTAAAAATTCTAAAATATGGAAAATTGTATTTACTATATATTTTGATCTTTGTTCCCTTCAAAGGTAGATGGTAGATCCTCTCAACCGTCAATAATGTTTCATTTCAAGGTAGAAAGACCACCATGCTATTTGATTGTTTTTGAGACCTTTATAACTTCTAAATAAGGAAAACCAACAACCGACATATTCATTAGCTAAATCAGCAAATGTTAGCACTTAAGTTGAATATGCTAGTTGTTGGTTCTTTGTATCTTTAGCACTATAATTACATCAAAATTACAAACAACGATAGAATATAAAATATAATCTTTCTTGAATTAGATATCTTTTATAGCAAAGATTTAGTATTTATCATCTTTATTTTTATAAATAACATTGATGAAAAGCATCAATTTTTTTTACATTTATAAGATTCTTAGTTGACTCCTAAGTAAATTCACTAGTATCATATCTGTACTAATGAATAAGATATTCCAACTTATTTCGGCGCCATCTTAAGAATAAGATTTCTTTTACCTCAAATTCTTGATTATTATCCACTTCTATAAGAGGAAGTAGCATTTGTCTTTTTTCTAAAATATTTATTGTCTTATATGACTGAAAGTAAGATATGTAGAATATGATATGGATCTTTATAGACTTTAATAGATGTAATCAATAAGTAATTTGATAAATTTTTAAAGAAATAAAAAATAATTCAAATTTATGATAATTCAATTTGTTACAAGAGAGACTAATCTTGATATTATGATAAAATAATCATATGTTATTACCAATATAGAATTGAGGTTGTTCCTTGTAATAGGGCATTTGCATTAATCATTTGTTGTTCTTAAGCTTATTTTAGTTTTACCTTCATTATTGTATGTAACTTAGATCAAAAATTTACTAAATCTTTTGTCACAGATTATCAACTTTTAAAAATTCAAAAGCATGAAATTGTGGATGATAACTATAACTAAAAAGAAAAAAAATTTATTGTAGAGGAAAATGTATCATGTTATTATAAGCAAACTCTACCAACAATAAAAAAGTTGTCTAATCATCTTGTTAGTAGTTGATAATATACTTCGAATACTACTCCAAAACTTGATTTATACATTGTTGTATTGTAATTGTTTATAATATATAAAAAATTAATTAAAATATATAATATATTTATAAGTCTTGATATATATTAGAATAGTTAATAGGTTAATTTAAAGATCATAGATGAAGATTCAAACTATTAAGAAGCTTATTTGAAGGAATGAAAGCAAGATATGGACGATTGAAGGTAAGGAATGAAGGTCTTTATTCCTATTAGTCAAAGATTATAATCAATACACTTTCAACATGTTGTTTTCAACCATAATAAGGATTTTGATGACTTCAAAAGGAAAATTTAAGAATCAAAAGTAGAAGTTATAAGGTTTAGAATTTAGATTACAATTTTTGCAAAAACTTTAGAGGATTTAGAGTTAGAATAAAGAAGTTATAGCCATTTGAAGTCAAAAGATCTTTTAAGACATACTATTATTCTTTTAAAGACATGAAGAATTGTATAACAACTTTTAGAAATTGAGAGATATAGATACAAGAGTAATTTTAAGATCTATCTCTTTTATAAAGGAATTTTTATATTTAGAGTTTATATGAAGGAATTATAAGAAATTGAAGACATCATGTCAAGGACAAGAACTTGATAAAAATAAATAAATAAGTGAGACTTTTTTCAAAGAAAGATGATAATAATAGAAATAATCAAATATATATATTAAGAAAGGAATTAAAATAGCTATTGGCAAAAGAGAAGAAAACTAGAGACCCTTGAAACTAGACTAGAAGCAAGAAAGGAATTAAAAAGAGTGAAGAAGGCTTCACTCTTGCCTCTATATATACTATCTATCTAGGAGCTACGTGGTCACATTCTATAAAACCTCCAAAAACGTGTTGACTTTGTACAACACGTATCTTAACTTGCAAGGCAAGATTTCTATGTGAGCGCCACATAATCAGCTTCTTGTACAAGCTACCAACATGTATGGCATAGGGTTAACTTCTTGACCAAGTTTCTAACCTACTAGTTAAGCATAAACACATGTAAAGTCAAAGCAGCGTCTATGAAGCTTTTAGGAAGCTTCTCTGAAAGATATTATGAAATTAATGTACTTTTATATATTTCTACCTATTCATATCACCTAAATAACAAATACAGTAAATATATGTTCATGACACTAAAAGAAAGAGATGCATTTTTGGATCAACAAAGAGTAATTTTCTTGAAGCTAGAGCTTTTTCACCTTTGAATAATGACATCCATATCGACTATTGATTTGACTCTTCTAAAACAAATTTAATTAAGTATGTCTTCTAATTCTCTTGTCACAATATCAAGAATCCTTCTTCTAAGTCCCAATATACTTCTAAGTTGGAATTCAAGAACAACTTATTTTATATTTTAGATCAATTATATGTTCTAAAAAGAGAAGCAAGGTTACATGTTTTTTAAGCATGTCACAACTTTCTAGTAGTTGGACATTTTGGATACAACAAGACTTTAGAACTTATATCTAGAGATTTTTGGCGGCCTCAAATGTGGAAGGGTATAAAAGACTTTGTTCTGTCATGCGACGTTTATTCAAGATAAAAAAATTCCTCATCATTGACCTTACAAACTTCTTCAACCATTATCTATTCTAGAACAACCATGGTCTTCTATTTTTATGAATTTCATCACGTATCTTTTAATCTCAGGTTCTTATGATTCTATATTTGTGATAGAAACTTATTTTTATCAAGATGATACATTTTGTATCATGTTCAAAATCCATCACACGTGAAAAAATACCTAAGCTCTTTCTTGACAATATCTATTGCTATCATGGATTATTCAAAGATATTATATCAGATAGGCAAACTCAGTTTGTATCAAGATTTTGGTGCACTCTTTCAAGATTCTAAAAGTAGATATAAAACTATCTTTAGTATTCCATCTTCAAACTAATGGACAAATCGAGCGTTGTCATGTTGTGGTTTGGCTACTATATAAAAATAATGTAATTATGTACTTAATATATAATTTATTAAGTAACATGGTGAGAGCCATATTAATAGATTTTAGTTAGTTGTAGAATATAATTTGATTATTACCTTAAAAAGAGGTTTTTTAAAAAGATTAATATAGAATTTGTATAATTTTAATTTCTTTTGATAGTGGTTTTTAAGATTGGTTTTGATTGATAGTAACTTCTAAATATTTAGAGTCACCTTTGTTAGACATTAGTGACCTTTAAAAACTTATTTTGGTTCTTTTATTTGGTGTTTAGAGCATAAATTATGTAAATCTTATAAGAAAAAGGGTTGAAGAAGGGTTTTTATAGCAAAGAGAATTTGGGACATCCATATAGATGAATGGAGATGGATGATGAAAATCTCCATTCTTATTAGTCAAAAATCATGACCAATAGGCTTTGAAGAGGCTGCCCGAGGCCATATTAGATATTAGGGTTATTTTTTCAAGACCATTTGAGCTTTGAAGGCTAGAATCAACAAGTTTAGGTTTTTGGCTATGGTTTTGGTACAAATCTTGTATGATTTGGAGTTTATATGAAGGAGATATAGGTGCTCAAAGTTAAGGCATTGATTTGGGAGCTACTATCACTATTTTTGACATAACGCACGCATATAAAGGGAAATTGAGGATCGGCAACTACAACTAAAGAGAACACTTTTGCGGCTATACTTTTTGTATACTGCTTGCTGGATTCCAAGTTGAGGTCAAGGAGTTATTGGATTTTGAAGTCAGTACATGCAATCTAAGGGTAGTAAGTGACCCAATTTATTAGTGGTTGCGTCTTGGGCTATATCTTGATCAATTTGACAAGATTTTGGCTCCAAATTTCAGAAAATGTATATATTTATGTAAATAAACTTTGTACATAAGTTTGATGACATTTGAGTATGGGATTCTTGAGATATTAAGAAAATAGTTCTCAAGTACTTGTAAATTAGGGTTTAGAGCATCTACTAGGATTTCTTAGATGCTAGAAGATCAAAAGTGAATTTGAAGGTTGTTTTTTTTGTGGTAAAATTTAAGGATGAATTCTACCTATCCTATAAATTTTAAACAAACTAAATGTCTAGATCAAGAGTTCTAAATTTCTAAAGTTCAAGAAGAGAAAATCTTTTGAGGGGAAAAATATGTTTTGAAGGGATTTTGTTAAATTTTGAATTTTATTCAAATTAAGGGAATTTTGGAAGCTAAGACAAGATTCATATAAATGTTTATGCTAAATTTTTCTACAAGTAGATACCTAGTTTATTCTTAGATAGCAAATCATGTGATATGACAGGGTATTATTCAAGTTTTGGTTCTTTTTTAAGATATACCATCAACTACCAACAAGATGATTGGACAACTCTTTTGCTATTGGCAGAGTTTGCTAATAATAACATTGTACATTCTTCTACAAATCAAACACCTTTCTTTGCCAAATATGGTTATTATCCACGACTTATTATTTATGATTTCTCAAAAGCTAATAAACTTATGGCAAAAGATTTGGCAAATCATTTGTTAGAGCTACATGCAACAATGAAGGCACAATTAAAAGATCCTCAACAATAACAAAAGATCAATGCAGATGTCTATCAAAAGGAATAACTACTATTCTACATGGATAACAAGGTATGGTTACTTTGTCACAATATCAAGACTACTCATCCTTATGACAAGTTGGACTATCAAAGGCTTGAACTATTTTTTATTTCTGCACAAATCAATCCAGTTGCATATAGTTTACACCTATTGGAGTCAATGAAAATCTATCTAGTATTTCGCATGTCTCTTCTTGAACCATACAAGACAATGGACATAACAAGAAGAAGACAAGCTCTACCTCATGCTATAGAAGTGGACAATAATTAAGAGTTTGAAGTGGAAGAAGTCTTAGATTCAAAGCGATGCCAAAATATATTTAAATATCTTATCTATTGGTGTGGATATGATATTAGTGAACGTTGTCGTATTATGTGTTGTCTTGTTCGGGAATGCAATGGGTATTTGGCTGTGGAAGGTATAGTTGTTTTTGCAAATAACAAAGAAATCCTAATAGATTTTATCCATGTATGAAGAATATAATTGAAATATCAATTTCCAAGTATTTAAAAATACTCCTCGTAGTCATTTTTACTATACAATATTCCAATTGCTTGATTTCTTTTATAGTTAAGTTGTTTTTGTTTTTCTTAACAAGCCCTAATCCTAGCCAGTGAGCTTTGACAAGCTGTAACTTTTGATCCAACCATCCACTTAGTGTGAAATTTTGCACCCAAATACCAGTATAAGTCTTCTATATGCTTAGAAAATTTCAGCCCAACCCAACTTACAAATTGCAAGAAAACGTCCAAAAACCACACTGATGACACTTGGCCGCAACCTTGAAATTTGATGTAGAAACTCCAGAAGTGATTTCTCCTTTGTCAACTGTTAACTCGAGCTCAAAATTGAATAGCCGCTTGATCTCCAAATCTTCTATTATCAAGCCAAAAATTACGTCGATCCAACTAGTAGATCTTCAGATATCACAGAACCCTATCCAACCCTAGACTGCCAACTTCCGACAAGCCTTTGTATTAAAACCCAGATATCTCTTGATTGCATCGTTAGATTAATACAAATTTTTGTATATACTTAGCACACCCAACTATCCAGTCAATACCAAATTTTGACCTATAGATGCTACACGACTTGCACAAACCGATTGAGAATGCAAACCATCAATGTTTTATATAAAATCCGAAACACCAAAATAAACACTGACTTTGAGCAGCGATTGCTCTCCCCTCACAAATCCTAATGAAACCAAACTAGTGACCTAGAAAAAAATCTTGAAGCTAGCTCTTTGATCCAAAAAAACCCTCACTGAAAAACCCCCCCTATTTCTTAACCTTCCTCTCCTTTAATCCTAATTCTCCCCTCTTTCAAACCCTAGCCTCTAAATTTCTTCAATCTTCTATCTTGGATCCAGAATTGGCTCCTTCCGTCTTGGATCCAGAATTGGCTCTCACCGTCAGAGCTTTCTCCTTCGTTTTTACCTTTAAGAGATCCTTTTACTAAAAACAATGTTCCCTGAAACAGCACAGAGAACAGGACAGCCTGAAACAGAAACGAAACCCCGTAATCGGGATCACATTGAGTCGCCCGACCAATTCAGGTCTCACATCGGCTAAGAGTCTAGTAGTAAGACCCGGATGTTCCCGTAATTGGATCAAATTGGTCGTTCACGTCAGATTGGCTGAGGCCCATAGTAAGACCTAGATTTTCCCATAATTAGACTACATTGGGTTGCCCGACCAATTCAGGTCTCATATTGGGTAAGAGGACCCGGATTGGATTTTTGAAATTGGATCCAATTGGCTCTTCGAACCAGGCTCACCCGTCGTGTGAATTGGTCCTTTCCCTTCCTTCTGACTCCCGTTATTGGAATCGAATGGAGCATTTCAGTATGCCCCAGCTGACTGTAACGAGGTGACTGATCCTAGCCTCTCAGTATTTGCACTGGAATTGGTCGTTGCTCCCAATATTTGAGGTAACTGAACATTAATAAAAGTCTTCTTTCTTTATATTTTCACAGTATAATCGTGTTACAACACGACAACGTAGATGGGAGTTAGTAAAGAATCTTGTAAATACAAAAAAGGTGGTAGAGGCTGTTCATCAATGACATCTATCAAAATTAAGATGAAAATCTTTTTTATAAAAGAAATAAGATCCAAACAAGATAACATTATACTTTCAATCCTTTTTTGTAGCTTCTTTGTAGGTTTGATGATAAGAAGATCGAAAATCAAGAACTATCAAATTTGATTGAAGAGCCTGTATTTGTTGACCTACTGGACGAGATATTACGATTGTTATAACCTTCAAGATGATGCAATTGAGATGAAGATCCTTAAGAATAGCTTGTTTTTCCTCGAATAGATGGCGAGAGACAACATGTTTGATATTACGACCTTAGAAGAGACTCTCGATGTTTGGTAATTATATTAGAGGTAAGAACAACTCCTGACGATGTTTCAAATATTTTTTTTTAAGGAAGTTATGAAGGCCTCAACAATGATGAGAAAACAAGGTGGTGGTTTCTTGCCCTGGTATGAGACATTATCGATGGATGAGAGGCCCTATCAACCATCTTCGAAGTGAGCAAAGATCTGGGTATGTAGCAAAAATAATTTGTCACATAATAGATTTTTTCAACATTTGATGATTACTCCTCGTGAAACTCATCCTTAAAAGGGAGGGTAATATCATAGATATATGCATGTAAGCCAATAATTATCCATATTAATAAGTAGAAGTAAGTAGAAGTAGGTAAAATTAAGTTAATTCTATAATATCTTCTATATAAATTTTCTAGAATCTTTTTAAACGCTGCTTTGACTTTATAGGTGTCTTTAATTGACTTTTTGGATTAAAAACGTGGTCAATAAGTTGGCCATGTGCCACACATGTTATTAGCTTGAAGGCCAAGCTAACTATGTGGTATACACGTAGAAAAACTTGCCTTTTAAATTAAGGCATGTGTCTTACAAAGTCAAAACATATTGAAGGTCCTATAAAACATTGCCACGCAGTCCCTAGTTAGATAGTATATATAGAGTCAAGAATGAAGCCCTCTTTACTCTTGTCAAATTTTTTCTTGCTTCTAGTCTAGTTTCAAGAGTCTCAAATTTTCTTGTCTTTTGGCAATAAGCCTTTCTAGTTTCTTTTAATATATGTACTTCCTTATTTCTATTTTGTCACTCTTTCTTTGATAAAGATTTTTATTGGTTTTATGCATCATCTTTTAGATTATGTCCTTGACAGTAGCTTAGAAACTTATCTAGTAAATTAGCAATGTGTCACATAACTTATGGTAGAAAGTATCGATGTGATATATATACATGAAACTTATCTTGCAAGTTAAGACATATGTCTAATAAATTAGACACGTATTAGAGGTCCTATATAATATTGCTATAGAGTATCAAGTATAGGATTTCAATGAAGGCAAATAAATAATTGAGACTTTTTTCAAAGAAAGATGATTAAATACCTATTGATAAAAGATAAGAAAACTAAAGATCGTTCAAACTACACTAGAAGTAAGAAAAGAGTTGATAATGGTGAAAAAACTTCATTCTTTCTTCCATATATATCATCTAACTAAGAGTTATGTGGTGATGTTTTATTCAACTTTTAATACATATTGACTTTACAAGTCATATATCTTAACTTTTAAAGAAAGTTTTTATATGTGCACTACATAAATAGAGTGTTTCACAAGCTTTTAACACGTGTGATACTTGATTAACTTATTGATTAAATTTTTAACCTATGATTTAGTTATAAATAAGTATAAAATTAAATTAAAATCTATCAAGCTCCTAATAATCTTTTTTAAAAATAATTTAAAATAAATATATTTTTATCTACTTCTATCTAAATATTTAGATAATTATAGTAATAAATATATATTTTTGTGGCATTATTTCTCCTTCTATACACAAGTTCTACTAGGAGCGATCATCATATGTTGAAGAAAGTCAAGATGCAGCAAATTAAGTTTGCCACATACGTTCATCTTTATTTTCTTTGAAGATAGTTGATAGGTCTTTTCAGCCATGGATAGTATTTCATACAATTGATGGACTATTGGTGATCTAAGGCCAATATACCACCCTATTATTTGATTGTTTTTAAGACCTTAATAACTTCCTTCAAATAAAATATTTGAAACATTGTCATGAGTTGTTCTTATTTCTAATAAAACATTGAGAATCTCTTCTAAGATGATGATATCAAATACATTATATCTTGCCATTTATTTGAGGAAAGACATGTTGTTCTTAAAGATCTTCATTTCAATTGTATTGTCTTAAAAGTTGTGAAAATTATAATAATTTATTTAATAGATCAACAAAAAATAGCTCTTAAATTGAATCTACTAGTTGTTGGTTCTCCATCTCCTTGTAGTAATAAATACATAGAAACTACAAATAATAGTAGAAAATAGAATGTTATCTTCCTTAGATCTTGTTTCTTATATATGAAAGATTTGTTATTCTACATCTTAATCTTAATAATCAAGTGAGATTTTTTTCAAATAAAGTCGTTAAAGTAGAAATATATATATATATATATATATGTATTCAAAAAAACTTTAAATGACTATTACCAAAAATCAAAAAGATTAGAGATCCTTCAAACTAAATTAGAAGCAAGAAAGAAATTGATAAGAGTGAAAAATGATTTATTCTTGTCTTCATATATACTATTCAATTAGGAGTTATTTAACAATGTTTAAAATGACATCCAATATGTGTTGAATTTGTTAGACACATGTCTTAACTTACAACAAAAGTTTTTTATATATATGTGACATAGTTAGCTTATTCCACAAGCTATCAACAGATGTGACACATGTTTAATTTGTTGATTAAGTTTCTAATCTATTAATTTATTACAAAGTCAAAGTAAGACAAAGACGATTTTTATTCTTAGTCTTATTTCAAGACTTTCTAAACTTTTTATTTTTAATAATAATAATTATAATTTTAATATCATATTATTTTTGAATAAATATCTATTTTTTTTGATTTACACACGGATGTATTAAGTTTTTGTATCCTTAAGATTCATGTCCTTGATAGTTTGATAAGAGTGCTAACTTGTTATTCCTATTTTCTTTGTGAAAGTCAGTGGACTATCCTACTTTAATTAATATTTTTTGAAGGTTGCAAACTATTTATCTTTAATTTAATATTTTAGTTCATAAATAATGATTTTTTCTTTAAAAAAAGTGAACTATCTTTTATTGTAAGAATTTTTTTTGGATATTAAAGGTTGCAAATTATCCTCTTTTAATTTGACTTATAGATTTGTTTGAATTGTATATAGAAGGAAAAATTTTGGATGCTACTTTCAATGGAAGTAAGAATAGATTTGTAACCATTGCAAATCTTCAGAAGTTTATCAACATTCTTAGGATAGAAATCTCATGTATCTCTAATGAAAATTATAGATATAGTTCTCCAATGCCTATGGAAGAAATCAAGAATGAAGTTTAAAGTCTATACTAAAAAATTGTAGAATTGAATGAAATAAATAGATTAAATTTATAGCCAAATGTAAGAGGTCTTTCTGCTATAAGTATGAGGGAGACAAGGATAAGAATGTAAGAGTAGTTCAACAAAATAAGATTAGAGTTTCAAGGATTTCTATAATAAGTAAAATTCTATCTAAGATTATATCTTTTTCAATACTCTGATGGATTTACTCTAGTTAAATTTATAGATGTACTTCTTTCTAGGAGTATTTTCTTTTAGTTTATATCTTTAATGGAAAAGAATTTACAACTACTATATGTTTTAAATTCATTCTTAAAAGTCTTCATGGCCACATTTAAAGAACATGATTGACAAAGAATAGCAAAAATTAAATTTATGTCTTTAGGCTAAGAATCATGTTCAACGACCACATATGGTGTTGAATTCCAAAATCTTACTTATGAAGTAGATTAGAAAGGCAAAGTCCTTATCAATTAAAAATTATATGAATTTAAAGATAATATCAAAGATTTACTATTAACAATGTTAAAAATAGACTTATTAGAGTAATTTATTATTTAAGCCATTGTATGCAAGAATCAATTTTTTCCAAGATGCCAAGAATAAATATTTGATTAGAGAGATATACCTCAAGTCATCGTGATACCTTCTAAATTTATAGAAGCTTATTCATCAAGATTAAATTTGATACAAATTGATGTAGTAGGTTTTAAATTTCTTATTGAATAAAAAGACTTGACACTATCATTTTGTAGTTTGACTACTATGTAAATAATATATATATATATATATATATACAAAATTTATTCTATAATATATTGAGAGCCATATTATTAGATTTTAATTGGTTACAAAATGTGGATAGATTACTACGTTGAAGTAGTTAGTCTAAAAGAGCTACTATTTAGATTGATTTTTATATTGATAATAATTTTTGTATATTTAGAATCATTTTTATTAGACATTGGTAACTGTTAAAATCTTTTTTTTTCTTTTATTTAATATTTAGGACATATATTATATAAAAATTATTAAAAAAAATATTAAAAAACTATTTTGGTATTAAAAGGGATAATTAGGCCATTTATATGGACGAATGGAAATAGTTGATGTAAATCTCCATTCCTAATGGCCAAAAGTCATGCTCAATGGGCTTTAAGAGGACTATCTGAGGCGTTATTAGGAATAGGATTATTCTTTTGAGGACATTTGAACATCAAAGGCTACAATCAACAAGTTTAGATTTTTGAATATGGTTTCAATGCAAATTTTATATGATTTGGAGTTTTTACAAAAGAGATATATGTACACAAAGTTAAGGTAATAATTTATGATTCATTTAAAGATAAATGCTATATTATTTAGAAATTTAAAAAATTAAAAAATATGATATTTTTTTAAAAAATTAAAAATTAAAAATTAAAAAATATTTTAGAAATAAAAATATTTTTGAAGGATTTTTGCTATAGTTTGAGCATTTTATGCAAAGCAAAGGGATTTGAGGGAGTCAAGACTTTATATACATATTAAAAATGGATATATGGAGCTATGATAAAATTTAGATATAGTGATAAGTTTTGAATGGAAATTATGGATTTTCTTTGAAAATTTTAAAAATCAAACTTACTAATAAATGATTAGTCATGATTTGACATAATAAAGGATGTTAAGGAATTTTTAGATGCTTTAAAAAATCTTATGCATAAATTTTCTTAAATATGAAAAGTTTTTATCAATAGGATATCTTTTAATATTTTTGCATTTATTTATTTTTTGTATTAAAAATAATTCACTTATTAGAATTTGGCTCATATATTAAAACTAAATTCTCTATAGCTAGATACCTAATGTATTTTCAAATTATAAATCAAACCACATGACAATGTCATCAAGAAGGATTATATCTATATTGTAAAAAATCTAAGCACATTGCTTAACATTATTTGAAGAAATAATACAACCCTTAAATAAGGAGCATGATTGCCAAAGATGAAGATATATTGATAAACTAATTTTTATAATTAAAATAGAAACTTTTATGGCTAGAATCTTATGCAATATTTAATAAAGGTTCTATCTTCTCTTCATATCCTTCACCTTATTTTATAGTAGAAATTTATTTTGGGCTAAAAAAATCACAAAGTCTTAGCCTTATTAGATTGAAGTTCTTTGGCCTATTTTATAGAAAGAGACTTTGTTAAAAAATAAATAATATTTTTAGTTAAAAAAATCAAAGCTATGCATATAGATATAATAGACGATCATTCATTATCTTTCAAAGATGTCATCTATAAAATTATTATTTTAGATGTAACAATTAATGATTATAGTAGCTATCATGGACATACTCATGTAAGCTAGTAATTACATATAAAAATAAGTGGAAGTAAGTAAAAGTAAGTTAAAGTAAGTTAATTCTATAGTATTTAATATGGAAGCTTCTTAGAAGCTTTATAGATGCTGCTTTGACTTCATAGGTGTCTTTAATTGATTTTTTGGATTAGAAACGTAGTCAAAAAGTTAGCCATGTGCCACACATGTTGTTAGCTTAAAGATCAAGCTAACTATGTGGCCTACATGTAAAAAAACTTGCCTTGTAAGTCAAAGCATGTATCCTACAAAGTCAATACATATTCGAGGTCCTATAGAATGTTGCCACATAGCCCTTAGTTACATAGTATATGTAGAGACAAGAGTGAAGCCTTCTTCACTCTTGTCAACTCCTTTCTTGATTCCAATCTAGTTTCAAGAGTCTCTAGTTTTCTTGTCTTTTGGCAATAGCCATTCTAGTTTCTCTTTCAATATACATACTTGTTTATTTATATTTTGTTACCTTTCTTTGAGTGAAGGCTCACTTGTTTCAATTGCCTTTTCATCGAATTCTTATCCTTAACAGATTGACAAGAGTACACCTACAATATTAGAGCTTTGTCTAATCTTGATTAAGAGTAGATTATTCCTTTTTCTTGATAAGATATAAGCATATTAGAAGTTACGGATTACCCTCTTCTAAATTAATATTGTTCTTAGTATTTTCTTTGTTCTCAAGTCCTCTCTTCTATTTGTCTTGAGCGATATTAGACATCTTCTCTTTTCTAAGTATTATCATGGCAGAACTTGCTGAAATGAAGAATGCAATGGCACAAATGCAAGAGCAATTGAGGGAGTTAATGCTTGTGATGCATTAACTCAATTTACTACCACAAGGAGCAACAAGATTGACAGGAAGTGAAGATATAGAAACGGTTGGAGCTGCTTCAATATCTGCACCAAGCCATGTCCTTTCTCCTATGGTGGACGACCCTTCCAGTGTTAGAGAACCAAGAATTACCCTACCCGAGAAGTTTGATGGCACCAAATCCAAGTTTCGTGGATTTATCAATCAAGTGCAACTTGTGATTGAACTTCAACCCCAAAGCTATCCAACTCCAGGATCACAAGTTAGATTCATTGGTACGCTTCTTTCAGGTTCAGCACTATCATGGTTTTCATCTTTTCTTGAATGACGAGATCCAATATTGAATAATCTAGAAGCTTTTTTGGTAGAGTTTCGATCCATGTATGGAGAACATGATGTAATTTGTGTTGCAACCAATAAGATCTATACTTTACAACAAGGCAATCGATTAGTAACGTTGTACGCTTCATAATTTTGATAACTTGCAACTGATATCAAGTGCGATGATGCTGCACTTATTAGCCAATTGCTCTATGGATTACAATATGAGGTAAAAAAATTAATGCTCAACTTACCTGATCCTCAAACATTGAGTCAAGCAATTGTCTTTGCTTTGAAGTGTGACAATCGCCTTTTTGAATTTCGATCTGAGAACCATACAAGTGGACCTCAACGTAACTATAATTCAATAGTAACACCAACATCTCTTCAACACGTATATTCGGAAGTAGAGGATATGCAAATTGATGCAATACATTTCAAACCTCTTACTGAGCAAGAAAAGACTCATCATCGTCAAAAAAGATTATGTTTATATTGTGGAAAATCAAAGCACACTGCTCAACATTGTCCAAAGAAACGACGCAATCACAAAATGAGGAGTATGGCTGTGAAAGAAGTTAATATGTCAAAAAACGAGTTTGTCCAACTATAATAGGAACCGTGCGGTTGAAACCTTGTACAACATCTAGTGAGGATCCTATTCTCTCCTCAAAGCCCTCTTCTTGTTTTATATTAAATATTATTTTAGGACCTAAATATTACAAAGCCTTTGCCTTGTTAGATTCAAGAGCCTCGATGTGTCTCTTGGATGAAGAATTTACTAAAAGACATAACATATTTTTAGTAAAGAAAACTAAACCTGTTCATGTAGAAGTCATAGATGGTCGTCCATTATCTTCTGGAGATATTACTCACAAAATCTTTCCTATAGAAGTAATAATCAATGGTCATAATAGCTTTGTAGTATTTAATATCATTAGATTTCCCTCTAATCCAGTCATTTTAGGTTTATTGTGGTTAAAAAAATACAACCCTCAAATAGATTGGATTTTTCCAACTCTTACTTTTTCTAAAAGTATAACTAATGGTGTAATTAATGAAGTAGAGAGTCATAAGTCTAGTCCAATTAAACCCATATTTATAGGTGCAAAAGCTTTCTTGCATGCTGCTATGAAAGAATCACCATATATTATTTATGCCACACCTGTTTCTACTGGTGGAAAGACTTCAAGTAGCATTCCAAGCCAATATCAAGAATTTTAAGATGTATTCGAAAAAAAAGAATGCGGATATACTCCCAGAACATTGTTCCTATGATTGCTCAATTGACCTTCAAGAAGGAGCACAATCGCCATTCGAACCAATCTACAGTTTATCACAAAATGAGTTGACTTAATTCAAGGAGTATATTAAAAAAAATCTAGCTAAGAATTTCATATGCCATTCTAAATCTCCAATAGGAGTTCCAATTCTATTTGTGAAGAAAAAAGATGGATCATTGTGGATGTATGTTGATTATCAAGGATTCAACAAGATTATCATCAAGAACATGTACCACTACCTTTAATATCTGGACTTCTTGATCAGCTGAATCAAGCTAAGATCTATACAAAAATAGATCTTCGGGGAGCATACAATCAAGTACGTATCAAAGAAGGAGATAAATGGAAGACTATGTTTCGAACTAGGTATGGATATTTTGAATACAATGTCATGCCTTTTGGACTTACAAATGTACCAGCAGCTTTTCAACATCTAATGAATGATGTTTTTTGAGAGTTTTTGGACGATTTTGTAGTTTGTTATCTAGATGACATCTTGATCTATTCTAAGAATCTAGAAGAACATGAACTTCATGTTCTTCATGTGTTACAAAAATTAAGAGATGCAGCACTCTATGCCAAGATAGAAAAGTATGTATTTTATACTACTCAAGTCAATTTTTTAGGTTACATCATTTCAAATGATGAACTTATGATGGATCCTAAGAAAGTTCAAACTATTATAGATTGGAAGATCCCAAAAATGATAAGAGATGTCCAATGCTTGTTGGGATTTGCTAACTACTATCGGATCTTCATCAAGGACTTCTTTTAAGTTGCAGCTCCACTTACACGTTTGATTTATAAAGACAAACTCCAATGGAATCAAGAAGCGAAAGTTTCTTTTGAATCTTTGAAGACAACGTTTATTTCTGCACCAATCTTGTATCGTATTGATTTTTCCAAAGCATTCTTTATGAAAATAGATGCATCAAACTTTGCTCTGGGTACGGTTTTATCACAAATGGATACAGATGATAAACTTCATCGAGTAGCTTTTCATTCAAGAAAATTCTCAGCAATAGAAATCAATTATGATATCTATAATAAAGAACTTTTTGCAATTGTGGATTCTTTTTAAGAATGGCATCATTATCTAGAAGGCGTTTCTAGTCTAGTCACCGTGTATATGGATCACAAGAACCTCAAATATTTTATATCAACACGTATATTAAATCATCGTCAAGCTCGTTGAAGCATGTCTTTATCAAGATTCAAATTCATTATCACTTATTAGCCAAGAAAACAACAAGGTTTGTCCGATGCCTTGTCTAGAAGTTCTTATCTTGCACCAAAAGAACAAGATGCAGCTTTTGAGCAACAAAGAATGGTTCTCTTGAAGCCAGAGCAATTTCATCTTCAAGCAATAAAATCAACATTGACTGTTGATTTAACTTTTCTTAAGTAAGTCCAGTTAAGTATGTCTTCAGACCATCTTGTTTATGATATCAAGAATAATTCTTCTACATTTTATGATCCCTCCAAATTTGATTTCAAGAACAACCTACTCTATTTCGAAAGACACCTATATATTCCAAAAGAAGAAGCACGTTTACGTATTCTTCAAGCTCATCATGACTTCCCAACAGCAGGACATTTTAGATATAATAAGACTTTGGAGCTAATATCTAGGGATTTTTGGTAGCTTCAAATGTAGAAGGCAGTCAAAGATTTTGTACATTCATGTGATGTTTGCTCAAGATCAAAAACTCCTCATCATCGACTTTTTGGACTTCTTCAGCCATTACCCATTCCAGAACAACCATGGTCTTCTGTTTCTATGGACTTCATCACGGATCTTCCAATCTCAGGTTCTTATGATTCTATATTCATGATAGTAGATCGTTTTATCAAGATGGCACATTTTGTACTATGTAAAAAATCTATCACAGGTGAAGAAACAGCTAAGCTCTTTCTTGACAATATCTATGGCTATCATCAATTATCCAAGGATATTATATCAGATAAAAAAACTCAATTTGTATCAAGATTTTGGCGGACTCTTTTCAAGATTCTAAAAGTGGATATAAAACTATCTTCGGCATTCCATCCTCAAACTGATGGACAAACAGAGCGTATTAGTTAGATTTTGGAGCAATATTTAAGATGTACCATTAACTACTAATAAGAGAATTGGACAACTCTTTTGCCATTGGTAGAGTTTGCTTACAATAACACGGTACATTCTTCTACAAAATAAACACCATTCTTTGTTAATTATGGTTATCATCAATGACTTGATACTTTTGACTTTTCAAAAGTTGATAATCCTGCTGCAAAAGATTTGGTGATTCATTTATCAGAGCTACATGCAACGATGAAGGCGCAATTAAAAGAAGCTCAAAAACAACAAAAAAGTCAATGTGGATGTCTATCAAAAGGAACAACCACTATTCCTCTTGAGTAATAAGGTATGGCTACTTCATCGTAATATCAAAGACCACTCGTCCTTATGACAAGTTAGACTATCGAAGAGTTGGACCATTTTCTATTTCTGTATAAATCAATCTAGTTGCATATTGTTTACATCTATCGGAGTCAATGAAAATCCATCCAGTATTCTACGTGTCTCTTCTTGAACCATACAAGACAGTGGACATTCCAAGAAGACGACAAGCTCCACCTCCTCCTATAGAAGTGGACAATAATGAAGAGTTTGAAGTAGAAGTCCTAGATTCAAGGCGATGCCAAAATAAATTAGAATATCTTATCCATTGGCGCAGATATGATATTAGTGAACGCACATGGGAGCCAATAAAGAATCTTACAAATGCAGCAAAGGCGGTAGAGGCTTTTCATCGACGACATCCATCAAAATCAAGATGAAAATCTTCTTTATAAAAAAAACATCTAGAAAAGATAACATTTTACTTTCAATCTTTGTTTGTAGCTTCTTTGTAGTTGTGATGTTGAGGAGATGCAGAACCAACAACGAGCAAATTTGACCTAAGAGCCTTCATTTGCTGACCTGTCGGATTAGACATTACAATTGTTACAATCTTCAAGATGATGCAATTGAGATGAAGATCTTTAAAAATGACATATTCTTCCTCAAATAGATGGCGAGATACAACACATTTGATATCACGATTTGGGAAGGGACTCTCGATGTTTGGTGATTTTACTAGAAGTAGGAATAACTCCTGATGGTGTTCTAAATGTTCTATTGGAAGGAAGTTATGAAGGCCTCAACAATGATTAAATAACTGGGTGGTCTTCCAGCCCTAGTATGGGACATTACTAATGGTTGAGAGGCCCTATCAATCATCTTCGAAGAGAACAAAGATCAGAGTATGTGGCAAATATAATTTGTCGCATCATAGATTTCTTCAACATATGATAACCGCTTTTCGTGGAACTCGTCCCTAGAAGGAGGGATAATGTCACAGACATACTCATGTAAGCTAATAATTACATATACAAATAAAAGGAAGTAAGTAAAAGTAGATTAAAGTAAGTTAATTCTATAGTATTTAATATGGTAGCTTCTTGGAAGCTTCATAGATGCTGCTTTGACTTCATAGGTGTCTTTAATTGATTTTTTGGATTAGAAATGTGGTCAACAAGTTAGCCATGTGCCACACATGTTGTTAGCTTGAAGATCAAGCTAACTATGTGGCCCACACGTAGAAAAACTTGCCTTGTAAGTCAAAGCATGTATCCTACAAAGTCAACACATATTCGAGGTCGTATAGAATGTCACCACGTAGCCCCTAGTTAGATAGTATATATAGAGACAAGAGTGAAGCCTTCTTCACTCTTGTCAACTCCTTTCTTGCTTCCAATCTAGTTTCAAGGGTCTCTAGTTTTCTTGTCTTTTGGCAATAGCCATTCTAGTTTCTCTTTCAATATACATACTTGTTTATTTATATTTTGTTACCTTTCTTTGAGTGAAAGCTCACTTATCTGAATTACTTCTTTATCAAGTTCTTGTCCTTGACAATAGGTTAATAATTTTTAATGTAATTAAATATTTTTATAATCAAGGTATTTTAGAATTATAATGACTAAAAAAATATAACTTTTAAATAGATTGGATTTTTTATAACCTTGATTTTTTTCAAAGTTTAACCTAAGATTTTGTGAATCAAATAGAAATCCATGAGTTCAACATGTCTAAATTCTTATTGGTAGGTAGAACAACTTTTATGCATGCTATAAAAGAAGAATCAACATTTGTTATATATGCCATATTTATTTTTGATGGAAAAAAGATTTTGAACATATTCAAAGATATTAAGAATTTCAAGTAGCATTCCAAGCTAATACTAAGATTATCAAGATGTTTTTGAGAAGAAGAATACAAATAATTTTTTAAAGCATTGTCTTTATGATTGTTTTATTGATCTTCAAGGAGAAGCTCAACCATCATTAATACCAATCTATTTTTTATGGCAAATCAAGTTGCCTACACTCAAAAAATATATTAACAAGAATTTGGCTAAAAACTTCACACGCCATTCTAAACCTCTAATAAGAGATTTGATCTTATTTGTGAAGAAGAAAGAAGGATCTTTATAAATGTGTATATACTATCAAGGACTCAATAACATCACCATAAAGAATAGATATATTCTACCTTTAATTTTAAGACTTCTTAATCAATTCAATCAAGTAAAGATTTATTTAAAAATAAATATATAAGCAACATATAATTTGATATGTATCAAAAAAATAGATGAATAAAGCCTTTGTTTTAAACAAAGTTATGGACATTTTTAGGATTATATCATTTTTTTTGAACTCATAAATATACCAATTATGTTTTAATATCCAATAAATGACGTCTTTAATAAGTTTCTTAATGATTTATTATCTATTATCTAAATAATATCTTAATATATTCTAAGAACACAAATGAGTATGAATTTCATATTTTTCTTATGCTACAAAAACTTAGAGATATAAGATTATATGCCAAGATAAATAAAACAAAATTATGTATTTAACACTACTTAGGTTGATTTTTTAGGATACATCATTTCAAATGATGACCTTATGATGGATCCTAAAAAAATCTAGACTATCATAAATTAGAAGATTCCAAAAATAGTTAGAGGCTTGAATTGCTTTTTGAGATTTTTTAATTATTACTAAATCTTCATCAAGAATTTTTATCATTTGTAGTTATTCTTAGATTTTTGACATATAAAAATAAACTTGAACGGAGCAAAGAAGCTAAAGCAACATTTGAAGCCTTGAAGACATCATTTATTTTTGCACCAATCTTGTATTGCATTGATTTTTTTTAAGATATTTTTTATAGAAATAGATGGATTTGACTTTACTATGGGTATAATGCTATGACAAATGAAAGAAAATGATAAGTTCCAATCGATAGCTTTTTATTCTAGGAGATTTTTAGTAATTAAGATTAACTACAAAATCTATAATAAAAAAACTTTTTGTAATCTTAGATTTATTTTTAAAATAGTATCATTATCTAAAAGGTACTTTAGATTCAATTATTGTAAATACAAATGACAAGCACTTCAAGTACTTCATGTCGGCATGTATTTTGAATTGTTGCCAATTTTTTTAGAGCATGTTTTTATGAAGATTTGATTTCAAGTTCACTTATTGATCCCAAAAACAACAAGTTTTATTATATGTCCTTTCCAGATGTCTTTATCTTATATCCAAAGAAGGAGATGCAACTTTTAATCAGTAAAAAATAATTCTCTTGAAGTTAGAGTATTTTCATCTTAAAGTAATGAAATTAGCATTAATTATTGATTCAACCTTTCTTAAGTAAGTTCAATTGAGAATATCCTCTAATCTTCTTGTCATGATATTAAGAATAATTTTTTTAAGTCTTATAAAACTTTTAAGTTTAACTTTAAGAATAGTCTATTCTATTTTGAAGGACAATTATATATTTTAGTAGGCAAATAATAAGTATGTATTTTTTAAATATGTCATGACTTTTTAGAAGCCAAATATTTTTGATACAATAAGACTTTGGAGCTAATATCAAGAGATTTTTGATGGCTTCAAATATGAAAGGCAATCAAAGACTTTATACAATCATAAGATGTTTGTTTAAAATTAAAAATTCCTTGTTATTGAACTTATGGACTATTTCAACCATTTTTTATTCCAAAAAAACTATAATCTTTTGTTTCTATGGATTTTATTATGGATCTTTTAATCTCAAGTTTTTATAATTCTATACTTGTCATAATAAATTATTCTACTAAGATGGCATATTTTGTACTAAATACAAAATATATCATTGATGAAGAAAAAATTAGGTTATTTCTTAATATCTCTTATTATTATAGATCTTAATTAGATAAAAAGTTTAATTTATATTAAAATTTTGAAGAATCTTTTTTAAGATTTTAAAGATGAAAATAAAGTTATCTTTGGCTTTTCATCCTCAAAGCAATGGACAAATAGAAAATTTTTGGGATAGAAAGAATTTATCTTAATAAAGTACTAAAATTTTAGTTGTTATTAATTACTCGATCAAGTCTCAAGATAAAAAAGTACCAAGTTTATATATAAAACTATCTCTATAGAAGCAATTACATCAATATATAAGCCTTAAGTATCAATGAATATTCAAAATATAATAAAAATATTCTAAAACCTTATATATCTTTAAGTAGAATTTTTTCCAAACTTTAATAGCTTATATTTTACAATCAAATTATTTAAATAGATTTAAATTTTATATAAAAATATTGATGTAATTTAAATAATTATTAAAACAAATTTCAATTGTAAATTTGTTACAAATCTTGAATTATTGCTTAAATCCTACTAATAGCTTCAAATCCTTATTAATATATACTTGCATGTAATTTTCTTTATAACTCACAAACTAATCACTTAAATACTACAAAAATTGGTAAATAGCTTTTTAACCTAATAACTCATACTTTTAAAAAAATTGAGCTAAAAACTTGTTTGAAAACTCAAGATATAGCTCCAATCATTACTATCAATAAAATGGTTTATTTAATGCTTTTGAATTATTTGTGATATGTCACGGACATATATTTACTGTAATTATTATTTAGGTGATATGAATAGGTAGAAATATATAAAAGTAGATTAATTTCATAATATCTTTTAGAGAAGCTTCCTAGAAGCTTCATAGACATCATTTTGACTTTACATATGTTTATACTTGATTAGTAGGTTAGAAACTTGGTCAAGAAGTTAACCATGTGCCATACATGTTGGTAGCTTGTGGAATAAGCTAACTATGTAGCGCTCACATAGAAATCTTACCTTGCAAGTTAAGATACGTATTGTACAAAGTCAATATGTTTTTGGAGGTTTTATAGAATGTCAACACGTAGCTTCTAGATAGATAGTATATATAGAGGCAAGAGTGAAGCTTTCTTCACTCTTGTCAACTCCTTTCTTGCTTGTAGTCTAGTTTCAAGGATCTCTGGTTTTCTAATCTTTTGGCAATAACTATTCTAGTTCCTTTCTTAATATACATATTTAATTATTTCTATTATTATCATCTTTTTTTGAGAAAAATCTCACTTGTTTATTTTTTTTATCAAATTCTTATCCTTAACAAATTGATAAGAGTACACTTACAATATCAGAGTTTTGTCTAATCTTAATTAAGAGTGGATTATTCTTTTTTTTTGATAAAATATAAGCGTATTAGAAGTTGCAGATTACCCTCTTCTAAACTAATATTGTTTCTAGTATATTCTTTGTTATGAAGTCCTCTCTTCTATTTGTCTTAAGCGATATAAGACATCTTCTCTTTTTCAAGTGTTATCATGGCAGAACTTGATGAAATGAAGAGTGAAATGGCACAAATGCAAGAGCAATTGAGGGAATTAATGCTTGCAATGTATCAACTCAATTTACCATGACAAGGAGCAATAAGATTTGTAAGAAGTAAAGATATAGAAATGATTGGAGCTGCTTCAACATCTATACCAAATCATGTCCCTTCTCCTATGGTGGAACGTGCTTCCAATATTAGAAAACCAAGAATTGCTCTACCCAAGAAGTTTGATGGCACCAAATCAAAGTTTAGAGGATTTATTAATGAAGTACAACTGATGATTGAACTTCAACCCCAAAACTATCCAACTCTAAGATCGCAAGTTAGATTCATTGCTACGCTTCTTTCAGTTTTAGCATTATCATGGTTTTCATCTTTTCTTGAACAACGAGATTCAATATTTAATAATCTAGAGGCTTTTTTGGCAAAGTTTTGATCGATGTATGGAGAACATGATGCAATTCGTATTTCAACCAAGAAGATTCATATTTTGCGATAAGACTACAATTAGTAAGGTTGTATGATTCACAATTTTGATAACTTGCAAGTGATATCAAGTGGAATGATGCTCCACTTGTTAGCCAATTTTTCTACGGATTACAATATGAGGTAAAAAAATTAATGTTCAACTTATCTGATCTTCAAACATTGAGTCAAGCAATTAACTTTACTTTGAAGTGTGACAATCACCTTTTTGAATTTCGATCTGAGAATCATACAAGTGGACCTCAACGTAACTATAATTCAATGGTAATGCCAACATCTCTTCAACACATACATTCAAAAGTATAGGATATGCAAATTGATGCAATGCATTTCAAACCTCTTACTAAGCAAAAAAAGACTCATCATCATTAGGAAGGATTGTACTTATATTATGGAGAATCTAAGCACATTGCTCAATATTACCTAAAGAAGTGACGCAACCATAAAATGAGTAGTAAAACTATCAAAGAAGATAGTATGTTGAAAAATGAGTTTGTCCAGCTACAATAGGAATCGTGCGGCTGGAATCTTGTATATAGGTCCTAATATAGGTCCTATTCTCTCTTTAGAACCCTCTCCTTGTTTTACAATAAATATTATTTTAAGACCTAAATATTACAAAACCTCTATCTTAGTAGATTCAAGAGCGTCAACATGTTTCTTAGATGAAGAATTTGCTAAAAGACATAGCATACTATTAGTAAAGAAAATTAAACTTGTTTATGTAGAAGTCATAGATGGTCGTGTATTATCTTTATAAGATATTATTCATGAAATCCTTCATGTAGAAGTAGCAACTAATGGTCATAGTAACTTTGTAATATTTAATATCATTAGATCTTCTTCGAATCCAGTCATTTTAGGTTTATCATGGCTAAAAAAATATAACCCTAAGATAGATTGGACTTTTTATAGTCTTGATTTTTTTGAAAGTATAAATAAGAGCATAGTTAATCAAGTAGAAAGTCATAAGTATAGTACAATTAAACATGTATTTGTAGATGCAAGTGCTTTCTTGCATGCTACAAAAGAAGAATCACCTTGTGTCATTTTTGCCACACTTATTTTTATTAGTAGAAAGACTTCAAGTGGCATTCTAAGCCAATAATTAGATTTTTAAGATATATTTGAGAAGAAGAATGTAGATACTCTTCCGGAACATCGTTCCTATAACTCCTCAATTGCCCTTCAAGAAAGAGCACAATCACCATTTGGACCAATCTATAATTTATAATAAAATGAGTTGACTGAACTCAAGGAGTATATTGAAGAAAATCTAGCCAAAAACTTCATACGCCATTCTAAATCTCCAGTAAGAGCTCCAATTTTCTTTGTGAAGAAAAAAAAAAAAAAAAATCATTATGGATGTATGTTAATTATCAAGGATTCAACAAAATCACCATCAAGAATAAGTACCCACTACCTTTGATATCTAGACTCCTTAATAAGTTGAATCAAGCTAAGATCTATACAAAAATAGATCTATGAGGAGCATACAATCTGGTACACATCAAAGAAGGAGATGAATGGAAGACTACGTTTCAAAAAAAGTATGGACATTTTAAATACAACATCATGCCTTTTGAACTTACAAATACATCAACAGTATTCTAATATCTAATGAATGATGTCTTTCAAGAGTTTTTAGATGATTTTGTTGTCTATTACCTAAACAACATCTTAATCTATTCTAAGGATACAAAAGAATATAAACTTCATGTTTGTTATGTGTCACAAAAACTAAGAAATGTAAGATTCTATGCCAAGATAAAAAAAAATATGTATTTCACACTACTCAAGCCAATTTCTTAGGATACATCATTTCAAATGATAGACTTATGATTGATCCTAAGAAAATTCAAGCTATTATAGATTGAAAGATTTCAAAAACGGTAAGTAATGTCCAATGTTTTTTGGAATTTGCCAACTACTATTGGATCTTCATCAAAGACTTCTTTCAAGTTGCAGCTCTACTTATATGTTTGACTTGTAAAGACTAACTTCAATGGAATTAAGAAGCAAAAGTAGCATTTGAAGCTTTGAAGACAACCTTTGTTTCTACACCAATCTTATATCGCGTTGATTTTTTTAAGCCATTTTTTATGGAAATAGATGCATCAAACTTTGCTTAAGATGTCATATTGTTACAAATTGGAAGAGATGATAAACTTCACCCAATATCTTTTCATTCCAGAAAATTTTCAGCAACCGAGATCAACTACGAGATCTATAACAAAGAACTTCTTATAATTATGGATTTGTTTCAAGAGTGGCACCATTCTCTACAAGATACTTTTAGTCTAGTCATCATATATACAGATCACAAGAAATTTGAATATTTTATGTCAACACATGTTTATAATCGTTGCCAAGTCCATTGGAATATATCTTTGTCAAGATTCAAATTCAAGATCACCTTTTGATCACAAAAATAATAAGGTTTGTTAGATGCACTCTCTAGACAATCTTACCTTTATACCAAAAGAAAGAGATGTTGTTTTTAATCAACAACGAATGATTCCCTTGAAGCTAGAGCACCTTCATCTTCAAGCAATGAAATCAATACTAACTATTGATTCAACTTTCATTAAGTAAGTTCTGTCAAGTATGTCTTATGATCTTCTTATTTGTGATATTAAGAAAAATCTCAAGTTTGAATTCAAGACAAATCTCTTATATTTAGAAAGATGCTTATATGTGCTTGAAGGTGAAGCTCGATTACGTATTCTTCAAGCTCATCATTACTTTTCAATAGCAAGACATTTGGGGTATAATAAGACTTTGAAACAAATATTTAGGAATATTTGGTGGCTCCAAATATAGAAGGCAAAGAAAGATTTTGTACAATCTTATGATATATCCTCAAGATCAAAACTCCTCGTCATCGACCTTACGAACTTCTTCAGCCATTACCTATTCCAGAAAAACCATGGTCATTTGTTTCTATAGATTTCATCAGGGATCTTCTAATCTCAGGTTCTTATGACTCTATATTCATGAAAATAGATCATTTTACCAAGATGGCAAATTTTGTACCATGTACAAAATCTATCACAAATGAAGAAACAACTAAACTCTTTCTTAACAATATCTATCACTATCATCGATTATCCAAGGATATTATATGAGATAAGGGAACTCACTTTGTATCAAGATTTTCACGGATTCTTTTCAAGATTCTAAAAGTACATATAAAACTAACTTCGGCATTCCATCCTCGAATTGATGGACAATGGAGAGTCTTAATCAAGTTTTGGTTCTTTTTTAAGATATACCATCAACTACCAACAAGATGATTGGACAACTCTTTTGCTATTGGCAGAGTTTGCTAATAATAACATTGTACATTCTTCTACAAAATAAATACCTTTCTTTGCCAAATATGGTTATTATCCACGACTTATTATTTATGATTTCTCAAAAGCTAATAAACTTATGGCAAAAGATTTGACAAATCATTTGTTAGAGCTACATGCAACAATGAAGGCACAATTAAAAGATCCTCAACAACAACAAAAGATCAATGCAGATGTCTATCAAAAGGAATAACCACCATTCTACATGGGTAACAAGGTATGGTTACTTTGTCACAATATCAAGACTACTCATCCTTATGACAAGTTGGACTATCAAAGGCTTGAACTATTTTTTATTTCTGCACAAATCAATCTAGTTGCATATAGTTTATACCTATCAGAGTCAATAAAAATCTATCTAGTATTTCACATGTCTCTTCTTGAACCATACAAGACAATGGACATAACAAGAAGAAGACAAGTTCTACCTCATGCTATAGAAGTGGACAATAATTAAGAGTTTGAAGTGGAAGAAGTCTTAGATTCAAAGCGACGCCAAAATAAATTAAAATATCTTATCTATTGGTGCGGATATGATATTAGTGAATGTAGATGGGAGCTAGTAAAGAATCTTGTAAATGCAAAAAAGACGGTGGAGGCTTTTCATCAATGACATCTATCAAAATTAAGATGAAAATCTTCTTTATAAAAGAAATAAGATCTAAACAAAATAGTATTATACTTTCAATCCTTGTTTGTAGTTTCTTTCTAGTTGTGATGTTGAAGAGATGGTAACTATCAACCAATGGATTTGACTCAAGATCCTTCGTTTACTGACCTATTGGACAAGACATTATGATTGTCACAACCTTCAAGATAATGCAATGAAGATGAAGATCTTCATGAATAACATATTTTTCTTTAAATAGATGGCGATATAAAATGCATATATTAACACAACCTTAGAAGGGACTCTCAATGTTTGGTGATTATACTAGAGATAAGAACAACTCTTAACAATGTTCCAAATAATTTATTTGAAAGAAGTTATGAAGACTTCAACAACGATCAAATAATGCAATGGTTTTTCTGCCCTCGTATACGACAATATCGATGGCTGAGAGGTCATATCAATCATCTTTGAAGGAAACAAAGATCAGAGTATGCGACAAAGATAATTTGCCACTTTCTAGACTTACTCGACATGTAATCACCTTTCCTCTTGGAAGTCGTCCCTAAGAGGAGGAATAATGTCATGGACATATAATTAAAAAAATTGTTATTTAGGTGATATGAATAGGTAGAAATATGTAAAAGTAGATTAATCTCATAATATCTTTTAGAGAAGCTTCTTAAAAGCTTCATAGACGCTGCTTTGCCTTTACATGAGTTTATTTTTAATTAATAGGTAAGAAACTTTGTCAACAAATTAACCATGTGCCACACATATTGGTAGCTTGTTCAATAAGTTAACTATGTGGCGTTCACATAGAAAACTTGCATTGCAAGTTAAGATACGTATTGTACAAAGTCAACACGTTTTTAGAGATTTTATAAAATCTCACCACGTAGATCCTAGGTAGATATTATATATAGAGACAAGAATGAAGCCTTCTTTATTCTTTTCAACTCCTTTCTTACTTCTAATCTAGTTTCAAGGGTCTCTAGTTTTCTTGTCTTTTGTCAATAGCTATTCTAGTTCCTTTCTTAGTATACATATTAAGTTATTTCTATTATTGTCATCTTTCTTTAAGAATAATCTTACTTATTTATTTGTATTTATCAAGTTCTTGGCCTTGACATAATGTCTTCAATTACTTATAATTCCTTCATATAAACTCTATATATAAAATTCCTTCATAATAGAGATAGATCTTAAAAATACTCTTGTATCTACATCACTCACTTTCTAAAAGTTGATATATGATTCTTCATATCTTTAAAACAAAAATAGTATGTCTTAAAAGACCTTTTAATTTCAAATGGCTTTAATTTCTATATTCTTAATCTAAATCCTCTAAATTTTTTATAAACAAGGATTCAAAGTACAATTTTATCTTGTTAAGATCTTATTTCTTTTATAAAGAAGATTTTCATCTTAATTTTGATAGATGTCATTGATGAAAAGCCTCCACCGTCTTTTTTGCATTTACAAGATTCTTTACTAGCTCCCATCTACATTCACTAATATCATATCCACACCAATAGATAAGATATTTTAATTTATTTTGGCGTCGCTTTGAATCTAAGACTTCTTTCACTTCAAACTCTTAATTATTGTCCACTTCTATAGCATGAGGTAGAGCTTGTCTTCTTCTTGTTATGTCCATTGTCTTATATGGTTCAAGAAGAGACATGTGAAATACTAGATAGAATTTTATTGACTCTGATAGGTATAAACTATATGCAACTAGATTGATTTGTGCAAAAATAAAAAATAGTTCAAGCCTTTGATAGTCCAACTTGTCATAAGGATGAGTAGTCTTGATATTGTGACAAAGTAACCATACCTTGTTACTCATGTAGAATGGTGGTTATTCCTTTTGATAGACATCTGCATTGATCTTTTGTTGTTGTTGAGGATCTTTTAATTGTGCCTTCATTGTTGCATGTAGCTCTAACAAATGATTTGTCAAATCTTTTGCCATAAGTTTATTAGCTTTTGAGAAATCATAAATAACAAGTCGTGGATAATAACCATATTTGGCAAAGAAAGGTGTTTGTTTTGTAGAAGAATGTACAATGTTATTATTAGCAAACTCTGCCAATAGCAAAAGAGTTGTCCAATCATCTTGTTGGTAGTTGATGGTATATCTTAAAAAAGAACCAAAACTTGAATAATACCCTGTCATATCACATGATTTGCTATCTAAGAATAAACTAAGTATCTACTTGTAGAAAAATTTAGCATAAACATTTATATGAATCTTGTCTTAGCTTCCAAAATTCCCTTAATTTGAATAAAATTCAAAATTTAACAAAATCCCTTCAAAACATATTTTTCCCCTCAAAAGATTTTCTCTTCTTGAACTTTAGAAATTTAGAACTCTTGATCTAGACATTTAGTTTGTTTAAAATTTATAGGATAGGTAGAATTCATCCTTAAATTTTACCACAAAAAAAACAACCTTCAAATTCACTTTTGATCTTCTAGCATCTAAGAAATCCTAGTAGATGCTCTAAACCCTAATTTACAAGTACTTGAGAACTATTTTCTTAATATCTCAAGAATCCCATACTCAAATGTCATCAAACTTATGTACAAAGTTTATTTACATAAATATATACATTTTCTGAAATTTGGAGCCAAAATCTTGTCAAATTGATCAAGATATAGCCCAAGACGCAACCACTAATAAATTGGGTCACTTACTACCCTTAGATTGCATGTACTGACTTCAAAATCCAATAACTCCTTGACCTCAACTTGGAATCCAGCAAGCAGTATACAAAAAGTATAGCCGCAAAAGTGTTCTCTTTAGTCATAGTTGCCGATCCTCAATTTCCCTTTGTATGCATGCGTTATGTCAAAAATAGTGATAGTAGCTCCCAAATCAATGCCTTAACTTTGAGCACCTATATCTCCTTCATATAAACTCCAAATCATACAAGATTTGTACCAAAACCATAGCCAAAAATCTAAACTTGTTGATCCTAGCCTTCAAAGCTCAAATGGTCTTGAAAAAATAACCCTAATATCTAATATGGCCTCGGGCAGCCTCCTCAAAGCCTATTGGTCCTGATTTTTGACTAATAAGAATGGAGATTTTCATCATCCATCTCCATTCATCTATATGGATGCCCCAAATTCTCTTTGCTACTAAAATCCTTCTTCAACCCTTTTTCTTATAAGTTTTACATAATTTATGCTCTAAACACCAAATAAAAGAACCAAAATAAGTTTTTAAAGGTCACTAATGTCTAACAAAGGTGACTCTAAATATTTAGAAGTTACTATCAATCAAAACCAATCTTAAAAACCACTATCAAAAGAAATTAAAATTATACAAATTCTATATTAATATTTTTAAACAACCTCTTTTTAAGGTAATAATCAAATTATATTCTACAACTAATTAAAATCTATTAATATGGCTCTCACCATGTTACTTAATAAATTATATATTAAGTACATAATTACATTATTTTTATATAGTAGCCGAACCTCAACATGACATCCACCCTTCGTAATCATATACATTACTTGGTATACACCAAAATGAATGAAAGTTGTGGTCGACGTCATATTACTTCTTCAATAATATCTTCTTCAAAATCCAATTCATCTTCCCACTACCTAGATAGATCAAATTCTTCTTCAACATCTTCAAGGACTAGCTCTTGATCCCGTTGTTTGAAAAGTGTTATACGTTGACATGATGTAACATGGATAACAAGTGAAAAGGTGAAAAAAATATTATGTTTTTAGGATCTCACTTTAAAAATATTGTAGCAAATTATCTTAGAAAAATAGATATTAGTCAAAAGATAGAAAAATTAAAGGTGCTAATGCTGCCTATTTACAAATTATACTTTTATTTACTTTGTAAGGCCATAAATAAAGCAAAACAAGATATATTAGAAAAGTAAAGGATATAGGCATATGAAGGGAGGAGTTAGGAGTGCAAATTAGTAAAAATTGCCTCAAAAAGACGAAAGTTGATATCCGAAGAGGACCGGTTTTGAACTTGGATCGAAATCAGATTCCAGGGCACAAAACTACACTCTAACAGTGATTCAAGGACTCTTTGGCAAATCAAAGAGTTGGGATTTGATAGAAGATTGGATAGGGTTTCTATTGGTGTTGGTTTTGGGTGATTTGGATTTGTATTGACTTTGTGAGAGCTTTGCAAAGTTAAGGTTTGTTTTGGATGACTTGGATTTTGTGAAATAAAATAGGGTTTACATTTTGGATGATTTCAAGAATTTTGTGATAGATCTATAGGTGAAAATTTGTGGATTTATGGTTATAGTTGTGTTTAATATGTGTCGTGAATTTGAGCTTGATCTAATGGTTGAATTTAGGAATATTAAGGTTTAAGTGGATCAAGGTCTCAGAAAGTAGAATTTTAGGTCTAGTGGGGTTTTTGAGATTTCTTGCAATCTATTAGTTGAATTGGAGTGAAATATATGTAAGAGAATATTAAAATTATTTTTCTATGTATTTGAGAATTCTGAGATCAATCAAACAGTGCACAAGAGTGATATTGCTTCTGGAAAATTGGCATCAAGATTAGAAAAGGAGGCTAGCCAATACCCAAGCGCATTTTTGAGGATATCGTCAATTTGGTAACTCCGATCCTTATCAATTTTTTTGTGCTTATTTTTAATTTATTTTTTTAGAAGTATGCATAATTTGAGTTAAGATCAATGGTTTATTCATTAGTTATGGAGATTTAAATCTGTTATAGGAATTATTAGGGTTTGATTTAGGATTTGGTTAGGATTTGGTTTGGAGTTTAGGGTTTGGATTAGGGTTTGATTTAGGGTTTAGGATTTGGATTAAGATTTGGTTTAGGATTTGATTTAGAGTTTAGGATTTGGTTAGGGTTTGGTTTAGGATTCACGGTTTGGATTAGGATTTGGTTTAGGGTTTAGGGTTTGAATAGGATTTGATTTAGGATTTAGGATTTGATTAGGATTTGGTTTAGGATTTAGGATTTGAATTAGGATTTGATTTAGGGTTTGATTTAGGATTTGATTTAGGATTTAGGATTTGGTTAGGATTTAATTTAGGATTTAGGATTTGATTTGGATTTGATTTAGGATTTAGGGTTTGGTTAGGGTTTGATTTAGGATTTAGGGTGTGAATTAGGATTTGGTTAGGGTTTGATTTACGATTTAGAGTTTGGATTAGGGTTTGGTTTAGGATTTAGGATTTGGATTAGGATTTGGTTAGGATTTGATTTAGGATTTAGGATTTGATTTAAGATTTGGTTGGGGTTTGATTTAGGGTTTAGGATTTTATTAGGATTTAAGATTTAATTAGTTTTGGCCTAAAGTTTGAATGAAGTTCAATAGGATTTTAACTTGAATTAAATTAAGATTGAATTGAGATGTATTTGAATGATATTTGTATTCTTTCTAATGTTTCTTTAAAAATTCCTATTGTTTGTTTGAAATTTCTTTGAATTTTTTTTGAATTTGATTAAGCTTTCTTAGCATTATTATAGTCTAATTAGAGTATTGTTAGTGTTCTATTAGAATTAAGATTTTTTTATTGTAATTTCCATTCTTCCTTCCATAGCCAAGTGCCAGAAGCATTCTCAAGCAAGACTTCACGTATTACGACAACATTTTTTTATATTTGGAATTTTGAATCTTATTCCATCTAATTTCCTTAACGCATGTGTAGCATTATTTAAACATGTACAATCATGTAAGGTCCAAACCAATGCTTAGAAAACCTTTTAAGAATACTATGGTGGTTATCCAAGCTGTTGTCATATAGCAAAACCCAATTACCTTCTTGAATATCTTTTGGCTTTAACCTGTATCGCTTATCAAATCTATTTTTATTTTTCAATCACAACTTCTTGAGTCTTATAATTACTTTTTTCATATCTTTAGGTCTTTTTTCTAGTTGAGGAATTCAAAGTACAAGAAGTTCTTCTTTAGATATGTTGTCTTGCCAAGGCAAAATACTCCAAGTGAGTATTTGCTTTTCAATTGGCATAATGGGCTTTTGTCCTTGCATTAACTCTACTGGCATATATCCTGTTAGTGAACTGTGAGTAGGATGATCAGCCCAAAGAACAAATAGTAATAATCTTAGCCATTTTCTTGCTCTTTGTTTGCAAGCTTTAATAATGGCCCTTACAATAGGAGGATGACCTTGCTCACTCATAGCATTGCCTTCTGGATTATAAGATGTAGTAAATGTTAGCTTGATTCCACATCTCTTAAAGAACTATCTAGCTTCATGTGCATCCAATTTTCCACAATCACTAGTAATTTTTCCAATACATCCATATCTACAAATCACATCTTCTAGTAAAAATCTTTAAACTCCTTGAGTAGATTTTGTTTGTAGAGCTCTTCCTTCTACATAGTTAGATAAATCTTCTTGTGCCAAAGCCAAGTATCACATTTTCTAAATCTCCATAGGCATAGTAACTAAGTCCACAACCTATTTATAATGTATTACAAGTGGATATATACGATGCAATCCATCTCTATATCAAATCTCTTAGTATATCTGACAAGTTTGGCATGATTCTACAAATCTATTTATGCCACCTTTAACCTCTATAAATGGTCTTAGATATTCATCTTCTCCTTGTTGTACCTTAGAATAGAAGGTAGTACCTATATCTTTAGTATCTTCAATCAAATCTTCTTCTTGTTCATATCTAGTTGGAGATAACATATCTGCTATAAGATTATCCTTGCCTACTATATGCCTAAATTCAAAATTCAAAGATTTAATATATGCAATCCATCTTAGCATAGCAATATTAGGAGTATTATAATTGGTAATCATTTCCAATAGTGGTAAACACTCTGTTTCTACTATCACTTGTGCCCTAATTAAATAATCTCTTTCATTTTTCATAATTGCAATTATTCTCCATAGCTCCCATTTCACCTATGGATAGTTTCTTTATCGTTTATTTAATACTTTAGCTCCAAATCTATTAGCAAATTTGTTACCTTCTTCATCGTTTTGTCCTAAAGTCCAACCAATAGCTATTAGATTAGTATCAACTGTAAGTATTATCGATTTGCCATCCTCATAACTTATCCTTTGCAATACAGGTCAGAAAGTTAATAATTACTTTAACTTTTCAATTATTTTTGTGTGCCTCTTCTCTCATTTAAATCTCTTTTCTTTTTGTAGCAAATTATAAAGAAGATTAGCTATATGTGCATAATAAGGAATCTATATACAATAAAATATGCAAGCTCCTAAAATCCTCTGTACCTCTATTTGTGAGCTACAAATATCCTTCATCCGTTATATGGCATCCACCTTATTAGAATCATGTTTGTGACCAAACCATCTACATAAATGCCCTACAATAATAACTTCTCAAATTCCAAAGGTAGATTTAACTCCTAATAGTGTCAAGTGAACCTCCTCAAGTTGAGATGAAATTTTGTCACAATCTGAAATATGATTAGATATAAATTTATGGCAGCCCTTCTCATCCATTGTTTCATTTTTCTCTTCTTTCACACACACTTTTATTAAAATATCATCCAAAAAGGACATAGTCTTTTTTAGAATGAAATCACTAAGAACCTTATTCATCCCATTTATTATGTGAGCTATTGAGTTTGTTGCTCTTTGTGGCAATATACACATCTTAACCAATCCTAAAGATGTCTTCATAGCAGTGATATCTTTGCTTCCTTCTTCTAGTTGAAATTGATCATATCCAGAATAGAAATCTCTAATAGAATAAATAGTTCTATCGGCAAATGCCTCAGCAAATTCTCCAACAATTGGTCCAACTCCAGTATTTCTAATGGTCACTTGATTCATTAGTTACATATCTTGAATGAACCATAGTGTTCCATTTTTCTTTGGTATTGTAAACCTATGACTAGAATATGGTACAAATGATGGTTCTAGGATCTTCATTTACATCTTTTCTTTCAAAAGCTCCACAAGTTTAGGTAGATGTGCTTTAGGCACCAAAATTGGTCTTAAATCCCAAGGAACATGCAAAACTATAAATATAATCATTGATGCCACAACACTTGAATCGATGCATCCAATTTTTGGAGGTTCAAAAGCAAAAGCCTTTTGATGCATACTTAATATATTTCTAAATTCCATTTCTTCAACATGTGATAGAAAATTTGTAGATCCTACTTTCAATTCATTCAATGCGATCTTGGTAAACTTGTGGCAAATTTGTTTAGGATCTCGTAAGCCCTTCTTCTTCAAAGTTTGTTGAACTTGATGATTAGAATCACTAGACAATGGTATAGCTACAGGTTTTATTTTCCTTTCTATGATTTTGTACCTAGTTTTAACTTTGAATAAATAATCTTGAAATGCTTGTATAGCTAAGTAAAGCTTTCTTGAATGTACTTGCACCACTTGAACTTCATTTTATTGTTCAATCTCTAAAAGTTCTTCCATAAAATCTTCTAAACTAGTCTCTACATATATACCTACTATCTTATCATCTCCATGAAGCACACCCACTCTTTTTAGGTCTTTTTCTATTCTTTGTACAACTTTTTTCTCCTACTTTGTTAGATCATTAAGTAGTGTATAGATAACAAATCCATTCTTAGATAATTTTACAACACCTATACAAAAGGTACTTTCTTTTTCATGCAAGAGTACCTTCTTTGATGTACCACTATATTTCCACTCTATAGTAGTACCCTACAAAAATCCATAAATTCTTCACTAACCCTTGGTAATAAATTACTTCGTAAATAATTCCAATTGTGCTCATTGTTTGCAAGTACTATTAAAAATTGCACTGCCTTTTTTCCATCTTAACTTCTAATATCGGTACATGCTTATCCGTCATCCAAAACCTTGGTCTCCATTCTCACAATTGTAATATATAGTTGACCAAGAATCACTGGGTATGAAGTAATGTCTTGAACAAAAACAAATTATTCTATGGTCACATTTCCAACTTTTACCTTTATATTTGAGCAAGCACCATAAAGATCTCCTTGTGTATTATTTGCTACCCAAATCACCTAACCATGGTTAATATCAATGGGCCACCTTCTACATTTGTAGACTTCTTTTGACATAAAATTAATTTCAGATCCATGGTCAATAAGAGCAATTACTGGTTCTACCAAGTCTTCCATTTTTACTAAAGTCTCTGTGGTGGCTCTGGTTCAATGTCCTCTACTGTAGTGTCTAGGGCCCTTTTCAACATCCTTGTATTCATCCAAATCAAATTATACCTTTTTATTGGTACAACATTCTGTCAATTCATGTTCTTCTTCTTCAATCAAGATTGTATCTAAAGCATTAGATACAATAGATTCTCTTGTCAACTGCCTCTTTTGTTTAATAGTGTCGATGATGACATCATGAAACTCTCTCTTTGTAATGTCCAAAATTTCTTGTAAAGTAAATTCAATTTTGGCATTCAATACTCTTTCTTCTAATACTCCTTTCAAATCTGTAGCTACCTCAATATCTGATTGTAGTTTATAAGTAACATGCTTACTCTTTCCTTTGTCTTTATCAACTTCCATCCTTTCCTCCTATTTTTCTTTTGACAATGGAGCATTTTCAGGATACAATGTCGATGGCTCAACCCTGGATGGTCTATTAGCCTGTGGTGTAGGGACTTCTTTATTTTGTGTTATTTTTGTATGTCTTTGAGATCTCTTCTTATTAGTTGGCTCTTCAAAATTTTATTTTTTTTCATTTATTCCTTTTTTTACCTCCATTAGAGCTTCATGTTGGAATTTTGCCAAATAAGTATGTACAGATATAGTATCTACAGGGTTATCCCATCTTATGGCATTCTTAATCACTGTGGCTGTCTTGAGCAATTCTTCCCTTGTTGTTTTTCTTTTACCCATATGGATCATAGCATGGCTCCACAAAATCCATGTATCTACATGCTTATCAAAAACATCTTCCTTATCCCTTACAGCCTCAAATGCTATAAGTAATAGCCTCCCTTGATGCCATAGGCTATTGAGATAAATGCTCTTCCAAAACCTTCTTCATTCCTCTTTTTCCAAAATTGGTTTTAAGAAACTCACTTGTATCTCGCAATGTAATTTTTCTATCTTTTCATAAAATTATTCTTCATTGTAGAATATCAACAAATTCTCTATATTTTTTATGAGGATGCTCAATACTATCACACCAAATACATCTTTGTATATATCCTTGATTAATGCAGGTTTGATCTCAGATAATCATTCTTTCTCCTCTAGCTTTACTAGTTTGATTTGTAAGTCTTTCATTCCTTTCATCAGCTCATGAATTGCATCTTTATGTGGTGTAATAGTAGACATAGGAATTAGTATAGTGCTTATTAGTATAGCACATTCTGACAATTGTCTATGAGATATTGTAGTTGGTAGAGGTCTAGTCTCTTGCCTTAATACCACCTTACTCCTTCGGTACTCTCTTTTAGCAAATATGTCCACAGCTTCAAAGACTTTCTTCAAATTAGTAATAAGTCCATTGTCCTTTATATTATCCTCTAATAGTAATTCCAACTCCTTTTGTAAATTATTGCTAGCTGATTGAAGAAATAACTCCACCTTATCATTTTTAAGTATAAGCTTTTTCACTCGAGACAATTGAAGAAACTGTTTTTCAAATTCTCAAAATAATTTTATTGCAACCAACCTCTTATTGGATTTATTGATCCATTCCATAAACGATTTTTTTGCCACCCTTTCTGCATCTTCCAAAGAATACTATTCTTTTAGCTGAAGGATAAAATCCTCCCATTTTTCTCTATGAGTTTGAATAATCCCCCTTATATGCTCACGAAGCTCTAGTACAACTACCAGCTCAAATATTAAAATCATATCTTTTTCCAACACTTTATTGAGCTCCATCTCTTAAGAATAATACTTAAGATACTTAGAAATATTTCTTCTATCAAATTGATCAAATAAATAAACAATAGATTGTAAGGCTTTAATAACCATTGCTTCCATATGTTCCTTTGTTTGTTGTTGCTGTTGCATAAAAAATGAAAATGCTTGAAACATTTGATTTGTAGCAGGATCAAGTTGCAATAGAAATATCCCAGTGCCATTCCTACTACCACTTCCTTACCTCCCTTCCATAATAAAAAATCAAAAAAATTTCTTCAAAACCCTCTATTTTGGAAATTTTCACGTCAGGTTCACAAGGTCTATCGTAAAGCAAAATTTGCTATCTAGGAATACACTAGATATCTAGCTGTAGAGAAATTTAGCTTAAATCTATATATGGATCATATCTGAGCTTCCAAAATTCCATTAATTTGCATAAAATTCAAAATTTAACAAAATCCCTTCAAAACATATTTTTCCCACAAAGGATTTTCTCTTCTTAAACTTTAGAAATTTAGAACGCTTGATCTAGATATTTAGTTTGTTTAAAATTTATAGGATAGGTAGAATTCATCCTTAAATTTTACCACAAAAAAAACAACCTTCAAATTCACTTTTGATCTTCTAGCATCTAAGAAATCCTAGTAGATGCTCTAAATTTGCAAGTACTTGAGAACTATTTTCTTAATATCTCAAGAATCCCATACTCAAATGTCATCAAACTTATGTACAAAGTTTATTTACATAAATATATACATTTTCTAAAATTTGGAGCCAAAATCTTGTCAAATTGATCAAGATATAGCCCAAGACGCAACCACTAATAAATTGGGTCACTTACTACCCTTAGATTGCATGTACTGACTTCAAAATCCAATAACTCCTTGACCTCAACTTGGAATCCAGCAAGCAGTATACAAAAAGTATAGCCGCAAAAGTGTTCTCTTTAGTCGTAGTTGCCGATCCTCAATTTCCCTTTGTATGCATGCGTTATGTCAAAAATAGTGATAGTAGCTCCCAAATCAATGCCTTAACTTTGAGCACCTATATCTCCTTCATATAAACTCCAAATCATACAAGATTTGTACCAAAACCATAGCCAAAAACCTAAACTTGTTGATTCTAGCCTTCAAAGCTCAAATGGTCTTGAAAAAATAACCCTAATATCTAATATGGCCTCGGGCAGCCTCCTCAAAGCCTATTGGTCCTGATTTTTGACTAATAAGAATGGAGATTTTCATCATCCATCTCCATTCATCTATATGCATGCTCCAAATTCTCTTTGCTACTAAAATCCTTCTTCAACCCTTTTTCTTATAAGATTTACATAATTTATGCTCTAAACACCAAATAAAAGAACCAAAATAAGTTTTTAAAGGTCACTAATGTCTAACAAAGGTGACTCTAAATATTTAGAAGTTACTATCAATCAAAACCAATCTTAAAAACCACTATCAAAAGAAATTAAAATTATACAAATTCTATATTAATCTTTTTAAAAAACCTCTTTTTAAGGTAATAATCAAATTATATTCTACAACTAACTAAAATCTATTAATATGGCTCTCACCATGTTACTTAATAAATTATATATTAAGTACATAATTACATTATTTTTATATAGTAGCCAAACCACAATACGACAACGCTTAATTTGTCCATTAGTTTGAAGATGGAATACTAAAGATAGTTTTATATCTACTTTTAGAATCTTGAAAGAGTGCACCAAAATCTTGATACAAACTAAGTTTGCCCATCTGATATAATATCTTTGGATAATCCATGATAGCAATAGATATTGTCAAGAAAGAGCTTAGGTGTTTTTTCACGTGTGATGGATTTTGAACATGATACAAAATGTATCATCTTGATAAAAATAAGTTTCTATCACAAATATAGAATCATAAGAACCTGAGATTAAAAGATACGTGATGAAATTCATAAAAACAAAAGACCATGGTTGTTCTAGAATAGATAATGGTTGAAGAAGTTTGTAAGGTCAATGATGAGGAATTTTTTTATCTTGAATAAACGTCACATGACAGAACAAAGTCTTTTATACCCTTCCACATTTGAGGCCACCAAAAATCTCTAGGTATAAGTTCTAAAGTCTTGTTGTATCTAAAATGTCCAACTACTAGAAAGTTGTGACATGCTTAAAAAACATGTAATCTTGCTTCTCTTTTTAGAACATATAATTGATCTAAAATATAAAATAAGTTGTTCTTGAATTCCAACTTAGAAGTATATTGGGACTTAGAAGAAGGATTCTTGATATTGTGACAAGAGAATTAGAAGACATACTTAATTAAATTTATTTTAGAAGGGTCAAATCAACAGTCGATGTGGATGTCATTACTCAAAGGTGAAAAAGCTCTAGCTTCAAGAAAATTACTCTTTGTTGATCCAAAAATGCATCTCTTTTTTTTAGTGTCATGGACATATATTTACTGTAATTGTTATTTAGGTGATATGAATAGGTAGAAATATATAAAAGTAGTTTAATTTCATAATATCTTTTAGAGAAGCTTCCTAAAAGCTTTATAGATGCGACTTTGACTTTACATGTGTTTATACTTAACTAGTAGGTTAGAAACTTGGTCAAGAAGTTAACCATGTGCCATACTGTCACGGACACAGAAATACAGATTCAAGATCTAACAAGAAGTTCAAGAAGAACTGACAAGAACTAGATTAATCAGATGAGAACAACACCAGAGAGGTGAGCTAGAGCTCCAAGAGATGTGTTGTCGAGACTGAAGAACTCTTTAACCTCGATTCCAACATATACTTCTATTTAGAAAGCTTCTCAATCAACTCCTACTAACTAGAAAGCTTCTAGAAGGTTCCAGAGACTTACTTCTAGAAGGTTCTAGAAACTTATCTCCAAAAGGTTCTAAGGACTATGTCCCTAATATCTTCTACCAACTAAGAAGCTTCTAGAAGGTTCCAAAGACTTGCTTCTAGAAGGTTCTAGAAACTTGTCTCTAGAAGGTTTCACCCCCTACTTTAGCTTCGAGGTCTCTGAGAAGCAATATTGTTGATCAGTACCAACGCAAGAAAATGAAGTTCTGTCGCATAACGTCTGCTATGAACTCCAACTGTTGTTCACGAGGCAAGTGGTTCATCGATCCTTGAAGCCAATAGTAGTGGCCCACTCCTTCAACTTCTGACCAAGCATGAACTTTCATGTCCTCATTATGATATTGTCCTGCAAACACGCCTTCTGGCTGACCATCGTAAGTAGGCTCGGACTCAAATACAATCACCAGTGATCGGTTACTCAGTATCCTCCGTCGTCGTCATGGTGTAGGCGGTTATTCATCTGGGGGTCGCCTTCATGAGCTAGTGGGTTGAAATAATTTGAATGGCATAGTATCTGTCTCTTGGCTATCCATATCAAAAGACCAAACTATGGCTACTGAAAAAATTCTATTTTATCTTGGAGAAAATAACTACATCAACTACGAATTTTGGTGGTGCTCTCCCTCTTTCTTATATTTTTGGGTGAGCAAGCTTGAGAAGGAAGCTATCATCGAACCGGCTTAGGTTTATGAAGATGTTGTTGATGAAACTCCTGTACCTTTTGTGGCGCATTGGCGAGATTTTCAGCTGGCTCTCATGTTCACTCATTAATGTCGTAGCCGCACCAATGAACAAGATACTCTAACTTGCCCCACCTTCGCCGTGAATCCAGTACCTTTTCAACCTCATATTTCTTGTGGTTCTCGATCTCAATACTATGTGGCAGACATTATACTCTTCCAGAAAAAGACGACTCTCGATAAGGATCTAACAGAGAAACATGAAAGACTGGATGTACCTTCATAGAAGCCAGTAATTCCAAACGGTACGCCATTGAATTGATTTGCTTCTGGATGATAAATGGTCCCAATCTTCGATAGTCCAACTTATCATATGGTCGCTTGGTCTTGATATTCCGTCGAAGAAGCCATGCTTTATCTCCAATTTTGAAAATAGGTGCTTGATTCCGAAATCTATTTGCAGACACCTTGTAGGATTCTTGAACGGATTGTAATTGAAGCTTCAACGTATTTTGAAGCTCTAATAGTTGTTTTGCAAATCCTTCAGCTATTGGATTATTATTTGTTGACGGACTCAATAAATCAAGCTTCGGATGATATCCATAGTTGGAAAAGAATGGTGTGCATTGAGTCGATGCATGGAGGATGATTTTATATGCAAACTCGGCTAGCGGCAGATATGTGGTCCAATCGTCTTGCTAATAGTTGATATTGTATCGTAAGTATTATTCTAAGACTTGATTCATCCGTTCCGTTTGGCTGTCAGTTTGAGGATGAAAAGCCAAAGAAAGCTTGATATCCACCTTCAATATCTCAAAGTGAGATCTCCAAAACTTTGATAAGAATTGGGTTCCTCGATCTGATACGATATCATCTGGTAGTCCATGATATCGATACACATTATCGAAAAAGAGCCTTGCTGTGACTTCACTAGACAATGTCTTCTTGCAAGGAACAAAGTGCACCATCTTTGTAAGCCGATCTACCACGACAAAGATGCTGTCAAATGAGTTCGATGATAGAAGGTCCGTGATGAAGTCCATAGAAATTGAAGACCATCATCGACATGAAATCGGCAATGGCTGTAAAAGTTCATAAGGACAATGCCCAAGATTCTTGGATCTTGAACAGATGTCGCAAAAGAGGACAAAATCTTTCACATCCTTCTACATTTGGGGCCACCAAAAATCTCGAGAAATAAGCTCCAAGGTCTTGTTGAATCCAAAATGTCCCGCAGCTGGAAAATCGTGGTGAGATTGAAGAACTCGGAGTCGTACTGGTCCTTTTGGGATATACAACTGCTCCTCAAAGTATAAAAGATCTCCCTCCACCTTGAATTTCTCGTCATAGGCATGTTGCTTTATATCAATGGCTACTAAATCTTTAATGGTCGTGGCACATACCTGATTCAAGAAGTCAGCATCAATTGGCACAATAGTAGCATGAATCCAAAATTGCTCTAGCTTCAACAATGTCGTATATTATTGATCAAACGCTGCTTCTCCAGCCTTTGGTACAAGATACAATCTCCTCAATAAGGCATCAAATAGTCCTTGCTGCTTTTCAGGTCGATAAGTGATAACAAAATTGAACCTAGATAGCAACATACTCCACCGAGCTTGACGTCAAATTAGAACTCGAGCCGAAATGAAATACTCCAAATTCTTGTGATCTGTATATACGGTCACTGGGTGTGCAGCTCCTTCAAAAAAATGACGCCATTCTTAGAAAGAATTGACTATAGCAAGAAGTTCCTTATCGTGGATCTTATAATTGATTTCAGCAGTAGAGAACTTTCAAGAAGAGAATGCAACTAGACGGAGCTTCTTGTCTTCTCCCATTTGTAAAAATACACCTCCCAAAGCAAAATCCAAAGTATCAGTTTCTAAATAAAAGGCGTTTGTAAAGTCTGGATGTACTAAGATTGGAGCCGTAGTAAATGTGATTTTTAGGTCTTGAAACGCCTTCTCCGCTAGAGGTTCCCATTTCAGCTTATCCTTGTATGTCAACCGAGTAAGAGGAGCAGTAATTTGAGAGTAATTTTTGATGAAGATCTGATAGAAGTTGGCAAAGACAAGAAAGCATTGTACGTCTCTCACCATCTTTGGAACCTCTGTCACGGCCATAATCATGTAAGCTAATAATTACATATAGAAATAGGTAGAAGTAAGTAAAAGTAGATAAAAGTAAGTTAATTCTATAATATTTAATATAGAAGCTTCCTAAAAACTTCCTAGACGCTGCTTTGACTTCATAGGTGTCTTTAATTGACTTTTTGGATTAGAAACGTGATCAACAAGTTGGCCATGTGCCACACATGTTGTTAGCTTGAAGATCAAGCTAACTATGTGGCCCACACGTAGAAAAACTTGCCTTGTAAGTCAAGGCATGTGTCCTACAAAGTCAACACATATTAGAGGTCCTATAGAACGTCGCCACGTAGCCCCTAGTTAGATAGTATATATAGAGACAAGAGTGAAGGCTTCTTCACTCTTGTCAACTCCTTTCTTGCTTCTAGTCCAGGTTCAAGAGTCTTTAGTTTCTTGTCTTGTGGCAATAGCCATTCCAGTTTCCTTTTAATATACCTACTTGTTTATATTTTGACTTATTATATCGAGATAGCCTTTTTGTGTATATTTTCAATCATCGAGTCTTTGTCCTTGACAGATTGACAAGAGTACACTTACAATATCAGAGCTTTGTTTTTCTTGAGTGAGAGTCGATTACCCCTTTCTCTTGACAAGACATAAGCGTATTAGAAGTTTGCGGATTACCCACTTCTAAACTGATATTGTTCTTAGTATCTTCTTTGTTATCAAGTCTTTCTTTTCTTTTGTCTTGAGCAGTATTAAACAAATTTTTCTTAGTGTCATTATGGCAGAGCTTGTTGAAATGAAGAGTGCAATGGCACAAATGCAAGAACAAATGAGGGAGTTAATGCTTGCGATGCATCAACTCAATTCACGAACACATGAAAGAACAAGAATAGAAGAAAGTGGGAATATAGAAATGATCGGAGCTGCTTCAACATCTACAACAAATCACATTCCTTCTCCAATTGTACAACATCTTGTAAGCACTAGAGAACCAAGAATTGCCTTACCCGAGAAATTTGATGGTACGAGATCTAAGTTTCAAGGGTTCATCAATCAAGTACAATTGGCAATTGAACTTCAACCGCAAAGCTATCCAACTCCAAGATCACAAGTCAGGTTTATTGGCACTCTACTTTCTGGTTCTGCATTATCATGGTTTTCGTCTTTTTTTGAACGACGAAATCCAATATTGGACAATTTGGAAGCTTTTTTGGCGGAGTTTCGATCTATGTATGGTGAACACGATGCAACTCGTGTTGCAACAAATAAGATCCAAATTCTGTGACAAAGAAATCGCTCAGTAATAGTGTATGCTTCACAATTTCGACAACTTGCAATTGACATCAAGTGGGATGATATTGCACTCATTAGTCAATTTCTTTATGGATTGCAATACGAAGTAAAGAAATTGATGCTCAACTTACCTGATCCTCAAACTTTGAGTCAAGCAATCGATTTTGCGATAAAATGTGATAATCGACTTTTTGAATTTCGATCTGAGAATCATTTACGAGAACCTCAACGTTATTACTCAATGGCAACATCAACATCTTTGCCAAACGTACATTCGAAAGTAGAAGACATGCAAATTGACGCGGTACGTTTTAAATCTCTAACTGAGCAAGAAAAGATTCGTCGTCGTCAAGAAGGATTATGTTTATATTACGGAGAACCTAAGCACACTGCTCAACATTGTCCAAAGAAACGACGCAACTATAAAATGAGGGGTACGACAGTCAAAGAAGACAACATGTCGGAAAACGGATTCGTCCAGCTACAATAGGGACCGTGCAGCTGGAACCTTGTACAATTCCTAATGAAGGTCCTATCCTCTCCTCAGAACCCTCTCCTTGTTTTATAATAGACTTATATTTAGGACCTAAGAATTACAAAGCCTCTGCTTTATTAGATTCGAAAGCCTCAGCATATTTTTTAGATGAACAATTTGTTAAAAGTCGTAAAATACCCTTTGTACAGAAACCTAAACGAGTACATGTAGAAGTCATAGATGGTCGTCCCTTGTCTTCTGGAGATGTCACTCATGAAACTCATCCTATAAAAGTAACAATAGACGGTCATGATAGCTACATAGCTTTTAACATAATTAAATCCCCGTCCAATCCAGTTATTTTAGGTTTATCCTGGCTAGAAAAATATAACCCTCGAATAGATTAGAATTCGCGTAAACTTGACTTTTCTCAGAGCGTTATTAATAATTCTACTAACCAAGTAAAAAATTATAAGTCTAGTATAGTAAAACCCGTACTGATAGGTGCAAAAGCATTTATACACGCAGCAAAAGAAGGATCAACTTTTGCTATTTATGCTGCACCTATTTCTGAAAACGTAAAGACTTCAAGTGGCATTCCAAGTCAATATCAGGAGTATCAAGACGTTTTTGAGAAAAAGAATGCAGATATTCTTCCTGAGCATCGTCCATATGATTGTTCAATCGACCTCAAGGAAGGAACTCAGCCACCATTTGGACCAATTTACAGTTTATCGCAAGATGAGATGGCTGAATTCAAGACATATATTGACGAGAATTTAACGAAGAATTTCATACGCCATTCAAAATCTCCAACAGGAACTCCAATTCTATTCATAAAGAAATTGATCTTTACGAATGTGTGTTGATTATCGAGGACTCAAACAAGATCACAATCAAGAACAGGTATCCATTGCCTTTGATATCAGGATTCCTTGACCAGTTGAATCAAGCTAAGATCTATACAAAAATAGATCTAAGAGGAGCATATAATCTAGTACGGATCAAAGAAGGAGATGAATGGAAGACTGTGTTTCGAACCAGGTATGGACATTTCGAATATAATGTCATGCCCTTTGGACTCACGAATGCACCAGCTGCTTTTCAACATCTCATGAATGATGTATTTCGTGAATTCTTAGACAATTTTTTCGTCTGCTATCTAGACGATATCCTGATCTATTCTAAGAACATCGAAGAACATGAAATACATGTTTGTCAAGTATTACAAAAACTTAGAGATGCAGGATTGTACGCCAAGATGGAAAAGTGTGTATTTCACACTACTCAAGTTGACTTTTTAGGATACATCATTTCAAATGATGGTCTCATGATGGATTCTAAGAAAGTCCAAACAATCATGGATTGGAAGATTCCAAGGACGGTAAGAGATGTCCAATGTTTCTTGGGATTTGCCAATTACTATCGGATCTTCATCAAAGATTTCTCACGAGTTGCAGCTCCACTTACACGTTTGACTAGTAAAGATAAATTTCAATGGAATCAAGAAGTGGAAGCAGCATTTGAAGCCTTGAAGACATCGTTTGTCTCTACACCAATCTTATATCGTGTTGACTTTTCCAAGGCATTTTTTATGGAAACAGATGCATCAGATTTTGCCTTGGGTGCAGTTTTATCACAAATAGGAACAGATGACAAACTTCATCTGATAGCTTTTCATTCAAGAAAATTCTCAGCAGCCGAGATCAATTATGAGATCCACGATAAAGAACTTGTTGCGATCGTGGATTCCTTTCAAGAATGGCATCATTATCTAGAAGGCGCTTCTAGTCCAGTCACTGTATATACAGATCACAAGAACCTCGAGTATTTTATATCAACACGCGTGTTGAATCGTCGTCAAGCTCGTTGGAGTATGTCTTTGTCAAGATTCGAGTTCATTATCACTTATCGGCCAGAAAAATAACAAGGTTTATCCGATGCCCTATCTAGACGTTCTTATTTTGCACCAAAAGAAGGAGATGCAGCTTTTGAGCAACAAAGAACGGTCCTCTTGAAACCGGAGCAATTTCATCTCCGAGCAATGAAATCAACATTGATTGTTGATTCAACTTTTCTCAAGCAAATCCAGTCCAGTATGTCCTCAGACCCTCTTGTTTATGATATCGAGAATAATTCTTCCAAGTCTCATGATTCTTCTAAGTTCAAGTTCAAGAATAATCTATTATATTTTGAAGGACGCCTATATGTTCCAGAAGGAGAAGCACGTTTACGTGTTCTTCAAGCACGTCATGACTTTCCAGCAACAGGGCACTTTGGATATAATAAGACTTTGGAACTCATATCAAGAGATTTTTGGTGGCCACAAATGTGGAAGTCAGTCAAAGACTTTGTACAATCATGTGATATTTGTTCAAGATCAAAAATTCCTCGTCATCGACCTTACGGACTTCTTCGGCCATTACCTATACCAGAACAACCATGGTCTTCTGTTTCTATGGATTTCATCACAGATCTTTCAAGCTCAAGATCTTATGATTCTATATTTGTGATAGTAGATCGTTTCACCAAGATGGCACATTTTGTGCCATGTACAAAATCTATCACAGGTGAAGAAACAGCTAAGCTTTTCATTGATAATATCTATCGCTATCATGGATTACCTAAAGATATCATATCAGATAGGGGAACTCAATTTGTGTCAAGATTTTGGAGGACCCTTTTCAAGATTTTAAAAGTGGACATAAAGCTATCTTCGGCTTTCCATCCTCAAACTGATGGACAAACAAAGCACGTAAACCAAGTCTTGGAGCAATATTTAAGGTGTACTATCAACTACCAACAAGATGATTGGACAACCCTTCTGCCATTGGCAGAGTTTGCTTATAATAATACGGTACATTCTTCCACGCAACAAACACCTTTCTTTGCCAATTATGGCTATCATCCACGACTTGATACTTTTGATTTTTCAAAAGTTGATAATCCTGCAACAGAAGATATGGCAAATTGGTTGTCAGAGTTACATATAATAATGAAGACGCAATTGAAGGAAGCTCAAGAACGACAAAAGATAAACGTAGATCTATATCGTAAGGAGCAACCACAACTCAATGTGAGTGATAAGGTATGGCTACTTCGTCGCAATATCAAGACTACTCGACCTTGTGACAAGTTGGACTATCGTAGGCTTGGCCCCTTTTCTGTTTCTGAACAGATCAACCCAGTTGCATATCGGTTACATCTACCGGAGTCAATGAAGATCCATCCTGTATTCCACGTGTCTCTTCTTGAACCATATAAGACAGTGGATATATAAGGAAGAAGACAAATGCCACCGCCTCCTATAGAAGTAGATAATAATGAAGAATTTGAGGTGGAAGAGATATTAGACTCAAGGCGGCGCCGAAATAAGCTGGAATATCTTGTTCATTGGCACGGATATGATATTAGTGAATGCACATGGGAGCCATCCAGGAATCTAGGAAATGCATCAGCTAAAGTCAAAGTTTTTCATCAACGACATCCATCAAAACCAAGATGAAAATCTCTCTTATAAAAGAGACAAGATTGAGGCAAGATAACATTCAATTTCCTATCCTTGTTTGTAACTTCTTTGCATTTGTGACGCTAATTAGATGGAGAGCCAACAACCAGCGGATTCAACTCAAGAACCTTCATTTGCTGACCTGTCGGACGAGACATTACGATTGTCACAACCTTCAAGACGACGCAATCGAGATGAAGATCTTCAAGAACGACATGTGCTTCCTCGAACAGATGGTGAGATACAACTCGTTTGGTATCACGATTTGGGAAGGGACTCTCGATGTTTGGTGATTTTGCTAGAGGTAGGAACAACTCCTGATGGTGTTCCGAATATTCTATTCGAAGGAAGTTACGAAGGCCTCAACAATGATCAAATAACTGGGTGGTCTTCCCGCCCTGGTATGGGACACTACCGATGGTTGAGAGGCCCTATCAATCATCTTCGAAGAGAACAGAGATCAGAGTATGTGGCGAATACAATTCGTCGCATCATAGATTTCCTCAACATATGATGACCGCTCCTCGTGGAACTCGTCTCTAAAAGAGGGGGTAATATCACGGCCATAATCATGTAAGCTAATAATTACATATAGAAATAGGTAGAAGTAAGTAAAAGTAGCTAAAAGTAAGTTAATTCTATAATATTTAATATAGAAGCTTCCTAGAAACTTCCTAGACGCTGCTTTGACTTCATAGGTGTTTTTAATTGACTTTTTGGATTAGAAACGTGGTCAACAAGTTGGCCATGTGCCACACATGTTGTTAGCTTTAAGATCAAGCTAACTATGTGGCCCACACGTAGAAAAACTTGCCTTGTAAGTCAAGGCATGTGTCCTACAAAGTCAACACATATTGGAGGTCCTATAGAACGTCGCCACGTAGCCCCTAGTTAGATAGTATATATAGAGACAAGAGTGAAGGCTTCTTCACTCTTGTCAACTCCTTTCTTGCTTCTAGTCCAGGTTCAAGAGTCTTTAGTTTCTTGTCTTGTGGCAATAGCCATTCCAGTTTCTTTTTAATATACCTACTTGTTTATATTTTGACTTATTATATCGAGATAGCCTTTTTGTATATTTTCCCTCATCGAGTCTTTGTCCTTGACAACCTCCCAAGACATGATTGCTTCTACCTTCTTGGGGTCCATCGTTAAGCCTTCCGTAGTCGCAACGAACTCCAAAAACTCCATCTCTATTTAGTGAAATAAATACTTCTCCAACTTAGCATATAGTCCTCGCTCGCATAGTTTCTCCAAGACCAAACGAACGTGCTTTTCATGCTCTTCCTCATTTTTGGAGAATATCAGAATATCATCCAAATAGATGACAATAAAATCGTCAAGGTACTCTCGGAAAATGTCATTGATCATATGTTGAAAGACTGTTGGAGCATTGATAAGACCAAAGGGCATGACATTATATTCAAAATGGCCATACTTTGTACGGAACGCTATCTTCCACTCATCTCCTTCCTTGATTCGTATGAGGTTATAAGCTCCCCTTAGATCAATTTTTGTAAAAATTCTTGCACGTCCAAGTTGTTCTTAGAGACCAGAAATCAAGGGTAACGGGTAACAATTCTTCTTTGTTACCTTGTTAAGGCCTCGATAGTCTACGCACATCCGCAATGAACCATCTTTCTTCTTCACAAATAAGATGGGTGCTCCAACTGACGATTTTGAATGACAAATGAAGTTCTTGGCTAGATTCTCATCGATGTACTTTCGCAACTCCGCCAACTCCATCTGCGATAGATTGTAGATTGGGCCAAAAGGCGGTTGTGCTCCTTCATGTAAGTCTATGGCGCAATCATATGGTCTGTGTTCCGGTAGCATGTCAGCATTTTTCTTTTGAAACATGTCTTTAAAATCCTTATATTGCTCCAATATACTTGTTGTCGAGATCTTCTCCCTAATAGTTGGAGCCGCATAAATGACAAACGATGTGCCTTCCTTGGACAATCTTATAAACGCTCTTGCTCCAATAAATAAGGATTTCTCTATTCGGAGTTTTCTACTAGGCTTGCTCTTAGATGGTTTTGTGGGAAAGGTCATCTTCCGCAACTTCCAATCTATAGATGGATTATGCTTTTCCAACCAGGAAAGACTAAGAATAACAGGATTTGATGGGGTTCTAAAAATATTGAAAATAATATGACTACTATGGCCCTTAAATGTCACTTCTATAGGTTTTGATTCATGGATGACACTACCATCTATGACCTCAACGTGAACAAGTTTGGATTTTTGTACTAAAGGGATCTTATGGTGCTTTGTAAATTCTTTGTCTAAGAAACAAGCAGATGCTCTTGAATCTAATAATGCTAAGGTTCTCAATTTTTGAGGGCCATTAAATAAAGGGATTGTAAAACAAAGGGCAGGTTGAGTGGAAAGAAAGGAACCTGGTTGTTGTTGCGATGTTTCACTGTCCAGCCGCACGGTTCCTATTGTGGCTTGGCATCTTTGTTTTCTTGAATAAATACGCCCCTAGTCTTGACAATACGTGGATTAGGCTTCTTGGGATAGTTTTCAACTTTGTGGCCTTCTTCACCGCAATACAAGCATAGACCTTCTTCCATACGCTGGTTTTTTTTTTTCTAGAGTAAGGGATTTGACATGTATCGCATCAATTTACATGTCTTCTATCTCTGAATGTGAATTCACGCTGCTTGCCAACATAGTTGGGGCATGGCAAATCGTATGTTGTCTTGAACGTTGATCTTGGCGACGTTGGAATAGCCGGTTATCGTACTTCACAGCTTAACTAATAGCTTCATTGAGCATTTGTGGATCAAGAAGAGTTAACAGCAAATCTTTCACATCATCCCTTAAATCCCAATAGAATTGACTCATCAATGCTTCTTCATCCCAATTGATGTCGTATGCTAATTGCCTGAAGTCCGATGCATAGATTGATGTAGAGCGCATCCCTTGTCGTAGTGAACGGATCTTTGTTGTAGCCCATCAAACCTTGTCGTGTTCACCAAATGCTTCCGCAAACGCCTCCAAAAAGGTTTCAAAGTTGTTTAATATGGAGGATCGTTTCTCAAAAAAATGAGCAAACCATGATAGAGCTTGTCTTGTAAGTAAGGTTCCAACAAGCCCAACATATGACTCTTCCATTGGATAGCGTTCGGGCTGTAAAACTGTTATCAATTTGATTTGGTTAACGAATCCTCGAAACTTGTAACGCGTACCATCGAACTTGTTCGGAAGGCTAACTCGAGGCTCCTTATGTTGTAGAACCAGCGGTGTTTGTCGAATCTGAGGCAATGTTGCTTCTCTAAGTACAAAAGTTTGAGGCTGGTGCAACCTAGATTGTGCCATCCTAGATGCTCCATCATTATGAAGCCTTGCAATGACTCCTTCAATCTTTGCAATTCTTTGCGATAACGCAGCGAGGGCATTCATAATAGTATCCAACTTGGACTCTGAACTTTCAGTCATACTAATGTCTTGGCCCCCGGCCATTCTAAGAGAAGGATAGCAATGACTCTACAAGAAGACAATATTGGTTTAGAGGAGCGTACTTCGCAACCTCTAAAATACCTTAAGAGCTTCAAGAAAAGAGGTAATCTACTCTCTCCAAGAAGAATAAGACTCCAATATTGTAACAAATGAAGTATCAGTTTAGACGAGGGTAATCCACAACCTCTAAAACGTTAGAGCACTTCAAAATAGAGGGGTAATCCACACTCTAATAAAGAAGAAACTAGCTCTGATATCTAAGGTGAGTGCAATCTCGATAAACTGTCACGAATACAGAAATACAGACTCGAGATCTAACAAGAGGTTCAAGAAGAACAGGCAATAACTAGATTAATCAGATGAGAACAACACCAGAGAGGTGAACTAGAGCTCCAAGAGATGTGTTGTCGAGACTGAAGAACTCTTTAGCTTCGATTCCAATATATACTTCTATTAAGGAAGCTTCTCAAGCAACTTCTACTAACTAGGAAGCTTCTAGAAGGTTCCAGAGACTTGCTTCTAGAAGGTTCTAGAAACTTATCTCTAGAAGGTTCTAAAGACTATGTCCCTAATATCTTCTACCAACTAAGAAGCTTCGAGAAGGTTCTAGAAACTTGTCTCTAAAAGGTTCTAAGGATTATGTTCCTAATACAAATATGTTGGTAGCTTGTGGAACAAGCTGATTATGTGGCGTTCACATAGAAATCTTGCCTTGCAAATTAAGATACGTGTTGTAGAAAGTCAACACGTTTTTGGAGGTTTTATAGAATGTCACCACGTAGCTCCTAGATAGATAGTATATATAGAGGCAAGAGTGAAGCCTTCTTCACTCTTTTTAATTCCTTTCTTGCTTCTAGTTTAGTTTCAAGGGTCTCTAGTTTTCTTTTCTTTTACCAATAGCTATTTTAATTCCTTTCTTAATATATATATTTGATTATTTCTATTATTATCATCTTTCTTTGAAAAAAGTCTCACTTATTTATTTATTTTTATCAAGTTCTTGTCCTTGACATGATGTCTTCAATTTCTTATAATTCCTTTATATAAACTCTAAATATAAAAATTCCTTTATAAAAGAGATAGATCTTAAAATTACTCTTGTATCTATATCTCTCAATTTCTAAAAGTTGTTATACAATTCTTCATGTCTTTAAAAGAATAATAGTATGTCTTAAAAGATCTTTTGACTTCAAATGGCTATAACTTCTTTATTCTAACTCTAAATCCTCTAAAGTTTTTGCAAAAATTGTAATCTAAATTCTAAACCTTATAACTTCTACTTTTGATTCTTAAATTTTCCTTTTGAAGTCATCAAAATCCTTATTATGGTTGAAAACAACATGTTGAAAGTGTATTGATTATAATCTTTGACTAATAGGAATAAAGACCTTCATTCCTTACCTTCAATCGTCCATATCTTGCTTTCATTCCTTCAAATAAGCTTCTTAATAGTTTGAATCTTCATCTATGATCTTTAAATTAACCTATTAACTATTCTAATATATATCAAGACTTATAAATATATTATATATTTTAATTAATTTTTTATATATTATAAACAATTACAATACAACAATGTATAAATCAAGTTTTGGAGTAGTATTCGAAGTATATTATCAACTACTAACAAGATGATTAGACAACTCTTTTATTGTTGGTAGAGTTTGCTTATAATAACATGATACATTTTCCTCTACAATAAATTTTTTTTCTTTTTAGTTATAGTTATCATCCACAATTTCATGCTTTTGAATTTTTAAAAGTTGATAATCTGTGACAAAAGATTTAGTAAATTTTTTATCTAAGTTACATACAATAATGAAGGTAAAACTAAAATAAGCTTAAGAACAACAAATGATTAATGCAAATGCCCTATTACAAGGAACAACCTCAATTCTATATTGGTAATAACATATGATTATTTTATCATAATATCAAGATTAGTCTCTCTTGTAACAAATTGAATTATCATAAATTTGAATTATTTTTTATTTCTTTAAAAATTTATCAAATTACTTATTGATTACATCTATTAAAGTCTATAAAGATCCATATCATATTCTACATATCTTACTTTCAGTCATATAAGACAATAAATATTTTAGAAAAAAGACAAATGCTACTTCCTCTTATAGAAGTGGATAATAATCAAGAATTTGAGGTAAAAGAAATCTTATTCTTAAGATGGCGCCGAAATAAGTTGGAATATCTTATTCATTAGTACAGATATGATACTAGTGAATTTACTTAGGAGTCAACTAAGAATCTTATAAATGTAAAAAAAATTGATGCTTTTCATCAATGTTATTTATAAAAATAAAGATGATAAATACTAAATCTTTGCTATAAAAGATATCTAATTCAAGAAAGATTATATTTTATATTCTATCGTTGTTTGTAATTTTGATGTAATTATAGTGCTAAAGATACAAAGAACCAACAACTAGCATATTCAACTTAAGTGCTAACATTTGCTGATTTAGCTAATGAATATGTTGGTTGTTGGTTTTCCTTATTTAGAAGTTATAAAGGTCTCAAAAACAATCAAATAGCATGGTGGTCTTTCTACCTTGAAATGAAACATTATTGACGGTTGAGAGGATCTACCATCTACCTTTGAAGGGAACAAAGATCAAAATATATAGTAAATACAATTTTCCATATTTTAGAATTTTTAAATATATAATGACCACTCTTTATGAAACTTATTTCTAAAAAAGAAAATAATATAAAAAATATATATATTTACTTAGATAAAAAGTGCTAGGTAGAAGTAAATGTAGATAGATTTAATACTATCTTATTACAAAGCTTCATAAACAAATATTTGATTTTATACGTATTTATAATTAATTGATAGGTTAGGAACTTAGCCAAAAAATTAGCCATGTATCTCACATGTAGATAGCTTGTAGTGAAAGTTAACAATGTGGTATACATGTAGGAAACTTACCTTTTAAGTTAAGACATGTGTCTTGTAAATTAAATATGTATTGGAGATCCTATAGGATGTAGCCACATGGTTCCTAGTAGATAGTATATATAGAGGCAAGAGTGAAACCTTCTTCACTCTAATCAATATCTTTTTAAAGCTTACTTTTGATTCAAGAATTTTTAATCTACTTATCATTGGCAGCAACCATTATAGTTTTCATACTATATTAATTTTGAGTGAATATCTATTCTTATGAATATACACAAGGATATATTGAGTTTTTTGATCCTCAAGATTCATGTCTTAGATAGCTATCTAGAAGACAAAAAAATAACATAATAGAATTAAAAATATGCAAAAAAAAATTATTAAATTTTTTAAAATGAACTTTTTTTGATAACTAATATATTACTTACTTTATTTGCCTTCAATATATAGCAAGATATGCCAACATCATGCACAACATGAATTAACTTTGCAATAAATAACAATTGATAACTATATAGCAAATTGCTATTACTTGGAAACTATAAAAGAAAAAAACTTTTACTTCCATGAATTATATTATGTCTATTATTTGCAAAGTTTCCATTCAATTTATAACAAATGCATATTTTGATTTAAAAAATAGCAATTTTAGTGATTACTAGTAAAAAAAACTTATAAAATTATAAAAGAACATCACAATAAAGCTCAAAAATCCACGTATTTGCACAAAGATAGATGAATGTTGTTGTCTCAAAATATACTTGATTGAATATAATCAAGAACCCCTATCTTCAAAATGATAAAGACAAAAATATTAAAATCAATTCAGTTTAACTCAAAATTCATTTAAATTAATAAATTAAATATTCAGATAATAAAAAATCATATTTTTCATATGCAATAAAAAAATAAAAATAATACTGTTGTTTAAAAAAAATCACAAAAATCATATATATATATATATATATATACATGATTATATTACATCAGGGGCTGTAAATCATAGGTTGAAACAAACCACATTAAATATACCCAATTTACTTCCTAAACAAACATACATTGGTGACAACAAAAGCACCGCAAGCAGTCGACAATTCAAGTCGAGGCAGAGAATTGAGGCATGAGCAAACTCGATTGGCAGCGCCCTTTCCATGCGTAGATTATCATTTGACGTGCGACGGAGAAGGTGCAAGAGGGGGATCATCCATTCGGGGCCACGGAGATGGGCGCTGCGCTGCGGAGCGGGGCTTAGGGTTTAGAGTCGCACAGCGGACACATGGTCCCTCTCTTTCGCCTCGTTAGTTCGCTGCAGCGAGTCTCTGCTCACTGAGCCTCGCCTCGCCTCGCCTCGCCTGTGCTCTCCCCTTTCCCTCCCCTCTGCCCCGCCACCATCATGCCTGGCATGGCGACCGCCAAGAAAGTGGCGCCCGTCAAGGGGAAGAAGAAGGCCCAGACCTTCACCATCGACTGCGGCAAGCCCGTGGAGGACAAGATCATGGACATCGCCTCCTTCGAGAAGTTCCTCAACGACCGCATCAAGGTCGATGGCAAGGCCGGCGTGCTCGGCAGCGCTGTGTCCATCTCCCGCGAGAAGAACAAGATCAGCGTCACCTCCGAGAGCTCTTTTTCCAAGAGGTGCGTCCGTTTCATCCCCTCGCTCCTTTTTTCGCCTCCACTTGCCTCATGCATCCGCATTGTTATGTTGGATCTTTGGGGACGCAGAGACTTGCGCACACGGATGAACTCGGAGACCAGGTCGTCGAGAGCAATTTAAGCTGGGATTTGCGCTAGTGCGTCTAGCCTACAGTCAGTTAGGGTTCGATCGCCTACCAGAGATGAATAGCGGATGGGCAGGGGGGGGGGGGTGTGGATAGAATGTAGGACGGAGAGGAGGCGCCGCGCAGTTGTGAGCGGGGCAGTTGTGCCCTTCTTTAGCAATTGGCAGGAGTGATGGCAAATGATGAGAGCGTTGACTTGCAGCAGTGACAGTTTGGGCTTGTTGGGTTTCACGGTAGTACGGTACGACTTGGGTCAGAGCCAGGGCATTGGAGCCCGTCATGTATGAATTTCATGGCTCCGGTCGGACTGTGAGAAGTGTGGAGCGTGGGGATGCTAGAGGGGCTTCACCATGCAACCGTTACGCGTGCAAGGGAGTTTCGTGTTTCTGATGGTGGGTGAATTGCGTGCGTGGATGAGTGCAGGTACTTGAAGTACTTGACGAAGAAGTACTTGAAGAAGCACAACGTGAGGGATTGGCTGCGAGTGATTGCATCGAACAAGGACAGGAATGTGTACGAGTTGCGGTACTTCAACATTGCGGACCAGGATGCGGAGGAGGAGGACTGAGGCACGAGCGTTGGGCGAGCTGCGGGTTGTGAGAAAATGTAGAAGCGGGGGCTCTGTGCCGCGTTTTCATGTTGCCGGAATGTACCACGTTGAATGCGAATTACGTCTGATCACGCTGAAGTTGCCACCGAATTGTATATGTTTGTGACTAGAACCGGGTTGTGTGAGCATGGGTGGAGTGCTGAAGGGCGTTCTGTGTTTGGTCGTTGATGCGGAGATTGCACATTAGTGTCACGTTTGTCATGCCAGCGCAGTGAGGTTTCTGACGGATACATGATGTTTTAGTTCGGACCCGCGCTGAGTTGTTTCTGTCGTACCTCTGTCCCGGTAGAATTTGCAGCGTACTTGGATCGATTTGATGGCTGGATTTCGACGTGAGAGCTGTCTGGGTCTCAGGGTACAAGATGTTGTTGTTGTTTGTGCGCGGTGAGAGCATTGCATGTAGGGTGGAACGGGCACATAGATTGAGCAGATCCTGGAGGGGATCTTGGCTTGCTACAGCTGTGGTGCTTAGGTTGAGAGTCATCTTCCAGGTTCCAAGTACGCATTGGTTTGGTTTTGTGGGGCGGGTGAAAAGTGAGGCTCTGGATGACGTTCAATCTGCTGAGACCTCATGCAAATATTGAAGCGGCTGAGCTTGGAAGGCACTTTGTGCTGAACCACAGTTTTTCATTGCTTCAAGTTGCATGTTGATGCAAACCACCTTGTGTGCTATAGGTTGTTTTGCCTCTACTGGAAACGGCCTGGTGTAGGCTTGGATTTCTTGGAAGTTGATCTGGACATGGGTAAGCCTGTTGACAACGTGATTGGCACTGCCGTGCTTTCATGTGACGGACGCGCATGAGCCTACGCAGTGCCTCATGTGGTTCCCCGTGTGGCCTAGAAACGCCCCACGATCACAGGCAACGATGCGGATGTGATACCTGAATCCAGCGTGAAAACACCCAGCGACTGTATATGATGTAATCATGAGTGAATCGTTGCGCTAATGTGGACAGAACCTCGTTCGGTTCCAGTGGGTCGAAAGCAAGTTTCGCGATTGTGCAATGCTACATGTCACAGTGTTGACACGTTTCTGCTGAGCAGACAATGTGTGGATTTTGGGCTTGTTTCGACTTTACTCGTCAATCACAAGGGTTTAGAAGTGGGTTTCAGGAGCGATGAAGGGCTGTTTGATGTATTTTGTGTTGTTCTGTTCTTCCTTCGTTCCTGTTACGTTTGAATAGTGTTATCTTGTCGGGCTTGAATCATACAGTTAGCTTGTTCTGCGCCGTATTTGAAAGAACTCGCGTTTTTCAAGAAGTTTATACGAAACGAATGGAGCATTAGGAGCATGGTGCAGGGGCTTTTGAATGTTATCTTGAGCTTGGTTGAGTGGTGCATGCAAAACAAATATTGAAAGTGCGGTTATCTTTGCAATGTGGATGATTGTCAGAAAGAATTGTGTAACAGCATTGATGTATGGTGCAATACAAATGTGCTGTGGGTTTTGATTGTTGATTTAATTATTTTTGACCAAATGTCTAAGTTGCACCATGTGAAGGAAGTTCAGCTTAAGCCCTTAAAGAACACAATACCTTTAGCATTTACATAGTGAACTATAAAGAACAGCGATCGAAGGTTGAGATGGTTTACTGGCATGTGGACTAGATCTTGAGTCGATCGTTTGTAAATTCCAATTCCAATTAAGATTATGTAACTCAAACCAAGAAAGACCTATTCCCACAAGATTTGAAGGACATTTAATGATATTGAAGAAATTTTGGGTACTACATCTTGTAATACCCCTGTTTAGTGGTGTGGTTTCTTCAATAACATTCTCAAATGCAAATGTTTCGTCCAGCAATAACTTTTGTTGGAGGGAGTTGGTTCTGTTTTGATATTATTAGATTTTATTATTATGTAGAGTCTTGATCTCTGAAACTTGTTGAGGCTCTAATGTCAGCATTTCAAGTGAAATTTGTAAACTTGAAGTTATAACAAGTTAAAGAAATTTAAAACAAGGTGTGGAATTTGGTAGTAGCATGTAATCTATACTTGATGGTTTTGGTATTGAGTTGTATAATTGCAAGGTTCCTAGGTCAATTAGATGTCTTTGTTTCTAACCTTTTCACATTTTTAAATCTATTTGATTTGATGCAATAATTTTATATTTGATGACTTATTTTTTTATAATGTAATTACAAGTTATAATAGTTGGAGTTGTCTATTTCTTTTTGTTTTAATTATTTGAATTAAATTATATGAATTTGCATAAGTCTTGTCATTAATTATTATATTCATGAAAATTTAGGAGTTATTGTCATCATTTGATTTGTCCTTCTCTAATCAAGTCTTTGCTCTTGGCACTTTTAAAAAATTTAATTGTTGCATGTAATTGTTTGAATTATGAATTGTTCTAATGTATTAGCTTTTGATACAATCAGTAATAGATCTTTGACATTGTCTTTTAAACCATATTACATTAGATTAATAAGAGCCTTATGATTTCAAACTTTGTCACAAGTAAGAGGTTAAAGTTTGACAACATTGATAACAATTAAAATGGATTCTTGTGTCAAAGATTGGAGTTTTGTTTTGCTACATTTTTTTAATTGTAATATCTAAAAGTAATTGTTAGCTCTTATAAAAAATTGGTTTATATCTCACAAAAGTTATGAATCATTTCTTATTAATGATACAAATTAATAAAGATTACTTTTAATTAAAATTGTGCCTATTAATCTTATTTAAATCATTCCATTAAAATAACAAGAAGTATGTAATCTTAAAAAGTTCTTAACTTGTTATAGAAATCCTTGAAACTTTTATCTTGTACAATCAAAGTTCTTTGGTATAGTAATCTTTGACTCATATATAATTATAGTAGTAAGTTTTTATGGATGTGCTTGTAAATTTGATATACTTATTCTTACTCCTCTTAGTTATACATCTTCTTGGTATAAACGTTGAGCCTTATTATTGATTATTTACTTAGGTAGAGGAATAGTGCTTCTATGATTTAGAATTCTAAGTCATAATTTTTTTTTTTAGAAAGTTATAAAATGCTTATAAAGATATATAATAGTTACAAATCTAATTTTACTTCTATTAAGATTAACATTTATAGTTTTTATTTTTTATGTCTTTGTAATAAATAATAACAACAAATATACAAGCCAAACAAAAAAGATGGTTATCTACAATTGCTAATACCAAATGAGAAAAATTGACAATGATGAATTGTCCATTTTTTTGTAAGAAAATAAATAATTTAAAATGAAAAAAATGTCAGTTTAAGGTGGACAATTTGCAATTGTTCAAAAATTCAATAACGTATTTGAAAGAATTGTGTAATCTATCCACTTTTCAAACAAATGGAGAAAGTAATGAAAGAAGAGACAACTATAAGATAGAAATGTAGATGAAGTGGTTTTGCCAATTACAAAGAGATTCTTAAAATCTTAAACTAAACCTAAAAATATCAAAAAGATACTAATAAGATTAAAGATGGTCTTATTCTTGCATCTATTTTTAATAGCTATAATAAAGGTTATGTTGTGGCTTGTCTAGAATTGCTATGCTTATGGAATATATGCAATAATGCAATTATTAGATTGATTTTTAATTGTAACATTTTTGTTTTCAAACATTCATTCAAACTTTTTGTTGTTGTTTGGTTCAAAACTTATGCTTTCAAAGCAGATATTATCATTGGCTTTTTTGTTTGTATTTTATTCTCTTTCTATGAAAGTTTTCATGGTTACATAATTGGCATTTTAATTAAAACTTTACAATAGAAATTTCATTTGTAAAGAAACATGTTTATACAATATGTTTCTTTTAAATTTCTTTATTTAATTTCTTAAGTTTTCTTTGATTTTATAATTTTTTATTTATAATTTTATTTAATTTTTTTAATATATTATTAGATAAGAAATAATTATAATATGTTTTGTTTTTAAAGTACCATGAACATAAACAATTAAACTCAATTTATAATAGAATTCATAATATATAAGATCATTATTTTTTTATAATGTTTGATTATATTTCACACAAGTGTTTACATAATATATTTTTATACACACTTTTTCATCAGCTTCTTGTATCTTATTAAATTATACATCTTACTTCAATGATTCAGTTGTTTTTACTCTTAAAATAATAAATTTATTAAATAAAAGATTGACTTAGCTTTGAATGTGGCATAACAATTACATATTCTTAGGTTTTTTTAAGGAAATTTATACAATATAATTTAGTAAAAAATGTCACCTTATGTCTAAATGTTTTAAGAAATAGGGATTAGAGTTTTTTTTTGCTTAAGGAGGGAAATACTCGTCAAGGCTTGTACAAAAATAATAATAATTAGTGATAAATAATTAAAGATATTCGGCTTATTGATTTAGATTCAATTTCAATATAAAAATTTAAAAACACATTTTATTATTTTGTGGAGTATAATATGTTAATTATATATATATATATATATATATATGTATTTAAGAGTTTATTCAGAAGTTTGTTTCTAAGAAGTATAAATGACAAAATGAAGCTTCACTTCTTTTATCAATTGCATTAGAACTAGAGAATGAGTTTGGATATTAAAAAATACATATTATTTGAGTTGCTACCTTAGAAAAGTGCCAAGTTATGTTAAACATTTAGTTAATAGGTCAAATAGTTTTGGAAACAAAAGAAAACTATGGATTTTTTACTTTTTACATTTGATGGTTCCATGATGTATAGATTGTCATGTTATGACATCTGTCTTTTGACATATCAAGTAAATTGTATATAAATCACATATTTTAAGTTAAATCTTAACAATCTGCATAGCATAGAAGGTACTCTGTAAGTAGTCTTAATTTCCACACTAGAAAGCATTTGAATTATTTTTTTTTTGTTTTTTTGTTCTATTTGATTATTATTGTTATTATTATTTTTGTCTAGCAAGAACTTGGCCATACATACCATCGAACAAAAATTATTTGGAAAACATTAATTTTTATTTATCTACCAAAATACATTATTGATAGTATAAATTAATATGGTTCATGTTGACTTCAGAATAGAATTTCTTAAATTGCAACTTGGAATAGGATTTATAATTAGATTACAATCGTTCCTTAAATATGTGACTTCTTGTGCTATATTATGCACTTGTGATGTTTGATATAAATCAATAAAGATCATCATCTTGAAATACTAAATATAATAATGGTTAATATGCCAAATTGATTTTATCTTTCATACAATCTATATAGCATTTGAATTAGATATTAAAATTTTATCTCAATGACAGTTGTATATAATATAGCCATTAATCTTGTAGCACAAATCATCTTTGCTAGTATGTTTTTTTTGAGTGGGGCTCTTTTATCCTACTTTGTGACACTTGTCTTCTCTAGAAGATTACAAATATGTCATAAAAACCTTCATTCTGCAAAATCATTTTTAATCTATACCAATTAAGTTTACAAGATTCTTGCATAAATTAATGAGATTTTTAATCTATTGAATATGGACGTCAATGATAAGATGATCAACTATCACATCTAACCTCACTTGTAAACAAACTAACCTACACATGATAAAAGAAGTATCAATCTAGATAATCTAATACTAATAATAGATATCAAAGAAGAATTAGATCATATTTTTGAGATGATTTTTTCCTTTTAAACAATAAAATATAATGTAAATTTTTTTAAAATATTATATTATAGTATTAGACTTAATTTATAAGCTCAATTTCTTTAATTAGGAATATACTATCATCATATGTAGTATATGTAAAATACACTTAACTTTCTAATTTCTAATTTCTAATTTCTTTTATAGTATATTCAAGCCTCTAATACAAATAATATTAAGACTTTAGCTTAACTCCAAAGGTTTACATATACTCTTTTTCATTAAATTTAGGTAGTTGTTAAAACCACATCCCAATTTTGTTAAAGCCACACTTTTCTTGCTATTTCATGATTCATTTTGTCTTAGCTCCCAATCTCTAAATTCATTTACAATCCCCATCTCCTATTTCCAACCATCTTCTCTATCCCATCCCATCCCAAAATTTTCCAAAATTCTAGTCTATAATTGACAACCTAATAATTGATCTACTAGAAAAGGATTGGATATTATTTTATTATTGTAAGTACCCCAATTATTGACTTTTGATGGAATTAAAAGAAGCCGTTAAATAAAAAGAAAGAATAAATAAAATAAATAAAAATAGAGTCCAATCTAAGAGCTCTAATAGTTGATGGGCAAGCTTTAGATCAAACCCAATTCTAACAAGAAAATTGGTTCAAAATTGCAAGCAAAGAATATACAATAGCAACAAATATTTTGTTCCAAATTGGCTTCTGTGAAACCCATGGCCACTCAATATTGATACTAGTTTGAAGCCACCACTTTATATTTGAATCTTATATTAAAACTTCAAACTGGCATTGTGTATACTTGGAGCTTATGTACTCTACTTCATACTTGAAAATCATAAATCAATCGACAAAATATAAATCACATGAAAGAAAGAAAAGAATTTCATACCTAAGTAGTTGATCCTTGCTCACTTATTGTATGCTTGTTTCTTTTTAATTTCAAACTTTGTGCAGTGATTAGTGCTATAAGTTGTACATCTCAGATTGTAAGCACTCAGTTATCAATTCTCCCAAAGTTTCCATCATTGAGGATATGTGTAATTTTGGATTTGTAATATAATATTGAAATCTAAATTTTTTGAAATATGATTAAAATGAATTTTCTAGAATCTTGCAACATTGTGAGTTTTTTCATATAGATTTTGAAGCCAATTAGCAGGTTGGAGTTTGCTTGAGTTTATGTTGTTGTTTTGAGCCCGAATGGATATATTACTTTAGAGTGGTGATTAGTTCTAGAAGTATGCAAGCAAAGTTTTGTAACAAAATTAAGGTTTAGATTGGAGTTGTGATAGTACAATATGGAAGTAGAATAAACTTGAAATCATGTTTGGTATTGATATTTAGGGAGGCCAATAGTCTTTTACACTTTGACAGCAAGTATTGTGTCCTGATTACTAGTGTGGTCTTCAGAAATAAGGATTGTTACTAACATTATTGTTTTGGAATACTTAACTACATGATTGTCTCCTAACTAGGATTTGCAAAAGAAATTTTAATTTTGACCTAAAATATATTTATATTTGACAACGCAACACTGAAGCAAATATTGAGGAATCTAGCAAAATCAAGGTGTTTGCATGAGCAAACCAAGGATATTTATGCATAGATTCTCCTGGTTATACTAGAAAGGCATATTTGAGTATATGCATGATTGGGATGGGATAGGGGGTCAAGACTATGGCTAAGAATGGGGGATAGACGTTGGAAATATGGTTGGAAACAGGGGATGCTTACAGAATGAATCATAAGGCAGCACAAGAAGGTGTGGCTTTAACAAAATTGGGATGTGATTTTAACAACTTCCTAAATTTATTGTTTAGTAAATTCCACTTTGTACACACATTTTCTTTTAAGCATGCAAATATTTTACCTTTATTTTATGCACCTTTTATTTCAATCTCATCAAAATCTTCACTACAAGTATATGGACTAGTAGGAGAATATATTTCTTCTTAAAAAAGTATCTTAGTTGTAACATATGGAATAAGTATACACATGGAAAACTTTCACTTAAAATGTTCATGTTTGTTCCTTGTACCAGTATCTTAGATCATAAATTTAATTGGAATAAAATTTAAATCAAAGCACATATATATATATATATATATATATATATACGTGAATACATGTTATTTGACATTCTTAGTATGTTTAAATGTCTAAAAACAAGAAACATGCTCATATTATTAAAGAGTATCTTCAACAGACTAGTTGGAAAAAAAAACTGAATTTTGATATTTTTATATATCTTTTATGAATGTTCAAGTACCATGTATGTAATTATAATTATATAGAAGCGCTATATTCAAATGGCTCTATTTCGTATCTAAATCTATGTTGCACTAGATGATTATTCGGACTGGTAATACTGTAGTTTTATTTGGCCCCCATATTCCAATACGGTACAATTTTCACATGGATACTGCTGGTTCGTGAAGCGTTTGCTGTGGATGTTTATTATGCCATTTCTTTAAGCTTAAGCAGATTATCAAATTGCAAATAGACTGAGAGCTGGTCTTTAGAAATATTTATTTTGTACAACACACTGAAAAGAAAGGCAGGAGTTCTGGAAACATGATGAACTCACTTCAATAACAGCTTATCCAACTCTCTGCTCGCCGTACCCTTATACAGTATTACTAATACCATCAGACTTGGTCAAGATGGCTCAACAAACAGAACCCCGAGGATCTTTCCTAGAGCTGCCCGTCCACAAACACGTTATGGAATAGAGACCGTATAAGACAGCTCTTACCACAAAAAACATTCCTAAAACATTAATGATAGTTCGAAACGACGCAAGAAGGACCCTCAGATCACTACAGTTGGGCTGTCATGAGGTTGCTCATCACCCAACATGCCTTTGAGGCTTTTGGTCAACCAGATAGCTGTCTCACGTGGAGATACCTTGCCCCGACCAAACGGCTTTAATACAATGGCAAGCTCTTCTAACCGATGCTGGGACAGGAGTTGAGCGGAAAGCTCCAACAACCCTTCTAAAGCCTCTGCTCTCTGTCTGTAAGATTTCACATCCAAACCATTCGCATGACGCTGGTGCATGTCCACTTGTGGATGACGACTGGTAACGCTACTACCTGGCGACACAGAGACAACTTCCACATCTGAACCTCGTTGAGGCAAGTCAAGTAGTGAGCCAATATCCATTTTCCCATGAAATGGCTCAAGGTCCGTTCTTCCCGCACGAAAATCAATTTCGCCCATGGTGGCGTAATCCGCATCAGTGTGGGAGTGATCGGATGTTGCTCCAAGTCTGAAAGTACTGTGTCTGATCACATGAATCACGTCATTAAAAGCAGGGCGAGCTGGTGCTGGAGGAGCTGGTGACTTCTCATTGATCTGAATAGTTCCTTTCTCTTGAGTCTTGTCAAAAATTGAAGTCTCCATATGCATTGAGTAGAGTGGCTTGTTTGTCTCAGAGGCAGGTAGAGCCAGACTAGAATCTGGCCTGTTAGGAGACGCTGAGACCCGTGGCTCGGTTGTTTGCTTGGGCATCACCTGTTGAGAATACCGTGGGGAGACAACTGCAATATGACTTCGAGTCGTCGTTGGCATCACGGAAGAAGAAAACTTCGGGCGTTCCATTGGCATCCTAATCTCATGAGATGCGAGTTGGCTTGAATACGGCTCTGGATCAGCTGTCAGTTTGAATTCTGGAATAAGGTCCAACCGAGGGGCATTGACGGAAACATTTGGAGAATGGTTGTTGAGGCCCAATTCTTGTATGATATTTCCACTCTCACTGGGGCTCGAGCGGTTAGAACGCATAGAGGAGCCGTCCTTGTCTGACCTTGAAGTGAGGCTTGACAAACGTTGCAGTGTAGCCTTCACAGTCTCCGCACTGTCATGATCCAGACCGCGTTCAAGAGATGGCGTCTTACGAATGTCGGAACGACGGCCACTAAGTCCAACATCTGAGCGACGACCGCTATGACCAATGTCTGAGCGACGACCACTGTGCCCAATATCTGAGCGACGTCCACTTCCAATATCTGACCGACGATCGCTATGTCCGATTTCTGAACGACGATCGTTAAGTCCAATATCAGAGAGACGGCCACTATGTCCAATCTCTGATCGACGACCACTTTGACCGTTCTCATCATTCTTGATCAACTTGGAAAGATATGCAGGAGGTCCTGCTTGAGCCCGAAGTTTGGGACTAGGTGCACCAGAGCTGCGCAAACTTGCAAGTGGAGGAGACGTCCTCCGAGTAGGAGGAGAGGTTTTCCTCGAGACCTTCTGGGGCAATGGAAGCGAAGACCTCCTCGGAGCACTTGTTACCGCGGGTGTCACAGGAACACGCTGCTTTTTCACCGTCGCTTCCTCCTCGGAACTATTTTGAACCTTGGGAGGAGCAGGAGGAAGTTTATCGGCCCGCCATTTTACTCTTGGAGACTCGGCAGCAATCATCTGGATTGGAAACACTTGTGCAATTAGGCCAGAATATTAAAATGAACAATATCTAAAACTTCTAAACTACTGTACATGAAGATAATGTAAGCGCAAATTTAACATTACAGAAATTTTGACAAATATATGCACCTAGCAAACCAGGTGCCTCTAGAAATGCATACCAATGCCCAATACCCTAACTAGGAAACCTTCCACTTTTTACATTTGAAAATAATTGAAGACAGAATAGCCAACAGAAAGGGGAGGGAAAAGGGAAAAGGGCAATACTACGGTAAAACTATTTTGAAGATCGTTAAGAAAATGAAAAGAACTGAGATTTTTAGTTTGATTAAGTAGATTCACAGCAAGACTTTCTAATTACCAGAGTTCTGAGCAAGAGACTGCAAATCAAGGAATAGCTTACATTCGCTTCTTTTACTTTTGGTACAGGCGGATTATCCATCTGTTTCGGTCTCCGTTTGGTTGGGTCTGACTTGGCTTTCAGCGCATTTACTATTTTAGCTGCTGGTGATGATGTTGGAGGACCCTCGGCAACTGGAGGATTGCGATCAGAGCGGGGAACTCGGGGAGCAGTCTTCTCAGGCAACCTGACAAGCCGATCTTCTTTTCTTTCTCTAGTACCATCAGCTTTTGGTCGTAATACATTGATGGCATACTGTGCAGCCACCTTGCATTCTTCTTTAACCCAATCCCTGTTTGAGCTCCGCACATTCTCCCGTTCAGAAGTCTCTCGAGAAAGCCTAGAGAAAGCAAATAATAAAACGAAAACGGAAATCGTTAACTCATGACGTAGACAGGCCCACCATCGTTAGGGGCAAAAGCATAGTGCTACTGTACAAGACGAAATAGCTAGTGTACATTTCAGGCGAAAACTATGGAATGGATATTGATATGTTGAACTAAAAACGAAATAGGAGAAGCAGAGAATTGGTGCTCCAGTTACTAACCTAGAATTCTCCGTGCCTCCAACACTGTCATAATTCCACGGGTGATCGACACCTTCATCTGCAGGTGGTCCGTCAGTCAAGTCTCCGTACTCAGTATCTCTATCTGGACTACTCTTGGCATCTGTTGTGAAGCTCTCGCGGTCAGTACTGGTATCGACGTTCGTTGTCACAGGATTGACGATTGGTGGTGGAGCTTTTTCCTGCACGGACCGACTTTTTCGTAAAGGCGAATCTGCTGCTACAGGCGGATCTGTTCGTATGAGTGGCTCCGGAGAGGAACACTGTAATGCGGCTTGTATTCGACACTGCATAATGTATGGCTGCATGTGTGGGTGCCTGATCAACTCTGCTGCCTGCAACGACATCAACATCACAAGTAGAATACATCAATAACTGTAATAAATACACACTTGGTGAGACCAAATTCCACTGGATGGCTACCTAGAAAAGAAGTTCTCAACAATCAAGAAATTAATCTGGATGCTGGGAGAAAAGACATTCATTTTCACACATATTTCGTAGGTCAGTACTTACGGTCGGCCTGTGCTCTGGATTCTTTCTCAACATGCTTCTGATCATACTCTTCCTGTAAACCAATTTACAAAATAGAGTTAGCCACAACTCAACCACAGAAAAAAATGAGAATCCATTACTTTCCAATTTAAAAGAGTTGTACTACCTCAATGTGCGGACATCATGAAATTGATATATACACTCAACATGCCCACACAGATTCAGGCTAGAATCGCGACACATGCTAATGTGTGTTCTTGATAGAATACTTACAAGGGGCTTGAATAGATGCTAGGAAGGGGTCCAATCGTAGATTTGTTAATCTTGCTGATCAATCCTTGCATATCCTGCTCAACAATCCAATTTAAAATATGTAGACGGAATGCAGGAAAACAAAAGACTTGTACAGGCATAACTGTACGCTGAAGTGAAGGTTGGAAAAACTTCAGGGAGGACTTTAAATGCTCAAGAGGTTTATACTTACAAAAGCCTTGAACGCCGGACGGTGAGCTGCCATTTCATACATACAACACCCTGCAGACAACAAGATGTCACGATCAGAAACCAGGTGAGGGCTACCAGCAGTAAGTCCAGGACTTGTCTCAACAGAAAGTGAAGAGAGAAATAAGCTGACTACCTAATGACCAAATGTCTGATTTGAATCCATATGGGATGTCTGCAAGTAGCTCTGGACACATGTAATTTGGAGTGCCTACTACCTGCAATAGCAAGAAGCAGCACGTTCCGGCCATTAGTGGATTGATTAACTTCCAAACGAACAGTACGACCGCGAGATGGTAAAAACTATTCACAGCAGCGATCATCATTCCAATGCAAATGATACGAGGTTCACAACGGATTACTTACCGAAGAAGCTAGATCATCTTGGTTTAGCATCTTGGCCAATCCAAAATCACCTGCAATTCAGAAAGACAGTTTGTCATTGAGGAAATCATTTGATGACAAGAACATCACGTTCACCATTATTGAAGGCATCTCAGGACCTACAAGTGCAACAAAGAACGACATGTATAATATTGACTTACCAAGCCGAATATCTTGATCTTTGGTCAAGAATATATTGGAGCACTACAAAACCAATGACCCGTTGAGGATTTGTTAGTAAGACAAATCAAATCCACTGTGTAACCCAGCAACGTCAAAACATTATTCGTCTAAAAACAGAAACCCAGAATTGGTAATTGAATTTTTTTAAAATAGAAGTAAACTGCAAATATTACAGCAGTAGCCTCACAAAAATAGAGAATGATGTGAAAATCACCTTAAGATCACGATGAAGCACGTGGTTGGAGTGCAGATAATCCACAGATAAAAGAAGCTGAGCAAACCACTTCAATAGCCTCTGCAAATAGTCAACAGATACCCGAGTGAGAACAGCTTGGTTGTGTTGTTGGTTGAAACAAAGGTACGAATCTTTGAAGTCCCAGATTTTGTATTCCGTAAAATGACAGAGCGAAGTTACTGGATACAGCTGATAAACCTCAAATCTTTCAAGTAACTTTACAGTGTTCTAAATTCAGAAACTACAAACGAAGTCTTCGAGAACGAAAGTGTCATTACCTCTTCAGAGAAATATTGACCATGCGCTTTTCTGATTACATCAGCCCTGAGAGCAGAAAAGATGGTGTGTCAACAGATCAGGAAAAAACTCATTTGTAAGCTACATTTCAGGAGCATACTGGAAAATATGGTAAGTCATGAAACAAATGCGAAGCACATTTACCGGACATCGGGGAGCTGTAACTCTAAGACACCGACATATCCATGTGAAACATGATGCAGTCAAGCTGGTCCGACACTAAGACTCTAAAAATGAAAGCTGACATCCGTAGAAAAGGTTCACTTACATGTCACCACCTTCACAGTAACCTGTAACGATGCATACATAGCATCCCTGTTGCAAAAAACACATGTAAAAGTTATGCACTGTTCTTCCACTCACAAGTTTATAGAGACAGTACCATTACTGGATTTATTCACCCTGTACAAGCTCATACCTTTTCAACCCACGACTCCTTGTACTCCACAACGTAAGGGTGTTGTACTCTGGATACCAGAGACATCTGTATCGAAGTAGAAATCCAAATCAGGATATTTAACATAAAAAAGATAATAGTCATATCCATCGAAGAAGAACAAATCATTAATTACATAATTAGTGCAGACAAAGAATGATAAAAATACATTTAAAAACTGAAAAAAGCAAGAGATTTCAACATTTCGCAAGGTAAATGAGTGATAATCAGAACCTCTTGATGGGCAGATCGCCGACATCTGTCGGTCTGGCGAGCAAGCCGAATCTTCTTTAACACATACCTGCTCCAAAAATGTACAACAAAATTATCACACGCTAAAAGACTACGGAGATAGAAAAAAACAAAAGACAAGTACTCTACTAAGTCCGATGAAGTTTACGGTAAATGATCAGAGCAGAAGTTGGCCACCATTATGACAAACATTAGACTAGCCAAAGGACAGGTGTTTCATTATGCAGGTAAAATGCCAACATTCAATTAACCAGACAGAACCTCAGAAGTTAAACGAGTCGGAATGAGGCTTTCAAATGACATTCACTAAACTTCACTGTGAGAAAACATTCTGTCAAGTTCAAATTACACATAAAATAACGAACATCAGCAGAGGCCAACAGCGTGTTCCTGTTTTCGGGAAACGAAGGAACAATGCTTACAGCAAGACTTTTCAGACGACACTCCGAGCACATTAATATGTCTCTAGGCGAATGCACATGATCGTGAACATGCTTGTATGTGATGCTCGACGCTAGACATATTTTTCTTCAGTGAAATCGTGCACTATTTGACATACAAGTAATTATGTGGCATCCCAAAAAAGAGTTGGAGCACTAGGTGACTTGAAAATAGCAGGTACTTTCTATAATAATCATTCGAGAAGGAGTGTTCAGTGATAACTGCAATAGCAGTAAACACAATTAACAACAACATCTCTTTTTATTTGCATCAAAGACTTTAGAAACAGTAAATGATTTTTCCACATAGGACTGAAATTTAAAGTCTATCGTCTATAAAAACTAAGAGTTACCGACTACTGCGGAAAATTGATGTCATACACGATGACAAGCGTCTCAATGCAATGCAAATGGACACCAGTGAGCGGAAAAACATGGAACGAGGAACCAGATAGAAGTACTGGTCAGAGGCTACAGAAGGTATGATTGAGAGACACCGCGCACGTTGCTGAATGACCGGCGTAGAGAAGGAATTCTTTAACACGTTACGAAAGGAAAATAGCAAGGAATATCCAATTCAAGGTTCCGAGGACTAACTTCTTCTTTTCAAGCTTGTGGTTGACAAGGATTGCCGATCCAAATGCTCCCCGGCCAACTTGCTCCATGATCTCATAATTATCCATCTTAGACTCGCCCATCTTGTCGGGCTTGAATGAAAGAAAAACCTTGGAGTTAAAATGCTATCGCTAGAGCCAAATAATGATTGCTTTCTGCAAATACAATGTGACCATCTAGCCTCCACACTCGCCAGCCAGTACCTGCATTGCTGTCACGCACTCAAAATGTAGAAACCCTGTCACATATGCTTTATGGCTTCGTAATCAAGTGCCTTAATGAAAACTTTACTCGGACACATACGCTCCTTAATACCTCTCGAAGAAACAAGAATTCGTAGAACAATGAAAGACGCCATCGATGCAATACCTTCTAATGAGATCAACCCCCTAGCAAACCATTAAGATAACGCAACTTATACTATAGAAGGGTTCTGGGATGGGGAAGGTGGAGACAAGACAAAAAGTTGATGCAGGAAATCCGTAGTATGAATTGACCACTCGCAACAGAGGTGACAGGAATTGGAGGGTCTAGGTTACGAGACTGGGGGTGTAGTTGACTGGGGGTAGAGAGAACAACTCGAAGTTCAAAACTTCACATATTTCACTGTGATAACATCAATGTTTCACAACTTTAAGAAGAGGCGAGATCCAGCTTAAACTCAATGTCTGAAGCTCCGGGTAGAAGAAGCTAGACGATTCACAAGACTAAGCAAGCCTATGAAATACGACGATGGGGAAAATGCGAGCCAAAGGAGCTAAGAAACTCCGAAGAGGAGGGAAAAAAATGAATAGAGCAGCACAGTGGATCGAGAAGGAAACAGATAACAAGAAGGCGCGCCAAATAACGGGAGAATATCTATAGAAAACTACAGGGAGGATGAGAGATTCTAAAGGCGCCGATGGGTTGAGTATGGAACAATGACAAGAGAAGTAAAAAGGGGACACACAAACAGAGTGGACAAAGCAGGTAGGAAGAAGAAATCGGACAGACCTCTATCACTCTCACTCTCCCTGTTAACCTCTGTCTCTCTCTCTTTCTCCCTCTGCCTCGCGCAGGGTCTCTCTCCCCTTCTCTCTCTCTCTCTCTCACACACTCTCTATCTCTCTCTATCTCTCTCTCTCTCTCACTCACACGCTCCCTAAGAGAGAAAACAAGTGCACAGACGATGTTGATGTGAAGTGATGAAAGGGCGAGTAAGACGGGGGAGGAAGGAGAGCAAGAGCGGAGTGGGATGCGTGGCGCTGGGAGGTGATTGAGCCTGGAAGACAGGGCGAAGGCGAGGCAAAAGGTGCGGGGTAGCTAAGTGTCAGAGACACAAGTCCAGCAATAGCGGACACTCTAAACCTGGTCGGCAATGGTGCCTGCTCCGTCGCCCCCTCTCCCCCTCCCCTCCATGGCATGGCATGCGCTCAGGAAGCCAAGCGAAAGAAAGCCATGAGCATCTTCTGGTGGCTTCTTCGTTCGCAATCAAGCCTCAGTAGCATATGAAGGAGGAGAATAATTAGTTTCTGACTAATCACCAACTAACCTACTAATAACTCACTAAGAGAATAAAAGGAGAGGGCATTTCGAGATGATGAGTGTCTGATGACCAGCCCCTGCCGATCCAGATGCAGCAGGAGCAGGAGCAATCCCCCCCCCCCTCTCCCGCATGCCGCCAAGCCCCGCCCTGCCCTGCCCTCCCCAACTCTTCTTTCATCCATACGGATGGATAGACGAATTTATGGTCAAATTTTGGAATGATGGACGGTCGAACGAACGGCAGGACGGACGAGCGGACGGGCTCATCCACACATGTTTCACCTTCTTTGTAACCTCGATATTTAAATCCTCTCTAACGATAGTTCCATCGAACCTCACTTTTACCAGTAATTGCTATATTCTTCAGCCACTTGCATGTTTCTTCACCCTTCTCATCTATACTCTCCCAATTTAATGTGCAAACTTCTCTAACAACATTCTTAACTGAATTTGACAGTGTCCTACACTTACAAAAGTTATGCCCAACACTCTCTTCTAACAGTTCAAATTGAATTCACCCAAATTTGACAGTGCAGTTGTGCATGCCTTTTTCTTTTGGTTTGAAAATAATTGAACACTTTGAGTTTTGTCCGTATGTGAATATTAATACACCTGTACTCCACTTGACATGTAAACTGCAAATGATTGTATTTTTGCAACTTGACATCTTAATTATATACACCATTTAATGTATATTATAAACTTTAGTATGCCAACGTGTAATTTGAATTCATCAACAAAAATAAATTATTTCAATTAAAATTTTCTACAATGCCCAGAAGAATTTGGCAGATTGTATATATATGTATATGTACATGTATACATACAAATACACACACACACAGTTATTTGCTCAGCTTTAATTTTAATTCCACTGATTTACAAACATATGTATTCATGAAATGCAAGGACATATACTAGTAAAGATGTTAAGACAACATACAAATCAATTAGCGAAATGTGTGATTTTGAAAAATTATTAAAAATAATTATAAATATAAAACTGTACAATTACAAAGAACCCTAAACCAAAATTTGAACAATCTTATTGTATATTAAATATAGAATTTCCGTGATAATTAAGAATAGAAAACAATGTAGACAGCTAACTTTATCAATTAAAACATGACTTATGGAACATAATATACATTATAAGTTGAATGTTTGTCTGTTCTTTCTTTTTTTCTTTTTTTTTGTATTCTTACACATATTGTTTTAGAGGAAAATTTTGCAACTTGAACTATATGTGAGATAGAACTGCATCAAGTTCACTGGAGGTTTTGAGTGTGTGTATGTGTATATATATATATTTATATTTATATATATGCAAAGTTGTAAGAATTGTATGCCTCAAGTGTTTCAGTTTCATTAGTATTGTTATTATTATTATTTTTGAATATATAATTCAAGGTCAGAGTAATCTCCAAAATCTTCTACGTGTGTTTTGTGAAAGTATTTTTCTCTGAAATTTTTTTAATTAAAAATCAATGATTATCTTTCAAACTCTCTGTGTTCACTGTTTAGCATTTATTGAAGCATTATCCATAGTTTCAACTAACTTGAAGAGAATAAATTGGAATGGTATCAAGGTAAATTGGAATGGTATCAAGGTAAATGACCTTCACTAACGAAAAGTGAGAGAATTTAAACCAGGGTCAGTAGATGAAGATTGGTCAAGTGTGCTTTGATTAGTAGTGCAATGACATGGAGTTGGAGGCATTTGAATTGAAGCTAATAATGGGAAGCTGAAGGAGATATGTGAGATCACAGTTCTTATCACTAGAGGAAGAACAAGATATTGAAGCAGCAGCAGCAGCAAAATAAGACGAAGAAGAAGAAGAAGAGGAAGAACGGAACGGAAAGGAACGATATGACTTCTGATGCGGTGACCAAGGTTTCTCTGCATTATCCCCAATGCTTGCTCTTCTTCGTCGTCATCACTTCAATTTCATGCTCATCGATTGCAAGGGAATCGCGTGCGCGTCCCTGTGTTTCAAGCAGCCTACTCTACGTAAGTTTTGAACAGCCTGGGGGCCTCTTCGGTTCACAAGCAATTGTGGAATCAAGAAGTTGAGTCATCAAATCTTGTGAATTATGGATTTGGAAAATATGATGGAGATTGTATGGAGAGTTTAAACAAGAACAGCGCATGTGGAACCCTCTGAGAGTCCAGAACCATAGAGCATCGAATGTTTCACGAGATCAGTAGCAACTACACCTCTGGAACGCGCCCAAGCCAAGAACGGTGCAGTGTCGACAATCTTTCCCGATTTGATACAAAGAGGGGCTTGGCGTGCGTGTTGTAAGAGAGACAGCGTGAGGTATGAGGGCGGGGAGAGAGAGAAGGTCGGGGTGGCTGTTGGAGCGAAAGGAGCAAGTCAAAAAGCACAGCTTGAGCAGAGAGAGGCCAGAAGTCCCGGACCAGTTGAGGAAGGGGCTGTGTGAGGTGGAGGGGGCTAGAATAGATCTGAGTGAGGAACAGCAGCATTGCTATTTCCACACGGGATCCAGGGTGTCAGCGGGGCATGGCGAAGGCAGCAAGCAGCAAGGTAAACCCTCCGGAGTTAGATAGAACCCCCTCACTCCTGGTATGCTAAAAATCCCCCTTAGAGCCCATGTGCCATGGGGCTTCATTCACGGCCAGGCTCCACCATATCTCGCTCGCTCTCTTTCTCTCTCTTAAATTCAAATTCAGCATCTCTCGCCATCCAGTTTCTCGCAGATGAATCGTCTCCTCTCGTCCCATCTCGTCTCCGTCTCATCTGGGCTGGGCTGGGCTGGGCCCGTGTGTCCTCCCTCGTGTCTCTCCTGATGTCGTGCCCGTCTTCCTCCTCCCCCATTCTCCGTCTTCCTTCACTTTGGCTCGCCCGCTCCACCTCCCCCTGCCCCTCCCTCGGGCCATCCACATATTCATCCATCACCCATATATTCATGCATCAACTCGCATGTTCATTCATCTATATGTTCATGCATCCACTCACATATTCAGTCGTCCGAATTTTCATCCATCCATCCCATTCTTATTCCAAACAAATATTTGTACTCTACAATTGGACTCTATGTACAATTTTGCCTCTTAGTTCCGTATGTTTCATTTTTGGGCTTGGGAGTTCTCATGTTCTACTACATTCGTTTTTTTTATTATTTTTATCAACATTTTTTTTTTTTTTGTTAAGTTTATGATGTAAATTTGTATATGTAAAATAAATTTTAGAATAAATTATTGTAATTTTTAATATTTGGGTTTAGATCATCCAAATTCGAGTTTAGAATTATTTTGTTTCTAATATTTACATTCAACCAAAATGTATTTTTGTATCAATTATGAACATGTTAGATGAGTTTGAAAATTTTAGTGTCAACCAACAACATGTTAGTATATAAAAAATATTGATGATTGTGATATAAATTACATGTTTTAAATGTAGAACAAAAAAATAATAAAAAATATAAACCTATGGGTGTTTGAATAGCCTTTACCCTCATGTATGATGAAGATCTTATATTCATTGTAAAATTAAGTAGAAACATAAAGTTTTAAAGCAAAATAATAAGCATGAATCAGGTACTTGATCCTTGAAATTCACCAATTTCATCCACTACCCAAAGATGCATTGAAATTCTAAGTTGTATGTTTATAAGATTTAAAATAATAAAATCATCAAATCAAGTTGCTCATTTCTCTGTCGATCACCACAGATATGCAATGATGATACAGTGATACCTATCAAAGAACCACCATCTATCTATACATACATATATATATATATATATATATTGGATCTACGTTTATAAAATTAATCAATTAAGAGCAGCTTAGTGTTTAGCTTTAATTATTTTGTATGACATTCTAAAATATCAGAATGAACTATTATAATCCTACTTACACAAATTGAAATGTTTTAGTTTTGTATTAATTTTAAAACAACAAGATTCAATATAGAACTACTAGGATACATTTCTAATGGAATTTAGATCAATGTAAAATATTATAGTGTAGTTCATGCCAAATCAAAATAACTTTCATCTTGCTTAAAACATAATTTTGTTTCATTTTTTACTCTAAATTTATGTTTCTAAAATTGTTAAATACAAATTTGTACTACTAAACTCACACAATTTAATAAAAATTCAAATGGTCTGTTCAAATATAATTCAAATGAAGACAAAATAAAATTCCATCTGATACAATCAGACTACTTTACCAAAAATAGTAACATAAAATTCAAAAGCATTTAAAAAAAAATGTATGTAGATTGTAGAAAATCTGATCATGTTTGTAAGCATTTTCAGAATAAAAATTTTAAGCACAATATAAGGAGAGAAATAATTTTAAAAGTTTGCAACATGTGAGAAAGAACTTTTCATATATTTACAATGAAATACAATAATTTTGATTAGTAAACATAGTTGTTCGTAGATTTACATATATGTACTTAATTATTATTATTATTATTATTTTATATCTTAGTATACTTAACTTGTAAAAAGTAGTTCAAACATCACCTAAATTGATTTTAAAGATACTCTAAAATAAGTTAGTTGCATCCAAATAATAAATATGCAAGATTTAAAAACACATAATCATCAAATATTATAAATAAAAAAAATAATAAATTTAAATAACAACTAAAAACATATATACTGAAGCATTTCTGTAGTAGTTAAAGACATTTATTATTTTCTCTTAATTAAATACTAAGATTTGGTTTATGACAATAAATTTTGGTATTCAGTAACACCTATTATACACCTGTTTAAATTAAGTATCATTAATAAGTTTTTCAGACTTATTGCAAGTCTTTAGGTATAAAGGACAATTATTCTATTGTATGTACTTTAAAGATTAATTATAAGAGTTTCATGTTTTTATATAAGTATTTTTTGAAATAATTATGCTTTTATTCTATGAATTATAAAATATGAATACTTAAAATTGAAAGTTATAATTTATTTATTTATAATAATTAATGTAATTATTTTTAGTATTGTAAAATTTTAAATGAATATATATAGATATATTTAGATATTTCAAAAATCACAATTTAAGAATTTATTTTATAAATTTTGTATTAGTAGTTTTATTTGAAATTAAATAATTTCATGAATATTTAGAATAAATTTTAGAAATTGTATGTTATTTTTATTTTTATTTAAATATATTAAAATTATCTATAATATTATAGAATTTTCAAATGTATTAATTTCGTTTGAATACCTTTTATATTCGTAATGCATATAATAAAATGGTTCTCTAGTTCTGCTTCAACCATTAAAAATCCTTGCTAGAAGAACTCCTTTAGCTTTCAAGATACTTTGCACCATTTATAGGAATATGTATAAATATTGTTACCAAATTTATATTTTTTAAAATATAAATAAATATTTTATTTCTATTATCATCATTATTATTATTATGATTGTATATATATAATGAAATTAATAAATTATTTTGACTATTATGTTTGTGTTAGTTATTTAAAATTTAATTGTAATTCATTACATAGATTTCCCTCAAATAGAACTTGCATAAATACAATTCTAAAAGAACTTTAAAAGAATACATATGTATATGAAATTCATAAACTTATAGAAATATGTTTTGCATTGGAATATAATGGCAGAGGGGGAGCTTTTATCTAAAGAAAACAAATTATTTTATAATAAATACAGATAATTTTAAATGTTATGTCAAAAAATATCAAGTAGTTTAAGGAAAATTTAAAATTATTAATAATTACATATTTCAATACAGTAGGTCCTAAAATTACAAAATTTGTGTTAAAATACATAAAAGAAAGTATTGTGTGTACTTTTTTACCAGCTTTAAAATATGATATATAAATATATTTCATTATTGGTGTATCAGTATGTGCAAAATTCATTTTCTTTTATCATAATGTCTAATTAGAACAATTGATAGAATATTACATAATTTACATAATACATATATTAACTATTTAAATATTATGATGTTTTTATGAAGAAAGAGGATTAGATCTAAGCTATAACTATAAATCAACATGTATGACTAAATTATTTGAATTAATCATTTTGAAATGTGCACATCATAATTGTGTTTCTATATTTTATTCTTACTCTATATTATCATTGATTTGAAGATATCCTTATATATTAGAGGTTTTATATTCTGATAAATTTCAGGCATAAAATTTCAAATGGATTAATTTACAGATTTAGCTTGTTGCTTTGTTATACTAATTTTTCAACTTTTTTCTTTGAGTAAACCATAAATAATGATAAGTTTTTTGATACTCATACTGTAGATTATCAGAAATCAGAAACACAATTGTAATTATTTATGATAGAATTTTATAATTTCAATGTCTGTTTTAGTGACATTGAAAGTTAAGTATTTTGAGTTGAGTAAATAAAATATTTAAAATATATCATGATTTTCAAACTTAATTTTAGGAGTACAGTACACTTTGAAAATACAAGTGTTTTAATTTATTTTTGCATTCAATAGTGTTAATATGTTGTTTAGCTGAATTTACATCTTTAGATAACACAATAGTGCATGTGTTGAATATCACAGAATAGTGAAAATTTCGTTTCATTATTAACAACATATATATATATATATATATATGTGTGTGTGTGTGTGTGTGTGTGATTTATCTTGAATATCTAACCATTATCAATATTTAAAGTAATTATTATTTTGAATTGTGTAATGTTATGTAGAACATGAGTCTTTCTTGTCAATTTCAAAATAAAAATAATAAAAAACACAATTTTTTAAAATTCTAAATAAGACACTTGCTATTTACAAAAATGCCATTGTTTTATGGAAGTCATTTATTAGAAATTAATCAAGAAAGAAAAACTTGTTTGGTTGGCATAAAATCATGAGAAAGCCATTTGGTGTTGGTAATTGTTGTGTTGTAGTGTTTTCATTGATAGAACAATGAGGGTTGCTTTTTAAAACAACCCCAAGTGAGTTATAATGGAGAAGGTGAGCACAGTGTTCAGTGGTAGAAATGATGCTCAACAAGAGCACGAATGTGATGGGAAGTGGAGGAACAGGTGGCTCAGCATTGCATTGCAGCGAGAAATTGTGCCTGTTGCTGAGAACCGGACCGGACTGGGACCGACATGATTTGACGGACGGATGAAGGAAGACGGATATCTGTCCGTCCATCCGTCCAACCTTAGATTCATTCATCTAATAAAGGCACGTCATTGTGACGGATGAATGAGCGAATGGATGGGAAAAAGGCGGGGATGTGGGGGGGAAGACGTGTTAGTTGGCGCCGGCATGGTCGGTGCGGCGGCGTTTGCGGCAGTCGGCGTCTCCTCCTCCGTTGAGGTGGTGTCGGTAAGGGGAGGTTGTGTGCCAAAGGGGGTCGCTGTGCTTGCGCGACCACTCTCGCCTCCACTTGTCTTTCTCTTTCGCCCTGCTCTTTTCCCTGTCTCTGTCTTTCTCCCTCTCCTTCTCCTTCTCCCTGCCTTTCTCCCTGTCTCTATCTTTCTCTTTCTCTCTTGCAGGGGAGAGCTTATCCTTCCCACCCTCGTCCTGGTTGTTGTTGTTGTTATGCTTCTTCTTCTTGTCCACGCTGCCCCCCACCCTGATTGGGCTGAGGTCCTCCCCACTTGGCATCGTTGCCTGGTTCTCATCCCTTGATTTCTCCCTCTGTGCCTGCCACACAGCACCACCATTCTCACACCTCCACAATTCCATTCACACACACTCTCTCTCTCTCACACTCTCACTCACATACTTCCACATCCCATCCCACCCCACCTTCTTCCTCCCTGTTCTAAAAATATGACTGTGGCAATCACCACCCTTTTAACTCATTTTTGAATGCTTAGTGAGCCACTTGACCAGGTCATGAACACAAATATGATACCCTACATTCCTCCACTTGTTACTCCAAGGCATGGACAGGCGGACAGAAAGAAAATTTTAAAATGGTAAGAGAGCAAGTGAAAATTGCAGTTTGTTTCCTGGTGATCACCTTGGTTCATTATTTTTTTAGATATTACTGTAATGAAGGTGAATTTTTTTCTACTGAACTTTGATGAACGTTGCTAGTTTAGTTTGAACATTGTTTATTGTTTGCAATTTTCACCATCTTTTTCTTTTTATTCTATGAAGAAACACACAAACTCTCTAACTTTGAACATGATAATATTATAAAGAAAGCAAAAGAAGAGTGGGGAGTAGAGAGGCTGGGAGGTGACCTGGTAGTGAAGGAGGTAGTGGCGGACGAGACCATAGCCCACATGTTGTTTGCCGGTCATGTGAGAATGGGTGCGCTCAGTGGCATCATTGGCCACGAGAAAGGACCCACAAGTCTCACACAGCGCCATCTTCTTCTCCTGTGACAGAATGAGCCCTCGCTCATTTGTGATTTGCTGTGTCAGGATGGCCTTCTCCATATTCAACATATCCACCTGCCACCCCCCTTCCCCTTCAATACCTGCCCCTTTTCTAATTTCCTCTTTCCATTCCATCCACTTCTCCCATCTTTACCTCACATTATACATAGAAATACCAGTTATTTCTTCTTTACTTTATTTCTTTACTCCAATTAATTTAAACGTTTTTTGAAGTGTTTGTGATGTGTTCCCACTATTCAAGGTGATTCAAAGTACCCTAATTTACATGACCAGGCTTTTTTTGATATGATCTGTGAATTTTACATTGTCTCCTTCTTTTTGTTTTAGTTAATACACGGTTCTTACATATAAATTAGAAAAAACCAGATGATGAAGTTCTAAGGTATTAAATTAGGTGAATGTATACATGCATACATACATACATATGTGAAATTGAGAGTGATTTAGTGCTTGTGCAATACATAATTATGAAAAAACTATCTACATTGTAACCAAAACATTGATTTTGAACCCTCAATGTCACAATTTATTTTTTTACTTATTTATTTTTCTTTTATAGATTTTTGTCAGAAAGGCTATTTTTTCATTATAAAAATGGTATTTTTAAAAATAGGAAATCACTGAATTCATATTATTTATTTATTTGACATATATAATTTCATATTTTTAAAAAAAAATATTTGATTAACTTGCATTCAATGTGTTTTGGTGAATTTGTACATGTTTGCATGTAACTCTTTTGATTTTAATCATTTATGCTCTCTCAAGAAAAATAATAATAGGAAAATCTCACTTTCATGTAATCATACTTGAATTATTTTTCAAATTAATGTTACATGAGTGAAGTTTATCAGGAACTCTTTGGATTTGTGTAAAATAAAACTTCCGTAAACTAATTTGTCAATAGGAATGTATTCTTACTTAATAAATGAAAAAAACGAAATGCTCATGTTTTCACAAATTATAAGGGAAAAAAAAGACTTGTTAAAAAAAATACATATATAAAATTATGATGTGCACGTGTATATATATATATATATATATATATATAGTTCTGTGTAAGATTTTTTTGAGGCAATGTTTATGAGAATATATATTTTTTGAAATTTGGTTTCATGGACACTCACAAGTGTGGAAAGGTAATAATCAAATGCATAATTTGAGAATTATGGATAGTAACGGAGACTCAGGTCTGGAAATGAAATGGAGAGACAGAGTTGTTAGTGATACAGACATCAGGTGAGATGGGGTCATGCATGTTCTCCCACTTGGGAAAGGGAAAGGGAAACAGACCTTCTTCATCAAAGCCTCAGCCTCGTCCACTTGACCCACCTCCCCAAACACCTCAATCTTCTCCAGAAGCTTTTTGATGCTTTCTTCAATGTTCACAAGCAAGTCGGACTTCTCAGTGGAGATGGGCATCAACATTGTGGAGGTATTGGCATCTTGAGCAAGGCGTTCCCGGCCTCGTCGAACCTTGCGGTCCAGGTCTTGTACCTGGCACACAACATTCAAGTGCAGGGGTAAGAAAGGCTCCAAATGAAGAGTTTAATTAGCCCTGCCCCTCCTCAGAATACAGTTTGTTTAAACCCAAAGAGGTTTATTTTATTTTATGGGGAGATGCCAACCAGCTTCTCACAGAATTGGAAGAGCTGTGCCTCAAACCGAGGTACATAGTTGTCGTGGCGGGTTGATTGCTGGTAGCTGCAAAAGTAGTGGGGTCAGGCAGAGACAAACCCTAAAATCAGCTCCTACCCCCTCCTTCTCCACCAGCATGCTTTTTATTTGTCTTTGTGTCTCTCTGAGATTGTCAAAGGCATGCAGGATGGGCTTGTTTGCTCTTTGTTTTGGGATTGTCTACAACTCACTCTAATTCTGCACTGAAAGTTATTCTGATGCATGCTTTGCATCCTTTGCAGGCTCACCTTAGTGTCAGTGATATTACAGTTATTACTGCTATCACTACTTATCTCAAGGGGCACTGAAGGTAAGAGCATTGAAACACATGCATACAGTTTGTTCAAACCCAAAGAGGGCAACTTTCTGTTTTCCTCTTTGAACTCATTGACAATGACAATAATAGAGATGTTGTTGTTATTACTTTTTGTTTCTTTGGATTTCCTTTGTAAACAAGAGCACATGTGTATTTGTATTCAATTAATTACCAAATGTTAAAAAGGAACATGATGATTCTGCTTTGAATTTTTATCATGCACTGGCCTTCAAAAGTACAAAGTGTAGTCACCTTTCCTTAAGCTTGGGATCATGAATCTTTGGGCAGGGCCCTGCAAACATTACATCAACATAACAACACCAATATAATCTATTATTTTATTTGCATTCATGGGTGAATATGTAATGTCACCACAGTTTTGCTAGTGCCTCCACAACTTGTTACCCACTCCACATATATTTTTATTTTTTAAAACAAGTTTTCAATTATTTATTTGATATAATTTGAAAAAAATGATTTTCTTTCGAAACAAAAATAATCTTTTTGATAAGAATTAAAAAAAAACCAAAAAAACATGTCAAGTGAATAGCAAGTTTTGATAGCAATAGCAAAAACTATAATGTCATTACCAATACCTATATATATATATATATAGATATATAAATGTAAATATATAATCATCCCTTCCTTAATGGAAACAAGAGAGTGTGTGCATATTTCTATACAAAGGTTTTTGTTGCTAAGAGGAGGGCATGCAAAGGGATTAAGGGGATAGAGGGACTGCACAAGCATACCAAGGTCACTCTTTGTGTTCACAAACAGGTCATGTGGGCAGAAGTTGACGAGGAAGCACGTGCATACAAGGGGGTCATCCCATTGCATCTCGCAATGGCCTTTCCTCTCTTCAGCTGTCAGGTCCCTTGCTGCCCCCCATCCCAGGCCACACATTACCATTTATCATTCTTTGGATTCAAACATCCCTCAATAACCTTTGCTCCCTAACCTCCCTCTTTACTCATTCCTCCACCACCACTGATACTTGCAATTGATCACAGCAGATTATTCATGCAGTAGGATATACAATAATATAAATATATATATATATATATATATATATATTACTGTGGGTTCAGTTGGATGGATAATCTGGCACCTGTTCCCATGAGCTCATCAAGCAGTGCTCGCTGAGCTTCCACCATAGCTATTGCACCCTCTAATGCTGCACCCCTGCCCTTCTTCTCTCCCTCTCAGTTTTTCTCCCTTGATGTCACCCACCTTTCTCTAGGGCTGGGGACAAATCTGTTCCTCCATAAATGTGGCTGCTCTTGCTGCTGCTGCTGCTGCAACTCAGATTTTAAACCACCCCATTATGGCATTTCATTTGTGGTGGGGGTCTCCATCATTTGGACCCCCTGATCACAACTGTTAGGGCTGCCATATCAACTACTCATACAAATGGATATGCACATATTCTGAAAGGTATGAACAGACAAACATACTCAACCTCCTCATTTTATTCTCACTCTCACTTTACTCTTTCACCCTGCTCTCTTGGACTCTCTCTATTTCTTTCACATCCTGAATGCTGAACAAGTCTACATAGTCCCAACAGGTGCTTCCACTCACTTCTTGTGTTGCACACTCAACAATCATCTCAGTTCTGAATATGAAACCCCTACCCCTCTACCCTCCATGCCCAGTCTCAGTCTCTCTCTCTCTCTCTCTGTTTGTACATATATTGTAGTTTGATGCAGCTACATAATCCCTCCATTATACCCTTGGCATGTTAATGGGAATGGTGTTGTGTTATATTCTGTGTGTAAGTTGTGCATGCTTGATGCCAGCCTTCCTCCTTTGTAGATGTAGTTCTAACTGCCACACTGCCCAATGGCAAAAAATCTACCCAAAACCCTAATTCACATGCTCCTCTCTCTCCCTTTCTTATACTTGGCTTTCTGGCAGACCAAGCCATCTTCTTGCCCTGTATAAATGAGTCCATTTGTCTGCTTGGATGGATGAAAAATTAACCAGCTGTACAATCCCTTCTTCCTGGTCTCACATGCTACACCATCCTTGGTTTAATAATCATACTTGGCCCTTTCTGTTTATTTCCTTCCTCAATGCTTTAGAACCAACTTTTCAATTCAAGATTTGTGCCCTAAATGCTTGGTAAGGCTTGTGGGGGCATATGGAATATTCTTATTTTGTGAAGCAACTTCAACAGAATTTAGGATGGGCCATATTATGAATGAAATTAGTCACCATCTGAATGGGAACGTAATGCTTACCAAATCAAAGAAACCAATTCATGAGGATTATAATTTGATTTGTTGAAAGAAAAAAAAAAGAAACTTTGAATTAAACTTTGAATTTAAGTGTCATATATGCTTGTAAATATCTGTGAAAATATCATGCACGTAAAAAATAAAAAAATAGTATTTTAGTTCATTTTAGTTCATTTTTTTTTTTTTTTTTTTTTTGATTTTGATTTTAAAAAGCTTTAGTTAATCATTAAAAGAAATAAAATACCTTCATTACCTCGTATTCACTTAAATAACTTTAACGAGATTCTTTGTGAGGTGACAAAGATTGATATCAGATTCAAAGGTAGAAATAATATATATATATATATATATATATTTATATTGATCTTGTTTCTTCCATAATTTAAATATTAAATCACAATTGCATTGTATGCAATGAATATAATAAAATCAAAAGAAATAATTATTGCTGTTTTATTTAATAAAATTAAAAAGGCATACAATATGGCTTCATTATTCAAAGACACAAATAATGGATAAAAGCCTCAACATTAAAAAGTCTAGATAAAACACTAAAACTTGATTTGAAAATTTAAATTCAATTGCCATAAATATAAAAAATTATAATATTTTAAATAGTAATATTTAAAAATATATGAGACTAAAATTGATATAAGGTTCAGTTTCTTAAAAAAGCCAATTTCACAAATTTTATTAGAATTATCAGAAATGTCCTTATTATGGTCATAAGTTGTGACAAGTTTTAAGATATATGGATCCTTAATTTTGGTTTCTTATATTACATGTGGCCGTAAAAGCATTGGTATTATATTTATACTTGTTAATCTTAGATTTCATACTCATCAAATAGAAATTTAATCAATAAAATTACTTGAGGTAGTAATATACATTACCAAAAAAGAGAAAACACTTATTGTTTGAAAATTTTAAAAGTCCATCTTTTGATACTTTGGACATAAGTATGTCAAAAATCTAGTAGAAGCTTCTTCTCAGGTTTAGCTTCCAAAATAAAACAAATACTAATTTGAGCTGGATTGCTTGTAATCCTAATAGATTTGGTTGTTTATGTATGATTGAAAATTTTCTAATTATAAAAATGATCGAGCTTTCTACGTTTTATAAAAACAATAGATAAAAACTTTATATATCTAGATCAAGGTTATGAAAGAATTCAATGAAAAAAAAAAAAAAAATCTTATATGTAGATTGAAAATTCATTATGTAGATTGAAGTAAAGTTTAAAGCAATGGTATAAGCAATTTGATGATCTTTCAATAAAGCAATGATATAGTTGTAGTTTTTCTAATAGTTGACTATATTTTAAACAACTACAAAAGGGTACCTTGAATAATTAAGTTATACTTATACTATATATTGATAATATTTTGGTTATAATTTATTTTTTTGATATAGATAAGATAAAGATAAATCTAAGTAAAGACTTTGATATAAAAATATCTTAGACTTGCTAGGAAAATTATACAAATTGATACTTACAAAAATTAAAAAGTACTAAGGCTTTAGATATCAAAAGAGCACTACAGTGAAAAAATAATAAAATATTTTGGCATAGAAAAATTAGTAGTTATTCTTTTAGCATCTTATTCTAGATTAAATTGAATATAACCTAATAGTATTAAGATTAAAATAGAGAATATTTTTGATATTTTAAATCTAAATTTATTGGATATTATCATATATTTAAATATGTATATTATATTAAATATTACTATTGATATATATGTAAAAAAATATAGAAATATAAGTAGATATAATAAATATATTAACAAAATCAAGAATGGTTGAAAAGTTTAAGTTGTATTTGAGTTTGTTGAATGTAAAATATATTTAATAGAAAAGCATACATTAATATATGATATATATTACATTAATGCTTAATTTATCTATATATAGATAAAAGCCAAGTTAAAGTAGAGATCATTGTATGAAGTACCTTATATTTCATTTAAATTAATATATGTAGTATAATATGCTTGCTTGTTTTGTAATTAAAGTTACTCCTATAGAGTCTCCAAAGAAAAACAAGTGCATTCTATAAACTTCTACCAAGGAAAGACAATTAGAAATTGCTATATCTTATAAATTAGTATTTGTTTTATTTAATATACATTTAAAATATTTTAAAGATTCTTTGATATGCTTTAATTAGCTCTAATGTTAGCTTTTATAGAATCGTAATTGTATATATATGTTGTTTTAGAACTTAGTGAAATAATTTTGGTTCATATCAATTTCATTACTTTTATGATTTTTGTATCTATTATTTAGATAAATTATGGAATATTTAATTTTTTTAAAAATAAATCTATTTATTATTTTCTAATATGATAATAACATAATTATATAAGATATCAAATTTCAAATAAAAATATTTCTAATATTTTGATTCATATACTATTTTAAGACAAAGTTTAACCTACAAGGGTAGTTCTAAATCTGGATATTATGCTAATATAATATCCTTTTGTATTGTTTGATGTTGTTTAATGTGAAATATAATGTAGAAATTTACCAATCATCTGATTCTAGAAGAATTTAATTTCAAGCTTTATTTATTTTTATAATAAAAACAATGATTTTTAATGACACCTTTCTTGGCAACCTTGATTTTTCTATGAATTTTAAAAATAAAAAATTCAAAATCCTACCAACCATAAATTTCAAATTTTATCAATCAAATATTATGAAATCTACCATTCTAAACTTTAAAAAAAATTATAAAATATATCATTATAAGATATTTATAATTTTAAAATAATTCTTAAATAATACTAAAGAACTATTAAGAAAATTTTCAAAATTCCTAAAAAAACTCATGAGCTTTAAAAATTGTCACAAACATACATACCTACCTAGATAAGAAGTATTAGGTAGAAACTTAAATGTAGATAAATTCGATAATATCTTATAAAAAATCTTCTTAGAAGTTTCATAGAAGTGGATTTGACTTTAGACATATTTGTAATTAATTGGTAGATTAGAAACTTGACCAATGAGTTAGCAACATATTGCATGTAACTTGTAGTACAAGATTACCATGTGATGTATATATAGGAAACTTGTCTTGCTAGTTAGACATGTATCTCACAAGTTAAACATGTGTTGGAGGTCCTATAGAACATTGCCACATAACTCCTAATTAGATAGTATATATGGAGAGAAGAATGAAGCCTTCTTTATTCTTGTCAATGCCATTTTTATTCTTAGTCTTGTTTCAAGAGACTCTAATGTTCTTATCTTTGGCAATAGCCATTGTAGTTTAATATTATACCATCTTTAAATATTTATCTAGTCTTTTCAAGCGATACAAGAGTATATTGATCTTTTGGTTCTTTGAAATTCATGACTTTGACACCAATGCATATTAATAAATAAATTTATATATTTTAATATAGTTTTATTGTTTCTAAAATTATTATTATAATTAAATCAAGTTATAATAGCCTTAGATATTAAGAAGTTTTTTGTTATATTCTAATAAAAAAAATAATATCTAATATTAATCTAATAAATCAAGTCAGGAGGTATTACATATAGAAACATGTTAAATGAAAATCCAAAATAATTGAATCTTTTATTTTTCTACATCACAATCTTAGAATTATTTTAATTTAAACTAAAACCTTAAAATTGTATAACAAGTAAAAATAGAATTCACATTATTATTATTGATAGTCCTGTATATTTTTTATATTTTCATCCTACAAATACATCTTAATTTTAATATTTTTTAGAATGAAAAATATTAAATTAAAGGATTTATTTGATCATTTTAGAATGTTTTAAGACTTATAAGCTTTTATAAGTTATAAGAGTCTTATTGAAAAGTCGTTTCCTTCGAAGTTGTGTGAAAAAAGCTTTTCAGTGAACAAATGAACTGTGTCTGGTTCACTTAGTTCTACCTTCGAAAATATGGACTTTAAGAAAAATTACCGAGAACTCCTTGCCTTCCATCAGCAGAAGGGCGCATTACATAAAGAGGACACATTATTGAATCCCAATTTTATTATTACACTGCTTACCCACACTTCGTCGAAAACTTACATGGAAAACTAGTTTGATGCATACCATACACTAGACAGTGAAAGTTCATGCCCCTTCACATGTATGTCCTCCAAAAACCTAGTATGGCAGACAACAGTGCTGGCAGCTCTAGTAAAACGTGGCTTCACTACATTGCGTGCACTAGACAGAAATATATAAATCGACATCCTGAATGTTGCATGCTACCCACATGGAGATATTATTTCAGGACGTTCTTGAACTTTGAACATCCAGAGATCTGAAATTGTGATCGAAAGCTCCGTCGAGAGATACGACCTTGGCTGTAATCCATGAGAAATATATCTCCAAGATGCAATTCATGACACTTAAAACCTTAAAGAGAATCCACATCAAAGTGGTGTTCAAACAGTGACCACAGACAGGTCACCCAAGTGTTGGCAGTCGCTAAACTCTCGACCTCTGTAAAGCAGTTGAGCCAAAAAGACTTCCTGGTATTAACCAAAAGGGTTGCTTCCAGCGGTCTGCGTATGATATGAAGAACCTCCATACATAGCACCTTGGTTGAATCCTTGATTTTGGACAAAGCCACTAGGTTGCCCGATTTGCCTGCATCCAAGATTGAAATAACAAATTCCGGCAGGAATAAATCACAGTGCACCTAGAATATTCGTGTTTGGTATTCTGATGTTTTAACATTGATAATCTCTTCCACTGAAGCCGCCATAATTATTGCTAAGACTGTAATTTTAGAAATAAACAAAGATACCAGTAGGGAATAGACTATCAAAATCGAACAGAACCGCCTACTCAGATTGCAAGCATAGTAGACATTCATTGCACAGAAAAATGGGTACAAGATCCCTTACTGGTGCATGTTAGAAGTTGATTGCATCCCATATCCAAAGGCACCACCTGTAATAAACATGCAGAGTATGAGAACCATAAATGTCTTTCACGCACGTCAACAAGACTCTGAACTGACCAAAGATCCTTTGGTGATGCACTCAAAAACTATTACTAATTATGCAAAAGTAAAACCCAGTGTCAGCAAAACTCGTTATCATACAAAACACCTCCAAAACACCTTCAAACCACCATAATCATTCATACATTACTTGGTACAGTGAGTCGTCACCTGGCGTTGAGATCGGTTGGAATTGGGGGATAGACTGTCCCCATTGAGAAGCTGCACCGGACAGAGAATCTCCAATTTGAGGCAGTGCTGCTTGCATAGAGCCCATATTAAACTGCACGGGACACAATTCAACGTCATTCACCAACTTATGAACATGATCAGCACTTACATTTTCAATTTCCTGTAGGTTTCCTACTGAAGGAACGAGCACACGATACCAGCAGAAGAACCAGAGGGAGAAGGCAACGCTCACCGGCGCAGGTGGAATATCATCATCGTCAAATGGATTTCGAGTCCTAGATGGCTGAGCAACTGCCTGTTGTCCTCTCTGCATAGGAAGATTGCCTAAGCATCAGCTGTTTCAAGTGTAGGCAGGGGTTCAAGAAAATGAGAAAAAATAGTATAATCAGACAAAGCATGCCAAAAGATGCAACAAAACCAAAACAGCAGAATGGTGCAGCAGCATTTCTGAAATTACTTGAGGAAATTGAGGTGCCCCAACATGTCCAACTCCCATTGAAAAAGCAACGTCCTGGCGAGCATCAATGAACACATTGGGTTGCGCAAAAAAGTCCTACAAACGATTTCCAGCAATGTAAATTTGGCGTCAGTTATCTCCAGCAATTCAGAAACCACTATCAGAACAACTTATGGCTTATCTGCGTAACCTCTGAAATTATCTTCAACCTCATCCGGATCTTCAAGAGGGAATATAACATCAATAACATTTTTTCTACCTGAGGTAATTCACGACGTATCCTTCCGGAAGGAGAAGATTTTGATTCCAGCTTGTCGACAAGACTTGGTTGTTGAGGATAACTCATTTGCATCCCCGTCTGATTGACAGTGGTCAGACCTCCAACAGTTGAGAAAATGTTTAATTGCTGGTTTCAACCAAGTTCATTGTTAGTAATGACATGAAGATTACAGACTGACACGGGAGGAACATAGTACAACTAACATCTTAAAACAGTAGTAAACTCGACAAAGCTTATCACATGAAAGCATAATGGATTCAAGATAGTTAAGAAGAAACACGACATAAAGCCAGGAGAGACAAATCTGGCGCAGCCAGACTCCTCCAACATAATTCTTAAGAGCTAGAGAATACATCTAACCTGGCTTGATGGTACTGAACTTGGAGCAGGAGCTGTGGTTTGAACCAATGCAGGGACTGATCCCGTGTGTAAGTCAAATGCTGACCATCCACTCCCACCTAAAGTGGTACTAGAATCCCAAAGGTTTCCACCAGAAAACTGAGTTGTTGGGTTGTTGGTTGAGGCGTTTGCTAAAAATCCACCGGGATACCCCTCTGGAGGGGCCGGGTTACCAGTCGAACCAAAAGTAGCCCAGCTGGATGTCGCAGATTCAGCACCAGCACCTTGACTTCCGAACCCAAAAGGATCTGGAGACTGCTTCAAAACTGCGGCAGGTGCAAACGGATCAGCTACCGGCTTAGCAGCCGTAGCGACTGCAAAAGGATCAGACCCAAATAGATCTACAACAGGGGTATTAGCGGAGACAGGAGCGGGTGCAAAAGGATCTGACACAGGGATTTTCGCGGAGACAGGGGCGGGGGCAAAAGGATCTGTCACGGGGGCAGATGTCGTAACAGGCTCCGGGTCTGCACCAAAATCTATCAAACTAATCATACTCTCAGAACTGGTTCGCTTGACAACAGGAGCTGAAGCTGCCGATTCTCCATTAGCCAAATGATTGAGGCTCTGTGATCGTGCATGATTTGCCAATCCAACCTACAAGAAAAAAGTGGGAGGTGTGAGGCATGTGCACGATCCATTTCCAGGTAACATAGGCGAACAATCACGCTCTATAAATTCCTTTCATGATACTACTAGTTCAGTTTTAGTCAAGTACAGATGATCAGGTACTAAAATCTCAATGTACTTAATTACACAAAAATGAACTTATGATGACGATGCTAAAGAATCAATAAACAAAAGAAATAAAGGAGACGAAGCTGGTGATTATTACGATGTGACATTGTAGTTAACATTTTAAAATCTGCAACTGATGAGCTTCAAACGATAATACGCATGAAGGAAAAAAGTCAAACAATGACATGGGATAGTAAATAACATCGTCTCATATTCTCACCGGGGGAGGTATCGTTCCCGGAAGTGAACGGCCATTCACATCAACACGCAAAGATGGGACATCATCTCCAAGGATTTCCTTCACAGATCGAATAGGCGGACCATCGTCTTCAGAGTTTCGGAAAGTGAAGGGCCGAACAGGGGGCTTTGCTCTTTCACGGCTGGCTTCAGAAATTACTTTCTCATCACGCCGCCCTTCACGGTCATCGTAGCTCTTACGAGGCGGCCTATCTGGTTCAAATCTATTAGGACTGCGTTTTTCATTCAAGTACCCCCCGACATCAGACTTGCGCGCCCGGTCACTATTGCGTCTGTCATGACTTTGATCTACTCTTGAAGGACTCTGAAAACCAGGTTTTCGCACGTCAGGACGCCGAGATTCAAAATCATCTCGACCACCCTGAACAGCGTAAACAACAAAATATAAACAAAAGATGAGGACATGACAAAGTCATTGAGAAAGGAATTAAGAAAATAGAAATTTCCAAATGAGCATATACCATCATCACCCAAAGGATTAGATGGAGAAGTAAAATCAAACGATACGCAGATAATGTCACGTATCTGGTGGCATGATCATACGTCATAGGAAATAAACTTTAGTAAACACATTGAAAAGTGCAATCGACCACGACATCATTGTTATCTGGTGTGCAAATTACACAAAATTGATGAATGAAGACTTCAAAATAAATTCTTGATGACTCTCCGATGAGACCGATGAACCACAATGTCAAGCAATCGAGATTGCCGATATATTCGGCCCCACAAGGACAAAATCACAGAATTCTCTTTCACAGTTTAATTCTCATAGCATTACACCCAAAAGTCATTATGCAGTAACAACACTTACTTCTTGATTTTTCGTAGGTGTTGGTCTCTCTCCAGTAAATCGTCTTTCAACATAAACATGGTTGATGAAATTACGTAGTTTTATAGGATCACTGCATTCCAGACAAAATGATTTAGCCCATCGCAAGTGTTAAATGCATGATGATGCACCGGGCAAGAATGTTCATTGATGTCGAAGACCTACCTACTATCAGGAAGTGGGTTACGCACAAGATCCAACTCCTTGAAATAAATCTCTCGAGCTCGCTGCAAAAAAGATATTTGAATGAGTTTAAATGTATTAAGGCTACTGAAATGCACGGGCAGCTGTCGCAACTTCCTTCTCACACATACTCACTAGACAGTAAAAGCCCAAGTTTTTAATCATCAACCAGAAGAGAGCACAGCGGCTGCCTACAACAACTGAAGCAAATTGAACACAAATTCCTCGCCCAGATGTGCAGAGCTATGTACCCCATTGCCTCCAGATTGTAGATTAGCAACTTCTGCAGGAGTGAATTTCGCCATAGAAATCGACTTGATTCGGTGAGAGAACTCGCGACTACAAAAACCGATTTGATAAAGGAACATACATTTAGTAAATAATATCCAAAACTTAATTTAACGAATCGTCAAAAAGTACAACTCAGCAACTATGTGGCAGTACTAGAACTCTGCAGTTATTCTTATCAATTTTGGGTTACAACTCTAAAAATTGCTGACAATATGCCCGACTTAGGTGCCAATATGGGCGCATAATTAGAAATGGAGAGGCTTGCACCAAAACCTACTGGACATTCACAGGCGAAGGATATAATAGATCAGCCCAATGGTGTTCATGTCATGGGCTACAACAGAACTACAATAAGACCTTCGGGGATCTTCCCAAATACTAATATGCTGAAGACAGACACCAAAAAAGCCAATGGCACTCACTGTGCTCCGCTGCAGTACGTGCATACGAAAATAGAGAAATTCGTACATACATATTGGGGACCCTGTCAAAAGATCAACAGAACGATATAAATTGTACCATAGTGATCATACGACTACAAAGAAATTTCATGAAATGAAGTAAAAAATAGTCTAGAATCCAACATTGGACAACAATAAATTACAAATGAACAAATGGCAGATAACAGAGGGCTCAGGACACTTAATATCTCCACAAGAGCATGGGAAAAATTATACTGCAGATTTGATTGGTGAACTAGTAAGATTCTCAAAATTCACTAAAAAGGCATTACTAAATACAACGAGACCTACTTGCTATGCAATTGAATGCAAATTTTGACCGAAGGGCCGGCGAAACTGACCAGGCTGTTGCAATTGATGCATCGTTTATTTTCGGTGTTCTTCAGCAACTTCCTAATAATCATCTCATGTTTCTCATCCTCTCTCACCCTGCTATTCATTTTGCCAAGATGCTGCAAAAACAACTGCAAAATTTTGTCACAACTTGGTAATTCACAATGTCGGCACTCTCGAAGCTGTTCCCGTTCCTCATGAATACTATAATCGTTTAAATTTAAGAACCTCAGATATAAAAATAGAGTTCACAGATGCAGCTTTGTTGCTTTCAAATACTACAAGCAAATCTTCCACAATTAGTATTGCAAATGTAGACCTAGACTGTAGTAGAATAAATCCTTAACACTTACATGGTAATTGCTAATCGTGTGAACATACGAGAAGGGTTTCCAATGTCACGGATGTAAAACTTGAACGCATGCATGTAAGAAACACATCTAGCAAGACAAACAGGGAGTGGGGATGGCATATGACTGGTCGAGAATATTTACATACCATAAATTTCAATCAAAACGATAGTATAAATCTAGCCACGACTTGATTTCGGTGATGAATCAACGCTCTAAAACTGGGCCTGCAGCGATCGTCGCAAGTTAGTGAGTCCCATGCACTTGAAATACTTCACAGATCCAACTGAGTCCCGGAACTTGGGACTCTGCGCGGATTACTCTATCCACAAAGAGGTCATTACGAACAGAAATACAGCTGTACACGCTACAGATTATCAGCTGCTGCAATCGATAGATAGTCGACAGCAATTAAGGAATAATCCGGGCATATGCTCAACTCTAGTCATAATGCACCAAAAAATCAAATTTCCTATAAACAGATAAGAAATCCATGCTTTCTTGAAGAAGAATATCCTTTGTCCGACTTGATTCAGGTAGAATACATTTAAACGTGATTTAAAATACGGCCTGTCGGGACGAGAACTAAAATGTAGGTGAAAGACACATTTGATAGCCGCTTGGGAAATGGCTATTTTTCAAAACCATGATCCGAACTGAAGCAGCGTTCGTGAATCCTCTACTTTCACCTCGCATCCTATCAATTAAAGAGTTTTTAACTCGGAATAATCAGGCAGTTGCGATGGAAATAAAACTGCCGGGAGATATAGCAGCTCACCAGTACAAGCAGGTCCCACCGAAGTGGCGTCTACAGCACCCAGTTACGAACTGCGACAGCCCTCCTTAGAAGTCAAAAAAACATGGCGTCGACCTGAGGGTTCATTCAAGCACAAGTATCCAATTCCTCAATTGAAACCGTCAACCCTAAAACACAAATTGAATGCTACTGGGTGAAAGCAGAGATCCAGAGGACGGGCAGCAACAAAAACATGTATAGATATACCTCATGACAGCACTAATCTCAGCGAACCTGTGAAAAAACCACACGTAAAAGGACAGGCGTCAGTGTAAGTGGATCCGGAAGCATTTGGATAGAGACAAATGAGATCCTGGAAAAGCGGGGTTGTAAGGTGCAGTGGGAGGGGCACAAACCGGACGGGGGTTGAGAGGGCGCCATGACCGCGGCGGTGGTGACGGCCACTACTACGAAGCAACAGCGGTAAACACAACCAAAGCAGGGATGTCGGTGCTTGCGGGGGCAGGAGCTGAGGGGACCGGAGTAGCAGGAGGAACTTTGGAAGAGCAAGTGGATCGAGGGGAACAAGCGGAAGGAGAATGTAACCTAAGCAGCGAGGACGGTGCTATACTAAGATGAGCAGTATTATCCAGGAATGATGCACGAGGAGGAGATGTTAGTGAAGGAGGAGGGGGAAGAGAGGGAGCCGACGACGTCGACAGAGACGAGGGATCAGGCAGGGACGAGGAGAGGGGGAGGGGGTCGCAATAGTGGTGTGTAGAAATGGAGTGCCACAGCTCTTTTTCTCTCCCCTTCTGCCGCCGCTGCTGCTGCTGAAAATAATGCTGTTGAAAGGAATGAGGAGGAAGAGGAGGCGGAATAAAACTAATAATAATATATTATTAATAATATTAATGTTAGTATTCCGGCGAGACTCCTCTCTTCTCGCAGGTAGGTTCCCCCGTGCCCTGGTTGTTACCCGTTCGCCTGTGCTCTTTCTTCTTCTCCCCAGCGAGTGAGCGACGACCTTGCTCTGGCCTCAGCGCCCTGCCGTCTTTCCCTGCCTCCTTCACCTTCCTCCCTTTCTTTCTTTCATTTTTACGTAGCCCCCCTCCACATCTACTATCGCGACACAGCCTTCCGGATATCCATCCTGCTCCTAATGGATGGAAACTCCACGTACAGTGGATGAATGCATAACGCCTATTATTCCCTCAATCACTCCTATTTCCAACTGTCCGATGTACATTTCGTGCACCAACATCAATTGTTCTATATCATGTGCACCTCTCTCTATCTCCCCCTTCTCACCCAAATGGGTGCTGTATATCTCCAACTTGATCGTAACTCATCCTCATTACCTTCAACCTCAACATTGCGCAACACTTGGAGTGGTTCACGTTTTGTGCTTCTGCATTCACTTGGCCCTTGTACCACAATGACGAGGAATCTAAAGTTGTTTGGGGTGACTTTAGATGTTTGGAAGATTTATTTTGTCTAATATTATTTTGATAATATTAAAAATCTAATAATCGTGGCAAGCTAAAATTCTTATAGCATTAATAACATATTAATAATATGTTAGTTGAATTACTTAATTCTTTATAGAATAAAAGAAAATTGATTGTAGTCAATTAAAAATAAAATATATATATTTTAGAAGATTCGGAAACATCAATTCTTTACACCAATAATTATGCCAAGGATCTAAGATTCATACTCAACTTAGGAAGAGAATAGACCAAAGTTTATTATCTTTATAAAATTTCTTAATAATTTTGGATTTTAAATGAAGTTTTAAAAAAAATTAAATTACTCATTAGCCAATTATTACTAAATTTTAGTAAAAATTAATCTATTGCATTCATAAACAAAATTGTGTACTTTTAAAGAAGAAATCCTTGATGTTTAGTTATTAGAATGAAAAATATAAATTGATATTAAATTTATATAAATTAGATTATTTGTGAGCAAAAAATTCTTGATTTTGAAGTGTCAAAGAAACAACAATATCTATTTGAGGTTATGTCAAGAATAGGTGTATAAAACAATAGATCTTAGATGGAGGATCTGCAAAAGCACCATCCAAAGTCCAAGGTTTAGTTCTCACATCATTTTCAACCCTCTCATTTTCATGGATTTTTTTTTCTCATAACTCTTCTTTCTTCTCTATATCTCTTTTTTTCTTTGTGGTCTACTCTTCTCATTAGGTAGTTCAAAATTAGAAAATCCCAATAATATCTCTAAAACTTTATCTTAAAAAATGAGAATTTGAGGCAAAATTTTGTGAGAAAAAACTCTTAAATTTAGCTTCTATGTAAGTCAAGAATTATCAAATTTATAAAGGATAGATTACTTTAACATGCATAGTATCTTTTAAAGAAGTTAAAATAAAGAGTGTTTCATTGCCTTAATAATCAAGATCATCCAAATTTGGAAGATAAATTATTAGCTATTGACAAGAGAATTGATGCAATTTGAAGGTATCATTATTTCTTAAAGTTAATTTTTAAACAAGATATGATTTATTAAATTAAAAAAAGTAGGGCATAGGATACAGCTATTTGATAGGAAAGAGGTCACAAAATTAGTGGCATAGTGGAAAGTGAAAGCACTTTCATTCTTTTTCTCACTGAACTTCTTTAGGCACCTTATTTATACTATACCATCTAATTGGAACAATTTAATAAAGACCACTATTACACATTGACACTATTTATCTTAACTAGTATTAAATGTATATAATTTTTACTCTATTTAAGTAGTTTTTAAAATTATTTTTATTTTTATCAAATCCCAAACTCTAAATCCAATTGTGTTTTAAAATTTAAGTAGTTGCTTTGATTAATTTTACTGTTATCTATTTAAAAATTCAAAAAATAAAAATAAAGATATGCATAAATATATATATATAATATAAATACATATAAAAAATAAAAAATAAAAAATAATTATTTAGCTAAAATCATCTGAATATTAATTAAATATGTGAAATTATTTTAACTAAAATATATTTAATTTATAAAATATAAAATTAAATTAATAAAAATTTAAATTATTACACTAAATGGTATTATTTTGAAAATTAAATTTGATATTTAATTTCTTGAGAAGAAATTTGTACAATCATTTTTCATCAATTTAATTTTCTTAGCTTGAGACTTTTTCATGTGTTAGATTATTAAGCATTAGAAAATCCTTAAATTGAAAGGGTGTTTTTTTGAAAACTGTATAACCAGTGTTAAAACAAAACAAAGGTTTATATTTTGAAATAGATTTTGGTTTTTTGATTTTTTTTGTTTTTATAATTTTATAATTTTTTTTTTTTTTTTTTTTTTTTTTTTTTGTTTTGTTTTTGTTTGTTTGTTTTTTTTTTTGTTTTATCTTTTCTCATATCTACTTAGTCAAAAAAATAAAGTGTAGGCACAAGTTAATAAAACTCGTTTTTTTCATAAATATTTTTTTTATTTATTATGAAATATAATTTTCTAATATTTTAGTTTTTTAAAAATTTTATGTCATTTTTTTGAATATTTCTATTTCTTAATTTATAAAATTTAAAACTAACATAGTTTAAAAAATATTTAATTTTCTTAAACCTTAATCAATTTTATAGTTGATTCAACATTATCTTTGTTTCTATCCTCACTTGAACAATACTTATCTTCTTTATCATGCTGATAGAACTCTCATTTGGATTATTTAAAAAAAAAAAAAAAAAAAAAAAAAAAAAAACATATTCTGAACTTAAAAATATTAGTTCTATTTCATAGTTTAACATGTTTCATCATTTGATCAAATTCTATAATAAATAAAATTTTATTTATTATAAAATATTTTTAGTTATAATTTATTTACATTTTTAATAAATTAAAAGAATCCAGTATTCACTTTTCAACTAGTATATATTTTTTTTTGAAATTTCCACAATAAATTTAAAGATATACTAATTAGTTTTTTTTGCTATTATTTGCACTTTATTTATCTATTATCTTTAATTATATAAAAAAATTATTTTATATAATATTTGAAAATTCAAGTGTGTTAGAATAATATATAAGATTGAATATGAATAAAATTCTAAAATAAATAATTTTATATTAATATATAAAAATTAATAAAGTTACATTATAGACAACAATGTATATATATATATATATATATATATATATATATATTTTTAAATTATAATACTTTCTTTTTTTTAAAGAATAGGATTTCAGATGTGTGTATATTTTTTTGATTGTGTTTTCTGAGAGGATTTAAAAAAAATAAAATTGATATAATAGTAAAACTCAAGACATCTATCTAGATGTTTTTTTTTTTTTTTTTTTTTTTTTCTAATTATTAATTTATAAAATTAAATTATAGCACCTTTTTAAAAGATTATTATATGATTTAAAGATTAATCATACATTTTTTTAGATAAAAATATTATTTAAAAAGAAATTATAATTTAAATTATAAAATGATATATATATATATATATATATATATATATATATTATAGTCATTAAAATAAAAAGATTCACACACACACATATATATATATAATTATACATATATAATTATTCTATTTCCATTAAAACAATTTGATCGTTTTTAAGTGAATTTTAGTTTTTAAGGATTAGAATTAATAGAGAATAGACAAGCTTTAACAAGAGAAATTTTGTTCATCTGATAGTAATGTCCAAGATACTTAATAATAGCTTGTTGGATCTATTTCATATCAAAACTCAATAAGAAACATCCATAGTGTCTTTATATTTTAAAATTAGAGTATAGATTCCTCAAATATTATTTAATGCAAAGTTATGGTTGATTAAGATTTTTAACTTATCTAAAATTTACTTAATTTGTATAATAAGCTATTTTTATATTTTTAGAAATTGATAAAGTTAAAAGACATTCTTAAAAATAATAAAATATTATTTTTGTAGAAGTAGAAAATAAGAAGAATAATTACTATTTATTCCTTTGTATGTTTTTATACACCATGTATTAACTAGTATTTTTTGCAATAATATTTTTGTCTGACATTTATTTTAATCTATTTAATAATACACAATTATCCAAGCGATATTGAAACAATTAATTTTTTTGTAAATATTAATTATATTATAAAAAAATTAATTGGACCTTGTGAGTAAAATAATTAATTATGATTTCAAACTTGAAGTCATTGCCAAAAGGTGTTCAAATTGATTTACTTATTTTATCAAGATTAAACCTCTCTTATAACTATTTAAGAAACTATAGATATTTTGGTTATTTTGAATACCTTATTGTAGAAAAAATTTACTAATCTATTTTTAGATCTAAGATAATATAAAAATTTATGATTATTTATAAATTTATATTATATATTAGATATATTATTTTTCATATTATTATTTAATAATTAAATCAGTATTAGATTTTTTATTTTTAAATAATATGATAGAATCATGTTCATATTTGATGTTAATCAATTAGTTGGCATCTTAAAGTAAATTAAGGCTTTTAGTATTTTCTTCAAAGATTGAGCTTTTTGAATTAAATTTTAGAATTTTTCTTGCTATTAGGTGTAAGTAGAAAATTTAAAAATATCCTTCTAAATTTATGGATGTTTTGTTTGATGGTGTACTATTGATATTTTTTATGACTTCTATTCTTTTATAAAGTATTTGGATTATATTAAAAAAAATTAATCTAATGCCAAAAACTTTTATAATTAAAAAAAATCCTATATAATGTAATTATTTGCCTAAATGAAGTCATTTGATGATCAACCTATAAGATATTATGTAATTACTTATTGCTATTTACTTCTATTAGATTCTACTAAATCTAGATAAATATGTATGTTCATAAAATTATCTTTGCACTACCTTCAAAAATAAGTTATTTAAGAAGAAATAATCACATATTAAGAAATTTCAAGACACAATACATTATACTTATCACGTTCTTTATTCTTTATTTTTTTTAAAGGTAGTTGAGACTTAATAGCTATTAATAGTATTTTATATTAAATTTAAAGGCTAATCTAATATTTAATCATTATCAAAGTCTTTGTAACTTTATCCAAATTAAACATTTAAAACACTATTAAGAATGGTCCATATTTCCATTAATATCATTACACATCGAAAGTTTCTTTTGAGGTCATGATACTAAATACATTATATCTTGTCATTTATTGAAGGAAGAACATGTTGTACTTGGAGGTCTTAATATCGATTACGTTGTCATGAAGGTTATAAAAATCTCAATGCATCATCTAATAACTCCAAAGATAATAGATCTTATATTAAATTTGGCAATTGTTGTTTCTTTATCTTAGCATGATAAATACACAAAAACTACAAATAAAAATAGAAGATAAAATAACTTTTTTATTGATTTTTTTTTTCACAAAAGAATTTTTATACTCTTTATCTTTGTTTTGATGGATATTATTGATGAAAAACATCAACCTTCTTTGTCACATATGTAAGATTCCTTTATAGCTCATATATGAGTTCACTAATATCATATTTGTGCTACTATATAAGATATTTTTAACCTATTTTGGTATTGCCTTGAGTCCAAGACTTTTTTAGCCTCCAATTCTTAATTATTGTCCTCTTATACAGGAAGAAGTGGCATTTATCTTCTTCCAAAAACATCCATTGTCTTATACAACTAAAGAATGAATATATGGAATATAAGATGGATCTTTATAGACTTTGGTAGATGTAATTAATATGCAGCAAGATTGATTTCTTTAAAAATAAAAAATAGGCATGATCTATAATAATTCAACTCATCATAAGAACAAATAGTCTTTATATTACAAAGAAAATAATCATACCTCATCATCAACATGGAATTCAGGTTGTTTCTTGCAATAGACATTTTCATTGATCTTTTGTTGTTACTGAGCTTTATTTAATAGTATCTTTATTATTGCATATTACTTTGATAAATAATTTGTTAATTTTTTTTTTCCATGATCATCAAATTTTGAGAAGTTAAAAGTATCAAGTTATAGATAAAAATCATAATTAGCATATAAATGTGTATGTCAAGTAGAAAAATACTTTTCATTGAAGGAACTTTTTCAATGAAAAAAGAATTGTATAATCATCTTGATGGTAGTTGATAGTACATCTTAAATATTACACCAATACTTAATTCATCAAATTTTTTTGTCTATAGCTTGAGAACAAAAATCCGAAGACAATTTTATGTTTATCTTTAATATCTTAAAAAATGATTACTTAAAACCTTGATATAAATTAAATTCTTTTATTTAATATAATAATCTTTAATAATCTATGATAGCAATAAATATTATCAAAAAATCATAATATTTACATAAAATAATAAAAATTAAACCAAAAAATACTAAAACTATAGTAGATTCACTACAAAGTTAAAAAAACATAACTTTAAGGACTCAAATTACTTCTATGAAAAGACTAATAAAGTTGAATTGTACCATAATCTAATAAGAATTTTGAGCTATAAATATGAACTTAGAAAACCTAAAGGTAATAAAACAATCTTAGTATAAATAATAACTAATAATAAATTAGAAAAGAACTAGATTACAGTAAAAAAATTGATATATTTGCTTAGTAGGAATAAAAAAGACTAATATATAATAGGCTAGAAAAATGTTGGAATATAAGGAATCTACAACATCCACTCAGGAGACCACTTAAAATAGCTAACTTGAGTTACTAATATAGTAAGGTATGTCGACAAAATACTATTAAAAGATACTATGAAGAAAAAATAATAATTACTTTATAATGGATAATGATTATCAAGAATTGGACATAGATGAAATAATTAGGATACAAACATTAAAAAGACCAGATCAATAATGGATAATTATGGTCTTAGTTTTAATAATTAAGAAGATCATGAAGATGTAAAATAATATGAAGGCCTAATATATTTACTAAGGATAAAAAAGAGGAAATTTCCAAGACTAATAGATAGAATTACTTAGTAGTATTAACATCTTAATATAGGATTGATCACAATCTTTGATGCATACTAAAATTGAAACATTAGAGATTAAAGAAGAGCAAATATTTTTCAATCAAGAGAACTAACTTCTAGTGATTTTGTAGAGATGATAAAAATTATAAAGAAGAAATAAGAATAGATTAAGATAGAGGATATAATATCAATAGAATTATTTTTATCTCCTATTATATCTAAAAATAGAAATTATATACCATTGAATCTAAAAAAAATAAAAGATATAATTTATTTATGACTAGTTTTAAAGAGCAAAATTTGATGAAGAAGAGAAAAACTAAAGGCAGCTTGAAGGATTCAATCCTAGAAAAATGTACAAAAAGACAAACATAAAAAGACAAAGTAAACTAGCAAGCTATGTATGACTTATATATGAGACAAATAGAAGAGTTGAAGTAAGTAACATACTTTAAAAAAAGTATAAAGTCTTAAGAGGAAAAACATAGAAACAATTTAAAGTTAAACAAGGCTATGAAATTATGGCAGAAGACTAAGAGACTAGAAGAAAAAGTCTAAGAAAGATAGAAGCACAAGACTCTTAGAACCTAACATATGAATCAAAGAAGAAAAGATGTAAAATATGAAGTTAAAAGATAAGAGGTCCTACAACAAGAAATCCTACGCCAAGAAGCTATGTACTTGTAATAAGAAGCTTAAAGATTAGAAGAGCAAAATAAGAGGTTAAAAGATAGGATATCTAATATTAAGCTATTATATTTTGGTTGTATGAGGTGTTGAGAGAAAAATTCCAAAGATTAGATGCTTTGCATAAAACCAATTTATGGATCTGGCTTAAATCAATAGAAGTTAAAGAATAGAAAATCATTCCCATGGATAGAAAAGAAATATTAAGATCCTAATTTCTATAGTTTTTACTTCATGGAAATTAGGAAGTAGTTAGGTCCATATCCAAAGGCCATAAATAAGTTTTTGATGAAAAAAAAGAAATTTTAATATTCTATGTAGATCTTTTAATTGAAATTAAATATAAATTATATATACCTAAGCTAATATACTTGCCAAATGGAAATATTAAAGTTGAAAGAAGAGTTCTATTAGCATGGATTGGATTTTCAAAGGCCAAGAATGCTAATAGGAGCCAATGACAGAGTTGAATTCCAATCTATATTATCAGCAAATATGAAAATATTATTTATAACTAGAAACAACAATTATTCTATAGTAGGTATAGCAATAACTGCTAAAGTACAACTAATAGTTCTACAATTGTTTGGTGAGTTGTACCACTAGTTGTTGCACTAATACATAAGGTACAAAAGAAACCACAGCCATATATAAAGTATAAAATAGAAACTAATCTAGATGCTCATATTTGCTAGTTTGAAAATAATTTTTGGAATAAGAAAGAAGTTGATGAGCAAGTAATTATCAATTTATTTGGCTCAATACTATTAGTATAAAAAATTCTTAGAAAGTAATGGCTACTTCTTTTGAATGGATGTAAAGACTAATTACAAAAGAAGGTACAAGGAATGGAGTACTAATTAGATTGTTTATCAAAAACTCAATTCTTTTAAGTGGAGAGGCAAAGAAGAAGCATATGATTATTATAACCAATTCATAACATTGGTCAAGTGTCTTTTGTTAGATGTAAGAAAATAATTTAAGATCATTAATTTTTGGATTGATTTATATCAAAACCACAACAAAACATCAAAACCACAATAAATATAGTACTAATGAAGAGTTTGACCAACCTAATCAATATCAAAAAATAAAATAAAATAAAATAAAAAATACGATAATAAAATTAGTTTTTTTAAGAATAATAATTTTTAGAGTTCATTCAATGATTATCAATGTTATTCTTGGATTTTGATGCCTTGATCCATAAGAGCCATTGTTCTTAGTTTGAGTTCTTTTGAATTTAAGGATAGAGATATAACCACCACCACCATTAGATCTTAAAATATGAGTTTAAAGGATCTTATAGATTCATCTAATCAAAACTTTTTTATTTATTTATAAACAAAGTCATGCCAATATTTTATTAATTTTATAAATAGCTATTTTTTTAGTTCTTTTAATTATAATAATAAATTATTTATAACCTTAGAAAAAGATTAAAATTTTTAAATTCTATATACCTTTAAATCTTAATATTTGGAATTTTAAAAAAATAAAATAAAAAAATAAAAACTATAATTTAATAAAAGATGGTATAATGCTTTCATAGTTTAATAGTTCAAATTCAAAAGGCTCTTCTTCATTGCTTATAAGTTAAAAAATTACAATTTTATTTTTAAAGAAATAATAATATCTTGTTTTGAAAAAATTAAAAATAATCATATTAAAATCAAGATATGATTGGAGTTCTAATTCTTGTGGTAGATGATTTGTTGCCTTCAAATTCAAGAGGTCAATAGAAAATACAAATTTAGAAGAAAAAATTAGGAGGATTAAGGTAATATAAGAGCTAAAGTTTTTGGAGAAGATACCATTGAAGTTAATACTTTGTTAGATTTTGATTTATTAAATGGCTATTAAGAATCAAGTTATTATGCTTAATTTTATAGAATAAAACATGTTACCTTGCCAAATTAAAATATTAACTTTAAGAAACAATATTACATGTATACAACCAAATTTGAAGGAAATAATTAAAGATCAAATATGTCTTAAATTTTTTTTTTGTCAACAAGACTAATTAGATTCAATTTTAGAGCTTATAATTAACTAAGGTATATTAATTTGTGAAGTTGGCTTTAATAATACGTTTGTAGTTGAATGATGTTGTTAGTTCATTAGTCAATTATTATTAAGAAAACAAGTACTTAGAAGACACAACACTTAGCATCAGGAAGGTTGCACACAAAGAGAGTATGGAGTAAGATATCTCTCACTTCCAACACCCATTACTTATAGGTGGTAGTTGCTGCTCTAAAAGACAACGTCCACTCTATGATTTTTACACACATGGCCCTAGGATCCTTTTGGCATCTCACGAGTCCCAAGAATATCCTATGTCCAATACTAATTACTCTTACGTCTTACACACATGCTCTTAGGATCCTTTGGCATCTCACGAACTACGAAGGTATCATATGACACACACTAATGATTCATACTTAGTCTTAGGATATTCCCTTGTTAATACTTTATCCTTTTGACTTTGACTCTTGATCCATGACTTTGTCTTATATCCATTGGATATCCTTACCATATACAAAGAGTCAAACCTTTGACCACTAGCAACTTATCTAAGGTAATATCCTATACAAGGTAATATTTTGTACTTTTAATTTAATAATTATCATAGATGAATTTTATATATAAGATTCGAAAGAATATAGAGATTAATTTAGATTAATAATTAAATCAATTGATAAAAATTTACATGGATGTAATATTTGGATAAATTTTTTAATTTAAATGTAATATATAATTTTGATGAAAAATTAAGATGAAAAGTTAATACTTTGTTGCATACAAAATTTAAAAACTGATATTTTTTTGATTTAAAAAAAATCAATTTTCTTTCCACTAACTTTAAATTATTTATATAATTCTATAATTAAGTAACAACAAATTCATCACTGCATAATTCTTTTATCATTATTTAAAATTTTAAAGATATGAATCACTAAAAAATCTAAAATATAATATACACATTTTAAATTAAAATCGAAAGAAAGTCAAAAAATAGAATATAGTTATAATATAGAAAATACTTTTTAAATACAAAGTAATAAGGATTCTTGAATTAAGACTTTAATATAAAAACAATATTGAAGAGAATGAAAATAGCTCCATCTTTGTTTCTATATATATATATATATATATATATATAATATTAAGAAATCTATGTGGTTTCCAAAACAAGTGACCAATATGTCACCAACTTGCCATAACAAGAAACCAATATGCCAACAAATTCCAAATTTAAATAGTCAATTTTTTCTTATATATTTTAACATATTTATATCTTTTTATTTATATTTATTTTAATAATATATATATATATATATATATATATATATATATATCAAATACATTACTCTTCATTCTAAAGAGAAGTTTCATAAGGAGTGGTTAAATTATTTTATAAATTAATAAAGTTTAAAATCAATTGAATGGTATCAGATAAAAACTTTGATTATTTTTTTCTACAAAGGTATTAGAAAGTAACTTGAATAGACCAATCAAAAGATGACAGATTTATAAAGATAAAATCTTGTTACGACTAATGATAAGACATTATACATTGCTTCCAATACCTATAAGTAACGAGTTGTAGAAGTAAAAGTAATCTTATTCAACAAACTCTCTTGGATATGCATTATTAATTTTTTTAAGAATTTATGTAATTAATTTATGTATTCTTTAATAAATAAGATATTCATTAAATAAAAGATAAATACTTATTATCTATGGTAATTGTAATTGATATATAACTAAATTGATCTATTTGTGAAAAATAAATATGCCAAGCTTTTAATAATCCAACTTGTCATAAGATTGATTAGTCATAGTATTATAATAGAGTAACACTATCTTTTTTCTAGTTTCAAATATAGATTATTTTTTTCTATGAATATTTGTATTAATTTTTTTTTTTTTTTTTTTTTTTTTTTTTTATTATTCTTAAGTCTCATTTAGTTGTATTTTTTTGTTGTATAAAATTCTTTCATTCTACTTGTTAAATCTTCTAATATTAAATTTTTAAATTTTAAAAAATCAAATATATCAAATTAAGGATATTAATCAAAATTAATTTAAAAATAATTTATTACTAAGAATAGTATTTTTTCTTATATAAAAATATAATAAAAAATAAATATCCAATTAACTTAGAAATAATTAATAGTAAATTATAATTATTATTCTATAATTAATTCATATGTTTTTTTTCTTTATTAATATTTAAGGATAAAAAATTAAAGATAATTTGGTATCAATCTTTAATATGTTGAAGAATGCTCTTAAAAACCTTGATATAAATTGAGGCTCTTAATAAAATATAATTTGGCTTAAAAGTCTATGAAATCTAAGAATGATTTTTATGTTTCTTAATTTATAATCATACTTGTGTATGGTAAAAAAAAGTCTCATTTTGATAAGATAATCTACTATTACAAAAAATAAAGTCATAAAATATGACTTTATTATTTTTTTAATAAAGCACATTGAAAGAAATAACTAATATTGCTTTAAAATGAAAGTTGAAGAAGTCTTTAAGATCAATGACATAGAGTCTTTACTTAAAAACAAGTGTTCTAGTACTGAATAAATATTTTTATAATTTTTTATAATAGTGGTCATTTAAAATCTCTTAAAATAAATTCTAAAGTTTTTTGTATCCAAACTATTATATTATTAGAAATCCATGTTTTGCATATAAGATATATAACTATATTTAACCTTTTAGGATATATAAATATTTATTATAAAAAAACAATTGTCTTTAAAGTCAATTTTTTTGATTATCATGAAGGCTATTTTTAATACAACTATAAGATGATCTAATATCATACTTGAAATAAATTCATTATAAAAAGTAAAATCGATTGAGATTATTGACTTAATAATACAAAGATATAGATGCTCTAATTTAAATAAAATCGTATAATGTTGATTATACATTACAAATATATATTTTTAGAATGTGATAAAAACATATAGACAGATTATTTATCAAGTCCTGTTATTTCTTAGACAATGTGTAATTTCAAAATACTCCAATGAACCTAGCAAGAGTTTAAGAGATGTTTTGACATAAAATATTTAAGATTTTTGTGATTAGAATAAATTATAATTAGATTGAAAATAATTTCATATTAAATCTTAAGATTTTTCTGAAATAAAAGAAAATAGGATAAATTTTATCATTTCCATCAATTTAGTATGAAAAATTTATGTAATATCTTTTTATTTAAAAAATAAAAAAATTAATTAAAAAAATTAATGTAACTAAAAACATGAATTAAAATTAAAGTATTTTTGAAATCCTTAAATGATTATTTTTTATATTTATTCCATTTCAAATTCTCATCAAAATTTAATTGTGTAAGCAAAACAATAATTTGAGTTGATAAATATATAATAATAATTTTTAACTTCCAAAAAATATTAGACATTATATACAATTCTTTGTAGTATTTAATTTTTAATGGTTTATACATTCTTAAGATCTATTTGCAAATCATTATTTATAATAGTATATCCAAAAGTTCTACTTGAATTGTGTAAAATATATATATATTTTTTTTTCTTAAAGTATAGTTATGCATTGTTGTTGTGTAAAGCCTGATTCAAATGGAGACTACATTGTACTAGCTGTCAAATAAGACACTTGCACCAATTGCAAGGAGATCAATGGTGGCAATAGTCTTTTTATAATGGACTTGTTGGCCCATCAATATGCAAGATCAAGGGATAGCATTCCTATGGAATTTTTAAAGGCATTGCCTTTTGTAAAAAACACATTATATAGACTTTATATGGTGTAGGTAATTTTGAAATTTTAAGGTTCTTCTTAAAACTTTAGATTTATTTTATTTTATTTATTTATTTTTATCATTTTTTTCTCTTCATTTGTTTTTACTTTGTTAGAAAGTCTATTTTTAAGAGTGCATTTCTAAGTTTTTGTAGTAAAAGGCAAACATTTAGATGATGTTCTTTTATATCCTTGGATAGAGAAGAATGTTATATTAATAAAATATATCATAATAATCTAAAAGATTATAAAATATACCATCTATCAAATCTTAAAAAGAAATTAGAAGATTTTTAGGACTAAAAAGTATAAAATTATTTTTTAAAGGACTATATTCAGTTTAAATTATAATCTTTTATTGATTTTTTTATTGTATTTCAAATTTTTGGCTTTTTATATTTCTATCCTAGTTTAGAACTTAACCTTAATTGATTGAAGAGATGTATTTTCAAAAATAGAGATTAATAATATTTAATGGTCAAGTTGTTGAATCTATAATAATCTACACATATATGGAAGGATCTATCTTTTGTCTTTATAAATAAAATTGGCATACTTGCTAGAAGTTTTGAATGTTGGATAAAAATCTATGCAAGGTTGTCATTAAAATAATCCTTCAAAAAAGCTAATCATTTTGTAACAAGTTATAAATTGGATTAAATAATGGTTGAGTTCATTCTTGATGATTAATTGTATAATCATAAGATTAGTGTTTTGGCAATATATTAGCATTATTTTTCTCCTAAGGCATTATAGTATTCCTAATATTGCTCTAAAATTCTACAAAAACTTTCATTAATAAAAAAAACTTAATGATTATATAAATAATAAATAAATGTCTTTTTGTTGGAACTTGTGTAAATATCTTACCTCCAACAAATAAAGGTAAAGATGGGTTTTTGTCAAGGACAAAGACTCCATGAGGGAAAATATACACAAAAAGGCTAACTTGATATAATAAGTCAAAATATAAACAAGTAGGTATATTAAAAGGAAACTGGAATGGCTATTGCCACAAGACAAGAAACTAAAGACTCTTGAACCTGGACTAGAAGCAAGAAAGGAGTTGACAAGAGTGAAGAAGCCTTCACTCTTGTCTCTATATATACTATCTAACAAGGGGCTACGTGGCGACATTCTATAGGACCTCTAATATGTGTTGACTTTGTAGGACACATGCCTTGACTTACAAGGCAAGTTTTTCTACGTGTGGGCCACATAGTTAGCTTGATCTTCAAGCTAACAACATGTGTGGCACATGGCCAACTTTTTGACCACGTTTCTAATCCAAAAAGTCAATTAAAGACACCTATGAAGTCAAAGCAGCATCTAGGAAGTTTCTAGAAAGCTTCTATATTAAATATTATAGAATTAACTTATTTTTATCTACTTTTACTTACTTCTACCTATTTCTATATGTAATTATTAGCTTATATGATTATGGCCGTGACATTACCCCCCCTTCTAGAGACGAGTTCCAGGAGGAGCGGTCATCATATGTTGAGGAAATCTATGATGCGACGAATTGTATTCGCCACATACTCTGATCTCTGTTCTCTTGGAAGATGATTGATAGGGCCTCTCAACCATCGGTAGTATCCCATACCACGGCGGGAAGACCACCCAGTTATTTGATCATTGTTGAGGCCTTCGTAACTTCCTTCGAATAGAATATTTGGAACACCATCAGGAGTTGTTCCTACCTCTAGCAAAATCACCAAACATCGGGAGTCCCTTCCCAAATCGTGATACCAAACGCGTTGTATCTCACTATCTGTTCGAGGAAGAACATGTCGTTCTTGAAGATCTTCATCTCGATTGTGTCGTCTTGAAGGTTGTGACAATCGTAATGTCTCGTCCGGCAGGTTAGCAAACAAAGGTTCTTGAGTTGAATCCACTGGTTGTTGGCTCTCCATCTAATTAGCGTCACAAATGCAAAGAAGTTACAAACAAGGATAGGAAATTAAATGTTATCTTGCCTCAATCTTGTCTCTTTTATAAGAGAGATTTTCATCTTGGTTTCGATGGATGTCGTTGATGAAAAACTTTGACTTTAGCTGATGCATTTGCTAGATTCCTGGATGGCTCCCATGTGCATTTACTAATATCATATCCGCGCCAATGAACAAGATATTCCAGCTTATTTCGGCGCCGCCTTGAGTCTAATATCTCTTCCACCTCAAATTCTTCATTATTATCTACTTCTATAGGAGGCGGTGGCATTTGTCTTCTTTCTTGTATATCCACTGTCTTATATGGTTCAAAAAGAGACACGTGGAATATAGGATGGATCTTCATTGACTCTGGTAGATGTAACCGATATGCAACTGGGTTGATCTGTTCAAAAACAGAAAAGGGGTGTCACGGCCATAATCATATAAGCTAATAATTACATATAGAAATAGGTAGAAGTAAGTAAAAGTAGATAAAAGTAAGTTAATTGTATAATATTTAATATAGAAGCTTCCTAGAAACTTCCTAGACGCTGCTTTGACTTCATAGGTATCTTTAATTGACTTTTTGGATTAGAAACGTGGTCAACAAGTTGGCCATGTGCCACACATGTTGTTAGCTTGAAGATCAAGCTAACTATGTGGCCCACACGTAGGAAAACTTGTCTTGTAAGTCAAGGCATGTGTCCTACAAAGTCAACACATATTGGAGGTCCTATAGAACGTCGCCATGTAGCCCCTAGTTAGATAGTATATATAGAGACAAGAGTGAAGGCTTCTTCACTCTTGTCAACTCCTTTCTTGCTTCTAGTCTAGTTTCAAGGGTCTCTAGTTTTCTTGTATTTTGGCAATAGCCATTCCAGTTTCTTTCTTAATATACATATTTCTATTTTGTCCTATTTCTTTTTTGAGAAAAGTCTCACTTACTCTTTAGCTTTCATCGAGTTCTTGTCCTTGACAGATTGACAAGAGTACACTTACAATATGAGAGCTTTGTCTTTTCTTGATTAAGAGTGGATTACCCCTTTTTCTTGAATTGAGCGTTATTAGACATCTTCTCTTTTCTAAGTGCTACTATGGCAGAGCTTGTTGAAATGAAGAGTACAATGGCACAGATGCAAGAACAATTGAGGGAGTTAATGCTTGCGATGCATCAACTCAATTTACCACCACAAGGAGCAACAAGAATGGTAGGAAGTGAAGATATAGAGATGATTGGGGCTGCTTCAACATCTGCACCAAACCATGTCCCTTCTCCCAGAATGGAACACCCTTTGAGTGTTAGAGAACCGAGAGTTGCCTTGCCCGAGAAGTTTGATGGTACCAGATCCAAGTTTCGAGGATTCATCAATCAGGTCCAACTAGTGATTGAACTTCAACCCCAGAGCTATCCAACTCCAGGGTCACAAGTTAGATTCATTGGTACACTTCTTTCAGGTTCAGCATTGTCATGGTTTTCATCTTTTCTTGAACGACGAGATCCAATATTGGATAATCTGGAGGCTTTTTTGGCGGAGTTTCGATCCATGTTTGGAGAACATGATGCAATTCGTGTTGCAACCAACAAGATCCGTATTTTGCGACAAGGCAATCGATCAGTAACATTATATGCTTCGCAATTTCGACAACTTGCAACTGATATCAAGTGGGATGATGCCGCACTTGTGAGTCAATTTCTCTACGGATTACAATATGAGGTAAAGAAATTGATGCTTAATTTACCTGATCCTCAAACATTGAGTCAAGCAATTGACTTTGCTGTGAAGTGCGACAATCGACTTTTTGAATTTCGATCCGAGAGTCGCACAAGTGGGCCTCAACGTTACTACAATTCAATGGCAACACCGACGTCTCCTCAACACATACCTTCAGAAGTAGAGGATATGCAAATTGATGCGGTACGTTTCAAACCTCTTACTGAGCAAGAAAAGTCTCGTCGTCGACAAGAAGGATTGTGCTTATATTGTAGAGAACCTAAGCACACTGCTCAACATTGTCCAAAGAAGCGACGTAACTACAAAATGAGGAGTACGGCTGTCAAAGAAGACAGTATGTCGGAAAACGAGTACGTCCAGCTACAATAGGGACCGTGCAGCTGGAATCTTGTACAACTTCTAATAAAGGTCATATCCTCTCTTCAAAACCATCTCCTTGTTTTATAATAGATGTGCGTTTAGGACCTAATAATTACAAAGCCTCTGCCTTGGTAGATTCAGGAGCCTCAGCTTGTTTTTTAGATGAAGAATTTGCTAGATGTCATAGAATATCATTAATACAAAAAACTAAACCTGTACACGTAGAAGTCATAGATGGTCGTCCGTTGTCTTCTGGAGATGTAACTCACGAAACACTTCCTGTAGATGTAGTAATAAATGGTCATAGTAGTTGCGTAATTTTTAATATAATTAGATCTCCCTCTAATCCAGTAATTTTAGGCTTATCATGGTTAGAAAAGTATAATCCTCGAATAGATTGGATTTCTCGTAAACTTGATTTTCCTCGGAGCATTAGTAACAGTTCTATTAATCAAGTAAAAAACCATGAGTCTAGTATAGTAAAACCCGCACTTATAGGTGCAAAAGCATTTATACACGCAGCAAAAGAAGGATCAACTTTTGCTATTTATGCTGCACCTATTTCTGAAAGCGTAAAGACTTCAAGTGGCATTCCAAGTCAATATCAGGATTATCAAGACGTTTTTGAGAAAAAGAATGCAGATATTCTTCCTGAGCATCGCCCATACGATTGTTCAATCGATCTCAAGGAAGGAACTCAGCCACCATTTGGACCAATTTACAGTTTATCGCAAGATGAGTTGGCTGAACTCAAGACATATATTGACGAGAATTTAGCGAAGAATTTCATACGCCATTCAAAATCTCCAGCAGGAGCTCCAATTTTATTCGTAAAGAAAAAAGATGGATCTTTACGAATGTGTGTTGACTATCGAGGACTCAACAAGATCACAATCAAGAACAGGTATCCATTACCTTTGATATCAGGACTCCTTGACCAGTTAAATCAAGCTAAGATCTATACAAAAATAGATCTAAGAGGAGCATATAATCTAGTACGGATCAAAGAAGGAGATGAATGGAAGACTGCGTTTCGAACCAGGTGCGGACACTTTGAATACAATGTCATGCCTTTTGGACTCACGAATGCACCAGCTGCTTTTCAACATCTCATGAATGATGTATTTCGTGAATTCTTAGACAATTTTGTCGTCTGCTACCTAGACGATATCCTGATTTATTCTAAGAATGTTGAAGAACATGAAATACATGTTCGTCAAGTATTACAAAAACTTAGAGATGCAGGATTGTACGCCAAGATAGAAAAGTGTGTATTTCACACTACTCAAGTTGACTTTTTAGGATACATCATTTCAAATGATGGTCTTATGATGGATTCTAAGAAAGTCCAAACAATCATGGATTAGAAGATTCCAAAGACTGTAAGAGATGTCCAATGTTTCTTGGGATTTGCCAATTACTATCGGATCTTCATCAAAGACTTCTCACGAGTTGCAGCTCCACTTACACGCTTGACTAGTAAAGATAAATTCCAATGGACTCAAGAAGCGGAAGCAGCATTTGAAGCCTTGAAGACATCGTTTGTCTCTGCACCAGTCTTATATCGTGTTGACTTTTCCAAGGTATTTTTTATGGAAACAGACGCATCGGATTTTGCCTTGAGTGCAGTTTTATCACAAATGGGAACAGATGACAAACTTCATCCGATAGCTTTTCATTCAAGAAAATTCTCAGCAGCCGAGATCAATTATGAGATCCACGATAAAGAACTTCTTGCAATCGTGGATTCTTTTCAAGAATGGCGTCATTATCTAGAAGGTGCTTCTAGTCCAGTAACTGTGTATACAGATCACAAGAACCTCGAGTATTTCATGTCAGCACTCGTGTTGAATCGTCGTCAAGCTCGTTGGAGTATGTCTTTGTCAAGATTCGACTTCATTATCACTTATCGGCCAGGAAAACAACAAGGTTTGTCCGATGCCCTGTCTAGACGTTCTTATTTTGCACCAAAAGAAGGAGATGCAACTTTTGAGCAACAAAGAACGGTCTTCTTGAAACCGGAGCAATTTCATCTCCGAGCAGTGAAATCAACACTGACTGTTGATTCAACTTTTCTCAAGCAAATCCAGTCCAGTATGTCCTCAGACCCTCTTGTTCATGATATCGAGAATAATTCTTCCAAGTCTCATGATTCTTCTAAGTTTGAGTTCAAGAATAATCTATTATATTTTGAAGGACGCCTATATGTTCCAGAAGGAAAAGCACGTTTGCGTGTTCTTCAAGCACGTCATGACTTTCCAGCAGCAGGGCACTTTGGATATAATAAGACTTTGGAACTCATATCAAGAGATTTTTGGTGGCCACAAATGTGGAAGTCAGTCAAAGACTTTATACAATCATGTGATATTTGTTCAAGATCAAAAATTCCTCGACATCGACCTTACGGACTTCTTCAGCCATTACCTATACCAGAACAACCATGGTCTTCTGTTTCTATGGATTTCATCACAGATCTTCCAAACTCAAGATCTTATGATTCTATATTTGTGATAGTAGATCGTTTCACCAAGATGGCACATTTTATGCCATTTCAAAATCTATCACAGGTGAAGAAACAGCTAAGCTTTTCATTGATAATATCTATCGCTATTATGGATTACCTAAAGATATCATATCGGATAGGGGAACTCAATTTGTGTCGAGATTCTGGAGGACTCTTTTCAAGATTTTAAAAGTGGACATAAAGCTATCTTCAGCTTTCCATCCTCAAACTGATGGACAAACAGAGCGCGTAAACCAAGTCTTGGAACAGTATTTAAGGTGTACCATCAACTACCAACAAGATGATTGGACAATCCTTCTGCCATTGGCAGAGTTTGCTTATAATAATACAGTACATTCTTCTACGCAACAAACACCTTTCTTTGCCAATTATGGCTATCATCCACGACTTGATACTTTTGATTTTTCAAAAGTTGATAATCCTGCAGCAGAAGACATGGCAAATCGGTTGTCAGAGTTACATGCAATAATGAAGGCGCAGTTGAAGAAAGCTCAAGAACGACAAAAGATAAATGCAGATGTATATCATAAAGAGCAACCACAACTCAACGTGGGTGATAAGGTATGGCTACTTCGTCGCAATATCAAGACCACTCGACCTTGTGACAAATTGGACTATCGTAGGCTTGGCCCCTTTTCTGTTTCTGAACAGATCAACCCAGTTGCATATCGGTTACATCTACCGGAGTCAATGAAGATCCATCCTGTATTCCATGTGTCTCTTCTTGAACCATATAAGACAGTGGATATACAAGAAAGAAGACAAATGCCACCGCCTCCTATAGAAGTAGATAATAATGAAGAATTTGAGGTGGAAGAGATATTAGACTCAAGGCGGCGCCAAAATAAGTTGGAATATCTTGTTCATTGGCGCGGATATGATATTAGTGAGCACACATGGGAGCCATCCATGAATCTAGCAAATGCATCAGCTAAAGTCAAAGTTTTTCATCAACGACATCCATCAAAATCAAGATGAAAACCTCTCTTATAAAAGAGACAAGATTGAGGCAAGATAACATTCAATTTCCTATCCTTGTTTGTAACTTCTTTACATTTGTGACGCTAATTAGATGGAGAGCCAACAACCAGCGGATTCAACTCAAGAACCTTCGTTTGCTGACCTGCCGGACAAGACATTACGATTGTCACAACCTTCAAGATGACGCAATCGAGATGAAGATCTTCAAGAACGACATGTTCTCCCTCGAACAGATGGTAAGATACAACGCGTTTGGTATCACGATTTGGGAAGGGACTCCCGATGTTTGGTGATTTTGCTAGAGGTAGGAACAACTCCTGATGGTGTTCCGAATATTCTATTCGAAGGAAGTTATGAAGGCCTCAATAATGATCAAATAACTGGGTGGTCTTCCCGCCGTGGTATGGGACACTACCGATGGTAGAGAGGCCCTATCAATCATCTTTGAAGAGAACAGAGATCAGAGTATGTGGCGAATATAATTCGTCGCATCATAGATTTCCTCAACATATGATGACCGCTCCTCGTAGAACTCGTCTCTAGAAGGGGGGGTAATGTCACGGCCATAATCATATAAGCTAATAATTACATATAGAAATAGATAGAAGTAAGTAAAAGTAGATAAAAGTAAGTTAATTCTATAATATTTAATATAGAAGCTTCCTAGAAACTTCCTAGATGCTGCTTTGACTTCATAGGTGTCTTTAATTGACTTTTTGGATTAGAAACGTGGTCAACAAGTTGGCCATGTGCCACACATGTTGTTAGCTTGAAGATCAAGCTAACTATGTGGCCCACACGTAGGAAAACTTGCCTTGTAAGTCAAGGCATGTGTCCTACAAAGTCAACACATATTGGAGGTCCTATAGAACGTCGCCACGTAGCCCCTAGTTAGATAGTATATATAGAGACAAGAGTGAAGGCTTCTTCACTCTTGTCAACTCCTTTCTTGCTTCTAGTCTAGTTTCAAGGGTCTCTAGTTTTCTTGTATTTTGGCAATAGCCATTCCAGTTTCTTTCTTAATATACATATTTCTATTTTGTCCTATTTCTTTTTTGACAAAAGTCTCACTTACTCTTTAGCTTTCATCGAGTTCTTGTCCTTGACAAGGGGCCAAGCCTATGATAGTCCAACTTGTCACAAGGTTGAGTAGTCTTGATATTGTGACGAAGTAGCCATACCTTATCACCCACAATGAGTTGTGGTTGCTCCTTACGATATAGATCTGCGTTTATCTTTTGTCCTTCTTGAGCTTCCTTCAATTGCGTCTTCATTATTGCATGTAACTCTGACAACCGATTTGCCATATCTTCTGCTGCATGATTATCAACTTTTGAAAAATCAAAAGTATCAAGTCATGGATGATAGCCATAATTGGCAAAGAAAGGTGTTTGTTGCGTGGAAGAATGTACCGTATTATTATAAGCAAACTCTGCCAATGGCAGAAGGGTTGTCCAATCATCTTGTTGGTAGTTGATAGTACACCTTAAATATTGCTCCAAGACTTGGTTTACGCGCTCTGTTTGTCCATCAGTTTGAGGATGGAAAGCTGAAGATAGCTTTATGTCCAGTTTTAAAATCTTGAAAACGGTCCTCCAAAATCTTGACACAAATTGAGTTCCCCTATCTGATATGATATCTTTAGGTAATCTATGATAGCGATAGATATTATCAATGAAAAACATAGTTGTTTCTTCACCTGTGATAGATTTTGTACATGGCACAAAATGTGCATTTTGGTGAAACGATCTACTATCACAAATATAGAATCATAAGATCTTGAGCTTGGAAGATCTGTGATGAAATCCATAGAAACAGAAGACCATGGTTGTTCTGGTATAGGTAATGGCTGAAGAAGTCCGTAAGTTCGATGACGAGGAATTTTTGATCTTGAACAAATATCACATGATTATAAAAAGTCTTTGACTGACTTCCACATTTGTGGCCACCAAAAATCTCTTGATATGAGTTCCAAAGTCTTATTATATCCAAAGTGCCCTGCTCTTGGAAAGTCATGAAGTGCTTCAAGAACACGTAAACGTGCTTCTCCTTCTGGAACATATAGGCGTCCTTCAAAATATAATAGATTATTCTTGAACTCGAACTTAGAAGGATCATGAGACTTAGAAGAATTATTCTCGATATCATGAACAAGAGGGTCTGAGGACATACTGGACTGGATTTGCTTGAGAAAAGTTGAATCAACAATCAATGTTGATTTCATTGCTCGGAGATGAAATTCCTCCTGTTTCAAGAGGACCGTTCTTTGTTGCTCAAAAGCTGCATCTCCTTCTTTTGGTGCAAAATAAGAACGTCTAGATAGGGCATCGGACAAACCTTGTTGTTTTCCTGGCTGATAAGTGATAATGAACTCAAATGTTGACAAAGACATACTCCAACGAACTTGACGACGATTCAACACGCGTGTTGACATGAAATACTCGAGGTTCTTGTGATCTATATACACAATGACTGGACTAGAAGCACCTTCTAGATAATGATACCATTCTTGAAAGGAATCCACGATCGCAACAAGTTCTTTATCGTGGATCTCATAATTGATCTCGGTTGCTGAGAATTTTCTTGAATGAAAAGCTATCGGATGAAGTTTGTCATCTATTCCCATTTGTGATAAAACTGCACCCAAGGCAAAATTTGATGCATCTGTTTCCATAAAAAATGCCTTGGAAAAGTCAATACGATATAAGACTGGTGTAGAGACAAACGATGTCTTCAAGGCTTGAAATGTTGCTTCCGCTTCTTGATTCCATTGGAATTTATCTTTACTAGTCAAGCGTGTAAGTGGAGCTGCAACTCGTGAGAAATCTTTGATGAAGATCTGATAGTAATTGGCAAATCCCAAGAAACATTGGACATTTCTTACTGTCCTTGGAATCTTCCAATCCATGATTGTTTGGACTTTCTTAGAATCCATCATGAGACCATCATTTGAAATGATGTATCCTAAAAAGTCAACTTGAGTAGTGTGAAATACACACTTTTCCATCTTGGCGTACAATCCTGCATCTCTAAGTTTTTGTAATACTTGACAAACATGTATTTCATGTTCTTCGACGTTCTTAGAATAGATCAGGATATCGTCTAGATAGCAGACGACAAAATTGTCTAAGAATTCACGAAATACATCATTCATGAGATGTTGAAAAGCAGCTAGTGCATTCGTGAGTCCAAAGGGCATGACATTATATTTGAAATGTACTTACTTGGTTCGAAACGCAGTCTTCCATTCATCTCCTTCTTTGATCCGTACTAGATTATATGCTCCTCTTAGATCTATTTTTGTATAGATCTTAGCTTGATTCAACTAGTCAAGGAGTCCTGATATCAAAGGTAATGGATACCTGTTCTTGATTGTGATCTTGTTTGAATCCTCGATAATCAACACACATTCGTAAAGATCAATTTCTTTATGAATAGAATTGGAGTTCCTGCTGGAGATTTTGAATGGCGTATGAAATTCTTCGCTAAATTCTCGTCAATATATGTCTTGAGTTCAGCCATCTCATCTTGCGATAAACTGTAAATTGGTCCAAATAGTGGCTGAGTTTCTTCCTTGAGGTCGATTGAACAATCATATGGACGATGCTCAAGAAGAATATCTGCATTTTTTTTCTCAAAAACGTCTTGATACTCCTGATATTGACTTAGAATGCCACTTGAAGTCTTTACGTTTTCAGAAATAGGTGCAGCATAAATAGCAAAAGTTGATCCTTCTTTTGCTGCGTATATAAATGCTTTTGCACCTATCAGTACGGGTTTTACTGTACTAGACTTATAATTTTTTACTTGATTAGTAGAACTATTAATAACGCTCTGGGAAAAGTCAAGTTTATGCGAATTCCAATCTATTCGAGGGTTATATTTTTCTAGCCAGGATAAACCTAAAATAACTGGATTGGACGGGGATTTAATTATGTTAAAAGCTATGTAGCTATCATGACCGTCTATTGTTACTTTTATAGGATGAGTTTCATGAGTGACATCTCCAGAAGACAAGGGACAACCATCTATGACTTCTACATGTATTGATTTAGGTTTCTGTACAAAAGGTATTTTACGACTTTTAACAAATTGTTCATCTAAAAAACATGATGAGGCTCCTGAATCTAATAAAACAGAGGCTTTGCAATTCTTAGGTCCTAAATATAAGTCTATTATAAAACAAGGAGAGGGTTCTGATGGGAGGATAGGACCTTCATTAGGAATTGTATAAGGTTCCAGCTGCATGGTCCCTATTGTAGCTGGACGAATCCGTTTTCCGACATGTTATTTTGTTTGACCGTCGTACCTCTCATTTTATAGTTGCGTCGCTTCTTTGGACAATGTTGAGTAGTGTGCTTAGGTTCTCTGCAATATAAACATAATCCTTCTTGACGACGACGAATCTTTTCTTGCTCAGTTAGGGGTTTAAAACGTACCGCGTCAATTTGCATGTCTTCTACTTTCGACTGTACGTTTGGCAAAGATGTTGATGTTGCCATTGAGTAATAACGTTGAGGTTCCCGTGAATGATTCTCAGATCGAAATTCGAAAAGTCGATTATCACATTTTACCGCAAAATCGATTGCTTGACTCAAAGTTTGAGGATCAAGTAAGTTGAGCATCAATTTCTTTACTTCGTATTGCAATCCATAAAGAAATTGACTGATGAGTGCAGCATCATCCCACTTGATGTCAATTGCAAGTTGTCAAAATTGTGAAGCATACACTATTACTAAGCGATTTTCTTGTCGCAGAATTCGGATCTTATTTGTTGCAACACGAGTTGCATCGTGTTCACCATACATAGATTGAAACTCCACCAAAAAAGCTTCCAAATTATCCAATATTAGATTTCGTTGTTCAAGAAAAGACGAAAACCACGATAATGCAGAACCAGAAAGTAGAGTGCCAATAAACCTGACTTGTGATCTTGGAGTTGGATAGCTTTGCGGTTGAAGTTCAATTGCCAATTGTACTTGATTGATGAACCCTCGAAACTTAGATCTCGTACCATCAAATTTCTCGGGTAAGACAATTCTTGGTTCTCTAGTGCTTACAGGGTGTTGTACAATTGAAGAAGGAACGTGATTTGTTGTAGATGTTGAAGCAGCTCCGATCATCTCTATATCCCCACTTTCTGCTATTCTTGTTCTTTCATGTGTTGGTGAATTGAGTTGATGCATCGCAAGCATTAACTCTCTCATTTGTTCTTGCATTTGTGCCATTGCACTCTTCATTTCAACAAGCTCTGCCATAATGACACTAAGAAGAAAAATTTGTTTGATACTGCTCAAGACAAAAGAAAAGAAAGACTTGATAACAAAGAAGATACTAAGAACAATATCAGTTTAGAAGTGGGTAATCCGCAAACTTCTAATACGCTTATGTCTTGTCAAGAGAAAGGGGTAATCGACTCTCACTCAAGAAAAAGAAAGCTCTGATATTGTAAGTGTACTCTTGTCAATCTGTCAAGGACAAAGACTCGATGATTGAAAATATACACAAAAAGGCTATCTCGATATAATAAGTCAAAATATAAACAAGTAGGTATATTAAAAGGAAACTGGAATGGCTATTGCCACAAGACAAGAAACTAAAGACTCTTGAACCTGGACTAGAAGCAAGAAAGGAGTTGACAAGAGTGAAGAAGCCTTCACTCTTGTCTCTATATATACTATCTAACTAGGGGCTACGTGGCGACGTTCTATAGGACCTCTAATATGTGTTGACTTTGTAGGACACATGCCTTGACTTACAAGGCAAGTTTTTCTACGTGTGGGCCACATAGTTAGCTTGATCTTCAAGCTAACAACATGTGTGGCACATGGCCAACTTGTTGATCACGTTTCTAATCCAAAAAGTCAATTAAAGACACCTATGAAGTCAAAGCAGCGTCTAGGAAGTTTTTAGGAAGCTTCTATATTAAATATTATAGAATTAACTTACTTTTATCTACTTTTACTTACTTCTACCTATTTCTATATGTAATTATTAGCTTACATGATTATGGCTATGACAATTTTAAACATCAAGATTAGATCTTACAATTATCTTATATAATTTCTAATTAATATTATAACTATACATGTCAAACCAACTAGTCAACATGTAGCCAACATGTGATTATTTTGCTAAAACAAGAGGTTAACATGTGCATATATACTTCTATCAATTTCTATCTCTTTAACTTCTATTTATCTAAGTAATATATATTTATTATTATAAGTTATTTGAGATGGAAATAATTTGTTTAAATATCTTATTTATGATAAATCAAAAATAGTTTTTATAAATACAGTCCTTAATTAGAAGCATTAATTTTTTAAAAGGTAATTAATATTTTCTATTTTTATATTTTTATATAAATAAATAAATAAATAAATAAATAGTCATCTACATTATTTAAAAATAAATACTACATTTGAAAGGAGACAAAATATCTTGAAAATCAGTTTTGTAAAATATGATATTACTTCAAATATATATATAAAAAATCTTAAGATAATAGCATTCAATAAGTAAGGTAATCCATTTATATTAATAAGTATTAAAAAATCTTAATTTAAATGTTAAAATATTATCTTCTAAAATTGACTATAATAAAGATAAATAATCAAGAGATTTAAAACCACAAGAGAAAAAAAATAGTGTAGATTAAAAAAAATAAGACTAGGTATAAGATTAGAAACAATACAAGATGTCACTGACATACTTAATTACCTAAATAAGGAGTATTAGGTAAAAAGTAAATATGGATAGATTTAATAGTATCTTGTGGAAAAGCTTCTTAGAAGCTTTATAGATGTAAATTGGACTTTAGGTGTGTTTGTATTTGATTAATAGATTAGAAATTTAGCCAACAAGTTGGACACATGTTGCACATATAAGAAACTTATCTTCCAAGTAAGACATGTGTCTTATAAGTTGGACATGTCTTGGAGGTCTTATACAATATTGTCAAGTAGCTCTTAGTTAGAATGTATATATAGAAGCAAGAGAGAAGCCTTCTTCACTCTTGTCAATTTTTCTCTTTAATATATATTTATTTTTTCTCTTCAATCTTCTTTCAAAAAGACTCTAGTTTTTTTGTCCTTGGCAATAGCCATTCTAATTTGATATTAGGAAAAATATCATTTATATCCCTCAAATATACTAAAATATTAAAAATATCCTTGTATTCTTAATAATTGCAAACATGTCTATTAGATTTGTGATAATAACAAATGTACCCTCATTGGTGATAAAGTATCACTAACATTCTTTATTTAATTCTTATTTGAGGTCAAAACCACATGATGCATAGATTTTGCCATGTCTCTTTTTAACTTTTCAAGAATTGAAAAAATCTCACATCCTTTCTTTTGTCAATTTAGAGACCATACCTCACATTGCAGATTCTCTATGACACTTGGCTATAAAGACGATTTTTCTTTTGCACTTCTTGCATCCTTTGAATTGCATGCTACTACTACCATCTACTTGCCCATAACCCTCTATGTCTCAAAATACAAATATGACCCATGGGGCAATAAAAAAACTGAGAAGGTGATGCCACTTAAGAATGATAAATTGCCCAAATCAAGTTTTTGATAGAAAATTTAAGGATGTCCATGTAAGTGTAGCAATCATGTATAAATTATATGCATTTCCAATGGTAATAGTATACATAAATATACCAAAATGCATATTCACTTAGCTCAAGAAGTAATTTGCCTAAATATTGTAACAACATCTACGCACCTCATGGTTTGGACCATAGATGATGACTAAATAAGGAATATTGGTGATATGTTATCATCAACTAGGGTACATTTACTATTGTCACAAATGTAAGGGATATATCTACTACTATCAAGGATACAAGAGCATGCTTGATATTTCAGCATATTCTAGGAATATATATGATGTTTCTCCTAAAAGAAATCATGTCAAGTTGTGAACACTCTAAACTAAAGCACATACAATTTACGAGAAGATGTACATACGTCACGGCTACCGCGCATGAATTTAGGTTAGGCATGCGTACGATAATTCAGATTTTTATATTTTTAAGAAAGTAATGTAGACACATTCCGTGAGATAGTCTGTATAATAACAACGTCAACATCTGAGCCTAGCTTGAAGTCCCACACAGTTAAGAACAAGAGCTAAATTACACCTCATGAATCAGACAAACAGAGTCCGAGTGACAGGTGGATTATTTACTTTGAAATTAGACGAAGACTCGACAGATCAAAGACCTCCAGAAGTGCCCTGCAATAGCCGAAGTTCACAAACCCCGTCCTCGCGTTAAAACTAAATGAGTCATTTCAAGAGTCTGTTGTGTGAAAATCAGTCACCTATAAACTATTTTGACAGGCAAATCCACAATAAAGGGCTACAGTTGTATCCCGGAGGTGCAGATATTCCAAAAAAATTAAGCAGTTATGGAACACTGCAGTTCTGATAACTATGGAGGAGAAAAGAACCAAAATTTGACTGCAACCTATTGTTCTAACAACCCAAATGTTGAGGGAAGCATAATCACAGTACGAAGAGTGGGAACTTTTCCCACAACTCTTCTTTCCTGCACTGTTCAACGTAGCCTTCTGAAGAGAGACAACGATACATTCTTCGCTGTCCGCAAGCGGTAAACACTAAGTGTTCCAGCAGCAGAAGAATTAGCAATTAGTGATTTGATAATTGCCCTTGTCCTGAGGGAAATGATCTACTTTACAACGATCAATATACGGGAGTCTACAAGTTCTAATACTATCGGAGGGAGCCTGGGAGCAATATAAATAACATCCATTCCAACTCGTACCTCTCGGTTCCAGTGAAGGCAATGATAGTCACAATCCTCAATGTGAACCGAAAAATTAGTCACGACCCGGAGGACTGTGCAAGGCATTACTACTCTCGAGGTTTCCAGCGTAACTCCAAACTTTAACATCTTCTGAAGGCAGTTTCACCAACTCATGATCTTTCTTGAAAGTAGTGTCCAGTTTCCCATTGGACCAGTCTGGAAGTACTTGATTCAAGTTCGGTCCTCGTACAACGGCGTAGCCTTCGATGTGGTCACGAGAGGAACTCAGAATCTGGTGCGGACTAAGAGCCGGAGAGGTGTTGGGAGAGATATAAGGGGTAGAACATGGAGTGGTAGTTAAATGCACGTTGTGATGTCCATTGGGTCTCTTGATTTGGTTGAGTGGTCGATTTGAAGATGGTGGAGTTGGTGGAAGTCCGACTGACTTCTTCACCATGTCATCGGCATAGACGACGTCGTCAATACGTGCAATGATGTTGAAGGCCAAACTCTCCAACACTCTAGAGTAACTTTCCAAAATCGACTGGCCCACGTCCTACGTGCAGAAGACGAAAACCCAGTCAGCTCCAATAGCAACGACATAAAAATGAATTGCAGAGACGACTACAGCCTCACATGATGTAGATTACAGTTCATCACGGGCAGATTCCAAAAGGATAACATTGGGATGCAAATAAACGTCAACTATGACAAGCAAACAAAAAATTGACACGGGGATGCGACTACCTTGTTATACTGAATCTTGTTCATATCAAGGGCGGTTTGTGGCAACCCTGGGAACCGTAACTTCAAGCTATGCAACATAGACTCCGCTTTATCAGCAATCTGCTCCTTCTTATTCTCGTCAGCCACTAGGTCTTTCATCATGCCCCAAGAAGATTTCGCTGCAATATTTGAATGTTTCGATTGAATCTTGCGGCGCCACACGAGTATTGCAGTTTCTAGCTTATTAGCAACTTCCAGCTGACAGTGTTCACTTGAAAGATCCACCGTAGATAAAATTTGTTCTGCTGAGTAATTGTCTGAAGAGAGGTGTTTGTAAATTACATCGCCCAAACTAGACTTTCCATTCTGCACAGTAAGGTCCAGTGAGGGACAATGTTAGAAATGATAGCAGCAATAATTGACGACATTTGATATTCTACGTGTTAAAAATTAGTTCGGTAATGGAATGAAGGTCATAACAAATTGTATATCGTCATCAAATTGAATAAAAATACAACCTTCGGAAGCGAATCCCAATACACATCAGGAACTTCCATCTCTGACAAGACTTGACCATTGATAGCCATGGCAGCCTTCAAAATCTGGTTGATAGCCTCTCGTTGGTGCTGAAGATTTCTCCGACCCTCCTCAGAAAGACCATTCACTGGTACCTTTGGGGTAGGAAGCCACCACTTCTCTTCTTGTCTCTGCATAGACAACCTTGAGCCAGTCACGTTGTCTTTTTCTGCAGCAATAATCCCCCGATCCACATACCAGAATTCCGTGTTGGTGTAGCTATCCAAAGAATCCTGCAGCATAATCAATTATACTAAAGTCAGACAACGAAAGAGGCAGAGTTCATCCTGTCATCCGGAGTGGCACGTAGTCATTGAAAGCACGAAACTTTTATTACAGATTCAACCCACTCATTTAATCGAGCAATGTAATCCAGCATTGACGAGGAAGATTCATCGATGAATTATTGATTACCAGCAGCATCGCATCAAGCTTGCGTAAGGCTGGCAGATTAAGGTGAAGATCTGATCGGGGTCTTGTGATCATGACCTGCTTCAAGACAAAACATTGAGTAAGCATAGGAATAGACTGGAGCACAATCATGTAGATTACACGAAAAAATACTGCTGAGGGTAGGAATTCTTAAAAACGATTCAGACCTCGGTACTGCTCCCGTCAGGGAAAGTTTGCCATGATGGCACAAGCTCGACAATGTGGTCACTGACAGAAAGAAGCCACTCCATTTCTCTGCGCCATCTTGTTCGTCGATCTTCGGATAGTGGTTCCAGCCTCCAAAGCTCACCAAAGAGCGAGGCTGCAAAATCAAAAACAAATCTATGAATTCTGCGTACCAAACCTCTGCTGAATCATGAACACACTGGTCAGCGACGCTTGTCTTTAAATACGCACTCCAGAGAAACACGGCTCTTTGGCGAATCAATTGATGGGGAAGTTCATGGCAACTCTCACCTGAAAGATTAGTAATGGCATTCGAAATCGCAAGAGCGGTAGAAACACCTTTAGCACCACCCGACATGTCCTCCCCAAGCAGCAACTTTGCGAACCGCTCCTTCATCATCTCCACCTCTGCCATATGTACAAAAGAGACGCAGCCATCATTCGATCAGTGACTTGATAATTTGCTTAAAAAAACATAATAAAAACAAAACAAAAACGTAGGATAAACTCTTAGGACCATATTAATCGAACAGATGTGTCACAGCATTTCAAGCTTGCTCAACGACAACGTCATATTGCTTGCGCAGCCAGCTGGAAATAAGAATCTAAGTCAGCTTCCGACCTGAAAGTTCCGTCTCCCGTTTCTCTCGCTTCTCTTCCCACATGAATGTATCCCGCCCAGTGTCCATTTTTGAAGAAAGGGAAGGAGCGTCACTAGATCTATCCCTGGAGCTTCGAAGTGGCCACCACGGTGAACAAGGCCCGTCGGAGCTCCTAGCCGAATTGTCTACTTGTGCATCGTCGTACAGAAGAAAGCTCAACTCCCTGTCTCCAGAAAAATCGGACGCGTCGTCTGCGCTAATAGTACTTGCATCGTCCATATCCCGTTCAACGCATCTATCTACGTGAGGCTGATTATGCTGGCATACACCATTGAGGTTCAAGAAAGTTTATCACATTCACAAGAAGAATGCTTACGAGAATCGACTTATTGACGTTAAAATTTATAACATCCTGTGCGCGTTCGCTATAGCACTGAAATTGGAACAATGCAAGAACCGACGTCCAAAACTAAGAGTGGCGTGGACCTTGACGGCGGCGACTACGCAACGAGGCATGCTATGAGACACTAAACCTGCTCATCATGTGCAGAGTGAAGGCCCCGAGCGATTGTACTAAGACTGCTACCACTGCTTGTGAGGGAGGCTCGAGAGTGGAAATCAAGTAGAACAAAAAGAATGAGAGAAAAAACAAAAACCGGCACAACTAGAAGGGAAAAAACTAAAAAATAACAATTAACAGCGTGACAAGGCGCAGGGGAAGGGCAACGGAGAATACGAGGAAGGAGTGAAGAAGAGCCAACATGGAAAACAGAGTAGACCAGCCTGTGTAGGGGAGGGGCTTGGCGAGGCAGGGGGAGGCGGAGGAGGAGGAGCAGGGGCGGAGCGGAGAGAGGGCGATCTAGTTGGAAGCCACGATCCAGCTACAGGGAGAGGCGCACTGCGAGAGGGCGGTTTCACGACTCCTCCGTTGCGCTCCGATGCACATGACAACGATTCCACAGCACCAATCGACGAAGGGACAGACAGAGGTGCAGTGAAAGTTAACTCCATACATCCGCTCCATCCTTTCCATGTTTAACAGTCCATTTCCATTATTAGACACTGCCAAACTGTTTTCGGTGGGAATCCTTCTTCTTAATCGCAACCTACTTCCGCGGGACAGCCTCGTCGTCTCTTAATGACGTTCCCAGCTCGCCCTCTAGACGTGCACTCTTCCTACCCCCTCAATTTGTGACAAGCCTCTTGTAGCCGGGCAAACCCTTCATGGTCTCACCCTGTTACCTCGCCTCGGAATGCCGTTTTCCTGCGGGAGTCTCAATTAAATGTGGGGAACTTTGTTAATCGAAGAGAGGCAGTGCTGTTGAATGGTTTTCCTGTGCTCCTTGCTAGAGCTCTTTGAAATTTCTTCCACGTTGCATTGAGGTCTGGACAGAGAGACCCCAACTGTGGATAATTACCCGATTTTGATTGCGGGGCATGTACAGCACAGTCAAATGATTGACTATTGATAATACTCTGCCCTCCTTTTGAACCTCACTGTGCACAGTCAAAGCGCATGGTAGCAGATGTCGTGCGGTGGCATTCATTCCAGCCTTTCCTCCTTCTGCAGCCGCCAATCCGTCCACAGTTGCTATGTTATCATTAATAGCCTCGTAATTGCTAAATGAAGCCTCACCCATAAAAACACCTTGAACGGCCAAAAACACCATTAGAACACTGTTGTTACCCTAGAACTGTAGTAAACGCAGCCTCGCTGTCAGCTATGCTCTATTCATTTGAAAACGTGGGGGAGGACGTGCATTCATCCGTCCTACTCATTCCATATCCTCATCCTTAGATTTTCTACCTCCATGGCACCAACATCGTTGACCACGTTTCCGGTTCAAATGCCAACTCTCTGTTAACAGTTGCGCAGATTCTGAAGCCTGGACAGTGATTTTAAACTTGTGGTGAATTATGTTCAAACAAATAAACCATCTTGCTTTCAAAACCTAAAAAGTTGTGTAAGTTTTAGCATCTGCAAGTGTGCGATACCTTGCTACATTTTATTTCTGTATGTTACTAGGTGGCCAAGTTAGTGTAACCTTGAACTCACCAATACAGTGCTGATATTCATAGCAACAGTACACCATACTAAGGAGTGGAGATAAATTGGGCATTATGTAGGAAAAATATCATATATACCCCTCAAATATGCTCAGATATGAAGAATATCCATGTATTCTTGATAATACCAAATATATCCCTCAAATTTGTGATAATAGCAAATATACCCTTGTTGGTGATAAGGTATCACTAGCATTCCTTGTTTAGTCATCATTTGGGGTCCAAATTGCGAGCCATACAAATTTTGCCGCACTCATTTTTGGCTTTTTCAAAATTAAAAAAAAATCTTGCTTCCTTTTCTTTTAACAATTTGCAGACCACATTTCATACAACAAATTCTTGCCAATGCTTTGTTGCACCAACACTTTCCTTAGTGTAGTGCTTGCATCTTTTGAATTGCATGTCTTTACTTGCTTATAAGCTTTTATACCTCAAGATATAAATGTGATTTATGGGGTGGTAAAAAACCAAGAGGATGATGATGCACAAGAATAATGAATCATCTTAATCATCTTTTTGGGTAAAAAATTAAGGTTGTCTATTTAAGTGTAAAATTCAAGTATATACCATATGCATTTCCAATTATAATGATATGCATAAACTTGCAAAAATGCATTCTCACTCAACTCAAGAAGTAATTTGCTAAAATATCTTAAAAATTAATTTGATCTAGAATTATAAAATTCAATTTTCTTTGACCTTGTTGTATATCATGTTCTTTTGTGACAATAATCATAAGTACTGGGATACTTAGCATGCAATGTTCTAGTCTATAAAGACATTTATAATATCCAAATCTCAAATGGGCAATTTGTTGATGATGATAATTGTAGCTTGTAGTGAGACATTTAAGAAAATTTTCTACCTTACTAATAGTTGGCTTTTTCTTTTCATCCACCTCCTTCAACACCATAAATTTCTTTTCTTTAAGTTCACATTTAAATATCTTCAACATGTATAGCATAAGCTCCTACTTCATCAAGATATTTTGTTTGTTATTCAAAACAATGTCAAATGTAAAACTTGATTAAAAGATATGATAGCCTTTAATTCTTTGATATCAAACTACTTGTCATTTACACACAATATGCTCTATGTCTTTATCCCTAGCTCCTTAACATCAATAGTCTAGTACTTGGAGGCCTCATTTAGCACAAACACATTCACAATTATAGTGTCAAATTTCTTCATTACAACTATTTTCACTCTAAACACAAGAGTTGCAATATAACATGAGCTACTAAAGCATTGATGGAATTGATCAAAAATGAACATGGCAAAATTTGTGCATCCCCCAATTTGGAGCCTAAATAATAACTAAACATGAAGTGTTGGTGATACCTTATCACCAATAAGGGTACATTTACTATTATCACAAATTTGAGGAATATATTTTCTATTATCAAGAATACATGGATATTCTTGATATTTCAGCATGTTTGAGGGATATATATATGATAATTTTCCTATTATATATTGATCACTATGTACATCCAAATGTATTTAATATTTTGTATTGTCATTAAAAAACAAAAAAAATAGTTTAAAATAAAATAAAAATAAAAAAGAAACTTGTGTATATATGCATATATATATATATATATATATATATGTGTGTATACATTACCTATGTTACCTACAGTTGCATTATTTTTTTCTACCTAATATTTTGTGGTGTAGTTAATATGTAATTAAGAAAAGTGTAAACTTTTAATATATATTATTAGAACATTGTAAATAAAAAATACAAGTTACAAAAAAAAAAAATCAGAATTTTATAAACACAGGAAGTATGCTTACATTTAAGTAAAAGCTTTCTTTAAAATACAATGTATTTGCAACAAATTTTTTAATAGGGTTATTGCTTTTAGGTATTATTTGGTCATTGTTTCACTTAAGTTGATTCACACTTAGAAAAGTGTTTCAAAATACCACTTAAGCATGAAATGAAAAAAATTATAATTAAAAAACTAAATATCACGACTATTAGCAACTAATAGCAAGTACAAGCAAATAAAAAACCATGTATTTCCCATAGACATGGATAAATAATTTTAAAAAACTTTCAATTTACATACAAGAATTTTTTAGAAAGAAATGGTCTGATAAATGCCCTGTTATATTACACATTTGGAATAATCTAAGAGTCATTTGAGTTAAATACCAATTACAAGTATTGCATAAAATTTTTTCTTTACATAAGCAAAGAAAAAGTCACATTTAATTTTATTCATAATTACTATGTTCTTATTTTATGTTTAATTACTTTTATTCATAGTTGAATATAATCAATTGTTTCCAGCTCTAAATTTAATATTTTGATTAATAAGAAGTATATTTTAATTTTTTTATAATATATATATATATATATATATATATTATAGTATAATCAAAAAAATTATAATAAAAATACCATTAATTTTTATTGTATCTTTAACATATTAAATTATTTTTTTTCTTAAAGTTTATTTTTAAAAAACCTTTTACTTATTTATTAATTTTTTTTGATAATCAAAAGTAATTAATTTAAGTATTCATATCTTAAAACTATAAGTATTTAAACTTATTTATAATCATATTTAAATTTTTTAAGACTATAAGTATTTAAACCTTCCAAATTATTTAATAAGTTTATGAAAATTATTCTTTTTTCTTGAAGTATCTAATGGCTCTTAGAATTGATTTTAGAAACATACATTTTATATAGTATCTATAATATATAAGAATGTAAGTTAATTTCTATCTTAATCTAATTAACATATATTTTAGAATTTATTAATTTTTATATTATTTTTAATGTTATATCTAATAGTTTTTTAAATATAATATCTTATTCTTCTTCTAGTCTTTGATTTTTATGATTTTTCTCCTTATTTTAAAAAATTAAAATTAATAAAAAAAATTTAACTTATTTTTTAAAATATAAAATAAAAATTACCAAATACCAAATACCAAATAAATTAATAATATTTGGATTCTTAAGTTTTGAATTTCTTTCTCACATCTTTCATGGATTGCATAAAATATTTTTTCTTTTGATAAATCTTATTAATATTGAATACTAGACATAATAATCTACTTATTTTATTAATAATTAATTGTAAGTAAGAAAATTTATCATGTATGTATTACAAAATTGACTAAATAATATTATAACTATTAATATATATTATAATTTATTAAATTCTATTAATAGAAAAATTCAAAAAAATATTTTTACTTTTATTTATAATATAAAAATCTATTTGATTTATTATTATTACTAACTTTTATTATATAAGAACATGTATGTGCTTTTTTATTTTAATTTTATTTTAAGGAGTTTTTGCATAATGATATAAATTTTATATTATGAAAAAATATAATATTTTTATAAATATTGTATCATAAATTCAAAATTATTTTTTATCTATTAAATGTTTTATTATCAAAAAAATATATATAAAATAAGTGAATTATTTATGTAATTAGGCTTAATCAAGTGTGGAAATTTTGACCTGCTTGTGAAGGTGTCAAAATAAAGAGTATAAGAGCTATCTAAGTTTTGAGCAAAAGTAAAAAGTATTGCCAATATGTATGATAGATTGGATCCAATATTATGACTTCAATTGGTTAAGAAGTATTTAATATGTAAAAGAAGTCCATCTCTCTCTTTGAATGTATTTGTAATGAAAGAAAAGGAATCTATTTAATTTACAAGGAGTAAAAAGTATTGACATTTAGATTTATAAGAATTGGACAAAGTGTTGGAAATAATAGTATGATTTTAAAAGTACCAAGACAAGAAATAGGAGAGCTATGAAAGTTTTAAAAAATTGGGAAGTAATTCCAATATATATCTTTAATTAATTTTAATATTAATAAAATTATAAAAAACTACTTATGATGTCACAAAGGCTTCAAATTTATATCCAAATCTACTTTGATTATATTTTTAAAATTATTATTTAAAGTAACATTATTTTTTATAGTACCAAAATTGATCAAAGATGCTTTATATAATCGCTATCATAGTGAAAAAAGAATAGAAGTATGATATTATTCCTTTGGAAGAAGAAAAACTAACTAAATTATGCCCTATATTTTTCATACAATTTGGAAGAGAGAATCTATTATGATAAGAAGAAAAGTCTAAAAAAGAGAGAAAATAAGACAATTACTTAACATGATAGAAACTAGAAAGCAATTTTCTTATCATTATAAATTAGTGCCCAAGTATCATAGGCATACATATTTATTCTAATAGTTATGCAAATAATATGAATTGATAGAAGTAAATTAAAATAGATAAATTTGATAATATTTTAAAGATACAATTTTGATTTTACAAGTATTTTTAGTTGATTAATAGATTAGAAACTTATCCAACAAGTTAGCCATATCTTGTATATATTGATAGCTTGTGGTACAAGCTAACTATGTGGCACAAATTACTGTATTACATATATTCTTACTTTAGAATGCACTAGATACCTAGCTTTGGAAGATAAGTACAAATGCAATAACAAAATTACACCAAATCTAATAGAATCTTAAATAAATCTTCAATAATCTTTAATAATCTTAATTAAAGTTTAACCAATCTAAAAGAAATTTAAATGAAGTTATAAAAGAAACATAAAGAAGTCATAATTAATTTTTTAAAAAATAAAAATTCATAAAAAATTGTAAAAATAAAATCTTAAAGAAATAATAATAAACTTAAAAAATACTAGAAATATAAACTTTTAAAGAAATAATAAAAAATTCTTTTAAATATTAAAAATATAAATACTAAATAAATCATAAATTAATTCTAAATAAATCTTAATCAAATCTGAAATCCTAGATCAATCCTAATAAAATCTTAATGAATCTTAATCAAATCCTAAATCAAATCGTTAACCAAATTCTAACCAAATTCTAAACCAAATCTTAATCCAATCCTAAATCAAATTTTAATCCAACCTCTGATAAAATTCTAATCAAATTTAAATCCAATTATAAATCAAATATTAATCAAATTCTAATCAAATCATAAAACTTAAATAAATTCTTAATAAATCCTATAATAGATTAAAATTTCAATAATTAATGATTTAATCATTGATTTTTAAAAAAAAACTTGCACTTCTTAACACCTAATTTGACAAAAAGTATAGAGTTTTTAAAGAAGATTGAATATACCAAATACAAGATAATTCTTAATTTTTTTTCAAGTATTGGTTGGCCTCCTTCTCCAACCTTAATGCTGATATTCCAAAGCCAAAATCTCATAAATTCACTATTCAATATATTTCAAATTATACATGATTGTTGAAAGTTAAATTGACTACTTGTATAAAGACATTTATTTCAATGTAACTAGCAGATTTATAAATATATAAAAAACCCTCACTAGTCCTTTAAACTCCAATTGTCACAAACAAACATATTTACTCTAATATTTACCTATATGATTTAATAGAAGTAGGTAAAAATAGATTAATTTCATAATATCTTTTAAAAAAACTTCCTAAAAGCTTTATAGATATTATTTTGACTTTACAAGTGTTTATAATTTATTGGTGGGTTAGAAACTTAGACATCAAATTAGCTATGTGTCACAGGTGTTGATAGCTTATAGAATAAGCTAATTATATGGCGCATATATAGAAAATTTGCCTTTCAAGATAAGACATGTGTTTAGCAAAGTCAGCCCGTGTTATTTGTCATATAGAACATCATCATGTAGCTATTAATTAGAAAGTATATGTAGATGCAAGAATAAAGTCTTTTTTAACTCTTGTCAAAGTCTTTTCAGTTCTTAGTCTTATTTCAAGACTTTTTAGTCTTTGTGTCTTTGGCAATAGCCATTCTAATTTAATATATTACAATATTTGAATAAATTTTTAATCTTTTTGAGTGATACAAGAGTGTATTGAATTTCGTTTTTTGAGATTTATATCTTTGAAACCAATTTTTCAAGCCTTAATATGTATGAAATTCAATAAAATTTTAATAAACTATTAGATCAAGCCCAAACTTATAATAAAAACTGTATATAGTAATTATCACTTAATCACAAAATTTCATCTATAGATCATATGTAAATTTTACATAATTGTCCAAAATATAAATTTTTTGAATTCCTCAAAATCCAAAGTCATTCAAAAATAATCTTAACTTTGTAAAAACTTTATAAAGTTATTACATACTTAAATCACTTAAAATCAATATTCAAAGAACCTCATTCATATCTGCTTTGAAAGTTTATTCTTTAATCAACCAAAGAACCTTGGAATTGCAGTAGGTGCACATTTTGTGCATTAGGATTTGATTTTGAACTTGATTCACAATTGATCTTCTTTAGGTATTAATTTTTTTACATTTTAAGATAATTTTTATTTAAATATATTCTTAATATTTATTTAAATAATTTATATTATTTATTTTTATATAGCTCACTAATAGTTCTACAAAAAATATAAAATCTTTTCTATAAAAAGATAATATTAAGTCTAAAGTTTTTATTATCTTCTTATTTTTTGTCTTTATTTTTTATTATATCTTTTTATTAGATTTTTTTATAATAATATCTATATTTTTATTTTTTACTATATAGTTGTGTTATTACATGATAACATATAGAAAACTTGCCTTGTAAATTAAGACATGTGCTTTATAAATTGTACATATGCTTCAGGTCTTATTAAACATTGCTATATAACTCTTAGTTAGATAGTATATATAGAGGCAAGAGTGAAGCCTTCTTTACTTTTATTAATATTTTTTTAGTCCTTTCTTATTTCAATATTTTTTAATTTTTTTCATCTTTGGTAATAGGTATTTTGGTTTAATATTATACCATCTTTGAGTAATTATTTAATCATTTTGACTAATACAAGAGTGTATTGATCTTTTAGTTCCTTAGTATTTAAGTCTCTATTAATTTTACAAGAATTCTAATTCATTATTTTTTTAGAAATAAATAAATAACCTTACTTTTACTATTCTATTTTGAAGGTTGTGGACTATGTACCATTAAATTAATTTTTAGTTTTTTGAACATTGATTGTTTTTCTAAGAAAATGAACTCCTTTTATTTGTAGAAATTTTTATTTCATACTAGAAGTTACAAGTTACATTCTTTTAATTTGATTTATAGATTTTATTTGAATTATTTATAGAAGGAAAAATTATAGATGCTACTCTTAGCAGGAGTGAAAATAGATTTGCAACTATTATAGATCTTCACGAGCCTATGAATATTTTTAGAGTAGAAATTTTACATATCTATAATGTCAAATAGATCTAATTTATAATTAAATTTGATAATTTTTTTTATTAAAAATATGAGAAAAAATAAAGATAAGTATTTCAAAGAAATTTGATGGAATAAGATTAAAATTTTAAGGATTTTTACAACAAGAAAAATTCTATCTAAGATTGCATCCTTCTTAATACTTAGATGGATTCTTAATATTTAGAAGTTAGATTCATAGGTGCACTTCTTTCTAAGAGTATTTTTTCTTGGTTTGCACCTATGATATAAATAAATTTATAGCTTTTTTATGATCAAAATTTATTTTTAAAAGTATTTATGTCTACTTTTAGAAAAAATAATCAAAAAAAGATAAAAGAGATCAAACTTACATCTTTATGACAAATATCTTATTCAACCACCATATATATTGCTAAACTCTAAAAATTCACTTATAATGTGGATTGAAATAATATAGCCCTTATCAATCAATTTTGATATAAGGTAAAAGATAACATCAAAGATTTACTATTGATGAAATAATGAGTAGATTCATAAAATGATTTTTTTTTTTTTTTTTTTTTTTTTTTTCAAACTATTGTATGTGACAATCAACTTTTGAAAGATGCAAAGAACAAAGATTTGGTTCAAAAAATACTAATTAAGCCATGGTGATAGATTCTAAGATCACAAAAGTATATATATATGAAGACTAGAACCTATGCAAATTGTCACAATATATTTTAAGTCTATTATTAAGAAAGAAAAGATTCAACGCCATCAAGATGGTTTATACTTATATTATGGAAAATTTAAGAATATTGCTCAACATTGTCGAAAGAAGCAACATAACCACAAAATAAAGAACATAGTTGTCAAGAAAAATATGTGTCAATTTTTTTTATTAATCATAAAAAAACCTATAAGTCTAATACAACTAAATTATTATTGATAGATGTAAGATGTAACAAGACTAAACTATTTCAAAAATCCAAGATCTTTCCAATCTACCATAATATAAGGCCACTTCATAAAATAAGACAAAACAGACCAGAATAAAATTGAACGAAACTAAATAGAATAGGACATGAAAGACAAAACTGAGTAAACAAAAATAAAACAGAACAGATTTGAACAGAAAGATGCAGAACCAAAATTTACTAAGAGAAAGGATCTAAAGCCATATCTGAACAGATGCCTCCAAAGGCCCTAGCCAGTCCTATTTATAACTTATTCTATTATCTTAGACTTTATAGAATATTCTTAAGTAGTCAGCATACCTAGATAACTACCTTAAATTTTCTTTTTAGATGATTCTACGATAGGCCCTACCTAGATAATTGCCTTAAGCTTTCTTCTAGAAGGTTATATGGTAGGCCTTATATAAATAACCACCTTAAATCTTTTTTAGAATGTTCTACGATGGATCCTACTTAGTCCACTAACCTAACCTCAATTCTAAAAACTTCCATGGTTCTAATTATCTATATAATTATCTTATCTAGATCTTGTTATAGTTAATCCTTGTTTACTAATATGGAACGTCCTTGTTTTAATTTCAATGGTATCTCTGAATTATTTCTTAGCAATGAGTGAGGTTTTGTGTAGATTTCCACATTGCATCATGAATGGGATAACCTTTCCAAATAACTTTGTTCTAAAGTTGTGGATGCCCACTACCATGATAAAGGTAGCGATGCTCCAAAATCCTACCCCCTTCATATTCTTGTTGGCCATCAACTACAACTCATAGTGGTGTAGGTTGATATCGATCTAGATAGCACTTTGGCTCAATAAAAAATTCCTTTAGTTGCAAAACATAGAAGATTGGATGGACCCGAGTATGTGGCAGAAGCTTGAGATGATATACGACATCAAATATCACTACAAAAATGTGGAAAGGTCCAAGCCATTGAAGTGCTAGTTTATGGATTTGGATTGATGTAGTACGTCGCAATTTGGTATTGGAGAGTAATACCTAATCATCCTTCCAAAAGTTCTTGTGTTGCCAATGGTTATCGACATATTCCTTCTATCGATTTTGTGCAGTAAGGAGGCGGTACTATGCTTCTTGTAAGGTCATTATAAGTTGTTGTATAAATTCCTTTGTTGTCGAGTTGTTGATATCCATGAGACAATGGATAATTATTGGTGTAGTTGGATGTTGACTGGTATTAAAGAAAAATGGTGAATGATCGATAGTTGCTTGAATACTATCATTATAAGCAAACCTCAAGGGTGTCAAGTATTTATCTCAATCATTATGATGAACCACCACAAATACTGACAACATATCTTCCAAGGTCCAATTTGCAAGCTCTATTTGTATATCTGTTTTAGGATAGAAGGCTATGAATATAGCAAGTTGTGTACCTAGTAGCTTGAAGAAGGCTTACCAAAAACTTCCCTTGAAACATAGATATTGATTTGAAATGATGACATAAGGTAATTCATGGTGAAAAAAGACGGTATCAAAAAAAACTTGTGCAAGTATTAAAGCATCAATATCTAAGATCACCGTAGCCAAGTGAAGTTGCTTCAAGACTTGAACACTGCGATATGACTATAAGACATTTGCGATAAATACATAATGAGATATATAGTCACCTGTTTCCAATGTGCCCTGGATAAAAGAATTAAGTGCAATAGTTTAGAAGACCCTGTAGTACTGTATATGCTTATAATATGTAAAAATTAATTAAAACATATTATATGTTGATAAATCTAGATGTGTATTAGAGTGGCTAGTAGATTAAATTAAAAAGAGTTGGTATAAGAAACTTTACTTTGTTTCTTTATTTCTTTTGATTTTGACATTAAATATATATATATAGGACCTAAATGTTTAGTATGAAGCCTTGGGAGAAGGTAGAAGCCTAAAGATGAAGATTTAAACTAATAGGAGGTTAATTGGAAGGGATGAAACCAAGGCATGGTTGGATGAAGGTAGAAATAAGAATCTTCATCCCCATTGGTCGAAATCCATGCCCAATGGCCTTTTAGGAGGCTGCCCACGACCTTGATAAGGGTTTCGGCGACTTCAAAGAAGCCATTAGGAAATCAGGGGCAAGGATTGTAAATTTTAGGGTTTTGGCTACAATTTTTGTGCAAATTTTATAGGGTTTGGAGTTAGGGTGAATAAGTTATAGCCGTTTGAAGTTAAGGTGTCAATTTGAGACCTACTGTTACTCTTTTGAGTTTAAGAGGAATTTTACGGAAGCTTTTGGAAATCGGAAGGTGCGGCTGGAAGGGCAACTTCAAGACATACATCTTTTGCGAAGGAAATTTTGCATTTGGAATTTATGTGAAGGAGTTATAGGGAGTTAAAGACAACGCATTCAAATCAAAGGCAGTAAGTGAGTGGTTTTATTCAAAGTAGTGTTAGGAGCCATAACTTGAGTTTTCGAACAAAATTTTGGCTCAAAATTTGTGTTTAAAAGCTATCTATACAAGTTTCGTGGCATTTGGACTTATGGTTTGTGAGATATGAAGAAAATTGCATGCGGATATATAAAGATTAGGGTTTGAAGCGATTGTTAGGGTTTTGAAGATATCTCAAGATCCACGACGAATTTGCCGTTGAAATTTGTTGTACAAATTAATAACAACATATTAGTACTTCATGTAAATTTTGATCTTGTTTGGACGGTTGGATCAAGAGTTATGACGTGTTGAGATTCGAGAGAATTTCCACACAAGGATATACAAGGTTTTAGAGTACTTCTACCATATTTTGGGTGTTGTTGGTTAATTAAGACTTAAGTATTTGGTGTAATTATCCCAGAAGGAGAAATTATATATATAAAATTAGGGTTTCCTTATTTTAAGCTTAATTGAGCAATTAGTGACAGCCAGAAGCCCAGCGCTTTCTTGAGGCAAAACCTCTCTATCCCGACAACGCTCTGTTGGGTACTTAGTTACATTGACATATCCTTGAGATCTATTCTAGAATCTTCTCTTGTCCTAGATGTCCAGATATTGGGATGTTATGTCTTGAAGTATATGCATGTGGAGTTTAGCATTGTTGGGTATATAGATTTACTTCTTGAAATAGAACAAGCCTTCATTAAGAGTGTAATCTTGATATTGTATATTACCTATCTTTAATCAATCGTTAACTATCTTAAAATAAGTATCTCATTGCATAGTTTTCTTCTATTCTATCTCTTTGGTTAGATCTAAATTATACTATTAGTAGTAACAACTTTTTCCTTGTCTTCTAATTTGTCTTTTAAGTCTGATCTCCATGATAAACTATTTGGCACAGTATGTTGTCATCATTGTTTGTACTCAAGCTAGATATCAAAAAGCTACAACGATTCTTTTTAATGATGATGCTGCAATTTCATATTTTCTAGATACAAATCATATAGCAATTGATAGTCAGTCCAAACAACCATTAGTTTTTTCAATAGATAGTATTGCTACACTTTTGTGGCATGTACAATTGCTAATTGCTTTTGATCATATGCAAAGTAATTGAGCTTTGTCCTTTTGAGCTTGAGTGATTCATATGCCATAGATTAAAAGCTCCTACAAAAGTCTTATTGAAGTATTGCTCCAATAACAAAGATGGAAGCATCAATGTCAAGCGTATAAGGAAGATTAGGATCATACAATTGCTATATTAGAGTAGTAATGAATGTCTCTTTGAACTTATCAAAGTCGTTTTGCTACTACAATTTCCATTCAAATGGAGCACCCTTCTCTAATAGGTTTGTCAATGAGGCAACAATGTGAGCAAATTACCAAATAAAATGATAATAGTATCCAACAAGGCCTAAAAATGAGCAAACTTCTGAAGCATCTTTGAGGGTTGGCCAATTTTCTACTACTTTTATCTTATCTTGCTCCATATGTATACCTCCATAAGATACCACATGCCTCAAAAAGGTGACTTTTGACTTCCAAAGTTCACATTTTAATTACTTGTAATAAAAGTAACTATCTTGCAGTTGGTACACCATATCTCATAAGTGTTGCTCATGTTCTTCAAGAATTTTACTATATATGAGGATATCATCAATAAAGATGACTACACACTTGTCCAAAAGGTCTCCAAACAATCTATTCATGTGATTCATGAAAGAGACTGGAGCATTGATTAGGCCAAAGGATAAAATTAGCTATTTGAAATATCCATAGTACATATAAAATGCCATCTTTTTCACATCTTCTTTTGTAATAGATTTTTACCAATATCCACTTCAAAGATCCAATTTATTAAAGATGGTTATATTTTGAAGTTGGTCAAAAAGATCATCTACGTGTAGAAGTGGATATGTATTTTTAAAAATCTAATTATTGAGACCTCGATAGTCAATGCAAGTGTAAAGTCCACCAACTTTTTTTGGTGCAAAGAGTACATGTGCTTTCTATGGTGATGTGCTTTCTATGGTGATGTGCTTTTCTAAATGAGGCCTTTTTCTAAGAATTTTTCCAATGTCTTTTGTAGCTCTTCAAGTTCTTTTGGTGTTAGGCAATAAATTAGTTGACTTGTTGATTTGGCTCCAAGCAATAGTTCTATTTGAAAGGAGGCACCTCAATCAAGAAGTATGCTATTATGTAGGTCGGTTGAAAAGATATCATGATTTTCATATAAGTTGCTCTGCCCGTTGTATCCCTTTGGCTATATTTTGCACCATTGAAGTAAGATTTGGAACCACCATATATACTAATTGCTCATGTTGTAGTTGCTTCTTTATAAAGGTCGTTCCTATAAGTAAGTTTTTGATTGCAGATTGTCTTTTTTCTTTACTTGATGTGGAGGTAGAAAGAGTCATATTGTATCCTCTATCTTTAAAAGAGATTGTCCTTGCTATCCAATCAACTTCCTTATTTTCCATCTCTAGCTATGGCATACCAAAGATAACATCATACCTTAGCTTTGTTACATTGAATCTCTCTTTTAAGATATAGGTGTCTATCAATCTCAAGATTTTTTTTTTACATGTCTCATTCAATATGTTCTCTCAGTCATCTGTAAGGTATATACTTTCTTCTTTTATTTCCTTGGTTTTAATTCTAAGCCGATTAGTAATTTCATTTGACATGTAATTTTTTGTAGAACCACAATCTACAAGCATTCAATATGGTTGTCCTCTGAGTAGTTCTATTAGAAGTGCCAATTGACTTTTTATATAGTTGACTAAGGCTATGGCATTTGTCTTTGAGAAACAATAGCTACATAAAATACTAGTCCTTGGCGCCTTCATTGAAGAGTTTTGTTTTTCTGCTTTCACTCATTTTTGACTTGATGAGTTTTGAGACTATGAACTCGCCTTGTCTTGCCGATAGTTGCACTTTGACATTTTGGACATCCTCCAATTTGATGGCCTCACTCCTGACAATAGAAATACAATTCTTTTTGCACCAATATTTGTTATCTTTGTAGTGTCAATATTTTTTGTAAGGCATTAATCTTTATTGATGTTGATTTTTATGCCATAATATTAGATAGTGGCATAGGACTTTGTACTATAGTTTGTGTTCTATAATTTTTAAAATCTAGAGCATTGATCCTCTCTGTAAATTGCTTCTTCAAATGTTTGTGAATCTCTTAGTTTCACCTCTTGTTGGACTCTAAATTTCAAATCTTGTAGGAATTGATCCATCATCTCTGCCTCTAAAATATTATGAATTTAGAGATATAAGGACTTGAATCGAGAGACAAAATCTTGCACTAACATAGCTTATATAAGATTTATCAAGTGATCACGTGCTATCTTTTTCACATTGATGGACCGAAATTGATTTTCAAACTCAGTTTTAAATTCTTCCCAATCACAAAATCCATCTTCAAGTCCATAACTTTGAACTCAATGTTGCCACCAAATAGTTGCCACATCTCTCAAATAATTGGCTGCATATATAATTCCTTCAATGATATTTGCTCCAAATAGTTAGAAGTATTGTCGCATATTAAAGAGCCATTGACATATATCTTCTTGTCTTGAAGTTCTAAAGTATATACTAGGCTGACTCAATTTTAATCTAGCACATGTCGACTTTCTTGTCCTCAAGGCTTCTATTTGCCCTTGCAAAGTAGTTATCTGACCTAAGAGGTGTTGTATTTGAGCCTCCATTTGAGATTGCTAAACCATATCTCTCATATTTTAATTTCTTTCCTCGACTCTACTATTATAATATCTTCTCACATTGGAATTGATTTTTTAAGAGTAACTTGTGATAGCTTCAATAGAATACTTAATGTGACTACAATAGTTGACCTTTGACTAAATGATGTCTATTGACATGCTACCAAAAATAAATACTCTAACACTTGCTTTGATACCAATGAATAAGGACTAGCTTAACTCAAAAACCTAAGATCCTTCCAATCCAAAACAACATAAGGCATCCTTACAAAATAGGATAAAACAAACTAGAACAAAACTGAATAAAATTAATTAAAATAGGACATAAAAGACAAAACTGAGCAAATAGAAATAATACAGAATAGATTTGAATAGAAAGATGTAGAATCAAACTTTACTAAGACAAAGGATCCGAAGCCATACCTTGGCTAGTCCTATTTATATCTTGTCTTACTACCTTAGATTTTCTAGAATGTTCTTAGGTGATAGATCTATCCGAAATAACTACTTTAAACACTTTTTTTAAAAGTTTCCGTGATAGGGCCCACTTAGATAACCATTCTAAGCTTTCTTCTAGAAGATTCTATGTCGAGTCTTATCTAAATAACTATCCTAAATTCTTTCTAGAATATTTTACGATGGATCTTACATGGTCCACTAATCCAACTTCAATTCTAGAAACTTCTATGGTTCTAATTATATATATAATTATCTTATCTATACCCTGTTATATTAGAACTTTCATGCATACTGCAAAAGAAGGATCATCTTTTGTTATATATGTTATATACTTTTTGAATGATAAAAAGACTATAAGTAATATTAAAAAATAGTATTAAGTTTATTAAGATATTTTCGAAAAGAAAAATACATATATCTTTTCAAAGCACCATTTGTATGATTATTCTATTACTCTTCAAGAATGATCTCAACCACCATTTAAATTAATCAATAGCCTATCGCAAAATGAATTGGCTATACTTAAAGAGTATATAGATGAAATTTTAGCTAAAAACTTCATGCGCCATTTAAAATCTAGAATAAGATCTTCTATAATATTTATAAAGAAAAAAAATCATTATAGATGTATGTAGACTAATAAGGACTTAACTAGATTATCATCAAGAATACATATCCTTTATCTGTGATTTCATGACTCTTTAATTAACTCAATTAAGCAAAGATCTATAAAATAATAGATCTATGAAGAACATACAATCTGATCTACATCAAACAAGGAGATAAATGAAAGACTACATTTCAAATTAGATATAGATATTTTGAATATAATGTCATACCTTTTGGATGCATAAATATATCTATTTTTTTTAGTATATGATGAATGATTTTTTTAAAGAATTTTTTATTGATTTTTTTGTCTAATATCTAAATGAAAACTTAATCAATTCTAAAAAGACAAAAGAATATGAACTTATGTTTGTCATTTATTACAAAAATATAGAAATGTAGGATTATATTCTAAGATAGAAAAGTTTACATTTCACACTATTCAAGTGGAATTTTTAGGATATATCATTTCAAATGATAGTTTTATGATGGATTTTAGAAAGATCCAAATTATCATAGATTAGAAGGTTTCAAAAAAAATAAGCGATTTTCAATGATTTTTAAGATTTATCAATTATTACCAAATCTCTATTACTTTTTTTTTTCAAGTTTTAGCTTTCCTTACACATTTGTCATCTAAAGATAAATTTGATTGGAGCAAAGAAGCTCAAGTATCTTCTCAAACTTTAAAGATAGCTTTTATTTTTGCATCAATCTTATATCGTATTGATTTTTTTTAGGTATTCATTATAAAAATAGACACAATAGACTTTGATATAGATATGATGTTTTTACAAATAAGAGCACATGACAAGCTCATCCCAATAGTTTTCTATTCAAAAAGTAATATAGTAGCCAAAATTAACTACAAGATCGACAGCAAAGAATTGCTTGCTATTATGGATTTATTTCAAAAATAATCTTATTATCTAGAAGGTGCTTCTAATTTAGTCACTACATATATGGATCATAAGAACTTTGGATATTTCATAGCAAAACATGTTTTAAATTGTCACCAAGTCCAATCAAACATGTCTTTATTAAAATTTGATTTTAAAAATACTTATTGATGAAAACAAAATATCACATATCATTTTTAGAAATTTTTATCTTATCCTAAAAGAAGAAAATATAATTATTAATTAATAAAGAATGATTTTTAAAAAATTGGAGTATTTTTATTTGTAAATAATGAAATCAACATTGACTATTGATTCAATCTTTCTTAAGCAAGTTCAATTAAGTATGTCCTCTAATCTTCTTGTTTATGATATTAAAAATAATTCTTTTTAATATCATTTTAATTTTAATTTTAAGTTTAAAAATAATCTATTTTATTTCAAGAGACAATTATTTGTTCTTTAAGCTTATCATGACTTTCTAGCAATAGAAGATTTTAGATACAACAAGATTTTTGACTTAATATTCACAAATATTTTATAACTTTAAATATAGAAGGTAGTCAAAGACTTTGTAAAATCATATGATGTTTGTTTATAGTCAAAAACTCCTTATCATTCATCTTATGAATTTTTTTAGTTATTATCTATTTAAAAATAATTGTAGTCTTTTATTTCTATAAATTTTATTTAAAATATTTTATCATTGATATACATATTTATCTTAATATTTACATATATGATTAAGTAGAAATAAATAAAAATAAATTTAATTCATAATATCTTTTATAAAAGCTTGTTAAAAACTTTATAAGTGCTAATTTGAGTTTATATGTAATTATAATTGATTAGTAGGTTAGAAACTTATTCAATAAGTTAATTATATATTGGTAGTTTGTAGAATAAGTTAATTATATGGCATATATATAGAAAATTTTTATTACAAGTTAAAATACATGTCTTATAAAGTTAATACATTTTAGAGGTCTATAAGACATTGCCATGTAGCTCATAGTTAAAAATATGTGTAGACGCAAGAGCGAAGCCTTCTTCACTGTTATCAATGTTTTTTTAGTATTTAGTCTTGTTTCAAGACTTTTTAATCTTTTCGTCTTTGGCAATAGCCATTCTAGTTTAATACTATATGAACTTTGAGTCATATAAGAGTATATTGATATTTTAGTTCTTTGAGGTTTATATCCTTTACAATTTGACAAGAGTTCTAACTTATTGTTCTTATCTTGTTTAAGAAGTAAGTAGATTATTCCACTTTTATTATTTTATTTTGAAGGTTTAAAATTATCTACTTTTAAAATAAACTATTCAATTTTTGAATAATTTTTTTTTCTTTAAAAAGAGCATATTATTCTTCTTTATAAAAAAATTTATTCAATAATTAGAGGTTGCAGATTTCTTTCTTTTAATTTAATATATAATTTTTTTAAGTTATTAAAATGAAAGAAAAAATCATAGATGCTACATTTATTAGAAGTAAGAATAAATTTGCAAAAGACACTTGTCAACAATCTTGGAGTAAAATTTTTATACATCATTAGTGCCAAATATGAAAATATTAATCTTATATCTATAGAAGAAGTTTAGAATCTATGACAAGAAGTTATGCTATTAAAAAAAGTAAGTAAATCAACCTCACAACCAAATCAAAGAAGTTTTGCCTCTATAAGTACAACAAGGATATAGATTAATATACTTGAGAAGTTTCATAAAACAAGATCAAAACGTCAAGGATTTCTGCAACAAGCTAAGGTCCATTTCAGATTGCATTTTTTCTAATACTCTCATGGATTTACTCAAGTTGGATTCATAGGTGTACTTCTACCAAGAAGTGCTTTTTCTTAGTTTGTACTTTTAATAAAAAAAGATTTGCGACTCTTTTATAATTTGAATTTATTCCTAGAAGTGTTAATGGCTATATTTGAAAAAAGTGATCAAGGAAGATAACAAAGACCAATCTATTATCTTTATGATAAGAATCATAGTTAACCACTATATATATTGTTAAATTCCAAAATATGACTTGCGATATGGACTGAAATGGCAAAGTCCTTATCAATCAATTTTGATAAGAATTGAAGGATAATATCAAAGATTTGTTGTTGACAATATCAAAGGCAAAATCCTTGGAATAATTTATTGCTTAAGCTATTATATGAAACAATTGATTATTTGAATCAAAAAAGCAATGCAATCACATAATTATTTGAATCTAAAGAAGCAATGTAATTATAAAATGAAGAGCATAATTGCCAAAGAAGATGATGTATCAAAAAATAAATTTTATTAGCTACAATAAGAATCTTGTGGCTAGAATCATACACAACATCTAATAAAGGTCATGTTTTTTCTTCCAATCTTTCACCTTGTTTTATAATAATGGGAGTTAAGGACCTAAAAATCATAAAGTCTTTATATTATTAGATTCAAGAGCCTCAGCTTGTTTTATAGATGAAGACTTTGTCAAAAAATAAGAAATTTTTTTAGTCAAGAAAACTAAATCCCTACATGTAGACATCATAGATGGTTATTTTTTATCTTTTCGAGATGTTATTCATGAAATTGTTCTTTTAGATGTAGTAATTAAAGATTATTGTAGCACATTAATATTTAATGTGATAAGATCTCCTTTCTATCTAGTTATTTTATAATTATAATGATTAAAAAAATATAATTCTCAAATAAATTTGATTTCTTGTAACATTGACTTTTTTTGTAGTTTAATAAAAAAAACCGTATGTCAAGTTGAAATATATAAGTTTAGTACATCCAAATCCTTATTGATAGATGTACAAGCTTTTATGCATGGTGATTTTTTTTTTTTTATCTTTTGTTGTATATGCCATGCCTATTTTTGATAGTACGAAGATATCAAGTGGTATTCCTAGCCAATATCAAGATTTTTAAGACGTTTTTTAAAACAAAAATACAAATATTCTTCAAAAATATCATCTTTATGATTTATATATTAATCTTCATAAAAGAGCTCAACCACCATTTAGACCAATGTATAGCTAATCACAAAATGATTTGCTTGCACTTAAAGAATATATTAATGAAAATTTGGCTAAGAACTTCATACACTATTCTAAATCTCCAATTGAGGCTCCTATCTAATTTATGAAGAAAAAAGATGGTTCTTTGCACATATGTATGGACTATTGAGGACTCGACAAGATCACTAATAATAATGAATATTGTCTATCTTTGATTTCATAACTTTTTGATGAACTCAATCAAGAAAAGGTCTATATAAAAATAAATCTACAAGGAGCATATGATCAAGTACGTATTAAAAGAAGAGATGAATAGAAAATTATATTTTGAATTGGAGCATGTTTTTATCAAGATTTGATTTCAAGTTCACTTATCAATCCAAAACACAACAAGGTTTATTGAATATATTTTTAGACATTCTTATCTTACATTAAAAGAAAGAGATGCATTTTTTGATGAAAAAAGGACAATTCTCTTAAAGTTGGAGTATTTTTACTTTTGACTATTGATTAAACCTTTGTCATTTTTATTATTAGAATTTTTAGAGCATTTTCATTGACTTTTGATTCAACTTTTGTCAAGTAAATTCAATCAAGTATGTTTTCTAATCTTCTTATTGATAATATCAAGAATAGTTCTTTTAAATTTTATGATACTTTCAAGTTTAAATTCAAGAACAATCTAATCTATTTTGAGGGACAATTATACATTTCAAAAGGTGAGGTATAATTATGTTTTTTTCAAGCTCATCATAATTTTGTAGCAGCTAGACATTTTAAATACAATAAGACTTTGGAGCTAATACGAAGAGATTTTTAATGGCTTCAAATATGGAAGGTAGTCAAAGACTTCTTTTTACAATCATGTAATATTTTTTTAAGATCCAAAACTCCTTGCCATTGACCTTATAGACTTCTTTAGCCATTACCTATTTCGGAAAAATCATGGACTTTTATTTCTATGGATTTTATCATGGATCTTTCTATTTCAAGTTTGTATGATTTTATATTTGTTCTAATAGATCTTTTTACCAAGATGGTATATTTTGTATTATGTACAAAATCTATCATAAATGAAAAAATATTTAAGTTTTTTTTACTAACATCTATTGTTAATACAAATTTCTTAAAGATATTATATCGAATAGAAGGACTCAATTTATATCAAGATTTAAGAGAATCCGTTTAAGATTTTAAAGGTGGATATAAAAGCTTTCTTTGATCTTTTATCCTCAATTTGATTTACAAATAGAAAGGATAAATCAAGTTTTGGAGCAATATTTAAAATGTACTATCAATTCTCATCAAGATAATTAGACAAATCTTATATCAATAGTAGAATTTGCATGCAATAATTTGATACATTCTTCCACTCAATAAACATCTTTCTTTACTAATTACTATTATCATTTACAACTTCATACTTTTAACTTTTCAAAAGTTGATAATCTTATGACAAAAGATTTGACAAATTATTTATGAGAGCTACATACAATAATGAAGGCAAAGTTAAAAGGAGCGTTGTTGTATTATGTGTTGTCTTGCTTGGAAATGTACTAGGTACACAACTGTTGAAGGTGAGGTTGTGTTTCACAAGTATCCAAGAAATCCTAATAGATTTCACTCATACGAGATGAATATAATCTGAATTTCAATTCAAAAGTGCCAAAAACAACTCTTCTTAGTATTCTTAACTATACATAAATCCCAATTATCTTATTACTTTCGTATATAAGCAATTAAGATTTTTCTTATAAGTCCCAATCCTAATCAGTGAGCTTTAATAAGCTGCAACATCTAATCTGATCGTCCACTTGATGTAAAATTTTGCATGCAATTGTCAATGTAAGTCTTCTATAAACTCAAGAATTTTTAGCCCAATCCAACTCACAAATTGTGAGAAAACCTTCAAAAGTAGCACTAATGTCACTCGGCTGTCAACTTGAAAAGTGAAGCACAAATTCTAGTAGTGATTTCTCCTTTTTCAACCATTAACTTTGACTCAAAATTAGTGTGCATCTTGATCTTTAAGTCCTTCAACACTATGCCAAATTTCACCTTTATCTAATTGATAGATCTCTAGATATCACAAAAACCCTACCCAACCTTAAATTGCCAACTTCCAAAACCCTCTTGTGCTAAAAACCAGATATCTCTAAATCACACCATTAAATTATGACAAAATTTTGTATACACTTAGTACACCCAATAATCCAAATAATGTCAAATTTTTAACCATAGATGTTATACTAATTATACAAGCTAGCCAAAATTGCTAGCCCTAATTATATTATATAAAATCCAAATCACCAATACAAACCCTAATTTTGAATAAAAATTGCTAAGTTGTCAAAAATCCTCTAAAAACAATCCTTATGCTTTTGAAAAAAAATTCAAGCTACCTCTCCAATCCTATCCTCTGATCTTCAAATAAGTCCCTATTTTGCCCTAGGCCATTGTTTTAGTTGCTAGAGATTTGATTTTAATCCTATCTCACAAATGGTCGATCCCCGGGTATCAATCTAATCTATCCTAAGGATTTTTTAGCCCAATCCTATTCTTAACTTAATTCTAGTACCAACTTTACTAATTATCTATCACTTCTAACTTGATTTTATTAATTTATGGTCTTTCTAAGGTAGTAGAAGAGTCTCTACAACTTAGAAGGTAAAATTACTAACTAATCTTCAACTTAGTAACTATTAAGATAAGAAAATAATCTAAGAGGCTTTTATAAAAGTTATATTTACATACCTCAAATTATAATTGAACTAAGATAATTAGATATTAATTAGAAATTCAATTTTGATTATAATTTCACTATGTCGTCATATTATATCATGTCATCCTTTCCTTCTTAACTTGTACATCCTTCGGCATGCGCCAAATGAACCATATGTCATTATTGGCATCACACCATCTCTTTATTTTCTTTATCAAATCCTTCATTTCTATTTTCATCATGCTCTTCAAAATAATTGTCTTCTTCAATAACATCGATATCTTCAGCATGATTCTCCATATTGATTTCTCTATCTCGTCTTTTAAAAATCTTCACTTGCTTCCCTGTAATAGGTATTTTCAATCTCGTACCGTTTAACTCCTTTAATGAATATGTGTAATTATTATAAACTGATACTACTACATATGGTCCAAACCAACATTTTGAGAACTTCCGCAAAGCACTATGTTGGTTATCCAAACTTCTATCATAAACAAGTACCCAATCACCTTCTTCAATTGCTCTAGGCTTCAATCAATGTTGCTTATCAAATCAAGTCTTATTTCCTAATCTTTCCTTTTATAACCTTTTTAATGCTAGTTCCACATCTTCTAATCTTTGTTCAAGTTTTCGAATTCTAATAGATAACAATTCCTCCCTCGTTAATCCATCTTTCCATGGTAGCATACTCCAAGTTGGTACATTTTTTTTAATTGGTATAATTAGTTTTTGACCTGTCATATATTCTATCTCTAAACTATATGTTATTTGATTAGCCCATAATGCATAAAGTAGAAGTCGAGGCCATTCTCTCACTCTTCTATTGCAAGCTTTAACTAAGGCTTTTATAATTGGTGGATGTCCACGTTCACTCTTTGCATTCTCCTCTGGATTATAAGCAATAATTAATAATAATTTGATCCCATATCTCTTAAAAAAATCACAAGCTTCATCTGCATCTAATTTTCCATGATCTGTAGTAATATTTTCCACATATCCATAGCGATAGAAAACTTCCTCAAGTAAAAACCTACAAATTTTCTCTGTGGACTTCGTTCTTAGTACCTTGCCTTCTATTTAGTTTGATAAATCTTCACGAACCAAAACTAAATATTTCATTTGCCATAATCCTATTGGCATAATAATCAAATCCATAGTCCATTTAAAATGAATAGCTAAAGGATATGTCGGATGTAATCCATCTCGATGTCATATATTTAAATACATTTGACAAGTTACATAAGATTCTACAAACAAAGTTACATCTCAATACATATTCTTCCACAAATATAGTTCCTTTATTTTAGCAAAAGTAGACTAAATTCTTCTATGTCCCGTCCATAGACTCTTATAAATCTCTTTGAGTAGTCTTTATTGATCATCTTTGGTACCTAGTGCTTGTCTTGGCATTTCAATTCCTTCCTTTGGTTTCTTCCATAAAAACCTTTCTTGAAGTAAAAATCCATGTCTTTTTTCTTATTTGATTAATTTTTTCTATGAACCAATTTTATTATTTAGTTAAGGTATTCAAATAAAGACCAATTTCTATTAATTCTCCTTTGCAAAGCTCTTCAAAAAACATCTTATCTTCCTTATTAAGATTTGATACTGAATAGAATTTTGTTCAAACATCATTAATATCTTCAACCATCTCATCTTCTCTTTCATATACTACTCAAGATAATATATGTGCTATCGGATTGTCTTTTCCTACAACATGTCTAAATTTTGGATTTAGAAATTTGATATAAGGAATCCATCTCAACATTGCAATATCTGGTGTTGTACAATTGATAATCATTTCAAGTAAAGGTAAAAAAATCTATTTCAATTACCACCATAGCTCCAATCAAATAATCCTTTTCAACTTTCATAGCTCAAACAACTCTCCATAGTTCTCTTTTCACCTATGAATATGCACATTGGAGAGTACTTAAAACTTTAGCTCCAAATTATACTACAAATCTGTGCCCATTTGAGTCATTTTAACCTACAGCCCATCCAATGGCAATCGGACTAGTATCTACAGTAAAAATCACTGGCCTATTGTACTTATAATCAACTTTTCTCAATATTGGAGGTAATGTCAATAATTTCTTCAATCTTTGCACTACTTTAACATGCTTTTTTTTCCATTTAAATTGATAGCCCTTGCATAACAGTTCATACAATGGATCAGCTATGTAAGCATAATGAAGAATCCAAATACGATAAAATACACATGCACCTAAAAACCTGCAAACCTCTGTTAAAGAACTACAATCTTCTTTCATTCTTCCAATTGCATCAACCTTAGTTGGATCTGATTTTCTTCCATAAAATCCACATAAATGTCCAACAATCACAACCACTTGTACTCCAAATATAGATTTTTTACCCGATAATATAAGATGAACTTCTCCAAGTTGAATCAATATTTTTTTACAATCTTATATATGATCAGCAACATACTTGTGACACCTCGTCTTATCTAAAGCTTCATCCTTGTCTTCTTTTTTGAACCCCTTTACAGGAACATCATCTAAAAAAGCCATAGTCTTCTCAAGAATAAAATCTCTCAATATCTTATTCATCACGTTCATCATATGCACAACTGAGTTGGTTGTGCCTTGAGGAAGAGTATATATTCTAACTAATTTAAGTAGTGTTCTCATCATTGTCATATCTCTACTTTCTTCAATAAGTTGAAATTGGTCATAGCCCAAATACAAATCACCCATTGAATAGATTGCTCTTTCTGCAAACACCTCAATAAATTCATCTATTATAAGCCCAATTCATGTATTTCTAATAGTTATCACATTCACTGGTTGCATATCTTGAATAAAATGTAATGATCCATTTTTCTTAGGCATTGTAAACCATCGACTAGAATATGGTGCAAAAAAAGGCTCCAAAATCTTCATCTTCATCTTTTCTTTTAATAATTCCACCAAGCTTAATAAATGTGCCCTTGGTAAAGAAATTGGCCTTAGATTCTAAGGTACATGTGGTACAATGAAAATAACTATAGGCGTTATAATATTTAGATCCATACATCTAATTTCATAAGATTCAAAGACAAATGATTTACCTTGTTTTGCCAACATTTCTTTGAAGCAAGTAATTTCCTCTGGCAATAAAGAACCATCACGACCAATCTTCAATTCTTCAAAAGTCTCTTTAGTAAACTTGTGACTAATATTCCTTCGATCCCTTAAGTTCTTTTCTCTTGATGCTTCTTCCATTTGTTCTTTAGAATCTTATTTCAAAGGTCTAGCAACCGGTTTAACATTCTTATCTATAGTCTTATATTTTGTCTCAATTATAACCTCCAGTAATTGAAAAGATTCAATCATATCATAAACTTTTCTTGAATGAATTGATATAACTTTATCATCATTACCTAATCTAATAGATGCAATCAATTCCAAAGGATCCTCCAGTCCATTATCTTCACAAATACCAGTAATCTTTTCATTATCTTCTAATATTCCTAATCCATATAATACTTTTTCAATAGTACTTAATTCCTTCCTTTCTTTTCTTTTTAAATCATCAATCTTCTTATACATAATGCTTCTATTTTTAAAATTCTAATAAATCCTCTATTAAAGGCACCTATATCTTGTGAGAGTACCTCTCTTTCTGTATCTCTATAATATCGCTTTATACTAGTACCCCCAAAAAATCCATGAATTCTTCAACAGCCCTTGGCAATGGATTTTCTCTCAATTTGTCTCGATTCCGCTCATGATTTGAAGGCATAGTCAACAACTGTACTACCCTCCTTCCATCCTCACTATAAATTTGTGTATAAGCTAAACCATCATCAAGTACCTTTATTTCCATTCGAGTTGCAATAATATATGGTTGCATCAAAATAAGAGGATAAGATGTTGCATCTTGAATAAAAAAAATTTTATACTATTGTAACATCACCCATCCAAATTTTCACATTTTGGCAACACTATATAACTCCTTTCATGTATTATTAGTTGTCCATATTGCCCATCCATGCTCCATATCAATTATCCACCTTTGCTTCATATAAAGATCCTTAGACATAAGCTATATCTCTGAACCATGGTCAATCAAAGCAACAACCGGCTTGTCCATATTTCCAATCTTCACTAATGCCTCTGTAGTTGCTCTAGCCCAATGTTTCTGAGTATAATGACTTGAAACTTCTCCATCTTTATTACCTTGATTGTCAAAAGGTACCTTTTGATTATAACTCTTCTCTTTACTTACTGATTGTTTATAACAATTATCAAATACATCTTCTTCACTTTTATATATGTATGCATCAATAGCATGATTCAATCCAGCTTCTTCCATTAATTGCCTCTTTTGTTTAACACTGTCAATAATGATATCATGGAATTCTTTCTTGGCAATTCTTAAAATTTCTTTTAATGTAAACTCAACCTTAGCATTGAGCACACGTTCCTCAAGCACTCCCTTTAAATTTGTTGCAGCTTCAATATCAGAGAGTAGTTTATAAGTTTTCAATTTATCTTTATCTTTCATCTCCTTTTTTTTTTCTTTCGATATTATTAAAGTATCTTTTATGGGCAATTCTTGTGAAACCACTGCACAAGCCTTATCTCCTCAAGTTTTCTTGTTAGTAGGATTTCCTTCTCTTGAATCATCAAAAAATTTTCTCCTCTTTTTTTCCATTCAAGCTTCATGTTAGCTTTTAGCAATATATGCATATACTAACAAAGCTTCTATAGGATCCTCTCAACCCATAGGACCACAAATTATTGCAATAGTTCTCAATAAAGCTTCTCGTGGCATCTTCTCTTTTTGCATTGTAGAAATGGAAGAGGACCAAAGTCTACTTGGTTGAATATTTCAAACAAAATTTTATCTGCCATCATTATCCATCTTAATTCCATAACTTGCACCTTCCATTGCTGAAATTCCATATGTTGTCAAATAATCTTTAATCAATGTTTTTATGGCTCTTTTACCAAAGTTGGTTTGGAGAAGACCATTGGTATCTTTCAATGCAACCTTCTCATCTTTTCAATAAACAATGTTTTGTTGTACCATCTCATCGAATTCACCACAATCTTTTTGAGAATGAGAATCATCATCACACAAAATACATCTTTGCATATATCCTTGTTTAAAATTAGCTTTTAAATTTATTATACAAGTTTTTTCTTCAAGCCTTGCAAGTTTGATTTGAAGATCTCACATCTCTTGTACAATCTCCTCAAGTCTCATATCTTCTTTCTTTGGTGTAGTCAATGGAAGTTGCACAATAGGCACAGTCAATCATGTAGTAGGCATTGAAGTCTTTAATACTTGTACCACTCTTTGAGTACTAAACCTATCCTTTTTCTTTTCTTTTTTGACAAGTAATCCAATAGTATCTTCAATTGCTCTCTATTTTGTTGTCAATCCTTCTTCTTCTTCTTTGTCTTAAAGAAGAACCTCCAATCTTTCTTGTAATTCTCCATTAGCAGCTTGAAGAAACAATTCAACCTTGTTTAGTTCCAATATTAACTTTTTCATTTTCGATAATCAAGAAAATTATCTTTCAAATTTTTTTAATAATTTTGTAGCTTACAAATTTTTGTTAGGTCGTTCAATCCATTCCAAGAATGATTTCTTGATAACTCGATTAGTATCCTTTCAAATATACTCACCCTTCAATGCATGTGAAAATACCTCCCATAAACTTCCAAATTGTCCCATAATAGACCTTATATGCTCTCTTATCTCTTATATCATAGCAAGCTCAAATAATTAAATCATCTTCTTTTCAAAAATACAATTCAATTCCATTTTCCACACATTACATCTTAAATATTTGAAAATATCTCTCCCATCAAATTGGTCAACCTTCTTAACTATTACTCGCAATGCTTTGGTTGCTAAGGCCTCTTTGTGATCATTGCCCTATTGCTATTGCACAAATAATGTGAATGCTTAAAACATTTTTGCACTGTTTGGATCAAAGTACATGCCTTGTTCACCAGTACAAATTCCACTTGAAGTTGCGCTTGAAGATCTGCTTGAAGCTCCATCCAAAATTCCACAATTAAGTCCAAATTCAACTTTTTTGCTTTCTTATGCCATCAATTTCAAATGAATACAAATATAATCTAATACCTTCTACTTCAAACTTTCACATCAGATTCACCACTTATGTCGTATTACGTATTGTCTTGCTTGGAATGCACTAGGCACGCAGCTGTCGAAGGTGAGGTTGTGTTTCACAAGTATCCAAGAAATCCTAATAGATTTCACCTATACGAGACGAATATAATCTGAATTTCAATTCAAAAGTCCCAAAAACAACTCTTCTTAGTATTCTTAACTATACATAAATCCCAATTACCTTGTTACTTTCATATTTAAGCAATTTAGATTTTTCTTATAAGCCCCAATCCTAATCAGTGAGCTTTAATAAGCTGCAACATCTAATCTGATCGTCCACTTGATGTAAAATTTTGCATGCAATTGTCAATGTAAGTCTTCTATAAACTCAAGAATTTTTAGCCCAATCCAACTTACAAATTGTGAGAAAACCTTCAAAAGTAGCACTAATGTCACTCGGCTGTCAACTTGAAAAGTGAAGCACAAATTCTAGTAGTGATTTCTCCTTTTTCAACCATTAACTTTGACTCAAAATTAGTGTGCAACTTGATCTTTAAGTCCTTCAACACTATGCCAAATTTCACCTTTATCTAATTGATAGATCTCTAGATATCACAAAAACCCTACCCAACCTTAAATTGCCAACTTCCAAAACCCTCTTGTGCTAAAAACCAGATATCTCTAAATCACACCATTAAATTATGACAAAATTTTGTATACACTTAGCACACCCAATAATCCAAATAATGTCAAATTTTTAACCATAGATGTTATACTAATTATACAAGCTAGCCAAAATTGCTAACCCTAATTATATTATATAAAATCCAAATCACCAATACAAACCCTAATTTTGAATAACAATTGCTAAGTTGAAGAATAACATGTCTTTTTTTAAATAAATGGCAAGATACAACGTGTTTGGTTTTACGATCTTGGAAGAAACTTATGATATTTGGTGATTTTATTAAAGGTAGGAATAATTCTCGATAGTGTTCTAAGTATTTTATTTAAAGGAAGTTACAAAGGTCTTATCAATTATCAAATAACAGGATAGTTTTTTCCTTAGTATAGGACACTATCAATGAATTAGAGGACCTATCAACCATCTTTGAAGAAAACAATTATCAAAGTATATAGCAAACATAATTTATTCCATCTTAGATTTCTTCAACATATGATGACCGCTTCTCATAGAACTCGATCTTAGAAGGAAGGATAATGTCACAAACATATATATTTACTTTAATATTTATATATATGATTAAACAGAAGTAAGTAAAAATAGATATATTTTATAATATTTTTTTATAAAATCTTCCTAAATGCTTCATAGATGCTGTTTTGACTTTATATCTGTTTGTAATTGATTAGTGGCTTAGAAATTTGATCAACAAGTTAATCATGTACTAGTAGCTTATGAAATAAGCTAAATATATGGCGTACATATAAAAAACTTGCTTTGCAAGTTAAGATATGTATTTTACAAAGTCAATATGTTTTAGAAGTCTTTTAGTACATTGCCACGTAGTTCCTAATTAAGAGTATATATGGAGGAAAGAATGAAGCCTTCTTTACTCTTGTCAATGCCTTTTTAGTCTTTAATCTTGTTTTAAGACTTTCTAGTCTTCTTGTCTTTGACAATAGCCATTTTAGTTTAATACTATACTATCTTTGAATCATATACAAATGTATTGATATTTTAGCTTTTCGAGGTTCATATCCTTAATATCTTTAAGTCTCAAATTTTTATGATTCTATATTTGTGATGGAAGATTATTTTATCAAAATGGCACATTTTATATCTTATGAAAAATCTATTATATGTGAAGAAATAGCTAAGCTTTTCTTTGATAATATTTATTGCTATCATAGATTGCTTATAGATATTATATTACATAAGATGACTCAATTTACATCAAAATTTCACATTATAAAAGTCGACATAAAATTATGTTTGGTTTTTCATCTTCAAATCAATGGACAAATAGAGTATATTAATCATGTTTTTAAATAGTATTTGAAATATACTATCAATTATCAATTAGATGATTGAACAATTCTTTTTTCATTGATAGATTTTTTTTTTAATAACATGATATATTCTTCTAATCAATAGATATCTTTCTTTGCTAGTTATGGTTATCATCTATGATTTGATGTTATTGACTTCTCAAAAGTTAATAATTTTATAGCACAAGATTTGACAAATTATTTATCTGAGTTATATACAATAATAAAGGCATAATTAAAAAAAATTAAGAATGTCAAATATCAATACAGATGCCTATTGTAAGGAGCAATATCAATTCCACATTAGCAACAAGGTATAGTTTCTTTGTTGCTATATTAAGACTATTCACTATTATGATAAGTTGGATTGTCATATACTTGAACTATTTCCTATTTGTAAACAAATCAATTCAATTGCTTATTGATTACATCCATTAGATTTGCAAAAGATTCATCTCATATTCCACATATCTCTTTTTAAACTATATTAGATAGTGAATATCTTAGAAAGAAGATAAATACCACCTCTTCCTATAGAAGTGGATAATAATGAAGAATTTGAAATAGAAGAAGTCTTAGATTCAAGATAATGCCAAAATAGGTTAAAATATATTATTTATTGGCATGGATATGCTATTAATGAATGCACATAGAAGCTTATTAAGAATCTTGCAGATGCAATAAAAAAGGTTGATGCTTTTCATCAATGTCAACTATCAAAATCAAGATAAAAAAATAATAAATTTTTATAATAAAAAAAAACAAGATTTATAGAAGATTGCATTCTAACTTCTATTTTTATTTATAATTTTGATCAATACATATATATATATATATATATATATGATATTAACGAGATTAAAAATCAACAATTAATAGATTTAAATCAAAAGCTATCATTTGTTGACTTATAAGATGAGATATTGAAATTATCATAACATTCAAGGTGACATAATAGAAATAAAGATTATCAAGAATGACATGTTCTTCTTCAAATAGATGGCAAGATACAATGCATTTGATATCATTTCTTTAGAAGAGACTTTTGATATTTGGTGATTTTATTAAAAATAAGAACAACTTTTGATGGTATTACAATTTTTTTTTTTTTTGAAAGAAGTTACAAAGGCCTCAACAACAATCAAATAATATAATAGTCTTTTTACCTTGAAATAGAACATTATTAATTGCTAAGAGGACCTATCAATTATTTTTGTAGAAAAGAAAGATCTGAGTATGTGGCAAATACAATTTATTGCACCTTAGACTTTATCAACATGTGATCATTGTTTGTAATGAAACTTGTCTTTAAAATAAAAGTTAATATCATGGATATACATATTTATTCTAATAATTATGTAAATAATATGAGTAGATAGAAATAAATTAAAGTAGATAAATTTTATAATATCTTATAAAAAAGCTTTTTAGAAGCTTTATACATGTGGCTTTGATTTTACACATATTTAAGATTGATTGATAGATTAAAAACTTAGCCAACAAATTAATTACAAGTTGCACATATTGATAGCTTGTATTATAATTTAACTATGTGGTGCACATATAAAAAAAACTTGTTTTACAATTTAAGACTTATATTTTGCAAATTAAATATGTATTAGAGGTCCTATAGAACATCGCCACATAATATTCCAATAAACAAATCCCTTACACAATTCTATGTCTTAATCATCTAAATGACAATAGTCACCTATGAATATTCCTCAGCCAAATCTGGCTTAAGTTTTAAACAAGATTTGCAATTTTTTTTCCCTCATCAAAATATGAATATAATCTATCCTGCTTCTGAAGATTGAAGTCTTCTATGTCATATGCAAAACTGAGATATATGTTTTATCATTACCTTGCACAAAAATATGGTACTGCATACGAACCTTCAGTCAACAAGATAGTCTTGGTCTTCTAAATTCACTGAAACATAATTGTAACAAGAAATGAATTCCCTACTTTTTCATGCTCATGCTTTCACTTCAGAAAGCTCAAATGAAACATCTCACCAGTTCTTAACATACATTCGCCTAGGAGAAGTTCATTTCGGGAAGCTGCAGTTGGAGGCAAGCCAAATTTCAGAATGTTAGTATCTCAAAAGAATCTGGACTTATCACTGCAATCTGGAATGCACGAGTTTCAACTTCCAAGTCATCCAGATTGCTTTTTCAGGTTCCACCTTCCGAATATTAATCTCAGGCTCTCCCTTCACCACTCACCACACAGCTCCACAATTCCATTCCGTTGCACTTGGTTAAAAAAATAGATAACGTCCCATCTCTCTCTGCAAGCACCAGAAAACAAAAACAAAACAAACCAAAACAAAACAGCAATAACGCCTGATTAAAGCCTGATTGAATAAGAACATAATGCTTCTAGTTCCTCACGCACGTTTGTGTCATGTAGTCGTGCCTTCTTTATATTTGAGACAAACATCAAGTGCACTTAACCAATATACCTAAAAGGAATCATTCACAGGAGGCCAGGTGAGTTTCAACTTGTTACCTAAGCTCCAAAAGCAGCCGTCAGACTTCACCAAATTATAGAACTCTCCCTGCACGAGATGATTACTTGCTGAGTGAATCTCAAACCGAACTCACACTGCATCAGAGCATTACTCTGCACGCCGGTAAAGGGAGAGTGTTCTGCAGATAGGAATACAATGTTGAGCGCCGATCGACTTGAAATACACAGAAGGAGCACTCCAAAGCACGACGACTCACCTCTAAAGCGAGCTTCTGGCTCTTGATCCCCGATTTCAACGTCTTTGTCTTTATTTCACATAACACTGATTTTGCTTTCGTGCCTGAAGGCAGAGGTATGTGCACTGAAACTTCCGAGAGAGTTTGCGTCCAAGAGTATTTCTCGTGATCATGTCCGTCCCCTAAATTGGGTTCTGCGAAAGGAAGTTCGAACATCAACCAAACTACAACAATGTGGTATTCTCGTCACATTCGTTGTATTCAATAAGGACTGAAAACAATCTTCAGAAACAAATTGAAGCGAAAGATTGACTTACGCAAACCCACCCCCTCGGACTCGTCAATAATGCTATCATCGGCCGGGCTATTCGTTTCTTGCTTCAGCATTAACGAAGAAATCGGGCTACCCTTGTGAAGTTCTGAAGTTGGCGGTTTGAATTCTTTGATCGGAGTCTTCGTGCCCTCGAACTCGGCAACTTTCGCTGACACAACGCCTCCCACCTCGCCTGCGCTACTCCCCAATTTCACCAATGTCATAATTTCAGCCATCTTGTGTTCCACCCCAGATTCATTCCCAAATTCGGTTACTCTAAAAAGGAAATTGATGACAGACGTTACGAGCTCCAGGGGCTGCAGTTTAAGTTCCTCGGGCAAGGCGATGAGGACAGGGTCGTGTTGGGGAAGTTTGTCATCGGCTGGGGGAGGGAATGAGAATGGGGAATAGGATTGTGGCTGCGCAAGATTGCCTGCTGCGGGTCTAGTCGGAGCTGCTTGAGCGGTTTCAATTGGTTCATCAGGTAGGCTCTCTGCTGGAGTGATGCTCGCATGCACAGGCTCCTCTTCATTCTCTGCATGCATAGTCATCCCAAAATTCTGTGTACGAAATAACAACTTTTGCACAGGCTTGACCTCAGATTTCAGTTTCAGAACTGCAGCAATTGAAATACGCTTCCATGCATTGCGTCACAATTCCAGCTCCACCCAATCGGATACACATGGAGTGAATATGACAGCAGAGCACGGATATGATACGTCGCATTCACTTGTTACAAATTCATCGCAGACAGAAGCATTTCAGCAGACTACACATTCTTCCACCCAGTTGATTATCACCCCCTCCGAGTTGAATCAGGAGGTTTTTACACAAGCAGAATTTCAAGCTATTACGTGTTGCGCCTGATAGATATTGATCGTTCAGTGAGATGTAAAAGATCTTAAAGAGTTCAGAAAAATGGCGTGAATGCTGTCAAGCAATCTAAAACTGTACATAGGGCAGGTCAACCAAGCTCCCGCCTGTAAAAGGTCCTGGGCACAGCCGATGAGGGCAATACTAGGGGGAAAATTACTCATCACAGTATCTCAGCAAAGAAATATGCGACCTACTCTTTGAGATACAAACCTCAATTCCTGGGAAATCAATCAAGCAGCTGAAGCTTAATGGCATTTAAGCTGGCAACAAGGATTGATAAGTATGGTGTTTTAGGGATGAACCACAAACATCATATTTCACTCTAAGTGTACAATACCTATCGTCCTGACCACTATCCCACTCCCTACTTAGGCAGACTCTTCTTTACTCTTCTTCTTTTTCTTTTTCTTCTTCTCCAAACCGTTCGCTGCCTCAACTGCGGTCTCTGCTACGGCCTCAGCTTCAGCTTTCCTCTTCTTCTTCCCCGACTTTGTAAGCTCGGGAGTGACTGCGACAGCCACTGCGACAGTGGCCTCTGGAGTTGAGATGACAGCGCCCTTGGATTTTTTCTTTTTAGGAGTAGCATCCGTGATTTCAGCAGCTGGCTCGGCAGCAGTGGCGTCCTCTGCAGCGTCCTTAGATTTCTTCTTTTTCTTCTTCTCAGGAGAAGCATCTGTAGAGGGAATGGCTTCTACAGTGGGAGCAGCATCCATGGTTACATCCGCAGAAGTGTTGTAAACCTTACCAGCAGACAGTAACCCTGGTGTTCCAGACTTTCGATCCTTGTCATAAACCTGAATGTTGGGCTTTCCCTTGGATCCGGGTGTACTTATACTTTTACCCAGAGCTCTACCTTCAAGTTGTCTCAACCTTGCTTCAACCTGTCAAGAACAGGCACATAAGATAATTATATATATAATGGATAGAAAAGTGCAGAAAGAGGGTTCCTACTCCGAGGAAAAAGCAAAAAATATGGGGCAATAAATAAAAAATGCAACCGGAGTGAAACAGCTTGGGAATACAACAAGAGAACGTGAAAAACATACCTTAGCACGACTCTCGATACCGATGCTGGCTTCAGTAGTATCCCCCAGGGCATCCATACGGATCGATAAAGCTGATTTAGCAGCAAGCACTCGAGAAATTTTACCCTTAAATTTGGGTGCAGCTTGCCCAATCAATGAGGCGTGATAAATAAGTCCGTACTTGGGAGTCTCATGCTTCGTTTTCAAGGCTCTAAAAAGTGCCTGCAGAACAGAGAGATTCTGTAAGCCAAGTGGCACAGCACGGAAATGATAATTCTCAAGATGTATAAAAGGCACCTTGTATGATAACTGTCGAAGTAATGTGATATAATAGTTTCCAGTAATAAACCAAAAAATGATGCTTAATGCAGACACGGGCATAAAACTGATCAAAAACCAACATACATTAAATCGAGAAAACGCAGAAATGGGAGCTTTACCTTCTCAGCACCCAAAATTTGAACAGTACTTGCTGGGTGTTTAGCCAGATTTACGAGACTTCCGGCGTGAGCAATAAGTCGTGCACCGACCAACTCTCCTACCATGACTGTAAGATTGGGTGCAATAGCATTCATACGACTCCTCAGATAATCGAAGAGCTGGCCTCGGTACTCAGAGAGAGCAATAACCTGGTCGCACAAGGACTTGATGTTCAACATATCATGCTCGCTGACTTCTGTGCCCATAGAGATAACAGCAGCTTCTTTCATTTCAGACTCAACCTCCTCTTGCAATATCTGTCAACACAACAAGTCGGGTCAACACGAGAAAAAATAAAAACCTATTTACAGGGCAGCTGTAATACACAGACGCAAGTGACAATAATACAGCGATGTATCTACATAAAAATAGTCTACGAAAGGGATTCTTCGTAATAAACATCGGCAAATAGACATTTTCAACACAGAATATACGGTACAGCTGCGGCAAGTTTCTGGCGATAGGCAGACCGATTCGGGTGGTATACTTCGGAGCTCTTCTTCCATTCGCTCGTGATGAACACTTACCCCAGAGAAGTCCAGGTCTGCGGCATTGGTCCGGCTGCCCATCAACTTCACCGACTTGGCATACTGGACATTGTCCTGGACAATCTTTGCGAGCTCGGGAAAGTGCCATCCATACCATTCACGTACTCTCATTGCGTAGGTGTTCAACTCTTTGTCCAAATCGTCCAGAAGACCAATAGCTTGCACAATCATGGTGTCCACCTTATCAGGACTAAATTTAAGTTTGTACCTAGACAAACTGTGAGACAGTCCGAGACTCATGGGTGCCATATCATGACCAGCAAGACCAGAAATAAGTTCGGACAATTGAGACCTCAGACCCCTCATTAGCTCTGCTACAGCTGCATTGTTCACACAGTTTATTTCCTGCATGCACACATATTTCAACGTTAGATAAGTAGTTTTCTTCCCCAGGGTAGTGTTTCCAAGAGTCAAGAGTCCTGCGAGTTCGAATCCACAGAGCAATGAAAGAGCTACAACGTTAACAGGAAATGACTCACGAGCTTGTCACTGATGGCCTTCCCGAGCTTGGAATCCGCGATTGCCAAAGTCTCTCCTTGACATTGTTTCTTGAGAAACTTGCGAAGACCCTTCGGCAGCTTGCTGTCAACGAGGTGAGACGCCGCGTTGAGCGCATCAGTCGTATTCTCGAATTTGTCAAAGGCTTTCAGTTTGACCATCTGGGCAACCCACCAGCAACCTATTAGGTTGAAATGTACACGATAAACCCCAACCGACCCGCGCTGAATTGAGGAGACTAGTCCCAGGTACGAAGAATTACAACCATAAACTATCCGCAGCTGAAGCTTCAGGCATTACTATACAGATAAACAGGGATGTAGTGGCATACCTTGCGAGCAGCATCCGCAGTCTCGAACTCCTTGTAAAGTTCCTGAAAACAAACAGAAGAAGGAAAATACAAAAAAATAAACAGAGGTCCATAACCAGAAGCTGAACTTGACCATCGCACGATGAAGCATGGATCTCACCTCCAGCCCATCTCCAAAACCCTTCTAAAGGACAGGAGACTTACCTCGGAGGCATCGAGCTTCCCCTCATTCAAAACTTTGAAGAGGGCGAACCCGGCAGGCGTCTCAAAGAGAGCCAACATTGTGAATCAGAAAAGGCTTTCTCGTCACCCCCACTCAGTGCGACAACCAAACCCAACAACCCACTTCTGAAAAAGCGGGGTTGCGCTGATAAATAAAAAAATGCGATGAGGAATTCTCCTGTTCTTCTTCCTAGTGGGGGTTCCAAGGGCCGACGTAAATCAAAGCATGAGAAAAGAGAGCATGCAATCGCACGCTCGGTCGCCGCTACACAACAATACCGCAACAATGGTTGCGGCGGAATGAGAGCCCAAACCCTGGCTCCGCCTAAAACCCCCAGGGTTTGAACGAATGTCTCTATGCATTGGATGAATTATGGGTGCTCGTTAGGGCTTCCTTCGTTGGCGCCTTTGTTTCTCCGTTTAGGGCGCGTTTGTTTCCCGCAGCATCACATTGTTGTTTACATACACATACATATATTTCTGTGCGTGTTTGAGTGTATAAATATATATATATATATATACCTAGGCGTATTTTATATTTTATATTTATGTAAAAAAATACACTTTTGTAGTGTTCATTTGTGACATGGCATTTTATAATTATTACTTTTAATTTTACATCAAGTTTAGATGTTCTGTGCTAAAAGAATTGTATACTTGCATCAGACTAGTTAATTGTCATAAATTGATTTCTATTCATTTTCATCATGAAATGTTTTGCATTTAAAATATATTTTATATATTAATTTTTTGATATCATTTAATTAAAGATGTATTTATTTATGTATTTTATTTTAAAAAAAATGTATATAATTAGAAATGATATGGTGTTATTGTGATGGCATATGTTGAATCATTATGTCCCAAAAAATTAAAATGAGTCATCTCTATACATATATTAAAATTTTATAAAAAATCATGTGTATATATATATAATTTTATTTTGACTAATATTTAAAATCATAACTTCATGTATTCTATATTTTATATGCATTTTCTAGTTTTATTTTTGAGTAGATTATATAAAGATGATTACTTTGGCTTGTGTAAATTAATAATTATTATATCACCTTTAGATAAATAAATGAATTGTAGAAGATGCCAACTCCTCATTAATAATATTATTATGAAGATATTAGGACATTTAAAGGTAATATTGGGTATTTTTTGTTCTAATTATATTTGTTAATCCAGAAAACAAATTTAAATAGAATAAACGATTTATTTTGTAATTGCTACTATAATACAAACTAACTACACTCTAGAAGATTTTCAAGAATAATATCAAATCTATCATCATACAAATGATTTGTCTCAATAATAAATATAAATAATAGTTTTTTTAATTTTAAAAAGATGTAATCTCAATTAGAACATTAAAGTCCTAAATTGATTAATTATCTTATTTAATAAAAAATAAATCTACATTTATTTAATAGCTAGTAATAAAATAAATTTCTTATAAAAATACCTACTTTTAATACTGTCATCAACTTACATTTTATTATCTTTTAGCAACTCCATAATTATTCTTAACTATTTCAAAAGTGACGATGTAAAATCAAATCATTATATTTTAATTTTTGAATTTTAAGTTTTAAATTTAATTTTCTTATCTACATCATTTATTGTTAGATTTTTTATAAAATTTTAAAAATTTCCAAGCATATTCTTTATTAAAGTTGTAAAAAATAATTGTTTTTAAATTTATCCAAATATAAAAGAATTCCAATTATAAATAATGAAAAGTTTGAACATCTTTTATGCCATTAATTTTCTAAAATTGACTAATATTAACTTGTAAAAACAAATTCTTCTAAAAAATATCTTTTTTCTATTATTGTAATATCAGGAAGACTAAAAAATTGATTGGTTTCATTAAGGTATATATTTTTAGAATTGTATAGGTATTTTTATCTACATATTTTTCTTTCTACTTCTATTTGAAATAAATATTTACACATATATGTACATATAATTTAAAATACTACTTATTCATAATTTTCTTTTTAAGGATATATATGTATATATACACACATAAACATACACATGTAATGATATATTAATGTTGGTATTTTTAAGTAAAAATTAAATTAAACAAAATAAAGAAAATATTGACAAGCATAAAGTATATTTATCTTATATTTTGGTAAATGGTTACTATTCATCCACCAAAGAATCTTTTTGCTTGTATCTCTAATCATCTTGCCTAATATAATATAAATTAGATATATTATTATTTTTCACACAAACTTAATATCCAACCAACATCAAATATTGTATATTTATTATCTAAAATCACATAATCTAAAACTAATAAGTAGTGCTTGATTATAACAAAACTATATTGGTAATAAAAATTTAATATATATATATATATATAATATTTTTTATAAAAATAAAATTATCTAGACTGTCTTATATATACATGTAAATTTTAATACATGTAGTAAAGTATTTATATAATTTAAATACGTTAGAATTTGATAACAAAACATGGTTTTATTCAAAAATAAGAGAACAAATTGTATTCTATTAAAGTTTGTATATTTCATAAAAATGAATAGAATTAGAATAAAATATTTTGAAATAAAATAATAGCTTATATTATAATTCTAAAAATACGGTTTTTAAATTCTGTATTAAAGTAGTCTCTGTAAGAATAAATATATTTTTATTAATAATAGCATAAATATGTACAAAATATTTTTTAAAATTATATATTATTTAAAATAAATACCTAAATTAAATAATAAATAATAAATAAATTGAAATTTAACTTATCTAAATTATTGAAAAAAATAGAGATGCAGTATTTAAAAAAACTTCCAAATAATTCAACATATGATGTTTCAACTATATATATATATATATATATATATATATATAAATCAATTATATTTTTGTTTTATAATTTAAGGTGAAATATTATTTTCATATAATATTATTTTATATTGAGTAGATTTTTGTATACATCAAAATTATATTTAAAAATTATATTAAAATAAAATGTGTAATAGATAGTATTAGTTTAATTTTTAAATTTTATATCATTATAATTTTAAAATAAAATAATAGTATTTTTTACTTTTAAGAAAGAATTTTTATTTTTTAATTAAAGACCATTTGAATTGTTAATATATTCAATAAATTTATGCATTATCAAAGATATCAGTCTAAACAAAATTTGAAAGAAAATATATTTGTATATTATCAAAAAAAGAATATACGAAGGACAAAAGATATGGATGTAAGATAGAAGATTATATGAATGATTGTTGTTCAATTCAAAGAAACTAAAGAGTCTTGAATCAGGTCTTAAATATAAAAATAAAAAAAGTGTTCATAAGACTACTAATAACCTCATTCTTATCTTCATTTTTATTTCTTATCAAGGTCTTATGGAAGCTTTCTGTAGATCACAAGACTTGTAGCTTAAGCATCAAGTTGTAAATTGCATCTATTGATGCTTTTTGAAATTAAGAAGTTTATGCCATAAGTTCAATAGTCATGTGGTATATATATAGAAATATAAAGATGTAGCTCATATTTAAGAAACTTCTTTAATTTTTTTAAAAAAAAATATTGTATATCTTACCTATTCTATCTACTTCATTTATTCCTACTTGTCTATTTGGATAATTATTATTTGGATAATATAGGAATTTTTTTAATTACTTACTTCACCTCCTCTTTTTTAAAAAATAGATCATTAAGAGGTCTAAGATTTGTCAAATAATATTAGCAACAAATATTAATCTTGAATCTTTGTAAAGTTGATTGATAGGTTTGTTTAGTCATTAATAATATTTTATACAATGGCACTAAAACCACCATGTTATTTGATTATTAATGAGTTTTCATAATTATCTTCAAACAAGACATTTTGTATGCAATCAATTAAACCGTCTAGTTCCAATACTATAATTAAGCATACAGAGTCTCTTTAAATATTGTGATATCAAACATATGGCATTTTGTTATGTATTTAAGGTAATTCATGTCTCTTTTGAAGATCTTCATTGCAATTGTAATATTATTTGTATTAAAATAATATAATTGTATCACTTGAATTTTTTTAAATAATAACTTTTAAGTTGAATTAATTGATTATTGATTACACATGTTTCAAAGAAGTTTTATAAATTGATCTTTAAACTAATTTTTCTTTAATTTTTTACCATCTTATTCTTGATAATTAATCTTTGATTTTGATGGATGTTGTTGATAAGAAATAGTAAGAATTTTTAATACATTTGCAAGAATCTTAAATGGCTCTTATGTACATTCACTAATATCATATTTTTTTCTAATATTCAAGATATTTCAATTGATTTTTTTAATTTTCATTATAAAACTTCTTCCACGTTAAATTCTTTGTTTTTATCTATTTTAATAAGTAGTGATAGTAATTACTTTCTACTTGACAAGTTAATGGTAGTATAATACTCAATAAAAAATACATGCATTATTATATAAGCTTTTATTAATTTTTGTAATTGCCATCAACATACAATTAGATTAATTTTTTTTTGGATAATAAATAGACAAAGTCTTTTATAATCTAACTTCTCATAAGATTGATTAATCTTTGTATTATGATAGAATAACCATATTTTATTACCAACTTCAATTAATTATTTTTAAAACATTTGCATTAGTTTTTTATTATTTTAAAGCACCTTTTAGTTGTATATTTATTATTATATAAAGCTCTATTATTTTAATTTCCAAATCTCTTGTTATTAAATATTTATTTTTTAAAAAAATAAAATTAATAATATATTAATAATAATCATAATTAAAACAAATATAGTTCTTTGAATAAAATAGGTGATTGTATTATTATATAGATATTTTCTTAATATCAATAGCATTATTTGATAGTCTTATTCATAGTTAATAATAAATTCTAAATATTACTCTAATACTTGATGTACATCAAGCATTATATAAAAACCAACCAAATTGGGATTTGGATTTTTACATAATGCTTAATGTATCTAGTTTTTGTCTCAATACCATCATATGACAATATAACTTAAAAAAAATGTCATATATATATATATATATATACAGTTTAAAATAAGTAGATGAATAAAGTAGAAAAAAATACACAACTACAAAAAAAGAGGCACTAGCCCTAATCAATACTTATAAGAAATGCATCTTATTATCTTATTTGAATATTACATGGTATTTTATATTAATGATGTCTCTTTTGAATATCTTGTAAATAAACTCAATTTTTTTAAACAAATAGCAGGATAAACATTACTTCTATCAGAATTCAATCATGCAATAGATTTTAAAGGATGGAATTCAAATTCAAATCCAATATTGATTATCCATCTTAACTAAAAAGAGAAGAACAAAAGAAAAATATCTTCACTAAATTTCTATTAACCATTCATTCAAATTATATTAATTTATTCTTTTGAGAAGCAAGAAGTTAATTTTATTAAATCAATCAACACTAGTAGTTGTACCAAAAAAATATATATTATCTTAGTTACAAATTCTAGCACCAAATGAGTAGAGGCAAGTGTAATAAAAATAAAAATAATGCAACAATAATAGCTTTACTTTTCTACAAAAAGATTAAGCTTAAGTTTTAATATTTTTGAGAAATTGTTGGTGATAAGGATTTTCAATTCTTAAGTAGTATCATAATCATCCTTTCGAATAATCATTTAATTAAATACCATAAGAATACCTTCTACATCCTCAAAGTGAACAAGCTTATCAAACTCTACAATCAAATTGTAGAAAGAAAATTGATAAAAAAGACAATAATTCACAAACAAGATTATGATCAAAAATTAAACTTGACAACATACTTTCACAATACAATTCATAAAGTAACTTTATATCATATCTAGTATCAAGAAAATAAAGCATAAACATGAAATTCCTTAATTCGTTCTTAGATTATTAAAAAAGAATAGAAAATTATTCAAAGATGGTATAATATTAAATTAAAATGGCTATTTCTAAAGATAAATAAAGTAGTAACATTTGAAACAAGACTAAGGACAACAAAGATGTTGATAAGAGTAAAAAAAGCTTCATTCGTACTTCCATATATAATATTTAATTAAAAGATATGTGACAATGTTTTTATAGGACCTCAAACATATGTTTAACTTATAAGATAAGTTTCATCTATGTGTGCCACATTGCCAACTTGTGCTACAAGTTACCAACATGTGTGGTAGATATGAAATTTTGGCCAAGAATCTAACCTAATAATCAGTTATAAACATGTTTAAAGTCAAATATGCATCTGTAAAGCTTCTATAAAGCTTATCCATAAGATATTATCAAATCTACCTTCATTTATGTTTTACTTAATACTTCTTATCTAAGTAATAATGTATGTCTATGATATTACTTACTTCCAAGTCTATGATTAAGAAACATTACAAGGCATTGAATTAAAGATTAAAACTTATATGATATTTGTAGATATATAAAGAATAAAAAAAATCAATTAGAAGATTAGAAGCTATTTTTATAAATTAAATAATTGAAGAGAATTAAAATTTATTTAAAGATATTAAGCATACAATTTATTAAAAGAAGAACCCAGGCTAAATTGAGTGTTATTTTGGCTCAATAAAATATTAGCTTGGACTATTGAATTGGATTCTAGATGGTCAAACAAAAAAGATTAACTTGCAACATATAAAATTAGAATATTTAGTCATTTTTTGGTTATTAAAAAAACTAGCAAGAATTAACATATAATCAACTCAAAAGAAGTAGGTGTAGAATAAGACAAGAATATGGGCACTAATTTGGCAATTAGATAGATCAAGTTAACTTAAGATACTCTAATGTCTTTGTTTGTTTTTTTTGTAAATTACATTGTCTATGATTTTGTCATGTTTTTTTTTTTTTTTTCTTTGACTTAGGTGGCAATATACATTGATTGTCTATTTAGAAGGCACCTAGTATAAGAAGCTATTTGATGGATGGATAGAATGTGAAGCATACTTTATTTCTTTTTGAATAATTTATTACTTAGTGGCAATTACTAAATTTGTTTATTTAGTTTCTTATGCAATTAGTACAAGCAAGAATAAAGGATTTAATTTGAAAAAATAAATAAGAAAAATATGTTCTTTATCATGTACACATATCTTTTGAAAAATAAAGAAAATTATTGATTTCTGAAGAGCAAAACAATGACTTAAAAACTAAAATATATATATTTTTTAATTTATACATTTAAAAAGTGATATTGATTTAGCTTGATGTTTAATATGAAATACCATCAAATATTTGATATCCTATTTTTCATATTATATTCTAATTATACAAAAATTATTATTTAGATATAAACAATAGTCTTAACTATAGCAATCACTAGCACATGCACTTTAAAGCAAGCAAAATTATTATTCAATATCATTCAACAATCAGCCTTGACAATATGTAAGAGCCAAAAGTCATCAATATTTATTTTTTTTATCTCTTATACAAGCTTCAAAGATTACAAATCTTTGTAGTAAATATGGAATACATCCACTAAAAACTATTGTGGCATTTCAAATAAACAAAATTTTATAATAAAAAAACCAAGTTAAATTTAATAGAAAAAGAAGATAGAACTTAAGCAACTAATAAGAAAGTTAACACCAATATTAAAGAGAGCACAAGAGGAGCTTAGGCCTTAATCAAGTCTAAGAAGGAATAATTTTTTTCTTCCCTAATTTTAATAAAGGTAGCACTTACTGAATATTTTAACACAATCTAACTTATTTTGGATTGTTTATGATGCCTAAGCATTGTTTATGAGCCAATATCATTCTTAAGCATTGGCTAAAGTAACCTATTTAGAAGTGAAGGACTTTAAAAAAGAATAAAGAAAGATCTATAAAAAAAACTCACTTAAGAAATCTTTGAGTCAATATCTAAGTTGCTTTAGCCAATGCTTAGGTATTATATATAAAAAAAACTTATTAAAAGTTTTTGAGTCAATAAAAAATTAATAATTAAAGCCCAAATTAGGGACCAAATTATAGGCCAATATAAAATTATCTTTATAACAAGAATGTTTTAAATAATTACCAATTTTATTAGACATATAGTCAAAATACAAGACATCTTGCAAGAATTAGTAAAAAAAAAGTAGTGAGAGCTATTCTTCCAATCATTTAAATAGTTAGAGATTGAAAAGCAAAAAGATCCATTGTGCTTGTGAAAGATACAATTCTATGACCAAGCTGAAGACAACTTAAGCAAGTAGATAAGTATAAAAACAAATGTAGAGACAAATGATGAGGAAAACATTAAGGTCTCTACTCCAACTATTGACAATGACTTGACACTCTTTAAAATTATTCTTGTTTAGAAAAATTGATCCAAGAAGATCTAAAAGATGAAAAGCTTCATCTTTATTAAAGTTTCTACTTTCAATCCTATTAATGAAAAGAATATCAAAATTATAATTTAAATAACAATCTAACTTAAGCATATTAAAATAAGAGACAACCTATTAGAATTGTAAAAAATTACTTTAAACATAATAAGTATTCACAAAAGAATTAATACATAGTAGTTGAACTAGATCCAAAGTAGTGTAAGTTAAGAATTAGAGTTATTATTCTTAAATAATTCAATTATAAAATATTGATAGTATTTTATTTATAAAAAAAGAAAAAAAATTAAGTAGTAACAAGTAGACTATGATTAGTCTTAGGATAAATATTAAGATGTGATACTTCAATAAAATAAGCATCTAGAGTGAATGTATGTAGGCTTTTTGTACATGCATACATTTCCTTCATCCATGTGAATAAATATGGCACCCATTGTATTCTATTTTCTTATTAATCAAAGTCTTCTTAGCCATTGTGTAAAATTTAATGATCTTTTAAATGACTTGGTGTATTTTTGAGAAATAAAAGAGGGAATATATATGAATCTTATTAAATCAATTGTATCATAGATACAAATCAAGAATGTAATATTAAATGAAGTATTAATATACAAGTAACAAGGAAGTAGTGAACATAAGTTTTTTTTATGGTATTGATAAGAATAAGTATTAACTTGGAATTTTGCTAATTAATAATGTATCGTGAAATAGTAATTGTGATATAATAACACATCTAAGATATAAATGCTTCTTTGGGTACAATATTTCTTTGCTATACTATTAAATTTTGAAGTACTTTAGAAACAATAAACCATATTTTATTTATTTTTCATTCATCCAAATACAAAACATTACAATGTCTTTCTTAGCCACAACTTCTAAAAATGTAACAAACAAGATTGTTGGATTGACTCCCAATTAAACGCCCAATTTTTAAAGAAGTGTGTAATAGAAAGAAATATGTTTCTTCATTGATTCTTATAATGCCTAAAATATTTCCCAAGCACTACTTCTATCCTAACTTTGCAATGGTATTATAACCAGTAGTATTTCTATATTATCTTCTTATTATATCATCATCCTTTTTTATTGTAATATTTGTTGAAGATTGCTAATGTCATCCAATGCATTGACAATAAGCTCCTTTAAGCTTTAACAAAGTCTAATATCTTATAGTTAAGAAGTGGTCTTTGATTAGAACACATATTTAATCAAAGGTTGCATATATTTGAAGAAGAGGTGAATTGCTGAACTTTTACTCTCAATTATTCAATTTGATTTTATATATATATATATATATATATTTCACAAAGAACAAATGTAAAAGAGAGATTAAAAATAACTTTCTCAAAGATTTAAATGATAAAAAAGATGATAATATAATAACATGAATTAAAGTGGTGGTAGGAAAGATTGCTTAGATTGTGCTCAATTTTGTCATTGCTTTTGAAGGTTTTTAGAAGAAATATAAAAGAGCTATTAAAGTTTCTTTTAAAGTAGATAGCAATACTCAGCTATTTTATTGTACTAAATCAAATGCAAGAATTTTGGTTTTTTGTTGAAGGTTCTAAGATAAATGATATGGAAGCTATTTGAATCTCAATGTAAGAAAGAAGCTTAATTGATGGATATCAATGATAAATCTAAAGATTAAAGCATCGAATAATTAGAAAGCATTTGGATATAAAAGAAAAATTTGTCTTTATTTTTGAAAGAGCCATAATAAGAGATAGCAAATCATTCAAACGATAAAAAATAAGAAGAATTGATAATTAAATTCTTCAAGCTTGTGTTAAGTATTGAAAATTTTAGTATGTTTTAGAAGGTACTAAGCCAAGAAAATTAGATTCTAAATATGTATTAAGGAAGTAAGAAGTAATGTTGATGTACATCCTAAGTCAATATTTATACAAACAAAATTCCAAATAGTTAATGATTAAACTACCAAAGACCTTGAGCTTTTATTTTAAATATATTTTAAGTGTAATTTTAAATTTTTTATTTAAAATAATAATATTATTATAGTGTTGAAGTTGAATTTAAATACTTTGTAAAATAAGTTTTTAAAAAATAGAATAATCTCTCTATCTTTTGTAAATCTATATAAATTTTAAAGAAAATATAATATTTATAAAGAAATTTATAAAACAAAATTCAAAAATAAAAAGATTATAAGGCTTAATAAAAAATAATATTTAGATATTAATTTGCCTACTACTACAACCTAAGGCTTAATTGACTTAGATGAGGATTTTTTGCACTCACTTCTTTGAATAAAATAGAAATAAAGTCAAATATTTAAACTAATAGGTATGTAAATCAGTCAATAAGAAAGATTTTAGATACCAAATCTAATATCAATAAGATAGAATTTGAAAGAAGTAGAAATTTGGTAGATTATATATTGACATTGGATTTTATATGTGTATGTTTAAAAGTACTATAAAAAAGAAATTAAAATCTTATAAAAAAAATATAGAATAAAAAATATATATATGATTTTTTTTTCTTTTGAATTGAAAATTTGTATCATTGATTATCACAAGAAAAAATAATTTATCATTATTTGGTATTTTTTTATCACTAATTTGATATCATGGTGGAATGTTTTACAATATACTTTGATATGTGCAACTAAATTGAAAAAACAACCAATAAGCCATTTTAAAAGCTTACTAAGATGAATATGGATCTATATCTTAATTTAAGAAATTATGAGAAGAATTAGTTTGAAGCCATATATGGTATTGTATTGTGGCATGGCTATTAGATAAAAGAAAAAAATGGATTATATTATAGAAGAACTTATTTTTAAATTACAGTAAAAAATTACTTTAGAAACAAATGTATACGTTATAAAGATATTAAAATAATTTATACTAATGATTTTTTTATTGAAAATAAATTCTTATTAATTTCAAGATCATAAATAAGATAAAACAAAAAAAATTAATAAAAAAATTATTATAAGCATCTTTAGGTAAAATTAAAGAGTCCCTTTCAACAATATTTGCCTTAAATTGATATCTAGAGAAGACAAGTTACAAAAAAGGATGAAATTAGATCCTAAAGTACAAAACCATATACCTACAAGAAATATGGATTTCATTTTTTGATCAAAGAAGAAGATTTAAGTGCAAACTTCATATAGTTTCTTAACATATTGATTTTAAAGAATTTGAGATTAAAATGACTTTGTAAAAACTTTACAAAGTGATAGAGTGATTCTATTTTTTGTGACATAAAATTGAAATTACGTTTTGATGAATTGAACGAATTTTGTAGCAAATATACATACATATATATATATATATATATATATATATATATATATATATATATATATATATATAATAATTTTTTTGTATTAGTGAAAAATATTGTATTAAATAATTTTTTTATATTAATCTTAATTAAAAAATTAAATCAAAAGTAATTAAGATTCAATTAAATTAAGGTGTCAAATATTGGATTTTAAAGATTAGTAAGGGTTTATATAATTTTGAGTAATTTCTTATTTGGATTAATTTTTTTTTTTATTTTCTTTGTTTTTTTTAATGATTGACTTGGCTTTTAACATTCTTTTGAATTTTGAAAGAAAATGAATGGTTTAAGAAAATTTACTAAGTTGAAAGATTTATATTACGTTTGGAAAAGAAAAAAAAAACAAAATCTAAGCCGTTTAGAAGTCATTTTTCCTAATTTATATGTTGGATTCTCTTCAAACTTTGTATGCTTATTTTTAACTAATAAATCAAGATCTGTGATATATTTTAATCAAGATTGATGGTAATAGTGATTATTATTAAAGTTTAAAACCTAATGTAGAGCTTATTTGAAATTTGGGTTAGACATTTTAGGATTTATTTGAGATTTGATAAGAATTCTAAAGATTTTTTTAGGCTTTGATTAGAATTTAATTAAAATTTAATTAAAATTATATTAAAATTATATTAAAATTATATTAAAATTTAATTAATTTTCTAATATGATTTAATTAGGATTAAATTCAGATTTGATTAGAATTTTTTAGGATTTTTTAAAGACTCTTGTGATTTTTTTACATGTTTTTAAAGAATTGTTTAAGATTTATATAAAATTAATTAAAGTATGATAAAAGTTTTTAGATTGTTGAAGCTTTCTAAAAAAATATTTTTGAATATCTTATACATTTTTTTCTTGGTTTATAAATCTAACTTCAAGATAAGATCAAATCCTTCTGTTAATAGATCCTAATACATTTTTATGTTGATTTTTACATAATATGCCAAGAAATTATGAGTTTCTCTATTATTATCATAATTATGATGTAAGCTAGATGGTCACAATAGACTTTTGGATGGATGTTGTCTAGTACCTCTATAATTGTAATAGGACTTATTATTTATAAATCCCAAGGTGTTGTTGTAATAATATTTTTTTTATCTAATCTTATACAAATATATGTAGAGTGATTATTTTTGTAGTCATTAAATTTTGTTTGGATTTCTATAAATTATTTACAATATAGATGGTGTTATTTTGTAAATAAAATGAATTTCCAATCTTTGCCTAAATTGACTTCTATGACCTTAGTGGTTGATTAGTATCTTTATTGACTACAACTATAATGAAGAAGTTGTTTGGTTCTATAACAAGGCACATAAGTTTGCTAATTTTTCATATGTTGGTTTAGAATTTGCAAAAGTGTATCATATGCTATAGTTGTCTATAATTGATACATGATAAGCTGAAATCATGTCTTCCAAATTTAATTGGAAATAAAGGAATATTTTAGTTTTTCTTTCTAAATATCCTTATTGATAGAATAAGTTGTAGGAAACTTCTTCTCAATGTTACAATAAAATAATTGAAACACCTCAAAATGACAAAAATTTTATTTTTTAAATAATCTTTAATTCAAATTATATAATAAAGTGAAGCTTTTTTTCTTGGATTATTGTTGCCTTATATAAAAGTCTACCTAAGAATGTATCATACAATCAATTGGGATAAGGTTTGATCTTAACTTGATAAACTTACAAAAAGAAAAAAAAAAAAAGAGAAAAAAAAAAAAAAAAAAAAGATATTAAAAGATACCTTCTTTGCAATCTTGAATAACCTAAAAAATCATATAACACTCTATTAACTTCAAATAAATTATAAAAATATTTAAAAATAATGCATATTAAATCCTAAAGAAATCACAAAAAATCCTATAAAAACTATAATGAAATCTTAATCAAATTCTTAAAAAACCCTATTTAAATCCTATTAGAATTTTAAAATAAATCTAAAAATCATAACCAAATATTAACAAAATTCTAATAAATCTTTATTAAATCATAATTAGATTCTATCAAAAAATTTAAATCTTAATAATAATAGTTTTAACCATTTATTTCGATTGAAATTTTTTAGTATCTTAATTTAATAATTAAAAATACATATATAAAGTGTGAAAATAATTTAATTTATAAATTAGAAAAAAATAAAATTAATTTTCTTAGGTGTTGATTCTCATTTTTTATATTTTACAAATATATATTTACTTAGATTACAAAAAATAGATAGGAATAAATAAGAGTAATTAAATTTGATAATATCTTTTATAAGAACTTCTTAGAAGCTTTATAGACATGGATTTGACATTATATGTAATTGTAGATAATTGATAGGTTAAAATTTTGGCCAACAAGTTGTCTATGTATTCCACATATTGGTGACTTATTATATAAGTTGGCTATATAGTGGACATGTAGGAAACTTAACTTACAAGTTAGAGATGTGTCCTATAAGTTGGATATGTATTCAACGTTCTATAGAACGTTGCCACATAGCTCTTAATTAGATAGTATATATAGAGATAAGAGTGATGCCTTTTTCAAATCTTTCTTGTTCTTAGTCTTATTTTAAGAGTCTTTAATCTTTTTTTCTTTGGCAAAAGCCATTTTAGTTTTAATGTAATAATATCTTTTAGTGCATATCTACTCTTTGATAGTGGCATAAAAACATATTAACATTTTTATTATTTGTGGTTCATATCCTTGATACTTTTTCAACCTCAATATGAACCTTCTAGCATGAATGTTTCTCTCTTAAACTATTTATTTTTTCTCAAAAATATTTATAAATATAATAAACCAAAATATCCATTAATATGCAAAAAAAATCTAATCTAACTTAAAAATTACTTAAAATTATAGAAACCTTCATTATTCACCAAATTTCAATTGTTGAGATCTTACTTACATAAATCTTAAATACTTTTAATTTTATGATCTAAGTTAGTTTAATTTTATAATATATATTAAATAAAATTATGTTCACAAAATTTTTAAAAAATTACTTGTAGTTTTTCTAAAACATTTAAATTTTTTATCAAAATGATCATTTTTTCATTCATTACAAAACATAGTCATTTGAAACAACCCTGACTTTGTAAAGTTCTTCCAAAGTCATTTTGTATTTAAATCTCTCAAAAGTAATATATAAAGATGAAACAAGTAAAATCCAACCTTAAGATTAAGTAAAATTAATTCATCTAATGTAATATGTTTAAGAAATAAGACTTTAAAAAAGAAACCATTTTTTAGCTTAAATTTGTGGTATATATGTATATACAAATAAAAAGAAATGATAACAAAGATATAATATAAAGCAATATATGCAAAAAAAATTATAAATACTTATTTTAAAGCCAATTAGCATATATATTGATACAATATTATTTGAATTTATACCAATCAATCTATAAGATAATATTATTAACCATCTTAGTTATATTACATTGAAAAATTATAATTAATATAGTTATATTAGATCAAAGAGAAAAGCTAAATATATCAATATTAAAAGTAAAAGCCAATATTTAAACAAAGTGTATATTAGAATAGTCTACAAGATTTAATAAGACTAAGTTACAATGCAATTCACAATAAAGATGGTACATATAATGGTCTAGGTGTAATCTTAAAACAATTCTAATTTAGATTAAGAACTCATCTTTATATCTATAATAGCATTGAAATAAAATAAAATAGTACTATTTAATATTTTATTAAAAAATATATATTGGATATTATGAGTTTATTAAAAAATAGTAAAAATGGCTATTAAATATTAAAAAATATATTATTTATATTATATGAATAGTACTTATATTTACAAAGATCTTATAAAATAAAAATGTTGTAAATATAATAGAATATTTAAATAAAATTAGATATTTTATAAATTTTATAATTTTAAACTCATATATATAAGTTTAATATATATATATATATATATATATATATATTTGCCAAAATCTTATTAGAACAAAAAGAAAGAGCAATAACTATAAAATAATCCTTTAATTATAGTCAATAAATTCTTTGTTGTGGCATATTATGATAGACTGGATACATATAATAAAAAAATTATGCTTATCCTAAATATTCTATTTCTTTCGAAATAAACCAAATATTTACCTTAAATAAAATATTAAATTATTCATGGAGATTTTACTAAAATATCAAATATTAAATATCATTATATGCATTTGAATTTGATAATTATATCATCAGTTTTTAGGACATGCTTTGTTTTTAATTTGAATAAGCCTACAATTCTAACAGAAATAAAAAGAGCCAAGTAAACAACAAAATCAATTGCACATCACTAATTGTTTTTTATTTAGATTATATTATAGATGTTTAAATTATTAACTGCAAGAAAATAAGATAACAATTCTAGATGATATTTTTATCTTAACAAATTCATCTAACAAAGTCATTTATATATCATCCAGAGTAGTTTAATTATACTATATCACATGAAATCTGGCTAGATTTGTAAAAAATAGAATATCTTGAGTTGCTATTTTTGACATGCCCCAAGACGAGATATTAGAACGTAGGATTTCATGTTTTTGTTCAATTAAAGAAATAACTAGACTTCATTTGTGTCGGCAGAAAGAAAAGAAAAGAGCAATAGAAAATAATCCATCTTTGGAAATGAGAAATATCACCTTAGCTTTTCTGAAGACGTTGCGATGACATGTACAGCCTTTGTTGTGCTGTTTATGGACACATCTCAAAACGTGGTTTGTTCTACCTAAAATCGGCCATGGAGGTGTGGTTTTTTGAGCACATCCACCTAAATGTTGGCAAATTTGTCTTATCAGTCTTCATTCGGTCCGAGCTTTTTCAGTCTATGTCTGAAAGAGCCCCTCATTCCGAATTGGACACATCCCGTTCAAGTGAAAAGAGTGAATTTTACTTAAAGTGCTGTATGGATGTTCTCGGCAGCTCAGCTGCTTTTGAGGACCTTGTGCACAACTGACCCCAGAACTGTGTTCATATCTATAATTGTAGATGGCACAGGGATTGTGTAATGAAACTGATTCCGCACTAATTGGCCTTTCATTCCCCTCTTTGTTGCACTGTTGCTAAATTTATCGTGCTCGCTGCTATTGCACGCTTGACCATGCACGTGGTTGCGAAATAGAATGCTCGGCTTAGAATGGAATCCAGGGAGCAGTTTAAGAACCTAATCATTTTCGAGAGGCTCAACAAATGATAAGAATCCATTGTATCATCGGCAGTCATAAAATTGTCAGCAAAGCGATCATAACAGTTGAGTATACATGTCAATTGAGGAGCCCCACAATCAAACGTACCGATCTTAAGTTTATTTGGTATATTTCACTGCCAAAAGCAATTGATTTTCCATCACAGCAGAGAGCAGTTCAAAAATGTACTTCCCCATTATCAAGATGAGCTCCTGACAAGCTAGGGGTGCCGGGACCAGGTGCCCAGTCTTCAGTTATGATGAATGATTCAATTTCGATCAACTCTACAGGTAAGGCTTTTGATGATCGCCGTTTAAATCTTGCCCGTCTAATAATACCAACAGTCGGTAACAATTTTGAGCATACAAATGGTTATTGCTCACCTGATAATGAAGAGATCTCCTTGTTTGATCCACAACAGCAGCATTGTCCTTAGGCTTTGGGTACACTTCTCTTGTTCTTGCGCTCTTAAAGGATCTCTTCAAGTGAAGGATTGAGAGGAATCATAATAAGGTACGGGTAGTTTCGGTGGCACTTGATTTGTGTTTGTGCGGTATTTTTCGTATAATGTTTCTTGTGAGGATCGCTAAGACAAGACTGCTCGGAGTTGCAGGAATCTTGTGAAATTTGAAAGACGGGAGGAGGTTAGAAATAGGTTACTCCAGTTGCCGCTTCCAGCACTCTGCGTTGGCTGCTTTTAGGTGTGGCATATCTGTGTCAGTCCATGCTTGTCATGAATAGCGCTGTCAGAGGCGGAATTGTTTGGTTTCCATAGTCCGCTGCTTTTAGGAAGAAAACCATAAAGTGGATTCATATCTCGACTTGAATACCTTCGCCGTGTCAAGGCATCAGGAGGATTGAAGAGGTGATTTCGAAAAAGACAGAAAGACGGAGACATGTGATTAGTACGATTACATTTCTGCAGAAGGTTGTGCATGAGCTGACATTGTGCCAAGGCAGCGATTGTGAGAGCTAGAATGCTCCTTGTCAATCGTAATCGCAGCCAAATATCGACCTGTGAGAAACCGGAAGAGCTCCGCGGTGACGAACAATGCCACCACGAACTCACACGCCTTCTCCATTCGACCAAACCACATTTTTGGAAGCCCGGGAGTGCACCAATTTAAGCATAATATGAAGCATCCCGCGCCAGTGGCGACTGGTACCCAGTTGTACTAGCTGAAATTACCAGGAAATGTTTCATCGAGCCTGACTCAGATGCATTCATCAATTCAGTGAACGCCTATTGTTTGGCAAAGCAGCAGAGCTTAAGGTTCAAGGACAAGAATTTTTTTGAGGATGATAACATTGAGGTTCGGCTCCGGCTCCGCCTCCTGCCCATTACACTCGTACCTGCGGATTCAAGCTTTGCTGGTCCATGAGGGGATCACAGTCGAAGCATCACTTTAAAGGCAAGCTGAAGCATTGTGCGCTGCATCTGTCCAGGCATTACCAGTTCAATAAGGACACTTGTATGGAAGGAAGGATCGACTTCTCTCGTTAGGTTGATCAGCCTTGCACCATGGGGAATGCAGTGCCCATTTGGTGAGCGATAAAAGTAAACGATGCATTAAGGAGAGTGAGACACGCATATCGCGGCCAGAATAACATTACAGAAATTAGGCACTAGCCGAAGCTTCCAAGAACTTCGCGAACTAGAAGAGCTGGACTTCCTTCAACTCAAAACTCGTGGACAACGCACCTAAATATCAAGGTCATTCTCCTAAAACTCCAAATAAACAAACTCTGGATAAGTATGAGCAGCAACCCACATGCAGTCAATCGCATAACCTACTGTACTTCCAGCAAAACAAAGAAAACACACTCGAGCAGTGTATCACAAAACTCGACATTCCGGAAACGACCCGGGATCGGGAACCATGCAGAACTAAAACAATAACTAGGTGCTACAAAATATAAATACTAAAAGAATGACGAATCAGTAAAAAAACAACTTGGTCTCCGTCACTTTCGAAATCGAATAAATAATGACCAGGTTTCATGACGCAAAAATGTACATTGTCACATAATACAAAATCAAAATTCCAACTAAGCTCAAGCAAAAATAGAACAGCAATCAAATCCAAGATCACCGCCAAAAAAATTACGCAACAAAACCAACTCAAACATCCTAAATATGACGTCCACACGAAATGCATATTAATCCTGCACAAAGACCAGGAACACAATAGCAACACCTACACAAAACTACAACACAAATTCTCACCAGTCCCCAGGATCGCAACCATGACCTCCAAGCAAAATCGTCTCTCCGCTAAAACTTTGGAAAGCCAAACGACAGTGTTCCGCCCCGGTCAGTAAACTTGAATAACCCAATCTCTTCTCCATCAAGTAGGCACCGGTGGATCCTTGGGCCTGGCCCACCCCCCACACCCACCTGCACCAAGCTCCTCAGGGCTCTCGCTTCTCCGCCCCCACACGGCGTGGCGTTGCCACTCAACCCCGCTTCTGCAGGCTTCGCTTCCTGCTCTCCTCCACCACAATTTGGCCCTGCCGCTTCGTGCCTTCTGATTCTGGAACCACGACTGTTTCGTTTAGACTCCCCACCCCGTTTTCTTGCAACCGATCGCATCCTGAAACTATCCTTCTGCTAAAGAGGGGTTCTCGGACCCTGGAGCTGGCCCCGCTGCGCTCCACTCGATCAATCGCCCACATCGCCCGACCCATGCATGACGTTGCGGCGGTCGAGCCGCGCCCTCCCGATATGAGCTCCCGCACTCTCTCCGTCCTACTCTTTCTCGTTTCTTTGTGAAGCTTTCTGTGATGTCCACTCACCGGATCGCGGCTCCTCTGAGAAACTCGTGGAGATGGAAGCTGAGTGTGTAACACGAGAGGTGACCTCTGAGACTCCCGAAGGACCCGCGATACACGACCACGTGCGCGGGTACCTTCGTTAGCAAGGGTGCAATTGCAATCCGCTCGAAGATGACATCCACCTCAGATGAGCAGGCTACCCAGGTGCCACCGACTGCGGCACAGCTTCCAGTGCTTGTGCAGGAAGACGGGAGCTCATTTGAGTCCGGCATCATGCTGGTACAGCCGACTCCGACTTCCGGCCACCGTGAAGATGGCGTCGCTCAGGTTGTAGACCCCGGGTAGTGGTAGCCCCATCGCTGAGCCCTCCAGCCCACGCGCGAGCAGTGAGGATCTCGCAAGGGATTGAGCGGGAGTGAGGAGCTGGTATGGACACCGCTTCTGCGCATCACGTCCCAAAAGCGAGTTAGAGGCAACCGCTGTGCACCAGCAAGGGCTTCTTTCTCACGGCGCTGCTGCAGTTTAGCTCCGGATGATCAATATGGTCATTGTTGCCCAGAACTACGGCGAGGGGCTTCTTTCCAGCCACACCACATTGACTTGCGGGGAGAAAAGCGCAGGCAGACAGAGAAAGCATTGGCCTCCCTGGTGGTCCGCAGGAGACAAGCCCCGACTCACGACGTCGTTCGTGTCTTTCATCCATTCATCCATCCATCCATCATAACATCATTCATCCATTCGCCGAGGTAGTACCGACGGAGAGAACCCAGGGAGAGGGAAGACACTCCGTAGGCTCGACGACCGTCTCCCGCGTGTTTCAGTTCACGCTCTGGAGTCTGGCTATGGCGTGTCTCGCACCCGTCTTCCATGTTCCCAAGCCTTGTCCTCCTGCGCTGCGACATCGGCCCGGAGCCTGATCTGTTCCTGTCGTGCTCCTACATGGTCTCGGATTCTAGCTTTTTCTGTTCGACTTTGTGAGCCTAGAATCGGATTACGCAGTGTGTTTGTGTGGGAGAACGGGACTGGGTGCAGAGACCTAGTCTGCGGTGGAGTATGCGAGTGGAGGGTGCAAACAGGGTCGGAGTGGCGGAGGTATGGCGGTTCGCGGGGCGAGCAGGTGTTAGGGCTCTTTCGCAGGTGGGGGTGGCATGTTGCCAGGGGCGTTGCGGGTAGGGCAGGCGAGTTAGGGAAGAAGTGCTGGGCTTGGACGTTGGGGTGGTGGTATCGTCTTGGGTGGATTTTCGTGGCGGGCGTTTGGAGTAGTGAAGACGGAGGCGGGGTTGTAGGTCGCTGTGGCTCTGAGATGTGTGGGAGATGTGGACGTGTCGCTGCGGGAGGTGGGAAGGTGAGGTCTCGGCGCGGGCTCGGTGCTGGTGCATGCGGAGGGATGCTTGGAGGCCGGGGATGGTGGTGTTCTATGGCATGGCTTGCTTGGATGAGTTAGAAACTGCTAGTAGAAGATCAGGTACAGTGACGTTGCGATGAGAATAGGTCACGGAGTGATCTAGGTTTTCGTGGAATCACGGGGTTGATGGTACATTGGCATTGGGCGCTATGGGGCGAGGATCGGGCATATGAATCTTGGAGGAATTAGGTCCCTCGACGGGGGTGTTTGTGTGTGTGTTTTTTTTTTTTTTTTTTTTTTTTTTTTTCCCTCTCCTTTCTTGCTTCCGGTTTGTTGATGACCGAATAGCTTGGTTATTTGGTAGACAAGGATTAGCCCGGCGAGGTGAGGTGAGTAGCTGATCCATCTAGATTTGCGAAGTCGAGAGGGTGCGGGTCCCTTATGACCCCTTTCATTGGTTGGTGCTCGTGCTGGCAACCGGGTTGGAGTGTAAGTTTAGAGGGTTGCATCAGGAGTACGAGGTATTGCTACGAAGCGGGCGGGTCTCCGTGTCTCTCATAATGAATGAGGCCAGGAATCGGAAGGAGAGAACGGAGAGGCAACGTCCCCTAGGCGACATTAACAGACGCGCCATGGCGAGGCCGCCATTGTCTCCGGCGGTGGAGATCCCCGTGAAGCGGCCCTCAAGGGCTTGTTCTTCGCGACGACGGCTCTCGAACTCGTCGGATGGCGGGGGTTTTGTTTCGTCGCCCACCCCTCCCCTGCCGAGAACGTCGTCGAAGGTGTCGAATGAGAGAAGCTTTTCGGCTGAACTGCCTCCTTCCCGAGCGAGTGCGAGCCGGACGGGCGTGAGGGCGGTATCGCTTGCATTGGATTCGACAATGTCTCCAGAGCGGATGGAGCTTCGGGGGCTGTGGGAGATGGCCGCCGTGATGAACTTTTTCTGCGTATTTCGGCCCATTATCAATAACTTGCCGGAGTTCACAATGGACGAGCTGGAGTCCGCGATGCTGTTTCCGAATTCGACATTAGACACGATTCACGTGGTGATGTTGAAGGGGGTCCCACCTGCAGCCAGAGTTCCTCTTCGAGGCGATACGTGGCCGACCGTTCTGAGCAAGAAGTTCAAGGATTGGTGGTGGAGGGTAGCCGAAGGTCCGTGTCCTCTGTTACCGTGCCAAGGAGCGGAGCTGGCGACCTACATGGATTTGGACCCTCCGACTCGCGTGAGAGTGCTGCTGGCGCTGTGCGAGATGCGCGTGGAGCAAGAGGATGCTCGTTTCTACATTGATGACTCAGTGAAACGGAGCCAAATGGCGGAGGTGCGGAAGGAGCGGGCTGGTTGCGGGGCGGAAGGAACGACATTTTGGCTGGAGGAGGATGAGATGCTGGGGCAGAGACTGTACAGGGAGGGACAGGCGATAATGCCGCAGCCACCGTCGAAGAATAAGGCCAGGGGTTGGGGCAGGGGCAGAAACGTGCCACCTCCAGATCCAGGGAGCTGGGAGACTTGCGCGACGAATTTCGAGGAGTTCCAGGAAGTATCGAGTCGGCTGTTGGAGAGTCGGAATCGATTGGAAGCGGCGATGGGAAAGAAGCTGATGCAGAGTCTGATGCCCCAATTGGAAGAGATTCAAAAGAAGAAGGACCGGCTGGTGAAGAAGCAGCAGCGGGAGGCGGTGCTTCTGGACAACATGTTGGCAGGGAATGGGCTTGCAGCAGGAAGGTCACGCAGGGAGCGGAAACCGGTGACGTATACGTTCGATGAATTCGATCGTTCTATCAACGAGGCGATCAAGTTCACAAAGAAGGGCGTGTCCGACACTTCGTTGAGGCGGGAAAGCCTGCGATTTGGCAATGGCGTGAACGTGGCGGGCCATTTTGGGAAGGAGCGGAATGGTAATGCCGCATATGGTCATGGCGGGTATGCTAACGGGGTTGGTGCGGTTAGACGATCGTCACGCAATGCGCAGTCACATCCCGGAGTAGAGTTTGGGGCGGAGGATGAGGGCGGGGTTGCAGGTTCGGAACCGCATCTGGTGGAGGCTGACCTGGGGTTTAGCGACGATGAGATAGAAGGAGAGGTCGTGTATCACGACGATTACCTGGCTGCCAGGCAACACAAAGAGAGGAGCTATTCCTCGGAGAGAGGCGAGAGCTTGAGAGGACATGACCAGGATGATGTCGATTTTGATGAGGTTGGAGAGAAAGATGGCGAGGAAAGTGAGGATTACGGAGGTGGTAGCGGTAGCGGAGGCGATAGCGATGGGAACGAGGAGCGCGTGAAGAAACGGCAAAGGCGAGGTCCGAAGGTGAGGCTAGTGAACGACCTTTCTCGAGAAGGTGCATACCGAAACGCCAGACCTGTTCCTGATCGGGATGGAGGTGGGGGTCGGGGTAGCGAGGAAGAGGCTAGTGATTCAGACGAGCGGATCGTGAGAGACACGCAACAGCGGCTACGGGTGGGCGAAGGAGCGAGAACGGGGAGCGATGGTCGAGGCGTAGGTGGTACCCTCACGGAGAGAGGTGACGCAGGGTTTGAGGAGGCAAGCGAGGCAAGTGGCAGTGGGTGCAGTTCCCAAATGCGGAATGGTAAAGGTGGGGACATGTTCCAAGAAGAGAGGAAGAGGGGCCACGCATCTTCGATGGGTGACGACGCTCAGTCCGTAGGGCACTCCAGGGAACAGTCGGCAGAATATTCAGCACGATCGGGGTCCGGGGAGGATCAGCAAGAAGCAGGGTCTGTAGATTTCGACGAGGAGGAAGGCATGGGCCAGGAAGTGGAGAGCAGTAAAGGTACGGGGAGACGAAGGCAGCTGCTCGATTTGAACGAGGTTGCCACGGCGGCCCGCGGAAGCAGTCCTGTGTCGGACAATGGGGAGAGTGAACATTCGGACGACGAAGGGGAAGACGGGCATGGTGACGAGGCAGGTTGAAAGTGGGTGTGGAGTGTAGAGGAGTGATAACATTGAAATGGTGACGCAAATTGAGCTTCGTTTGTAGGTATGGTGTACATTAATCTGAAGGCGGCAGAAACATTGACTTGGGTTCTTGAGAGCACGTAGAGTAGCCCAATACTTTAGAAACCTGGACTTTTGAGCGGAGCGGGTTCTTAGAGGCATAGGCGTGGAGTGAAAGGAGCTCCAGGCGATAGACGCGGTGGTTGCCTCTTCCTGAGACCTTTTCGGACGGTTGGTTTCCAGATGCATAGATGTTTGTGTTCTGGAACGCCGTTGACAGCACTCGGCACTAAGGTGCTCCTGCCTATTGGGAAAAGGGGGCTTTGTGCATGTCCATCCTGAGCTATGAAGTAAAACAGACCTTCTATGAGCAGGAGGAGCTGAATGATGTGTGCAGTATATTCTGCACACGGCTGTATCTTTCAGTTGTACTGATGGTGAGGAAGGTGTGGTGTTGTCAGCAAGTGATGATCGGTTCAAATGTATGCGTGTGTGCCATCGAGTTGGGGTCAATTCACTGTTGTTCAGAGACGAAGACACCGCTTCACCAAGGTCCTTTGGATAGATGTAGAGGTTGATGTCTGGTTTGGGGACAGACGATGAATTGGGCAAAGTAATTGTGCTTTGTTCTTCTAAGTTTGCATGATTCATATGCTACTGATTGAAGGTTCTTACTAAAGTGTTATTGAAGGATTGTTCCAATTACCTTGTTACTTTTATATTTAAGAAATTTTGATTTTTTTAACAAGCCCCAATCCTAATCATTGAGCTTTGATAAGGTGTAACATCTAATTTGACCTTTTACTTAATGTGAAATTTGGCATGCAATTGTCAATGTTAGTCTTTTGTACTCTCAATAATTGTGAGCCTAATCCTTCTTATAGATTGTGAGAAAACTTCTAAACATTGCACTAATGTCATTTGGTCACCAACTTGAAAAGTGAACGAAAAATCCTAGCAGTGATTTTGGTGTAAGCATCCTTCTCTAATAGACTTGTCAATGAAGTAGCATTGTGTACAAATTGCCAAAAAAAAATGGTGATAATATCAAACAAGGACTAAAAATGAGCAAACTTAAGAAGCATCTTTGAGAGTTGGCAAATCCTCCATTGCTTTTACCTTATCCTATTCCATGTGCATATTTTTAGAAGACATGTCTCAAAAAAGTGATTGTTGACTTCCAAAGTTGATCAAGAAGATCATCCACGTGTGGAAGTGGATATGCGTTCTTAACAGTCTACTTATTGAGAACTCAATAGACAATATAAAATCAAAGTCCATCATCTTTCTTAGGTGCAAAGAGTGAAAGTACTCTTCATGGTGATGTCCTTTCTTTAATGAAGTCTTTCTCCAAAAATTTATTCAATGTCTTTTCCAACTCTTCAAGTTACAAAAATCTCATGTAATTCATGTCAATACTTATTCTAAATCAATTATTCTAATTCTATGCCATTAAGCTCATGAGATCAAACATTGTGAATCAAGACAATAAATGCTTCACATTAAGTTGGGCTAGTTGTTGCTAGGTAATGGAGATAGTAGACACCTATGATAGTTATCTTTTCAAAGTGAGCCAAAAGTCAAAAGAAGTCAATCTATCTTTTTTTTTCAACAATACTTGAATGCCTTTTGTAGTCAATCTCACATGACTTTGGCCACTAGAACTTTTTTGCAAGACTTGTCTTGTGCTCAAACACTTGTATTGTTCTTTTTGCTAATCAATTCCTTTATTATTTTCAATTGAATTTTTTACTCAATGCATGTATTGATACAAATAAAAAAAGGTCTTAGTCAATTATTTTCTTTGTTGCTCATAAATCTTATGTTGGTAAAGGTATAAGATTTATTCCTTGCTTTGAAATGCTAGAGGATTTTTTATAAAAAAAATTATTTTAGTTACATTAGATTGTTTTTTTGGGCTTGATTCAAAGGAAATTCATAGTAAGGCAATTAGTTATAGATGGATGAGTTGATCTAATTATTTAGGTTTATTTATTGTTTAAAATTTTAATTGGCAATCATGTTGCATGTTTTTTCAAAGTCCTATAACAATATGCTTCAAATAATTGTTTTTGTCTCAAGAATTTTGCATTTTGAAAAATGAACTCTTGTTTCTTAATGTAGGTAAGAAACACATAATTTTTGGTTGCATTACTTTCTTAAATGCTAGAATGCAAGCTTTAGAGTTGGAATTTCTTACCTTATCCTTCAATAAATAGACATTGGAGAAAAGTTATTACTCACAAATTGGAAATTTGTAATTGCAATGATATTGTTCTAAATTAATTTCAATAGCCACCTTCCATGCTCACAAGACCACAACTTGCAATAAAAAAACTTCCTTCCAACACGCATCACACACACAAGAGTGCACAACCACCACGAGAGTGAAAGAGAGATTTGGTATCTTGGTTATTACTCATTAGTACAAGTCTTGAGACAAGATGCACAAATCCATTTCTTCAATATTTTTATACAAATCATTTTGTGCACTAGAATTATCCACAAAACAAGCAACCGCACAACGTTTAGAGTAATAGATATTCATCTGCCTTGTCCCAAGAAGAAACCCACTCCCCCATATCCTCCTTTCAAAGCTGGCTGCAACTTAGGTGAATCTACAAGGCAATGATGTCATACAAGTCGTTGTATGACATCATCGCCTCGAGCTTCTATCACTTTTACAGAACGAATACAAAAGGAACCGCAGCTAAAACCACATTGGCCACAGTGAAGGGGACGTAGTAAAACAAGAACAAACAGAACGACCCAAGATTATGAAGACACGAAGCGAACACCACACGAACAACCTGCATCAAACCCCGACACCGCATGAACCTTGGCGGTCTGCCAGCCGAACTATTAATCGTCTGTCCCCAAACCAGACATCAACCTCTACATCTATCCAAAGGACCTTGGTGAAGCGGTGTCTTCGTCTCTGAACAACAGTGAATTGACCCCAACTCGATGGCACACACGCATACATTTGAACCGATCATCACTTGCTGACAACACCACACCTTCCTCACCATCAGTACAACTGAAAGATACAGCCGTGTGCAGAATATACTGCACACATCATTCAGCTCCTCCTGCTCATAGAAGGTCTGTTTTACTTCATAGCTCAGGATGGACATGCACAAAGCCCCCTTTTCCCAATAGGCAGGAGCACCTTAGTGCCGAGTGCTGTCAACGGCGTTCCAGAACACAAACATCTATGCATCTGGAAACCAACCGTCCGAAAAGGTCTCAGGAAGAGGCAACCACCGCGTCTATCGCCTGGAGCTCCTTTCACTCCACGCCTATGCCTCTAAGAACCCGCTCCGCTCAAAAGTCCAGGTTTCTAAAGTATTGGGCTACTCTACGTGCTCTCAAGAACCCAAGTCAATGTTTCTGCCGCCTTCAGATTAATGTACACCATACCTACAAACGAAGCTCAATTTGCGTCACCATTTCAATGTTATCACTCCTCTACACTCCACACCCACTTTCAACCTGCCTCGTCACCATGCCCGTCTTCCCCTTCGTCGTCCGAATGTTCACTCTCCCCATTGTCCGACACAGGACTGCTTCCGCGGGCCGCCGTGGCAACCTCGTTCAAATCGAGCAGCTGCCTTCGTCTCCCCGTACCTTTACTGCTCTCCACTTCCTGGCCCATGCCTTCCTCCTCGTCGAAATCTACAGACCCTGCTTCTTGCTGATCCTCCCCGGACCCCGATCGTGCTGAATATTCTGCCGACTGTTCCCTGGAGTGCCCTACGGACTGAGCGTCGTCACCCATCGAAGATGCGTGGCCCCTCTTCCTCTCTTCTTGGAACATGTCCCCACCTTTACCATTCCGCATTTGGGAACTGCACCCACTGCCACTTGCCTCGCTTGCCTCCTCAAACCCTGCGTCACCTCTCTCCGTGAGGGTACCACCTACGCCTCGACCATCGCTCCCCGTTCTCGCTCCTTCGCCCACCCGTAGCCGCTGTTGCGTGTCTCTCACGATCCGCTCGTCTGAATCACTAGCCTCTTCCTCGCTACCCCGACCCCCACCTCCATCCCGATCAGGAACAGGTCTGGCGTTTCGGTATGCACCTTCTCGAGAAAGGTCGTTCACTAGCCTCACCTTCGGACCTCGCCTTTGCCGTTTCTTCACGCGCTCCTCGTTCCCATCGCTATCGCCTCCGCTACCGCTACCACCTCCGTAATCCTCACTTTCCTCGCCATCTTTCTCTCCAACCTCATCAAAATCGACATCATCCTGGTCATGTCCTCTCAAGCTCTCGCCTCTCTCCGAGGAATAGCTCCTCTCTTTGTGTTGCCTGGCAGCCAGGTAATCGTCGTGATACACGACCTCTCCTTCTATCTCATCGTCGCTAAACCCCAGGTCAGCCTCCACCAGATGCGGTTCCGAACCTGCAACCCCGCCCTCATCCTCCGCCCCAAACTCTACTCCGGGATGTGACTGCGCATTGCGTGACGATCGTCTAACCGCACCAACCCCGTTAGCATACCCGCCATGACCATATGCGGCATTACCATTCCGCTCCTTCCCAAAATGGCCCGCCACGTTCACGCCATTGCCAAATCGCAGGCTTTCCCGCCTCAACGAAGTGTCGGACACGCCCTTCTTTGTGAACTTGATCGCCTCGTTGATAGAACGATCGAATTCATCGAACGTATACGTCACCGGTTTCCGCTCCCTGCGTGACCTTCCTGCTGCAAGCCCATTCCCTGCCAACATGTTGTCCAGAAGCACCGCCTCCCGCTGCTGCTTCTTCACCAGCCGGTCCTTCTTCTTTTGAATCTCTTCCAATTGGGGCATCAGACTCTGCATCAGCTTCTTTCCCATCGCCGCTTCCAATCGATTCCGACTCTCCAACAGCCGACTCGATACTTCCTGGAACTCCTCGAAATTCGTCGCGCAAGTCTCCCAGCTCCCTGGATCTGGAGGTGGCACGTTTCTGCCCCTGCCCCAACCCCTGGCCTTATTCTTCGACGGTGGCTGCGGCATTATCGCCTGTCCCTCCCTGTACAGTCTCTGCCCCAGCATCTCATCCTCCTCCAGCCAAAATGTCGTTCCTTCCGCCCCGCAACCAGCCCGCTCCTTCCGCACCTCCGCCATTTGGCTCCGTTTCACTGAGTCATCAATGTAGAAACGAGCATCCTCTTGCTCCACGCGCATCTCGCACAGCGCCAGCAGCACTCTCACGCGAGTCGGAGGGTCCAAATCCATGTAGGTCGCCAGCTCCGCTCCTTGGCACGGTAACAGAGGACACGGACCTTCGGCTACCCTCCACCACCAATCCTTGAACTTCTTGCTCAGAACGGTCGGCCACGTATCGCCTCGAAGAGGAACTCTGGCTGCAGGTGGGACCCCCTTCAACATCACCACGTGAATCGTGTCTAATGTCGAATTCGGAAACAGCATCGCGGACTCCAGCTCGTCCATTGTGAACTCCGGCAAGTTATTGATAATGGGCCGAAATACGCAGAAAAAGTTCATCACGGCGGCCATCTCCCACAGCCCCCGAAGCTCCATCCGCTCTGGAGACATTGTCGAATCCAATGCAAGCGATACCGCCCTCACGCCCGTCCGGCTCGCACTCGCTCGGGAAGGAGGCAGTTCAGCCGAAAAGCTTCTCTCATTCGACACCTTCGACGACGTTCTCGGCAGGGGAGGGGTGGGCGACGAAACAAAACCCCCGCCATCCGACGAGTTCGAGAGCCGTCGTCGCGAAGAACAAGCCCTTGAGGGCCGCTTCACGGGGATCTCCACCGCCGGAGACAATGGCGGCCTCGCCATGGCGCGTCTGTTAATGTCGCCTAGGGGACGTTGCCTCTCCGTTCTCTCCTTCCGATTCCTGGCCTCATTCATTATGAGAGACACGGAGACCCGCCCGCTTCGTAGCAATACCTCGTACTCCTGATGCAACCCTCTAAACTTACACTCCAACCCGGTTGCCAGCACGAGCACCAACCAATGAAAGGGGTCATAAGGGACCCGCACCCTCTCGACTTCGCAAATCTAGATGGATCAGCTACTCACCTCACCTCGCCGGGCTAATCCTTGTCTACCAAATAACCAAGCTATTCGGTCATCAACAAACCGGAAGCAAGAAAGGAGAGGGAAAAAAAAAAAAAAAAAAAAAAAAAAAAACACACACACAAACACCCCCGTCGAGGGACCTAATTCCTCCAAGATTCATATGCCCGATCCTCGCCCCATAGCGCCCAATGCCAATGTACCATCAACCCCGTGATTCCACGAAAACCTAGATCACTCCGTGACCTATTCTCATCGCAACGTCACTGTACCTGATCTTCTACTAGCAGTTTCTAACTCATCCAAGCAAGCCATGCCATAGAACACCACCATCCCCGGCCTCCAAGCATCCCTCCGCATGCACCAGCACCGAGCCCGCGCCGAGACCTCACCTTCCCACCTCCCGCAGCGACACGTCCACATCTCCCACACATCTCAGAGCCACAGCGACCTACAACCCCGCCTCCGTCTTCACTACTCCAAACGCCCGCCACGAAAATCCACCCAAGACGATACCACCACCCCAACGTCCAAGCCCAGCACTTCTTCCCTAACTCGCCTGCCCTACCCGCAACGCCCCTGGCAACATGCCACCCCCACCTGCGAAAGAGCCCTAACACCTGCTCGCCCCGCGAACCGCCATACCTCCGCCACTCCGACCCTGTTTGCACCCTCCACTCGCATACTCCACCGCAGACTAGGTCTCTGCACCCAGTCCCGTTCTCCCACACAAACACACTGCGTAATCCGATTCTAGGCTCACAAAGTCGAACAGAAAAAGCTAGAATCCGAGACCATGTAGGAGCACGACAGGAACAGATCAGGCTCCGGGCCGATGTCGCAGCGCAGGAGGACAAGGCTTGGGAACATGGAAGACGGGTGCGAGACACGCCATAGCCAGACTCCAGAGCGTGAACTGAAACACGCGGGAGACGGTCGTCGAGCCTACGGAGTGTCTTCCCTCTCCCTGGGTTCTCTCCGTCGGTACTACCTCGGCGAATGGATGAATGATGTTATGATGGATGGATGGATGAATGGATGAAAGACACGAACGACGTCGTGAGTCGGGGCTTGTCTCCTGCGGACCACCAGGGAGGCCAATGCTTTCTCTGTCTGCCTGCGCTTTTCTCCCCGCAAGTCAATGTGGTGTGGCTGGAAAGAAGCCCCTCGCCGTAGTTCTGGGCAACAATGACCATATTGATCATCCGGAGCTAAACTGCAGCAGCGCCGTGAGAAAGAAGCCCTTGCTGGTGCACAGCGGTTGCCTCTAACTCGCTTTTGGGACGTGATGCGCAGAAGCGGTGTCCATACCAGCTCCTCACTCCCGCTCAATCCCTTGCGAGATCCTCACTGCTCGCGCGTGGGCTGGAGGGCTCAGCGATGGGGCTACCACTACCCGGGGTCTACAACCTGAGCGACGCCATCTTCACGGTGGCCGGAAGTCGGAGTCGGCTGTACCAGCATGATGCCGGACTCAAATGAGCTCCCGTCTTCCTGCACAAGCACTGGAAGCTGTGCCGCAGTCGGTGGCACCTGGGTAGCCTGCTCATCTGAGGTGGATGTCATCTTCGAGCGGATTGCAATTGCACCCTTGCTAACGAAGGTACCCGCGCACGTGGTCGTGTATCGCGGGTCCTTCGGGAGTCTCAGAGGTCACCTCTCGTGTTACACACTCAGCTTCCATCTCCACGAGTTTCTCAGAGGAGCCGCGATCCGGTGAGTGGACATCACAGAAAGCTTCACAAAGAAACGAGAAAGAGTAGGACGGAGAGAGTGCGGGAGCTCATATCGGGAGGGCGCGGCTCGACCGCCGCAACGTCATGCATGGGTCGGGCGATGTGGGCGATTGATCGAGTGGAGCGCAGCGGGGCCAGCTCCAGGGTCCGAGAACCCCTCTTTAGCAGAAGGATAGTTTCAGGATGCGATCGGTTGCAAGAAAACGGGGTGGGGAGTCTAAACGAAACAGTCGTGGTTCCAGAATCAGAAGGCACGAAGCGGCAGGGCCAAATTGTGGTGGAGGAGAGCAGGAAGCGAAGCCTGCAGAAGCGGGGTTGAGTGGCAACGCCACGCCGTGTGGGGGCGGAGAAGCGAGAGCCCTGAGGAGCTTGGTGCAGGTGGGTGTGGGGGGTGGGCCAGGCCCAAGGATCCACCGGTGCCTACTTGATGGAGAAGAGATTGGGTTATTCAAGTTTACTGACCGGGGCGGAACACTGTCGTCTTTCTTATCACCATTGCCTTGATTGTCGCTTAGCGTTGCTGAAGAGACGATTTTGCTTGGAGGTTGTATAGGTGATTCTATTTATGTTTGGTGTTGTATGGATTGAGATTTGAAAATTGGGAAGAATTTGAAGTGTCGGTATGGCCTTGTGAAAACCTTTTTTTAAAATGTTAAGGGGTTGGTTCAATGTTGTCTGTGCAGCATGGACATGGTAATTCAACAGGGCATCTTTTTTTCATCTATTTTTGTTATGTCCATTTTTCTATCTTTGTTTATTGGAGAGCAGTTGGCAGATGTAGTCATGAGTGAATTTAGTCATGCAACAATAGGTCATTTGAGTTGAACAATAGTGTTAAATGTTTATTTTCTTGATTCTCATTTATTAGTATTTATGTTGGAGTAACTAGATTGAGTGGTGCTGGTATGTTAGTGAATTTCGTTTTCAAGTGGTTTCTTTTGTGCATGTATGTTCGATTTAGTATTGTACATAAATTTAATTTTTAATATCTTCAATTTGTTGTTTCGACAATTTTTTGTGTTTTTAAGAATTCGAATTATAAATTTGAGTATAATTCGATTCTTAAGAATATTAACTGCGTCTTTATATGGTCTTTTAAAATCTTCTGTCAAAGTGGACATTAGGAACGACGATAGTTTGACAATAATATACATTCAATTGGAGAATGTTAGTATTTTCATAAAGCGTAAAAAGTTTTTTATCTTTATCAGCTGTAGTGTAGTTACAGACAGCATATTTGAGTGGCCAAATCTAACATTATATCCAATAAAAGTTGATGAATATTAATGTTCAAAGTAGCCGTAGTGGATATTAATTATGTATTAAAGCTTAAGAAATTGGAAGCAAAAACCATCATCTTCCTTCGTAATTAAACATTGGTGTGTCACAACATAATGTGACATCTTTACCTCACAAAGATTAAAGATTGGTTATTCCATGTAAGACATGACAACTTTTTATTAAAAGATTAGATAATGCATCCGTGGCACATGCTTTGCTCTTGAAACATTTAAATGTTTATGTAAAAATGTACTTCTGTCTTTCATTTGTTATTTGCTTCTAAGCTTGGACTTAATAAGTAAGGTGCAAAATTAACTATATCTGTATAATTTTGTAAAAGATGATTTGTGCAACATTTTTGATCTGTGAAAAAAGGTTGGAGATTGTTTATCTAAAACAAATGTTTATGCCTAGAATCCTACTTTTGAAGGTTATAATATGATCGCCTTATAAAGATTTCCCATTCAGTGAGAAATTTTCTTTTACAAAGCTTTAATTTTTGTAGATAATATTAAGTAAGAAGAGGCCATAAAATAAAGTAAATTCTTTTAACTTAGAATTATAAATATATTAGATCATTTTTTATTTATGATTTTTATAAGTTTAATAAGTACATATTTAATAAATATTTGATATATTCTTCTACTTTTTTGTATAAGCACTTATTTGAGGTGAGCTAGTTGTAACTTTTAGGATAGGATACTATATATATATATATATATATATATATATGTTATCATTTTCTTTTGTACCTTCTAAGTATACAATTAACCAAATAAAACTTCTCATTTTCAACCAATAACATACTTCAAAAGTTGAGACCTATAGCCTTTTTTCCTTTGTATAAAGATTTATATATAGGATATATAAATAAATGAAATTTCAATTAAAATGTTTTAAGTTATTTGTTGTAATTAAATTATTTGTTTACACTTATATAAGAAGGAAAGTTACAACGAAGTAAAAAATAAGATTATGAAAATAATGCATTAAAGTAATATTTTTACTTTAATTACAACAAATTGTTTAGTACATTAAAATATTCTATTATAACATCATCATGTTATTATTAGCAACTTTAATTGCATCCAGAAATTTGGAAACACATTCATTCTTTTATTTCATATAATCTGTAAATGGTATATATTTACACAAAGTGGTAAACATGACATGCCAAAACAAGTGGCAACCGTGTAGCATTTATGGCAAGCTATTTGTGACTCATTATCAATCTTATAGCCACCATCCAAAATTGTAATGGTATAATATCACCTACTGAAGAATCTCAACCTAACGATAATGTATTGTATATGCCTTTTTCATGTGCACATCACCATTCAAACATAGCATTATGATGTCAAGGGTTGTGTGGCTAGAATTGCATTGAGGCTGTTGGGCTATGTGTTGTAATAATAATGTGCACCAAGTGCAAACCCTCTTGTTTTGGTATAAAACTCCATTATGACCCTAGTTTGCTCAGTTTTTTAAATTTTTTTACAAGTTATATTTTACCATTTTAAATTATTTTAAAATTTTCTTATCATCATATGTATACAGTGAGATTTTTAAGAGAGTTATGAGAAAAGAAAGTGATGCAAAACCAATATTATTTTATATTCTACCCCAGTTCAACAATGGGAATGAGATTGATAATCTTCATTTAACAGAGTAAGAATGAAAGTTTGGAAGATGTAGTATCATGGGATGTTCTAATGTTGAATTATAATACTTGAATGTGTGTATCACAAACAGATTCTATTTTCAGAACATATTCAATATTACTATGGTCTATTGATGTGAAATATAAGTTCTATAGATACAAATTTTAACTTCATCAGTACGACAGTGATAGTGTGGTTTCTAAAAACACAAAAGTCAAATCAAACAACCTTTGATGGGACAAGTCTGCTAAAATTTAAAGGGATCAAAACAACCAAAATGATACAAACAAATTCACTGTTGTTTGAGGCCAACAAGAAAATATATTTAGTAAATGCAGATACTTCACAGAGGTTGATACATGAATACAAACTATGTTAGTAAAAGAATCAAAGAATCACACTCCTTTGCACTGTAGAAGGCTTTTGGAAAGAATGACCACTAATTTTGTTTAATGGAATTTAATGGAGTACAATTCTTTCACAACATGAACTCATAACTTTACAGTCCATAAACAATCTGTGTACCTCAAACCGAAAAGTGGAATTGATTATAAAAATTTAAGTATTTAGAACGAAATTAATTTAGATTAAATGGATAATTATTTTCCTATCTTTAATGAACAATTCAAAAACTGTGCATGACCAATTTACACTAATTCAAGGGATATGTAAAACGTTTCAGCAGTAAATCATAAAAAATCACCAAACAATGATAATAATATTTAAAAAAAATCTGAAAACATTTTAATATCTTTAAGTTTCACAATTATTTTCTTTGTCCTACGTGTACAGCCCATTTGCGGAAATTATGGACTGATTCCTCTTCGTATGGCCACGTAGGCTTACTTTTATTGCTCGAAATTGCCATGTCAGAATCTGCATCCCAAGCAGCCATTCGGTGGATGCCACATGGAAGACGAAGAGGGGAGCGCGTTCTAAGGAAGGGAACTTTATCACTTCCATTCGACACTGTTTGTCCCTCAAGCTACGTTTTGCGTCTGCGCTACACTGGGCTCGGTCCGGACTGAGCTCGGCCGCGCGAGACGCAACTGGATCCCATCGGCTCCAATGCCGAACCCGGAAACCTTCTGAATGGTCCGCTCTTGCGTCACAACACTCTTTTCGTTGCAGAGTTTTTGATGAGCTCCCTTGCGTTTGTTCAAGTCCTGTTAAGTTACTTTTCCCTAAACCCTAACAGAACAGTTTTCCAGGTATGTATAGAAACGGTGGTGCATATCTCTTGGCGTTAGAGGTGGCGGATTTCAGTCGGTTTTTTGTTTTGCGAAGCGTGAACTGGGGTAGAGGGGATGGAGTTGTGGAAATAGTATGGATCCGTTGTGTCATTTTATTTATTTGTTTATTTATTTTCCTACTTCGTCTCGTGCTCTGTGCTTTGGTTGCAGTTCCTACGTGATGATGTCGTGAGAGGTGTTTGGTTTGCGTGCTCGTTTGCAATCCGTGGGGTTCTGTCTTCTGAATTGGCTTCATTGGACTCAGTCTTTGAGTTTACTGACGTTATCGGCATGTGAACATGTTTCGTTTTTTGAACTTCTCTTGTGCAATAGAAACTATCGAAATTCTTTCAGATTTAGAATATGGATGTTCAGATCTGAGCAAATGCTGAGTGAGACTAATTATTTGCCACGGCCTTAGATTAAACGATAATTGTTGATCAGAACATTGCTTTTTCTGAGTTCTGCTGGAGTGACTGTTGCATCCTCTTACATATACTAGGTTTATCGTAGAGTTATCTATTCGATGATAGGCGTTTTTTTTTCACACCAGCTTTTTCTTATGTATTGAGGTGAGCTTGTCATAGAAGTTCTGGGTATGATATTTTATTCATCTATCTCGGATGCTAACTGAGGCTAAAACATGATTTCCTTTTCTTTAGGTGGCTATTTAAATTCGAGATATCACTTCCTTTAGGCAGTTTGTCTAGGCTTTAATGATTTCGTTAGTATCCTGATCAACTACAAATGTCAAGACGATGAGCATCTTAACTAGAAATCCATTCATTATGGAACCACTTTAACGTAGAACTGAAGGGACTAGTCTTCCAAACCACACAAGAAGTAATCTGCCCTTGTTGATTGTTGCAATTGTTCGTAAAGTTTGTACGTGACGGAATTCAAGTAACATGGCTCAATTAGTATATGCTTCATGCTATTGTCTCTGAGTAGTTGACGGAATACCGTGTTTGTTAAACTGCAGGGTGATGTGCGCTAAGCGAAGCGCAGGACTTTCTTCAGCCTAATTGCATTCTATGGATTCAATGACCATAATTCTTCAAAGTGTAGAAGACGAATTAGGGATCCATATTCTTGATAATTATATTTATCCTCTTCCCATTTAATCTCTTTCAATGTCGTGTAAAGGTTTAGGCCCGTATAAGTTTCAGTTGGTGAGGTATTGACCTTGTTAGACATCCGCGTATCCAGCAGGATTTTTGTTACAGGATGGCAGGTCGGTCAAGTGGTCCCGGTAAGGTCACGCTCGCACCATTGGTATTATCAGCCATTTCTCCCGAAGAGCGGGCAGCGAGGCTGATGTTCGAAAAATCGGAAGCAGAGAAACGGTTAAGGGAAGCCGAAAATAGACTGAGAGAAGCCATTCAGGAGCTGCAGAGTAAACAGAGCGAAACTAGGGAGGGATTTGGAGATGCATTTAGTGGTCGCCATTCACTCTGTCCGCATGGGGACTCATGCGTGGCCAATGCCGTGGGAAGCTTGTGTCAAAGTTTTCTACTTGCGTATGGTGTTCGAGTCGGAATAGGAGTAATTCTTCGAGCCTTCAAGCTTATCAAGAAAAAGCCATATTACACTGTCCTTGACTTGAAGGTATTGCACATGCGCTGGTTCGGGTACTTCCTTACTGATCAATGATTGATTCTGAATGAAGTTTTCAGTGTAGAGAACAGTGCGTACTTAATAGGATGCTTAGATCGGGGAGTACGGCTGAGAGTTGTTATCAGAAAGGGTAAATTTATCGATCTTTGATAAATGTTTCGCTTGTGTCGCAGCTTCTGCTATCTGAAAAGGATCTTATAGTTAGGGAGGAGGCTTGCCGAACGGGTCTTTTGTTTGGAGGCTTCACAGGGGCTTTTCATGCAATCCGATGTATTCTGAGGAGAACGCGTAACAAGGAAACACCAATTAATGGGTGGGTTGCATACTTTAGTTTCATTCATTCTGGATAAAATAGTGCGATGTTATGTTGTGCATCCTATTGCTCATGCCAGCGGGTTTTCCATTGATTCTTAGTTCTTATTACCATGTTATCCTGTATTATCATGTTGTGTATCGAGTGTCTCTGTCATCATGTTTAGGAAATAGACGAGAGATAATTCATCGCTCAATCATCGAAATGTGGATGTCGTGGGAAATAAATAAATAAAAGGGATATGCTACCCAACCTTCAGAAATCCTGTCTTCATAGGATGTAGAAGACTTTATATTGGTTTGACTTGCACGATTGTTGATTCGGCGTATCAGGCATTCGAACTTATTTTGTATGACCTCTAAAATTTTGTTGCCTCATTGTGGAATCTAGTTATGTCTTTTCTTAAGTTCGATGTTATCTATTTTTTCTTAGTATTTGTGAACTTGAAGTGCAATATTTTATTTATGAAGCAATTGAGCAGATTATATTTTTCTTTGCGCAGGTTCGTGGCTGGTACTATATCCGGTCTATCTGTATTGGCTCTGGATGATTCCAGTAGAAGGCGAACCTTTGCATTGTATCTTTTGGCCAGGGTAGCGCAGGTATACTTTATTATTTCTTCGCTTATTTAGGGGTCAAATGGCCGTCTTTAGTTCCTAACATGCATCACTGGTGTTTTTGAAGGATCAGTGCGACAGATTATGTTCGTTGACGTCGGTGCGCTAGTAAGTGGGTGTTAGGTTTGTACGATGTGTTCCGCCTTCAGAGGATAGTCTCATCTGTATTTTCTGCAACGTGCTTTGTACAGTGCGCATATAACTCTGCGAAAGCGAAAAATAAGTTTCACTTTTGGGGCAGCAAGTGGAGTCATGGCGACACATTGCTATTCAGCTTAGCATCTGCTCAGGTGCGTTACTGATGAATATCAGAAAAGGGATGTTATTATAATGTTATCATCTTTTAAGTTGAATTTCGCGATCTTGTACTGGAATCATAGAATATTGTTGATAGTCTATTTCACTGTTTTTAATGTACTTGTGTTTTGAAATTGCAGATTATGTACGCCTATGTCATGCGTCCAGAGACCCTTCCAGAATCTTACTTCGAATTTATTGTGAAAACTGGACCTATTGCAAAACCTACATTGAAAGCCGTACGTGAGAACAATCGAGGTTTACCAATCGATTTAAAAGCTTTATCAGCATTTGTTCTTGAGCGATCAGGAGTTCCCGGGCCTGTGGGTCTGAAACCAGATTCACCAATTATTCCTTGCACTGGTATACACCCTCAGACTACTTCATGTCTGGCTCACAACGGCAAAGCGACTCGAGCAACATTCAGAAAAACCTTCCCACTGTATTTGTCACTCACATTCGTGCCCTTTGTAGTGTTAAACATCCAGAAGGTACGTTTCCTTTCAAGTTGGCGTTTAGCTTACACTTGAGCTTTTGTAGCGAACCGCATGATCAGTTTAACTGCATCTTTTCTCATCTTTCTCCATGTGTTCGATTGTTTGCAGTTCATGCATGCTCCCCTTCACACTTTCTGGAATGCCTTGAAGAGTGCAACTCGCTCCACATGTTTTCTCTCAGCATTTGTTGGCCTTTACCAGGTAATTCGTTTGCACAAGAGCCCGGTTCTAAACTCAGTTGTTCGATTATATCAGTTGTTCAATGTATTCCAGAGATTGATAAACCTGTGTTTGTCTATGTGCACTGGATATTTGTGTTTGCGGCGTTTACTCCTGAAAACATGATTTTTGCTAGAAATTGTTTTTCAGTTAAGTTTTGGAAGCGTTGGACTTTTCTATTTATATTCTATTCCTTAGTTCACGTGGTGCACTTCCACTGGTGCTCACTAAAGCTTCCAAGGTAGTTGATGGTACTAACGACTCTTGATGTTGGGGTTTTTCTGCAGGGAGTAATTTGTCTTCAGCGGAAAGTGGTCACAAAGGATCACAAGCTGATTTACTTCCTTGCAGGCGGAGTGGCTGCTTTGTCTGCATTGATAGAAAAGAAAAGTCGCCGCTCAGAGCTTGCCCTTTACACTCTTCCACGAGCTGGTGACTCTTTATGGTACATCTTGGTGAATCGTCATATTTTGCCGAACATCAAGCATGCGGACGTAAGTACTGTTTCCATCTCTTGGTGGCCATATTTAGCATGTCACAAGTTACTTCAGTAGGCTTGATGCGTCAGGTTTGAGTGCGTCTTGCTTAAACATACGTTTGCTACGGGACAGATGACAAGAAAATGGAATGACTCTTACAAGGTTCTTACTATTTCTTGGTTGAACCTTGATTGTACAGGTGGTGCTATTCTGCCTGTGCATGGGCTGTATCATGTACTTTCACGAGTATGAACCTGACACGATGGCACCCTTTCTGAGAGGTTTACTTACACGGTTTCTTAACCGTACAGGCACGCCGTCGATCCACTCATCGACGTCCTATTCTTACTTGCCCGCACTTGCGCCTTCTGATGACCTATTGCCACCTCCAAATGCTTCGACGTCACAGAACAATCACAATACGAAAGGCTCTTCACCCTCGTCACGTACCCCCGGCTCGCCTCCTGTAGACCGGGTTTCACAGACATCGAAAGACCCCCAAAAGATTCCAGAAAGACTCACTATCGAAGCCTTTCAAGGTCTTTGAGCAGCTAGTGAAGTTGGGATTGAGGAACTGAGACCCCCTGGTTATATGAACTGATCCAACTGGACCATGTGGACGGTGCTTATAGGATTCGGTGAATCTTCACGATGCTCAAAGTAACAACGTGTGACGTTAGGAATTCTTCATTGTAGATCATGATGTTCAGGAATGCATTTTTTAAGTTGGTCCTGCTTCCGTCTATAGAAAGAAATACAGGGGGTAGCAGCAGTGGGCACGTAGGCTACAGCGACTGAGGGATTGGGCTTAGCCCTGCAGGGACCCTAAGGACTCCCACGGTCGGTGACAAAAGCTCACCTTTTAAGCTAATGCTCTTTGGTCAGGGGCAGCTTTATGTATAGAAATTGAGTGGGCATTTTTGGGCAAATTTGCTCAAAAAATGTCAGACTCGGGTAAAGGTTAGTTAAAGGATCTGACATTTGACGATTTCTATGGATTTTTTCTACAAATAGATTGGACCATTGCAACCTCCGCTGTTCAAAATTGAGAATTTTCTGTTTGCATAGCAGATAATTTAGCGTTTGCGTAACAGCTCGTTAAAGCTTACACTGAATTGCCATTCTTAGAAATGGAGTGTGACTGAGGAGTGGCAGGATGTTCATTTACCAATGGGTGGTTCTGGTGGGTGATTCGGGAGTCAAATGAAAATTGTACATTGTTTCAGGCAAGCAATCAACAAAATTTGTGTAATTTATTGCTACCTGTGGGGTGTTCTTGTTTATTAGAAGTTACCGTCTGTAACCTTATCAACTACCTCGGGAATCATACCGACGATGCCCTAGTTCACAAATTTTGACATCACATTACAGCATAAGTAATTACTCATTAAATTATGGGCGTGATTAACTACCCAGCATTCACAAGCTGAAGGATTCGAAATTCGAATTCAGAAGTATGTGACATGGACATGTTGCAGCTTATATCCTGTGCCAACTTCTTCTCATGAATGGAATGACATCACTTTCAAGTAGTAGTATTCAACTGTTAAACCAATCAATTTTTCAATTTTCCTTTAGAAGCATGAATCCTGCTCTTTTCTAAAAATGGGCAAGACAATACATTCTATTAATAGGAGTGTCTTTGTTCCAACAGTGGTCTCAGACTTTCTTCTTCTCATCCTTGTCCCAATGCGGGTCTTGGACCTCCTCTCTTTCTTCTTTGTCAATTGTAGCTCAAATTAATAAACTAGCTAATCAAATACTTCCATTTTCTTTGATGTGTATATAACAATTTAGTGTTCATATAATTTGAGCCAATATAAAAATATATTAATTACATGAAAGTTTTTGTTCTTTGCCAATTGTTATTATATGATAATGTACAGATGATATTTATATATAGTTTAAGTTTAAATATTAGTCTAAATAATCTATTATTCTATAGGAAAATCTGTGTAGCGCTTTTTGGTTGAATTAAACTATATACATGTATATATATATATATATATATATATATATATATATGTCTAGATTAATTCTATTTTTTTAAAAATAATAAAATATTTTGAAAATTAAAATCTACTTTATTTAGCTAATTATTATATTTTATAATATGTAGAAAAATATTTCAACTCAAAATCAAGGATTACAAAAAATAAATGCCAACTTTATACTATACGTCTAAACATAATAGATGCACATTATTATTGTTTTATTTAAATTATTTTTATATATTTTTTTAAAAATAATATAATACTATATTTTCATAATAAATTATTTTTTCATAGATTGTAATTCTCCAAAATAAAATTGATTGATTTTTATGAAACAAATGTGTTTTTTATTAAGAATTTATTTTAATTTTATGGTCATTTAAAATTTTAAAATTTTAAAATTTTATGGTCATTTAATAATTTAGAATAATATATATATATATATATATATATATATATATGAATTATGAATTTATGTTTCTTAATTTACACACACACACACACACACACTCATATATATATATATATATATATATATATATAAAATTTATTATAATCGTAATTATAATTTTTATTTTTAATCTATATAAATAATTACTTTTATAATAAGCTTATTAGTACATGGTTTAAAAATAATAATGACTTAAAAAATATTAAATCTAATATTGAGGACTTATTTTAAATTAAGTGTAAATACTTGCAAACTAATAAAGTAGTTATATTTGTATAAGAGTGATAAATGTATGAATATACAATAAATAACATACTAAGAGAATATTCATGTTTTTATAATGATTTATTATGTGAGATTTATAATATATAATATTATAAATAATAAACAGTGTAACATAAGATTTTAAAGATTATTGAATCTTGTGTTACACTGTTAAGATAATGAAATGTGATTATTTATCAAAAACACCTATACTACTTAAATAAATATGAATTAATAGAAATAAATATAAGTATGTTAAAATTGATTTTGTAGATAATATCTTCTTCAAAAAAAATTGAAGAATCTTCATAGAGATATATCATGTGTACATGTATACTATAAAGTTCTAATAATATTTGTAAAAAGTTTCTTACTCTCAATAAGCTGTTATAAAAGCATTTTTTTACCTCGACCACTTGACTCATAAACTCTATGGCTTTTAAAAAGCTATTGCACTATCTTTTTATTATATATATATATATATATATGGATATAAGATATAAAGCTATTCTTAGATTTTTTAATGTTTTTTTGGTATTTTAGTCTGATTTATGACTTAGTTGTCTTTTGTCTTTAGCAACAACTAATTTGTAACCTTCTATTTTTATAAACATACTATTTTTCATTTTTATTTTTTTAGATTAATATGAATAAATTTATATTATATATTTTTTTATTAATCTTATCTACATTGGTATTATAATATTAATATTTTAAATATTAAAGCTTAATTAATTTTATGAAAAATTAAACATTCTATTTTCTTATAAATACTACATTTCTTGGACATATTGACTTTGGTAAGATAAAAGAAGTTAGGTAGAAGTAAGTAAAAATAGATAAATTTGGTGATATCTTGTAGAACAGTTTTTTAGGATCTTAGTCATATCTTGAGTGCTACTGGAATGTTCTGCTTCTTTCGATATTTTTTATAATTCATGTTATTGACCACAATACCAAAATTTTTATAAATTATAATTTTTAAAATTTATATATTTTTAAAATTATTATTCTTATTATTTACATTCTAGTTTTATCTCTTATACAATTATTTAATATTTTAGCATTTTTTTGAAAATAACAATTTAAAATATTTTATTATAAAAAAATAAAAAATAAAAACTAATGCATGTAATTCAACAATTATTTTTATCAAAAAAACCAATATTGGATCTACTTTTATATAAGGATTAAAAAATAGAACACACTTTTTTTAAAATTATTTTATATAAATTTAATTTTTCTATTAAAAATAACAAAAAAACTATAATTAAATTTTAAATATTTAAATATTATTACTTTGAAGATTTATTTATTTATTTTTTTTTTTGTAAACTTATCAACTTAAAAAAGTTTTTTTTATTAAGTTTTAAGCACCAAATCATTTGATTTTAGTATCTTAATTCAAATTTAGTGTATTATTTGTCAATACACCTATTCTATCTTAGTTCTTGTGATTTTTGGACCAATAAAATTTATAAATAAATAAAATACATCTTAAATAAAATACTAAAAATATTTTAAAATTAAATATTTAATTTATAAAACATCAAATAATGTTTTTGATCTTATAATCTAAATATTAATTTAAATTTTTTCAGGAATAATATTTTTAAGAAACTGAAAATTTAAATTAAATAGATAGATACTATTATTATTAATCAATTAATTTATATACCAAAGCTTATATAACTTATTTTGATTTTAAATTTAATTAATGTTCAAAGAATTAGGCAAAAATTCAATGTTATTATTAAACTTGGTAAGTGATTATTTAAATTTTATTGAAAATTTTTAATAATTTTTAAAAATATTTTAATAATCTTATAATAATATCTTATTTAAAAAAAATTAATTTTATAATTAGAAGACAAGTCAATTGATGTTGTATTATTTAAGCTTATAATAATAATAATAAAAAAAAATATCTTTTTACAGAAAAATATGGATTTTAATTGCAAAGCATTGTCAAGTACAAGAACATAAAGAATATCAATATATAAGTAAGATATTTTTTTTAAAGAAAAGTAAAAGAAAAGAAATAAGTTCATATATATATATATATATATATATATATTTATATATGAGAAGAAATTAAAATAGCTATTGCCTAAAGACATGAAAATTAAAGACTCTTGAAACTAGAGTAGAAGCAAGGAAGAAATTGAAAAGAATGAAGATGGATTTATTCTTAGTTTAGTATATACTATTTAAATATAAGCTATGTAACAATGTTCTATAAGACCTTCAATACGTATCAAACTTGTAAGAGAAGCTTTTTATACATACACCACATGTCCAACCTATACTATTAGTGGCCAATATATGTAATACATGGCAATATCTTGGTATAGTTTTTAACTTCTAATTACCTATAAGAATATATAAGAGCAAACCCACATCCATAAAGCTTCTAAGAAGCTTGTCTATAAGATATTTTTAAATTTATCTACTTTCATTTACTTTTACTTATTTATATTATGTAAGTAATCATTTGAATAAATATGGATGTCTATGACATTATTCCCCTTTTATAGAAATAAGTTCCACATGGAGCAATAATCACATGTTGAAGAAATTCAAGATATGAAAAATTATATTTGTTACATATTCTAATTTTTATTCTCTACAAAAGTAGTTGATGGATCATCTCAGCCATTAATAATATTCTATAATAAAGTAAAAAGATTATCTTGAAATTTAATCATTGTTGAAGTCTTCATAACTTCCTTCAAATAAATTATTTGAAATATTATTAAGAGTGGTCTCTACTTTCAATAATATCACCAATCATTGTAGTTTTCTTTTAAGGTTATGAGACAAAATGTATTGTATCTTGCTATCTATGTTAGAAAGAACATTTTGTACTTCATGATGTTTATCTCTATTACATTATCTTAAAAGTTGTGACAATTGCATATCTCATTGGACAATTCAATAAATGATGAAATCTATTAGTCTTTGATTTTCTATTTCCTTAGCATCACAAATACAAAGGAACCACAATAAGTTATAGAGTATAAAATGTAATTTCTATTGAATCTTACTTCTTTTATAGAAAGAAATTGCTTGACTCTTTATCTTAATTTTAATGAATGTTATTGATAAAAATATTTGACATTCTCAATGACATTTTTAAGATTCTTGGTTAATCTTCATATATATTTATTAATATTATATTGGCACTACTAAAGAAGATATTTTAACTTAAGTTGGCATTGCCTTAAGTCTAAAACTTCTTCAATCTAAACTCTTCAATATTATCTATTTCTATAAGAAGAAGTACCATTTCTCTTCTTTTTGGGATATTCACTATCTTATATGATTTAAAGAGAAACATATAGAATAAAGTTTGAATCTTTATAAACTCCAATAGTTATAATAAAAAATATTTGGAATAATCTATTTATATATAAAAAATGGTTTAATTCTATAGTAATTCAACTTATCACAAGTCCAACTAGTTTTGATATTACAATAAAGTAATCATATCTTATTGCTATTATAGAATTGAGGTTGTTCTTTATAATAGGCATTTGCCTTGATCTTTGATTGATCTTGATTGATCTTTTAATTGTGTCTTTATTATTATATGTAATTTTCATAAATAATTTTTCAAATCTTTTATAGAAGGATTATCAACTTTTGAAAAGTCAAAAAATATCAAGTCATAGATAATTATAATTAATAAAAAAAAATTATTGAATAGAAGACTGTATTGTGTTATTATAAACAAACTTTGCTAATGACAAAAGAGTTATCTAATCATCCTGATGGAAATTTATGGTACATTTTAAACATTGCTCAAAAAATTGATTTATCTATTTTGTTTATTTAGTAGTTTAAGAATGTAAACACAAAGATAGTTTTATATCCACTTTTAAAATCTTAAAAGAATTTTCAAAAACTTAATACAAATTGATTTTTTTATTGAATATAATACTTTAAAGTAATTCATGATAGTAATAAATATTATCAAATATATATATATATATATATATATGTTTGGACTTAAGATAGATTTTATACATGATACAAAATACATCATCTTAGTAAAAAAAATCTACTATTGCAAGTACAAAATCATAAGAACTTGAGGTTGGAAGGTCAATGATATAATTTATAAAAACAAAAGATCCTAATTGTAGTATTGGTAATGATTGGAAAAGTCTATCAAATTGATTCTGATTTTTTTTAAAAATAAATTTCAAATGATTATATATAGTTATTATTATTATTATTATTTTTCACATTTGAAGCCATTAAGGATTTCTAGAGATTAATTTCAAGATCTTAATATATCCAAAATACCTTGAAGGTGGAAAGTTGTGATGAACTCAAAGAGTATGTAGTTGTCATTTATTTTTTAGAACATATAAGTGTCCTTCAAAATAAAATAGATTATTTTTTAGTTCGAACTTAGAAGTATCATAAGATTTAGATAGATTATTCTTAATATCATAAACAAGAGGATTGAAAGATATATATGATTGAATTTACTTTAAAGAAGTCGAATGTATAATCAATGTTAATTTTATTGCTCAAAAATAAAATTTCTTGCGCTTCAAGAGAATCGTATGTTATTAATCAAAAAAATACTTCTTTTCCTTTTGGTGCAAGATAAGTATGTCTAAAAAAGGTGTCTAAGAAAAATTGTTGTTTTTTTTTAGTTGTTATATGATTTTAAATTCAAATCTTGACAAAGACATACTTTAGCAAACTTGGCAATAACTTAAAATATGTGTTAACATGAAATACTTGAGATTCTTATAGTTTGTATAAAAAAACATTGAACTTGAAGCATCTTCTAGATAATAGAGCTATTCTTAAAATAAATCCATAATTACAAAAAGCTCTTTATTATAGATGTTGTAGTTGATCTTTGCTTCTAAAATTTTTCTTGAATGAAAAATAATAGAATAAAGTTTGTCATCTACTACCATTTGTAATGATAATGTGTTACTTGCAAAAGAAATCAAATAACAGAAGGTTAGAGTAATAAATAAGAAAATAAGAAGAGCATTAATAGTGCTATCAAAAAATGTGGAGGCATCTCTTAAATATGGTCCAAAGAAGCAAAATATTTAAAGATTGGAAAAATACAACAATAGACAATTGACAATTAATATAATAAGTATAATTTTATTAGATAGTATAATATTGAGATGAAATAAGATTAAGCCAAAAGATATTTAATTCCAATTTTGATAATAAATTAGCTCATTTACAAATTAATGTGTGTTGTTAGTTATAATTTTATAAAATTTTGTCTTATACTTCCTTGTAGATTTTAAAGTTTAACATATTTTACTCAATAAAAAATTTGATGCAATTCTTTCCAATAAAAATGCCTCAGAAAAGTTGGTAGTATATAAGATTAATGCAAAAGTAGAAGTTGACTTCAAAGCTTCAAATGATACTTCATCTTTTCTATTCCACTTAATTTTGTCCTTATAAGTCAAACGCATGAGTGGAGTTGCAACATTTAAAAAAACTCTTAATGAAGATTCAAAAATAATTAACAAATCCAAACAAGTATGAAATATTTTTTTTTATTGTTTTTAAAATCTTCCAATCCATAATAATTTGAATTTTCTTAAGAACCATCATAAGGCCATTATTTAAAAAGATTCATTCTAAGAAATTAACTTGAGATATATAAAATATATTTTTTTCTAACTTGGCATAGAATCATGTATCTTTAAATTTTTATAATACACAAAAATATAAAGTTCATGCTTTTTTATATTCTATAAGTAGATTTAAATTTCACCTAAGTAACAAATAATGGATTCATGTAAAATTTCTTAAAAAATACCATTCATAAGATATTGAAAAATAATTAATACATTTGTGGTCTAAAAAACATGTCATTATATTTGAAATATCAATACCTAATTTAAAATAAAGTCTTTTATTCATCTCTAACTTTGATGCATATCAAATTATATGTTCTTTGTAGATCTAGTTTTTTTATAGATTTTTGCTTCATTCAATTAATTAAGAAGTTTTAATATAAAAATATTAAATATCTATTCTTAATTATAATATTATTAAGCCATCAATAATCTACATATCTCTATAATGATCCATCTTTTCTCTTCACAAACAAGATAATAACTCTTACTAGAGATATAGAAAGATATATGTAATTTTTTTCCAGGTTTTTATGAATGTATTTTTAAAAACGACAAACTTATTTTATGATAAGCTATAGATTGGTTCAAATGGCAATTGAATTATATATTGAAGGTTAATTGAAAAATAATAAGAAAGATGTTCTAAAATAATATTAACAATTTATTTTTTTCAAAAACATCTTGATAATCTTGATATAAGTTTGGATTGTTATTTGAAGTCTTTCTATCCTTAGAGATAGATGTGACATAAATAATACAAGATCATATTTTTTTTATAGCAAAGAAGAAAGTGCTTGCACCTACAAATAAGGATTTTTTTGTACTAGACTTATGACATTCTACTTGGTTAAAAAAAACTCTTAGCTATAATCTTGAAAAAAATAAGACTATAAGAAATCCAATCTATTCAAACGATATATTTTTTTAACCATGATAATTTTCAAATAATTGGATTAGAGAGAGGTTTAATAATATTAAATATCACAAACTTATTATAGTTATTAGTTGTTGCTTCTATAAGAAGAATTTTATAAATAACATCTTAAAAATATAACAGATGAATATATATGACTTAAGTGTGTATTAGTTGTACATTTGTATTTGGTTTTGTCATGGACATATGCATGTAAGCCAATAATTACATATATAAATAGGTAGAAGTAAGTAAAATTAGGTAAAAGTAAGTTAATTCTATAGTATTTGGTATAGAAGCTTCCCAAAAGCTTCATAGACGCTGCTTTGACTTTATAGGTGTCTTTAATTGACTTTTTGGGATTAGAAACGTGGTCAAAAAGTTGGCCATGTGCCACACATGTTGTTAGCTTGAAGACCAAGCTAACTATATGGCCCACACGTAGAAAAACTTACCTTGTAAGTCAAGACATGTGTCCTACAAAGTCAACACATATTGAAGGTCCTATAGAATGTCGCCATGTAGCCCCTAGTTAGATAGTATATATAGAGATAAGAGTGAAGCCTTCTTCACTCTTGTCAACTCCTTTCTTACTTCTACTCTAGTTTCAAGGGTCTCTAGTTTTCTTGACTTTTGGCAGTAGCTATTCCAGTTTCTTTCTTAATGTACATATCAAGTTATTTCTATTTTGTCATCTTTCTTTGAAAGAAGTCTCACTTATTTATTTGTCTTTATCATGTTCTTGTCCTTGACAGATTGACAAGAGTATACTAACAATATCAAAGCTTTGTCTAATCTTGATTAAGAGTAGATTAGCTCTTTTTCTTGATAAGACACAAGCATATTAGAAGTAGCGGATTACCTTCTTTTAAACTGATATTGTCCTTAGTATTTTCTTTGTTCTCAAGTCCTCTCTTCTATTTTTCTTCATTGATATTAGACATCTTCTCTTTTCTAAGTGTTATTATCACAAAACTTGCTAAAATGAAGAGTGCAATGGTACAAATGCAAGAGCAATTGAGGGAGTTAATGCTTGCAATGCATCAACTCAATTTACTACCACAAGGAGCAACAAGATTGGCAGGTTGTGAAGATATAGAAATGATTGGAGCTGCTTCAACATCTGTACCAAATCATGTCCCTTCTCCTATGGTGGAACGTCCTTTCGGTATTAGAGAACCAAGAATTACCTTACTCGAGAAGTTTGATGGCACCAGATTAAAGTTTAGAGGATTTATCAATCAAGTGCAACTTGTGATTGAACTTCAACCCCAAAACTATCCAACTCTAGGATCGCAACTTAGATTCATTGATACGCTTCTTTCAGGTTCAGCACTATCATGGTTTTCATCTTTTTTTGAACGACGAGATCCAATATTAGATAATCTAGAGGCTTTTTTAACACAGTTTCGATCCATGTATGGAGAACATGATGTAATTCGTATTGCAACCAATAAGATCCATATTTTATGACAAGATAATCGATCAATAATGTTATACGCTTCACAATTTTGACAACTTGCAACTGATATCAAGTGGGATGATGTTGCACTTATTAGCCAATTTCTCTACGGATTACAATATAAGGTAAAAAAATTAATGCTCAACTTACTAGATCCTCAAACATTGAATCAAGCAATTGACTTTGCTATGAAGTGTGACAATCACCTTTTTAAATTTCGATTCGAGAACAGTACAAGTCGACCTCAACGTTACTATAATTCAATGGCAACATCAATACTTCTTCAACACATACATTCGGAAGTAGAGGATATGTAAATTGATGCAGTACGTTTCAAACTTCTTACTGAGCAAGAAAAGTCTTATCGCCATCAAGAAAGATTATGTTTATATTATAGAAAACCAAAGCACACTGCTCAACATTGTCCAAAGAAACGACGCAATTACAAAATGAGGAGTATGGCTGTGAAAGAAGACAATATGTTAGAAAATGAGTTTGTCCAGCTAGAATAGGGACCATGTGGCTGGAACCTTGCACAACATCTAGTAAAGATCCTATTCTCTCCTTAGAGCCCTCTCCTTGTTTTACATTAAATATTATTTTAGGTTCTAAATATTGCAAAGCCCCTGCCTTATTAGATTCGGGAGCCTTGGCGTGTTTCTTAGATGAAGAATTTACTAAAAGATATAGCACATCTTTAGTAAAGAAAACTAAACCTGTTCATGTAGAAGTCATAGATGGTCGTCCATTGTCTTCTAGAGATATTACTCACGAAATCCTTCCTATAGAAGTAATAATCAATGGTCATAATAGCTTTGTAGTATTTAATATCATTAAATCTCCTTCTAATCTAGTAAATTTAGATTTATTGTGGTTAGAAAAATACAACCCTCAAATAGATTGGATTTTCCAAACTCTTACTTTTTCTAAAAGTATAACTAATAGTGTAGTTAATCAAGTAGAGAATCATAAGTCCAGTTCAATTAAATCCGTATTTATAGGTGCAAAAGCTTTCTTGCATGCTGCTATGAAAGAATCACCATATATTATTTATGCCACACCTATTTCTACTGGTGGAAAGACTTTAAGTGGCGTTCCAAGCCAATATCAAGAATTTCAAGATGTATTCCAAAAAAAGAATGCAGATACACTCTCAAAACATCGTCCCTATGATTGCTCAATTGACCTTCAAGAAGGAGTATAACCGCCATTCGGACCAATCTACACTTTATCATAAAATGAATTGATTGAATTCAAGGAATATATTGAAGAAAATCTAGCCAAGAATTTCATACGCTATTCTAAATCTCCGGCAGGAGCTCCAATTCTATATGTGACAAAAAAAGATAGATCATTGCGGATGTGTGTTGATTATCGAGGACTCAACAAGATTACCATAAAAAATAAGTATCCACTACCTTTAATATTTGGACTTCTTGATCAGCTTAATCAAGCTAAGATCTATTCAAAAATAGATCTCTCAAGAGCATACAATCTAATACGCATCAAAGAAAGAGATGAATGGAAGACTACATTTCGAACTAGGTATGGACATTTTGAGTACAACATCATGCCTTTTGGACTTATAAATGCACCAGCAGCTTTTCAACATCAAATGAATGATGTTTTTTGAGAGTTTTTGGACGATTTTGTGGTCTATTATCTAGACAAAATCTTGATCTATTCTAAGAATCCAAAGAACATGAATTTCATGTTCGTCATGTATTATAAAAATTAAGAGATGCAAGACTCTATGCCAAGATAGAATAGTGTATATTCCACACTAATCAAGTCAATTTCTTAGATTATATCATTTCAAATGATGGACTTATGATGGATCCTAAGAAAGTTCAAACTATTATAGATTGGAAGATCCCAAAAATGATAAGAGATGTTCAATGCTTTTTGGGATTTGCTAACTACTATCGGATCTTCATGAAGGACTTCTCTCGAGTTGTAGCTCCACTTACACGTTTGACTTGTAAAGACAAACTCCAATGGAATTAAGAAGCGGAAGTTGCTTTTGAATCTTTGAAGACACCATTTGTTTCTGCACCAATCTTGTATTGTGTTGATTTTTCCAAAGCATTCTTTATAGAAACAAATGCATCAGACTTTGCTTTGGGTGTAGTTTTATCACAAATGGGAACAGATGACAAACTTCATCCAGTAGCCTTTCATTCAAGAAAATTCTCAGTAGCTGAAATCAATTATGAGATCCATGACAAAGAACTTCTTACAATTGTAGATTTTTTTCAAGAATGGCATCATTATCTAGAAGGCGCTTTTAGTCCAGTCACCGTATATACGGATCATAAGAACCTCGAGTATTTTATGTCAACATGCGTGTTAAATCGTCGTCAAGCTCATTGGAGCATGTCTTTATCAAGATTCGAATTTATCATCACTTATCGCCTAGAAAAACAACAAGGTTTGTTCGATGCCTTATCTAGACGTTCTTATCTTACAACAAAAGAAGGAAATGCAGCTTTTGAGCAACAAAGAACGGTTCTCTTGAGGCCGGAGCGATTTCATCTTCGAGCAATAAAATCAACATTGATTGTTGATTTTAACTTTTTTCAAGTAAGTCCAATTAAGTATGTCTTTAGACCTTCTTGTTCATGATATCAAGAATAATTCTTCTAAATCTCATGATCCCTCTAAATTCGAGTTCAAGAACAACCTACTCTATTTCGAAGGACACCTATATGTTCCTAAAGGAGAAGCATGTTTACATATTCTTCAAGCTCATCAGGACTTTTCAGCACTAGAGCATTTTGGATACAATAAGACTTTAGAGTTGATATCTAGGGATTTTTGGTGGCCTCAAATGTGGAAGGCAGTTAAAGATTTTGTGCAATCATGTGATGTTTGCTCAAGATCAAAAACTCCTCGTCATCGACATTTGGACTTCTTCAGCCATTACCTATTCCAGAACAACCATGGTCTTTTATTTCTATGGACTTCATCCTAGATCTTTCAATCTCAGGTTCTTATGACTTTATATTTGTGATAGTATATCGTTTTATCAAGATGGCACAATTTGTACCATGTACAAAATCTATCACAGGTGAAGAAACAGCTAAGCTCTTTCTTGACAATATCTATCGCTATCATGGATTACCTAAGGATATTATATCAGATAGGGGAACTCAATTTGTATCAAGATTTTGGCGGACTCTTTTCAAGATTCTAAAAGTAGATATAAAACTATCTTCGACATTCCATCCTCAAACTGATGGACAAACGAAGCGTGTTAATCAAATTTTGGAGTAATATTTAAGATAAACCATTAACTATCAACAAGATGATTAGACAACTCTTTTGCCATTGGCAGAGTTTGCTTACAATAACATGGTACATTCTTCTACAAAATAAACACCTTTCTTTATTAATTATAGTTATCATCCATGACTTGATACTTTTGACTTTTCAAAAGTTGATAATCTTGCTACAAAAGATTTGGAAATTCATTTACTAGAGGTACATACAACGATGAAGGTGTAGTTAAAAGAGGCTCAAGAACAACAAAAGATCAATACGGATGTCTATCAAAAGGAACAACCACTATTCCTCTTCGGTGATAAGGTATGGCTACTTTGTCGCAATATCAAGACCACTCATCCTTATGACAAGTTGGACTATCGAAGGCTTGGACCATTTTCTATTTCTGCACAAATCAATTCAGTTGCATATCGTTTACATCTATCAAAGTCAATGGAAATCCATCTAGTATTCCACGTGTCGCTTCTTGAATCATACAAGATAGTGGATATACCAAGAAGATGACAAGCTCGACCTCCTCCTATAGAAGTAGACAATAATGAAGAGTTTGAAGTAGAAGAAGTCTTAGATTCAAGGCAGCGCCAAAATAAATTGGAATATCTTGTCCATTGGCACGGATATGATACTAATGAACACACATGGGAGCTAATAAAGAATCTTACAAATGCAGCAAAGTGTCACGGATACAAAAAATACAGACTCGAGATCTAACAAGAAGTTCAAGAAGAATTGGCAAGAATTAGATTAATCAGATGAGAACAACACCAAAGAGGTGAGCTGGAGCTCCAAGAGATGTGTTGTCGAGATTGAAGAACTCTTCAACCTCGATTCCAATATATACTTCTATTTAGGAAGCTTCTCAAGTAACTTCTATCAACTAGGAAGCTTCAAGAAGGTTCCAGAGACTTGCTTCTAGAAGGTTCTAGAAACTTATCTCTAGAAGGTTCTAAGGACTATATCTCTAATATCTTCTACTAACTAAGAAGCTTCTAGAAGGTTCTAGAGACTTGCTTCTAGAAGATTCTAGAAACTTGTCTCTAGAAGGTTCTATGGATTATGTTCCTAACATCACCCCCTCCTTTAGCTTCGAGGTCTCTGAGAAGCAATAGTATTTGATCAGTACCAACTCAAGAAAATGAAGATCTGTCGCATAATGTCTGCTATGAACTCCAACTGTTGTTCACAAGGTAAGTGATTCATCAGTCCTTGAAGCCAACGGTAGTGGCCCACTCCTTCAACTTCTGACCAAGCATGAACTTCCATGTCCTCATTGTGAAATTGTCCTACAAACATGCTTTCTGGCTGACCATCGTAAGCAGGCTCGGACTCAAATACAATCACCAGTGATCGGTTACTCGGTATCTTTCATCGTCGTCGTGGTGTAGGCGGTTCTTCATCTTGGGGTCGCCTTCGTGAGCTAGTCAGTTGAGATAATCTAACTGGCATAGTATCTATCTCTTGGCTATCCATATCAGAAGACCAAACTATAGCTACTAAAAAAATTCTATTTTATCTTGGAGAAAATAACTACATCAACTACGAATTTTGGTGGTGTTCTCCCCTTTTCTTATATTCTTAGATGAGCAAGCTTTAGAAAGAAGCTATCGTCAAACCGGCTTAGGTTTATGAGGATGTTGTTGATGAAACTCTTGTACCTTTTGTGGCGCATTGGCGAGATTTTCAGCTGGCTCCCACGTTCGCTCATTAATGTCGTAGCTGCACCAATGAACAAGATACTCCAACTTGTCCCACCTTCGCCATGAATCGAGTACCTTTTCAACCTCGTATTCCTCATGGTTCTCAATCTCAATACTAGGTGGCGGACATTGTACTCTTCCAAGAAAAGACGACTCTCGATAAGGCTCTAACAGAGAAACATGAAAGACTGAATGTACCTTCATAGAAGCCGGTAATTCCAGATGGTATGCCACTGGATTGATTTGCTTCTAGATGATAAATGGTTCCAAACTTCGATAGTCCAACTTATCACATGATCGCTTGGTCTTGATATTCCGTCGAAGAAGCCATGCTTTATCTCCAATTTTGAAAGTAGGTGCTTGATTCCGAAATCTATCTATAGATGCCTTATAGGATTCTTGAGCAGATTGTAATTGAAGCTTCAACGTAGTTTGAAGCTTTGATAGTTGTTTCGCAAATCCTTCAGCTGCTGGATTGTTATTTGTTGATGGACTCAATAAATCAAGCTTCGGATGATACCCATAGTTGGAAAAGAATGGTGTGTATTGAGTCGACGCATGGAGGGTGTTATTATATGCAAACTTGGCTAGCGACAGATATGTGGTCCAATCATCTTACTGATAGTTGATGCTGCATCGTAAGTATTGTTCCAAGACTTAGTTCACCCGTTTCGTTTGGCCGTCAATTTGAGGATGAAAAGCCGAAGAAAGCTTGATATTCACCTTCAGTATCTCAAATAGAGATCTCCAAAACTTTGATACGAACTGGATTCTTTGATCTGATATGATATCATCTGGTAGTCCATGATATCGATACACATTATCAAGAAAGAGCCTTGCTGTGACTTCACTAGACGATGTCTTCTTACAAAGAACAAAGTGCGCCATCTTTATAAGCCGATCTACCACGACAAAGATGCTGTCAAATGAGTTCGATGATGGAAGGTCCATGATGAAGTCCATGGAAACTGAAGACCATAGTCGATGTAGAATCGATAATGGCTGTAGGAGTCCATAAGGGCGATGCCAAAGATTCTTGGATCTTGAACAGATGTCGCAGGAGAAGATAAAATCTTTCACATCCTTCCACATTTGGGACCACCAAAAATCTCGAGAAATAAGCTCTAAGGTCTTGTTGAATCCAAAATGTCCCGTAGTTGGAAAATCGTGGCGAGATTCAAGTACTTGGAGTCGTGCTGGTCCTTTTGGGATATACAATCGCTCCTCAAAGTATAAAAGATCTCCCTCCACCTTGAATTTGTCGTCATTGGTACGCTGGTTGATATCAATGGCTACTGAATCTTTAATGGTCGCGGCACGTACCTGATTCAAGAAGTCAGCATCTATTGGCACAATAGTAGCGCAAAGCCAAAATTGCTCTAGCTTCAACAATATCATACATTATTGATCAAACGTTGCTTCTCCAACCTTTGGTATAAGATACGATCTCCTTGATAAGGCATCAGATAGTCCTTGCTGCTTTCCAAGTCGATAAGTGATAACCAAATCGAACCTAGATAGCAACATACTCCACCGAGCTTGATGTCAATTTAGAACTCAAGCCGACATGAAATACTCCAAATTCTTGTGATCTGAGTATACGATCACTGGGTGTGCAGCTCCTTCAAGAAAATGATGCCATTCTTGGAAAGAATCAACTATAGCAAGGAGTTCCTTATCGTGGATCTCATAATTGATTTCAGCAGCAGAGAACTTTCGAGAATAGAATGCAACCGGATGGAGCTTCTTGTCTTCTTCCATTTGTACAAGTATAGCTCCTAAAGCAAAATCCGAAGCATCAGTTTCTAAATAAAAGGCCTTTGTAAAGTCTGGATGTACTAAGATTGGAGCCATAGTTAATGCGATTTTTAGGTCTTGAAACGCCTTCTCCGCTAGAGGTCCCCATTCCAGCTTATCAGTGCATGTCAACCGAGTGAGAGGAGTAGCAATTTGAGAGTAATTCTTGATGAAGATCCGATAGAAGTTGGCAAAGCCAAGAAAACATTGTACGTCTCTCACCGTCTTCGGAACCTCCTAGGAGACGATTGCTTCTACTTTCTTGGGATCCATCTTCTAGCCTTCCGTAGTCGCAACGAACCCCAAAAACTCTATCTCTATTTGGTGAAATAAATACTTCTCCAACTTGGCATATAGTCCTCACTTGTGTAGTTTCTCCAAGACCGAACAAACGTGCTTTTCATGCTCTTCTTCATTTTTGGAGAATATCAAAATATCATCCAAATAGATGACAACAAAATCATCAAGGTACTCTCAAAAAATGTCATTCATCATATGTTGAAAGACCGCTGGAGCATTGGTAAGACCAAAGGACATGACATTATATTCAAAATGGCCATACCTTGTACGGAATGTTGTCTTCCACTCATCTCCTTCTTTGATTCGTACGAGGTTGTAAGCTCCCCTTAGATCAATTTTTGTAAAAATCCTTGCACGTCCAAGTTGTTCTAAGAGACTAGAAATCAAAGGTAACGGGTAACGATTCTTCTTTGTTATCTTGTTGAGGCCTCGATAGTCCATGCACATCCGCAATGAGCCATCTTTCTTCTTCACAAATAAGATGGGTACTCCAGCTGACGATTTTGAATGACGGATGAAGTTCTTGGCTAGATTCTCGTCGATGTACTTTCGTAACTCCGCCAACTCTGTCTGCGATAGATTGTAGATTGGGCCAAAAGGCGGTTGTGCTCCTTCCTGTAAGTCTATGGCGCAATCATATGGTCTGTGTTCTGGTAGCATGTCGGCATTTTTCTTTTGAAACATGTCTTTAAAATCTTTATATTGCTTCGGTATACTTGTTGTCGAGATCTTCTCCCCAGTAGTTGGAGCCGCATAAATGACAAATGGTGTGCCTTCCTTAGACGATCTTATAAATGCTCTTGCTCCAATAAATAAGGATTTTTCTATTCGGGGTTTTCTACTAGGCTTGCTCTTGGGTGGTTTTGTGGAAAAGGTCATCTTCTGCAACTTCCAATCTATAGATGGATTATGCTTTTCTAACGAGGAAAGACCAAGAATAACAAGATTTGATTAGGTTTTAATAATATTGAAAATAATATGACTACTATGGCCCTTAAACGTCACTTTTATAGGTTTTGATTCATATGAGACACTACCAGACAATAAAGGTCGCCCATCTATGACCTCAACGTGAACAGGTTTGGATTTTTGCACTAAAGGGATCTTATGATGCTTCACAAATTCTTTGTCTAAGAAACAAGCAGATGCTCCTGAATCTAATAATACTAAGGTTCTCAGTTTCTGAGGGCCAATAAGCAAAGGGATTGTAAAACAAAGGGCAAGTTGAGCTGAAAGAAAGGAACCTGGTTGTTGTTGCAATATTTCACTGTCTAGCCGCACGGTTCCTATTGTCGCTGGGCATCCTCGTTTTTCTGAATAAACATGCCCCTAGTCTTGACAATACATCGATTTTGCTTCTTGGGGCAGTTGCCAACTTTGTGGCCTTCTTCACCGCAATACAAGCATAGACCTTCCTCAATACATCACTTTTTTTCTTTTAGAATAAGAGATTAGACACGTACCACATCAATTTGCACGTCTTCTACCTCTGAATGTGAATTCACGCTGTCGTGTTGTAACACGAGTATACCGTGAAAATATAAAGAAAGGGGACTTTTATTAATGTTCAGTTATCTCGAATATTAGGAGCAACGACCGATTCCAGTGCCAATATTCAGGGGCCAGTTCAGACACCCCATCATAGTCGATCAGGACATACTTACCAGTAACGAAATGCTCCGTTTGAGTCCAATAGTGGAAGTCAACAGAATCGAAAGGACTAAATCGATGACTGAGTGAGCCTGACACGAAGGACCAATTTGACCCAATTACGGGAACATCCAGGTCTTACTACGGGCCTCTTAGCCAATATGAGACCAGAATTGGTCGGGCGGCTCAATGTGGTCCCAATTACGGGGGTTTCGATTCCATTTTAGGCTGTTCTGTTCTCTGTGCCATTTCAAGGAATATTATTTCCGAAAAAGGAACCTTTTAAAAGAAAAAAAAATGGAGGAAAAAGCTCTAACGGCGTAGCCAATTCCGGATCCAAGATAGAAGATTGAAGAAATTCAGAGGCTAGGGTTTGAAAGAGGGGAGAATTAGGGTTAAAGGGGAGGATAGGTTAAGAAATGAAGGGGGGAGAATTAGGATTTTAAGGGTCGGAGAGCTAGCTTCATGCTTCGGGGGGGGAGAGGAAGGGGGGGGAGGGGGGGGAAGAAAGACAAAGAATTGGGATTTTTTTTTTTTTTTTTTTTTTTTTTTTTTTTTTTTTTCTTCATAGGGTTTTGGGAAGACTGAGGCAATCGTTGTTGAAGTCAGTGTTATACTAGTGAATCAGGGTTTTAATGAAGTGGATGTGATTATTCTTGACTATTTTATGAAATCGAAGTTACGTCTGTGATTGAAGAATTAAAAGGGTGTCTATTGGATTGAGTATGCGGAGTGAATGAAATTTATTGGGTTAATCTAACAAGCCAGTTAGTGAATACAAGGTCGTGAGTGTAAAGCGGTATTAGAGATTAGCAGATCGGGTTGTTTAGGATTCTCTGTAAAGTCTAGAGACCTATCAGCTGGGACAAAAATGATTTCGGCGAGCAGTCAAAGGACATCCGTATAGATTTATGATATATTCTTGTAATCATTTATATTCCAACAGTCAAAACTCGATAGACTGCTTGAATATTAGTAAATCTCCATACTACCTTCTACAACCAGACGCTTGATGCGTTCTCGAGCAGGAAAGCACGTAATACGACATTAGTGGTGAACTCGACGTGAAAGCTTAAGGTGGAAGGTATTGGATTTTGTTTGATTTTATTTTTATTTTTATGGAAAACGAAAATAAAAATTTTGAAGGATCTTTGGGAGGAGCTTCTGGTGGGGGTTCTTCTAAAGGACAAGGTATGCACATAGATCCGTCTATTGCTAGTATGTTTCAAGCCTTCTCATTATCAATGCAGCAACAGCAAAGTAATAATCGAAAGAAAGCTTTGGCAACCAAAGCATTGCAAGCAGTGGTCAATAAAATTGATCAATTTGATGGAAGGAATATTTCAAGGTATTTAAGATGTTATGTTCGTGAAATGGAATTAAATCGGATTTCTGAGAAGAAAATGGTTAAATTATTTGGACTTACCATGATATCGGAGATAAGAGACCATATTACATTGATTACGGATCGTTATGGGAATTCATGGGAGGTTTTTTCACATGCATTGAAAGACAAATATTTCTTGGAAGATGCTGATCGCATTACTAAGAAGCTGTTTCTGGAATGGATTGAACGACCTAATAAGAATTTGCAAGCAACAGAGCTACTAAGGGAATTTGAGAGGTAGTACTCTCAATTATCGAAGGTAGAAAAATTGACATTGGAGCCGAACAAACTTGATCTATTTCTTCAAGCTTATGATGGAAAATTGCAAGGAAAATTAGAACTCCTTCTTGAAGACAAAGAAGGAGATGAAGGATTGACAACAAAGTAGAAGAACATTAAAGATGTGGTGGAGTTGCTTACAAAAAGAGAAAGGAGGAAGGATAGGAGCAATATTCCAAAAACAGTACAAGCACCCAAAGCTCCAGTACGTACAACACTACCAACAATGCCTACAGTTCAACCTTCGACATCCTTATCAAAGAAAGCAGATATGGGGATGGAAGAAATTATACGAGGAATGCGAGATCTTCAAATCAAATTGGCAAGATTTGAAGAAAATACTTCTACAAATAATTTGAAGAATGTTTCAAAACAAGGATATGTACAAAGATGCATTTGGTGTGATGATGCTTCACACACTAGAAAAGATTGCAATGAATTTAATAATATGATACGGCAAGGAATTATTTGCTGGAAAGATGGAAAGATAGCATTAGAAGATAGGGAGGATCTTCTTCAAACCAATTTTGGCAAGGGAGGAATGAGAGCATTGGTTCAAGATTATTTAAAAGAACATGAAACAGCAGTACGAGAAAGTGCAAGTTATGGTGCTAGAATAGATGATGACCTTGGTGGAAGTACGGAAACTAGTGAGTTTTGGGCTTCTGCCATTTCTACAATGCAAGAAGAGAAATTACCTCGAGAAGCGTTATTGAGGATTGCAGCTACAATACGAGGTGCAACACGTTGAGAAGATCTTGTTGAGTCTCTTTCAGTTCATGCATATATTGCTAAGAGCCAACATGAAGCCTTGATGGAAGAAAAGAGACGAGGAAATTTTAATGATATGAGAGAAGGAAATTTTTCTAAGAGGCAAACTCGAGGAGACAAGGCTCGGGAGGCAGCTTCACAAGAATTGCCTGTAAAAGATATCTCAGCATCATTGGAAGAAAAAACAAGGAAAACAAAAGGTAAAGGTAAATCAATTGCTTATAAGCTACTTTCTGACATTGAAGCGGCAACAAATTTGAAAGGGGTGTTGGAAGAACGTAAATTAAAGACTAAGGTGGAATTCACATTGAAAGAAGTTTCGGGAATTGCAAAGAAGGAGTTTCATGATGTTATCATTGACAGCATTAAGCGAAAGAAGTAATTAATGGGCGAAACTGGAATGAGTCATGCTATTGATGTAAGAATATATAAAGATGAAAAAGAGGTTGATATTGGTTACAAGCAACCAACAAATGAAAAGAATGGATATAATCAACGAGTACGTTTTGAAGATTATAGTAATAAAGAAATGGAAACTTTGAGCCATTATACTCGAAAGCATTGGACAAGAGCAACTACTGAGGTATTGGTGAAAGTAGGAGATATAGAAGAACCAATTGTTGCTTTAGTCGACCATGGTTCTAAAATAAATCTCATATCTAAAGATCTTTATAAGAAGCAAAAATGGACAATTGATATGGAATATGGATGGGTAATTCGAGCAGCTAATAACACACAGGGCAAATTATATGGAGCTTGTCCAGATGTCAAAATTCGGATTGGGGATGTTGCGATGGAGCAACATTTCTTTGTTTAAGATACAACGTCTTATCCGTTGATTTTAGGACAACCTTATATTACGGCAACACGGATGGAAACAAAAGTATGTGACGATGGTTCTCTTTATGCAAAGGTATGTAGCAAAGATGGGAAGAAAGCTGTATAATTTCTAACAGTACCTCCTAACCATGAACGAAATCGAGATACGTTGAGGGAAAAACCATTACCAAAGATTGTTGAAGGATTTAAGGATTTTGAGGAGGTACCACTATAAAGCGAGATTATGGAGGTACAAAAGAGGAGGTACTCTCACAAGATGAAGGTGCCTTTGATGTGAGTTTTATTGGTATTTTGGAGAATGGAAATATTATGTATAAGAAAGTTAATGATTTTAAAAGAAAAGAAAGAAAAAGATTATATAATATTGAAGGAGAATTATGCAAGTTAGGTACATTGCAAGATGATGAGAGGATTTTAGGTGTTTATAAAGAAAATGGACTAGAAGATTCATTGGAATTGATTACATCTATTGGGTTAGAGGATAATGATAAGATTGTTGAGATTCATTCAAGAGAGGTTTATACCATACTTGAATCTTTTCAAGCACCAGAAGTCACTGTAGAGACGAGATATAAAATAGCAAATAAGAAGGTAAAGCGTGTTGCCGGACCATTACCAAAAGATTCTAAGAAACAAATGATAGAAGCATCAAAAGAAGCAAGTTTAAGAGATCCAATGAGTATTGGACATCAGTTTACTAAAGAGACTTTTGAAGAATTAAAGATTAGTTCTCATCGTTCTTTATTGTTGGAGGAAATTACTTGCTTCAAAAAGATGTTGACTAAACAAGGTAGATCGTTTGCCTTCGAATCTCATGAAATTGGATGTGTGGATCCGAATACTATAACACCTATGGTTATCTTCACTGGACCGCATGTACCTTAGAATCTAAGACCAATTCCAGTATCAAGGGCACATTTACCTAAATTGGTGGAACTATTAAAAGAAAAGATGAAGATGAAAATATTAAAACCCTCATTTGCGTCGTATTCTAGTTGATGGTTTACAGTACCTAAGAAGAATGGGTCACTACGGTTTATTCAAGATATGCAACCGATGAATGCAGTAACTGTCAAGAATGTAGGAATTGGACCTATAGTGGATGAATTTGCTGAGGCGTGTGCAGGAAGGACGATCTATTCAATGGGTGACTTGTATTCAGGTTATGATCAATTTCAACTTGTCGAAGAAAGTAAAGATATGACGACGATGAGGATACCACTTGGATTGGTTAGAATTTGCACTCTTCCTCAAGGCACGACCAACTCAGTTGTGCATATGATGAATGGGATGAATAAGATATTGAGAGATTTTATTCCGTAGAAGATTATATCTTTTCTGGATGATGTTCCTATAAAAGGGTGCGAAAAAGGAGACAAGGATGAAACTTTAGATAAGAGGGGGTGTTGCAAATATGTTGTTGAACATATACAAGATTGTGAAAAGATTTTAACTCGGCTTGGAGAAGTTCATCTTATATTATCGGGTATGAAGTCCGTATTTGGAGTACGAGATGTTGTAATTATTGGACATTTATGTGGATCTTATGGAAGAAAACCAGATCCGACTAAAGTTGATGCAATTGGAAGGATGAAAGAGGATTGTGATTCTTTAATAGAGGTTCGCAGGTTTTTAGGTGCATGTGTATCCTATCGAATCTGGATCCCTCATTATGCTCACATAGCGGATCCATTATATGAACTGTTATGCAAGGGCTATTGATTTAAATGGGAAGAAAGGCATATTCAGGCAATGCAAAGATTGAAGAAATTATTGGTGTCACCTCCAATATTGAGGAAGGTTGATTATGAGTGCGCTAGAGACTAGTGATTCTTACTCTGGCACTAGTCCAATTGCCATTGGATGGGCTGTGGGTCAAGATGATTCAAGTGGGAATAGATTTGCAGTTCGATTTGGAGCTAAAGTTTTAAGTATTCGTCAGCATGCATATTCACAAGTCAAAAGAGAACTTTGGGGAGTTAATTCTCCTATGAAAGCTGAAAAGGACTATTTGATTGGGGCAGTAGTAGTAATTGAAACTGATTGCTTGCTATTGCTTGGAATGATTACTAACTGTTCAACGCCAGATATTGCAATGTTGAGATGGATTGCTTACATTAAGTCACTAAATCGGGAATTTAAGCATGTTACTGGGAAGGACAATTTAGTAGCAGACATGCTATCTCGAGCAAGATACGAGAAGGAGTAAGAAATGGTTGAAGACATTGATGATGTCAGATTGAAATTCTATTCAATATCAAATCTCAACAGAGAAGACAAGCTATTTCTTGAAGAATCTTATGAAGGAGAATTATTGGATATTGATCATTACTTGAATACCTTGATTAAGCAAGGAAATTGGTCTACAGAAAAATTCAAACAAATAAAAAAAAAAAAACATATGGATTTTTGCTTCGAGATGGATTCTTATGGAAGAGACCGAAGAAAGGAATTGGGATGCTACAACGAGTGATAGGCAAAAAGGAAGAAAAACTAAAATTATTCAAGGAGTTTCATGATAGTTTATGGGCAGGGCATAGAGGAATCTGGGCTACTTTTGCTAAACTCAAGGAACGATATTGGTAGAAAAATATGTATCGAGATGTGCTATCATTTGTAGAGTCATGTGAAATTTGTCAATCGTATTTTAATATCTGACATCGAGATGGTCTTCATCCTACATATCCTCTGGCTATTCATTTTAAATGGGTTGTTGATTTGGTTATTATGCCAGTTGGGTTATGGCAGATGAGATATTTGGTTTTAGCTCGTGAAGATTTATGAAATCAAGTAAAAAGAAGAGCATTGAGGATAAAATCTACAGAGGGGATTTGTAGGTTTTTGCTTGAAGATGTCATTTACCACTATAGATGCATAGGAAAAATCACTGCAGATCATGGAGAATTAAATGCACAAGAAGCTCGTAAGTTCTTTGAAAGATGTGGAGTTAAACTATCACTGACTATTGCTTATAATCCGGAAGGGAATGTAAAAAGCAAACGTGGTCACCCACCGATTGTGAAAGCATTAGTTAAAGCTTGTAATGAGAAAGTTAGAGAGTGGCCACGACTTTTGTCATTTCCATTATGGGCTCATCGAACAACACATAGTTCCGTGACAGGATATATGTCAGTAGAACTTATGACAGGTCAAAAACCAATTATGCTGATTGAAGAAAAGGTACTTACTTGGAGTATGCTACCATGGGAAGATGGATTGACAAGAGAAGAACTTCTGGCTATTAGGATTCGACAATTGGAGCAAAGATCAAAAGGTATGCAGATAGCATTGGAAAGGTTAAAAAGAACAAGGTTACAAAACAAGGTGCGATTTGATAAGCAACATCGATTGAGACGTAAAGCAATTGAAGAAGGGTATTGAGTACTTGTTTATGATAGTAGTCTGGACAACCAATATAGCAATTTACGAAAGTTTTCAAAACGTTGGTTTGGACCATATGTAGTAACAACTATTCATGATAACGCGACTTACTCATTACAGGAGTTAGATGGTACAAAATTGAAAATACCAATTGCAGGGAAGCGTGTAAAAATATTTAAACGAAGATACGCGGAGATGAATATGGAAGACCTTAATGAAGGTATAGAGACTCCGCAGTAAGAAGATGAAAGTGATTTAGATAATGAAAGTGACGAAGACGAACTGGACAAAGACGTAGAGAATATATTATAAATCAAACAGTAATTGGGTAAATTAGTGCATACCAAACGATGCACAGGTTCAGCGGGGATGGATGTCGTGTTGTAACACGAGTATATCGTGAAAATATAAAGAAAGGGGACTTTTATTAATGTTCAGTTATCTCGAATATTAAGAGCAACGACCGATTCCTGTGCCAATATTCAGGGGCCAGTTCAGACACCCCATCATAGTCGATCAGGACATACTTACCAGTAACGAAATGCTCCATTTGAGTCCAATAGTGGAAGTCAACAGAATCGAAAGGACTAAATCGATGACTGAGTGAGCCTGACACGAAGGACCAATTTGACCCAATTACGGGAACATCCAGGTCTTACTACGGGCCTCTTAGCCAATATGAGACCAGAATTGGTCGGGCGGCTCAATGTGGTCCCAATTACGGGGGTTTCGATTCCATTTTAGGCTGTTCTATTCTCTGTGCCGTTTCAAGGAATATTGTTTCCAAAAAAAGAACCTTTTAAAAGAAAAAAAAATGGAAGAAAAAGCTCTAACGGCGTAGCCAATTCCGGATCCAAGATAGAAGATTGAAGAAATTCAGAGGCTAGGGTTTGAAAGAGGGGAGAATTAGGGTTAAAGAGGATGATAGGTTAAGAAATGAAGGGGGGAGAATTAGGATTTTAAGGGTCGAAGAGCTAGCTTCATGCTTTGGGGGAGGAAGGGGTGGAGAAAAGACAGAGAATTGGAATTTTTTTTTTTCTTCTTCATAGGGTTTTGGAAAGACTGAGGCAATCGTTGTTGAAGTTAGTGTTATATTGGTGAATCGGGGTTTGAATGAAGTGGGTGTGATTACTCTTGACTGTTTTGTGAAATCGAAGTTACGTCTGTGATTGAAGAATTAAAAGGATGTCTATAGGATTGAGTATGCGGATTGAATGAAATTTATTGGATTAATCTAACAAGACAGTCAATGGATACAAGATCGTGAGTGTAAAGCGGTATGGGAGATTAGCAGATCGGTTGTTCGGGGTTCTCTGTAACGTCTAGAGACCTATCGGCTAGGACAAAAAGGATTTCGGCAAATAGTCGAAGGACATCCATATAGATTTATGGTATATTCTTATAATCATTTATATTCTAACAGTCAAAACTCGATGGAGTGCTTAAATATTAGCGAATCTCCCTACTACCTTCTATAGCCAGACGCCCGGCGTTTTCTCGAGCAAGAAAGCACGTAATACGACATAAGTGGTGAATCGACATACTTAGGGCGTGGCAAATCGTATGTTATCTTGAACGTTGGTCTTGGCGACATTAGAATAGGAGGTTATCATACTTCACAGCTTGGCTAATAGCTTCGTTGAGCGTTTGTGGATTAGGAAGAGTTAACAGCAAATCCTTCACATCGTCCCTTAAATCCCAATAGAATTCACTCATCAACGCTTCTTCATCCCAATTGATGTCGCATGATAATTGCCTGAAGTCCGATGCATAGTCTGATGTAGAGCGCATCCCTTGTCGTAGTGACAGGATCTTTATTGTAGCCCATCAAACCTTGTCGTGTTTACCAAATGTTTCCGCAAATGCCTCCAAAAAGGTTTCAAAGTTGTTTAGTATGGATGATTGTTTCTCAAACAAAGGAACAAACCATGATAGAGCTTGTCTTGTAAGTAAGGTTCTAACAAGCCGAACACGTGACTCCTCCATTAGATAGCGTGCGAGCTGTAAAACTGTTATCAACCTGATTTGGTTAACGAATCCTCGAAACTTGGAACGCGTACCATCAAACTTGTCCAGAAGACTAACTCGGGGCTCTTTATGTTGTAGAACCAACAGTGCTTGTCGAACCTAAGGTAAAGTTGCTTCTCCAAGTGCAGAAGTTTGAGGCTGGTACAACCTAGATTGTGCCATCTCAGATGCTCCATCATTATGTAGCCTTGCCATGACTCCTTCAATCTCTGCAGTTCTTTGTGATAACGTAGCGAAGGCATTCATAATAGCATCCAACTTGGACTCCGAACTTTCCGTCATACTAATGTCTTGGCCTCCGACCATTCTAAGAGAAGGACAGAAATGACTCTACAAGAAGACAATATTGGTTTAGAGGAGGGTACTCCGCAACTTCTAAAATGCCTTAAGAGCTTCAAGAAAAGGGGTAATCCACTCTCTCCAAGAAGAATAAGGCTCCAATATTATAACAAAAGAAGTATCAGTTTAGAGAAAGGTAATCCGCAACCTCTAAAATGTTAATACACTTCCAAGCAGAGGGATAATCCACACTCTAACAAAGAAGAAACTAGCTCTGATATCTGAGGTGAGTGCAGTCTCGACAAACTGTCACGGACATAGAAATACAGACTTGAGATCTAACAAGAAGTTCAGGAAGAACTGGTAAGAACTAGATTAATCAGATGAGAACAACACCAGAGAGGTGAGTTAGAGCTCCAAGAGATGTATTGTCGAGACTCAAGAATTCTTCAACCTCGATTCTAATATATACTTCTATTTAGGAAGCTTCTTAGGCAACTTCTACTAACTAGGAAGCTTCTAGAAGGTTTCAAAGACTTGCTTCTAGAAGGTTCTAGAAACTTATCTCTAGAAGATTTTAAGGACTATATCTCTAATATCTTCTACTAACTAAGAAGCTTCTAGAAGGTTCCAGAGACTTGCTTCTAGAAGGTTCTAGAAACTTGTCTCTAGAAGGTTCTAAGGATTATGTCCCTAACACAAAGGCGATGGAGGCTTTTCATCGACGACATCCATCAAAATCAAGATGAAAACCTTCTTTATAAAAGAAACAACATCTAAGCAAGATGACATTCTACTTTCAATCCTTGTTCGTAGCTTCTTTGTAGTTGTGACGCTCAGGAGATGGAGAACCAACAACTAGTAGATTCGACTCAAGAACCTTCATTTGCTGACTTGCTGGATGAGAAATTACGATTGTCACAACTTTCAAGACAACCCAATCGAGATAAAGATCTTCAAGAACGACATATTCTTCCTCGAATAGATGGCAAGATATAATGCGTTTGGTATCACAATTTGGGAAGGGACTTCCAATATTTGGTGATTTTGCTAGAGGTAGGAACAATTCCTGATGGTGTTCCAAATGTTCTATTGGAAGGAAGTTATGGAGGCCTCAACAATGATCAAATAATTGGGTGGTCTTGCCGCCTTGATATGGGACACTACCGATGGTTGAGAGGCCCTATCAATCATCTTCGAAGAAAACAAAGATCAAAGTATGTGGCAAATACAATTCGTTGCATCATAGATTTCCTCAACATATGATGACTGCTCTTTGTGGAACTCATTCCTAGAATGAAGGATAATGTCACGAAAATACTCATGTAAGCTAGTAATTATATATACAAATAGGTGGAAGTAAGTAAAAGTAGATAAAAGTAAGTTAATTCTATAGTATTTGATATGGAAGCTTCTCAAAAGCTTCATAGATGCTGCTTTGACTTCATAGGTGTCTTTAATCAACTTTTTGGATTAGAAACGTGGTCAACAAGTTGGCCATGTGCCACACATGTTGTTAGCTTGAAGATCAAGCTAAGTATGTGGCCCACACGTAGAAAAACATGCCTTGTAAGTCAAGGCATGTGTCCTACAAAGTCAACACATATTGAAGGTCCTATAGAACGTCGCCATGTAGCCCTTAGTTAGATAGTATATATAGAGACAAGAGTGAAGCCTTCTCGCTTCTAGTCTAGTTTCAAGGGTCTTTAGTTTTTTTATCTTTTGGTCATAGCCATTCCAATTTCTATTTCAATATATATACTTGTTTATTTATATTTTGTTACCTTTCTTTGAGTGAAGGCTCATTTGTCTGAATTACTTTTTTATCGAGTTCTTGTCCTTGATATGAAGTGCAACAGTCATCTTTTTAAATTTTGATCTGAAAATCATACAAGTGGACCTCAACGTTACTTTAATTCAATGGCAACACCAATATCTCTTCAACACATACATTTAGAAGTAGAGGATATGCAAATTAATGTAGTACGTTTCAAACCTCTTACTAAGCAAGAAAAGACTTGTCGTCATTAAGAAGGATTATACTTATATTGTGGAGAATCTAAGCACACTGTTCAACATTGCCCTAAGAAGCGATGCAACCATAAAATGAGGAAAACGGTGATCAAAGAAAATAGCATGTCAGAAAACAAATTTGTCCAGCTATAATAGGGACCGTGTGGCTGGAACCTTGTAGAATGCCTAGTGAAGGTCGTATCCTCTCCTCAGAACCCTCTCCATGTTTTATGATAAATATTATTCTAGGACCTAAACATCTCAAAGCCTCTGCCTTGCTAGATTCAAGAGCCTCAATATGTTTCTTAGATAAAAACTTTGTTAAAAGACATAGCATATTTTTAGTAAAGAAAACTAAACATGTTCATGTAGAAGTCATAGATGATCGTCCATTGTCTTCAGGAGATATTACTCATGAAACCCTTCCTATAGAAATAGCAATTAATAGTCATAGTAGTTTTATAATATTTAATATCATTAGATCTCCTTCTAATCCAATCATTTTAGGTTTATCATGGCTAGAAAAATATAATCCTTAAATAGATTGGACCTCTCATAGTCTTGAGATTTCTGAAAGTATAATTAAGAGTGTAGTTAATCAAGTAGAAAGTCAAAAGTCAAGTATAATTGAACCTATATTTGCTATATTGTTTGTGCTGCAAAAGAAGGATCACCTTCTGTTATTTACGCCACACCTGTTTCTATTGGTGGAAAGACTTCAAGTCGCATTCCAAGCCAATATCAAGATTTTTAAGATGTATTTGAAAAAAAGAATGCGGATACTCTTCCAGAACATCATTCCTATGATTGCTCAATTGACCTTCAAGAAGGAGCACAACCGCCATTTGGACCAATCTACAGTTTATCACAAAATGAATTGACTGAACTCAAGGAGTATATTGAAGCAAATATAGTCAAGAATTTCATACGCCATTCTAAATCTCCGGCAGCAGCTCCAATTCTATTTGTGAAGAAAAAATATGGATCATTACGGATGTGTGTTGATTATTGAAGACTCAACAAAATCACTATAAAAAATAGGTACCCACTACCTTTGATATTTGGACTTCTTGATCAGTTGAATCAAGCTAAGATCTTTATAAAAATAGATCTACGGGAAGCATACAATTTGGTACGCATCAAAGAAGGAGATGAATGGAAGACTACGTTTCGAACAAGATATGGACATTTTGAATACAACGTCATGCCTTTTGGACTTACAAATGCACCAGCAACATTCTAATATTTAATGAATGATGTCTTTTGGGAGTTTTTAGATGATTTTGTTGATTGTTATCTAGACGACATCTTAATCTATTTTAAGAATCCAGAAGAACATGAACTTCATATTCGCTAAGTATTACAAAAATTAACAAATACAAGACTCTATGCTGAGATAGAAAAGTATGTATTTCACACTATTCAAGTCGACTTCTTAGGATAGATCATTTTAAATGATGGACTTATGATGGATCCTAAGAAAATTCAAACTATTATGGATTGGAAGATGTTAAAAACGATAAAAGTTGTTTAATGCTTTTTGAAATTTGCCAACTACTATTGGATCTTCATCAAATACTTCTATCAAATTGCAGCTCCACTTACACATTTGACTTGCAAAGACAAACTTCAATGGAATCAAGAAGCAGAAGTAGCATTTGAAGCTTTGAAGACAGCCTTTGTTTCTACACCAATCTTGTATCGTGTCAATTTTTTTGAGCCATTTTTTATAGAAACAGATGCATCAAACTTTGCTTTGGATGCCGTATAGTCACAAATGGGAATAGATGATAAATTTCATCCAATAGCTTTTCATTCTAAAAAAATTTCAACATTCAAGATCAACTATAAGATCCACGACAAAGAACTTCTTATAATCATGGATTCGCTCTAAGAATGGCGCCATTATCTAGAAGGTGCTTCTAGCCTAGTCACAGTGTATACAAATCATAAGAACCTTGAATATTTTAAGTCAGCACGTATTTTGAATCGTCGCCAAGCCCATTGGAATATGTCTTTGTCAAGATTTGAATTTAAGATCACTTATCGACTAAAAAAACAACAAGGTTTATCACATGCACTCTCTAGATGATCTTATCTTGTACCAAAGGAAGGAGATGTTGCTTTTGATCAGTAACGAACAATTCTCTTGAAGCCAAAGTATCTTCATCTTCAAGCAATGAAATCAATACTAAGTGTTGATTCAACTTTTATTAAGCAAGTTCAATCAAGTATGTCTCTGATTCTCTTATTCGTGACATGAAGAGAAATCCTTTAAAGTCTCATGATACTTCCAAGTTTGAATTCAAGAAGAATCTACTATATTTTGAGGGACGCCTATATGTTCCAGAAGATGAAGCTCGATTACTAGTTCTTCAAGCTCATCATGACTTTCCAGCAGCAAGACATTTTGAGTACAATAAAACTTTGGAACTAATATCTAAGGACTTTTGGTGGCCCCAAATGTAGAACGCGGTCAAAGATTTTGTACAATCTTTTGATATTTGCTCAAGATCAAAAACTCCTCGTCATTGATCTTACGGACTTCTTTAGCCATTATCCATTCCAGAACAACCATGAATCTTTGAATCTCAAGTTCTTATGACTCTATATTCATGATAATGGATCATTTTATTAGGATGGCATATTTTGTACCATGTACAAAATCTATCACAGGTGAAGAAACAGCTAAGCTCTTTCTTGACAATATCTATCGCTATCATGGATTACCCAAGGATATTATATCAGATAAGAGAACTCAATTTATATCAAGATTTTAGCGGACTCTTTTCAAGATTCTAAAAATGGATATAAAACTATCTTCAGCATTCTATCCTCAAACTGATGGACAAACAGAGCGTATCAATCAAATTTTAGAGTAATATTTAAGATGTACCATTAACTACAAATAAGATGATTGGACAACTCTTTTGCCATTGGCAGAGTTTGCTTACAATAACACGATACATTCTTCTACAAAACAAACACCTTTCTTTGCTAATTATGGTTATCATCCATGACTTGATACTTTTGACTTTTCAAAAGTTGATAATCATGCTGCAAAAGATTTAGAAATTCATTTATTAGAGCTACATACAACGATGAAGGCACAATTAAAAGAAACTCAAGAATAACAAAAGGTCAATGCGGATGTCTATCGAAAGGAATAACGACCATTCCAAATAGGTGATAAGATATGGTTACTTCATCGCAATATCAAGACCACTCATCCTTGTGACAAGTTGGACTATCAAAGGCTTAGACCATTTTCTATTTGTGCACAAATCAATCCAATTGCATATCGTTTACATCTACCGAAGTTAATGAAAATCCATCTAATATTCCACGTGTCTCTTTTTGAACCATACAAGACAATGGATATATCAAAAAGAAGATAAGCTCCACCTCCTCCTACAGAAGTGAACAATAGTGAAGAGTTTGTAGTAGAAGAAGTCTTAGATTGAAGGTGGCTCAAAAATAAATTGGAATATCTTGTCCATTGGCACGGATATGATATTAGTGAACGCACATGGGAGCCAATAAAGAATCTTGCAAATGCAGCAAAGGTGGTGGAGGCTTTTCATTGACGACATCCATCAAAATCAAGATGAAAACCTTTCTTATAAAAGAAAGAAGATCTAGGCAAGATAACATTCTACTTTCAATCCTTGTTTGTAGCTTTTTTGTAGTTGTGACGCTCAGAAAATGGAGAACCAACAACCAGCGGATTCAACTCTAGAGCCTATATTTGTTGATCTGTCGGACGAGATATTATGATTGTCACAACCTTCAAGATGGCACAATCGAGATGAAGATCTTTAAGAACGACATGTTCTTCCTCAAATAGATGGCAAGATACAATGCGTTTAGTATCACGACCTTGGAAGGGACTTTCGATGTTTGGTGATTTTACTAGAGGTAGAAACAACTCCTAATAGTGTTCCAAATGTTTTATTCTAAGGAAGTTATGAAGGCCTCAACAATGATCAAATAACTGGGTGGTCTTCCCGTCCTAGTATGGGACACTACTAATGGTTGAGAGGCCCTATCAATCATCTTCGAAGAGAACAAAGATCAGAATATGTGGGAAATATAATTCGTCATATCATTGATTTTCACAACATATGATTACCACTCCTTGTGGAACTCGTCCCTAAAAAGGGAGGTAATGTCATGGACATATGTATGTAAGCCAATAATTACATGTATAAATAGGTAGAAGTAAGTAAAATTAGATAAAAGTAAGTTAATTCTATAGTATTTGGTATGGAAGCTTCCCAAAAGCTTCATAGATGCTGCTTTGACTTTATAGGTGTCTTTAATTGACTTTTTGGGATTAGAAACGTGGTCAACAAGTTGACCATGTGCCACACATGTTGTTAGCTTGAAGACCAAGCTAACTATGTGGCGCACACGTAGGAAAACTTACCTTGTAAGTCAAGGCATGTATCCTACAAAGTCAACACATATTGAAGGTCCTATAGAACGTTGCCATGTAGCTCCTAGTTAGATTGTATATATAGAGACAAGAGTGAAGCCTTCTTCACTCTTGTCAATTCTTTTCTTGCTTCTAGTCTAGTTTCAAGGGTCTCTAGTTTTCTTGGCTTTTGGCAATAGCCATTCTAGTTTCTTTTTTAATATACATATCAAGTTATTTCTATTTTGTCATCTTTCTTTGAAAGAAGTCTCACTTATTTATTTGTCTTTATCATGTTCTTGTCCTTGACAGGTTTACATTATATACTTTGTGATTGATTTGTATTACTTAATGAGTTGTTTGTAACAATCTTTGTTTATATGACACCTTCCTTATTCTATGTCTTTTGTCTTTGTTTTCCTCCTTAGTTTCTTATTCTCCATCTCTTCTTTTCTATTTCTATTTCCATCTTTTATTCTTCAACTATACCCTATCTCCTCCCTCCTTTCTTTGTTCATATTTCTAACTTAGGACATGCCTTTCTTCATACTCTCTCCTCTTTTTTCTCTACTTTGTAATCCCTCGTTTATCTATTATAGCCAAGGCCCATTAACACCACTACTTCATAAAAACTATTTTTAACTTTTTAGGCATATGTTGAGGTTTCATCCTCCATCCTTAGGAATGAACTTTTTTGTAGAATTCTCTTTAAAGAGAAGTAGTAAAGATGGAAGTATTATAAGGGTTTTTTTTGCTTAATAAAAGAACAAGTTATTATTATTATTATTATTATTATTATTATTATTACTAAAATATATGTTTTGGATTTAAAAATTACATAGTGAAAGAGATTGCATAGAAATTAAGGCTATAGAATACATAAGCTATAATCTTAATTTACAGTAAATTGATGTGTTTGATGCTTTTTAATACTAGAAACAACTTATTTATTCCTAAATTATACGAAGTACCTTAGAATGAGAAAAATAAATAAGAACCAATATATATATATATATATATATATATATATACATAGATAATTTTTAAAATTATATAATATTAATTTAATAAATACTTTAATAGATTGTAAAAAAGATAACTATAAGAAAAGAAATAAATGCATCCAATATTTATTTAATATTATTTTTATTATATAATGAATACCTTTGTAATATATATATATATATATATATATATATTTAATTTTTTTCTATTCCATGAAAATACTAATACATATTAACATCATTCCATACTGATATTAGAAGCATTTTTGAGCATTTATAGCTTGTGACATAAATTATCTTTATTCCATGAACATATTATAAATGTCTAATTATTAAAACTCCAATAAAAGTCAAATTTTATATTAATGTATTAATCTCTCATTCAACCAATACCAATATACTATGAATTTATATTTACATTTCAAATATTAAAGTAAAATAAAATAAAATCTATAAATATCAAAATATTATTGTTAATATATATATTATATACATATACATAAATAATAAAAAATATCATTGAACGTTAAAGTAATTCTTGTGAAGTAGTAGTATTAATGGGCCTTGATTAGCATGGATCAACAAGAACTTGCAAAATGGAGGGGGATGAAAGAAAGAAGACATGAAGATATGGAATGAAGAACAAGAATGATCAAGGACATGAATTGAAAGAAGATGCATAAACTTATGAAATCGGTGTCAAAAGTAAAGTGACAAAATAGAAATAAAGAAGTATATATATTAAAAAGAAACTAGAATGGCTATTGCTAAAAGACAATGAAACTAGAGATTCTTAAATCTAGACTAGAAGCAAGAAAAGAATTGATAAGAGTGAAGAAGACTTTAATCTTGCCTCTATATATTCTATCTACTTAAGATCTATGAGCCAATATTTTATAGGACCTCTAAAAACTTGTTGACTTTGTATGACACATATCTTGACTTACAAGATAAGTTTTTTAAATGAATGCCACACAATTAGTTTGTTCTGCAAGCTATCAACATGTATAAGATGTGGTTAGCTTATTGACCAAGTTTCTAACCTATTAATCAACCACAAATACATATAAAGTCAAAACATTATCTAAAAAGCTTTTATGAAGCTTATTTAGAAGGTATTATGAAATTAATCTACTTTTACTTACTTCTATCTATTTAGAGTACATAAATAACAATTACAGTAGATATATATTTGTAACAAGAACAAAGAAGAGAGTTAGAATAGAGGACATGAAACAAACAACAGGAACATGGAGGAAGGAAGAGGATGAAATTAAGGGGTAGGGAACAAAAGATAGGAATAAAGGACAAAGATGAAAGATGGATGGAATCAATTATTAGATAGTAAGGAGAAGTGTGACTTTAGCAATATTAGAGTGTGGCTTTAATAAAACTTTATATATATATATATATATATATATATATATATATATATATATATATATGTTATAACATTTCAAAGTATTAAGACTACATTCATTACACTTCCAATATAATGCCATCAAATTTTTGTAAAAAATTATTTTTATGGAAACAAATGCATTGGATTTATCATTGAATACAAAAGTGCTAGAAATAAATATAGATGATGTATTATTTTCTATTATTTTTTTAGTTAAGAAAGTTTCTAATAACATACATTAATTATCAAATTTATAATATGCTTAAAAAGAACTTAAATTTATCATGGCACATAGATAAATTCACATTGTATTAAAAAAATATATAAAAAATTAGTATAAGCATACAAACGTATGAACACAAGTTAAAGCAAGTATATATATATATATATATATATACGTACACACATAACTAATGAATTATTTTCAATGATTCTCTATTAACTTTCACTCATCTCTTCATAGGATATCATTTAGCCATTTTTATTTATTTCATTACTTATGTTTTACTTATCCATTAATCCAATTTTCGGAGGATATTTTTGTATTCCAACTACAAAGCCATAGCATGTACTCACAATTGCAACGAACCAAGGAAATCGGACACAGAAACCCGACATAACGAATGCAACGCCGACCCCTTCCACTGTGGCGGGAGTCCTGCCAATTTTGACCGAACATGTCATCCCTTCCACGTCGTCCCACGTCGGAGAAATAATTGGTAGGAAATCTTTGCTGGCACTTTTGCCACGAAATTGTTGAGTAGGGTTGTTTCCGGGAGCCATCATGACCTCGTCTTCTAAAACTCGGCGTGAACCTCCCCCGCCGATTTGCATTCATTCATCACCGTTGCTCGATTTGTCCGCTAAAGCTCTGAGCGAGCCATCGCTTAGATTGGTCTGTGTCGTCTGGCTTGGCAGCCGCTTTGGTGTTCTAAACCGCTTGAATTTCGCTCAGTGTTATCTTAAACTCGTAAGTTTGTTTTCATTCTTGCGCTGTTAAAGTTTGATGAGGTGAGTGGTTTGGATTTTATGGTTGGTGCGGTGAGGAATGTCGTGATCACGGGTTGCTCCTACACTAATTTTGTTGTGTGGATGTCGGCAGTTTGTTGTGATTGTGGAACGGTGGTCTGCCAAGTTTGAGTGCTGAGGTTGCCTCCGTTGTCTTGTTCTTGTTTCCACGAGGATTTGTTTTGTGTGTTTGCTGAGTTGAGGTAGCGTGTAGCATTGGGAGTTCCAGTTTCAGATGCCTTGCGTGGTTGTGAGATCTTGACTGGGTTTTCTTGAGTGTTGGAAGAGCGAAGTGTTGAATTTTCGCGCAGGCTTTTTTTCTCTTGTGGTGTGTTGTGGTGAGTTGTCTTTCGTAGCTTATGGTTTCGTGCATCGCGTGTAGAATTGGGTTTTTGTCGGTGAGAAAAGAGGATAATCTACGAACTTTTCTTAGTTGAAATTTCGGGCTAGGTTTATGGTTTGGTTACTTCAAATGAGAAGTGCTTGGCCCTTTTGGCTGTCGATTAGGTTTGGCCAGCGTCCTCTGAATTGCGCTTTGACCTTCTTCGTTTGAAGGTTTTCTTGCATTATTATATTCTCAAGACCTAATTGTGTTTGACTGATGTTGTGAATTTCATTTCACTTGATTCTACCGCTCTGCAGCGTTACCAAGATGAACAAGGATCAGGAGCAAGCACTGGCAGAGCAAGAGGGATTGCTTGACGAATGTAAACTGTATAGGGGTGAAAAAGAACCAGACACCAAGGAGCCACTTACACAGGAAGATGAAGAAGATACAGTTACCGGATTGCCCGTTGGGCCTGGGCCTGCAACCACAGTTGTAAGTGCCCAGATGCCTCGCACTCCCTGGTCTACTGGCCTCTTTCAATGCTTAGGAAATGGTGACGGACATTTCAGCAGCGACCTTGAAGTTTGTAAGTATCCTTCTCGAAATGTATTTGGGCAGTATGCTTAAAGGATTATCGTCACCATCTCCAGTGTTCTGATACCATTTTATTTGCACGAGTGGTTCGGGAAGTTTAGGTACATAAATTAATTGCAAGGGACCCCCATAAATTGTATCGTTTCTGGAACTAGTTCCCTCTTCATACATAGCCGTGCGTATTCCACATGTGCTATGCCATTATTCTAGGTCCAGACCGTCTTCGAGCAGTATACTAATATGTTTAATTTGATCATAAATCAGGTGTCCTTGGATTTGCTGCACCATGTGTTCTGTATGGCAGTAACATGGAGCGTTTGTACCCGGCTCCAAGGGTTTTCGTTGATCACTGTCTGCATTATAGTTGGCTTTACTTTCTTGGCTCACTTCTGTTCAATGCCAACAACATTGCGCCCTGGAGCTCAGTTAATTCACGTGTTGCACTTCGTCAAAAGTACAATTTGGAGGTAATTGTTTAAGCATGTACGGTCGATCTGTAAATGTGGAATGCCATTTGAGAAATTGGGCTTTCCTTTCCTTGCGGGGCTCGTTTCTAAAAAAATTGGTTAACCAGAAACGTATCTGAGTGATGAAGATATTTATTATAATTTTCAGGTTGTAGAAATCTGTTTAAACTAGTGTTACGCTCATTCACTTACTATGTCCATGCTACAAAACTGCCCTCATCTGTCCGTTGACGTCTGTTCTTACTCATCACGCACTTGACAACTTGCAGGGATATGGGAATTACTGTCTCGGGTGCTGTGCCAATCCTAGTGAAGAAACTCGAGAGCGCTGTGATTCAGTTTGTGATCTCTTCATTCATGGGCTTTTCTGCCTCCATCCATTCGCTTTGGCTCAGGAAGCTCGCGAACTTCGCCGCCGGACCCTGCATCCAGCTAATCAGCCTTACCTGGTCATCACCATGGCCCCTCCCACGGAGCAAAGCATGAGCAATCAAATTTAGAGAACCTAGGTCTTTGATTCCAGATATTTGGATTGGGCCGCCTGTTATTGACTGTTAAATTTTTGTGAAGTTGCACATGTTGTTGCTGTTGTGGACCAATCTACCACTGTGTGCTTGTCATAAGGAGTGTCATGGTGAGAGAAAACGTTGGTGTAAGAAAATCCATGCGAGATGTCAAGGCTTTCAATCTCCATTATTTTAAAGTACTCTTTTTAATCTGTATATGTATTACTATCGTTTATTGTAAGTGTTCTGTAAGACTTTGTGAGCACTTCATTGGTCTCCAATCTTGTATATTTTTTCTGCTACTCCGGGACGCATACGAGTTGGATATTTACAAAAAGACATACTTGGTTAGCTAAATCCTAAAAGAACAGATTTGTGTTTTGTTTTGTGTTATACAGCTGAAAATCTTAGTTATTTCGATGCATGTCTTAGCAATATATTTTTCCCATATTATAGCTTATTGTTTAGTAGTTTTATTTTCGTTTAAGAAAATCGTCTCTTGAATCTCAGATGAGACGAAAACTGTGAATTCTGAAATTGTTTTAATACGAGGTGGAAAAGGATGAGGTTTCGGTAAAGAAGATTGCCCGTTGAGAGATGCACTAACCCAAGATCTTGTATGTGGACGATAGTTGAAACTAGAACCGAGAGCAGGTAAGAAAGTGTTTGAGGATGTGGGTGGTGTCGGAGCTGCATCACCACTACCACAACCACTATGTTTGAATCCATAAATAGAATTTACTAGAAGTTTTTCAAAAGTAATCCCCCTCTCTTAAAATACAAATAATAAATTATGAATACAAAACCAACAACTTGCAGAAATGATCTGTAGCTTCCATTATATTTGTACCGAATTCGTCTATATTAAAAAAACAGAAAAAGTGAAAAATAATTACATCAACATCACATTGATATGAGGACAACATCACATTGATATGAGGACAACATCGGATCTAAACTAATGCACAGATCGTGAAAGTTTCCAGTAAAGTTGGAGTCATGCTTTTTGGGCTTCACAGAACGAGCCAAATGTTCACAGCCCACGCATATCAACGTGGTGTGGGTTAGTTAACTTCGGCCACAATTAACTCATTCATCAGAAAAACTCATTCATCCGTCGGTGAAGCATCGACTTCGATCGATTTCCGAACTCACTTAGTAATCTTTGTCTCGGTGGCCCGGTTGAAGCATTCAATTGCTGCTGCTAGGGCTCAGGAATAGATCGGCCGTCGATTGATTGAGATGGGCTTGCAGGAGCTGTGGAACACGCTGGGTCCTGGTCTCGCAGGGGCCGTATTTGGAGGAGGGTGGTGGTTCTGGGTGGACGCGGTGGTGTGTAGCGACATCAAAGTGCCCTTCCTTCATTACTTGCCGGGTACTACGAATTAGGGTTTGAACGAGTTCGGATTTGACAGTGCGCGGGGATTGGGATCGAGTGTGTCAAGGGTGCGAACGTTTGGTCTTGTTGGATTTGTGTGTGTGTGTTGAGTGTACATGAGATGCCAATTTTGGGTTCTGGGTGAGATACTCTTCGAAACTTCTGGACGGACAGATTTGGAGTCGTCGGGAAGACTTGGTCAGATTTTGCATTCTCTGTTCGTGTCTCAAGCTCGGATTAATCTATTGGATTTTATGAAGAAAAAGATGCCTATTTGATTAATTGCTCTTCGGGCCTCCAAAATTATACTAATTCAAAAATTTGAACACTTTAGGGTTAAGTGAGCATGAGCTGAATGTGTAACGGTAACAGGATTATGATAGCATTCTGAATTTCACGGATTCAGGATTTTGTGAGTGCGAATCGGTTGTGGAAATTCCAATTTTGAAGCAGTGAATAAATGCAGGACGTGGAAACAGTGTGCAAGGAAATACAAGGAGATCAACAGTGTAGCGGTGTTCTTTACTCATGTTGATATGGCCAGGCTGATTGACAGATATGAATGGTTGCAGGAATATTTGCGACAATCGCGGCGTTGATGGTGAATGGTGTGCGGAGAGATGAGCTCACAGATTATTCACCTTTTGATGACAACGATGGCTGCCGGTAACTATTCTAAGAATCATTTTGAGAGTAGTTACAGTAGCAATCGCACATACTAGGAGCTAGTTCACGTAAAGCTCTGGTCTCGTTTGTGATATTTTGAAGTTGTTTAACCCTTGAGTGCTTGAATTTTGAAACTGTAGCTCTTATGGTGACCAACTCGGAGTTTTAAAGTTCGAGAGAAATTGTTTGATTGGTGTAAGATGGAAATTAAATTTTGCTTGGTGGAAAAGTGGGGTATCTACATTGAAAATGGTTTGTACTGCGAGTGGAATTTTGTATCGTGGAGCTCATAGATTCTGTGACTTAAAGCACTAACCGTATCCAGCTGGATGTTTGGTGAGTTTCGAGCTAGCATGTTTACAGATGCATAGGCAATCAGAGTTTGAAGACGAAGAGGTCATTCTCCTGTTGTTAATGGCATTCTGTGTGTCCTTAAGACGTGAGATTGTGAAAGTGCTCCTGGCGGTGTCCTTAGTGACAGTTTGTTTTTCTGTTTCCAGGTCAAGAACGTGGTTGTTTTTAGCGTATGTTATTGCATTTACCTCGTTGGCGGGTTCTGTGGGTATGCTAGTGCAAGACGCACTGCTGCCGACCACTCCATCTACATGGACGGGCATAGCTGGAGTCTTGCAATGCTTCTTTGTCCTTTCCAGGTAACACACAGTGGAAATGGGTTGTGACTATTTTATTTTTATATTTAAGAAGGATGAATCCATTCACTAATCGCTTGGTTGTGCATGTTGCAAGTGCACAGGCGTTAAGATGCTCACAAATTCATTCATTTATTGAATCAGATAGCTTCTTGTTTTCAATGAACTTGACTTCCCAATTGTATTTTTATGTACATGTTTATTATCCATGTCTTGCAGTGGCTTGATGTATTGGACTTCGAGGGCATCGTCGGATTATTAAGTCCCTAGGGGAAGACATCTGTAATAATGTTAAAGGTGTTCATTCAATTTTTTATTTATCGAGTACAGCAATCACTGGTTGTGTTTTCTCACGACTCCAGATTTTCGCTGTCCAGTTTCAAATATTTGTATCATTTGCAGAATATTTCTAGAATTCGGGATCTGAGGCAATCACTGCTTCCTTTAAAAACGGTAATACATTCAAGGCTTCCCCATTTCAAATGCTAGGGTCCTGTACATTTTCAAGCGTCATTAACCACTTATAAGTCTGTTTTAGAGAACGTACTGACGCAGCCGACAGTGATTGATAGTACCAATACTAAAGTGACCTCAAGTTGCCATTTATGGTTTAACTTCGTGTTCATTTATGTTTTTAGTTTTTAAAAATATCAATCTATGATACCAATTGATGGAAGTTTTTACAGACCTATCCTCTAACCCTCGCCTGCGATTTTGAACAGTCCTTTCTTACCAGCGTTATTTCAGAGAGGCGGTCGAACCCACTTTGCAGGTGGTTAACAATTGGCAACCCTTGTCCTTTTTATTTTTGTGAGAATAAAACTTCAGAAATGAAATGGTGCAAACTAACAGCTATGCAGTGAAAAATCACGTATCGTGCATTTAAATTACATTATAAACGTTCTGTCATTCAGTTAGCAACGGCGCTTCCTGGGACCCCTTGGTTTCACCCGTCTCCTTGTCCAAAGCCAAGAAAAATATCCCTACAAAGCACACCAGACAAGTATGTTCTTTAGGCATGTCTCATAAAGACTCGACTACAAGAAGCATTACAATAATACAAAAAAGCTTGAAAAAACATGTGTACAAAGAAGATAAAGAATAAATTGCGCCAGAAGATCAGCAACTAATTGTTTGCACTAACAGTAAATCACTGCAGTCTACGATAAGTACTTCATTAACAAATATTTGATGATCATTCCAAGTATTCCTACCACTAAAGAATATGCACCAAAGAAGCGATGCTAAATAACTGAAAGCAACAGAAATATCGGACAAATGACATAATCAATAAAAGAAATGATATGATCTAAGTTAGCTGAAGAGGTGCATACAACCTACCAGAACTGCAGGCATGTGGACTTGACGAATCCCCAAATGGCAGCAGCAAGGAAGAATATGGATGTGAGGATAAGGGTGGTTATGCACCAATTCTGAACCCAATCCTGTGATGAATGTCAAGAGAATGAATTAGTGCTAATAGAGCACATGTTTACTAACAATCATATACCAGCTTCACAAGGGCATCATAATACATTTCAAGTGAGAGACGAGGGTGAGACTAAGAAAATATTTGAGGAGGTAGCAGTGTTGCATCAAAAACAGGAGTTACCTGGAAAAGCCCTACAATAGGACCTGAAGGCACATCTCCAAAAATGTGTACGCAAACAGTGGACATAGCCAAGGCTAAAGCATGTAGGTTAGGATTGACTCTGGGAAGGGAGGCAAGATTAACAGGGCCCTGCCAGCACATCCTACTGAGTTGGGTTAATTGGAAGACTGTTTTTAAACATAGTAAACGCAAACTATAGTTGTATGCGGTCTATTCACATGAACCAGTGTTGCTTAATTATGTCATGTGATCAACCTGGATTGCAAGAGGAAAAAATTGCCAACTGCCAAAAACAAAATAAATACAAGCAAGATTTGTGATGTGAATGCAACAAAATAAAAGGAACTCAGGACAATAGACACTGCAATCAGCTTCAAACAACAACCTGACGAAGGTAAATTAAAATGCATCCCTACTTGAGTTAAGGACACGTCAAATTTGCTTATGGTACTGAAAAAATTACAATACTCGAAATACTCAGTTACTGTGAAGCATTATACGTGCGAATAGTATATAGTAACCTCATACACTTTACTGCTATCACAAAGTTTACAGAGTGCGTCTCAGAATTTTTATGACCATGATATTAAAGTAACATCTGTCTGAAAAGGTACCCATTACTGCAAATTGAGCATTATATTGAACGAGTTCCGAAGAGTAAATCCTGTGTAGTCTAAGAAGCGACCACCACAGTAAGTGCCCATTATACCACCCAGTATTGTCAATCCCCCAAATACCTCATCTGCATTTCTCTGTTCATCCCCCAAGTTTTTGCGAACATTTCAAGCATCAAAAAGATACATCATACTCTTCCATTTTCTAAACTGATCATGAAACAAGAAGCACACGATATGCTCACTGTCATGATTACAATCACCTTGTTACATCATTAAAACCACCCAGTATCAGGAACTTACAATATTGAAAATTGCTTGTCCGGCCTATGGGCCCCAATAAGAATAAGCGCCCAGGATGAAGTTACAGACAATGTGACCTGCAAGATAACATCCATGACTTCGTCGTCAATGTCCATGACTGCGTGTATCATGCTTAAAATATAATTATATCTCTAAATAGAATTATACACAACCAGATGATACTGCAGTGTGGAAAAAGGTCTAATTACAAGGGCCATTCTCAGTTGAGTTTATTCATTAACAAACCACAAATGGAGACCTAAATAGTCTTATGTACCTTATACCTAGAACATTTGTGGTGTAAACCTTGCTCATTGTTAGCTCCTTCATGTCACTAAGGAGACCCCCTTGCGAAGGTGCTGTTTGCCTGCGAGAAAGTCCCGAAAAGCTAGTTAGTATGTAGTTCACGTAAGTAACGTGATGATGTGAAAAGTACAAAGCCTGTGGAACGAGCAGCTGCAACATACTACATAAAATTTTCATGACAACCAATAGGACCCATTGTCTTTGCACGAGTCTCAGAAAACCCAGAGCCATTAACATGCTCACTTGATGTTGGCATTATCACGTTGTCGATGCAAAGATTCTTCGTCCGACGGAGGATTTACGTCTACCTTGTCCAGTTCTCCTATTTCCATCAGGGGGACAATATCAATCCCAGTACAATACAAGCAACGAACGATCAGGACTTACACGAATATAGGTACTACAGGCTTCAAATGTAATTGTTATGCAACAGTACTCCACTAAGAAAAGATAATGCCAAGATGTAGCTGTGACTCCGTGAAAAATTAGTAGTATACGTACAATACATATCTGAGCAACATTGTAAGAAATTTACTTACATGCATGGCTGCACTATGAAGGAACCCCTTCGACGGGCAAATCATTAAAAAATCATCTGTTTAATTCATGATGAAATAGTACACAAACCTTTTAAGTAGATCCGGTCGGACATGAAACCAAAGGCTGCAAAGGGAGGCATGAGTAGACTCTCAATCCCGAATGAGGCTCGCCAACCCAGTGCTCCTCCTACCTGCAAGAATCAAGTATCGAAACCACTAAGCATACACAAGATGCACTCTTAGCAAAAGGCTGAAGAATCTTTGTATATTAAAGAGAGGTGATAAAGAGCACAGGAAGCAAAGGATAAACTAGCTTCCAAGATAAACTTCAATGTACAGTGCAGACAAAAGAATTAAAGCAAATAAATTATGAAAAAAAATGTCCATGTCAGGACAATGCTCCAAACCACGACTATTTTCGTATCATCCAAATCACAAATTTCGTTCTTAACGTGTGAGAAGATGAGTAACTACAACTCCATAAACGTAGCCCAAGGCTACTCCTACGGGTATGAACATGTAGAAAATAGACATCCATGAGGAACTCTGCATACACAACAGCTTACTGTTATTTTGTGCCACATCACAAGAAGTATGATACATAATAGTAATAAGCTCATGAATGTTTACCTTGTTTCTAGTGGGCAGAAATTTAAGGCATTAAGTTGTGAAGTGGTGCTAGTGCGAGAAAAGTTGAAATGAAAATATCAATTTACTACTAATTCAAGAACTCGATGAAAAATTGATTCCCAAGACCAGTTATTAGCACACTGCAGCAACTCACAAACTAGGGTTAACTCACCCTAACCAGCATTTTACCTGTGAAGATGGAGCAACATTGAGTACAAATGGAGCAGCCAAGCTGACAAAAGTTGATTCTCCCACTCCCACCAACCTGACATTAAAATCTCCGCATCATTAACTTTGGAAGAATACAACCACATCTGGAAGCATTTATCTCATGTGTGATTGATGGTGTGACAATGGCAGTCCAACCATTCAAACTTGAGACAATTCATAAACTAGGGACAAGTAACATCTATCAATGGGTTAAAGTTGCATTCTCACATGCGAAAAGCCGTGATCGACCAAAACCCTACGGAAAATCCACGTCCTGCTGTCGCAAACACCGACTGAAAGACCAGCTCCAATGAGACTGAAAGGATTCACTCTGAAAAAATGCTGTGTTTCAAAATGGATGGAGTAATAATATGGCAGCTGCTTATTTCCAGGAGCTTCAGGGACTCACACTCCCACCAGAACTTCCTTATCTGAAACCGAGGCTGAAAACAATGCATAGACTAGTGAAGACCAATTTATAGAACTTTGGTTGAAGTCCAACGCTTGGCAGATGCACTACAGACATGAAAATAAAAGCTGATTACTCCGGATACATTATCTTGCAGAACAACACAAACAATAACTGATAAACATAATGATGGGTAAACAGAATTCTGCTAGGTGAGCAAACACAGGTGATGCTGCTAGGCGTCCAGCCATAAACGCAGATGATAATATTCCATCTTGAAGAGAAGTCAATCCGAATTCGCCCCTGTTGTTGACGAACAAGAATTAGCAAACCTCAAACTGATAAAAGCTCTGTGCAGAAAGTTACGTAGAAAATTTGGATACCAACGTTCAACATTGGTTTCCACAGGTTAGTCAAGAAAAGAGAATGAGAATGTCGACAGGTTTCACAGATCAGAAGCACACCCAGGTCCGACATCCAGTAACACAGTGATTCTCTTTCTAGAGCTGGGTTTATGGGAACAGGGAGAAGACAACCCTAAATTTAGAATTGATGAAACTCTACACATTTCAGAGAAATACGCACTGGACACTGGTTCCACGGATGCAGGTTGCATCATTCAAACACCCGGCATCTCCTAGCACTCCATTCACTCCATTGCTTGCAATTATTCCACGATCCAAGTGATTGAGCAAATTAATGCAGCAGAATAGCATGAGGAGTCTGGACACCATCTAATAATTATCTCATCAGCACCACAAATTAACAATCGCGATCATAATCGAACCATACAAGTCCTCAAAACCACTGCATAGCAAATACAAGTAAAGCAACCCCCACTGAACAAAAAAACATATAAACCAACAATTCTAACATTGAATTTTACTTTTTAAAATATAAGGCGATGATCACCTGTTAGGCGTGAACCACTGAGGCTGCTGGCTACTCCGAATGTCACCAATTTCCAAAGCCGCTCCTGCCATCTTTGATCGCTTTGGTTAGCTTGTGTGATAATACTCGTAAGAAATAGAGGTTCAAACTCCCTTCGTCATAGCCATGATCAAGCAGTGTTTCCTACAGGTCATTCACTTCCTCGTCTACCACATGCTGGCCTTGTATGTACTAGACTCCACACGTCAAACTTCATTACGTGACTTCTCCGGTTCATGTTTTCTTCTTGCGACTACGTACAGATAAAGTACACCAGCATACCTTAATTCTCTTAAAATACATGCTCGTCTTGCAGGGTTTGCCAGGTTGCAGCTTGTACTTGAGTGAAGGTTGTGATACCACATGAGATCTACAGGGTGACATTGAAAGTGTAGAACCTGTGATGGTTAGCTCTCTGGTTGCGTACAAATTGGATATTCATTTAATGTGAGTGACCTGTTCCGATCTCCACACTGCTGAGTTTGTGTCCTCGTCGACCCCGATTTAATTATACCGCTACCAACACATAGCAATTTGAAATTGACTACTGATATGCACATTTTCCCTCAAACCTGAGAAGGGTGTGCTGCTTGGGCGGTTTGCGGAAGGACCTTCACTGGGGCAACCTGTGGCAGAGCAATGCATAATCGTGGTGGCTGCATTTAAGCGTTCGAAACCACCATATAACTTCCTTTTGTGTTTCACAATTCTTTCTGTTCCGACGCTACATAAACTAGTATGACGTAAATATTTTGATGCACCCTAATTTAATGCCTCCGCAAAGGGTCATCCACATGTTCTTACGGCAGCAAAGCCTGGATGTGGAACATGCTGCTGGTTGTGTGCTTAAATTTCTTGTCATACCTTTCTTGATGATAGTTTTGTTCTTTGAAATTGTGGGCTATAGTTAGGTGATGTGCAACGAAACTGAAGCTTGAGTGTTGCTTTTTTCGTGTGCGAGATTGTGGTGTTAAGAATTTTGGTTCATTGGGAGGAGTGAGGGATAGACGGGGAGACGTGGGATCCAACATCGGCGGTGGACGAGGATGGCCAGCAGTGAGTAGCTGCAGACTGTGAAGCACAAGACAGATCGTGATGCTGCATCGACAATTTGAACAGAAAAAGCTTTACGTGGGGGTGCAGTCCAAGCTTCAGCCAGTAATGAACCATCCCTACGAGAAGCAGGTCGTAAAGACCATGCAGCGCGGACGGCGACCCAGACGGCGAGGGAAATTTTCATAAGCGAGGACGGCTACGAGCGAGGTGTAAGCGTAAACATTGCGCGGCTCGCAGGTATTATCTCACTATTCAGAAGCGCAGCATAGTATCCATTCCGTTTTCGCTTGGGCTAGAACATAACTACTAGAAATCAGTGTTCTGTTTCAAAATGCGCGCCTGTTCTTTCAAGCATCGCCTTTCTGCGACTGGGTCATCTGCACTGCTACTTCATTCATAGAAAGTAGGCTTGCCTGGCGTGAGTGATGGCCTTATTGAGAAGTGAACAGCGCGAGGGGTTGCCTGCGATCAGCGAGGAGCCGGACGAGGTGACCCACTCAATACATCTGCACAGGACGTGGTTGGTACCGCTGGTGCGCTGGGCGTGGGTGATAAGTTTTGAGTGTGTGGATACTCAAGCGAGGGTCCGTATCAATGGGGGGCACTTCTTTACATTCAAATTGATTACCCAGTTCGAGCAATGACTAGAATTTCAACTTACTGACGTTAGAGATGAGGTTGACTCGTGTTGTCCTGAGAGAACAATACATTCATCGAGTCTTTGTGAGAAACAGCTTGAGAATGAGAAGTTCCCGGGAGATACACACTTCAGGCTCCTGAAAGGTACGAAAGCTGAGATGCTGGGAATTTGTCCAACTCATGCAACTCACTTCAGAAAGCACCCGTTTGGTGAATCATGGAATGGCACCAACGCATCCGTTGCCCCATTAGCAAATGAAAAACAACACTTCTAAAGAAAATACAGAATTACTGGGTGAAATTCGAACAATGCGAAGAAAAGAGAGCCTAGACTCTGCATTGGGTTTTTGAATTAGGAACCGGATAGGAACTTGATCTAGCGGCTCCTCTAACCAAAAAACTTATTGACCCATCAAGCAACTGAAAGCAAGGGACAAGTGGGCCAAACCAAACAATGCAAAGTAGACAAGATTAGTTGGTTTCTACGACCAGCAGGAGGGGGATGCAAGTAGAGGCGGCGAGAACCAACAGACACAAAGGTCCAACAACCACATCACACTCAACCAAACACACGAAACCAAAGAGAAGCATAAAACACAAAAAAACAAAAAACGCAGAACCAGGTATCGACAAACAGAAAACCACTCAAACAGATGGACATACACAGACCTACAAGGCGAGCGACAACCACAGGCAGGGGAGAGGGGGGGGGTGCAAAACTCCAGCGAGCCCAACTTGCGCACACACAACTTTCGCAATAAGAAGGAACACGCGATCTCTCAAGCAAGGAAGAAACAGCGCAGGACCTCTTTAACAACTGCAGAGCCATGCTCTCCAGTGGCAGCGAGTGCGAAACGCACTGGACACACGAGAGGACGACGCACGAATCCTCGGCGCCATCACAAAACACCGCACAGACTAACATAGAATGGACTTTTTCCGTGTAGCCCAATGTTAGACAATATATTAGGATACAAAGTAGTATTGGCATACTGAGAGTTGTAAATATTTGTACATCGACGAACTACTGCTTTTCTTATTCTGCATGGTTTGTTTGATTCCAGGTTGTTTTCAGTTTTTAGTGTGGTTTCCAGAAGAAGAAAAAAATCAGTCTTTTTTTTTACTTGTGTATTCATGTGAGTGCTGTTTGAAATGGGTACCAGATTTCTGGTGATGAAATCATGTTGATTTGATGGGATTTTTTTAAGTAGTTCAAATCTGTTGAAGTGTTATTAAAAGTGTGTAGACCTGAATTGGAATATGAATCATGAAATTTAAGTAACATATCCAAATGGGTACAACTGATTTCAATGTGAAAAATGTGATGAAACTTCAATTTAAACAAAGCCTGCAATTTTGGAGGACTGTATCACAACATAAACACAGACAAAAGCACATTTCATGGGGAAGTAAAGTCAATACCTATAAACTGGTTCCTTCACATGGTATCAATGGCATGGGTTTGAATTAGAACCAAAAGAGACATCAACAGTCCACTAGCATTCAGAAATCTCCCTAAACACAAAAGCTGAAACCAAGTGCTTCCAGAAAAGAAGCATTCCAGAACCTTCACATTCACTGATGCTTCATGCAGCATCAGAATGCCCCTTCTAGTCCAGTGCAGGGCAATTGAACTTTGTCATGATGTACTTGGCTGCACTTGCGAATGGATGTAGTGGTGAATGAATGGATGGTGAGAGAGAGCTTGAGTATCTCAATGAGGAAAGCCTATGCTTGGGATTTGTGACCACCAATCCATCACATCCTCTTTCAGACTTCACTTTGGGATAAAAAGGGTCTGGCTCCTTTGCAGGCATTAACTGTTTTGCTTCTCCTGCAATCAACATTCTTTTTTCTAATTTTCATTTGATTTATATATATTCCCAAAAATGTGTGCAGCCACCTGCTACATGGTTGACTTCACCAGTCTCTTGATCAAAAAAAATCCAGGTCAAATAATGCTTCTTTAGTCCATGCAGTGAATGAGCTGGCTGGAAGACAAAAGAAGAACTTCCCTCCTGACACCAGCTTTGCATAATCCATTCCCATGAGATAGGATTTTATTTATGTATTTATTTATTTATTTATTTATACTTTAAGTTTATTTAATTATTTTTCTTCTGTATTTTTCACCTGTGAAGATCAGCCTTCACCAAAAAGGTTAAATGCTCTTTGAGTGTCATGGTCGTAGCCACTCAAATCAAGGTTGTCGAAAAATCAAGGCCAACTTTTGAACAAGACCCACAGAACCATCTCAGCAGCTTCACACGATATTGAGGAAAATGCATTAGCAAATAGGAACCCAATACTGAGAGAAGTGCAACTGCAAATGTAACTCTGAATGCAACTCTGTTGCAACCAAATATGGGTTTGCTGAAATCAAGTGATACTTCAATACTAAGCCCATGCTCAACATCCCCTTGTTTCTGGATCCTATTATGGATTATGTAAGCTTCATCCATAGGGGTGAGGCTAGTGAATGAAACAAATAATTAGATGAATAAATCTATCCGTTAGGGCTGGAAGGGGCTGGGAGCATGATATTGTTGCAGCAACCAGTTGACTGGTGAGAACTTGGCAACACAGAAGCAAAAGCTACTTCAGCTTAAGCTTTGGAAAGACTGCCTCTCATTCTTGTGCACCTCCCCAACTCTACATTTTCCCAGGCTGGAATTAGCCAAGCATGGGCCAATTTTAGGGCAATTCTTACGGGGTTCCTTCCACAATCCAGCAGAGAGTAACTGCTACCTCATGCAAAGAGCCTTGTAAAACGCATCCTGGAACACAGCTCTGCCCCTCTCAGAACCAGCCAGGATGGATGGATGTATTCGTGGATGGATGGATGACGATTGTGGGGCTGGGCCGGCGGCCCATATCACCCCATTGCCATGTCATCACCTGCTGTGACTGGGCATGGTGATCCGTCTCCTTTTGGTCGACTTGGGCTTTGGAGATGGAGACATGAGGCATAATCAGCAGAATTAAATCTTTCACTCAAATCAAGGTTTTAGTTTGATTGAAAAGTGGTACATGTATTTGACAAGTTATGCAGGACCTAGTACCTAGTTAATTATTATATATACAAATATAAGAGAATGTTAAATAGACCCAAGTTTTTGCTAAATTGACTCACCCATCCTAACCATCACGAAAAAAAAAAAAAAACAAAACAAAACAAAAACAACAACAACAACAACAACAACAACCTCTAAATTCATTTCTCTCTTATTGAATTTGCAACAAATGAAAACCAACCCATTCATCATGAATATCATATTCTTCATCAAAGGTGGGTTGATTTAGTATAAACATGGGTCTATTTAACATTTCTCATATGTATATAAATATATATACATGTTTTTTATATTGGTAATGTATATATATATATATATATATATATATTCCCATTAACCAATGTTTCTTGCTTACCTCATAATTTTGTCATAATGGATGTCGTTTTGAGTTCATATCCTACCATCTCCTATCCAATATTTCTTGTATAATTTATGAAGTGTCCATCCACCAAATATATATATATATATATATATGTATAATGTGTAGATATATATATAAAAAAAATTAAAGCCACACCTCATTCCCAACTCATGATTCATTTTTATACAAATTCCATGTCCACCCCCCCCCCCCAACCCGTTCTCATCCCACATCCCTGTTCACATACCCCAACCCCGCCACCCTGACCCCACCCACTGGTCCCTACCCTCACCCCCGGCCTACCCGGCCCCGTCCCCACCCCCTGCCCACTCTCCCTGACCCAACCCCCTTTGTTTTCCCTCTCCCTATGGTCATAGCACTGCCAAAAATTAATGATATATGTATGTATAAGTATATGTAAACATACGTTTTTTAAAATTTGGGTATCTGGTTTGCTCTTATTTTTACGTTACAGTTTAGATATCAATCTAAGTGTTCAAGAAGTCATATCTAATTTATAATAATAATTTTAAGCGGCAATATATACATATATATATATATATATATATGTGCATACACACACATACACTAAACTAATATTTTTAATAACTTAAATATATAACTTAGACTGTATAACCCATTTCTTTTTAGATTTAAAAAAATCAAAATCAAAGGTGTATACTAGTAAAGAATCAAATTATTGTAGTTATTTCTTAACAATATGTTTTTATTCATGGCAAAACCATCCACCAATGGCTATTTTATTTTATTTATTGTGTCACTTCATTATATCAAATGTTGTCCATGATCCTATGTTTTCATTGCAATAAAAAATCACATATATATATATATATATATATATACATACATATATATATTTATATATTTATTGTCTTTTTATTTTAAAATATTTACTATATTGTATAAGGTTAACAAAAAATAATAATAATAATAATCTCAGTTTTACTGATGTAATACATTGATTTTAATCAAAATAATTTTGGATTCAGAATGTGCTCTAAAAATTTCTATTATGCACAAACCTTTGAAGTAAATCATTTAGTGATTTTTTTTCAAAATCATAGCATATTCATATATACACACAATGAAACTCAATAGTAATTTTTAAATTATTGAAAATTAATTAATGCAAGAAAGTAGTAAAATAGAAATTAAAAAACACTTAATTTATCATAATATAGTTAATAAACTTCAAAAAATTAATTAAATTTTAAAATTTGTATATTTACATATACTTAAACACACATACATATGTCATTAATTTTTGGCAATGCTATGACCAAAGGGAGAGGGGAAAACAAAGGGGGTTGGGTCAGGTCAAGTGGGCAGGGGAGGGGGATAGGGGGGGTGGGGCAGTGGGGTTGGGGTATGGGAACAGGGATGTGATGGGAATGGGGTGGGGGACATGGAATTTGTACAGAAATGAATCATTTGGGAATGAAGGTGAAGCTCTCAAACTATTCAAATAATTCAGGGTTAAGTAGGATATACCTGTAAGGTAAGTGTGGTACAAAAATTGAAAGAGCAGAGGAAATTCACAATGTTTAGTATTTGTCATTTCCCATGAATAGAGGATTCTTCACTTTGTTCAACAAAGTTGAATGGCCTATTTTTGCAAATGAAAAAATCGTGTGTTTAAGAGTTGTTGTACAAGTGCACCACAAGCATTTGCTACTCAGTTGAACAATTTGCTGGCTCCAACCACGATCCAGCTATATGCCTTGGAGCATGGCAGTGGTCCCTACTTCATCAAAACCCTAGTCAGCAACTCTTACCATAATCAGGAGAGTGGTTCTACCCAATCCAACAGCTTTTTTTGTGGGTTTCATTCAGCACTCCATCCTGTGCTGCAGACACTGCTCAAATGGATGACCCATTTAGTGTAGACTTTGAAATGACTTTAAAAATTTGACTTATTATTTTACTCCTCTTTAAATGCACTTCACAACCCAATCTCTAAAATGGTATCCTCTGGTATAACAGAGTGAGATATCAGCTCCACCAGTAAAAATGAGTATTTGTGTATTTCTCAATAAACCTTGTTGGATGAAGCAGTGAGTATGTAACTATCAAGAGAATCTCATTGGAGTTTGAAACTCGATTTTTTTTATTGACATAAACACCTCCATGCCACTCATGAATATCATCAAAAACATGTATATATCATGAATGATCATTTTTCATGGGATGAAAACCAATGCACTAAACTTAGTTCTCATTGATTTGATATGAGTACCCTTCCAGTTGATTCGGAAACAAGAAAAAAACAGAAGGTAATAAAGACATAAAAACAGAGAATTGGGCAACGAGATATTACCTCACAGAGTCCATGCATCCATATCCCACAAGTCGTGTTGCTTGCTTGAAGACCTTATTAGAAATTCTATCGATTCGTCTTCTCTCGTCATTTTACCAGTTTATTGAAGTTACAGAGTAATATTAATATTTTTTTTATTATCATTAACTGAATGCAAGTGTGGTTGGAACCTGGTCAAGCAAACAAAGAATTAATTGCAAACAGAGGCAAACTCAAGGAAAACCGAACAAGGAACATGAGAAATCAACAGCACTTGGCATATAGAACTATTCATTTTATTCGAGACCTTAACAGTAGCAATGTGAACGCGCCAGGAAGCGGGAGCGTGCGTTCCTAATGGCGTTCTCACAGGCCACGGCAACCCCGATCACCGCTCGCAACGGATGGTGGGAGGAAGGAAGCCACGAACGAGGCGAAAGCGACGGACGGGACAACGTGGAGAGCGGGGGCGCGGGAACGCGGGTGGCGCAGGCGGGCGAACCTGAGGGCGCAACAGGAGGGGGACTGGAGCGTTGCGCGGGTGCGCACCTAGTTGAAGGGCAGCACCCCGCTCCGCCATGGTCACTGTCATGCCACCGCTTGTCTCTCTCGACTTGCCAGGCATTAACAAGGGGTTCGGGGGAAGAGGAAGAGGAGGAGGAGGAGTAGGAGGAGGAGTGGGACTTCGGAGATGGTGGAGGAGGACTAGGGATTTGTGCATTTGGAGTTAATACATCGACTGCGGCATTTTGTCATTTCTTCGCATCGTAGACTGGCCCGTGTTTGATAGGGCTCAAATAGCGTTTTTAGGCGCATTCTCAGTTTGAAATCGAGTTTAGTACTTTTTATTTTTATTTGACGGCATTCTATGGTAAACACGAAGATGGACCTCAGGATCTTGTCGCTGGTGCTGCTCGTGGCGCTTCCGGCGTGTGTTGCGTACAATGCTTCAGTCGGATGGCAAACGATTTCACGTAAGTGATTGCACAGTGCGGTTTGGTGTATCACGCTGGTGTAGTGTGGCTCGTGTGCAGGGTAGAGTTGAGTTTGTGAGATTCCGGAATGGGAGCAGACTGGAATTTCTAGTACGGTGGGAGAGGTGATTGAAAGTTAGTATTAAGGTGGGGGGTGATCGATCTGTGGCGCGCGTGGGGGTATAGAAGTTAGCTCGGGTTTGACGCAGGGCGAGGCTGTGTGATGAGTCTAGAATGCAATGCGAGGCACAGCACTGGGGCAATGCAGGAACGATATAGTGTAGTCCAGTCGCGCGCGTCTGGTGCGGCGCAGTTTGCGGTAGACTGTTGGCTGGGATTGCGATCATGACTAGTGGCTCGCGAAGTCTCACAACCAGATGGGAGGTTACATTCACTCGTGGTTGGTGTAGGTAATCCGTTGAATGGTGTTTTTGAGATGTGTTTTTCTTCTTTTCAGATAGCGGCATTCTAAATCTGTTGTCCAGAACATTGTGGCAGCTAAATGAGCAGATTGCGCTAGTGTCTTGTACACTGTGCAGAATTAGATTCTGACAGAAGAGTACCAAGTTCCTATTGGTGTGTCTGGTTGTCTGTTCCAGAGAATTGGATGCGCACATTGCTTCCAATGTTTGGATGCATAAGTAGTGAATGGTTTCATTAACTCTGCGTTTAACGAAAGAAGTGATCCAGGCTCAATTCTGCCGCGCTGAGATTTGTCCACTTCCTCTCACCCTTAGAATTGGATTCAGGAACTGTTCGTTTCTATGAATTAGTTGTAGATTCTGTTTGCGGTTCGGTACATCAACTAGCCGAGTTGTATTATTTGCTATTTTGATTCTTCTAGCTCCACGTTTAAAGATCTTGACGAGTATGTGCGTTTCAGATATTGGGTTTGTCGCACACACCCAAAATTGCAGATCGTTACTTCTGAGTGTGCTCTTCCTCTCGATCAGCATTCTAATGCTAAGTTCCTCGGTTTACCATGTGCCTAAATTCTTTAATTCTTACTGTCGGCTACATTATTCCTTATTAAGCATATTTCCCATATAGGTTTGCATCGTATGGGTCTCAGCACGTCCTTTTTTTCAGACGCTGACGTGTTTTGAATGAAAACAAATGTAGTGGTTATGATACAGGATGGGACTGCTATGCATGCAAAGGAAACCATAGTTTTGCTTACTAACAGATTGACCCAACGCGTGAATTAATGAAGGTGCTGAATTACGTGAGTTTGACTGCCGATAGTGTTACGCGGTGTTACATGAGCTAAAATAATGAGAGCTGTGAATTGTGATGCGTCGAGGAGTTAAAACTTTCTTCTGATGGACTAGACTGTAGAAATGTTTTTTTGTGCGTCGTTGATTCTTAGCTTCAAAGAAACTGTCGTCAAGGTAAGACTGGTAAAAGTAGGTGTGATAAGTAGTCTGTTTTCAACTTGCATCTGCAGTGGATAACTGGGTTCAGTGTTTGAAGAATTCATATCCATTTCTCTTCGATTCTGTCGTGATGCGAATAAAAATTGAGTGTGTGAATCAAGTGAGCGGAACATACACTAGTGGAGATCTAAGAACTGAATAGACTTTTGGCTTATACGGTGATAATATCAGAGAGTCTAATCCTGTGTGTGTCGCACATTAAACGATTTCTGGATAGCCTTCTTTGAAATTCTTTTCAGACGTGAAGGATCAGTGGAAATGAAAGTTAGGACCGGTGAGTTTGTTGTTACGTGTGAAAACTAGCATCACTAGGCAGGTAATGTGCTCATCTGGTTACTGTTCTCCTCTTCTTTTAACGAAATCTATCTCATGTTGTGGTGCAGAGAATTCTCCTTTGATAGTAGCGAACGGTGGCACTTCAGGCCTGTATCCAGATCAAACACTTGAAGCCTACAGTGATGCAATCAACAGTACTTCTCTTCCTTTGGCTTTATTGTGTGACCTGCAGTTAACGAAGGACAATTTGGCAGTATGCCGCACGGGCTTGAATTTGACCACGTCAACTACTCTAGCAACCGTCATGCCAAATACAACGACGATGACCACTTATGTGGTCCGAGGAGCTTCTCAAACTGGTTATTTTTCAGTCGATTTTACCTTAGCAGAAATTAACCAAACCAAGGGTAAGGCTTCCACTTAGAAACTCTAGCTCTGGCTGGTCAATGTTGGTACTTATAATCTGGTGCTTTGAGGCTTAATTTGTGTTCTGTACTTGCCAGAGTTTTTGTTTGTTTGTTTGTTTGTTTTGTTTTTTTTTTTTTTTTTTTCTTGCAGGTGGTAGGTTTAAGTAGACAGAGGCATCCTGTTTCATTTGTGAAATGGTTGTAAACTAATGTTGCAAGATTTTGGAGTGGAGATAGATGGCAGTTTTAACTCTTGTGCCCTGTGTATGTCACTGCATCTGCATTATCGATGGTACTTAAATGTTAGAGTAGCCACGAGGACCTAGCTGAACTATTGTTTTCTAGTGCATGATGTGAACATGTTTGAGAACAATTTTATTTATTTATTTATTCTATGTATATTAAATGATAACTTTCGAAACATCCGTGACACTGCTGCCAATATCCAGCTTGTGTTCTGACCTAGCGTTCGTCCATGCAGCGATTCAGCCTAACATTGCGCGCACACCTGGTTTCGATGGACAATTTGCACTTCAAACACCCGAAGATTCCGCGACAGGAATTTCTCTGGCAGGACTTCCTGGACTTATGCTCTGGTTAAACGTGGAGGTACATCGTGGCCAGCAATATAATCTTCTCACTTCCTGCGTGATAAAATTAATTATTTGCTTGTGATTTCGATACATTAATCTTTTGTAATATATTGTACGAGTTAGAGATCGATGCTTCGGTATTAGTGACTCTGACCACTCGTTGACTGTTTGCAGTATCCTACTTTTTACCAGCAACATCCTGGAAAGAACAGCCTTGCTAGTTACCTGACCACGTTTCTGAAGCAATATAAACCACAATATTTGTCTGCTACTGAGGTTGGTATTTTAAAATTGCTTGTACCTACTGCCTCCAGAAGTGCCACTCGACTTGTCTTGAAATTTTTGAGCACTGACCTCATCGAAGAGAGTACAAACAGCACATACGGACAAATTCTCACGAATTTGACTGACATTGCCACTTTTGCTGGAGGAATTCTAGTTCCTAAAGAATTCATCTATCCGACCGTCCCATTGAGCAATGGCTCCGTTTCCGGCTACGGTTATTATTCCGGAAATCCAACCACTCTTGTCCAGGATGCACACAATGCGAACCTGGAGGTTTTTGTGTACGGATTTGCCAACGACATATATCCGTCCAGCTACAATAACAGTTTTGACCCTGTTCTTGAATCTTTGAACTACGTGGGGGACTCTTTCACTGTGGATGGGATCGTATCAGATTTTCCATCCACTGTTGCAGAAGCAATATGTGAGTACACTCTCTGTCATATAGAACGCAACGTATCGTGTGCCGTCGTGTTCGTACTTCTGAGTATTCTCGCTATTTAGTTAAACCTTTGCAGGGAAGTTCGACTCGGATGTCTCGATTTTGAATGTGTTTACTGGGTTCGTGTGTTTACTGAAACATTTTTCCTGTCAGCTGGAATTAGTGTATCTGCTTGACATCGTTTAATTGATTGGCCGTACTCACACTCTACTATTGGCGCAGTTTGCTACCCAGATGGTTATGATAATCCTTCAACAATCAGAGGTATACATATTACTCTGCGTTTTGCCATTCTGACAAGATTGTTGATAATAGATACGTTAGAGCGCGTTTTTCTCGGGTGCTAGTTCTGCTCATGTCCTTTGATGTCTTTGTTTGCCTGTCTAAAGTCGTGTTCTGTCTAATTATTGAGTTTTAAATTACGGATTGATAATAAGGCAAGAAATTGAGAACATTTAGGTTAATGTGAATGGTTCCATGCCGACGGTGAGAATCGTAACATGCTTACCATTAACTTGATTTCTGGCTTAATCATTGTGCCAAACGTCAAGGTCTAACTAAAAATTGAATGCCTTCAAAAAATGTGCCTTTGTGCAGCTGCTCCTACACCTGTGCGGAATCCATTGATTATAGCACAGAACGGTGCTAGTGGGGACTACCCAGGTAGTACCTTGTCCGCATATGTGGCAGCTGTTAAAGGCGGCTCTGATTATATCGAGTGCTCAGTACAGATTACTAAAGATGGGGTGCCTATATGCCGGGATGGTGCGAACCTAGTGAATACTACCAACGTTGCCCTCAACCCAGATTTGTTTGAAACTAAATTTACAACTTATCAGGAAATGGGTTCAGGAGTGTTCTCCTTCGATCTCACCTTGGAAGAAATCAGGACTTTGAGAGGTATATTATTTTCGTGCCAGTTCTGTGTTACCCTCATGATCCCTAAACTACCTTTCGGTTTAAGAATACAACTAATAATTAGGAATATCTGTGTAGCAACTTTTGGGACCTCATCATTATTGCAATCATTGTCCTTCCAATTGTCTCTATAAGCTGTATATGTATAAAATATCGAAGTATGTTATCGATTCAAACTTAAAGCTTCGTCGTTCGTCTCTACCATTTCACTCATATATTGTCTTGTGATAAAGAAATATACGTTCTTTCAATACAAACCTTTTAGTTTGCATCTAACATCTTGTTTATGAAAGATATTGGTAACTTACACTGAATTATCTTAGTAAGTCGTCAGGTTCATCAGGAATGGAGCGGTTACCTTGTTATTGCCCTTATTTTTCCACAACCTTGAAATAACCCTTTTTTACAATTCCAATATAATGTCATCCACAGGTTACATAACGTTCTTATTACTTGCGAAGGAGTAGTGAAAATAATTGTCGGGCTTAGAGGAACACTTCATTCATTGATGGATTTTGCGCTCTCCCTTCAGTAATCGCAATGAAAGTAGTTCGGTTATGTTGATGGCACTAACTTTTGTAGCCTTATGATTGTATGCAGCTATAATTTACAGTCCTTTTGGTGTTGTTAATGTTTCCCGCGACCCTTCACTCGATGGTAAAGAAGGTATATTAACTTTGGATGAGTTCTTGAGTTTTGCGAAGAACAATTCAGGCGTTGGTGTATACGTAAATGTTCAGGTAATACCTTTCTTAACCTAATTTTCGGTGGCGTGTGATCGTCTGTTGTCATCATTTACCATAATTTGCTTGTGTTGGGCATTTTTACATGCACAGTCATCCTGATGACCTTATGCTATTAAATTGTTTCATTAAGTCTAGTTGCTTCTTCATACCTCTGTCTGATAACTAGATTGTTTTTTGTACCTCAGAACGCCTACTTTGTGCGCACTGTGAAAAGTTTGGATATGGTGAGTGCGGTTGTGACCTCTCTCACTACAGCGAATCTCACAAATGTCGGCGACAAAGTCTACCTAGCTTCAGAAGACAGTTCCGCTTTGGCTGCGTTCCAATCTCTGATACCCTCCGTCCAGCGCGTGTATGTAACACCTGATACTGGAGACGTTACGATCACGACAGCGGTGCTCCAGGTGTGCTATTCTACTTGGTTGACATTGCTTCAAACCAAAAGCTATCTGAATCTAGAGCTCCCTTGTCTGCAACAGTGATGTTGCGTGGCACCCAAATGAGTTAGTGCACTCTGGTATTGCTGTAACTTTTTTGTGAATAGGGCGAAGTTTTAGAATTATTGGATATGGAAATATTTTAGGCTTTCAGGAATAGATTGGAGTCTGTATGATCATCATTTCTTCTGAAGCACATTGCTTTTTGTCGGGATTGTTGCATTGTCCTGCAGGAAATCAAGAAGTATGCAGATATCGTAACTCTCGATCGCGCTTTCGTCGATCCTTTTGATTCACAAACCTCCTTTCTACTTGAGAAAACATCCGTGGTAAGCGCCGCGAAGTCTCTCAACATGACAGTGTTCTATCACTTTCTGGCCAATGAGTTCAGCGGCCTCGCATTCGACTACAGAGCCGACCCGATTCTGAAAATAAGTTATCTTATTAGTGAATATAATTTGGACGGTTTCATCACAGATCATCCAGCTACGTTGTACAACTTCCTTTACAGTAAGTATTGTTTTTAATTTTAGTTTCTATTAATGTGTATGATTAGTTATATGTCTTAGGATATTGAATCAGTAGGTTCAGTACTCTCTGACTTCGGAGGGATGATGAATTTAGTTGTTCCTACTGTAGCAGTTTGATGCGTAGTTCTTATGATTGTCGCGATTGTTTTGACAGATAACTACTGCTGGAATCTCCTGGGAGGTCAAAAGACTGTAAATTATGCGGCCAATCTGTCTCCTTTGTTCCCAGTGAGTCCTGTACCTGGCGCACCAGCCGTAGCGCCAAGTCCTGCATTGTCTGTAGCTGAACCTCCAGTGTCATATTTAGTTCCCGCGGGAAGCCCTCTTCCGAACAGTTCCATTGCCCCAGCGCCGTCGTCCAACCCCAGTTCAGCAACAAAGCTTCCTTTGAATCTTCTCACTTCCATAGTGCTAATCTTCATTTTAACCCTATTGCTGAATTGATAGCGTCATGGAAGTTCCGACTGGTTACTGAAATTTATTTTGTAACACTATGTTACAGTTCAGGATTGTTATTCTTAGGTGGCCAGGATACACATGGTACGGTAGGCCATATGCAGATTATCAGTGTCCACAATAGCAGAGATTGGTTTCAATTTTTTAAGATGAGTTATGTGAAACCTTTCTCCCTCCAAGAGTGAGGTTGGTTTGTAACCATCTGTAGTAATGGAATGCAACGATTCTTCTTAGTTCGTGTGCAGCTGTTGCTTATGATGGCTTTGTATTGTTGTTATATGTACTTGTGATCAGGATTGTCGCATGTTCAAGACTCATAAGTTTCGCTTGGAATCGCTTTTTGTTCCCGAATTTAAGTGCTTGATCAATCTCGGCTTTTGGATTACAAGTTTCTTAGTAAGAAGTCTTGCTGTCAAACTCCATCTGAGCCGAAAATTGGGAGGTACAACATATCTTTATCGCATCTGCACAGGACACTGCGTTAAACACCGTACTGTCGGGATGAACTGATTTCCGAATTGGGTCCCATCTCGCATTGAAGCTGTCATCTCTGACTCATGCTGTATTCTCACTTGTGAACAACGTTCAAAGCGTAGAAATTGGCGTAGTGAAGTTTGCACGGTTTGTATCACGCATTGGAGATCTCGGTACTAACAGCCGACCTCAAATCCTGTTACGAATGCCCTAGGATATTTACACTGATAGGCTGAGGAAGTAGCGTCAGTTGGCGAGAATCGTCTCCACGCAAACCACTCGGCGGCTACCTGGACAACTAATGTAAGTCCCGGTGCCATCCAGCTTGTCGGTTATGATGGACCTTTCAGTTGGGACTCACGATTGTTAATTTGCCATTTTCACGCTGCGCCACCAGAGTTCTGGTTCAACCGATTGGGAGGTGTATGATTAGGGATTGTTGCTTGACTTAAGATGCCGGTGGTTCCGGAGTGTCGGGACGCGTTGCACATGGGAGCGTCGAATCCCTGGTTACTGTTGATTTCCTGCACAACTCTGGGTTCCTTAGTCCACAGCTGGGGGTGTGATGAGGCACATCTTGCACTGTTTGCAACATACCCGCTGCCATCCCCAGTCCTAGTTCCTTTTAGTTTTGGACAAGGGTTTTTGTGATTAGAGTACATTCACTCGTGGGAGATCTCTGTTTTCAAGAAATGTACGCGGTGCTTTTCAAAAATGTAGCGGTAGCACTGGGGTCGTATTTTCGAGTACAAATGTGACGATCGAGCATTTGAGTAGTCGATACGTGTCGATAGTTCGTGTGATCTCTTTCAGTTGGGGGCAACATTGGGAAGCGCATTCAAAGTTGCTTAATTCTTCAAAGTTTTTTTTAAAGTTTACAATGGTGGAGGTTACGCCCAGGTTGAACGTGAGCCAATGCTGAGAAAGAAATTTTAGGAATGCTCCGCGTTGTGCACCAAGCAAGATTCCTACTTCGCATGCTTTATGGATTTTGGTTTAGAAGCTGCGTCCCTAGTGTTGTGGTGAGTGGATTGTCGTGTCCAAGTTTCAAAGTTCACACCCAAGTTCCAACTAGATTCAATATCTGCGCATCCAGATGAAGAATCTCTTGCCGATCACCTTGATGGAGGCATTCAGAAGTTTCAGGTACGCCGCTGTCTATTAATCTTTTGTAGTCCTGGAACTCTTGCATTCTGTGGGTTGATATGGTGCTATAACTCAGGATTCTCATTTTGATCCCCATTCGAATCAAGAAAGTGAAACATCTACATTGCATGACACAGTTCAAGTAGGGGGGCAACTGTGGCGACGAAATTTCTAAGGGGTAGGCGTTTGAAGACGGACATGATTCTAAGAGTGGCATTGATAGTAAGTATTGTGCAAATAGTCTCCGCTAAACAGTATGATGCAGCTTTCCAGGTGAGATTATGTGATCACAACCAATGCCATCAAACTCGCGAGATGGCGCCCAACATGTGGGGTTTGATCGTCACACTTCTGAGTTTGACTACCGATGCTTGGGGGTTCGCCTCTTCTTCGGAGTTCGCGTGGCGGCTGCTACTGGTATTCGTTGCGGGACCAATCATGCCCGTTTGGAGTTTAATCGAAGTGCTCGGAAAAGCTTTTGTGGGTATGAGGCTTACGAAGAAGCTTGGTAGATCTACGATGACAGTGGCTAAAAGTAATTCCGCGAACATCATTGCACAATGCGACGTGTTGTTGGGAATGAGTGAAGACGCTGCCACAAGATTTCCGGTGATGCATACCGAGCAAAATTACAGCATCGACGTGTTGCTCACACCTCTGGAGGTCGGTAACCGGCGCGAAAGTGAGGCATTGGTGCTACTCAACGACCGGGGCAAGGAAGCCCTTCTAAGAGCCAATGTGCTGCCCAAGTACGAACAGCTACGCTTCCTGCATGGCTACAGTGGCCTCGCCATTGCCGTCACAGCAGCGCAAGCACTTGGCTACATTTTCGGGGTCATATCCCGCGCTAGTCAAAGCCTCAACGCAACGCCCATCGAGAGGATTTGCATGGCACTAAGCTTCATCGTCTTATTGAAAGCCGGCTTGTACACAATCGCCAGCAGCTGCCACCACCCACTGCTCCTCCACGTCTCCTCTGACCACGAAGAAGGCGTTCTGGAAGCATGCAAGGACACCAAATACAACGAGCATGACGAATACATGGTGGAGATCCAGACCCTCATCTGCACGGAGCTGGTGCTCGCCATTCTCCTCGGCCTTTCCATTGTGGCGATCTGGTATATCATCCAGTATAATGTCTTCGATTCCCTACCCAGTTTCTTCTTCGGCATTGGCATCTTCCTGCAGATGATCATTGCGCTCCTCATGTTCGGCAAGTCCATCCGCATCCCAAGTCTTCTTCGCACCAAATTCTGCTCCATCTTCATTGTTGCCATCTGCTCCCTGGTGAACGTTACTGCCTACACACTCGCAGTCATCGCCACCATCAAGAATTGGCACACCAGCGGCTTCAGCTTCAAGAGCTATCTCTCAGATTCATTGCCCCACATCGGCTAAAACCTCAACAACCCTCTCTCATCAACTTCATTGTGAGTGTTCCAGATCCATTACTTTTCAAATCCCTTTTTATGATTCGTGAGATTCCTCACACCCTTTCTCATCACCTTCAACCTTTATCCTGGTTTTGCCTTCTACATGCACATCCAAGATGTGTGTACAAAAATGATGCAGATCTGTGTGTTTTATTAGCACTGTATGTCTCCCAGGTAGCTCGTCATCTCAGTTCTAAGAGTTGGGTTATTCTTGCAGCATCTGTAGTTTAGAGTAGCGGTAAGTGTGCTTCCTGAACCGAGCATGGTCTGAAATTGTATCTAATGTCATAGAAACCGAGTTTATTTTTAACATTTTTTTCTCTCTATTAAAGTCAATTTCATGTTGAAGCTTCAGAAGCTCTCTGTGGAAGTGATCGTTTAGGATTGTGTTGACGCTGGGAGTGGCAGTTTCGTGTCCTGATGACATGGCTTCAGTGCAAGTTTTATTTTTATTTTTATGGGGGTTGGTTGCTTGTTTTGGATATCAATGAGTATGCAATTTTTTATTTAATTCAGAACGAATTATCATGTATTGATTACATGTTGTTTTCGGTTTTGGACTTTAGCTTAATCTATGTATTCGTGACTTTTGGATGTTCGTTTGTTGAAAATTTGACACCAATCAAAGTCTAATAAAATCCTTTGGAGAGAATATGATGTAAAATTACTCATCATTTTTGCATGTAGAAATAAAGTATGAATTCTTATTTTATTGTAAATTTTGCTATATTATATGATTTAAAATGAAAGTGTGCATCGTAGTTTATCGATGTACAGAAGAATTAAACGAACTACAAAAAAACAAAAAAAACAAAAAAAACACGAAATCACAGCATTTCATTCATTACAGTACAATATTTCAAATTATAAAAGTCTATTGATTAATGAAATGGTAAAAACGTATTAGAATGATGACACCAATTATTATATTATATTATTCTTAAATTTTACACGATCATCAGACATACCGGTGTTTATTTCTTTTAAATCTTATTTACATATTCGAAAAAACTTCTGATTGATTTTTAATGGCTATAAAGTCTGATAAATTACATAGAAACGGATTACAAGTATCTATGGCTATTTCATATCTACATTTTATAACTTAATTAACACAACAGATTTCGACTATACTTTCTCACGAAATATTCAAGTACAAAGATATGACGAGTTAAGCTTTTTAAAAGAAAACCCATTTCAAAAACTGTAATATTTTCTTTAGAGCCTTTTACATTTTGCTAGCAAATTCCAAAATCTTAGAAATATCTAAAATATTCCTCTATGTTTTAGAGTATTTTTTTAAACATTCAATACAAATAATAAAAATGCAAGAGTATTAAAAAAACATTGGTTACAGATTTAATACATTACAATTATGACACGCAATCTATCCTCTATTCGAAATAGTTTTAATCTACAACTATTAATTATTATACAACATTCACTAGTTCCATTACAGCACGGAATGACACACGCTTCAGGGGGAAAGGGCGCTGTATATCGTAATACCGCGAACGGTGGACGTACAGAGTTCATCGACAAAGGTGGATGTTGGAATCTGCTGAGAAACCGATCCCGAGGGGAGGGGGGGGGTGGGGACCACAAAACGGGTGACCCGGCCCGTTGAACCCTTAGGGCTGCTGTGCCAGTCCCTCTCCATTGCAGTCTTGAAGCTTAAACCCTAATGCGTTGCTCTGAACTTCCGTCTCTCCACCCCAAGGGTTTAGAGACTGAGAGCCGTGGGACGTAGAACAATTAGGGTTAAGCTTTGCGTCCCAGTCCGGGCGAGGTTGTGTTAATCGGTTTGGGAGGATTGTAAACTGTTTTTTATTGACAAGAAAAATCTGCTGCGATGGGGAAAAGTAAGACTACGGGAAAGGGACGTCTCGACCGCTTCTACTACCTTGCAAAAGAACAAGGGTTTCGGTCTCGAGCCTCGTTTAAGTTAGTGCAGCTTGACAGGAAGTTCCAATTCCTGTCTTCTGCGAGGTCGGTGCTCGATCTTTGCGCTGCCCCGGGAGGATGGATGCAAGTGTGTTCCAAGAATATGCCCGTTGGTAGTCTCATAATTGGTATCGATTTGGTCCCTATTCGGCCGATTCGAGGGTGTGTCACATTGCAGGAGGATATTACTACGCCTCAGTGTCGGGCGGCCATTAAGAAGGTTTTGAAGGAGAAGAAACATGACATGGTGCAGGTTGTGCTGCATGATGGCTCGCCCAACGTGGGAGGAGCTTGGTCATCCGAGTCGTCGGCCCAGACGGCCCTTGTGTTGGACTCCCTCAAGCTTGCCACCGACGTTTTGTGTCCCGGAGGCACCTTCGTGACTAAGGTATCAGGACTAATTCTCTTGCTGCTGGTGTGATTATTAGTAGTCTTCTAATTACAGTCGTGGTGATTTTAAGAATTTCATGTCTAACAAGCGTCGTAATTGGTTGGATGAGTGCAGATTTTCAGGTCACAGGATTATAATGCGCTGCTTTTTGCTTTCAAGCAGCTTTTTGAGAAGGTTGAGGTTACCAAGCCCATTGCCAGTCGTGCTACTTCAGCGGAGATTTACGTGATATGTCAAAAGTATCGTGCTCCTGCTAAAATCGATCCCCGTCTTCTCGATGCTAAGCACTTGTTCAAAGAGACAATTGAAGCTCCAAAGGTGTGTGTTGCAGCTTCTGTGTACACTATTCTCGATTACGGCTAATTCAACCGTATTTTTCTTCCATAAAGCCAAAAATGTAATTAAACTATTAGAGGATATGAAAACTGCCATTCCTGTTTGTATGTTTTGTTTAATGTATTCCAGTAACCGGGGAGGGGGGCTTGGTTCATTTATACATCGTGGTTATTTTTGAGTACGAGCTTTTGGTGACTTTCGGGAACTGTCAAGATGTAATTTTGTTGAGTATATTTTCTAGAATTGAGACAATAACTATGAGCGGAATCTTATCAACCGTATTAATGGTAATGTGGATAGGTTATTGACGTTATGAAAGCAAGCAAGCAGAAACGTCACCGAGAGGGGTGAGTGTAATATGCTCTTGCTTTATTGTTGTAATTATATCTTGTTATTCCGGTCACTATGATTAGCTTTGGCTATGTCGCCGTGACGCTATATTCTGTGTACATCGGTCACTTTTGGGGATTTTGCGAATTCAGGGCTAATCTATTGCTAATGTCTCCCCATGCTTTATGTGCTTTAATTTGAAGTTCTGGGAAATAGTTCTCGGATCTTACACAATGCCAGATCATTCAACTTTGAGGTTTGCCAGGTATGAGGAAGGCACCACCGTCTTACGGAAAGAGGTCAAAGCTTCAGACTTTGTGTGGTCCGAGAAGCCTTTGGACATGCTTGGCTCTATCACTTCAATGTCTTTTAAAGATCCCGACTGCAAGGTTATTAAAGAACACGATTTGACTACGGACGAGGTATATTTTAGTATTTATTTTATTTTATTTTTCGTTGACTCCCAAAGCGAGCTTATTCATTTAGATACACGGTTGTATTTCCAAAAAGATGGCTGTATTGTGAACTTGGTATTGACTATAAATTGTCCACAGCAACCTAATTGTGAAATTTGTGCCTGGTTTGACGTTGAAAACCCGACAAGATTGTGTTATTGGTGTTTGCCATTCGACATTGATTTGTTAATTGATTTTTTTGGGGAGGGGAGTTTCAAACAGATCAAAATTTTGTGCGAGGATCTTCGGGTTCTAGGAAAGACTGAATTCAAGCAGTTACTGAAGTGAGTAACTTTTCTGGCGTACACGCCATCGTTTTACCTTGTATTGAAATTGATTATAATGTAGCACGAGCTGCTTCAGGATGTAGGACATTATGAATTCTCGTGTGTGCACTAGCAAGTCTTTGCTATTTCTGTTTGGCGGGAATAACTTTTAATATCAGCCACTGATTATTTTCTCATTCGGACAGGTGGCGATTGCAAATTCGAAAAAACCTTGAACCTACTCCAGCCAGTGATAAGGAGGATGACAGTAATGAGAAAAAGAAAGGATCAGATGAAGATAATGATGACGAAGAAGAACTGGCTACCATGGAAGAGCTCAAGGAGTATGTGGAATCTCAGAAACGCAAGGAGCGGAAAAAGAAGGCCAAAGCAAAAGAGAAAGCTAAGGCTCGATCAGCGACCGGAATGCAAATTGATGTGATGGAAGATGGTGTTGCTGATACGGAACTTTTTAACATCAAAGCCATCAAGGTATTGTGTATTGATTATAATATCTTTTGGAGAAATGCTAATATTGTCTGTAATGGAATTTTGATTTTTTTTTAGATGTCTCTAATTTTTCTTTCTTATCCCATATTATCTGTTGAGTTTTGCTTCTGTGAAATTTTGGGAGTATGAACTAAATTTTTCTGCAATTGTTTGATACCAGGGTAAGAAAGATTTGGCCAGAATGGAAGTTGAAGATGATGAAGATGACAATGATAGTGTCGATGAAATGCTGAATGATGGCCCCCAGCAAGCTGAGGATGATAGTGATTTCGATCCTGAACAAGATCGTCAAAGGTAAGCAATTATGTAGTTTGTTTTTTAAGGATCAAAACAGCTCACCATTCATGAGTCTTGAAGGTTCCCTCTCGTAGAGCTTGAGTTCATGAACCTTGGGAACTTTGTTTCAGGTATGATCAAGAGCTGGATCAGTATTTTGAACGCGCATACAGTAAATACTGCTCTACTACGGATGGTAGCACGAAACGCCGCAGACGAGCTAAGCTGGGAGAGGCAGGGGACCTTTGGGAGGTATAAAAGGACCTCCAGATACTTTTGGACTATTGGAACTGCATACATTTTGACCTGAGAGTCTTTTCAAAGCTTCCTTTCTTTTGAGTTCCTCCTTTCACTCATGATAAACGTGGGTTGCAGGATAATGAAGTTACAGGTCAAGACGATGAAAGTGATGGTGATGATGTAATTGAGAATGCAGATGAGGATGAAGCGAATCCGTTGGTTGTCCCATTGGCTGAGGCTCCTAAACTTTCTACAGATCACTTGTCCAAGCAATGGTTTAGCCAAGATGTTTTTGATGGTGTAGGCGAAGGCGAGGAACTAAGTGACGATGAAGAGGCTATTGCAAAGATGCGGAAAAAGAGGAAAGCTGAAACTGATGCAGAGGTGGATGCTGATGGTGATGAGGATATGGGTGTAGGTGCCTCTGAGTTGCCAGCCGCAAACCATTCTGCCAATGGGGCTGCTAGTTTAGCCCCTGCTGTAGGAAAAGGGGATTTTGAAATCGCACCCCAGGAAGGAAATAGCTCTAGTGATAGTGACTCAGATAGCGAAGACGATAATGGCAAAGCAGAAATCCTGGCATATGCCAAGAAAATGCTGAAGAAAAAGAATAGAGAGTCAATCTTAGACGACGCATACAACAGGTATACATTCAATGACGAAGATATGCCACGATGGTTTGCTGACGATGAGAAAAAACACAATAGACCTGAGAAGCCTATTACCAAAGAGGAAGTTGAAGCCATGAAGGTACGAACTGATCAATCTGTGTTATTTGATTTATCTCTACAGTTCGCGGCGCTTATTGGTTATCCTTATTGTTCACGCCTTCTTCATGCCCTGCATTGGATCTCTAGGCTACCTTTAAAGTATTTGAAAAATTTGGAAGTATTTGAAAATTTGGAACACAACTCATGGTTCTTAAAAGAGCACTAGAGTTTTTATTTTATTTTTATTTTATTTTTATTATTTTTATTCTTTTTACTGAGTTTGGTTTATCCTTTTTTAATTGTGGTAGTTGTGTGCGTTCACTTATTAATTTTTGGATGGTACCTCATATTTTAAATTTGTGTCCATTTTCCAGGCCCAATTCCGAGAAATCAATGCGCGGCCCGTGAAGAAGGTAGCTGAAGCCAAGGCCCGAAAGAAGAGGCGTGTTCTGAAAAAGTTGGAACAAGCCCGCCAGAAGGCAACTGCAATTGCTGACCAGGAGGATATATCAAATAAATCGAAGCAGAAATCAATGGAGAGGGTGTATAAGAAAGCTTTGGCCGCACCCAAGAGGGGAAAAACAGAAGTGGTTGTGGCTAAAAAGGGCGTAGGTGCAAGGGGAGGCAAAGGAAGAATAGTTGTTGATAGGCGTTTGAGGAAGGATTCCCGGGCGAAAAATACTGGGAAGCCTGGCAAAGGCTTCAAGGGCAGAGGTGGTGGGGCAAATGGTGCCAAAGCAAAAGCCAACAAAGGTAAAGGACCAAGTAGGGGAGGGAAAGGCAGGAAGCCACAAAAAGGCTGAAGGTGCTTCCTGAATGAGCTTCTAATTGTAGGAAAGTGAGGAGGTTGAGAATTTTGTGTGTAGTTGAATGTAGATGCCTTAGGAGCATGTCTTCAGTACGTGACTGTAGCTACTTTTGACTGCTTATTGAATTTTTATGTTTCAACTTCAATTTTCTTTAGTTCTAGATTAGGTCGAGCTGTTCCTTCAACGTAACGCCAAAATTATGGCCGAGATTTAATTTTAAGCTCACGTTTGATACTTCGACAGAGTTTGATTTTGAGCTTGTTGTGTTTTCCTTATCACACGAATAACACAATCCAGTTCGAAATGACCATTACCTCTCCTCGGGTACTTGACAAGTAACCGAGCGATACCAAATGCTGATTGCGTCTTGCTGTCAACTGAACTCTAGTTCGGTCTGGCTAATCTCCTCTTGTCCTCTCTATCTCTCTTGCGTTTCTCGGTTCATTGGCTATCATTTTCTAACTATTTCATGCTTCCAGACGAATCTAGTACCCTATGCTGTACACAATGCCTACCCATTTTCTTAGTAGTTGAGTCCAAGTACCGTTTTGTCAGTTCAATATCCTGATAATGGAAGTCATTCCGATCAAGTAAACAGCACCCAACAGACGAACATAATCCACGTGATATTGTGGATGATTATCAGACATACTGGGGAAGAATAATGCGGTTAGGGCTATCTTGACAGGAAGGGGGCTTCACATACCTGGGTTGCAACAGTGGCGGAGTAGATCCAGTGAAGCTGTCAATAGGTGCATTTAGTGGGAATTTCGGGCCATTCAAGGCTTGTGTTTGGAGAACTTGGTGGTAGAATAAGGAGGACCCTTTTGTGCATTTCTCACAAATGCATGAGAATAGAGGTGTTGGGCAGGATTTGCGTCATGTTAATGAGGGAGTTATACTGGAGAATTGTTGTAACTTGGGTAGAGTGCATGGAAAATAATATATATGTCAAGTACATTGTTCATCACATCTTCAATCCAATCCATACAACAAAAAATATTTTACTTTGCTTAAACAATCATCCAGATTAATTTGGTAGCCTCATTGGTGTCTCCAACTAATTCCACAATTACGTAGCCAATATTGAGAACACATGTTTTGACACCTAATAAGACAAAGTGTGTCAATAAGCATGTTTGAACTCCATATATATATATATATATATATATACACACACATCATTTCATTTTAGTCTAATTATTATACATTTACACTTTGTATACATAATTTGTCTATTGTTTCTTTATTCACATTATCTCCCATTTATCTCTATCGACAACAATTAAAAAATCAATTCTAACATTATTCCTAATTCTTTTATATGATTTAAGTATGTATTTTTGTATTTTTAGAATGTTTATAATATTAATGATCAAATAGAACAAATCAAGGATTTGATTGACAGATATCACATACAAAAGAATTAAATTTTGAAGGTTTGTTAATACAATCTATAATAGGCTACTCAAAATTTCAGCATAAAAAACATTCACAATTCTTTAACTTAGCTAGAATCAAATGGAAGAGTATAGGAATTTCCTATGACTCAATATATATAGGGAATTATTATAGTGATCTAAGTATTTACTAAATCAATCCATCCATCATCATTGGTTGAAGATCCAACCATTCTTTCATTGGTTTTTAACCAATGCAAATCTAGTAGTAAAGAGTTATTTGATGATAGTTAAGATGGGTCAATTTAGTAAGTACTTGAGTCACTTTAACAATTCTCTCTCTCTCTCATATATATATATTTATTGATTACACTTTAACTAAACTAAAGTATCTAGTTTAAGCAAAATAATTTCAAATTATATTTATTTAATTTTTAAAGAATTTAAGAGAATGAGTGATATAATTAATATTTATTTTACAAAATTAATAAGCTTGTCAATAAAAAAACTTAAATACAAGCATAATAATATTACAATTAATAGAATTAAATTATTATACTCTACAAAACATTTTAGTGGAACAACATTTTTTTGTTGTGTTTACTGAAAACTTTTATACATGTCTATTTCCAATGCAAATTGGCATACTCTAATATAATAATTTGTAATTAATTTTAACAAAGATGTGATTTTTTTAATTAAAAGAATATATTTAGAAACAAATTATCTACCTAATTTTTGTATATAAATTTTTACTTATTTTTATTTATTTAAGTATATATATTTATAATAGTTTACAAGCTAAAATTAATAATTAGATTTTTTATTAAAACAATATATTGTTACTTTGTGATATGTAATTTTAATTTTATATCCATGTCATTACTTTTAGTTTATAACTTTTTAATTTGAAGTTGTTTTTAATTTTTTTAATTTTTGGTAAATGCAATAGAATAAAATAAATAAGTATATATATATATATATATATATATATATATAAAATAACCCACCTATTTATTAACCCACTCTATTATAACCATCATTAAAAACTAAATCATCTCCACAAATCATCATTACAATCATGGTCTTCATCTCCATCCCTCTCATTTCAAGTCCTTGCTCCCTCTATTCTCATTTCTCATCCCAACCCCTCTCATTTCCAACCTTTGTTCTAAATAAAAACTTTTTAGTGTACAAAATGAAGATATTAGCATTGGATCCAACATTGCACTATGGATGTGGAATCAAGCTTAAGGTATTGATGAACATCAACTCAAGCCTACTAAATCTTGCTGACTTTCTATACTTGGTATTTCAATTCTTCTTCTTCTATGTTGTGAATTTGCAAGATAAAGTTTTGAAGGACATGATGGGTATTATATAGCCTCAAATTTCAGCAATGATCACCCCACTCAATGAACCAAATCCATGCATTGATAATCCATGTCTGGGATGCAACAAAGCGTAGAAATGACTTGCCTTACATGATATGTGTTCAATGCATCCACGAAGATGTTTACAGCAAAATGATACAAATACAAACAAGAAATATAGTCTAAATGCTAATCTCTTTGCATTGTCATATAATTTTTGAGAATTCAAACTAGAAAATAATTACTAAGAGACCAATGAAAGACATTAAAATCATCTCCACAGTTTCAGCTAATTATGCAAGGGTAGTATACATCAAAATCTCTGATTAAAACTTGCCAAATCCTAGCCAATTAATTGTGACAAACTCTTAGTCAAAGACGGAAGTTATTAGCTAATTCTTAGGGAAAGGTTAAAGATGAAGGAGGACTACAATTAATACTTTTACAAGAGCTCTACTAAAAAGATCATATTCCTACACAAGCAATGATAATGTTGTTTATATTACTTGAATATCAACAATTATAGAAGGCATAAATAAATAAGTTATTACCAATATTTTCAATGGCTTCTTCAATTATAATATTGTTGTAGTTAGCAACTCTATTGCCATGATAACTTTGTCTTATATTCAAGTCATGTACCGTAATGATTCAGTGGTTGTCATACTAAAGTGAGTTCTTTTGAATGAATCAGACACATGAGGGGAAAAAAATCAAAAAATCAAAAATCAAAAATCAATATCTTGAAGGGCAAGATCATGAGCATGCTATCAATGTCTTAAGAATTTGATAGATGAATTATCCAAAATTAATCCTAATCTAGTTAGAGCATAGTGTTAGTAGAATTGAAGTCTATTAAAATTTCAATTTATGATAATAATAATAATAATAATAATAAGACTACCAAATAAGTGTTGTCTTTTAGCATAGGAAGTGAAAATAAGATATATTGAAATAATGCAAAAAATAACAATAGATGAAAAATCTCCAATACTGATTGGTCTGAAGTGATTGGCCGTTCACAACTTTCTTAATCTTGCAGATTCATAACATTAGAAGAGAAGGTATTCAACATAGTAAATATTAAAAGCCAGCAAGATTCAGTAGGCTCAAGTATATGTTCATCAATACCTTAAACTTGATTCCACATCCATAGTACAATACTAGATCTTTTCATTTTGTAAATTAAAAAGCTATTACTGGAAGTAAAAATTGAAAATAGAGGAGTTGAGATGAGGATTAAGAATGGAAGTTTGAGATGAGAGCTAGGAACAACGGGAGTGGGAATTGGGAACAAGGGGAGTAGAAATAAGGGCCATGATTGTAATGATAGTTTGTGGAGATGATTTATTCTTCTAGTGATGATTATGATGGGACGGGTTGATTTAGTAAGAAATTAGGTCATCTTAACATTTCCCTATATATATTTCAAAGAATGAATAGATTAAATGATATAACATTGTGTATATTAATAAGTAACATTTGATATTAGATGTTATATGAATGAACCCATATATCTAATAAAATACTCATAATAACAAAAACCTAGAATAATTGGAATTGTGCAAGCCATCCAGATTTTTATTTCTCTCCCAATTTTCCAGAAAAAAACATCGATCATTATTTGTCCAAAAACATGTAAGAATCCATATCATATCAGCAATGATTTAATACTTTCAACCACTCATTCACTCACTTATTGGTTCATGGAAAAATGAGGTAGGAGAGTTGTGTCATTATAAGCAAAGCCCAGCATCAAAACAAAACAAAAACAAGTAAAGAAAACCGTCCATACTGTGAAATGAGATTGCTCATCTTCTCCTAGTTTAAAGTAAACTCTAATCGAGATTGCCATCCTTTACCAATTTGAAGAAACCCTAGTCGAGATTGCTAATCTCCTCAACTTAAAAAAACCCTTATTCCCAAAGTAATTACATTCCTATCCCATCAGTGGCCTCTGAATTGGTGCTCTGAAGGTGAGAAGGCGCGAAGGCGCGAAGGCGTGAGAGAGAGCGGTTCATTCGATATGCTTGAAAGCTTCGCAGTTATTCTTTAATAGATTCCATTATATATTAATAATAATAATTATTATTATTTGTGTGGAGAACGAGTGAGTCATCCGCAACGCTCAGAGATTGTTGCAGGATAGCAGTGCCATTCTGCGTAGCGCTTCCTCGAGTCATGTCCACGCCATACGCGCGACACTTGAGAGAGAATTGAAAATGCGCTGAGAAGCAGCAGCAGCAGCGGGCGGGAAGGAGAAGCGGCAGGTGGCGAGGGATACCTCGGCTCGTGCCGACCCTCGTCGTCGGCTTCGTCGTCAGAGCGCACGTCGGGTGACACAGCGGCCGTCGACCCAGACAAAGAAACCCTTGGCTCGCATTCCAAGGCACCCCTGCCAGCCATCCAGCCTCTGTGAGAGAGCGGCCAAACCACATCACCACCACACCACACCATGGCCAGACAAAGCAGCAGCAGCAGTAGCCGCGCTCCGGTGGAGAACAAAAGGCCCGGAGTTGTCTCGACGCCAATCATGGTCTAAAGCGGCTAACCCTCGCGAGTGGGGAGGTGGGGGGAGACTTTTTCAAGGGACGGGCAGAAGTGGAGGATGGTTCCGACCTGAGAGGAGGGTGCTGCCCAGAGGGAAATTTCTTTCCAGACGGTGGAGCAGAGGCCATCTTTTACACTCGGGGGTGCAAGGGGAACGGAGCAGAAGGAGGAGGAGGGAGGATTGTTGTCATCGCCCCCCCATCCCCCCCCGCGCGTCGCGACATCTTTCGTTATGGGAGAGCTTTTTTGGTTCTTGTTCGGGTGGTGTCCATGTGCTGCTCATGGATCGGTATCTGCGCACTAGAGCATCGCCAGCCATGGTACTACTGCCAGGGCCTGTTGATATCGTCGCTCAACAACGTTGGTTTGTAGGAGGACCACTTGGACTGGACGGCATGCCCAGGAACGGTTAATGAAAGGGGTCGGTATCATGTGGCGGGGTTGAGAGATTTGGGGATTGTTTGTACGTGGTCAATGCCGTGGAAGGTCCGTGCATGGAGTCGGGATGAGGGGTTTGTGGATTTCGGGAGGGATGAGGTGGTTGAGGAGGTAGTGAAGGGAGTTCATTAGTGGGCTTTTTGTGTTCTGAGTCTTTGTTCTTAGATTTTTTTGGTTTTTGGCCTGGGAGTTTGGAGGCGAGTAATGCGTGGAGAGGGCAGTTTGGATGCCATTTTTGGGGAGTAGGTGTGTGGGAGAGGAAAAATGATGGTCTTGTACTTCAAGTAAGAGCGCGTTGACGTTGAGGATAGTGAGATAGGGTATGATATCCATTTCGCGACAATCTCGGATCCAAAAGTCGTGGAGCCGCGGAGAACGACGACTATGTTTTGAGGGGCTGATTGGCATTGGATAGAGGAATGTTTATGTTACAATTTACTTTTTGAAATTCATTTTGGTGCCGTGAAGAGGGTCCGGTGGGGAACTGGAGGTATCATGTACATGTAATTGCAATCAAGTAGATGCTGTCGCACGTTGGATGTGATTATAAACAATGGCATTCGCATCAGCGCATAAGAATGGCGGTCCTACGCCGGCCCCACGCACCCAGGTGCGCACAGAAAGGTCCCTTTCAATGAGCTCGCAAAGTGCGAAGCCCGTTACCGCTTCGCCCACATCAATAGCGTCCCCTAATATGCGCCCCAAATCGGCGTCTCCTTCCCCATCGAACAATGTGTATCATAGGCGGAATAGCAGTGGATCAACTGGCAAGGGCGGTTTCGATAACGGAGGTATCCTGGCATTCCTCTCAAAATGCGTTTTGTGGGGGTTATTTCACATGTATTCAGCAAAAGATAAATAAGAATTTTAGTTAGGCTGCCGCTGAAAGTTTTGTGGTTGCTGCCTTAATGACGGGATTAGCATCTCATTAGCCTGCATGGATGGAACATTCCTGTCTAACTTTGACTCTGCGATAGCCATTGTCGATTCCGATTAAAAAATGGACGAGCACTACACCTAACAGTGGACTTCTTCATCCCTCGCCTCCATTTTTGTAGGTTACTATTTACTTCCTGATTGCTCTCAGTGGTAATGTGAGAATATGCGAAATTTTCCAGGGTATCTGATTTCGTACTTGTGCTAACCGCCTTGAGCATGTCACTCTATTATCATGGAGGACATCATCTTAAACCTGGTATTGGTATACACCGTGGTGTATTTCATACGTCGTGGTTGTATCTTAATTGTGGAACAGTGAATTACATTCTTCGTCAAGTAATCCAACTCAGTGTGCATCAATTTCGGGGTGCCATCGTGCTGGAGACGTAACACATCTAGCCGCCCGGATAGACATTTGTATTGGTTGATAGATTTTAAGTCTCTGGTTGTGTGGTACAGTTCTGAATCGGGTCCGGGTGGCGGTTCGATTGCGCCCTCGGAATGCTGAGGAGCTGGAAGCTGACGCTGATTTTGCCGATTGCGTTGAGTTGCAACCAGAGGTTTGTTTTGAAGTCCAGCACCCTAAGCTTCCTCCTAACAGATTTAAGGGAGTGACCGATAAACGTGTTACAATTGTGATCCAGTAATGCAGATTGATACGTTCGTTTGTGTACAATTATAAGACATCATTTCCATTACTTTACTTAAATGATGTTCATTACGGGTCAGTATATGATAAGCGGCGCTTCATAACAGTCAGCAACGTCTTGGTTACTTAGCGTTGCATTGTATTTAGGGCATGTTTCTTGTTTCTCACCCTTCCGAATGATGTTACTCCATAAGATCTTGATCGTGTCTTTCATTGGTTTCAGTTCAAAAGATTGAAGTTACGGAAAAACAATTGGGACTGCGAGACCTATCAATTCGATGAAGTTCTTACAGAGACCGCTTCACAGAAACGTGTCTACGAGGTGGTGGCTAAGCCGGTTGTCGAGGTAGGTGCATTTTCAGTTAACATTGTCGAAGCAAGGTTTTAATGTTTTTGTTATTGAAGTATATCAATGTTTCAAAGTCCATTATCTAAATTTTCTTCTTTCCTCTTCATATTTACTTCATCAGAATTCTATGTATACACTTGTAGGTAACAGACATTGCACAGTACTACCTCAGTATTATCTGTTCAATTGAGGTTGTTTAGAGCCGATTGTTCTCGACTCCTTGATTCTATGGATTCCGACACGGATGTTGGTAGTCTTATGATTGTCAGCTTTCGTTTACTATCGACATGCTTTCTTATATCCGACTAGCTCTGCAAGTCGGTCTGCGCCTGATGTTTCACAGCCCTCTAGTTGGTAACATTCTATTCATTCTCGGTTGTCAATCTATTGTTTTATGTTCTTTCAGGGCGTTCTCGAAGGTTACAATGGAACCGTCATGGCATATGGACAAACTGGAACTGGAAAGACATTCACTCTAGGAAGATTAGGAGAAGAAGATTGTGCAGATCGAGGTATTATGGTTCGTGCCATGGAGGACATCCTGGCAAATATTACCCCAGGAGAAGACACTGTAACAGTTTCATACTTACAGGTGCATTGTGTTCTTGATGTTCTCTTTTCTGAGTGGCCTAGTCATTTTCTGGATCTGTACGTTAACAATCGTTGAAAGCTTTATTCTTCATTGCGTCGTATGATAAGCAATTGAAACTATGTGCAGCTTACTGGCTATCTTATTTACAGTAGTAACTCTCTGATAACAACACATGAAAACAAGGTAACTTCCACAATGTCATGTCTAGTTTCTTACTTACATGCGCTTGTGTGGTTTTTGTTTGATCTAGCTATACATGGAGACAGTGCAAGATTTATTGGCTCCAGAGAGGGATAACATTGCTATTCAAGAGGACCCTAAAACCGGTGATGTGTCAGTTCCTGGGGCTACTCAAGTCCTACTTCAGGATCAGACCAGCTTTGTACGATTGCTAGATGTTGGAGAGGCTAACCGCTTTGCTGCTAATACGAAGCTCAATACAGAATCGTCACGGAGTCATGCTCTTTTAGTGGTAAGTAAATTGTCCCGATTCTATTTGTCGCTGGACGTATTAAGGTAGTGGTACCGACTTGTCCTTGCTAACAAGGTGAATCATGAACGACACATTGGACTTCAGTGGATCTCTTTGAACCTCTGGTATTATTCTTTATTGTCTATGTCGTGCATTAAGGTGTTTTCTGTGCTTAATCGTATCCTCTGAGACTTTGGATTTCTACTTATGTGACATACTTCTTCTTGCAGGTTCAAGTGAAGAAAGGTTACAAAGGTAGGTCTGGAGACACCGCCACAAATGAAAACGATAACGGCAGCCCTCAGACGGGAACGGGACTGCGTGCTCCAATTATTCGAAGAAGTAAACTTCTTATAGTTGATCTTGCCGGATCAGAGCGTGTGGACAAATCTGGTACATACTCTTCTCTTTAAATTCTTTCCATTTTGCGTATAAATCTGTGATTCTTAGTAGCAATGAAATATTGCCTTCCTGGTTCCAACTATTTCTGCTGTCTTTTCCTATGAGCAGGAAGCGAGGGTCACACCTTAGAAGAAGCAAAATCAATCAACTTGTCTCTGACAGCATTGGGGAAATGCATCAATGCCCTTGCTGAAAATAGTCCTCATGTTCCAATACGTGACTCGAAGTTAACTAGATTGCTTCGAGATTCATTTGGAGGTACTGCAAGAACGTCGTTGATTGTGACAATTGGACCATCGCCCCGGCACAGAGGAGAAACCACCAGCACAATCTTGTTTGGTCAACGTGTGAGTTCCTTTCGCTTCTCTTTAAAGCATAAGTATCATACATTGCATGTTGCTCTGGTTGAATCGGTAACCAGTTGCAGATTGCACTTGTGAATGATTGACCTTGAGGATTGATTGTGCACCATATTTAGTCTAAACCTTGATTAGAGTATTTTCTGTCTTGAAAAATTAGTGCGTGAGGTGCAGTTTGAGGCTGTTTTGGTTCAAAAATTGGTGAATTCTGAGAAGTATGCCTGTATTTTTTTTTTTCTTAAAGTTTTTTGTTTACTTTCCTACCTCTGACCTGCTCGTCATGCCATACAGGCCATGAAAGTTGAGAATATGGTGAAACTGAAAGAGGAGTTCGATTACAAAAGCCTTTGTCGAAGGCTGGAGACAGAGTTGGACAGAATGGTAGCAGAGAATGAGAGGCTAGTAAAATCTCGGGAAGATAGTGAGGATGAGTGTGCCAGGCAGCTTGATGATGCTCGTCAAGATGTGTATGAAGCCGAGAGCAAGCTTGCGCATGCTTTGGAGGTGTGTTTGCTTAAACTTTGTTTTCCGTGCATATCAATGGTTAGTTGGATGCAGTTCCACCATTTCAAAAGGGCTGATAGGTTGTGATAATCGCGTTGTTCACATGTGCTTTTGAACATCTCATAAAATAGAGCTTCATGAATTTGTTTATGTGAGACATAGGTCTAGTAGAATCTGTGAAAAGTCCTGTCGTAATGATGATCCCTTGGACCTGTATTTTTTGATTGAGTGCCAATTCGATATTACTGTTGAGGTTTTGCTTGATTCACTTTTTGTTTTACTTAATTATGTCTAGATTTTTTCTAATTTAAAAAAAAACTCGTTTGGTTAAAATGAGACTTATAATTAGAATGGCGTGCAGTTAACGGCTGCAGAAAAGTCGCAGAATCGGAAAGACGTTTTGGATATGAAACTACAACTAGAGGCCGAGTGCGCTCGGCGTGAGCAACTCGAGAAGGAGCTGGAAGCACTTTCTTCACATCAGTCGGAGAAAGCAGAGGTATTATTTTAGTATCAAGCTTTATGACTTTATTGTATCCAGCAACTAAAGCACTGTGCTAATTGGGATTGTGCAAGTTACTTGATTTCGAGAGGCTGGGTTCTTATTGTATTTAAATTTCAAAATGTTCTTGACCTAAGGCGTTTGAACATGAGCTGATGCGACGCCTTATATCATTCTTATTTCGAAAACTCTGTTTTATTGAGCAAGGAGAACAATAATATTGTAACCCTCGTCTTTATGTTGGCAGAAATCTTCCAATGTGGACACGACGAAACTCCCGAAAGAGCTGACAGATGCGGCGGAAATGCACCAGAGAGAGATTGCAGAACTCATTCAGGAGCATCAGAAGGAACTGGCAGAGACCGTTGCTTTATACATGCAAGAGCGAGCTCATCGCGAGAGGTTAGAAAATGAGTTGGCTAGTCAACGAGAGTTGGTTCTATGTGAAAGCCTAGGAAAGCAGCTTCTTAACGGTGCTCAACCTGAACATCAACGCCAAGAGGTGAATGCTCTATTTTATTTGCTGCATTGTTTGGTACTCATTTCGAAAGGGAGTCTTGTCTAGAAAAAAACTTGTGGCTTTCGGTTTTGGGTCCACTCAAAGCATTTTGTTCTTGGACTTCCCTGATATTAGTGTGTGGTGTTCTATTGCAACTCTGAGGCTTCCTTTATTCTTATATTTGCAGTTTTCCATGGCAATACAGTCAGGTGAGCACAGTAGCGAAGTGATGAGCTTGAGGTTGTCTCTCGAGAAGCAGATGCAAAAGAATGACCAACTAGAACAGGAGCTACGTGCATTGAAATCGTCAGCGTCAAGAAAGAGCATGAAAGGGAACATACAAAAACAAAGTGATGAACTTCTGACTTTAAGACAACGATTAGAAGATGAGCTCAAAGAGAGAGGAAGACTGGAGTCTGAAAATAGACAATTGAGGGAGCAAGCAGGTTTTCTCAGTGACGATGAGGAGGTCTGTAATCTCTCCACTTTCACATATCTGATAACGAGTTTTATTTTAATATTTTCTTATTTTTCTCATTGTGGGTGTGGCATTTTCAAAAAAGCGTATTTATCTACTTTGTTTTTATCAGATCTCTTGAACCTTAAGATGGGTGACGCCAAAAAATGTGAATTTGTTAGAATTGTTCTTATTTAAGGGTCAGTTATTTTTTTAATGTGATGACTGTCCCACATTTCAATTATCTCATTTTAAATATTATGCTCATCTGCGGTTATGCAGCAAACTCGAAGGATGGTTGATAAGGGAGGCTCTGGAAGAAGTTCAGTTGGATCTGAAAGTCTCCCAGTTGGTGCTTCCAATCCTGATCATATGCGTGACACTATCAATGGCCAACGTGCTACTATTGCTAAGCTCTTTGAACAAGGTACGCTTACCAGCTTCCCTCCGTTTCTCTCTCTCTACCTCCATGGTATATGCCATCGCAGCATTTCAACGGTCTCCTGCATATCATTGTTTCCCTTTGATGGTAGTAACGATACAAGTAGTCTTTTTAATGCTGCAAGTGTACTACATATCGCATTAGTAATATGTGGAACCTTACAGTTGGATTGCATAAAATACTTTCGCTTTTGGAGTCGGAGGATGTGGATGTACGGGTACACGCTGTGAAGGTCGTTGCCAATCTTGCTGCTGAAGGTAGGGATACAAAGTGACTGGCTTTTTTCTTCTTCGATTATCTTTGTAGCGCCTTAACGAGCAACTGAAGTGTATCTGCTGCGAATTTTGTACCCTTTCGTTTGTCTTATTTTTAGAAATATCATGTTTGATTCTGTATGTGAATCGGCATTTTTGTTTTCATTTTTAAATAATTCAATAAGAGTTACGACTTGCATGGTTTATAGTTGCTCTTTTCTCTGCGTTTGTTCTTACATTTGTTATTCTGCTCCTCAGAATCGAATCAGGAAAAAATTGTGGAAGCAGGAGGTTTAGGTTCTCTTCTCAATCTGTTACAAAGTTCTGAAGACGAGACTATTCGGCGCGTTGCAGCTGGGGCTGTAGCTAACCTTGCTATGAATGGTGACACTTCTTTATCTTCTACTCTTCATACGTTTTTACCCTCCCAACTCAATTCGTCTGATGAAGTTACTGGATTTTCTGAATTTTGAGATTGTCTCCTCACGAGCGAGCATATTGTCATGGGTGGCTTGCGGTCATGGAGCAGCTTACTGGAAATTTTGCCTGGTTATTTGTTGAACCAGGGTTCTTCCGTCCTTACCGTTCTATATCCTGTTGTGAAAGTACCTTGGGCAACACGTGCTTAAGGGTACTCTCCGTCTTTTGCTTACATTTCTTTACTCTGTTGGAAGCAGAAACAAATCAAGAGCTCATTATGGCACAAGGAGGGATAGGTTTGTTGGCACGGACTGCTGATGATGCTGAGGACCCTCAGACGCTCAGGATGGTCGCCGGAGCTATAGCTAATTTATGTGGAAACGGTACCTTAACCCTGAACCACTTCATCGGATAAATTAAGTTCCCTAGAAAACTTCTACTTCATTTCATGATGCCATGTGAATGGCCAAGTTTGATTGCCCGCTGAAGTGAATGAAGAATCCTTTTAACATTACATTTAGCGAGGCTCGTTCTTAAGTTTGATTTGTGTGATCAGTTCATTTGCTAATCTTTTCCTACCAGTGCTCTTTTTTAGGTTTTATGTAGAACAATTGCTGTGTATCGTAGCAGCAGTAACTGTGCTGGGTAATAGTATTTTGTGTAGAAAATGTTACAGGTATGTTGATTCTAATGAACATTGACTTAATGTGACACAGATAAACTGCAAATTAAGTTGAGAGAGGAAGGAGGTATTCGGGCATTACTCGGAATGGTGCGGTCGAGGCATCCAGATGTGCTAGCTCAAGTTGCTCGGGGAATTGCAAATTTCGCAAAATGTGAATCTAGAGGTGCTGCGCAAGGTAATTATTTTACTCTCGTTTAGTGCGGAGCCATCTATGTTGCCTTCGTGTATGTTTTCTTCATACTTGAAGTTATATTGGGATTCTGGATTTCTGATGATTTTGTTGCAGTGTGAGAATTTTATTTAAGTTGTCAGATTTCGGTTTATTCACCAAGGTGTGGTACCACAGCTGAAGCCGTCCGTCAAGTTTATACTATTTGCCGGTTGTGTTAAATCATTTGGACATTGGACTTACAGTTTTTGATCTGTTAACTTTGATGGTGTCCCTGTGGTTCACAACTGAGTTATTTTCTATTGTTAGCATTGGTACACGTGGTCAATTAGCAACATTTTACTAAAGAGTGGTGTTCTGGGCGCAGGTTACAAATCAGGAAGGTCATTACTTATAGATGATGGAGCTTTGCCGTGGATTGTTGCAAATGCCAATAATGATGCCTCGCCTATCCGGCGCCATATTGAGCTAGCACTGTGTCATTTAGCACAACATGGTAATTGTCTTCACACTTTTGAGTAGGTTTCAAAGGTGTTTCATGCGGAGGTCTTTGACGGCTTGGTAAAAGAACGTTGTAAATTGCCTTAAATAAGACTTTTGAGCAGCACATAGTTGTAGTTTTTATTCATAACTTCCTTCTCACTTAAGTCATTTCTACCATTAATCAAGCTACTTACTTTTGGACCTCTACCGATGATGATTTGCAGAAATTAACGCCAAAGATCTGGTGGCTGGTGGTGCCCTTTGGGAATTGGTTCGCATTTCTCGAGAGTGTTCTAGGGAGGACATTCGCAACCTTGCTCAACGCACATTAAATGCCAGTGGCACCTTCCAATCAGAGCTGAGACGCCTTCACTTGGTTTATTGAGGGTTACCTTTTTGTCTTCTAAAGTCAGGATGTGGCGTCCTATTTCATTTCTGAGTAGTTGTATAATTAGGATAGAGATCACAAATGACATAAATCAGTTGTAAAATTTGCCCCTGTATCACTTTTGTCTTTTAAATTTTGTTTTGTATTTTTCCCCCTCCCTCCCCCCTCTGGTTGCCTTTACTTCAACCAAGTCTGTTTCCCAGTGTGAACGGGTGGGGAAAGGGACTATATTAAAGCGGTTTTGATGGCCCAGATATCTTCACTAGAAGAAAGATCTAGGATTTGGCCAATCAATCGAAGGTCAACACTGCTCTATGTGAAGTTTATTTATTTCATCTATTCAGCAGGCTCATTAGTAAAGCCTGAACGGGATAGCATCGGAATGTATTCTGACAATGTCTTCCATAGGTTGACTCCCTGAAATTTAGGGTTTTTCATTGGTTCAACTGGCTTTGCTGAGGTCACTTGCTTGGTGCAAATTTTTCATCTGTATTTTTAAAGATCAAGTTTCATTAGATTTTCTGAAAACTGTAACCGTTGACTGGGGTTAATGCTTTTGTTCTTATTTGGATATTCATTGGTAGGCAATTCTCAGCACCTCTTATTTTTAGCAGCGTTGGATGTCAGTGTGACATTATTAGAGTTGTCTGACAGAAAAATTTGTGCAGTACTAAATATTTACTTGAACAAGCTTCGTTGTCACTTTCGTTCATTCATGCAATTTTGGATCTTATCCGCGGATTCACATTGTAGAACTCGTGATTATTCAGGCTTGATCCCCATTAGAACTCAGGGTTGGGTAGAGCCTAAGGGAGTCCAGAATGCCACCTCTCGTTAGTCGTGCTGTTGGAATTGGCTCAAGTGCTTTTGTCTACAGATCAAAGTTGAATGTCAAAACTATATTTCTAAGCACCATCATATTTTAACATGGTACTAACATGATCTTAGAGTACTTCCGGCTTGATGGGTGGGATTCTACGCAGTATATTGTTGAGTCAAATTTGATTGATATACACATGTTCAGTTTGAATACCATCGCAGAACCGTTGCTATAATTAAATGACATCTCTTAGTTGACAATGTGAGAAATCTGTTTTGAAATTTACGGCCATAATGCATTTCTCTAAAAAATTTGGGCCCAAGTGGCTTTCTCAGCAAGGGTCCAGACTCCATTGTAATTTTATTGTGTTAGTAACATGAGTCTAATCATGGAGATGTTCAGCTTAATTATATACTATCTAGGCCTTAGAATTGTGACAACGACCTTTTTATTTTAGTTTTATCACTTGTTTCAAAAAAAAAAAAAATTATTGGGATCTTGAGAATTATTCATTACGCATGACTCCACTAAATTTTGTAAGAATCGGTGGTGTACTTTATGTCGCTATATAACTGAATCCAGCCGAAACATGATGAAATAGCCACTAAACATTTTGTGACCCATTCTACGACATTCTGAAGTCCCTGAGATGAATATTTATAAATAAAATATCGAAAATAGTATTAAGAAGATCAATTGTGAGAAAGTTTGATACTCACATGAAGTCAAATGGAGGAATCAGGCGCTAATTCAGGTTCATCCTATCCACAGGTGGAAAAATCATTTGGTTCCCGTACACAAATGCAGATGTAAACGTGACACCAGGTAAGGTGTTCAATTGATGGAGAGGATTATACAAAACCTATGTGGGGAAATATACAAGACAAAAGGGCTAATTATTATATGATTAAAAAATCGTCTAAAATCTGAGAATGTTCGTCTGTATTGATGAAGAATCGCCTAATTTTGAACCTGCAGACCTCAACTGTTAGGTTCAGAGCGTTAAATTTTAACCACTAAACTTGAATACGACTGAATCTAATTTTTGAGACAGTCGGTTTCCAGTAGAATACCTATGTACCACCGATGGATGAGCTCTACTTCGCAGCTTTCGAGGCAAGAGCAACTCCAACTGCAGCAATGGGAGCAACAGCAGATGGAGGTACACTGACGGTCTTAAGCTGCTTTCCACTCGTAAGCAACCACTTTCGGAACGCCATCATGACTATCCAAGTACTAGTGGCAACTTTCTCCTTGATCATAAGCATAAGAGCAGCCGATAAGACGGTTTTAACAATTTGAGCATGCAAACCCTTGAAATAGCCCTTTACCCCTTCCTCTTGCCCGATCTGTTTAAATGTGTCCAACATATTTCGAGCACGATGTCTTGCGTTACAGTCTGGTTCTCCATTCAAGCGTGTTGCCTTGTCTTCCTCAGATTCGGCTGCTTGAAGCATGACTTTTGCTCTGCAAGATAATCAAACACGCCAAAGCATCTATCTTTAGATACCAACTCTATGTGAAGGAGAACTACGGGTATTAAGTCTACAACTGGACATGCTGATCCTTCATTTCAACCATGTACAAGAGCAGATAAAATCACCTGATAGCAGGATATGTAAGAATCGTAGCAATGGTCTTGGATGATGCTCCAACCAAAAATGCTTGAAAAGCAGTCAAAGCCTTAGGAGATGACTTAGAAAGTCTCCTATCTGTCCCAACTATCTCAACAACTACATCTGGTCGTAGTAAGAAGTCCTTGAGCTGTTCAAATACAGTGTACTGCAACACAATTCCCAAATTTGCTTAATATCTTAGGATATTTATCACAGTCCGCTTTCTAAGATGACTAGCTCTCAAATATATGCGCGATAAACTAAAACAGAAGTATGCAAACAAAAACATGTATGAGAAATAAAACCTTGCCTAGAAGTGAAACTCAAACTGGAAATGTCACATGAACAAGGTGGTAAAATTTTAGAACCTGGATCGCCGGATTCGAAACAAGGACAAGAGATGCTCCAAACCCAGTATAAGCCTCCGACCAGCTGCCTTCTGTCAATGTTTTCCATAAAACTTTCGACTTTCCAAATGCACTTGTCTGCATCCTGGTTGATGCAGTATCTAGGGGCTGTTTTTCAATCATCCCAAAACAACAAGAGTTCACTGAGGGCACACTCAAGCTAGGTTTGCAAATAGCACATCGAACCAAGAACTAGAGGTGTCAAAATTCAAAGTTTTAATTTGTCGCTTTTAAAGAAGAATCATGACATCTTGTTAAATCAAGAGCAATAGTAGCAAACCTGGGTCAATACAGCAGTGCACGTGCCCGCTGCTGCAGCTACTATTAGATTCGCCCCCGTGCCCATTTTGGATACTTTAGCTTTAGCTAAGTACCATTGCTTGAAAAGGCTGTAGCTATAAAAATAGATGAATTGTGAGATGACAGACTGCAGACTCTTCGTCCCAAGTCCCTGGTACAATGACAAGACTTTGCCGGCTCCAACTGATTCCCAGAACACATCAAAGAGGGACCTGAATATAAAGTCGAAAAAACTGTCAGCGAGTGGCCAAATCACAACCATGACAGCATCTAAACCACAATGGATGTTGTAAAACAGCCAGAAGAGAAGCTTATGTGAACCCCATGAGCTATACATTTCAATGCTCCTCCAAAACGGAAACCTCTTACTCACAGATATGAATAAAGTGGTACAGAGAGTCAAATCCTATATGTGCAGTTCCATTATGCACTCAGCAATATCAATTGACTTACTTGTATTTCCGTGCCGTTCCAGCTTTAGCCTCGGCCTGATACTTGGACTTGCACGTATCCAACGGATACAAAAGAGTTGTACTAACGAGACCACCAACAGCACCGGAGGTCGCTTCTGTCAATGATTTAAAATCCAGCTCCATCTTGCACGCGCTTCTAGTCTTCGCGCTCGCAATGAATGATTAAGGTGACTGAAATCCAAACAACGTCATATTTAAAGCGTGATCGAATTTGAAAGAAAGGAATGAAACACATGGAGAACGATTATCGCAGAAGAAACAAGTTAGGGGAACATAAATAAAACACAAACTGCATCTCCATACAGCGATCGTGTTTGATTGATAACAATTCCCCAACTTACGTTAAAAAGTCAGCAACGGGGGTGCGATCTACCACCGAAGTGCACAAATTTCGACCATTGGCAACTACACACTCGAAAGAAGCTCGCAATACATCCACTGACTACCGCTGTAGATATGACTCACCCTCTTGTAAATTAAACTCGCACAATCAGACCCCAAACCAAGCTGCAAAGACCATAAAAAGTAAATTCACTATATCAATCAAAATAGAAAACAAAGAACGACTTCACTTAACCAGACGATCTCAACCCGCGCCATCCCACAACGATTTCATGGCAACACTCGCACCAATCCGACACATCAAATTTCATACTAGAATCTAACTCAAAGCTACACCTGACGAGAAAAAGAACGACTACAGAAGAGGAACAACAACAAAAGAGCTAAAAAAACAAAAATAACAGATACATAAGGCTCACCCTAAACTCACGCAATTCTGCAATAACTGCGAAGTGGCTTGCGTGACGCAGCATCTCAACAACCTGACGGTGCCGGTGGGCCAGACCAAGGCAAAACATGATCAGGCCACCCCAGAGCAACGAGGATCCCCTTTCATAAACATTCATAGACAATCTCACTGTCACATCCCCCCCCCCTATTGCCGATCGCAGCAAGTGCAGATCATCGCACAAAGCGGCGGTCACCTTCCGAAACCCGCGACCCCGACTTCGCACGTCCCGAGCCGCATGACTTCCCGGAGTTGCACCCTGTTCCTCGGCACAACTGAGAGAAATTACCTGTGCAAATCACGCCCCATCCTGAATTCCAGCAGTTCCAGATTACGTCGCCTCAGTTTCAGAAGCTGCGCATGAACAAGCGATCGGGGACAACAACGCATGGGGAACTGTCGGCAACAGAGCACACGCAGAACTTCTGCCCGCGGTCGTCGCGGACACGCCTCCACAGAATACAACAAAATCACTTCCGAAATTACTCACACAACTGCCATTCCTACTCGTGTGACCGATTCACGGTGTTTTGAGTGTGAATGGCAGCCGAAATTCCGGTGCCGCAAGTCCTCGTAGCGGCGGCGATCGAGCGGAAGGGGGCCGAAGGATTTCTCAACGTGCCTTGGTTCAGGAAGCTTCTGAGAGTCTCTCGCTGAGCATGGCGGGGAAAAAGGCGGGGGGTGTGTCCGTTATCGTTCAAAAAAGGGCGGGGTAAGTTCGAGGACTTTGACTAACTTTACAGTTTTTTACCCTTCATAGATGAAAAATTGTCTCATCATTTTGCACATCATATCAATTCTATATATATATATATATAAAATTCTGTTTTAAATGTTAACTTTTTTGAAGAAACCTATTACATATATATATATATATATATATATAGATATGTATTTTATTGTTCTATTTATTTTTTCAAGTTCCAAGAACAAAAAGTCTATTTGAACTATCAATCATTGTAGGACACTATTGACTTCATTATGGTATACTATTGACATTACTAACATTCCCAATGATTCTTAGTGAAATTATACAAAACAATGTACAGCTCTCAGTTATTATTGAAAATGAAGAATGCAAGTATTTTCATACTAACATGTTTGTTTTATGGGAATGCTAGCACAACTGAAATTGTTAGGTCCGAATTCTACCCAATCATTGAACATAGATCATGTTTTTTCAACTATTCTAAAAGTGATTTTGATGAGAGTTGATTTTAAAGCTGTTGCTTTGAACTTTGATTGGCACGATAGTTTTGTTCAAGGTTCACAATTTACTCAATTCTGATTAGCAGCAACTATTACACTTATGAAAGGCATCAAAGACAACAAGTTGGAATAAAGGATATTTTGCAGCTTGAGTTTTCATTCAGTTTCTCTCTAACTTCTGGCAAAGACTAGCTAATACAGTAAGCCCTCAATGAACCACTATCACCACAATGGTTTTAGAGTAGGGCTTTGAGTTGAACTCTTGTTATGCCGTGTTACCCACATGAGAGATAATAACAGAGCTTACAAGAATAGTTGAAAGGATAGTCAAAGGCTGCCGTTCCTGAAAACTACAAATATGGATGCTAATTATATATATATATATATATATATATATGTATATGTCTTACACCGAAGAAGAGTACAGGTGTAGTGCAGGTGGGCAGCGAGGGAATAATGTTCATTGGCTTCTCTATTGTTTCCAGAGAGCTCACAACGGTGCTGTAAAAGTTTGAGTTGAGGTCTGCCAAAACGGCACTTAGGCTCAACTGAACTGGGTGAGTCAAAGTGCCTTTTTGAATGGTCTCGCATATATCTTACATTCGTGAGTGAGATTTGCAGCCGAGCCATCACATCTGAGATAACTTTTTCAGCAGGCCAAAATGTTGCATTTGACCACTGATCAAATCAGGAATTGCCTAGGAGAGAAATCAACATAGATGTCTCGTGGAAGAAATTGTTGAGACAGAACTCACACAGCATGGACTAAACTTGGAAAGGTGAGCAGGAGGACATCCATCAAGTGAACCTAGAGAGATATGTGGTGCTTTCCAAGGTCTCAAATCACAGCAGCTGAAATTTAACCACGGCAAGCCTTTTGCATGCATAAAAAGACACATACAGATATCTCTGCGAAAGTCTATGCACGTATCCTACTTGCTGATCTTCTAGTTAACCCCGCTGTTCTAGAAGTAGAAAATGACTCTCCTATTTCATTGTAAGATAAAAATGTTCCACGTTGCAAATCCAGATGCACAGCATGAGAAAGAGGGTGCGCAACCTCCGCTCCTAACAATGTGTTCGAGCAACCCAAAAATTACTAAGCTGGTACACGAGGACGCAATGTTACTGCAGCGTCTCAACACTCAGGCAAGAACCTTCCGAATCTCTTCAGCAACCACGTTGGGTGAGTCAAGGGTTTTCCGGATGTAATCAGTGACCTCGTTCGCTGGTTTCGCCGCTTCGATATTCTTCACCACACCCTTTTGCTGGTAGTAATCAATCACCTATAAGCAGCAAAATTTGACGACATTAAAGATATAGCCAGGCCCAACTTTAAAATATGAAAGGATGAAACAATAAGATTTACTCGAAATAAACTACACGCAAGGACATTCAAAGCTACAAACTCCTACAAAATCAAAAAATAAATAAGCTGGTAGAGCAACTCATATCTGTAACAATCCTGATGATAAAACAAGCGTCACAACCTACAAATATTGCTAATTTTGAGTTCAGAAAGCATCAAAAGCTGAGGTTGCAAATACTCCGCAGTAGAAACCAACAAAAATGCATTTGTCAAAACCAATTTGATTTTGATTAGAAAAAATAAAAAGCAAAAGCGAGAAAAGTCAAAACACTAACGGGTGTGGTCTGCTCGTGGAATGACGTCAGTCTCTTCTGCAAAACCTCCACAGTGTCGTCCTTGCGCTGAATCAAAGGCTCTCCGGTGATCTGCACAACGCACAAATCAAACAGTCGCTCAAACCCCCAAGGTAATTCGCAAATAGACAAGACTTTTGTGCTCCTGCAAACAGAAGAAGAACAAAAACAACCGGAGTAGGTTGCACACATTTCTGACGATACAGCGAAACTGTTGCTAAGATTAAATTCACTAGGTTATCAAAAACTCACATCATCACGGCCCTCCACCTTCGGAGGTGCGAACTTGGAGTGGTACGATCGGCCACTAGCGGGATGAATCCATCGACCAGTTATTCGCTCCTCCAGAATGGCATCATCGATCTCAAAGTTCAACACCTTGTCGATCTTCACACCCTGCTTTTCAAGAGCTGCATCTAACTGCACATAGAGAGAACCACTAGATGACACCCACATAACTAGGACGCTCGCCATCCCACTGGCATCACAGAGAGCCTTTTCGCAGCAAAACATTTCTTGAAGAGAAAAAAGAAATAAAATATTTACCTTCTGAGCTTGAACGACAGTGCGAGGAAATCCATCAAGGATAAATCCCTTGGAACAAGATGGCCGTTTCAAAGCATCATCGATGATGCCAACCACTAAGTCATCGGACACCAATGCACCCTGCCAACCAACTTCTGCTTCTATTAATCACTCCACATCTTTTATATGCAATATCCTTGATCACTTGCTAACGCTCCTCAACTGCCATTGCACCAACAGCCCCACCAAACCCCTATGACATGATTCTCATTGCAATTTGACTCAAAGAAAAACACCTTTTCCATAGCAGCCTTCGCCTCCAAACCCAGAGGCGTCTTCTGCGCCACAGCAGCGCGCAACATATCACCCGTAGCCAAATGGCACAAACAGTGCTCCTCCTTCAAAATGGGGGACTGGGTTCCTTTCCCGCATCCAGGAGGCCCTACATCCCATCGCACCACGGCATTAAACCCCTTCACAACCGCAACACAAAAACTCAATCAAATCCTAACAAAGAGCCAAAAAACTCATACATACCCACAAGAATGACGCGCTTCTCCTGCTTCGGGGCGCACTTGAGACGCCGCATGACCTCGTGGAAGAGAGAGTCGTTGGGAACATCCTCCAACTGCGCCGCGGCGGCCATAGCGAGACCGTGGGAAGAGACAGAGAGGCTGCAGAAGAGAGCGAGAGCAAGCGAAGAGGAATGGCAGCGGCGGGGCAAAGGAGGACTGGGGCCCGGGGTTGCATGTAATGTGCTGTGGAGCTGGCGGTGGTGATTGCGACGAAATCGCTTCAAGGCTCCGCAAAAGCTTCCAGCGTCTTTCTCCACCGTGACCGCGCTAGAGTCCTCAAGGCTCACAGTCAAGTTTGCCGTCACTGTAGTCACCACTGCCCCTGCCACGACTATAACTCCATAGTTTACTTTTCACCAATTCAACTGAATTTACTTTATTAGTTACCAAGCATTCGTCCCTGCATCCGGTGGCTACATGTCGCGAAAGACACGACGTCTTGCACAGCACACTTGGACAGAAAGCAGACTATCTTATGACACACTCACCGCAAAAGTTTACAAAACCTAAAACAATTCTATGATACATTAAAGTAGACTATGCAGGGATTTCCATTGTTGAAGAGACAAAATATATAAACAAACAAATAGACACTAAAAATACCTAGTAAACTAAAACCATGATACATCGGCGAACGCAGATAATTTTGCTGCGGAAAGAAGATTAACACAGATACACCCTAAAAACTGGCGTTTAGTTTATAATAACAGATAAGCATCCTTTGAACAAAACAATGACGAGGGGTTTGGGCCATGCATTGAAATCTTCATCAAATAAAACCAACTCCTGCTGTTCCCAAGCATTTAAATGCAAAAAACAACGATGAGTATGTGCAATGATACAGTTAAAATCCCACTTCGATACTGCCCGCAATCAACAACATACTCATCTAAAAAGTCCAATGCAATTGTGACGATGAATTATAAAATTGCCCATGTAAAAAATCTTTGAACCAGTGCAATTCGTTACTTTACACTACCCTGAGTGAAATTCACAAAACATACAAGCCACCACATTACCATGAGCGCAAAAAATCAGAGTATTCATGATATCGTAAAATGTAAGTTGAAACACATAACACAGCCCCCTAAACACACTACAATAAACCAACGACATCCACTCTTCCTCAGCACCAACTATAGAGCGACACATCCAAGCATTAACCTCGTGTCAGCCACGCATCACTGGCTCATCACTGCAAGCCCCGCATCAACACTCAGTTCGTCACAAGCGCTGCATTGTTCCAGCCCCCATGCCCACACATGCAACTTCACACGCCACCACCCACGCTGTCGTCTGTGCATCCATGCAAGCATTGCACTTCCCCCTTCTGCCTCGCTCCACAGCGCTCTGCGATGCACTCCTTCGCCCTGCAAACTGCGTCCCCACATCCATATCCACATCCCACACTTGCATCCCCCACACGCTGCACCAACCCCACAAACTTCCCACAACCGCACCTCTCGGCGCCAAACATCCCCTGCCTCTACCCCAATCCTCCTACCACCTTTTCTCCACCCCAGCAGCCGTCCAGACATCACACTTTCCAGCCATCACAACTGTGCGCGACAACCACAATCCACTGATACATTCATTGCTTCATGTGTACTCGTACAGAGATATGCTCTTGTCATCTGACACACTAGCCAGCCTTCCAGAACTGCTACCCTCCCCGCTAGGACGAAACGCTACTGCCCACACTTGATCCGTGTGATCTGTCACGGTTTGTATCGACGCCCGCATCTTCAGGTCCCACAGCCGCACCGTCTTGTCGCTTGACCCTGTCGCGATGGCTGCCCCCTCCGGACTCGCGTCCACGCTCAGCACCCAGCTCGCGTGCCCTGAGAACGCACTCACCAGCATCCTACTCCTCGCGTCGTACATGTGGATGTGCTTGTCATCGCATGCGGTGAACAGAACGTGGTTGTCCGCTGGAGAAAACACCAGCGACCTCACTGGCATGTTGTGCCCTTCCAATGTGTGGATCAGCTTCCCCTTGCCCACGTCGAAGATTGCCACTGTCCCGTCCATCGTGCTGCAAGCCAGATTCTTCCCGTCCATGCTCCACGCCACTCCCAACACGAACTTCCCCAGCCCCACCTTGTCTGCTGCTTTGCCGTCCGCACCATTCTCGGCCTTAGGAACCGTCAGAGACTGCTCCAGTTTCCAACTCGTTGTGTTCCATATCTTCACCGAACAACTCCCTCCTCCTGCGACTGCCAGGAGTTCACCCTGCACACCACCACCGATCCCAAAACCGCCCTCAGCTCCTTTCAACCTCGTCACCCTATGCACGCGGCTCCATTCCATTCCTTTGCGGGCCAATCATCGGCCTGCACCCTCCACTCACACCACGATCGTGCACTGCTCCTCCCCAACAACTTCGGTAAGCCCCGACGTACCTTGGGATCAAATTGCATCAGCCACGCTTCTGATGGAGGGGCCTCCAGGGTCGTCACGGTAGCATTCGAGTCGATGTCGAACACCCGCACGAAACTGTCCAGAGACGTCGAAGCTGCGATTCTGCCTCCCGGATGTGCCGCTACTGCAACCACACCCAGCGAATGACCTGCCACCACATGTGCAACAACTCCGGGTCAGCAACCCCGATGCACGCCCACTACTCACTACTAATCCAGCATCATCGCGGAGGTCGCAACCACGCCACAAACATGTTGCCAAACTCATACAACCCCACGCCCACGACAAGCACACCCCTTCACCCTTCATCCGCCCACGACACCTCGGCACGCTCTCCCGCGCCATCCACGTACCCCCGCACACTCACTTCCATTCTGCGCGCACACAAAATACTTTGCGTCCAATCCCATGGGCCCCGACGAGTCCATCCTGCATGTACCTTCAACCGGGCCGGCCGCCAAAATACCGTGGTGTCCATTCATCATCTCCTACCTCCCACACTCAGGTGCTTCCAATTCGGGTGCATGCGACTACCGTTCTCAACAATACCCCAATCCAAACATTCACCATTCCACATCCACCCAACACTGCTCTTTTGCGTCCAGCAAACTGAGCAGGGTACAACGTTTACTGCATCCCCGAAACGCGCCTCTCCTCATCCTTCTCACCCTGCTGCGTACCACCGTATCCAGCGGGACACCGCTACCCCATACGTTGCTCACGCGAAGCTGGTCTCGACGCCCACTGCTCTTTGTGCGGCAATGCTGACGCCCTTGGTCCACTATCACGCCACGAGCGCTTCGCCTCGTACTCCCCCGAGGCATCTGCTCAACTTTTACCACCCCATGTGATGATATGTTTCACAACTCTCACAAATTCCTCGCCGCTGCATTCCTGACCTAAACTACGCCTGCCTCATCCCTCCAACCCCACTCCTTCTACGACCCGCTACGACGACCATGCACTTCCGCGTTGGAAACCGGGCTTTCTCTATCTATGCGTCGCTGACGGAGGAACTGGGAAAGAACCTCATGGAACCAAACCGTAGAACCTGAGCCCTGGGCCTATTATCGTCATCTCGACCGACGGTCTGCGCTTCCACCCCAAACCGGCGCAGGCAGCTTGCCTGCGCAACACCTGGGACGGACGCCACGACCACATCCGCCTAGCCACCCAAACGTAGGGTTTACCGCAACCAACTGCCCGCAAAACGTACAATTTGGTTGCAAACCAGCTAATGCGACAGTCTAAACAGTCCACACGCCCATCTCGTGAGCAAGGGCGGCATTCCAGCGCCAATCTACATCGGGATAGAATCTCGCTAGGGTTTTTCAGCATTCACACCCGTTCCAGCTCACCAGCGCTGACCATCGCTCCAGGCGCACCACGATAAACACTTCAAAACAAAGAATGAAAAACAAAAACAGAAAGAAGAACGAGCTCTCGGAGACCGATCGCCGACTCCGGCATCCAAAGTGACAGAAAGATCCGGGTTTTCATAAAACCCACCCGTTCCGCACCCTAATTCACCACAAACCTGTGTTGGTCCGCTCGCACTCCAGCTCGTCTCCTCTCCACAGCTTCACTGTCTCGTCCACGGATCCAGTGATGAGCAACCCAGGCCTCGAGTCCGTCGCGGGAGCCCACGCCGCCGCCCAGATGCCATCATTGTGCGCCCCTGCCACATTCTTCAAACTGTTCACCTTCATGTCGCCGCGCTCTCTCCCTTGGACCTGGCCTTCCCTGCCTGGGTCCCTCGCAACCCCTCCAGCGCAACAGCAGATGGATTCGGGCTGATCACCACTGGTAGGCGAATTCGGCTCTCCCCTGACGCAATTACATGGCTCAGCAGCAGGAGCGAGGACGATGATGCATCGTTGCAGCTGCGACACGACTTAGCGAACACCAGGCAGACAGAGCAACCACCGAGCTTGCGAGGAGGCGCGAGAGCAGCAAGCAGAGGAGAGAGGAGGGAAAGGTAGCGAGCGAACAAGCGAGATTCGGTCTTCTTCATCCAAAGTGTCGGGAATGCATCCCATCCCCCCACCTCTTTCTTTCATCCGTTGCCAAGGTGGAACCTGAATGTGGGTGAGGGCGTTGATGGAATTCCGGATTTAATGATGTGGCATGAGCAGTGCTTCTTTTTTTCACTCCCCGCCCATTCTGCAGCAACCAAAGTAGAAACTACCTCATAATCGGTTGCCACAAATGATGAATATTTACAGTAAACGTTCATTGAATTTAAGAACTTGGACTTGTTTAAATGTTTTTATAATATACTTGATGATTTGGAGAACCAACGATAAGTGTCAGGTGTAGTTTGGTTGTTGTTCATTAGTGAAACATTCAATCAGATTATCATTTTTTGACAAGTTTTTTTCGGTTTCTATTTTATCTTAATTTTATAATTGCATTTTTCTAGTATTTTCTAGTAGTTTTATAATCTTTTAAAATTATTCTTTTATTCACATCATTATTTATTTGACGTGACAATTATTCTTTAATTTATAACTTGATCTATGTTTAATACTAAATAGATCACTTGGTTTATTAGAAGAGTTTAACCACTATAAAAAATGACCAAGTACATTGGTATAGTACTTAATGCTTAGATCTTATATTTATTACAACAACTTCCATTAATTTGTGTAGATAAGTCTTTTCTCTCTAAATTTTTGAGTTAGAACAAATTATTGTTAAAGTGTTTATATATATATATATATATATATATATATTTATTTTTTTTTATTTATTCCAAAGTGCAGCTAACTTTGATTAGAAAATTTAATTTGTTAATATCTATGACCATCATCCACAACTTCAAAGTTAGAAGCCATTTATTTATTTATTTATTTATAATTTATCAAGGACTTATTTTCTTCTTCTGAGTAGCTTCTATATGTGGGGCTACAAATCTTTGATTTTTATTTAGTCCTTCTAAGTGTTCTAAACATTCTTTCAAAGATTGAATATTTTTCAATCTATTGCAAATGACAATGTAGATGGATGGAACTTCAAACTCTATAGGCATAATGGCATCTAATCTATATACCAAAGAAATGAGTGTAGTCTTTGAAGAGCTTTATTAGTAGTTTGATAAACCTTAAAAGTAGTTATAAGTTCAAGTTTCCAATCATACTTCAAATCGTTCATAATGTTTTTTAATATCTAAAGTTAAATTCGATTGATCTTTGTTGTAAGACTATTTGATTTAAAGAATAAAGATGTTATATGTAAGTCTCACTAATCAGTGCCTCCTAAGTCTCCATAATACATCTGAATTGATACAATTGATATTAATAGGATTTTTTAATTTTTGAGATGCAATAATATTAAAATTAAAAAATTTATTTAATTTAAAAAAAATTAAATTAAAAAGTTTTTATAGATTTAAAGAGTCTTGATGAAGAAAAATTAATAAAAATGGAAGGTGTATAGTCTAGGAAGCAAATATCTTAGTTGGTTTAGTATTTGCTCTCAATGGTGATAATTGTTTTTTAGTCATAAAAGACTAATATCTACATTGTCCTTCTATCTATATATATTAGAAATTTAAATATTATAAATACTATTTAGTAAGTGGCAAGAATATGAATCACAAAAAATCATAGGATCAATACATTCTTTTGTCATTAGAAAAGATTAGATACTCATTCATAGATGATATAATTTTTAAAACTAGAATGGTTACAATTAAAGACAAGTAGACTAGATACTCTTGAAACAAGTCTTAAAACAAAGAAGGCATTGATAAAAATGAAGAAGACTTCAGTCTTACATCCATATATATTATCTAACTAGGAGCTAGATCATGACATTGTATGAAACCTTTGTCATGTGTCTAATTTGCAAGAAATGTGTGTAACTTGTAGGACAAGTTTTCTACATGTGCACAATTTGGCTAATCTATACCATAAGTTACTAACATGTACAAGACATAACCAACTTGTTGGTTAAAGTTTCAACCTATCAATCAACTATAAATATGTATGGAGTCAAATCTGCATCTATAAGCCTTCTGAGAATTCTTTCCATAAGACATTATTTAATCTACTTATTTCTATTTGATTTCATTAATCCATTTATGTGTATATATATATATATATATCTATATATATATATATATATATATATATATTTTTGTAATATTACCTCTCTTTTTAAATATAAGTTCTAAGAGAAATGATAATCATATGTTGAAGAGGTCAAATATACGACAAGTTATATGTACCACATAATTTGATCTTTATTCCATTTGAACATAGTTAATAGATCCTTTCGACCAATGATAGTATCTTATGTACAGGTGACTTTAAAACAAAAAAAGAATAAACTAGTTTTTTTTTGTAGAAATATTTATTTGATATTCGATGTTGCAAAATACCATCTGTTACTTTGATGTGTAGATTTGTTAATGTTCTTTATTAAAAAAATAGAATGAAAACTATACATGCTATATTTGGCAGGAATAAGAATAGATTTGCAACTATTATTGATCTTCACAAGTTTGTCAATACTCTAAGGATAGAAATCTCATGTATTAGAAATATTAATCATATTTATATACTAGTCCTATGCCTACTGAAACAATCAATCATATATAATTTAACAGAGACTTTCATATTTCTTGTGTATAATTAATTTAGTTTGTTGTCAAATGACACTGAGCATTAATGAATTGAAGTTATATTATGAAATGATTTGTCCCTCAAGTATCGAGAAGGTAATTAAGACGGTCTTTTAAGATTATTTTTTTGCAGCTTAAAAAATCCAAATGAAATTTATTTAAATCAACAACAAATAATTCTTTGAAAATGAGACAAAATTTATTTTAAAGAAATTAAAACAACATTCTTTGCTGATTCCAATTTTCTTTGTTGACACTTATCGTTGGTTCTCCAAATCATCAAGTATATTATAAAAACATTTAAACAAGTCCAAGTTCTTAAATTCAATGAACGTTTACTGTAAATATTCATCATTTGTGGCAACCGATTATGAGGTAGTTTCTACTTTGGTTGCTGCAGAATGGGCGGGGAGTGAAAAAAAGAAGCACTGCTCATGCCACATCATTAAATCCGGAATTCCATCAACGCCCTCACCCACATTCAGGTTCCACCTTGGCAACGGATGAAAGAAAGAGGTGGGGGGATGGGATGCATTCCCGACACTTTGGATGAAGAAGACCGAATCTCGCTTGTTCGCTCGCTACCTTTCCCTCCTCTCTCCTCTGCTTGCTGCTCTCGCGCCTCCTCGCAAGCTCGGTGGTTGCTCTGTCTGCCTGGTGTTCGCTAAGTCGTGTCGCAGCTGCAACGATGCATCATCGTCCTCGCTCCTGCTGCTGAGCCATGTAATTGCGTCAGGGGAGAGCCGAATTCGCCTACCAGTGGTGATCAGCCCGAATCCATCTGCTGTTGCGCTGGAGGGGTTGCGAGGGACCCAGGCAGGGAAGGCCAGGTCCAAGGGAGAGAGCGCGGCGACATGAAGGTGAACAGTTTGAAGAATGTGGCAGGGGCGCACAATGATGGCATCTGGGCGGCGGCGTGGGCTCCCGCGACGGACTCGAGGCCTGGGTTGCTCATCACTGGATCCGTGGACGAGACAGTGAAGCTGTGGAGAGGAGACGAGCTGGAGTGCGAGCGGACCAACACAGGTTTGTGGTGAATTAGGGTGCGGAACGGGTGGGTTTTATGAAAACCCGGATCTTTCTGTCACTTTGGATGCCGGAGTCGGCGATCGGTCTCCGAGAGCTCGTTCTTCTTTCTGTTTTTGTTTTTCATTCTTTGTTTTGAAGTGTTTATCGTGGTGCGCCTGGAGCGATGGTCAGCGCTGGTGAGCTGGAACGGGTGTGAATGCTGAAAAACCCTAGCGAGATTCTATCCCGATGTAGATTGGCGCTGGAATGCCGCCCTTGCTCACGAGATGGGCGTGTGGACTGTTTAGACTGTCGCATTAGCTGGTTTGCAACCAAATTGTACGTTTTGCGGGCAGTTGGTTGCGGTAAACCCTACGTTTGGGTGGCTAGGCGGATGTGGTCGTGGCGTCCGTCCCAGGTGTTGCGCAGGCAAGCTGCCTGCGCCGGTTTGGGGTGGAAGCGCAGACCGTCGGTCGAGATGACGATAATAGGCCCAGGGCTCAGGTTCTACGGTTTGGTTCCATGAGGTTCTTTCCCAGTTCCTCCGTCAGCGACGCATAGATAGAGAAAGCCCGGTTTCCAACGCGGAAGTGCATGGTCGTCGTAGCGGGTCGTAGAAGGAGTGGGGTTGGAGGGATGAGGCAGGCGTAGTTTAGGTCAGGAATGCAGCGGCGAGGAATTTGTGAGAGTTGTGAAACATATCATCACATGGGGTGGTAAAAGTTGAGCAGATGCCTCGGGGGAGTACGAGGCGAAGCGCTCGTGGCGTGATAGTGGACCAAGGGCGTCAGCATTGCCGCACAAAGAGCAGTGGGCGTCGAGACCAGCTTCGCGTGAGCAACGTATGGGGTAGCGGTGTCCCGCTGGATACGGTGGTACGCAGCAGGGTGAGAAGGATGAGGAGAGGCGCGTTTCGGGGATGCAGTAAACGTTGTACCCTGCTCAGTTTGCTGGACGCAAAAGAGCAGTGTTGGGTGGATGTGGAATGGTGAATGTTTGGATTGGGGTATTGTTGAGAACGGTAGTCGCATGCACCCGAATTGGAAGCACCTGAGTGTGGGAGGTAGGAGATGATGAATGGACACCACGGTATTTTGGCGGCCGGCCCGGTTGAAGGTACATGCAGGATGGACTCGTCGGGGCCCATGGGATTGGACGCAAAGTATTTTGTGTGCGCGCAGAATGGAAGTGAGTGTGCGGGGGTACGTGGATGGCGCGGGAGAGCGTGCCGAGGTGTCGTGGGCGGATGAAGGGTGAAGGGGTGTGCTTGTCGTGGGCGTGGGGTTGTATGAGTTTGGCAACATGTTTGTGGCGTGGTTGCGACCTCCGCGATGATGCTGGATTAGTAGTGAGTAGTGGGCGTGCATCGGGGTTGCTGACCCGGAGTTGTTGCACATGTGGTGGCAGGTCATTCGCTGGGTGTGGTTGCAGTAGCGGCACATCCGGGAGGCAGAATCGCAGCTTCGACGTCTCTGGACAGTTTCGTGCGGGTGTTCGACATCGACTCGAATGCTACCGTGACGACCCTGGAGGCCCCTCCATCAGAAGCGTGGCTGATGCAATTTGATCCCAAGGTACGTCGGGGCTTACCGAAGTTGTTGGGGAGGAGCAGTGCACGATCGTGGTGTGAGTGGAGGGTGCAGGCCGATGATTGGCCCGCAAAGGAATGGAATGGAGCCGCGTGCATAGGGTGACGAGGTTGAAAGGAGCTGAGGGCGGTTTTGGGATCGGTGGTGGTGTGCAGGGTGAACTCCTGGCAGTCGCAGGAGGAGGGAGTTGTTCGGTGAAGATATGGAACACAACGAGTTGGAAACTGGAGCAGTCTCTGACGGTTCCTAAGGCCGAGAATGGTGCGGACGGCAAAGCAGCAGACAAGGTGGGGCTGGGGAAGTTCGTGTTGGGAGTGGCGTGGAGCATGGACGGGAAGAATCTGGCTTGCAGCACGATGGACGGGACAGTGGCAATCTTCGACGTGGGCAAGGGGAAGCTGATCCACACATTGGAAGGGCACAACATGCCAGTGAGGTCGCTGGTGTTTTCTCCAGCGGACAACCACGTTCTGTTCACCGCATGCGATGACAAGCACATCCACATGTACGACGCGAGGAGTAGGATGCTGGTGAGTGCGTTCTCAGGGCACGCGAGCTGGGTGCTGAGCGTGGACGCGAGTCCGGAGGGGGCAGCCATCGCGACAGGGTCAAGCGACAAGACGGTGCGGCTGTGGGACCTGAAGATGCGGGCGTCGATACAAACCGTGACAGATCACACGGATCAAGTGTGGGCAGTAGCGTTTCGTCCTAGCGGGGAGGGTAGCAGTTCTGGAAGGCTGGCTAGTGTGTCAGATGACAAGAGCATATCTCTGTACGAGTACACATGAAGCAATGAATGTATCAGTGGATTGTGGTTGTCGCGCACAGTTGTGATGGCTGGAAAGTGTGATGTCTGGACGGCTGCTGGGGTGGAGAAAAGGTGGTAGGAGGATTGGGGTAGAGGCAGGGGATGTTTGGCGCCGAGAGGTGCGGTTGTGGGAAGTTTGTGGGGTTGGTGCAGCGTGTGGGGGATGCAAGTGTGGGATGTGGATATGGATGTGGGGACGCAGTTTGCAGGGCGAAGGAGTGCATCGCAGAGCGCTGTGGAGCGAGGCAGAAGGGGGAAGTGCAATGCTTGCATGGATGCACAGACGACAGCGTGGGTGGTGGCGTGTGAAGTTGCATGTGTGGGCATGGGGGCTGGAACAATGCAGCGCTTGTGACGAACTGAGTGTTGATGCGGGGCTTGCAGTGATGAGCCAGTGATGCGTGGCTGATACGAGGCTATTGTCTTGGCTTAATTCAATGTTTTTCTTCGTGGTATTTCATTTGATTTGTTTCTGTGTAGGTTTTGTATGTAATTTCCGATATATCATTGTTCAGTCTTTTGAGTTTTTTTTGGCTTGTGGTGTTGGGTTAGTGTGGTTTTTGTTGTCCGCGGTTGTACTGAAGATGGTCGGGCAAATTGGTCTCCACGGTGTTTGTAGGTTTAATCACGCAACCTAAGATGGAGGAGTGTTGACAATCTGAGCTTTTCATATGGTGCTATGTAAACAGTGTGCACACGTGGCCGTATTGTGGTATCGAAGAGACATAGTTCATTCACATTAATGTGAAAAAGCACAAACAAATTTATATAGAAGGTCATTTTCTTGTAAGAAGTTATGCATGCAAATAGCGAACAGACTGAGCCGAATCATCATACCAAAAAGTGTAGTGATACCAAATGATAGAAACAGTCAACAGGTAGCTCAGACTTCCGCTAGAACGGTTGCTGACGCATGTCCAGCACTACCCAATCTTATAAAACTTGCAACAACGATCACTCCGAGTTCCAGTCCTCGCAGTTTAACGATGTGCTCAACTGCGTCCTGCAGAACAGTCTTGGATTGTGACGAAATAATCAATGGAGACCTGAGTTCTATCATATTTGCATGAGGGCGTCTTATGTGGGTTAATCGAGATTGGTGTCCTCGAAGATGAGGTACCAAGACGCTGAAGTATGATACGTCATCTTTCTACAATGAGGTCTAGTTTCCAACAGAGGGGTCGGTAATGCGGCCAGTGAAGATGATCACATTGGTCAGTTCTTCCTTGATAATGAACAGGTATGGGTGGTCGCAGACGAAGTCAGTGGGTTCATGGAACATGGGGAGGCTTCTCAATGTAATGGTAGCAGCTGTGGCTGCGGCGGCCTCTGTGCCCTTCTCGTTTACTTCTACAAAAGTTTTATGGTACAGGTTTGAAACGTAGAGTTTGTCAGCCGTTGGGGAATCCACCATATCTGTGAGATCTGCCTCTTCTCCAAAGGGCAAAGACAAGCCAAGAGACTTGAGAGCTTCCGGTGCCTCAAACCCGTGAGAGATTTTGAACTTGGGCAGTGCAAACTCGGTCACTGGAACCTCTTGGTTAACCGTCCTGAGATCTTCCGCGAGAATCTTCAAGTCTAGAGATTTTTCCAACTCAGTGATGCCGTCCTTCTCATGAGGCAGCAAGATGAACATTGAAAAGGAACGTCTGTCACTGCCAGCGGAGTACGGCAGGCGAAGAACCTTGAAGGTGGAGAAATCTTTCACGTATTGCTTCTTGGTTGTGTGCAACATTGGGACTTGGATGCTTTTTCCATCCAGCAAAAAGAATTCTCCGTGTTTTGTGTCTTCATCCTCAAATGGCTTCTTCCATGCTCCCTTGAAATATAGAGCATTTGCTAACACAACACGTGTCATCTGATCCACCGATCCTGTAGGAAGAAGCTCCTCAATTTTCTCATGTGTCGCTTCTTTAGCCCACTCGTTTACTTTCGCTAGAGCTTCGTCAGCCTGGAAACAACCAGCCATATGACAGAATTAGCACAAAGGATCCAATAAAGAATGACGCCATAAAGAAAACATCAGCTCCTGTGAACTTGAGGAGATTCGCACAATCTTTTAACTAATTAAAAAACTACAAGAACAACTTTCGCAAATTACACTGGTTTACAGCTCTAATACGCCAGTATTGTAATTGCAAATTTTGCCGTGCTCCGAACTCACTCAACGCGTCTCAGACGTGAAAGAGCTCCTATGACTCCTCTATGGACAATGCAGGGACCAGGCATAAATGTAACTATGAAATGATCTGGTCCACTAGTGGACCTTCCAATTGCAGTCAAGAAGTCCCGAATTCCTGGTACAGGGCACAAACTTGCTACAGAATGGGAAAATAAGAAACGGGGAAAATAGAATCGGATACAAACCAGAAGGAAAGATGTGGAACTATGAAAGGTGTAATCCAACGTCGGATAATCATATGCGAAAACTACAAAAGAAACGGGGAGACATGTGGAGGCCCAGAGGCGGAATCAATTTATGGTACCTTTGCATGGAAGTCAACCGATGCAGCCTCAGATCCATAGCTATCCTTAAGGATTTTCTGGAACTCAGGTTTGAGTGTCACGGATTCATCCACCCAGACACGATTGGCAAGTGCGAGTTCCGGGCCCCCAGCGCCGCTCCCGTCAGCTAGGACGACCGTTTTCAGCTGCGAGGAGAAGTTGTGCATGGGGTCGCCTTCAGGAAGTTTGATGCACTTGGCAATCTCCCCCCGTGTCGGTCCCTTAGCCCCAGCCGATACCATCGCCAATGCTAGGCTAATGCTAAGTGGCGAAAGTAACACATTCTTGGTCTCCTTACCTTTCACCACGGCCTTGTGCAAGTCTATGGTGAACTCCATTTGCCCGTGCACCATAGATGCTACGTCTAACCCCATTTTCTCAAGCCGCGCAAGTACTTAACTGAACCTGCGAATCCACGACGCTATAGATCCTCAGTATTCTCTTTCCAGTCACAAGAGCACACATGAAAACAGCGCTGATTCAAATCTACAACTCAACCTACGCCTGCTCAGCGTGGTCCAAAATGTTAAGAACCCATCAAGGTAACCAATCCTGAGAAATCACAAGCGCAGCACAAAACACACAAAAACGCACCTCTTTCACAAGCTGTGGTGACCGATCCACTAAATTCTCAAAACCCTCACCAAGAACTAAACAGCACCCAGGCCAACGAGATGTATATAATCACCTCAATGAAAAGCCCCAAACCACCGTCCCGCGAGCGGACGAGTTCGATCTGAAATAATTTATCCTCACGATCCAACCGACAGTGTATCGTTATTCAAATTGATGGAGAATCCGAAGTCTCCCAAAGATCAGATCGCATCTCCAAGACAAGAGCATGCTAGTACAGGTGGAACGACCCACAAAGCCAATAGAGAAGGAAGAGGGCCGAGTCAAAAAGGATAAAGGAGCCACGTGTTTGCAAGGTAGCATCTACTGATTGGACACTGCAGATCAGACCTCGTCTGGGAGAGAAATAGTCCACAGACCTCTCCTAGCAATTACGTTGAACTGTTCTCGTCTTGCTCAAGGATTTATCTTTCCAAACTTAACAAATTCGTAGAGTGTTCTTCGGCTGAAGTCTTGTTGCGTTTGGGGAGCTGTGAAACCCTAACTAGGGCTTGAGGGGTCTGCAATGATGCTTACGTTGCGTGCAGTGTAAGCTACAGTTAGGTCTACCGGCAATCGAGAACTATGTATGGATCGAGCTTTGAAGAGCATGTGGAAGATATCTGATGGTTATCAAACGAATTTTGTACGATTCTCTAAGTTTCTTCTTGATAGCGCCCAGGGGTCGGATTTTCTGCAGAATTTCTGAATGTCAACCCCTGTACGCCACTTTGATCCAACTGATACGAGTTTCTTCGGCAATTTCTTCTCCATCTCTCTCACTCGGTTCTGCTCGTTACCCCAGCGCTGCAGTTAATGATCCGATTGATTTCTTAGCGCACTTTTTGGGTAGAGGATGTGATTTAGTCATGTAAATTGAAGAAACGGCGAAATTGTTTTGTAAGATGTGGGCATTCTCTCAACTCTAACCTGGCGAACCAGCTTCAGAAGCTCCAGGCTATGTTCACCGATGACGAAAATCTGTGTGTGCACTGGTCTGACTCCTCTGCTCCAGTACACCTCAAGCTAGCACCATTTCGAACTTTACCACAGATTAGGATCTACATCACACAAGATGCAGCGGCAAAGGTCAGCAAACATTTTCGGAGAATCCTATTGTTCTGGCAGAAACTCATGCCGATTATTTCCTCTGCATCAGATCGTGAAAAGCTTGACAGTAAATCTATCCCGTTGCGTGAAGGCGTCGCCTCACCAACCTCAGACTTGTACACCACACGGCCAACTATCGTCTGTTTGCAAGCTTTTCCCATTTTTCCCTTCGAGGATATTTTGCTGTGTAGCCAAATTGGCAGAAAAATTATTTCAGATTTTGGAAACTACCATCCAATCTATACAGGACTGGTATTGCCGAATCTGACAGCTGCAATGCGACGGATGTAACATATTTGCAGAAAAAAGGCTGAATGGGGCACCAGGGCTTACGTGTAAATGTTCATCTGGTCAAGCTTGAGCACGTCATTGATGCAAATGTCACCAAATCCACAATTAATTGTGAATGAAAACTCTGGAAACCTTTGTAACTCATCGTTATCTGTGACACTGAACACAAATTCAAGCTTCAACTATCCCCATTCCAACTTAAAATTCAACCACTCAACTGCAATTGAAGTTAAGTCGGTTACGAGCTCACGTGACTTCCACTTCTGCTTCGGCTGACGATGATGTCTCCTTCGATTTCCCTCCCCCGACAACATTCTTAAGGTTGTTGCTTCCTATGCAAGAGGTATGAAGCAGAGCCAGCTTGAGATCTTGCTCAGTATGAACACCCAACTCATGCAACTGGAAAAAAACTGCAAACACTTCTTCGATGTTGCTTGGGCCAATTTTGAGCATCCATACGGCAATTGGCTTCGGGATTAACGTTTCCATTAGGAGGATCATTTCGCGATCGTTGTAGCCGTATACTTCCTGGACATGCTTCATTTGCTCAACCCACAGGGAAGGATTGTCCCCCATGTGATACTTCAACTCTTGCAGAAACAATTCCATGGAGTTTGATGACCAAAACAACTCATGGAACTGAAACTTTTCCGGCCGTAGAACCAGGAATTGATGATGTGGGTCAAGAAAAACTCAAGTGAGGGTTCCCTATTTGTGAGAAGGGAGCAAGGACGACGGAGCCAACTCCCACCCGCAGCTGAAAATGGTGGAGAAAGAACACTAACTCATACACTTTTCAATATTCTGGACTTAATACTCAGCATGGATTTAGTTACAAGCCGAAGACCCACAAACGGCAATGCCTCAAGCGAAACAAAACGGAACAAAAAACCTGCAATCTCTCACAAACTTGCCACTACTGACGGCACAATCTGCTATTGGGGCTTTATTTAATGATCTGTTCAATCGAGATGAACTCCAATTCTGCTAGCCCGGCAACAACACAGGCCACCATGTGTGAACATTCGAGCTCCACATGACTTCTTCAAATCTCATTGCACCTTGACAAATCTCACATTGCACTCTGATATGTCATAGAGCAAATTCTCACTGCTTTTGGACGCTAATTCCTTAGACTCTGGGTTTGAGATTACAAAACATTTAATGTTAATTAGGTCTGTTACATGTGACCTAATTTCAGATAGAAGCAATGAGAGACGTTGCCAAGAGTGGGTCATAATGTAACTTGACAGTTAGAAGAATAGGGGGTTTCAACCATGGCCTTTTTGGGTGATATTTCACCCATGATACAAGCTTGAAGTATCCATGATATTTCAAAATATCACTTGATACTCCACCAAATCACCCATCTTGCCAAGGTGGATGATTTGGAAATCAAAATATCAAAAGAGAGGCAGGTCAAATATTAAAAACCGCATCCCTTGCTTCAGCTCTCGTCTCTTTGACTCCATTCTAGAGATAATAAAGTTTGAATTAGGGATAATATTAGAAGATAATAAAGTTTGAATGATGATATTCTGGAATTGGTATTTTGAGTGATCCTATAAATATTAGGTATTGAATCCTAGTTATTTGGTTTTGCAAAAGTGCCATGTTTGAAACCCCGTATTGATTTATTTATTTATTTATTTATTTTTGGAGGATATGAAATAGAATTGTGTAATGATAGGTGTAATTGAATTATGCATTGGATGGTATCTTTCAATTTTTTGATGGTGTTCATTTTATTGTTTACCAAAGGAATCATATATTTATTTGACTATTTGAATCATTAAATGACCTTATTGGTTTTTTATTTTTTTATTTTTAATTATCTCTATCATTGGATGGAGAGATATGACATTTATTATAATTTTTTAATTGATTGAAATACACTTTTAAAGATATCTAATTAAAACAAATTGTGTAAAGTGGGTGTAAAATTCTTTCTAGACTAGCTAAGTACTTGCTTAATGTTATGCCAACAAGGCTAATTTATAGCTAAAAAATATTTAGTAATTATACTAATTAATTTTTTTCTTTAATAATCTTAAAAATTCATTGAATTTTTAAAAATATACTATGATAAGATTTGATATTATTATTTATATCTTGGTTTGTATAAGATAGGTGACAAACTTCCATTAACTACAGAATTATTATAGAATATTTACATCACATAGTACAAAAATATATAATATAATAATAAAAATTAAAAGTAAAAACTATATAATTAATTTTTAAATTATTATACATAAATAAAAATTTAAAATTTATACTAAAAATAGTTTTGAAATTTTCAGAATAAATATTATGTACATAATATAAATTTTATCAACTTTTAAATGATTTAAAAACATATAAGCTTTGTTACAAAAAATTGAATTAAATTTATAAAGAAAAATATGGTATTTTTTATTTATTTTTAGTATAAATAATAAAATTTTCTTTTATTTATTAGTAGCCTATTTTTAAAATATAATATTTGTATATTTTTAAAATAAAATTCTTATATAAAAACTTATATCAAGGACATGAATTATAAAGTATCAAATGTCAATACATTCTTATTTCACTCAAAAAGAGTAGATAATCATTTGAAGATGGTATATTGTTAAGACTAGAATGCCTATTGCCAAAGACAAGAAGACTAGAGACTCTTGAAACAAGACTAAAAATAAAAAAAATGTGTTGATAAGATTGAAGAAGACTTTGCTCTTTCATCCATGTATACTATCTAGCTAAAAACTATGTGGCAACATTCTATAGGACCTCCAACACATATCTAACTTACAAAAATAGTTTACCACATGTGCAACACATAGTCAACTTATTGGCCAAGTTTTCAACCTATTAATCAATTATAAATATATATAAAGTCAAATTTGCATCTACATAGCTTCAAAAAAAGCTTCTCCATAAGGTATTATTAAATTTACATACATTTATTCACTTTTTAACACTTCTTATGTAGATAATTTTTGTATATCCATAATACTATTATGTTTTATAAGAACCAATTTTACAAAGAATAATAATCACATTTTGATTCTTTATTTTGTTTTAATGGATGTTATTGATAAAAAGCATCAATCTTTCTTGCTACATTTGCAAGATTCCTTGGTAGCTTTTACATGCATTTACAAAGATCATATCTATGCCAATGTACAAGATATTTTAACCTATTTTGGCATTGCCTTAGATGTAAGATTTCTTTGACCTCAAATTTTTCATTATTATTCACTTCTATAAAAGGAGGTGGCATTTGTCTTTATTCTAGTATAGCTATTGTCTTATATACCTAAAGAAAAAATACATAAAACATAATATAGGTCTTCATAGATACTAATAGCTATAATTAAAATATAATTAGATTGATTAATTCAAAAATAAGAAATGGCCTAAATCTATGGCATTCCAACTTATCACAAGGGCAAATATTCTTGATATTACAACAAAATAACCATACCATGTTGTCTACAAAAAATTAAGGTTTTTCTTTGAAATAGACATTATTATTAAACTTTTATTGTTCTTGAGCTCTTTTTAATTTTACCTTCATTATTATATGTAATTATGAAAAATAATTTGTTAAATATTTTATTATAGGATTATCAACATTAGTAAAGTCAAAAGTATTAAGTTATGGATGATAACCATAATTAATATAAAAAATATTTATTGAGTAGAAAAATATACTATATTATCATTAGCACATTTTGCTAATAGTAAAAAGATTATCCAATCATCTTGATGGTATATCTCAAATATTACTTTAAATCTTAATTTATTCATTCTATTTGTCCATTAATTTAAAAATAAAAGACTAAAGTTGATTTTATATTTTCTTTTAATATCTTGAAAAGGCTCTTCAAAAATCTTGATATAAATTAAGTACCTCTATCCAATATAAAATCTCTTGACAATCCATAATAGTCATAAATGCTCACAAAAAAAAATAAAAATAAAAATAAAAATAGTTGATTCTTTATATATGACAAATTTTGTACATAGTTCAAAATATGCTATTTTAGTGAAACAATCTACTATTACAAATATAGAGTCATAAGAACTTAAAATCAAAAGATTTGCAATAAAATCTATAGAAACAAAAGACTAAGATTATTTGAGTATAAATAATAGCTAAAAAAGTTCATAAAATCAATGACAAAGAATTTTTGATCTTAAATAAATATTACATGATTGTACAGAGTCTTTAATTGCTTTGTATATTTAAAACTACTATAAATCTTTTGATATTAGCTCCAAAGTCTTATTGTATTAAAAATGTCTTATAGCTAGGAAGTCATGATGAGCTTGAAGAACATATAAGTATTTCTAAGATCTTCGGCAATTTGTTAATTAAATTGAAGTGAATTTTTTTTGTATGCAAACTAGACTTGATTTCCAATGTTTCAATGAAATTTGAGAATAATTTAATAGTTTATGAAGGAGATATTAGCATTGGAAGTTTAGCATCTAGATTAGAGTAAAAAACCTCTCAATATTCGATTGGATTAACTTGCATTTCTTTCAATTGGTAAGTGCGATCAATTTCATCTTTCTTATGCTTGTTTCTAAATAAGATATTAAAAAGTATAAAAACTTTGAGTTGATATCAATGGTTTAATTATTGATTGTTGAGGTTCCATTCTACTATAGGACTTGTTAAGAGTTTATTTAAGATCTAAGATTTTATTAGGATTTGGTTTAGGATTTGGTTTAGGATTTGTCTAGGATTTTATTAGGACTTAGGATTTGATCTAAGATTTTATTAGAATTTTTTAGATTTTTTTAGGATTTTCTTTAGAAATTAATTAGAATTCGATTAAGATTTATTTAGGATTTGTATAGAATTTAAGATTTCATTAAGATTTTATTAGGATTTCAATTAGGATTTGATCTAGGATTTGGTTAAGATTCAATAAGGATTTTAATTAGAATTATATTAGGATTGTTATTTTTAATATTTTCTTATAATTCTTTATTATTTTTTTTAAGTTTTTATTTCTAATATTTTTTTAGATTATTTTTATTTATTTAAATATTTATATTTATATTTCTTAAATATTGTTTTTTATTTTTCTTGTAAATTAAATCATAACTTCTTTTTGTTTCTTTTAAGATTTTTTTTAAATTTATTTCAATAGATCAAAGTTTTATTGGATTTATTAAGGATTATTTGAAGTTTATTTAATTCTCTATTAGACTTGGTAGAATTGTTGTTGCATTTTTACTTACCTTCCATATCTAGGTACTTAATGCATTCTCAAGTAAGAACATAGGTAGTACAACAACAAAACTTTAACAAATCTGCAAGTCAAATTTGAAGATGGTAATTTGCAGCTTTTAATATTAAATTTAAAAATTTTACAAAAAAAGATAGTCTATTTTCTTTATGGAAAGAATAAATGTTAAAAAATATTAAATATTAATTTTAAAAAAGATAATCTAAATTTTTTAAAACACACTAAAGAAAGTAAGTTAATTCACTCATTTTTAAAACAAAAAAAAAACATTGAATTAACACTCTTGTCAAACTATCAAAGACATGATTGGCAAAAGACCAAAAGGTTAATACACTCTTGTGTTATTCAAAAAGAATAAAAAATCACACAAAGATGGCATAATATTAAGACTAAAATAGCTTTTATTAATGACAAGAAGATTAGGAACTCTTGAAACAAGACTAAGAACAAGAAAGGCATTGACAAGAGTAAAGAAGACTTTATTCTTACCTCCATATATACTATCTAACTAGAAGTTGTATAGCAATGTTTTATAGGACCCTCAACACATGTTTAATAGATGATACACATATTTAACTTGCAAGAATAGTTTTCTATATGTGCACCGCATGGCCAACTTGTTGGCCAAGTTTTTAATCTATCAATCAGCCATAAATACAATTAAAGTCAAATTTACATCTATAAAGCTTCTAAAAAGCTTCTTCACAAGGTATTATCAAATCTACCTATATTTATCTACTTCCTAAAAAAATTTATTTTAATAATTTATGTATGTTCATAATAACTTGTTTTATTTTATTATTATTATTATTATTTATTGCTTTAATTTTTTAATATAATATAGGTATTTAAGTATACTTTTATTAATAATTTATCTATTATAAATAAATTTTAAAAAAATAAATTCAAAACATATATCTAAAAGATACTCTTATAGAAATAACATCTATAAATCATCAAAGATCTTATGATTTTAATCTAATATATTTATTATAATAATAAAATAATATTTGTTATATAAATATATAATATATATTGCTAAATTGAAAATAGTACATAGTGATAAATAAAAAAGTGTAGCTTCTTTAAAAACTCATCATATAATTTTTATATAAAATAAACTAAATAATACTAATATTCATATAAATTAAATTTGAATTGAAATAATGTTAGATAAAAATAACACATATTTGGCATTTCTTTGATGACATTTTTTTTATAGTCCATGCAACTAGAGATTTAAATCCTATAAATTAAAATATTAAATATTTATCAATTATTTTGCATTAACTTTAGGTTATCTTAACTAACACAATAATAAATGTATCTTTACCTTCTCGAGTACTTTCAACAAGAAATTGATATCTTATAGCTATTAGAATTAAAAAGATAGTTTTGATCTTTTGAGATATCTTATATTTATCAATGCTTTGATAAAATAGAATTTCTAATAAAAATATAATTATTCAATAATTGATATTAATATGCATTAAAAATAATAAAATGAATAAAATATATATATTTTTTATAATTCTATTTTTTATTCATTGATATAATCTAAAAAAATTACATAATATTAAATAAATAATTATTTATTTATTTATTATTTATTTAATAATATATATATATTATAAAAAATTAAATAAACAATGCATTAGAAACAAAATATTTTTTATTTTTAAAAAAATTATAACTAATAAATTAAAATATTTATTATTTAATATATATAAATTATAAATTAATCCATATAAAACATTATTATTATAATTGATGCAAAAAATAGTAATAAAAAATTTTCAATTATTCATCAATGCCCATATGTTTGAAGATGCATATATATATATATATATATATATATATACTACAAAGTAGAAGAATAAAAGTCAAAGTAATAATATATTGAGAGAGAGAAAGATGTATGTGTGTGTATATATATATATATATAAAGGATAATAATATATATTTTAAATAAATGTCAACAACATGTATAAATATTAAATGATATAAATACATAATAAATTTAAACATTTTTTACTATTATTTTTATTATTATTCAATTATGGTAATAGTATGAAACAAATATAGTTTAATGTAAAAAGATACATACTCTTTATATATTTGCAAAATTTATAAAAGATTTATATTTTATATTTCTAAATAAAAAGTAGATGGTAATTTATTTAAAATACATTTGTTTTAGGTCAACACAACACTCAATCATAAACAATATAATAAGGCTGCAAATTGCACATTGATAGTTATAATAGTTGATAGAAACTAACAAAATCTCTTTACAAAAGAGGAGCTAATGATCTTATTTGGCTAAACAACCAATGCCTTTTGAATAGTCAACTAAACTCATATTAATGAGTCAATCATAGTACATTAATTGTGACACAACTTGAAAATTTTAGACTCACATTACCAAACATGAAGTCAAGTAACAAAATATGTTGTTGATGCAATTTTGCAAAATAAGTACCTAGCATGCACTCTAATCTTTTTACTTCATTTGTTTATCCTTACATATCTATAGACATTGATGTTGGATAACTACCTCAAATTTTTATGAGCAAGTCATTAAGAAGCAACCAATTGTTAGGAATCCCTCAAATATTGGTAGAAGGGATTCGAAGTTAAAAGTGTGAGGTTTTGAAAAAAAAACACACACACATACACAAAATCATTTATGATCATGGTTAAGGGCTTAGGATTCCTTAAAATGTTCTTGTGCATTTGAATTTTCTGTTCATTCAGTACCAAGTACCAGCTGGGTACCTACCTATTCCACTACAGCTGTTGATGGCTCTGTGTGTAGGCTTATTTAATTGTGACGAGAAACTTGCACAGGTCCATTCATGTTTAAACCTCCACCTCTGGAGTAAAGAGGGGCACTGGAAATAATTAAATACCAAGGAGCATTTCTAGGCTTTGCATGGAACTCACCATTTTTTCTTGCCAGTGGGCAGCTACCTTGAAAAAATTCTGACCTCATTGATATGGACCTCATAGATATTACAAAGCAAACCTTACAGCATCTTTTTAGCATTGCCCTTGCCAATTGTGTCACCAATAGCCCCTGCACATCAGCACAAAAGCATGCACACACAATTCAGAATATTGCATGTGGTGAACCTTAGAACATTAGACATGGAGGCCAACTTGAACACACTTTCAGGGGCATCTGAGACTGGGCTTCCAAATAAGCCTCCACAAATAAAAAATTGCAAATATACACAACTTGACATCAATGCTCCTCACTTCAAAAGACACAAATCACAGAGCGCATAGGAATGGCATTCATCACCAACAACAAGAGACAAAAGAAACCATGGTTCATGCCACTGGCTGAGAGGTAGCCATCCCTCTAGATCTATTACTCATTGGAAAGATTCCTGAAAATTAAAGGATTGTGCGATTAGAATCTATGCATCCCAAGGCGATGTGTGTGAGCCCCAGGCATTCTCTGCAACAGGCCATCTGCAGGTCCTCGCATGAGAAGTTGCAAAAAACCATCAAGAGTCCATACACCAAAAATAAGCCAAAAAGATAGTTACTGTATGCACAAAATCTGATCTGTAAAATCATCTGTAACGTGTACAGTTGACCATGAGCAAAACACCCAAACCTATACAGTTCGCTGTTGGGTAGAGGAACGGCATTCACTGGGCACAGAAATCAATGCAGGAGCGGAAAGGAGTAGCCCAACGCCGTGTGCACAAACTTGTACTGTTACCTCCGAAACTTAGGGAATCTGTATTCTTCGAATCAAGATTTTTAATGATCACCACAAAATCTGTTTCAGCAGATATTGAGGTATTTGCACAAATTAAATTGTATAGCCGTAGCTTGCATGACCAATTGCTAAAGACTCACGTTCCCGACCTTCAAATCGTCAATGATTTAAGATACAGCAGTGACCAGCAACCACCCTTCACTCTAAAATACACAATCATAAGAATTCCGATTTGCTGCTAAACAGCAGAGAAAATCAAAATGAAGACTTAAAAATCGTTGGCCCTCTTTCGTAGCTCATTCAATTCCCTTTCAATCTCCGAGTCCTTGAAAGGATAGGGAGTTTTGCTGCTACTTGAAACTGCTTGGGACCGGCCTTCCGGCAGCTCTCCTTTTCTCTGTACACCGTCAGCCAATCATTGTTAGTCTGCAGTGACCACAAAGGCACCACGTATTGCAGGTTTGTTTCTTTTAATGAAACTGAAGGATCATTAACAATAAATCACTAGAAATCAAAACGGCTAAACTTTGCCGAGAACCTGAATAAAGTATTCATGAAGAACTCCTAACGAGAATCAGTTTTACATCAAGAACACACGTTCGGACTATAAAGAAAGCAAAAATAACCTTCGATGAACCCAGCACGTCTTGCTTTAAGGATGCCAAGTCGTCATCTACAGAATCACTTTCTAAAAGAGCGAACTGCAAACAAAATCACACAACCTCTTGTTAGAGAAGAAAACTCTATTTTTTAAAACCTGAAGGGTAAGGGAAAAATCGATACAACCATTTCGATGTCCTGTGAAAGCAGACACTAATTCATATTCATCCACGAAAGAGAAAAGAGCTACAAATTAAAAATTAAAAAAACTAAATACGAGCGATTAAACGATGTATAGATGGATACTCACCTTGGCAGCCAAATCATCAGTACTGAGTTGATTGAGCGCCTCCGATTCTGCCTCTAATGCAGTAACTGCATCCCAAGTACCCCATTAGTAGCTGAAAACTTTGCGTGACAATTTCCTTTACACTCTCTTACAGCTACTGTGTTCAACACAATCAGTTAATTACGTTGGTCCTAAGCTCACCTATCTCTCACATCAATGAATTAAATATGAATCGTTTCACAGTAACTCACACAACATCTACCTTTTTCTTCCATCTTCTCAAATGCCGCAAGAGCACCGCTAGTATTGATATTTCCCAACATCTCATTAACCTTCTGGGAAGTCCTGCATATCCAGATCCCTCTTCTTAGTAATCGTAACGCAAGCATTGGGAGGTTATGGCCATCTCCCGCACTAGGAGCTACGTGTGTGTGATTCAAAGCAAGGTATTGATATGCAGCACGTTGCAACATGTTACCGGAGATAGAGACAATGACACCTACTTGGCAGATTGTGCTCGTGCTTTCAAAGTGTCCTTCTTCGACTTAGCCTCTGAGATCTTGCTTTCTAGCAGCTGCGCCTCAACAACCCTACCAATTAATAACTTAAACATCTTACTACTCAACAACCACTGCCAAGAATAAACATCAAGCAAAAGAGATACTGCGATCAAATAGATTGTAGACTGGTAAAAAAAAAAAAAAAAAAAAAAGTGCATAAAATAGCAACTAAAGCAGTTGTCACATTCACATCAATAAGATGTATGGTACCCGAGTGTTCGATATCAGCTTATCCACGACACCCTTCTGCTGATCCAGCTGACTTTTCAATGCCTTGGCACTTTCCTATGCGAAGATTCCAAAACAAAAAATGATCAGTAATCATACTGGAAATGCCACCAATGAACCTCACGCTCATTCTTACGCTCATGAGAACATTTAATAATCGTAGTCTTGCAAAATTTCAACTGCTAGTCCACAAATCGTGACTCTTCCATCAAATTAGCAGCATGAAGCAAGCACCGAAAAAGGATAAAATTCTTATACCTCATAATCCTTACGGCGTTTAAGAGCCTCCCTAGCTAAGTCCTCATCACCTTTTTCAAGTGCTAATTTCGCTCTCCTATACCAATCATCTGCAGCTGTTTGAGCTGCTTTATACTTATTCTCCAACTGCTTTTGGGAAGCTAGCACCTTCACAAAACAAGAGCAATGCGATTGTCTCTTGTCATTCTTAATGAACTACTTCAGGATTGTCTCACAATCAAGAACACATGGAGAAACAATTTTAGCATTTCAAATTCAAACTAAAACTTCAGTTTGATATATATATATATATATATATATATATATATATATATATATATATTACCAACATTCACAATCATATCCCTCTGCACTATTATCTCCAAAAAAGTTCGAAAAAACAAGAACCTGTGCCGATGCCTGACGCATTTTTATCAGGTCTTCATTCATTTCCAACACAGTCTGATCCAGTAACTTTTCAGGGTCTTCAGCTGAGCTCACTATAGCATTTGCGTAGGACTGCACTCATTACACACCCCCGATGTTCAACTTTCAACTTTGAACTAACAAACTATATTGAGTAGCAACAACCTTGTCCTCTCTACCAAACCCCAATGTGTGAAATTCACTGATGCCAATACCAAAAAGAAGATTCGTGTACATAAATTAACGGGGACATAACTCAACAGATAACCATGCACTAGTACCACTGTGACAAACTTTGAGAAAGTTCCTCAACGTTCACTCTGCATTGACCCATAAGCCCACGACCTAGAGAATGGACTAATAACAAATCGTACAAAACGTAAGCTACATCCCTAGATGAAGCAGAGATTCATACCCTCACAATTCTGACCACACGCTCAAAAATATTCGCTTGAGCACAAAGGGCACCACCGCGTTTCCTTTGCTTAATTGAGTCCTCCACCGCAAGCGCGAGCACACAGGCTCCCACTGTCGCCAACCCCGATCCCAACATAGTTTAGTACAACAATTGTTAATAACAAAAGGCAAACCAAGGACACAAATGCCACGTCAACATTGTCAAGCTGAGTAACACGTAATTCCAGAAGTTTAAAGTCCATGCCATAGCTCTTAAAAGATTACCACCGCGAACAGCAGGAGAGAAGATATTTTTAGGCCAGGTTCAAACGACGAAACGAATAGTAACCCTAATGCAGAATGTTGTCAGATATTCTAAAAAGTCACAACCCAGCCAAACATGGGGCATCCAAACAATTACAAGACAGTTTCTAGACACAGTAGAAGCAGAACGATTCCTGTTTTTCATTGTAAGTTTTTAAATTGTTGCTGATTTCATTTCAATTGAATTTAGGAAAACAGAGGCTGACTTCAAAGCTTCACTTCGTGTCAAGCGCCATTCACCTGTCTCTGGTATTATTCCTAAAACATTCAAAAAAGAGAGAAATCGACGGTAAAATAGTATGACTGTATGAAACTGTATGAGGCAAACTACTAGATGTTGCTGAACACACATGGATCAAAATAAGAACGACGGCGTTCCAAGAGTAAGGAATATGTTAAATTTCGAATCCATGGCCATACCTCCACCATCCCAGAAGCTGGAATGGGTGGTCCGCGAGACAAAGGAGCTCCTGAGGACAAGGGCCTTGGGAGACCTGGCACGAGTACTGCTGTTGGATGACACAGACGCAGAGCAACTGAGGCAAAACGGAGAAGAGAAAGAAGCTCCAGGGCACAGTGCCCTCTTGCTGGCCACCAATTCCAAACCGGGTCCCACGAGTCCCAGCGCCACACCCGCCATGGCCACCTCTACGCAACGATTATCCAAACCTCCAAACTATCTGCCAAATTGCGCACCTCCTTTTACCTCCAAATCGTCCAATTACCAGGATTTCAAACCCAGACCTGCAAACACTTCCACCGCCGTCTCAGCGACAAACTGCAGCTGAGGTGAAAGAACAACCAAACGCCACCCCAACACTCCCACGAAACCAACCTCAGAAATCGGTTGCACTCACGCACACGTCGGAGGGACAGACAATGTTCCAAAAACCTGTCAATCAGAACCAGGTAACTAGACCCTTAACTCCCACATCAAACATTCGAAGGCTTAACAATCAGCTTTCAGTGAGAGCGATCATCGGAACCACCAACATGCCGTGCAACCCAAGAAAAACCAACCACCGTCGTCGTGAAAAAAAGCAACCGAATTCATTCAAGGAAATTCGTAACCTCAGCGATGGCTATTTCTGTCCATCTCGTTGCACAACAACAAAAAAAAACATACACCGACGCCCATCCTCGACCTCACAAACCAAACGCCACCGCAACACTAACAGAATCCGGCACCGTTCGAAATTTCCAGCAGCCCATCAGTGGAAACATTTCACCTGGGCGTTCGAGAGGTGGGCACGCAATGAGAATGCGGGATTGCATAGTGGGTGTGTGAGGGAATCTGGGAATTGCGAGGGAACACGAGAGAAAGAGATGGGCCTGGGCAGCGCGATCAGCGAAATCTGCAACAGACATGGCGATGCCGCCGAGTGGCTTCCCTACTCGTCGCCAGCCCCCGCTTCGCTGAAATCTTATTAATTAGATGAATGAGTGGGTTTATGGATGAACTTGTTTCGTCCACTGTGCTGGAGGATTCATGGATGAGAATATGGCGGATGAATGTGTGATGGAGCCATGGCCTCTGTCGCCACGTGGCCCACGGTTCGACGTTAAGTTCACGCATGAATTCTTTGGCTTCGAGTTTACATCCCCCAATAAAAATAAAGCTTTAACAGATTTTTTTTTTTTTTTTTTTTTTTTTTTTGGTGTGTGTTTCCATATTGGGTTTTAAATAAAAATATTACATTGTGAAAAAATGGCTGTAAATATTCTTATTATGTATTTTGAAAGCATTAAACATAAAAGCACGAGTTTCAAAAAAATTACAAGTGTCCATTCTCGTTGGTTTGCAAATTTTGATCACTTATAAGCATTATTTTTGGATTCAATATTGTTTGATGAATCCTTTGAAAATGCAATGCAAATCTAACAACACTGGATGCTTTTTACATGAACATTTGAAATAAGCAATATATTTTATTTTGGTGCTGCAATAAATTTTGTGATAATGTATTACTTAACTTCATCATTTACATCTCTTGTTTGCATCGTTTTTTCTATTCCGATTTTTTAAAACAAAAGTATAAATACATTGTAAAAATGTATGAAAAGAAAAAGAAAAAGAAAAATTATCGAACTATTTTTTTTAAATCATGTATTTATTAAGTTTTTACTATGAAAGAACAAAATAATGTGAATAATTGCTATTTTCACACTTTTTTAAACACGCTGTACTTCGACTTAACATTGTTAATACTGTAACACGTAAATGCAAAAATATTTCATGTAAAACATCTTAGCAAAAAAACACTGTGATTCTACAAAATAAAATAGACCAAGCTTATTAGGTCACTACAATATCACAATATCAACTTTAGTGTAGAATGACCTTAAAACACCACAGTACAACAAGTTACATCTATCAACACTAAAATCAATATTAAAAAGGTTGGTGAATAAAATCCACACTAAAAAAAAAAAAAAAAAAAAAATCAATCAATCAATCATGCTTCATGAAACTTTCACAATGGACCAGTATGCAAGGCTTCCTTGCTCTAAACAAACAATCAAAAGTAAATATATATATACACGTACATACACATCCACATGTGTATATCATAGAAACAAAACATATTCTTCCAGTGTCATTGTGGGTAGTTTTTCTCCATCGAAATGCTTCAAGTTTACATCCCCCAATAAAAATAAAAATAAACCCACAATGCTTCAACATGGACATCAATTAGAGGAATTGATTTTTCACAGAATTAGTTCACCATCCCAAGCGGCAGCACAGTGTGCGATGAGCCAGCAGTGCACAGTCGTAGCAACATGAAACATGAAAGGAACAGGAAATAGAATAAAACTAAAAGAGACGAAGAAGAAGACGAAGGGCAAGAAGAGTAAGCTCAACAATCTGGCCTGATGTGAGTTTGTTTGTTTCACGAGAGGTTATGTGCCATTGCATCATCGAAGCTCGCCACAAGACCCTGTTTTTTCCTCACTGCTTCCATCAGCACTAGCGCAAATCCATTACCCAGTTGTGCATATTCCTGTCTTCTACGTGATAATCCAACGTTTGCTATAATACAACATTCGCAAGGTCGAGGGGGATCCATCCAGAGGCCGAATCCTCGTCGTCGTTGTTGCTGAAGTTGTTGTAGTCTTCTTCTTCTTTGCGGCAAATGGACCACTAACACACTCGGTCGGAGAATTCAATGAAAACCAGGTCTCGCATGGTGTTGGAATAGTAAATAGAGGGTGGGGATGATTGAGGTTAGTCAGAAGAGGGGAACGCATCTTTGACAGCAGAGGCGGCCGTGAGGTAGTTGAGAGTATTGCGCAGGGTTTCCTTCTCTCGTTTCAAGCGGACGGCGGTGTCTTCGAGCTCTAGGAGAGCTTGTTGCTCAGCAGGGGCGCCTTCGAAGGTGCTGCCAACCCAGAAGGAGAAGGGAGTCGGGAACAAGGATTTGCGCAAATCTTCGGGGACGTCCTTGTCCGGTTTGCCACTGACTCGGTTGGAAAGACGGATGACGTCTTTCATGTAGGTCTCCACTTCGGCAGCCAAGACTTCCACGTCCTCGGCCTCTCCCGATGGGCGGTCCTCGAGCCACTCGACCTCGGCCACCAGGTAGGGTTTAGTACGGACCATGTTGACGACTCGGAAACGCTCCTGGCCTTTGCAGATCATGAAGAAGCGGTCGTCGACAAGACGTTCGTGCTTGACAATCTCGCCCACGCAGCCCACTGCCGCCACTCCCACAGACTTGTCGGCAAAGACGATGCCGAATCTTAGGTCTGTTTGCAGGAGCGTGTGCATCATGATCCGGTACCGGAACTCAAAAATCTGAAGCGGGACAATTGCACCTGATGACATAAAATAGTCACATAAAATTAAAAATATAACATCAGTGATCCCACTATGCTACCAGCAACACAGAAAATTGTCCAAATATTTACATGTTGCAAGAAATGAGGGAAAGATGGACTGTACCTGGGAAGAGAACAAGTGGAAGGGGGAATATTGGAAGTTCGATAGGCTTTTCGGTAAGTATCTCTTCGCCACCTGCGGAGCATCTCACAGCTCCACACCGTTGCTTGGTAAGCTTTTGTGTTTTTTGAGAAGGGGCGGAAAGTCTTATAGTTCGATATGAACTCGGGGATACCAGTGATGACACTAATTGCCGTCCGAGACTTCTAGAAGTGCAATGGGACTCAATGTACGAGGATGAGCAAGTAGCAACGCACGAAGTCGGGGGAGGTCTTTGATTGCTCGTAGTCGTACAGTTGTGGAGTGCTGTGTAATGTGAGAGCTGCGTCGTCGTTGTCGTCGACACCATAGCGCACACTGAGACCTGCAGTCAAGGAAACAAACGCAAGTCAGGAATCTGTGGGTATTTGCAACGGGACTCTAAAATATCGACACTTTCATGTAAACCCATTGAAGTGAACTCCGGTAGCGCATAAAGACCTAGAACTTCCCGATGTATACCGTGACCTGAGCCATTGTGACAAGGATATAGATACAAATGGCTGAGAAAGTACACAATTCTGAACACTTTGCGAAGGACAGCGAGACCCGAATTAGTATTTGGTTCACACTCAAAACCTAAAGCTGCCAACACACATTTCCAAGTCTTAAGCTACCGGATCGACTTTGAGTTTCGTTTACTTGGCGTTGCGTCCACGGATTCCATGGATTAGAAAAGAACTCTCAGAGAGGGAACATAGAGTACGTCCCCAGAGTTTACAGAGTTTATCACAGATGCTGTCACAGCTCAATCTTATACTGGACTTGCAAAATTTTAAGTCGACAATGCGAATCACAGCAATCGCATCACTCGTAATTTTGGTGACATGTAACACACATCCCAATCTCCGAGTATGAGCCCTCAAAAATAGGAAAAGGGAGTGAAAAGAGACCGGATGCCGATACAAAGCCGGCATCGGAGAATGACCTGGCCCCTACTAATCAGACTGTGCGCTGGCTTCGAAGCGATGTCACGAGTTGAAATACATAAGGATAGATAGCGCTGAGCGTATTGCAGAAGGACGGAAATTAGCACGGACGCTGTTATTGGCCAATCATTGATCTCACTGTACGTTTAAAATGAAACAAACCTAGTCATGCAAGACTTAGAGGGTCGGAGAAATGGGCAAAGTTGATGTGCAAATTGAGTAGCGAACTTGCAGCTAAATTACGAATTATCCGCCCTCCACCCCCCTGAAAAACAAATTCGACAACTCATGCAGCAATGAGGTCCCGCTGCATATGCACATTTGCGTACGACTTAGGAACGTTACCATGGTAGGCAAAGTATGCGCAGCAGCTGGTAGAGCACTGAGCGTAGCTTGCAACAGAGCGCAACCGACCTACTTTTCCCCTGCCCTGCTACCACCACCCGCAGAACGATTTCAAAGTCCTGTAATCCACAATCCACACAATTCACAAATGCAGATCCTTCAGCAAGAGGCCCATTTCCCTCTCACCTTACCTCCTGCTGCACAAAGCATAACAGTCCCAGAAGCTGCCCACCCACCCACCCACCCAAAAAAAAAAAAAAAAAAAAAAAAAAACACACACACACACACGCAAGAACACGCAAGAATTACAGTTCACCTGGTCCTCAGCAGAAAACACCCCTCCTCCTGCTCCTGCTCCTGCTCCTCGTGGCTGCAAAGCGTCCAATCAACCCAAGAACGAGGCACCGTTGAAGCAAACAATGTAAAGCGCGAGGTTCGATTCAACTCAAGGGGGCTATGTCAGGGCCACCTCGACGACAAGGTGCGGAGAGCATGCGGTGATAGAGGTGGCGCAGAGAAGAAGAGCAATGCGGTGGGAATGAGTGTGGAAGGAGGAGCTTGCATTGTGGGACACAGAAATCCGGCGAGATTTGCAATTCGGGGGACGAGAGGAAAAGAAGAGGGGCAGTGAGTGAGTGAGTGAAAAAGCGGGGGTGAACGGAGAGCCAGATTATTATTATGGGGTGGGAGCCTCGACGTGGGGGCTCCCACTCCCTTTGTGGGCTTTGTGTGGAGTTCGGCTGACCTACGTGCTCGTGGCCCATGGCTTCATTGTCACCCCTCTTCATTCCTCCGATGAAGATGATGAAGACGAAGTAGAAGAAGCAGAAGGCGACGACTGGATGAGTTTGTGGGAAGAGAATGTATGCATGTGGAAGGTTCTCTTTTTAGATATATATATATATATACACACACATATATACATATATATATATATGGATGCACATTTTAAGTATGTGTGAATGTGTGTGTGAAGGAATTGTTGATGGATTTCATATGGGTGACTTTTGGAAAGTGTTGCGATGGTGAAATATCTATGCTCTTGCGGGAATGTGTTGAGGAATTCGATTCAGGGGATTGTGATGAAGAGGTGAAACGACGACACACACAGTTTTGTTTCTTGCACAGCATTGAGTGTGGGGGTCATGTAAATGAACATTAATCCAAAATGTGAGGATGAATGTTCAAGTGCAACTAAATCATGAATTTAGGTGATGTCACATGAACGAGGTTTTTATGTCTATTCTTCAATAAGTTTTAAATGTTGTTAACTATAACAAAATTTGAATTCAATAGTGTTATTATCTGTAGCTATCAAAAAAAAAAAAAAAATGCTTGTTTATATATGAAAAATTAAATACGTGAAGTCAAAATAGTGGCACAGTTTGCATAGAGCTGTGGATTGGTATTGGAAAATTGAAACATGATACTTTGGCTGCTCTGTAACAGGCGAGTACTACTACATGCAGACAACAACAACAACCATTTGTTAGCAAAAACTTTAAAATTAATGGAAATGAGAATTTTATAGTATTTCACAATTTTAATATATATTTTAAAAATAAAGATGGTGAGTTTATAAGAATCCGTGTATATAAAATTATAAATAAATAAATAAATAACTAATCATTCACTTAAACAATCTAGTCAACATAAAGGAGATCACAAGCAAGTAGTTATTTGAAGATGAAAGCAAAAGTATCTGGCCCATAAGAAGGGATATCGTACCAAAATATTTGCCTACTTATCCTACTGGGGGACACTCAGCCAAAATACTTTCCACGTCAGATCTGAGATGGCCAAATCGTGACCCTCCGTTCACCAACGGCACCGATGCATCGCAGCTGAAGAGGCCAGGAATGCTGAGCTCCATCACTGCGGAGACTTGCCGAGGGTTTTAGTTAAGCTATGGCGACTGCTCCTGGAGCTGCAACCCACGGCACTTGGTCGCGTGAGGTGAGTATGCTCGAATCGAATGTTTGGTTGCAGGGTTTTAGTGGCGGATTTCGTAAGGGAAATTGAATTCTAGGTCAATTGGTGCCTGATGCGGTAGTTTCGGGGGTTTTCGGGGTGGCGTTTGCTTGTTTTGACAGCACGTATCCTCCGTGGCGATTGCCGTGTTTGGTGACAACCTCGGCTGTAGAAGCGCCTCGCCTCTGCCTCGTCGGAGTATTGCTGCTGTGAGGTCGAGTGCATTGTTTACTCGATGCACACATGGATTCGATGTCTTGTGTGCCGACAGGACTGCCAGTGATCCTGTGGAGAGTTTCAATGTCGCCGGGTGCGAAGCGGATTCAGGTGGGAAGAAGATTCAATTGGACCAGAACGTGAATCAGAACAAGGTACCGTGAGAATGTCGAGTTGAATGTTTTCAAAATTTGCATTTCAGAAATGAAAATTTTGAGACTGTCTTGAACTGTATCCGCATATTTCTGCATAATCGCCCTGTCTATGTCCCTATTCCTCCTCAGGTTTCTCATTTTTTGTTTCCTTTTTTCCTACACATAGCAGGGCACTGATTTTTCTAGCGAGGATGTAGTCAGAGGTGGTGTCAGATGGGCCATTATAAAGGAGAGTGCGCTGTATCGCCTGGCTGGAATTTTTTTTGGCAGCGCCTTACTAGTTGCGAGCCTTGGTTTAGGTTTGCCAAGGCATGCCCTTGCCCGAATTGCATCTCTGTCACCAGCTGAGTCGTCATCAACATTAATTAATGAGGAGGATACAGAAATAGATATGACTGAAAAAAACATAGACAATGCTCTAGATGACAGTGAATTTGAATCTGCCAGTGCACCTGCACAATCTATGGAAGAGGAGGTAGATCCCGCAGAGCTTGTGCTATTAAGCTTCTTGAAGAGGCACCCGGAGGATATTAAAGCACTTGAGGGGCTGATGTATATACGTTTACGAAAGGGATCTGTTGCCAAGGCACTTGAGATCGTGGACGATTTACTTGCATTACGCCCAGATCATGCCCCCTGGCAGCTCGTTAGGGCGCAGGCCCTTGAATTTCTTGGTGACCTGAAAGCAGCTCGGCACGCTTTTGAGAAAGTTCTCGAGAAAGACCCTCTCTCAGCACGAGCTCTGCAGGCGAGAAATAATTGCCTAGTTTACTACAATCGTTTCGTCATATCTATTTTGTTTTGTGTTTCTTTGTCCGTGAATTAACCCGAGTATAACCTGAATTTCACCCGACATAATTTGGGGAGTTTCAGTGGAGGTTAGTAGCTTCAAGTCGTTCTTCTTTTTTTAATTCTTAACCTCCATTTCCCTGCTCTTGCGTTTATGAACTGGACAGGGCTTGGCAACCGTGATGTCTAAGGCGGGTGAAGGCGAAGAAATGCTGGAGATGTTGCGAAGGGCAGTGCAGACTGCAACGCAGACAGGAAAGACAAGGGAGTGTAAAAACCTACGCATGGTGCTAGGACAAATGTACACAGTTCAGGTAAGTTCTTTACATTCTCAAAGTATGGTAAGAAACGATATTTAACGAGAAGATTCGCAATGGGTCCAAGACTGATATACTACGCAATATATTCTGGTTATCAGTGTCGCTTCGTGATCATTCTCAAGTGCAGATTGTCTAGCGAAGCCTTTACTGCCGTATTCTTTGTCTTTGTGCTGAGTTGAATTTTATGGTCTTGTTGGTTATCAGGGAAATTTTCAAGAGGCGCTTGAACTGTACAAAGAATTAGAGAAGGAAGATCCAAAAGACTTTCGACCCTATTTATGTCAGGTACAGGCTCACCCTTCTTTTTTTCGTGCTTGAAAGCAGCATGAAAACAACCCTCAGATATATGTTTTCGCAAAGTGAAAGTAGTCAAGACCAAATATTGAAGTACTTGTAAGGATCTTAAGTTGGATCTTATCATGTATACCAAGGTTTGGAATTGTTATGTTTCCTTGCGTTGGATGGAGTGTGTGATCATTCCTTTCAATCATCATTTCTGTCTAATCGTGTAACAAACAATGTTTGACACAGGGCGTTATTTATAGCCTTCTGGAAGATAAAGTAAAAGCAGATACGGCATTTCTTAAGTACCGCAGGCGGTGCCCGAAGACCTTCCCTGAGCGGGGGTACCTCGACGATCTCATGATCGGTGCCAAGACCGAGGCCCGCAAAGCCCTAATAGTGGAAAAGTTGAAACCACCCAAGGGAAAGAAACAACCAAAGCCCTTACGACAGCCAATCATAGAGACTGGGGTCACGCAAAACCCCATGTCAGAGGAATTAGAATTAGACCAGGACTGAAATCTCGCTCAATTCTGATAGGATTCAGGAAGGTATGCAGCAGTAGAGCTTCAGTTGTAGTGCACAGTGGGCAAACGTTGCTCTGAATGTAGTACATATTTGGATTTCAGCAGCCATGCAAGCTTGTACTGTTGCAAGCAAGAAGCCGCATGAAATTCCAATCAGCAAAGTTCTAAACTTCCGTCGAACACATTTGCCTACCATCGTTGCGCAATGAATTCTATCATCATCCCTACATGCTTTTCCAAATCTAATTGTTTAACAAATTTTTGTTAAAAAATTGTTTCGCTGGAACTTTTGGAGGAGGAATTTGTGATTAGATTGCTGAGTCTGTGGCACGTAAGTATTTTGGGACGTATTCGGATGAATGATTTATCGTTCGCTATCGAAAATCAGGTGATGGTACCATTCGTTCTTGTTTTCCCGCTCTTGTTCCCGCTCTTATTCCCGCTCCCGCCCTTCATCATCGTCTTTTCCCATCGTCAAACTTCGTCGACGTTCGACATTTGCGAAGTATTCTGCGTGAGTGTTTTTCGCCGTGAGCTGTTTTAGGTCTTCTGTTGAGTGACAGGCCTTTGTGTGACGCTTGCGTTGAGCTCCATCTCATCTTGTTCGATAGAGAATCGTGGTAGATATTGTGGTTTCAAGCGAGAGGGTTAGGTTGTCCAGAAACTGAGAACGTCTGGTCGGAAAAGTGTTGGGGGGTTGTTCAGAGAGGGTGTATTAACCATGGCTGACATATCGAATCCTCGGCCGATGGTGAATTCGAAGTTGTTGAAGAATTACATGGGAAGGAGAGTGACGACAGTGGTGAAAGTCGCGAGGACGGAGGGAGGAAATGTGGTAGGAGAGTTGCCTGATGGTGCTCCGATCACGGTCAAGCAAGCGCCGCAGCACGTCGCTGCTCAATCGCAGTTCATGGAGGTGATTGGAGTCGTCGAAGGTGACCGCTCCTTGCGAGCTGAGACTTGTACAAGCTTTGGTGATAATTTTGGTAAGACGGGAGCTAAAACCCTTTCCATTCACTGATCTAATGCTGTTGCTGATAGATTGTTGCAGTGAGTGTAATCTGCTGAAGTAGAATTGGTTTTACAGAAATATTAACTGCTTGCGTAGCACGTTTTTCTTGGGCCAGGACAAGACTATGGTGTTTTGTTTCAAAATATTGAAGTCAACTGTATGAATTGGCCTCTTAATGATCCAGAGTGGCATCTAGAGGCTTGCCAGTGCAATGAAGATGTGGTATTAGGCATTTGCATCGATATTGGAGGCATCATGATTGTTGCATCTAAATATTTTTATTGCTAAAGCATAAATCCAGAACGAACTGCTATGAAAAGGGCGGAATGAAAATGTGAGAATACTTGTTAACTACACCAATCTAACATAGTTGGATGATATAAGTGCAGCTCAGCGCTGCTCATGGTGTGCCTCCTTGATTGTATTCTTGGCTTAGTAGTGTTCAGCGTCGAATGACTGCTCTAGATACTGAGTTATGTTCTGTGCTCGAAGGTGCAAGTCGTGAGCATTGTGGGCTAGAAGAATGGGTGAAGAATGTTTGTTTAGATGGTATATCTATTCTTAATTTTTGTCCTGAAAGGCTGCGAATTGTGTGCAGATATGTCTACATACAACGACCTGTGTCAACTCGCTAACATAGAGAACCGTGAGTGCTTCGTGTAGGCGCCACTCTTGCCTAGAAGTATTCGTGCCTTACACAACTTATCGCTCGGGTGGATGACGAAAGAGAAAAACAATAGACTTCCTTGTGGTTTTTGCAACTTCATGGATTCAGGAGCTCACGAAATGCAAGGCCTTGTTTTGAAAATCTGTGGAGGCATCACAGAACGAACAGCTACGGATTAGTTTGGTTTACAATGTACTTTTTTCTAAAGTTGGATTTATTTTCAGGAAACGGTGATTTCCTAAGTGGATCTGGCATGCATTTGGATATGATCTATGTGCTTGTAAATTTCGAGTTGCTTGCATTTTAAGAGGAAGGGATATGTCTCTTTATGTTGGATTCATTCATATCCCTTATTAGTTCCACTCTTGATGGAGGTGTGGGTGTTCTTTATATTTATGAAGAGAAAGCAATCAAGCAAATGTGCACAAAACAAAGAAGTTATTGTTTTCAAGTGCACTTATGCTGTTGATCCAAATAGCAAATATATGTTTGATGCAAGATGTTTTTTATATCTTTTGTGGATAGATATGTAGATCATGTCTTTATATTTATCTTTGTAAGTCTAATATGTTAGCACAATACTTTAAATTTAATTTTAAGTATACTTCAATGGAAGCAACATTTGGAGTTTTCAAAACAATTTTTATTTTTGTACCAATCTTTTATTGTATCAACTTTTTTAAATCATTTTTTATAGAAAAAAAATGCATCAAATTTTGCTTTAAGTGTAGTATTATTGTAAATAAAAGTAGATAATCTTCACCTAATAGCTTTTTATTTAAGAATTTTTTTAGTAGTCAAGATTAATTACAAGATTTACATTAAAGAACTTCTTGTAATTATAGATTTGTTCTAAAAATGGCACTATTATTAAGAAGGCACTTCTAATTTGATCATTGTTTATATAGACCACAAGAATTTTAAGTATTTTATGTTAGCACATGTTTTGAATTATTGCCAAGATTGATGGAATATATTTTTGTTAGGATTTGATTTAAAGATCACTTATCAACTCAAAAAACAACAAAGTTTGTTAGATTTCTTTTCAAGATGTTCTTATCTTGTACTAAGAGAAAGAAACACATCGTTTGATTAACAAAGAACGATTCTCTTGAAGTCAAAGCATTTTCATTTTCAAGCAATAAAATCAACATTGACTGTTGATTCAACCTTTCTCAAACAAATTCAATCAAGTATGTTTTTTTCATCATCTTATTCAAGATATTAAGAATCCTTCTTCTAAATCTTATGATGCTTCTAAGTTCAAGTTTAAGAACAATCTATTCTATTTTGAAAGACGTTTATATATTCATAAAAGAAAAACATGTTTACATATTCTTCGAGCATGTCATGACTTTTTAATAGCCAAATATTTTAGATACAATAAGACTTTGGAGCTTATATCAAGAGATTTTTGATGGCCACAAATGTAAAAGACAATAAAAGACTTTGTTCAATCATGTGACATTTGTTTAAGGTCAAAAAATCCTCGTCATTGATTCTATCAACTTCTCTAACTATTGCCCATATTTAAACAACTATAGTCTACTATTTCTATAGATTTTATCATTAATCTTCTAGTCTCAAGTTTGTATGATTTTATATTCATGATAATAGTTTATTTTATCAAGATGGCACATTTTGTACCATGTATAAAATCTATTAGAGATGAAAAAATAGTTAGGCTTTTTCTTGAAAACATCTATTGCTATCATGAACTACATAGGATATTATATTAGATAAGGAGATTTAATTTCCATTCAGATTTTTAAGAATCCTTTTTAAGATTTTAAAGGTAGATATAAAGTTATCTTTGGCCTTTCATCTTCAAACTGATGGACAAACAAAGTATGCTAATGAAGTTTTGAAGATTCATTTGAGATGTATCATCAACTACCAATAAGTTGATTAGACGACTCTTTTGCCATTAATAGAATTTATCTATAATAATATGGTACATTGTTTTATTCATTAAATATCTTTTTATGCCAATTATGATTATTATCCATGACTTGATGTCTTTGACTTTTTAAGAATTAATAATCTTATGGTGAAATATTTAACAAATCATTTATTAAAGCTACATGCAACAATGAAGGCACAATTAAAAAAAGCTCAAGAACAACAAAAGTTATTGTAGATATTTATGGCAAAAAAAAATCACAATTTCACGTGGATGACAAGGTATGATTAATTGGTCGTAATATCAAGACTACTTGCCCTTGTAATAAGTTGGACTATAGTAAGCTTGGACCTTTTTTTTGTTTGTAAATAAATCAATCAAATTGCTTATTAATTACGCCTATTGAAATTAATGAAGATCCATTTTGTATTCCATATGTCTTTTTTTGAATCATACAAGACAATGAATATACCAAAAAGAAAATAAGTAGCACTTCTTCTAAAAAAAAAAAAAAATAATGAAGAATTTGAGATAAAAGAAGTCTTAGATTCAAAGTTGCATCGAAATAGGTTGGAATATTTTATTCATTGGAGTAGCTATGATATTAGTAAATATACATGAAAGCCAATAAAAAATCTTACAAATATAATAAAGAAGGTAGAGGCTTTTCATCAATAATATTTATCAAAACTTAGATAAATAATAACAAATTTAAATTATAAAAGAAATTCGATCAAGAGAAAATAATATTCTATCTTTTATCTTTTTTTATAGCTTTTGTGTATATTGTAAGACTAAAGAGATAGAGAACCAACAACCAGTAGATTCAACTCAAGAGCTATCATTTGTTGACTTATTGCATGAAACATTGTGATTATTTTAACTTTCAAGATAATGTAATTGAGATGAAGATCTTTAAAAACAACATGTTTTTCTTTAAATAGATGGTAAGATGCAATGTGTTTGATATCATAACCTCAAAAAAGACTCTCAATGTTTGGTGATTTTGTTAGGGGTAGGAACAATCTCTAAAAATATTTCAAATATTTTATTTGAAGGAAGTTATGAAGACCTCAACAAAAATTAAATAATAAGGTGGTCTTTCTACCTAGGTATGAAATATTATTGATGGTTGAAAAGACCTATCAACTATCTTCAAAGAGAACAAAGATCAAAATAAGTAGCAAATATAATTTATAGCATCTTATATTTTTTTAATATATGATAATCGTGCTTTATAGAACTCGTCTTTAGAAAGAGAGGTAATATCACAAACATACATACTTACTTTAATAATTACCTATATGTAGAAATAGGTAAAAATAAGTAAAAGTAGATTAATTTCATAATATCTTCTAAAAAAGCTTCTTAGGAGCTTTTTAGATACAATTTTGACTTTACACATGTTTATAGTTGACTTTTAGCTTAGAAACTTGGTCAAGAAGTTAGCCACATATTACACATATGAGTAGCTTGTGGAACAAGCTAACTATGTGGTGCATACATAGAAAACTTGTCTCGCAAGTTAAGACATGCAACTTATAAAGTCAATATATATTAGATGTCCTATCAAATGTTGCCATGTAACTTTTAGGTGGATAATATATATAGAGGTAATAGTGAAGCCTTTTTCACACTTAGCAACTCCTTTCTTACTTTAATCTAGATTCAACAATCTTTAATTTTCTTATCTTTTGGCAATAGCCATTCTAGTTTCTTTTTAATATATATGTTTCATTACTTCTATTTTGTCATACTTTTTTGAGAAAAGTTTTACTTAGTTATTTTCTTTCATTGGATTTTTATCCTTGACAACATGTGTCTTTGAATTTAAATATGTATTTAATGATCTAAAAAATATTATTATATAATTCTTTAGTTAGATAATATATATAGGTAAAAGCGTGAATTCTTTTTTATTCTTGTAAATATTTTTTTTGTGTTATTGTCTAGTCTCTAGTCTCTAATCTCTAGTCTCTTTGTATTTAATAATAACCATTCAAATTTCTATTTTACATCTATTTTTGATTTGTTTACTTTTTGATTTTGAATATTAGAAGAATATATTATTTTTTTGAAGTTTTGTTGTGATTGATGTAATTCATTCTAATCTACATATTATTAAATTGTAACATATATCAATGATATTTGGATGAATTATAAACTTATCTAAATCTCACATTTTGTAAGAAACAAGTTATTACAATGTGAAGAGTTTAATTTGTATATCTTTCTTAAATTATATTTAAATTCATCATACACTCAAAGATAATGTTTCAAAGTTTTTAATATTTTGTTATTTTATAAGTCATTCTTTCTAATAGATTTATGCACATTGTTTTACTTCATAGACAATTTTAGAAAAAAAACCTTGTTATTATAAAAAAAAGTATTATAATAGTTACTTATTGTAGATAATTATCAAGAATCTTTGAATTATATAATATATATTGAGCAATTTCATTGAATCTTTGGAATGACACAAAGTAAATTAACTTATAGACTAGTTTTTTTTACTTATGTTGAAATTAAATATAAATTAAATTCTCAAAAAATAAGATTTTTTTTGTTTAAAAAGAAAGATTTTATGAAGATTTTGAATATTTTTTTAATTTTTTTAATCTACATCTTATTTATCATTTAATATTATAATTTTTTTCTAATTTTTAATTTTTTAAATTTTCTAATAGGATTATATTTATTATCAATCAATTCTTATAAGATTTTTTAATTATTTTTTATTCTTTCATTGTCCAAATATGATATACACCTAAATGAATGTTATGAAAGGTTCATTATATTTGTTTTAAAATAAAATAAAATAAAATAATATCTTTTAAAATAAATCTTAAATATATAATTAAAAACTTTATGCTTTTGGACTTTTGTAATATATCAAGCTTCTCCATGGTGATTTTTGTAATAACTATAATATTACATGATTTGACATAAATAGTTGTCTAGTACTCTATAAATTTCATGCAATATAATTGTTTGTGGAGTCCGTAACAATAACTTTTTAGATGGTCTATACACTACTAATTTATGTGCAATGAAGTAGAATATAGTAATTAATCAAAATATAAAAAAAATATTAAAAAAATTAGTAAGAAAAGATCTTATATTTTTCTATTATAAGTTGATTAATTCTTTAAGTTCCTAGATTGAATTATATTGCAATGTAGTTGAATTAGTAGTGTGTTAGTATTTCAATAAGTGCCTTTCTACCAAATATTTTTTACAAACATTCTTTTTTAATCCATGATATTGAATCTGACAAACCACTTGTAGGAGGAATAATTGTACCTTAAAGAAGTTTGATGATTTAAAAAAATCTTTTATTATTTATTAAAGTTGAGAAGATAATACATACTCAAAGCATCAAGTGTAAAGATATTCAAGATGAATGGACATTCTACAACTACATCATTCTTGAGTATGTGACATTTTTAAATTTTTTTGATGAGGTAGCCAATCATGTTTCTTAGTTAGTTAGAAATGTTGTAAAGATTTTAAAAGACTTTAGGATGTTATTTGCAAAAAAAGACTATATAGAATGTATAGAATTCTTATATTTATGTAATATTTGACAAGCTTGATTGGCTCATAGTTCTTGATATTTGTACTTTTACTAAATCTTTAAGGCAATAACAAAGTGTACCAATGACAAACCTTAGCAATAATAAATATAAAAAACCATAGAGGCTAATATTGCATTAGTTTGAACAAAAGGCTTACCTAAAATACATGCTTTAAACAAACAAATCCAAGTTGTGAGAATTACTATGTGAGTTGAATCTTACCAAAATGCTAAAATTATCTTGCTTTTAAATACTTCAAATTCATTTCCTGCCCTAGCTTCCTAGATTAGGGCAACATGAAAATGGATAATGTAAGTTGAGGCAACCAAAACAAGGATTGTGTACTTTGATAATGTGGCAACCTAGTTGCAACTATACATCTATCTATTCCCTATTGCAGGATGAGTCTTGCTGAAATGCTACAAGTATCTTTCTTATAAATACTCCAAATTCATTATACAGAAATTTACACCATTTTCTCAGGGCGTACAAGTACATTCACATGTGGAACCGACCAGTCATTCAACGAACGCCATCCAACGGTGGGATCTGATCGGGAACGATTGGACGAAATAATAAGGGACGAACGAACAAAGTCGACGAGCGAAGGACGAACGAAAAGCCTTAGCCGCGCACAGAGATCGTCGGAGGGACGAGCGTCGCTCGCACCGAGAGACACCACAATAATAGCATGCAAGGCTTGACAGCAATATCCACTTATTTCGTAGATTAGCTCCAGGAAATCTCTAATTGAGTGCAGATTTTCTGGAGAGGGTGTTCCGAGAAGGCTCTTTTTGCGTCATTGTTTCGCAGAGCCCCCGGCGGCTATGGCGAAGTCTGCGTCGAGCTGGTCCTCTGTTTATTCCTGCTTGGATCTTTCGAAATGATCACCCTAGCTGCTGCCTTCCGCCTGTAGTGTTGTAAGGTTTGTTAACGGCTACTTTTAGAGCTCTGCCGCGGAGGATGCAGGTCTCCACGGTGTAGACTGATGTGATTTGGATTGTAACCTTTGTTGTGGTCTCCGTAGAGGCTCCAATGGATTTTGCATACATATCTGTTTTATCGGGGTTCCAAGGAGTAGGAGTGTGACATTCTTAGAGGATCTATTCAGTTTTTTTTTTTTTTTTTTTTTTTTTTTTTTTAATTTTGTTTTGTTTCTGGTTATTATTATTATTATTATTATTATTATTTTCTTTCCTCCTTCCAATAATGAGAGTAATCTTTTGGTCTGAGTAATTGGAGTTGCGAATTTGGGATGGGTTTATTGGTTGGAAGATATTGTGGAGATGTGACGTCACTGCGTCGAAGGAGTCTGGAAAGGAAGTTGAGCTGCAGATTTGAAGACTTAGATCCTACAAACAGGATCCTGGCGTGAGGATGAGTGATCGACACTTCGCTGTCTAGATATAGTTAGGGTTCGCTTCCTCATTCTCGCATTGGGAGAGCTTCAATGTGGTGAGTTCTAAGTGCATGGAGTTATGGAGTTTCATTACCTTCGGTTGGAATAGCAGCTTTCCTGCTTCAAGGAGATTGCAAGTTTCTTCTTCCTGTTTGCTGATTTTGTCAGCAGTTCAATGCCTGTGAATGCTGTATCTAGGACTGGTGATCTATAGTTCAAGCAGTCTAAATTGACCACTGCTACTTTTGGCTTTGTATTGGGAAATCCTCTCCAGGGCAAGTGTACAATATTGCATTCGATCTGGACCGCCACATGATAGCTCTAAGTTTAATTCAGAGCACTTAGTTTGAGAGCTGAAGAAATCCTAGAACTGCAGACCGAGAGCTATGGCGAATGCTGAGGTGTTCGACTCATTTTTTCGAAGGGCGGATCTGGACCGAGATGGTCGTATTAGTGGCAGTGAGGCTGTTGGATTTTTTCAGGGGTCCGGCCTGCCGCAAGCTACACTTGCCAAGGTGTGTTGCTATTACTTTCTTTTATTATTTATCCTGAACTGAGTCATCTAGACGTACTTGAAACGCCGTTCAGTTCACTGTTCGAGTAATCATTCAATAAACTTTTAGTTTTACAACAGGATTGTGAGTTTCATTTAACTATCCTGGATCATATATGTGATAAGAATCATGTCTTTCTTTTTGAAATAGTTTGATTACATTCCTTGTTAGCTGACTCAGAGAAACGTAAGTTTTAAGCGGATGCATGAGCTTTAGGCGAAGGGGCATAGTCGCTAGTGAGAAACCAAGAAGTAGCGTCACAGTTGAATAGCTGATTCTTTATGATCTTAGAATTATACCATTTGTAAAATGGTTCACTGAAGATCAGGATTTTTCGCACAAATTTGTTGAATTGGTGCATCTAGATAACGAGTCCAACCGTGGTTTCAGTCTTAATTCATTTTAACCTAGGAACTACTGTCCATATGATTTTTACCTCAATGGATAACTGAATTGCCGATTAAATTGATCTTCAGGCCTTTTGAAGCAGTTCGAATGTTTATTATTTTAGGTTTTTCACTATTATATTGAGAATTGTTTAGGGATATAGAAATACGAATAGCGTGGGGTTAAATATGATTTTGATAACGCTGGTTCAGTAAAATATCAATATCTTGAGCTACATTTTCTACTACTATTCTAATCATTTGACAGGTCAGAATTGTTAAGAGGCTACAAAATGTGTCATGTTCATGCGGATACTCTCTGCATTAGTTTAATAATTTTATGGATAACTGCTGTTATGTGAATATGGTGGAGAATGACAGGGTTCCTTGAATTGTGCAATTTGCATCTTCTACGTGTCATGAAGTTATTTCATTCAATATTATGTGCACTATTTGCAGATTTGGCAATTTATAGATCAAAATCGTGCGGGCTTCCTTTCACGTCAGGAGTTTATCAACGCGTTGAAACTTGTGACGGTGGCACAGACAGGGAGAGAACTTACTCCAGAGCTGGTGAAAGCTGCCCTAAATGGTCCTACAGCTTCACAAATCCCCCCTCCTCGTATCAATATACCAACACCACCTCCCTCTAATTTTGGTCAGACTCCTCCAGCTCAGACTCCACTTACAGCCCCACAAGTTAATTATGGACAGCAGTTCCCGGGCCAAAGCGGTCATGGTCAGAAATTTGGTTCACAGGGAGGGTTGGGCCTATCGCACTCTTCACTGGACAGTGGTATTTCACCAGGGTCTCAGCTTCAAGGACGTCCCTCTTCTGTTGGAAGTGTGCCTCAAGGGGGATCTATAACGCAAGTACCACCCAGGCCAGGTTTTTCTGCTGGTGCTCCGGGAGTGACACAGACCAGGCCTACTTTAGGGGGTCTGATGGGAAGTTCCTCTCTTCCGTCTGGAGCTCAGTTTTCTACCGGTTCTAGTTTATCCACTGGACCTGGATTTCAATCTTTCAGGTTCTCAAATTTTAGACTTGCCTATTTGATTTTATGATTTTCTGTGCTTCCGGGTACTTTTCCCTCTTTGAAGAATGTTATAATACGTTTTAAAATGTTTTGTGTAGTACATCTTTCGTAAGTCATCCGATTTTCCAGTGATAATCTCTCTCTCTCTCTCTCTCTCTCTCTCTCTCTCTCGCTATATATATATATATATTCATAAATCTCTAAGATAAATTCGCAAATTTTTGTTTTGATACTTCAGGCCTGATTCTCTTGGGCCTACGGGACTAGTACCTACGACCCTTTCCTCGTCATCCAGTTTAGCTCCTAGACCTTCTGGAGTTTCACAGACACCAAATCTAGGTTCTGCTTACGGTGCACGACCCCTAAGTGGGCCAGGGGTGACCCCTCATTGGCCGCAAATGAGTGCAAATGATGTCCAGCGGTACACACGGGTGTTCAGTAAGGTGGACACTGATCAAGATGGGAAAATTACAGGGGAGCAAGCACGCCAGCTTTTTCTTGGCTGGAAACTTCCGAGAGGTTTTTTTACTGACCTACTAGTTAGCTGATGGTAGTTTCTTGGAGATTGCGGCCTTCGGCACCTTATATTCACACAATTTGTTCCAGTTTGAATTCTAGCAAAAATATGGATTACGTTTTACCAAAACATTTTTTCTGTGAAAAGGTACATTTCATGCAATTAGGTAGTTTTGGTTAGTTTAGGGGCTGCACATACTTTTGTGTCTTCGATCAATATACACAATTTTGACGAACTAGTCCGAGTTATTCTCGTGCTGACACTCAATTAATCGTCAATGTGGACTCAGAGGTTCTTAAGCAGGTCTGGAATCTTTCCGATCAAGATGGTGACAGCATGCTATCAATTCGCGAGTTTTGCACAGCGCTTTATCTGATGGAGCGATTCAGGGAAGGTCGACCTCTTCCTCCAAGTCTTCCACCAGGGATTCACCTTGATGATCCCCGTGCTCCTGAAGGACAGATTCCTGCAGGTCAGCGTCCTGGCTATGGAAATTCTAATTGGCAACAAGGTTATTACTTATCTTAATCTCGTTCTGTTTCTTAGAAGTGGTTTTCTAGTTGTGATCAGAATGTAATTATGTTCACAATGGTTGTAATTATAACTCCCTGCATTCATGAAGACTTAAGAGATCCTGTTCCACTTAGGTTTTCTTAACATCTTGAAGTCGTATATTATGTATCCACCTATAGTTACTAACAAAATTTCGTCATTTTGTGAACCTTTGATTAGGTGAGCGTTTTCGGGTGGTTCATCTAGTAATTGTTTCCCTTTACATAACGTTTATTGTTTTTTCAGGGAACATGCAACAGATGGGTCCCGGTTCTGCTCCTATTCGTCCTACGCTTTTGACTACACCAGCAGGGCAGATGCATCTCCAAAGTTTAACATCCAGCGGTGCAATTAGCGCTGAACCTCCGAAAGATGCCTTTGGAGAATTCAATTTTTTGAATAAAAAGAAGCCATCTTATAAAGAATTGCCAAGTTCCATGCCTGGTCCGAATTCCATGCCAAAAGAGATAGAAGTTTCTGTGAATAAAGTACGTAAAACAAAGTTATTCTCATCGTGGCTGTCTCTCATATGATCTGCTTATTATTCATTTAAGACAATTCTTGGCTATGAATCTGGATACATGATAAGAGGTTGAAAATTATTTTGTTTAATTCTAGATTTCTTATCTTATTTTTTTTTATAAAGAAAATGTAGTTTGTTACAACTCTACCGTGTCATGCACAGGTTACCACAGATAGGAGGATGATGGATCAAAGAGAGAAGTCAGCGTATTATCGAACCAAACTTCAAGAAATTGTGAGCTCTCAAATCTCATCATTATCACATAATATGTTGTTACTATAGTTTTTGTTGCATGATGGAATGCACCATATATTGTTTAGTATACTTCTCAGAATGGTTCAATTAGTTCGACTTCAGTTTTAGGGCTGAGATTTCATTCAATGAATTCTTTACTAAAGACTGATCTCTTCGAACTTACCAGGTTTTGTTCAAAAGTCGTTGTGATAATAAGCTATCAGAGATTACGGAGAAAGCTGCTGCAGACAAGCGAGAGGTTTGTTCAACCGGTTCTTTGGTTCCATTGTGGTTGTCGTACTGCATGTATATTGTCGATCAATTTACTCAAATTTTACCTGTAGATTGGGTGTTACAAAGCTGTGGAAAGCTTATATATATATATATATATATATATATATATATATATATATATATTTGGTTGAGGAGATTGCTTATTTCTTTGATGGAGCTGATCTTGTTACTCTTAAATAGAATTTTGTTATAGTTTATTAATGCTATTACAACTTTAAATGTATTAGGCCGCTTCCTCATATTGTCATTATTGATGTTTTCTGTGTGCTACAGGTGGACTCATTGGCAAAGAAATACGATGAAAAGTTCAAAGCTGCCGCAGAAGTGAATGCTCAGTTAGCTGTTGAGAATGCGAATCTTCGAGATGCCCAGGTACCTTGCCTGAATGGCTTGTTCGAAACAATAGTGTACGTTTTGAACTTGATTAGGAAATACTTGAATTTCCTTGATAGTGTGGATGTGCTTTCTACACGATGGATTTTCCTCATTGATGGCCACTTTTCTGTATGATTAAGGAGAAGAAGAGGGAGCTTCAAGATGCTCTTTTCAAGATGGAACATGGTGGTGACCCTAATGCCCTTCTTCAGGTACTATTTACATTTTCTTAAACTGCTGAACTTGTTTTAATTGGATGTGCACTTACAACATCTTCCTTAACTCTTGTGACATTGAATTTGATTAGAATCTCTTTGTTATTTATTAATTTATATTTTCTGTTCTCTCTAGTAATTGATGTCAGAAGATGCTGTTAAAAGCACTAGTTGAAAGCAGCACAGGACAGGATGCTCTACTGAGCTGAGGTTCGTGTTTTAGAGTACAACATGCGTCTGTTTTAGTCTCAAAACCTTCTGCTAGTGGAAATGTAGTGGGCTCTAAAACGTGTATTTTAAGATAACGTCATCGCAATCCTGCAACTGTTTTTATTGCAGAAACGAGCAGACCACATTGCAACTGACTTGGATAAGTTAAAGAAGGCACTCCGTGATCGTGGTCAACTTCTAGGCGTGGAGGTCAAACAAAAAATCCCCAAGGAGATGCCGTTTGGTGAGCGCACGATATTATGGATACATTGCAAGTATACTGTGAATTTTGTCTTGATGTACGATGTTATTCATACAATTGAAGGCAAAGATCGTCTCATGGTCTACGATTGTATGCCAGGCTGGATGAAAAATCTCGAGGAGAAAGCTGCTGAATGGGATGACTGGGATGATCTTATGGATCGTGGTAAGACTTCCCACCATAAAAATGAGCATATTTGTTTTTATTTTTTTGTGTGCATGTGGCATCTTCTTGTCATTCTCGCTTGGCTTGACTTTATGTATGCTAATCATGCAGGAAACAGAGCACCTAGCTTATTCTGGGTTTAAGTCCTTCAAGTCTTGCTACTAATGCATGTTAGGGCTGTGAAGTCGATAGATATATTTTTTTTCTTACTTTCTTTGAAGATTTCGTCAAGATACTAATTTATATTTTCGGCAGACTTCTCTGTGATTGAAGATCTGACAGATCAGTCGACCACCGCGGACAAGCCTTCTGCTGCCGCCAGTTGGGGTAAAGAGGAAAACAATTCAGCAAAGATTGACTCTTCTCCTGCCTCTGATACCAACACCAACCAAGGAAAGGAAGTTTCTTCTACCCCTGAGCCATGTGTTCCAGACAAAACTTTCCAAACCCCCAATGAAGTCTCACCAACAAACGAAGCCGAGGTTTCTGCAAGTGCTATTTCGGCTTTAAAGCCTTCCTCTGATGTAAAAGCTGAACTTACCTCATCAGTTCCAGCAACCAAAGCCAGTGGAAGGTGAATCTATCCCCGTTCTTGTTGTCAAGTTGCAGCACACTATTTGATTTGAATTGAATTGTTTACAGTCGACATTCTAGGCTTGTCTGCTCTCTCAATATTTTGAAGCTAGTCTTGTATACTCATGGTAACATGTTTCGCTGCCGTGGATAAGTTAAATCTTAGTTATCTCTTAGACGCTACACACTTTTCATAAGTTTCTTACATGTTCCTGGTTGTACAGATATGCAAATATAACAGAGTCGCAGGAGTTTGGATCATACTTGTTTGACGGTTCAACACCTGCAAGTTCTCCTACGAGCAGGTTTGTTTGAGTTTTTTAGCTCGTGAATTGATGTTGGTTGTTATTTGACATTTTACTCAATTTTACCAAAACAAAACACTGGTTTCGATTTTTGTTGCCTTTTTTGAAAGATTATTGATTGTTTTCTGCAGTTCGGAAGTTGGGCGTGGGTCTTTCACACCAGATGCCTTCGCTGGAATTGGTTCTTCTTGGGGATTTGGATCCAACGAGGATGATGTAGATTCGGGTCCCCGGGCTTCGTGGGGTCAACCGAGTAATCCGCCCAGCACTCAGGTTGATATTGTTATTTCGAAAGCTCCTAAATTCTTATGATAGATTTTTTATATTCGATTTTGTCAGGATTTGAATGATATTATTCAATTTCCTTGGATTATAAGAAGTTGCTTTCACATCATGCTTCTGCTACAGAGTAACTAGAGCCCTAGGTGGGAATCGTTCATTATGTTGCTGCTTCAAGATCCGTGGGTGTTAGTGGATACTTATTCATTCTATATATGGGTGTAGGCTTCTTTCGATGTGACAAATTCTCGTACTGGAACGCGATTTAGCAAATCATCAGGTTCCTTCGACTTAGGCTCACCGCGAACTTCAAGTGTTGATGGAACTTCTAGCCCCGTAAGGGCCGCAGAACGAAATGGGACCAACCAAAGTCATGACTTTGATTCCTTCGGAGTTTTTGGCTCCAAAGATTCTAACAAGTTGTCCTCATTGTTTGGAGGAAATTTAAGCCCTAAAGCTGCTGCTACACCTTCTTTATTTGGTGGCAGCCCTAAAGCCTCTAAGCAGGATGGTGATTTCAGCAGCTTCTCGAGATTTGATTCTTTTGGACCTGGAGATGCTGTAGCCCCACCCAGAGCTTCAGGTTAGCAGACACTGTATGACCACTTCTTTTGATCATTTGTGGTATGTTCCTTACCAATCTATTTCGAAATTATACGTGGTATTTCCTAATATGTTTAGTTGGTTTTGTGTTTGCAGCAGCAGGTGGAGATCATCCCAGCAGTCTTTTTAACCGATTCGACTCATTCAACAGCGTCCAAGGTGATGGAGCAAGGGGCAGTGGCTTTCACTCAGATGATGAATCAAATATTTTCTCTGCGCCCAAACCTTTTAGTGCGAAACAGTCACATGTATCTGATGGCTGGAAAGCTTTTTAGACAACAGTGTAGTTCATGTTTGCCTCCGATTGTATGCTGCTTCCTGCTCTAGCACGCCTAGATAGTCTTACTGTTTTGTGGCTGCAACTATTACTTCACAAGTGTCCCCACCATTCACATTCCACAACTTGGTTTGAATGAAGGTTTGGTTCAGTTCTCTTCATCCCAGAGCTTTGTCATTTGGACATCAATCCTTTCTTTGGCCTAGATAGTAGATTTCTATTCTTTTGTTTCTACACCTTGATTTCGAGTAAATGATATCGAACACGGTTGTAGAGTTATGCGAAGGAATTCTCTATTGCGTATGAGAGTAACTATTTTTGTTTTGAATGGTGAGTTATTCAGTATTTGATGAGATGATTTGTTTATAGTTTTTATTGGGATACGGACTCTGGGTTTGACTCAAAATTCACATATTTGAAGTCTTCGGAAATCAGAGGCACAAAACCAGGAAATTGTCCTAAATCTTGATAGCATCCAGTAGCTCAGAATTAAGGTGTTTGAAATAGACTTTTGTGGACATTAAAATTTAAAATGTTTTCTAAAAAGCTTTCTCTAATTTAAGGTACCCTTCTTTTAAAACTTTCTTAAAAGAAGTTATTTTTCTTGTAATTATCTCTTTTAAGCCACTCCACAACTTCACAGTGTTTTATGTTATTGGTTATTGCAAGTTTTTTGTCTTATAACTCCTATACTCTTATGTTTCTCTGAATAATATTGTCTCAACATAAAGTCGTCTTGTGCATGCAAGTATCTATCAAGAATTCGTGTTAAAACAATTCGTGTTGATTTTAGATGAAGAAAATAAAGAAAACAATCATCGTCGGAATGGAGTAAAAGAAATTCAAATCTAAACCGACAGGAGTACCTACATTTTTTACTTTTATTTTAAAGCTAGTTTTTCAAAACAATGCATTAACATCCAGCGAGTTTTCAAAACGGATAACCATGCTTCGACTCCTAAATATTACCCACTTCTCTATCCCTCATCATAATTCTGTCGCTTTCAGATGTCCAGAAGTATGATAAGCTAAATCACTCTGATCCATCCACATAGTCATTGAAGATGGAATATAAAATTTGCAGCACACATACATATTAATGAAAATATGCATATACATACATACATACATGTAAAGTCTAGTGCGGCCCCCATGTTGAAGTGAACAATTCCAACAACGCAGTAAGCAACGAGATGTTCCACGTTTCATCGTGGGATTCAATCAAACCATCATCACCTAATGTGTAGCGTGTAGATCCTGCATCATCAACAACAATCAACCCAGTTCAACCGAATTGCAAATTTCTGGGAAAAATGAAACAGAGCATATCAATCGGATAGAAGTGGAAAAAAACGAGTGGAGATGATATCCTTCGGTTAAACTAATGCTGAAGTCGATGAATTTTTACCTTCATACGGCGTTATGTGAGGCTTCCATGGTAACTTCAAGTACCTGCAGGATTAAAGCATGCACTTTCTGAGCATCATGCAAGCCTTCTCTTGGCTAGTGAATAACCAGAAGCTAAACTTCTCCGAAAGTGGAAGTACCAATCTAGCAACCAACGTTCCTCAGCTCAATTACGGGTGCTTGGACCGGCTCTCGAAATGACAATCATGTTTGCGAGGAAAAATCTGATTAACAGTCCAATAAATGTTTCGGAATTAGAAATACCCGCCCAGCCGCCAATTGACTTCGATAGTACGTGGCCCTGTGACATCTATGGAGAGCAACTCCTGTTGAGACAGATCAGGATCAAATAGCAATCTTACAGCCGCCACATACTTGTTCACTCCAGTGACTACTGTAGTTGGATCCGTGAACCTACAGATAACGTCAATGTTGTTAGCTCAAACAACAATCTTCCAACTTCAACTCTAACTAGTGGTTCAAAAGCAAACATAGTAGCGGTAGCGCTACCTCTCAACTATCAATTAATGCCAATAGTGCAAGCCTAGCACATCATATATAGTTTTGTCGATAGTTGGTTGCTGTTGTGTGTAAAGGATAGTTACAATTAAATGCAAAAATGGCATGACTGCAACCTGGGCACAAACAGGATTGTGAGACATACTTGCAATTATCTCTGTATATGCTCGGAGTCAAATTCCCCGTAACGTAATACTGGCCTTTCCTAATGTCGTTCTCAATGATCTCCTGAAGAGACAACATAAAATTTTGTAAAGCACTGAAAACACGAAGGACAGTACAATCAGAATGAATAAAAAATCGACCCCTAGATCTGTGGCCAGCTATATAAGCTGCAAGCATGCTGGTGGAGCGGCTCATCATGTTCGCGACAATATTTAACAAGATGGGCAACATACTTCCCTTCCATCAGAATTGCGCAATCAGTAAGATAAAGCCGCACATAACCAAGTGTCACAAGGAATAATGCAAAGTTAACGGAGTAGTTGTTGTAGATAACCTATTAAATTTTTTTATCCCAACATGTCGTAAAAAGATCACAACCATCATACAAGAAGTGTCTCCCAAGTATGATACACAGTGAGGAGGCTCCTAGAAGCAATTAGAATTACACACGAGACATTGCAACATACTTTTGGAAAACAGTTGGCTGATGGAAATGTAGAAATCTTAGCTGGGATTCCAATCAGTTGCTCATAACTCATCAAATCAAGATTGCTTGTCATCCAGCTAAAAATATAAAACTGAGTCGAAAAAAGTCAAATAGATGAGCTCCACACCTTCACTTGCTCAACGCTAAGATTAGTTTGCTTCCCTTCCGTGAATGCATTGGCATAATGATTCTGATTCCAAGCTCTGGAAAATCCGATGTCTCCAGATACACCAGCTAGAAAGGCGAGGGCATCTCGCCTGGAAAATTGCGCAGCAGGTGCCTCTCGGTCGTCAGTCCCTACAGCCCTCTGGTGAGGATCACACAATGATCAAACTTCAAAGATCTTATGCGAGCATTTCCTCAAACGCTGATATGCTACGAACACAAATAATAACTTCACATACAGCAAGGTCCGAATTCTCTAGTTACTGGCCATGACGTGAGCTTCTTTGAGTTCTTCCTCATCACACAAGTTTGTATTGCATCGCAATCCCACTTCATAGAGTAACCTGCTGTGGAATTAGAAAGGTAGAGGCTAAACGTACTCGTTATCCCATATAAGCTAAAAGGAACCTTACCCTGCGGATACAAATCAATTCTACGTCTCGCTGATTGTCATGAGCTTGGTCTCTTTCAGTCAAATTTTCACAAGATTTAAGTCCTGAATAACCAACTATTCTTTCAGAGATTCCTTTTTTTCTAAATAAAAGACGCCCAAACAATGAATTCCAGATTTTCTCCATGCAATCTCAAAATCTTATCTCACGCAAATTACAATCCCTATTTTCAGAACTCCGCAATTCCAATCCAAACGGATTTCTAAGAATATCAGACAAAGAACGGGAGCGAGCCAACATCAAACTCCTACCAAAATTTCATCAGGAGCCGCAGGACAACATCACAAAAAGCTCACGTTCAAAGCAGAAGGCGCCGTGAAACTCCGCGATCGAGCTGAGCGGGAGAAAAAGGGGGAGGAAGCCACGAAATCACATGTTCTAGAGGCAACACTCTTCTGCTGGAGGATGAAGCAGGGCGAAGAGGTCGAAAGTATAGCAAGAGTCGCCATGGCCATGGCCAGAGCAACAACAACAACACTGGTCTCCGATGCGCTGCAGTTCACAATCTGTCTGAAGGCAACGACGAACTCACGAAGCCGATGACGATGGCGTCAGCATTCGTCGATACCCATCATCCATTCCTCGGTCTTTATTTGGCATGAGAACCCGGGATCCTCACAATGAATCCATTTCAACAGTCTCAATCGCACCCTTCGAAGGCTCCAGCGCCATCCCTGCAGTGGAAAATATCGTATCTGATTGTACCTGACTGTGGACTTCACGAGATTTCGGTGCGCACTGCCTGAATCACCCACAGTTGCGCTGCCCGCTGCGGCGAAGTTTTTTGCGTAGAAAACCAGGATTGAACATTGAACTGAAAACTAAAAGCTGTGGCGAGGTGATTTTGATTCCAGTACTTTTCCAAAGTCTACAGGTCAATTGTTGGCAACCAAAGTCGCAGTATTACCCCATGTTGCCGACATGAGTTATAGGCTTCGACCGAAGATGGGTCATGCTTCGTAGGCTTCGATGAAACAGAAACAAGGAAACTTCATGTCTCTTCGAACGCACTGTGCTTAAGCATACTTCGATATGAAGCATCATCTTGTTCGGATGCTTCACTTTAGCTGTTCTACTGAAGATGGTGCTTGTGTTAATTCAGTCTTCAGATGTTTGTTTTTCTATTGGCAATAGCTGTCGATGAACAGAACGCTAAACATCTGTTTTTGTATAATCCAAGTGATATAAAAACGGAAAAGCAGAACGTGCATGTCGATGTGCTATTATAAAAGCACCTTTGAACCGAACTATCAGAATTTTTTTAAATAAAAAAGCTTCAATGAGATTGAAATGATAGTTTCAAGAAATAATTAATTTTAGTACAACTCATGGATGATAGGTTCAGCTTCGCAACATTTTGTGGAAAGTTTTCTGCACGTAACAAAACAATTCAAACATATAATGATGAAAGACTGCAAACAAGTACAAGGAAGCTTAATATCACAGTCGGCAGCATTCCAATGATAGATAAAGCTTAACTGGGTTGTACAAGCAACAGCTCTAACCTACAATTTAGAATGACGGCTCTACACATTCAACTATTGCATTCATAGCCGTGTAGTATACCTATAGAACAGAGAACCCACCAAAAGCATGGTGTGAGGTTATGAGATCCACTGCAGAGCTGGTCTCCATTGCCGATCAGCTCCTAACACAATTGGGCCCTCAACTATGCCACACAAACATTTCACGCAGGGATGTACCCCAAATGTGCTCAATCTTTTCCCTCCCCTGTTGAGATATACTTCTCCAGCAGCATCAAACCCAATTCGGTCTGTGCTTCAGTTGTGAGATGAATGTGGTCGCTCAACAACGGAAGACCAAGCGCGTCCACCAGGTGCAGATGTTTCACATGATCAAGTGCAGCTCGTTGGGCACTCCTCACTTTATTAACATACTCCGGATGCGGGGCAGCAGGCCAATTTATCGCCACCTAAGGTGAAAGTATAAAGCGGAGAAATTTAAGGAACGAACATAAGGTCAACATAAATCTCAACCTGTAAACTCGGCGTCAGAAGAAGACCCCAGTGATCATCTCCAATCAAGTCAAGAGCTGATGTCAGACGTTAGAATTCATAGACAGCAGGCAATAAATTTGCTGAAATGCCATCCGAATAATTGGAATGCCACTCACTTGAATAATGGGAAGGTTGTGGTTGTTCAGGTCCGTGCGCACATGGTTGAAGAAAGTGACCAACCTCTGCTCGTAATGATCCGCAAGGGATTTCTCCACGGCGTCACTTTCGCCTTGATACCACAGAAGGGCTTTCAGGGTGCCGCCTTTCTCAAGAGCTGCCTTGGTTCGCTGTATCATATGGTTGTAGAGCACCCGGCCTTTTTCCCATTGTACAATGCTCGTACCACCGATGGCGCATGGCACTAGGCCGATCTGTGGACCTGTTGGCTTGACCTTGTATTTTCGAGCTCTCAGAAGTGATGCTGCGAATACTAAACCGGGGCCAACACCGCAGGCCTTACCTGCAAGGAGAAGGGCACTGCTACCGTGTTCAGGCATCGCAAATAAGGGTGGACAAAACAAGCCTGCGACGAATTGCAATAGCCATTTGCGTAAAGAATTGTGTCAGGGCTGGGTGGATCAGCATCGTACTGGTATCAATGTCTATGTGAGTAGGCTCGTGAGCCTCTTCCCACTCCAGATTCTTGTTCAGCCTCAGAATAGACCCAGGCTCAGCTGCACATTCTGCAGGGACGATCCCATCCCACTTCCTGGACGTGGATCCGTCCTTTGCAACTATGGTTTGCATGCCTCCTCGTCCCGACATGTTGCTCTGTCCCGACAAGATGAAAATCTCGAAACCCTTCGTGCAGTCGGCCATGGTGATCGCACTCTTGCCTACCACTTGCTTGAATGACGAGCAGACACTAAACCTTGGATAGGTGTAGGGCAATCGGTGGCGGGGGCAAACAAAGCCGATATCTACACACACAGCCAATCTGGTAAGTGCTACAGGAGCCCCTGATTGAAGTCACGTTCAGATCATGGGAAAAAAAACGCAGTCAACAAACTCCATCACAAATATATGAAGAAAGACCTCACGTCAGGCTTTCCTGGATATAGTTACCTCGACAAGGGACTCAAAAAACTTAAACGGCATGCGAGGATTCCCAAGCTTCCATAGCTTCTATTGCAACCTAACTGAGGAACATGATCCAGGTCATAGTTCTTGGGTTCGCCCGAAACCCTAAGTAATGCTTGCCCACACCTCAGCGGCTTTATGAAAAGGCATTTTCTAAAACTGCGACTCTGAATTATCGTGCACCTGAAGTTTTCTGCTCGGATACGCTCTGCTTCAAAGCAACGGTGGAACTGAAAGCCCACGCAGCTTGATCTAGAAAGAAAATCACAACAATGAGATGCGTGACTGGGAAAACGGCCATAATTGCTACATTTTAGCTTCCCGAGGGCCACAAGAGTGTGCGAGAAAATGCAGATTGTGACCAGTTTCCATGTCAGAAACCTCCAAACACATCGAAATTTGAGGGTCACGAGCATCTTGAGGTGAGAAGACAACTTCTCCCAACTCGCATTGTGCTTGTCACAGGTTGGGTGATTCGATCCGAGCTCACAAACAATCGCAACCATACAACGCAACCATGAGATCTAGAGAAATCTAGTTGGTTGCAAATCTATCGTCACGCATCTCGTAAGCTTGCAGAAGAGATGCAGGTTTGAGCAACCTCACATACAACGACTGTGCAAGGTTCCCATTTCTGATGTATACTTACACAATCTGTAGGAGTGATCGAAAGCATCACTCCCCCAAAAAACTGATGCTCTTCACTCGCCGGTGCTTTCGCGTAAGTCGTTGCACACTGCCCCGTTAAATTTGCGTCGCAGGCACAACGATGGCGCTACTTGCCTCCTATATTCCTCCGTCTCTCCGACCGAAGCTAAGGCCCTTCTATGAAGAACAGAAAGTTGCATTAGGCCCTGACCGTGAACGAAAAAGTCGAGAGAACACCAGCACAATTCATCCTTCTATGCAATGAATCGACCCGAGTAATTCAGAAGCATGATTCCATTGACTCCTTTCAAAGTCTGGTGCAAAATAGGCATAACCTGAATTCCAAAGACAGCATCTCATTACCATAATCTGCTCAGTCATGGTCTTCACAATCCTGCTTATCCCCTTTGCAACTGCGATGCCGAGCTAAGATGATCACCAACATCGAGCTGAGGCATCAGAATTGAACAACCTCTGGGCAGCTTTTGGGAGTAACAGTTACTGCATCACGCATTTAACTCAACTTGATGAAGCATCACGATTAGCGTTTACGCTGATATCCAACTTGTGCTGTGCGATCAGTGCGTTGCACCAGAGGTTGAGTATCTGAGCGGTGGATACTTAACCGAGTTATGTGCAAGTTATTAAGATACAATCATCAAATCTCAAAACAGTTTCGAAGGATATTTCTTCAACTCTCTATATTCTACTTGTTTGGTGGGCGTCATATGATTGTCAGCCTAGGTTTAGTATTGTGGGAACCATGATTAGCATTCACTGAGGTGATCACACCAAGACAAGTAAGTTAGACGAAAACAACCACGCTCGGTTCAAAACACTTGAGGATGCACCTCTCCAGACAGCCGCCATTAGTTAGGATTTCGTGATAAACATGCTCTCTGCACAATCTCTTTTCTATTGTATTAGATTGCCCGAAACTCGTGCCATTTGGCAAAGAAAAGCTGTTTACATATTTTAATCTGGATCTTCTGGCAGGTTTGTAGTTGATTAACAATTTTTTTGATTTTGGCCAATGAAAAAGTTTCTTGGTCACTTTGTTTTGTACCTAAGATTAGGTATCTAATCTTAGATTAGTAATAATCATGTTCTTTGTAGTATGTTTACGTTCTTCATTAAGTTTCTTCATTCTTTCTAGATAATAGGATTTAGGATATCTTTTAAAATTAAGATAGAGGTTTTTTTTTGTTTTGTTTTTTTTCTTTCTTTCTTTTCTGCCTTTTCTGCCTTTAGTTAGGATTTTGTAATGAACATGCTTTCTACATACTCTATACTATTATATTAGATTAGTAATAATCATGTTCTTTGCAGCATGTTTACTTTCTTTATTGGGCTCCTTCATTCTGGATAATAAGATTGATGATACCTTTCAAAATTAAGATCAAGGGGTTGTTTTTTGAGGTATAGTTGACAAGTGAAAAGACAAAATAATATAGATTTTATATTAATTTAAGTCACTAAGGTAGTACTACCACATAAATAATAATAAACAAGATTAGTAAAAGGCACAATGTGATCTACACAATTGACACAAGACAAAATTCAAATGCCACAACTTACATGTTTTGATATGTTTTAAATGGATTTTTTTTTTTTTTTTTTTTTTTTTTTTTAATATTTTTAAAAATTTAGCAAGAAGAATTTTTTTAGTCAATTATGTCAACTCTGCCTCTAAAAAGTATTCAATATTAGCTTAGAATGGCTTACTCCATACAATAAAGAAAATTAAGCAATCAATTAGAAACTTTTGAAAGACAATCAAGAAAATAAATGCCAAGGTAAGAGTTATTTAGCAACTAACTTTCTAATACATCCAAAATAGTGGTCTAAATCTTTATGATCCTAAAAAGCCTTGATTGCATTAGAAACTCCGTAGATGCTAAAAACTTCTAATTAAGATAATTTTTTTATATTAAATATCATCAAATACAAACATATTCTTTTAAATTACTTCTATATAATGTTCAACTATTATCCTTGGAATAAATAAAGATACTTAGTGATTGATATTGTTGTATCAAAGAACATTCTTATATAACTACATAAAGTAGTAATACAACAAATAGAACATTTATAGTACATTCAAACCAAGAATACATTGAATATGAATATAATAGCTTTGACATTCAACCTCTCACTATTCAATTAATATATGTAGAATATTTTAATGTTTCAACTATTAGAAGCTTAAAAAGTGCCTCTATCCTTAAAATCCTCAAATTTTGAAGAAAAAGACTATGTTAGATTGCATTATGAAAACAAAAAAAACTTACCAATTTTATATTTGAAATTTCTAAATGTAATAAAAAAGAAAAAAATAAAGATCCTTATACTATATGTGATTGCATAGCTTAAGATATCTTTACCATAACAACATTTATAGTATAGAAAGAAATACATATAATTATACTACATATATTACTCAAATTCTTGTTTATTAATTATTTTAACTATTAATAATTTCTATTACATTGTAAAATAATAGAATGGCAAGGATTAATATTAACTAATTAGTAATCTCTTAATCTTTTTTGACTCTCTATTCAAAAATAACTTTGATCTTAATTACTTTTCATAAAGACTAAAATATAATTTAGAAGAATTTATTATAAAAAAGAAAAAATAAAGAAAAAATAAAGAAAAAAAAATATATCTTATACAAATTCAAATTAAAAAATAGAAGGATTTTTTTTTAAATCCTAGTATAAACTAAAGATTTCTATAGTACAAAACTCCAATTAAATAAGAATTAGCTATTATTCATTTCATTTGGTATAAAATATAGGTAGTAAATATTTAAAATATTAATTAGTAATGTTATAAATAAAATATATCTATTTTATCTACTTACAATTTCAAAAATAATAGTTTAATGTTATATAAGATCTCCTTGTGTTTCAATAAAACAAAAAAAAAATCAGGCTCAATTTTCAATGAGCATAGTCAAAATAGGCTAGATACAACAATGGTTCAAAATCTCAAATTAGACAATGACTGAGTTGCAAAGATAAGGAATTAGCTTTCATGATGGCAACGTACGTAAAGGTGTTGAAGGTAAAATTGGTCTACATCCTTATAGCCTCTACAACCTCAACTAATAAGTAGATAGAAAAATATTCATAGAAAGTAAACGACATAGAGCTAGAATTGATTGCTATAGCAATAAACCTAAGTAAATATATTCTAATCAACCCCACTTGGACCTCTATAAGTGATTTATTTCTTGATGAATTACTTAGAAGCTGCATTAGTTTTCTCTTGAAGACTTGAGTACTCAAAGTTTGGTTAGATGAAGAAAAAATAAAAAAAAAATGGATTACTTTCAAAGATTTATAGTGATAGTATATTTTGTGGGCAAAAAATCCATGGCCAAGGTCCTATAATCTTGGCTAGGATACTTAAGAATTGAAATTTGTGAGGATTTGTACCTTGGGTGTGATTTAAATTATAGCTTCTTCCAAATAGTATGCTTGTACAAAGTTATTTTGCAAAAAATATTAATGCAGTCGTCATACCTTACACAATAGGAAACCTATATAATACAACCTTAGATGGTTGAATTTAACCATAGTCACCTGCTTAGTATAAAAATACTAACTTATGTGACACTAAAGTCTATTTTGGATGAATTAATAAGCAATGCAAGGAACTTGGCACAAAGCCTTGAGCTAGTATTGGGACAAGATCATGGCAACAAATAAGACTGGACAATTTTTTTTGTGTAGCTTTAATAAATAGAGCATCATATATCTTTACAATTGGAGCACTCAATCTAATGATAAAGAAAGTGATTTATATCTTGGTGGATTACAATAATCTACCTATTTGGTGTAGATATTGTTTATTCATAACACATCTTATTTGAAAATGCTCCTCACTTTCCAACCAATGGCAAAAAAAAACAGGTAGAGAAATATCTTGAAGAAGTATAAAATCCAAACCAATCTATACTACATATTGGAAAGCAACAACTAGGAATAAGAGCAAAATTGACATTCATTACATTAGAAATTTATCTCTACTCACTAAAAAAAGACTAGAAACCTTCTTTCTTCAAATACTGAGAATTGGATCTCTTGCAAGTTCCAGCAAGTCAGAGCAAGGAAGTCGCTTATAAAATACAAAAGAAATTCTTATGAAAGAAGAGAAAGTGAATAAGAATAATTCACACCAAAGAGGTTTAGATAGAGTAATATAGGAATTTATTACCTATTTAGTCTCCTTCTTTAATAAGTGGCTAAGAAGACAAGGCTTAGTCAGCAACACGCCTTTCTTTTCAACCTTAATCAGAATGTCTTTGTAAAATCATGGCAAAAAAAAAACCAAAAAACCAAAAAACCAAAAATAAACCTCATTAAGCGGCTCCAAACAACCATACTTGGCAACTTAGTGAAACAATCCAACCATGTCTAGCCTCTCTAGACAACGAGACAAGTGGCCAAAGCCTCTTGCTTGCAATCCAAAGTATGAATTCAAAATATTTATGCAAAATATTTGGGGGATTGAATATTCTAATTAAGGTGAAAATAATTTGTAACTACTATAGACAACTTTGGCATAAAATTGATATTTTGTATATATAAGAGCATAAATTGCATGGTCCTAAATTCATGTTACTTAAAAACCAAATTTGGCAAGAAATTAATTTTTTTAGACAAGAAACTCATGTTGCTTATAAAGACATAGTGGATGAAGCATGAATTGGCAACAAAGAGGTAGGATTGTAGATTTTTTCTATCTTGTTATACTTAATTATCTTGTTGGATGACTTCAGATTTGAAAGAGTACAATAGATCTGACTTCAATGAATACTTCGCAAAGATATCTCAATTTTGAATATTTATGCTCTGCACATAATTCAAAAATATTCTGTAATATAGGATAAGTTAATCAAATTCTATCCAAAAATTATTGATGGATACTCACAAGGAATTAGAATTTTTTTAAGTGCATAAGTAACAAGTCAAATTTATAAAGAATGATTCTTGAAGGAGAAGAATGATGACTTTTCAATATACTATTGTCTATCTTAGAAGTCTTGAATAACTTTATGTCATCTCATACCATAAAATTTAGTTAGAATAATAAAAAGCAAGATGGCCTATACGCCATGGCTATTGTGATTAAATCTACATATTCACAATTCATGGAATGCTGATTGACAACTTTGATTATGTAATCCTAAATAATAGCACTCATTTAAATCATATTGTAATTTAGAGACAATTAAACTTACAAGCAAAATTGAAAAAAAAAGTCGCAATACATAATGAGTGTAAAATTTCTTCATTCAAAAGAAGTATTGATTTGAATTTTTTAAATATGGAGAATATACACATCATTTCTATTCTATAATAAACTATGCAAGTGCATCTATTTTTGCAAAATTTATCACATACAAAAGACTGCAAAATAACATACAAAAAAAGATTATCTTTGATAAGATCTTGGTATGGTAGTAGATGAGCTTCAAAAGAATTTAATGGACAGGGGCTACTAAACCATAGTAGCTAATTGTGCTGCCAATTTCAAACTTGAGTTTGGAATCCAAAAAGATAGAAGGGCAGGTTATGCAATCATAACTAAAGTAGAAAAAAAAGTAGATGATAATTATACAAAAAAAATCTTTTAAGCTTATTGAGTATAGTTCATGTCTTTACATATTTTAGAGCTTACAAACAAATATAGACAACTCATAGTAATTCCACAGTAATAGGTCACATTTATAGGACCTTTTACAATAAGCTGTATAAAACCTAAGGTGCTACATCAACATCTACGGAAGCTAGGCAGCAAGTGGGAGCATGTATTTTAGACAGACTTGATATAAAAATAAAAAGTAAGTTAAGCAAACCACTTATACTTAAAGAACTTATAGTAGCAATGAGTGATAAGCAAGCAAGAAAATCCTTTGGCCCAACTAGGATTATTTTAGAATTTTACAAAAAAAATTAAAATATGTTAGATCTAGAATACTTAACTATATTATAAAGTAGCATTTGTGATTGATACATTCCTCAATGAATAACCTGAGGATTAATAATATTTTTACATAAGAGTGTCCTCCAAAATAATCTATCTAATTGAAAGCAGTTATTCTATTAAATATTGAATACAAGATTTATACTAAGGCTTTATAATTCAAGCTTTAATCTATATTCATGCATATTATTAGCTCAGATTAGTTGATCTTTTTACCAAATTGATATATTTTGGATAATTCATTTTTAATACATAAAACTATGGGATGGATAGAAAAATCATGACAACCTTTTTTGTTCTTAAAATTAGATTTTTCAAAAACTTATGATATGGTGCAATGGAACTTCTTATTTATAATATTAGATAAAATGGGATTTCTTAGGAAATTTAACTCCATAGTAAAACTAATGTTTATTAATGTTAAAGCCAAAGTGAAGATCAACCGCTCACTCTGTAAACCATTTGCAATTAAAAGAAGAGTAAGGCAAAGATGTCTACTTGTATCTTATTTATTTTTCATTGTGGAAAAAGTTTTCAATTCTATAATATTGAAAGCAAATAAAAGAGAGGCTATCTAAGGCATACAATTATCTATGATACATAGACAATAACTTATGGCATAATAGACAAATCATACTTCTTTGACCTTATTGGCATTGGAAGAGAATGTACACAATGCAATCTAGGCATTAAAGTTTTTTTTCTTAGAATCAAGTCTTATTCTTAATTGGGCTAAGTTAAGTAAATATTGAAAAGATCCAAAAATATTAACATGTCTTTCATGGACTAATAAAATGGATATTACATGGAAAAATGAAGAGACAATTAGTAAGCAACTAAGAACACCATTTTGCCTCTCACTCACATAAGCAGACTTTGATATTTTTCTATAATAAAAAATTAAGAAAAAAAATTAATCATTAGAGTGCATCAATGATTAATGTAACATATAGAAGGATTGTAGTTAATAACATCTTATTCTCCACAATATTTTTCTTTATAGTTCTATGGAAAAGAATAAAAAAAATATATATTTAAGATTAAAGCTTTTCTTGGTAGCTACTTAGTAGGTGGTACTATATAATGGACCCACACTAAAGTCCCATAGCTACAATATTGTTAATCCATATATAAGAGAAGAATTAACTTTATTAATTCAAGTAATGTAATAATTAGTCTTAATCATCAAATAAATAATTAAAGTAATAAAACCAAGTGACTCCAATTTACACTTGATATTAAGATACCATCTTAGCTAATTCCAATTATACATGAGGGAAGTAGGAGCCAAGCTTAGAGTTCTTTGTCATTTCAAAACATCAAAGTAAAAAAGGTTCTATAATATGAAACAAGATCACGTTAGCATAAAAGAAGATTCTTCCATATGTGAAGTATCTATCTTCATAATGCCACAAGAAATGGTTAAATAGTAGTATTTGATATCAACTTGATGTTAAGAGTTTTGGCCAAACTCCACAAAAATGATTTGAAAAAATATAAAAACATATAGACACATAGCAACCTCATAAACTTCACGAAGATATAAGAAAAGTTTCAATTAAAATAAGATCAAGAAGAAACATGGATGACCTCAATTAAGAGACTTTATTGTGTTCAGAGACCATTCTTGATAGATCCTAATCTTGTGCGAGAAGAATTGGAATGGATCAACTTCTTTCCTATGGAAACTACAAGCCTCTCAACAATACCATAGCAAATCAATAGGGACCATCCGGTGGTTGTTATAATTGAGAAATTTTAGATTTCTTTGTAAGTCCAAATATACAGAATTAGTAGTAAGATGAACTTGCTAGTAGAAACTAGTAAGAAATTTTGATAATAATAGTATAAGTGGGAAGGATATGAAGAATAAAGTACCATACATATATGTGGTATGCTCAAACAAATTTGAGTCATCTTCATGTGATCCAAGCCATGTAAAAAACCACTCTATTATACTATAGCCAGATTGACTATCTTATATAGAACCTTAGTAAATTTCTATGGCTAGAGGGATTTTTCTTCATATACTTTATAGCAGAAATGAGACAATGCTTATTGTAAGAAAGACATTAAGTATAGAACGTGGTTACCTTAAAGTAAAGGAGAGTGTTATCTATTAACTTCAAACTACGATAGATGAATGTAAAGAAAAAAAAGTGGAAAAAAAAAGAAGCAAGACTTCTTTGATTAATTTGGTATTGCACTATTATAATATGTGTTGTCTTATTTGGAAATGCACCAAGCACGTGGTTGTTGAAGGTGAAGTTTTGTTTTACAAATATCTAAGAAATCCTAATAGGTTTCATCCATATAAGAAGAATATAATTTGAATGTTAATCCAAAAGTGCTTAAAGCCAATACAAAGTATTCAAAAACATGCTTCTTAGTAACCTCAATTATATATAAACTCCAATTGCCTTATTACTTTTATAATTAGGTAATTTTGATTTCTCTTTATAAGCTCTAACCCTAGTTAGTGAACTTTGGTAAGTTGTAATTTTTAATTTGATCATCTACTCAATGCAAAATTTTGCATACAAATACCACTATAAGTCTTTTATATGTTTATAAAAAATTCAGCCCAATCTAATATATAAATTGTGAGAAAAAGCCCAAAAACCACAATAATGTCATTTAGCCACCAACTTGAAAGTTGATGAAAATGTTCCAATAGTAATTTCTCCTTTTCTAACTATTAACTTTAAGTCAAAATTAGTATATAGCTTGATCTTAAAGTCTTCTAAAACCATGACAAATTTCACTTTGATCCAACTATTATATCTTTAGATATCATAGAAATCCTACTTGATCCTAAACTGCCAACTTCTAATACCCTCTAGTACCAAAACCTAGATATCTCCCAATTTCACTATTAATTTGATACAAAATTTTACATACTTTTAGTACACCTAATCAACCAAGTACTATCAAATTTTGAATGGTAGATATGACACCAATTGTACAAACTAGCTAAGAAAGCTGGCTCTAATTGTATTGCATAAATTCCAAAACATTGATACATATCATGACTTTGAACAATGATTGCAAAGTCATTTTAAATCCTATGAAAATAATCCTTATACCTTTGGAATAAGCTTAAAGCTAGTTGATAAATTCCAAATGTTAATCTTCAAATGAATTCCTATTTTTTCCTAAGCACCCGTTTTTGTGGCAAGAGGCCTGATTACAACTCTATCCCACAAATGGTTGATCCATGGATATCAATCCAACCTATCCTAGGGATTTTTTAGTCCAGCCCTATCCTCAATTTAATCTTAGTATCAACCATACTAATTATTTATCTCTTATATCCTATTTTTACTAATTTATGGCTTTTCTAAGGTAGTAAAAAAAATTCTACAATCTCAAAAGTAAAATTACTAACCAACCTTTAATCTACTAGATATTAAGACAAGAAAATAAACTAAGAAGATTTCGTAAAAACCATGTTTAAATGTCTTAAATTACTATTAAACCAAGATGATTAAATATTAATTAGAAATTCATTTTTATTATATTTTAATCATATAATTGTATTATAACATGACATAGTAATGACAATTAATGCATAGAGAGGACATGTCGATGGAAGCATCAATCAATACAACTTGGTGTATTTAATAGATATGAGAGAAATTCTACTCTACCAATTTTGGAAGTTCCTCTTGAAAGTAAAGGGGTAGAGTTGGAGGTCCCATATCCTTCAGCTTATTAACTCAGACGAAGGATAAATGGGCCACCTAAAAAAGGGCAAAAATGAAAATACACTTTGTATAGCACAAGTTGAAGGATGACAAGGTAATAGAGAAATGACAAAGGTGGAGAACATGGGAAGCCATAACCCCACAAATTTCTTGCTCTGATGGAAAAATTGCATATTTGCATGCAAGATCCCATGAAGGTTTAAAAAAGTAAGTCGTTTTTGCACTTATTGAGGGAGACAATCATCTGGATTTTGTGGATTGAACGGAATGATGCGGCCTTTAATAGTGTACATTGTTCCATAGAGCGATTATACCATACAATGTGGCTCCACATCGTAGACTACTAACAAAGAAGTCTACTTAACACTTATCTACATCAATATTAGATGCATTGCATGAAGTACTCATTTATGTATGTTGCAAAAGATAATTTTGGAATTTACAAACATGAAAAGAGATTGTTGATATTTCAAGGTACTGTAGAAACCTATTTTTGAAAAGTCCTTCAAAATAGTCTATTAGAATAAGAATTCAAAATATTAATTTGGAGCTTTTTGAAATTTTAATAACTAAAGTATTTTATTTTTAAACACGCAAAACATTACAAACAAGACTAATACAGCATTTTATAACTAATTTACAAGTATTCTGTAAATCATAGATAAATATTGATTAAGCAAAAAGTTTAATAAATTTCACACTTCAAAAAAAAACAATAAAAATCACACAAACAATCCTCTAATTTATCCTATCCTTAAGGTAATATAAAAAGTATAAGTATTGTATCTAACCTTACAAGTTCTGTAAACTACAAATCATACAAATAGCACTCACAATATTGGTACTCCAATCTAAATTACCATAAAATTTATAGCAAAAACATCATGCAAATAGATGTGCAATATATCCAAATTCATTTGATTTAAACATACAAAAACATATACCCCAAATCGTAGAACAAATCAAATATAACTTAATCAAAACCAAATAAAACAAAACACACTATTGCTGTATTTTGTGCACGGTACAGCCACGAATCATTACCAAACCCCACCTGCACCAAATGCCATATCAGAACACACCTCATTCTCTCATTGGGAAACCCAGACCCAAAACACGCACTCAATGAAATTCCTTCTACAATTCTTCACTACTTCTAAATCTTTACATTTCTCCTGTCCCGAAATGCGTGGCTTAAAACACAACAACTAATGAAACACTGACCTTTGCGAGCAGGGGAGTATACACAAAAGTTTTGTCAGCTTTGGTGTTTGAACAACATTGTGGCTTCGTGGCAGCGAGGAAAACCTGAATGGAAACTAATCGGTCCTAGCAGTAGCTATACAACTAGGAATAGCCCTTAACTTAACCTACCTGGGCGGACCTGGCTGGGGATATGCACATTAATCCTCTGCAACAAAGACCAACTTTATGTGTGTCAAAAAGAAAGAAAAGAAAAGAAAAGAAACCTCAGGTTGCAGGTACACAAGTCAATTTCTATTCTTAGTTAAAAAAAATCACTACGTAACGGTGTACTTTGTCAAGTACATTGAAAAGGGATTATACAGCTGACTCCACGAAAGGTGACGTCTATGACCAACTCCCGACAATCAACTGGAAATTGAAGGTGCAAACAACTCCAGCTTGCATCCAGCTGGACTACTACTACAGACAAGAAGAAAGCTCGTAAATGGAAGTAGGAACCAAAATGTACCACAGGCAAATCTAATGCACAGTCCATGCCTATACATCATCGCTGCAGGGTCATGCACGTACTGTGCCAATATAAAGCCCCACTTGTTTAACATATCTTTTTCTCTAACATAAGTCAGTTGACTCGCACATCTTTCGTCAATCCGGCACAATCTAGTGAACCTTGAGAGAGAGGACATGTTGTTGCATTAACTTGCGGAATTAGGGATGGAAGGACACGGCTATTTTTAACGAAATGCGCCTTGGTGTGTATTGGAAATATCAAAAACATCAGGGGATTCACTTGAAATAAGACAGATTAATCAAGGTGTGTAGGTGGCGTACATTCAGCAGTTTGGATACCCATCCTGACAATCACCGCTGCCATCTTATCCAATCGACAATCATTGAATTGATCAAGAATTCAGAATGGTAATGGCTGATTATGGCAACCGCATGGTGCCGGTAGGCATGGCCAACAATTGGTACCTAGTGTTTTACATCCTGGCCTACTATCAACTACATGTTTATTTACTCCGTAGATGTCCAACAAAACCCTCGAAGTCGGAAGAACACGCTGAATATGACTAAATAAGATTTCTTCAATGACAAAGCAAAAGCTCAGCGACTTCCATCTGCTGATCAACGCTTAAGACCACTAGATTAATCTTTTATTCAGAGTGTGAGAAATGATCAAGTCCGCAGACTAAGAAATCTGACCGAGGATAGCGACCTTAACTACGGGGTATATTGGGAGCAGCCAACAACAGCAAGACCATTCGAGATCTGAGATCGAATCCGGTCAAATGAAGGTGATCTTCTTCTCTTTCAGAAAGAGGATCGAGTAAAATACTTGACAACTGATACCTACAAGCTACACGCTCAAGGCATCACGATTCAACAATACTCTGAACAACTGGGCCCAAAATTTGTGAGTAGTCAGCCGCGACCAGCATGACAACCATTTAGGGTGGACCTTAATGTGAACGCACAGTAAGTCCTGAAAGAACTCACTATCCACTTCCCAGATGTGATCCATCACCTACTAATATTTTACCTGCACGGCTTCATCTCAACTCCGTTCCTCCCTCTTATAGCCACCTTGTCCATCCAGGTTTCAGCATATTCTACCTTTAGGGGCAAGCTGTCCATTATGGTGGACGATTGATCCACTACCTTCAGTGTAATCCCAATTCTCTTTTGGGAAGGAGACGTGGTTACAGAACGTCGAGGGGTCAGATGAAGCTTGAGTTCTTCGTAACCACGAACAGTATGTACATCCCATGTAACTTTCGATCCGATGGAAGGTAACAATTTTATACGCAATAACAGCTCCCTTACCTTCCTCAAAGTTGAAGGACTTGGTCTGAAGGCGTAAATCGTCTTCTTCGATGTACAAAGCATTGGCACCTTATCTTGCTCTCTGCAATCTCATCCAGATTGGTGCATACTGTTGTCTTTCGTCAGAAAGCACCCCCATTTTTCAAGTTTGAACCACTTTAACCGATTCCTTCTCCTTCCGCTTCTCCACATTCGCTGGTGCAATGACCTGGGCCTCCTCTACCAAAATGCGTTTGCAAGCCTCATAGCACATGAAAGATATACCTGCAGCTGGAATAATTTTAATGCAGCTTGCCCCAAGCCCGCGGTAGAGACCTCCAGGTCCATGTTCTTTCACGATGCTAGACAGCACATGAAGTACATTATTGTATGCCTGTCGTCCACCGATGTTTCCAACCTGCAAGTTCCGAGATTTAAACTGATACTTTCACCAAAAATCCTGGGCGCTAATAGCTTAGGGTGAGAATTGCTATAAGAATTGCGCAACTCGAAAAATTATGGTGAACAGAAAGACGACAAGTTACAACTGAAACCTGACTATATTTCTCACTCGTTGTTGTTTGAATTAAGACACCTAATATGAATCCTTCAGTTCCTGAGATAAGTTAATATTAAGAACACCAATCATACCTGCATTTTTTTCCGTGCGACTTCTAATGGGAAAGATGCGGTACTCGCAACAGCGCCTGCGATGGAGCCCATCAAAAGCGTCTCTAAGTTACCAATATCTTCTCTCTTCGCGATTCTTCTGTACGTCTTCCTCAATGTGTCATAAGAACAGTAGTTGATGGCTGCATACGGAATCACACCGATAAGGCTCGGAAGTAGACCTCTGTACAGCTCCGTGGGTCCCTCTTCTTTACAAATCTTGAGGAATGCATGTAACAAGTTGTTGTACATACCATGCTGCAAATGAAAATAAAATTAGTTACCATGCAATACACTAGGACGTATCAAATCAACAAAGAGAGAGTTGACTTAAGACGGTACACTCCTGTCGAAAGGGTCAAAGGCACAAATCAATGAGGGAATACAACTGCCTGGCCTCAAAATTGAGAGTTTCTCTAAAACATCTCACATCTAAAACATAAATAGACATCATTAGGGTAGTTCGGTAAAAACAAAACAAAAACAAAAAAAAAAAAAAAAAAAAAAAAAACAAAACAAAACAAAACAAAACAAAACAAAAACAATGATCCTCAGTAATCATAATAAATAAATAAATAAGTTATGTAGAGTGAAACAGAGCCACATGTAACATCAGGTGTCTGGTGGCGTACCTCAACAGTCAACCGTGTCTTCAGCAACTCAAGAGGATACATGGTCAATGTCGAACATACACCAGCCGTTGCACCTGCTATAGTAGAAGCAGGAACTGGGAGCCGCGAGGGTTCCCCGTTCTTAGGTGTCAGAATCGTCTTCATTGTGTCGTACGCAAATAGCTGAGCATACCACGCATTCAGTAAGATAATGCGTCAACCTAGTTGTGAAAAGGACATCCTTTTCAACAGTACTGCTTCCATCACTGTGAAAATTCACGCCCAGTGAATCCCAAACAGCCTCTGCTTGAACTCTTGAAGACCGTGGAAACACAGTACACAGCATGTGTGCCATGAGCGTGGGCAGAATAGCCGAAATGATCACCGAATCCTCCTACTGAAGTACATAACATCTGCAATCACTGAAAACTTCCATCAAACCCTGCCACACAAGTCCGAACCTGGCGTCGGTTGAATTCGAGACTCACCTCAATTGCTTTACTCGGAGCCACCCGCAATACATTTACACCGTTTCCTCGGAACAGGCCTTGCCAGCCATCCCTCTCCATAATAGTATGAAACATACCAACTACCGAAATCTTGCCGCGACCAGTCCCAACCATGAGATGAGTGCGAATTGTCTCCAGAGGAGCAACTGCGGTTCTGGACACGGCACCAGCAATAGCTCCACTCAACAGTCTCCTCAAGGAGGCATTGCCAACTTTCAGTTTAAAACCCTTGAACGCCATTCTCTTCGGCTTCCTCTGCTCCTTCACGACGCTCTCCTCCACCTCCTCCTCCTTCACGAGACCAAGAACGTCCCTGAAAAACTACAATCTCTTCAGAATCAAGCCAACACACAACCACCCATTCAAACGACAAACTCTCAACATTCTCCAGCTCCCATCACCACAAAAACCCTCCACTCACCGGAATTCAGCTTCCGTGGGCAGCAACGTCCTGAACCCAAACTCCAAAGCCGGCGGCATTGCTTTCGCCACGCTCGCCACCCCAGCGCTCCCTTTCCTCCTCCTCACATTCTCCACAGCACTCCGCTCGGACGTGCTACACACCAACGACGGCATTGACGACGTCACACCCTCGGCGAACAGCTTCTGACTGGCGGGGCGTTGCAATCCCCCCCTGCTGCCCGCCCTCGCCACGGACACATTCGCTGCGAAGCTCTCAGTCCCATGGCCCCCCATCCAGGACTCCTCCGCCTTGACTCCTCCGCCCTCTTCTTCTCTCATACACACACACACGCACACACCTCTCACCACCGACCCACCTTCCAAAACACTCCGTAAACTCGCGAATGCTCACAATCCCACACGCCCAATCCCGCAATCAATCTCCGACGGAGGGATTGCGCTTGCGGTGATCACTGAGATCAGGCAGGCCCCCCTGCCTCTCACCTTCTCCTTCTCCGCTCTCTCTCATCTGCACTCCCATGTCACAAGGGTTGATAAGAGTATTCCCCCTCGCTCCATCTTCCCATTTCCTAAATTTGGAAATATCAGGAGATTTCGTGGATTAGTAGGTTCGGTGTTCGACTCGGGTTCTGGTTTGGCGTAGTGGACATGGGAATCTAGGATAGGTGATGATTTCTGGGCCACTGTTGGCTGGGTGGTCCGGAAACCAATCGCGAGGTAGGTCTGGATACAAGCCTAGGGTTGGTGCCAGGTGTGGGTGTGGTCTAGGTTTGGGCTCCGGCTCAGGGGCCCCGATTTGCTGGGCCTGCTGAGGTTCCTACATTGGTACGGAAAAGAGGGAGAGGCTCGGGATTACGAACCTTTCTTTCAACTGTAAACTGTTTGTCCGATGTCCCTTTGCTGAGCTCTCTGTCTCACACAGTCATGCTTCCAAAGGGGCCCCTCCGACTGGCATATTTATTGCTTGGGTGCAAATCCTCCACATTGGTCTTTAGAGTGGACGAGACGGCGGCTTCAAAATATTACCCTTGAGGGAAAAAAAAAGATGCCCAAACGCCAACAATAAAACTTTGGATCAACACCGCCTTTCAGTTCTTTCCCCCATTTTACCGAGATTTTCATCAGAAAAATAAGGTTTGGTTACAGTACTCGAAACATGGGGTTCTTGAGACACAAGCGAAGAAATATGATTTGGATTGGACCACTTGGCCTGTGCAAACTACTCCTCTTTCTGAAGGCTGGTGATACTGTGTCTAGAAAAGCAAAAAATAAATAAAAATCGCCACGTCAGGGAGTTGTCCACACGGACTGTCAATTCTGTTGAGATGGACACACACCCAGAGACGCACTCGTTCACAAAAACAATTATCAGGAAAAGGAAAAACGTCAGCTTTTTTCATTCAGGCTTTGTAATAGGCCTATCCACAAGCAATACCATCCAAAGAACCCACTTTTTGTCAAGTCTGAGGGGATAAAGATTTAGGGAGGAGCAGGAGATGAGGCCCTACAGAAAGCCCAGCCACAAGCTCTGCTAAGGAAAGGGGCTCTCCCATGTCCACTGTCTTGACAGCATCAATGCATCCAACAACACACAGGCGCTCATTTCTATGCCAAATAGTTGGGAAAACGGATAAAAGCCCCCTCTAATCCAACGGATGAGGCCCGGTTTAGGGGCCCACAATTGCTATCGTGGCAGGGGGTAGCCAGGTGGAGGCCCTACATTGGATGGTTCATTTATAAGTAGTATCTAAGTCGATTCGAGAAGGCCGTTTCTCGGCCATGAACCCCACAACTCCCCACCTCTGTCAAACCATGCAAATGTCACTTTTAGAGTTTGTGGAAAGGCTGTGGGATAGGGGGTGCTCGTCCAGCTAATTCTTAACTAAAGTGCTCCGCGAGTAAGAGTATAATAACACAAAGCACTGGAAAGAGGCACCCATGGTTTATTTTTATTTTATTTTTTCATTTTTTCATATTTTTGCATCTCCCAATCCAAAGTGGAATCGGAAATATGCTTTGGGAATATGCAGAAATGACACATCGCTTACCTGGCACCGTTTCCACGTCATTGGAACACATCATCAAAAAGGACTTGAAAGGTGATGGAGTTGGGGAAAAAGGAGTGACATGTCGAGGTTTTGGGTGCTTGGTAACCGGAAGCTTCACCCTATCAAGTCCTAAAAAAACACAACAATCTTCACAGCTCACCGTCATACTGCATATTTTAATCTTCTTTATTTCTTTTTCTTAAACAATAGGTTGTTGTGTCGTCACGGAAGTTGGGTACAATTCCAAGGTTTCTAAAATATACCATCTGGATAGGGAAGCCAAAGTCCAATTCTCGGGCCCACGTCAGTACATTTGACTGTGTGTGTTTGTCCAATTACTGCCGTTCATGACGTATTTGTAGGGGATTGGGTTAGCTACCCGATGTAACTTTCAGCCTCCGAACTGTGTTTGAAGCCATGTCAGAGGTCAACTCATATGAGTCTCACACCTCCTCAAGTCCACTGTGGGCTTCGCGCTAACTCCTGGTGTAAAGCAGCCTTCAGAGTGTTTTCTGAGCAAGAGTGGGCATCAGCTTGCTTACAGCTCCAAAACTGGGCATCCAGAATATAATCCGAGAACAGACCCATCCAATTCAAAGAAAAGCAGATAGTAATCGGTACAAGATGAATTATACAGTGATTTGAGAGAGCTCACATATCTGATTACACGGTTGTCTCAGTTAGCAGCGTGGAATGGAACAGAAAAAGGAGTTTTGATGGTATTAATACACAAGTGGAAAAGCCATACTTGTAGGACAACATTCTGCACACCAAAGCCCTTGCAACAGACTCTTCGAGGTAGTGCTCGAAGGATAGTCACACACCACTGCTGGTGGCCATAATGTACAAAGCTCAAGGTCAGATACAACTCAAACGAGTTGTCCTGTTGAGCTTCCTGTTGGATCTTCGAAACTTGGTGTTGGACCTATCATAAAGGAACTTCACCACTACATATACCCCGTTTACTGCACATAGAAGGGAAACATTGCAACGATGATGAATGCTGATCGAAAGTTGTCCTCGACTTGGGTACCCAGATATCTGTCTCCAGGACTCGTGAGGCAATGCTCCTGTCGAACAGAAAGTTGGAGGATTGATGTAGTAGTAAACAATATTTCAAAACCTGTGGATTTGTGAGAATGGGTGTGGTGCTCAGGGACCGAAAGCTAGCGGCTGTCCCTCAGAATTATGAGCAACGAACGAGACGGACTGTCTTGTGTGTTACATTGGGGTGGTGCACTGGCATCCTGCGATTGTTCTCCGACGTCTGAAAGGGTTTTGCACGCAAAAAGAATTTTGAGGATGGAGTCAGGAGGCGCGGGTTCGCATACTAGCAACCATATCCATCAGGGTTTCAAGCTCCGCTAGTGCACTGTCTCTTTCTTGTGCTAGTTGCATTGCGACTTCCTCAAGGGCTTTTTTCTCCGCGTCTGAGCTCGCTTTCAAGTTTTCCGCCTCCCGAATGGCAACGTCTCGCTCCTGTGCTAATTGCAGTGCCACTGTTTCTAGAGCCTGGTTCTGGGACTTAAGCAAACCAACCTCTCGCTCGAGCATCTCCTCTATGCCCTTCATTCTGTCACTCATCAACTCCACTGTCGATTTCAAGGCATTCACCTCCGACATGGCAGTCTCTCTCTCCTCTGCGAGCTGCAATGCCACAGTTTCGAGTGCTTCTTTCTCAGCAAGGGCTTGAGTGTACTGAGATGTCTGCCGCTTTAACTCCTCCACTTGGTTAACAGCCATGTCACGCTCCCGCGCTAGCCGTTCCATGGCAGCGACAGTCCCCTCGTCCAAATCCGGTGGCAGCACGAGGCTTGTTTGCTGAACTTTTCCCTTCGTCCCTATGTCCACGATAGCTATCACAGCCTTGACAGGCGACACTTTGAGTTTCTCTTGTTCCCCTCGAACTACACGACTGGCAACTAACACCGAGCATGCCAGGCCAACTATTTGCATGGCCTCTGGAATCAAAGGATACTTGTCTAAGGAATTGAGCACAGCAGCGGAGAGAAGAACAGCAAGAGTGGCTGAACCTCCATATAATGCGAGATTGCCTGGTCCCTGCTCTTCCAGCTTTCTCTTTGCGTCCTCTAAAGCATTTGACAAAGTGTTGCCACCGGAGTTTCCTTTTGTAGAACCTGCGGTTTTCTTCGCTTTTCCAGAGCTTGCATCTCCCAGCACCGAATCCACATCTGTATTAGCGTCGCTCTCTCTGGGTTGAAATGGCAATTTCAACTCCTTGTTTTTCCAATTCAGCTTCTCTCTCAAAGTCGAGAAATCCTCCTGAGCTGAGCATCTTGTTTGCAATGGTCTTCTTTGGATACGGCTGAGATGAACCTGAAATTTTTCAAGAAAGACTTCACATATGCTCTCATATTTCGTCAAATGGTTTGATAGCATGCCGAGTGCAGTAAGAGATGTGGAATTACCTGTTGGTGACGAGAATGGTTGCAAAACCGTAAAGACGGGAGCTGAAAGTTGCTCACAGAAATCGCCTCGGATGCCCAGCATTTCTGGATGAATGCCATTGTGAGCACCTCGGTGATCTCCTTCAAACGGAAATCATCAATCCGCAAGGATCTGCACACGAAAACAGGTCCATTGATACGAAGACTTGAGGTGAATAATGTGGTCATCTAAAAACCCTAGTTAAGTAAAAGCACACACGAATCTGCCTTTAGAGCTAACTAGCAAGAAATGAATCTCCAATTTACTCCTTCCAGAATATGTTCCTTGAAATTTATCCTCTTTCTCACGATATCCTTCATGAATGTCCTTCATGAAATCTACTACACAACAACACATATGCAGCACGTTCGTACAAAATTTGAGCAAGCCCTATTGCTCAAAGACAATTATCCAAACAAAAAGTAAAAGTCCAGGAAGCTGAATTTGGAAATAAAATGACACAGAACCAAAGGGATAAAAGAAGTGCACAACCGCAAACCTATAAACCCAGTAGGTCAAGCACAAGCATAAAGATTAACTTCCAAAAAGAAAAAAACCCCCTTAATTCAACTTCAATACCCAGAACCTCAGATGTTCGCAGCAAGCACAGAAAGACCCAGAAGTGTTGGTCGCAAAAGAAAAAGGAAGCTCACAAGTTGTTGCACCACCACACAGGTTGCGCAAAGATGAGGACACACTAACACACATTCAAAAGTGACGGCGAAGTACAAACAGCAGCACGTTGAAAAGATAACGGCGTAACCAACCCGAAGATACATAAATGAGAGTAACAGAGAGACAATCACCAGCAGCTCACAATCGAAGAATTCAGCCCCATCTCCACGCAAGAGGGTTGCGCCTGGGTGCAAAATGAGGCGACGAGAGAGACTGCCACCAGCTGAATCTCACACACTGTGCCAAATGGAGATACTTGCAATGGACTTTCGCTCTGAGTTGAAAACCCTTCCAAAAGTCCACTGTAAAGTGCAAAGCACATGAAAGTGGCCAATCACAGTTATCGCCAGGCATGTGCTACTATTTCCCAGATACCGAAAAGATAGCACTGATTAGCCATTTGTTGTGCTGGAAATAGATCATCTGCTTCAGCTGCTTAGTGACGAACCTTTGCTCCACAAAATGGTTTTGATTCATATGGGTCCTCCTCAAAGTTGTGAAGGTTGATAAGTTGTCTCTGCGGATGTGCAACCGGAGCGTTCAAACTCAGACACCACAACCCACATGCCTCACAGGATTGCAGCAAATCCTTACCTTGCGACTATTCTGTGGCATTTGCAGGCAGAGTAGGTATCGACTAAATGCAGTAATTTGCGCTGCTATGACCACGCCTGAATGAGGTTGTGTGTGAAGGCAAACGTTGGGTGGGATATTGACACAATAGAGGGTACGAGCTTGATTGGTTTGGTTCAATCTGGAGTGACATTGTGGAAGATGTGCAGTTTTCTTTTTTGGTTGGAAAATGTTGAGATTCTGGGGGGAAATGGATAAATGTGTTGATTATGTCAAAAAACAAAAGAAAAAAAAAATACATCATTTTTAACAGAAGAGAGGATCCAATGGTGAGAGAAGTCACATGAGGCAATCAAGCACAACACACACATTTATTTATTTATTTATTTATTTTTATTTATTTATCTTTTTGTAGAAAGAGATGGAGGTACTGGAAGCATTTTGTAGTAGTGGATGGCCGATTAAACAAAGTCTGAGAGAGATTTTTTTTTTTTTTTTTTTTTTTTTTGTTTTCAAATGCCATTATGCAAGATTTCTGCTAAGAACATAAACTTGCAATGTTGAGGTAGATAGTGATAAAGTCTATGTTGAAATAGGTTTGTTTTCAAGTCATGTTGTTATCACATATTTTGTAGAAAGGAATATTTTTGAAGAACTTGTGTAGAATTTACTTCAACCAAAGTTTCAACTTGAATACAACTTTTTTAGAATACAAATATAGATAGAAAAAATATATATATATCTATCTAAATAGATTTTGTGAAAGAATAGATTACATTACACATAATTGATTTACAATATAGAAGATCAAGATAACATGGTTTTATTTGACCACCTATTAATGGAATTTTCTATCCAACTCTAACATCATCTACCAATAAACTTTTTATGTAAGATGAGCTCTTTCTAATTTAAAGATTTTATAATCAAATAATAAATACATAAAATTTAAGTAATATTAATTTAAGATGTATTATCTTAGAATGAAATTTAAATGATTTACATGATTTAATAAACAATATTCTAAATATTAAACCTTATAGAAGTTTAGTATTAAAATAGAAATAAAAATAAAATTAGATAACATTCAAATTTTTTTTAAGTTTATTCACAAAATATTAGGTCTAAACTTGCTTTGAGTAAGAATTGAAAAAAATTACTACAACATAGGTAAAAAAAATTTAAAAATAAAAACAACAGTAACAACAACAATTAGAAGATCAAATATTGTGATTTAGAATTAAGTAAAAATTCTCTGAAAATAAAATTTTAAAATTATTTAATGTATTAATTAATAAATTTATATATTTTTAGAATTCAAGATAATTAATAAGCTCTTAAATAATCAAGATATTACTTATATAATAAAAAAATTAAATATAAGATAAGAGACAAAAAAATCTTTTTCATTGATCAATATCAAAAATAAATAAATAAATAACTAAATAAAAGTCCTACAAAACTTAGAGAACGTTCTTCAATTTATTATCTATATAGCAGATTTATTTTATATATATATATATATATATATATATATATATTTACAAGCTAATAATATGGCACACATGTAGGAAACTTGCCTTGGAAGTTAAGAAATGTGTTTCACAGATTAGATACATGTTGGAGGTCCTATAGAACGTTACTACGTAGCTTCTAGTTAGATAGTATATATAAAAGCAAGAATAAAGCCTTCTTTACTCTTATCAATATTTTTTTAGTTCTTCATTTTATTTTTAGATATTTTAGTATTCTTATCCTTAGCAATAGCTATTTTAATTTCAATACTATATTAATTTTGAATAAATATCTATTCTTTTTGAGTTACACAAGAATATATTGAGTTTTTGGTTCCTTGAAATTTACATCCTTGACAATTTAACAAAAGTATTAATTCATTGTTCTTATCTTATTTTTAGAAGTGAGTAGACTATCCTACTTCTATTGTTGTGTTTTAAAGGTTGTAGACTATTCATCTTCAATCTAACATTTTAGTTTTCTAATAGTGATTTTTTCCTTAACGAGAGTAGACTACCTTTCTTTGTAGAAATTTTTCATTTGATCTTAGAGGTTACAAATTATCTACTTCTAATTTGACTTATATATTTTTTTGGATTTTCTATAAAAGAAAAAATTATGGATGCTATTCTTAGTAGAAGTGAAAATAGATTTACAACCATTGAAAATCTTCATGAGCTTGTTAATAGTCTTAAGGTGGAAATATCAAGTATCTCTAATATCAACTATAGAAGTAGTATTCCAATTCCTATAAAAGAGGTCAAGATTGAAATTCAAAGCTTATGCCAAGAAATTCTGCAATTGAAAGAAGTAAGTAGATCAAGTTTATAACTAAATCCAAAAAGTCTTGTTTCTACAAGTATAAGGGAGGTAAGGATAAGTATGTTGGAAAAGTTTCATGGAACAAGATCAAAGTTTTGAGGATTTTTACAACAAGTAAAGTTCTATTTAAGGTTGCATCTATTTCAATATCTCAATGGATTTATTGAAGTTAGATCTATAGGTGCACTTCTCTCTAAGAGTGATTTTTCTTGGTTTGTACTTTTGATGAAAAAAGATTTATGACTAATTTATGATTTAAATTCATTATTAAAAGTCTTTGTGGCCATATTTAGAAAAAATAATCAAAAAGATAATAAATATTAAAGTTGTATTTTTACGTCAAAGATCATATTTAGCTACCATATTTATTACTGAATCCAAAATCTTACTTGCGACATTGATAAGAATGATAAAGCCCTTATTAATCAATTTTGATATGAATTAAAAGATAATGTCAAAGATTTAATATTGAAAATACGAAGAAAAAATTGATTAGATGAATTTATTGCTTAAGCTATTACATGCAATAATCAATTCTTTGAAAGATGTCAAGAACAAAGATTTGGTTAGAGAGATACAAATCAAGTTATGGCAATAGCTTCTAAGTTTACAGAAGCTTATTCATCAAGGTCAGAACCTATGCAAATTAGTATGATACATTTCAAACAGCTTATTGAGTACAAAAGATTTGACATTGTTAAGAAGAATTGTACCTATATTGTAGAGAACCTTAATACATTGCTTAATATTATCCAAAACAACAATGCAACTACAAAATGAGGATTATGGTTGGCAAAGAGGAAAATATATCAAAAAATCAATTTTTCAAACTACAATAGAAACCATGCAGTTGAAATCTTGTGCAATACCTAGTAAAGGTCCTATAATTTTTTTAAATTTCTTTCCTTGTTTTATAAAAGAAATTTGTTTAAGACTAAAAAATCACAAAGTTTTAGCCTTTTTAGATTTAAGAGCTTGAGCTTATTTTATAGATAAAGACTTTATCAAAAAAGCAATAAATATTCTTAGTTAAAAAAACCACACATGTGCATGTAGAAGTAATTGATGATTGTTCATTGTCTTTTGGAGTTGTTACCCATAAAACTATTCTTTAAAATATAACAAATAGTGGTTATAATAGCTTAATAATATTTAATGTAATTAAATCTTCTTTTAAATCAATTATTTTAGGATTATCATGGCTAAAAAAATATAAGCATCTAATAGATTGGATTTTTCATAACTTTAATTTTTTTTCATAGATTAATCAAGGATTTTATAGTCAAATAAAAATCTATTAGTCCAATTCATCCAAATCCTTATTTTTAGGTATAAAATCTTTATACATGTTATAAAAGAAGGATCAACTTTTGCTATATATGCTACATCTATTTTTGATAGAAAAAAGATTTTAAATAGAATTCTAAGCCAATACCAAAATTATCAAGATGTTTTCAAAAAAAATATATAGATATTTTCTAGAACATTATCTCTATGATTATTCCATTGAACTTCAAGAAAGAATTCAATAATCATTTGAATCAATCTAAAGCATATTATAAAACAAGTTGGTTGTATTAAATGAGTTCATTGACAAAAACTTGGCCAAGAACTTCATTTGTCATTCAAAATCATGAGTAGAAGCTCCTATTTTATTTGTAAAGAAAAATGATAGATTTCTATAGATGAGTGTAGACTACGTAAGACTCAATAAGATTACTATTAAGAAAAATAGCTTTTACCTATAATTTCAAGATTTTTTAATCAACTCAATTAAGTATAGATCTACACAAAAATAGATCTATAAAGAGCATACAACTTGATCCATATAAAACAAGAAGATGAATAGAATATTACTTTTTGAACTAAATATGAATATTTTGAATTTAATGTCATACCTTTTAGACTCATAAATGTACCAATTATTTTTTAACATCTTATAAATGATATTTTTTGTGAATTCTTTGATGATTTTATTATCTATTATATAGATAAAATTTTAATCTACTTTAAGAATATAGGACATAAATTTCATGTTTTTCATTTGTTTCAAAAACTAAGAAATATAAGATTATATATTAAGATAGAAAAGTGTATATTTTATACTATTAAAGTTTACTTCTTGTAATAAATCATTTCAAATGATGGCCTTATGATGGATCTTTTGAAGGTCTAAACTATCATAGATTGGAAGGTTCTAAAAATAATAATAAAATATGTAATATTTTTTGAAATTTTTTAATTATTATTAAATATTCATTAAATTTTTTTTCTTAAGTTTTGGCTCTTCTTAGAAGTTTTTAATGTAAAGACAAACTTAAATGGAAGAAAGAAATTGAAGCATCTTTTGAAGTCTTAAAGACATTATTTATTTTAGCAATAATCTTATATTATGTTGACTTTTTAAAGATATTTTTTATAAAAATAGATGCATTAGACTTTGCTATAGATGTGGTTTTTTCACAAAAGGGAATAGATGATAAGCTCTATCTAGTAGCTTTTCATTCTAAAAAAAAATTAGTAGCCAAAATTAATTATGAGATCTATGACAAAAAGCTTCTTACAATTATAGACTCATTTCAAAAATGGCATCATTATCTAAAAGGCGCTTCCAATCTAGTCATTGTCTATACAAATCATAAGAATCTTGAGAATTTTATATTGGTACATGTTTTGAATTCTTGCTAGACTTGTTAAAGTACATCTTTATCTAAATTTGATTTCAAGATCACTTATCGATTCTAAAAATAATAAGATTTGTTAGATACCGTTTTCAAATATTTTTATCTTTTATTAAAAGAAAGAGATGCATTTTTTGATTAACAAAGAATAATTTTCTTAAAACTAGATCATTTTCATCTTTGAGCAATGAAATCAATATTAACCATTAATTCAATATTTTTTAAGCAAGTTCAATAAAAAATGTATCATGGATATATACATTTTTTTTAATAATAATCTATATGATTAAGTTAAATAAGTAGAAATAGATTAATTTCATAATGTCTTCTAAAAAATCTTTATAGATATAGTTTTGACTTCATACATATTTATAATTAATTAATAAGTTAAAAACTTGGTTTATAAATTAACCATGTGCTATACATGTTCATAGCTTATGGAAAAAGTTAACTATATGGTGCACATATAGAAAACTTGCCTTACAAATTAGAATATGTGTCTTGCAAAGTCATTACATGTTGGACATCTTATATAACATTGTCACATAGCTCCTAGTTAGATAATATATATGGAAGCATGAATGAAGCCTTTTTTATTCTTAACAATGCCATTTTAATTCTTAGTCTTATTTCAAGACATTTTAATCTTCTTGTCTTTTACAATAGCTATTATAGTTTAACATATTACCATCTTTGAATGATTTTTTAATCTTTTCAAATGATATAAGAGTGTAGAGAATTTTCTTTTCTTAAAATTCATATCTTTGAGACTTTAATAAGAATTCTAATTCATTATTTTTATCTTTTTTTAGAAGTAAATAGATTATCTCAATTTTATTATTATATTTTAAAGATTGTAAACTATCCACCTTTAAATGAATAGTTTAGTTTTGTAATTTTGATTTTTTCTTAAAAGAAATAGATCATCTTTCTTTGTAAAAAATTTATTTGATATTAGAAGTTGCAAATTATCCTCCTCTAATTTGACTTGTAGATTTACTAAGTTATTTGAAATAGAAGAAAAAATCATGGATGCTATACTTAACAAAAGTAAGAATAGATTTGTAACTATTATAGATCTTCATAAACTTGTGAATGCTCTTAAGATAGAAATTTCATACATGTCCAATTCCAATCATAGAAGTACTATTTTATACGTATGGAAGAAGTTCAGATTCTATGCCAAGAAGTTGTGCAGTTGAAGAAATCAAGTAGATCAAACTTACAACCAAATTCAGAAAATCTCAATTTTACAAGCATAAGGGAAGTAAGAATTAGTATATTCAAGAAGTTTAATGGAATAAGATCAAAACTCCAAAGATTTTGCAATAAGTTAAGCTCTATTTAAGATTTTATTCTTTTTAATATCTCGATGGATTTACTCAAATTAGATTCATATGCATACTTTTTTTGGAAGTGCTTTCTTTTGGTTTATATCTTTGATAAAAAATGATTTATAATTCTTTTATAATTTGAATTCATTCTAAAAAGTATTTACAACCTTACTTGAAGAAAAGTAATTGAAAAAGAATAGCAAAGACTAAGTTCTTATCTTTATAACAAAAATCACGGCTAGCCACCATATATGCTGTTAAATTTCAAAACCTCAATTGTAACATAAATTTGAATGTCAAAGCTTTTATCAAACAATTTCGATACATATTGAAGGATAACATCAAAGATTTATTATTAAAAATATTAAGAATAGATTTATTAGAATAATTTATTGCTTAAGCCATTACATATAACAATCAATTATTTGAAAGGCACCAAGAATAAATATTTGGTTGAAAAAAAAAAGAATTCAAATTATGATAGTAGTTCCTAAGCTTTCAAAAAACCTATTTATAAGGGCCAAAATTAATACAAATTGATACAATATATTTTAAATTTCTTATTCAGTAAGAAAAAACTTGACATTATCAAAAAGGTTTGTGCTTATATTATTGAGAAGCTAAGCACACTACTCAACATTGTCCAAAACAACAATGTAATTTTAAAATAAATAAAATGATTTCCAAAGAAGACAATATATTAAAAAATAAAATTTTCTAGTTATAATAGGAATTGTGTAGTTAGAAGCATATATGATATTTAGTAAAGGTCTTATTCTCTTGTGAAATTTTTTAGCTTTTTTCACAATAAATATATATTTAAGACTTAAAAACTATAAAGTCTTTGCCTTATTAAATTTAGGAGCCTCAATTTGTTTTATAGATAAAGACTTTGTTAACAAAGAAGAGATATCATTAGTTAAGAAAACTAAATCTATACATGAAAAAATCATAGATGATCATTTGTTGTCTTCTAGAGATATTACCTATGAAATTTTTTCTTAAAAGATAGCAATTTAAGATCATAATAGCATAATAATATTTAATATCATAATATCTTCTTTTAATCCAATTATTTTAGAATTATCATGTTTAAAAAAGTATAATTCTCAGATAGATTGGATTTCTAAGAATTTTAATTTTTCTTATAGTTTAATCTAAAATTTCATAAATTAAGTAAAAATATATAAGTCTAGTATATCAAAACCTTTATTGATAGATACAAGAGCTTTCATGCATGTTACAAAAGAAGGACCATCTTTTGCTATATATGCTATGTTGATTTTTTATGGTGGAAAGAAATCAAATAGTATTCTTAACTAATATTAAGATTTTTAGGACATTATTGAAAAGAAGAATGGAGATATTCTTTTAAAATATTAGTCTTATAATAATTCAATTGATTTTCAAGAAAAAACTCAACTACCATTTGAATTAATTTACAGCTTATTACAAAGTGAGTTGGCTGCAATCAAAGAATATATTGACAAAAATTTGGCTAAGAATTTTATAGGCCATTCAAAATCTCCAATATGAATTCTTATCTTATTTCTGAAGAAAAAAGATGGATCTTTGTAGATGTGCACAGACTATTAAAGACTTCATAAGATCACTATTAAAAATAGATATCTTCTACTTCTAATTTCAAGACTTTTTGATTAATTAAATTAAGCAAAGATCTACACAAAATAGATCTATAAAGAATATATAATTTAGTCAATATTAAAGAAGAAAATTAATGAAAGTCTTCTTCGCAAACTAGGTATGGATATTGTGAATGTAATATCATGTCTTTTGAATTCATAAATGTACCAACTACTTTTTAACATCTCATAAATGACGATTTTTATGAATTTTTTGATAATTTTATTATTTTTTATTTAAATAATATTCTAATCTATCCTAAGAATTAATGTCATGAAAGATAAAAGATTCCAAGAACAATAAAAGATATGTAATGCCCTTTGGACTTTGCCAATTATTATTAGATTTCTATCAAGAACGTTTTTTTAACTTGTAGCTTCATTTATATGTTTGACTTATAAAGCCAAACTTGAGTGGAATAAAGAAGCCAAAGCATTGTTTGATGCTTTAAAGAAGAAATTTATTTTTGTACCAATCTTATATTGTATTGACTTTTTTAAGGAATTTTTTATAAAAATAGATGTATCAGACTTTGCTTTGAGTGCAATGTTGTCACAAATTAGAATAGTTGACAAATTCCATTTAGTAGTTTTTTATTCCAATAAATATTTAGCAATAGAGATCAATTATGAAATCTACAATAAAAAATATCTTACAATTATGGATTCTTTTTAGGAATAATATCATTATTTAGAAAGCCCTTCTAATCTAGTCACTATATATATAGATTACAAAATCCTTGAGTATTTCATGTTAGCATGGATGTTGAATTGTTGCCAAGCTTGTTGGAACTTGTCATTATCAAGCTTTGATTTTAAGATCATATATCAAACTGAAAAATAATAAAATTTATTATTTGCACTTTTTACATGTTCTTATTTTGTATTAAAAGAAAAAGATGTAACTTTTGATCAATAAAGAATATTCATCTTAAATCCTAAGAAAATTCTTCTTCAAGAAATATAATCAACATTAATTATCGATTCAACCTTTGTCAAATTAATTCAATCAAATATGTCTTTTGATTTTTTTATTCATGATATGAAGAATACTTCTTTTAAATCTCATGATACTTTTAAGTTTGATTTTAAGAACAACCTACTCTATTTTGAAGGTTTCTTATATGTTCAAGAAAAAAAAACACGTTTATAAGTTTTTCAAGTATATCATGACTTTCCAGTAGTAGGATATTTTGGATATAATAAGACTTTAAAACTTACATCTAAAGATTTTTGGTAGTTACAAATGTAGAAGGCTAAAAAAGCTTTCTATAATCATTTAAAATTTATTCAAGATCAAAAACTCCTTGTCATCAATCTTATAGACTTTTTTAACCATTGCATATATCAAAACAATTATGGTCTTTTATTTCTTTAGATTTTATTATGGATCATTCAAATTCAAGTTCATATGACTATATATTCACGATAGAACAAAGCTTCGTTTAAATAATATATTTTTTTACTATGTAAAAAATCTATTTCAAGTGAAAAATAGCTAAGTTTTTTCTTGAAAATATTTATTGCTATCATAGATTATGGAAAGATATTATATCATATAGAGGGATACAATTTATATCAAGATTTTGAAGAATCTTTTTTAAGATATTGAAATTAGATATAAAAGTATCATCAATCTTTCATCATCAAACTAATGGGCAAACAAAATAGATGAATCAAATTTTGAAGCAATATTTGAAGTATATCATCAATTATTATCAAAATGATTTGACAAATCTTTTGTGATTGATATAATTTGCATATAATAAATTAATATATTTTTCTATTCAATATTTTTAAAAAAAAATTTAATTATCATCCATGACTTGATACTTTTGACTTTTCAAAAATTGATAATCTTGTGGCAAAAGATTTGGCAAATTTTTTGTCAAAGCTACATGTAACAATGAAAGTGGAATTAAAGAAAGCTCAAGAACAACAAAAGACCAATGCATATGCATATCACAAAGAACAACCACAATTCAACATAAGTGATAAGATATGGTTATTTTGTTGTAATATGAAGACTACTCATCCTTGTGACAAGTTGGACTATTATAGAATTATATCATTTTCTATTTATAAATAAATCAATCTTATTTCTTATTGATTATATCTACAAGAGTCTCTAAAGATCTATTCTATATTCCATGTATCTCTTCTTGTATCATATAAGATAATAAATATCTCAAAAAAATGACAAATGTCGCCTTATTCTATAGAAGTGAATAATAATCAAGAATTCAAGATAGAAGAAGTCTTAGATTCAAGGTGGTACCAAAATAGATCAAAATATCTTATTCATTAGTATAGATATGATATTAGTGAACACATATGAGAGCCAGCAAAGAATCTTGTAAATGTAGCAAAGAAGGTTGAGGCTTTTCATCGACAAAATCTATTAATACTAAGATGAAAAAAATAAGATCCATGAAAAAAGATAACCGCTCCTTGTAAAACTTAATTCTAGAAGGAAAGTTAATGTCATGGATATATATATTTATTCCAATAATTATTACATAATTAAGTAGAAGTAGGTGAAAATAGATTATTTTCATAATTATTACTAAAGAACTTCTAAAAGCTTCATAGATATGATTTTATCTTTATACATATTTGTAGTTAATTGGTAGGTTAAAAATTTGATTAGTAAATTAATCATATATCATACATGTTGATAGCTTAAGAAATAAGTTAATTATATAAAATATATATAGAAAAATTTCCTTGCAAGTTAAGATATGTATCTTGCAAAGTCAACACGAATTGGAGGTCTTATAGAACATTGTTATATAGCTCCTAATTAGATAGTATATATGAAGGTAAAATTGAAGCCTTCTTTATTCTTATCAATGCCTTTTTAATCGTTAATCTTATTTTAAGACTTTTTAGTCTTTTATCTTTGACAATAGTTATTTTAGTTTAATATATTATCATCTTTGAATGACTTTTTAATCTTTTTAAGTGAAATAAGAATATAGAGAGTTTTCTTTCTTTGAGATTTATGTTCTTAAGAATATGTCTTCTAATCCTCTTTTTTATGATATAAAGAATAATTCTTCTAAGCTTATAATACTTTTAAGTTCAAGTTTTAAAATATTCTATTTTATTTTGAGAAATAATTATATATTTTCAAAATCAAAACATGATTGCATATTTTTCAAGCTTATTATGACTTTTCAACAATTGGATATTTTGGATACAATAAAACTTTAGAGCTAATTTCTACAAATTTTTGGTGCTTTCAAACATGGAAGGTAGTTAAAAGCTTTGTATAATCATGTGAGAGTTGTTTAAGATCAGAAACTCTTTATCAACAATCTTATGGACTTTCTTAGCCATCATATATTCCAAAACAATTATAATTTCCTATTTCTATAGATTTTATCATAGATCTTTCAATCTTAGACTCTTATTATTCTACATTTGAGATAGAAGTTTGTTTCATCAAGATGATATATTTTGTATTGTAAACAAAATCTATTATATATAAAGAAACAACTAAGCTTTTCTTTGACAACATCTATTACTAGCACAGATTATTAAGTGATATTATATTAAATAAAGAGTTACAATTTGTATCAAGATTTTGAAGAATTCTTTTCAAGATTTTAAAAATAGATATAAAACTATCTTCAACTTTCTATCTTTAAATTGATAGATAAATAGAATGAGTAAATCAAGTTCTAGATTAATATTTGAGATGTATCATCAATTAATAATAAGATGATAGGATAATTCTTTTATCATTGACAAAGTTTGCTTATAATAATATAGTACATTCTTCTACTTAAAAAATTACAACTCTTTATCTAATATACTTTTTTTTCTAATTACATTTATTATATATGACTTGATACAAAAGATTTGACAAATTGATAATCTTGTGGCAAAAGATTTGACAAATTTTTTATCAGAGCCACATACAACTATGAAGGCGCAACTTAAAGAAGTTAAAAAATGACAAAAGATCTATGTAGATGTTTATTGTAAGGAACAATCTCATTTTCATGTTTGTGTCAAGGTTTGGTTACTTTGTCATAATATCAAGACTATTTTCCTCTATAACAAGTTGAATCACCATAAATTTGGACCATTTTGTATATGTGAATAGATTAATGTAGTTATTTACTGATTGTATTTATCGAAGTCTATGAAGATCCATTTTGTTTTCATGTGTCTCCTATTGAGCCATACAAGACAATAGATATATTAGAAAAATAACAAATGTCACTTCCTCTTATAGAATTGGATAATAACCAAGAGTAAAAAATTGAAGAAGTCTTAGATTGAAGGTGACCTTGAAATATGTTAGAATATCTTATTCATTAATTTAGATATGATATTAGTAAATGCACATAAAAGCTATCAAAGAAACTTCCAAATGCAATGAAGAAGGTTGATGCTTTTCATCAACAACATCTATCAAAGTCAAGGTAAAGGATAACAAATTTTTCTTACAAAAGAACTGTAATTCAAAAAAGATTACATTTGACATTTTATCCTTATTTGTAATTCTTGTATATTTGCGGCCTTAAAGAGATGGAGAACCAACAACCAATAGATTCAACTCAAGAGCCATTGTTTGCTGACTGATTACACAAGACATTGCAATTATAATAGCCTTTAAGATGACATAATCGAGATGAAGGCATTTAAGAACAACATGTTCTTTCTTGAATAGATGGCAAGATACAATGCATTTGATATCATGACTTTGGAAGAGAATTCTAATGTTTGGTGATTTTATTGAAGGTAGGAACAACTTTTGATGGTATTACAAATATTTTGTTTGAAAGAAGTTACAAAGGCCTCAATAATGATCAAATATCATGGTGATCTTTCAACCCTAGAATAGAACTTTATTAATTGCTGAGAAGACCTATCAACTATCTTTAAAGAAAACAAAGATCAAAATATGTGGCAAATATAATTTGTTGCATCTTGGATTTCTTTAATATATATGATCACTATTCCTTGTGGTACTCGTCTCTAGAAGAGAGAATAATGGCACATACATACATATTTACTTGAATAGTTACCTAGATAATATGAAAAGATAGAAGTAAATAAATATATGTTAATTTGATAATATCTTGTAGAAGAGCTCCTTAAAAGCTTCCTAGACGTGTTTTTGCCTTTATATGTATCTATAGGTGATGGAAAGATTAGATACTTGGCCAACAAGTTAGCCATGTGTCGCACATGATAGCTTCTGGTACAATCAACAATATAGTGCATATATAGAAAACTTGTCTGGCAAGTTAAGACATATATCGTACAAATTTGACATATGTTGGAGATCCTATAGAATATTGTCATATAGATTTTAGTTAGATAGTACATATAGAGACAAGAGTGAAACCTTCTTCACTCTTGTCACCACCTTTCTAATCCCTAGTTTTATTTCAAGACTTTCTGGTCTTCTTGTCTTTAGCAATAGTCATTTTTCAATACTATATTAGTTTTGAGTGAATATCTATTATTTTTGAGTTATACAAGAGAATACTAAGTTTTTGGTTCTTTAAAATTCATGTCCTTGTGTCACGGACACAAAATATAGACTTGAAATCTAACAAGAAGTTCAAGAAGAAGTGGCAGAACTAGATTAAACAGATGAGTACAAGAACAAAACCAGAAAGGTGAGCTAAAACTCCAAGAGATGTGTTGTCGAGACTGAAGAACCCTTCAGCCTCGACTCCTATATATACTACTGAATAGGAAGCTTCTCGAGCTACTTCCGCTAACTAAGACGCTTCTCCAACAACTTCTACTAATTAGGAAACTTCTCGAGCAACTTCCTAGAATCTATCAGAATATTCTAGAACCTTCTAAGAGAATCTTTAGGGAATATTCTAAGAATCTTCTAGAACCTTCTAAAGGAATCTTTAGAGAATCTTTAGAGAATATTCTAGAAGAATATTCGAAGAATCTTCTAATGTATATTTTTTTACTTCTAACTTCGAGGTCTCCGAGAAGCAATGTTGTTATCAGTCAATACCAACGCAAGAAAATGAAAATCTGTCGCATCACATCCGCTATGAATTCCAGTTGTTGTTCGCGAGGCAAATGATTCATCGGCCCTTGGAGCCAACGGTAGTGACCAACACCTTCAACCTCTGACCAAGCGTGGACTTCTGTGTCTTCATTGTGAAACTGTCCTCCAAACACACCTTCTGGCTGACCGTCGTAGGCAGGCTCGACCTCAAATACAATTACTAGCGATCTGTTACTCGGTATCCTCCGACGTCGTCGTGGTGTAGGCGGTTCTTCATCTCGCGGTCGTCTTTGTGAGCTAGTCGCTTGAGATGACATAACAAGTGTAGTATCTTGACTATCCATGTCCAAAGGCTAAAATGATGAGAGCAAACTATAGTTGCTAACAAAGTTCTACACTATCGAACTATGGGTTTTGGAGGTGCCCTCCCCCCTTTTTATGCTACTTGATGAGCAAGCTTCTGCAAGAAGCTATCGTTGAATCGGCTTAGGTTTATGAGGATATCATTGATGAAATTCTTGTACCTTTTTTGGTGCATTGGCAAGATTTTCGGCACGCTCCCACGTTCGTTCATTGATGTCGTATCCACTCCAATGCACTAAATACTCCAATTTTCTCCTATTACGCCGTGAATCTAGTACCTTTTCCACCTCGTATTCCTCATGGTTTTCAATTTCGATACTTAGTGGTGGACTTTGTACTCTTTGGGGAAAAGCTGACTCTCGATAAGGTTCCAACAAAGACACGTGAAAGACTGGATGTACCTTCATAGTAGCTGGTAACTCCAGACGATATGCCACCGGATTGATCTGCTTCCCGATAACAAATGGCCCTAATCTCCGATAGTCCAATTTGTCACATGGCCGCTTGGTCTTGATATTCCGTCGAAGAAGCCATACTTTACTTCCAACTTTAAAAGTAGGCGCCTCATTTCGATATTTATCTGCAGATGCCTTGTAACTCTCTTGGGCAGATTGCAATTGAAGCTTCAACGTCGCTTGAAGCTCCGATAGTTGCTTCACAAATCCTTCAGCTCCTGGGTTGTTATTTGCTGAAGAACTCAATAAATCGAGCTTGGGGTGGTATCCGTAGTTGGAGAAGAATGGTGTTTGTTGAGTTGACGCATGAAGAGTGTTGTTGTATGCAAACTCAGCAAGCGGTAGATATGCAGTCCAATCATCTTGTTGATAGTTGATGCTGCATCGTAAATATTGCTCCAAAACTTGATTCACCCGCTCCGTTTGACCGTCAGTTTGAGGATGAAAAGTCGAAGAGAGCTTAATATCCACCTTCAATATCTCAAAGAGGGACCTCCAAAACTTGGATACAAACTGAGTACCTCGATCCGACACGATATCAACTGGTAGGCCATGATAACGATATATGTTATCAAGAAAGAGTCTTGCGGTGTCTTCACTTGACGATGTTTTCTTGCAAGGCACGAAATGCGCCATCTTTGTAAATCGATCCACCACAACAAAGATGCTGTCAAATGAATTCGATGGCGGTAGGTCCGTAATGAAGTCCATAGAAACTAAAGACCATGGTCGGTGCGGAATAGGCAATGGCTGGAGAAGTCTATACGGACGATGTCGAGGGATCTTGGATCTTGAACAAACATCACAAGAAAGGACAAATTCCTTCACATCCTTCCACATTTGGGGCCACCAAAAATCTCGTGAAATGAGCTCCAAAGTCTTGTTGAATCCAAAATGTCCCGCAGCTGGAAAGTCGTGGCGAGATTGAAGTACTCGGAGTCGAGTTGGTCCTTTCGGGATATACAACCGCTCCTCAAAATACAGAAGATCTCCCTCCACCTTAAACTTGTCATTATCGACACGTTGTTTGATGTCAAGAGCTATAGAATCCTCAATGGTCGCAGTACGTACCTCGCTGAGGAAGCCGTCATCGATAGTTGCAACAGTAGCAAAAATCCTGAATTTTTCTGGTTTCAACAATGTTGTACATTGTTGATCAAACGCTGCTTCTCCAGTCTTTGGCGCAAGATACGATCTCCTCGATAATGCGTCAGATAATCCTTGCTGTTTTCTAGGGCGGTAGGTGATAATAAAGTCAAATCGTGATAGAGACATATTCCATCGAGCTTGACGACGATTCAAAATTCGAGCTATCATGAAGTACTCCAAATTCTTGTGGTCCGTATAAACAGTCACTGGATGTGCAGCTCCTTCGAGGAAGTGACGCCACTCTTGGAAGGCATCCACTATAGCAAGCAGCTCTTTGTCGTGGATCTCGTAGTTGATCTCAGCAGCAGAGAACTTCCGTGAATAGAACGCAACTGGGTGAAGCTTCTTGTCTATGCCCATCTGTGAAAGCACAGCTCCCAAAGCAAAATCTGAAGCATCGGTCTCTAAATAGAAAGCCTTTGCAAAGTCAGGGTGTACCAAGATTGGAGCCGTAGTGAATGCCGTCTTGAGATCTTGAAATGCTTTTGCTGCTTGTGATCCCCATTCGAGCTTGTCTTTGCTTGTTAGACGCGTGAGTGGTGCAGCAACTTGAGAATAATTCTTGATGAAGATCCGATAGAAGTTAGCAAATCCAAGAAAACACTGAACATCTCTAACCATCTTCGGAACTTCCCAAGATATAATTGCTTCTACCTTTTTTGGATCCATCTTCAAGCCCTCTGTAGTCGCAATGAAGCCCAAAAATTCCATCTCATTCTGGTGAAATTGACACTTCTCCAACTTGGCGTAGAGTCCTTGTTCGCGTAGTTTTTCAAGAACCAAACAAACGTGCTTCTCATGTTCTTCTTCATTCTTGGAAAATATCAAAATATCATTCAGATAGATGACAACAAAGTCATCGAGGTACTCCCGAAAGATGTCGTTCATCATATGCTGAAAGACCGATGGAGCATTGGTAAGACCAAAAGGCATGACATTGTACTCAAAATGGCCATACCTTGTACGAAAGGCTGTCTTCCATTCATCTCCTTCTTTGATTCGCACAAGGTTGTAGGCTCCTCTTAAATCAATCTTTGTAAAAATCCTTGCACGTCCAAGTTGATCTAAGAGGCCGGAGATCAAAGGTAAGGGATAGCGATTTTTCTTGGTCACCTTGTTGAGTCCTCGGTAGTCCACGCACATCCGCAGTGAGCCATCCTTTTTCTTCACGAATAGGATTGGTGCTCCAGTTGGCGACTTTGAATGTCAAATAAAATTCTTGGCTAGATTCTCATCGATGTACTTCCGCAATTCTGCCAACTCCGTCTGCGATAGGTTGTATATTGGACCAAAAGGTGGTTGCGCTCCTTCCTCTAAGTCTATGGCGCAATCATATGGTCGATGTTTCGGCAATATATCGGCGTTCTTCTTCTGAAACACGTCTTCAAAATCCCTATATTGCTCTAGTATATTCGATGTTGAGATATTCTCGCCGCTAGTTGGAGCTGCATAAATGACAAATGGTGCGCCTTCCTTAGACGATCTTAGGAACGCTTTCGCTCCAATAAACATGGATTTCTTCATGTAGGTTCTACCAACAGGTTTATTATTATTTTTTTCAGGAAATGTTATCCTTCGTAGCCTCCAATCAATGGACGGATTATGATCTTCTAACCAAGGAAGACCAAGGATAACAGGGCTTGATGGGGTTCTAATAATATTAAAAATAACGTGACTACTATGGTCCTTAAACACCACTTCTATAGGTTCTGATTCGTGGGTAACGTTGCCTGACAATAAGGGTCGTCCATCTATCACCTCTACGTGAACAGGTTTGGACTTCTGTACTAAACGGATCTTGTGGCGTTTAGCAAACTCTTCATCTAAAAAACAAGTAGATGCCCCCGAATCCAATAAAGCTAAAGTTTTTTGTTTTTGAGGGCCTAAAAACAAAGGAATTGTAAAACAACGGGCAGGTTGGATAGAGAAGGAGGAACCTGATTGTTGTCGTGATATTAGATTGTCCAGCCGCACGGTTCCTACTGTGGCTGGGCGTCGTCGTTTTCCGGAATCATCGCACTTCTAGTCTTGACAGGGTGCCAATTTTGCTTCTTTGGGCAATTTCCAACCTTGTGACCTTCTTCTCCACAGTACAAACATAACCCTTCCTCCATACGCCGTTTCTTCTCTGTTGGAGTAAGAGATTGGACACGCGCCGTGTCGATTTGCATGTCTGTTGCCTCCGAATGTGAGTTTAAGCTATTTACAGACATAGTCACGTCGTAACGAGTCATTTGGTGTCTTGGACGTTGGTCTTGGCGACGCTGGAATAGGCGGTTGTCACACTTTACAGCTTGGCTAATAGCTTCGTTGAGCGTTTGAGGATCAGGAAGAGATAACAGCAAGTCCTTCACACCATCTTTCAAGCCCCAATAAAACTGACTCACCAACGCCTCTTCACCCCAATTAATGTCACTTGCCAATTGTCTTAAATCCGAGGCATAGACTGATGCAGAGCTTGTTCCTTGTCGTAGCGATCGGATCTTTGTTATAGCCCATCGAACTTTATCATGCTCGCCAAATGCTTCTGCAAATGCCTCCAAGAACGTTTCAAAGTTGCTCAGGATTGGCGATCGCTTCTCGAACAAGGGAGTAAACCAAGACAAAGCTTGTGCTGTAAGCAAGGTTCCAACAAGCCCAACACGCGCTTCTTCCGTCGGATAACGTTCGGGCTGTAAAATTGTTATCAACCTGATTTGGTTGACAAAACCTCGAAACTTGGAACGAGTTCCATCAAACTTATCCGGAAGACTAACTCGAGGCTCCTTTCGTTGTAGGACTACTCGATCTTGTTGAAATTGAGGTAGAACTGCTTCTTCTGGCGCAGAAGTTTGAGACTGATATGCTTTAGATGGCGCTATCCCAGATGCTCCATTGTTATGGAGTCCTACCATGATTCCTTCGATCTCTGTTGTCCTATGTGACAACGAGGCAAGAGCATTTATGATGGCGTCTAGTTTGGATTCCAAACTTTCAGCCATTTTAACGTCTTAACCTTCGGCTAACCTTCAGAAAGAAGAAAAAAGAGTTTTGACAAGAGGACAATATTGGTTCAGAGGAGAGTACTCCGCAACCTCTAAAACGCCTTAAGACTCCAAGATGAGGGGTAATCCACTCTCTCCAAGAAGAATAAGGCTCCAATATTGAGAAAGAAGAGATATCAGTTTAGAGGAGGGTAATCCGCAACCTCTAAAACACTAGCACACCTTCAAGAAGAGGGGTAATCCACTCTCTAACAAGAAGGAACTAGCTCTGATACCAGTGAAAATGCAGTCTCGACAAACTGTCACGGACACAAAATACAGACTTGAAATCTAACAAGAAGTTCAAGAAGAAGTGGCAGAACTAGATTAAACAGATGAGTACAAGAACAACACCAGAAAGGTGAGCTAAAACTCCAAGAGATGTGTTGTCGAGACTGAAGAACCCTTCAGCCTCGACTCCTATATATACTACTGAATAGGAAGCTTCTCGAGCTACTTCCGCTAACTAGGACGCTTCTCCAACAACTTCTACTAATTAGGAAACTTCTCGAGCAACTTCCTAGAATCTATCAGAATATGCTAGAACCTTCTAAAAATATTCTAGAACCTTCTAAGAGAATCTTTAGGGAATATTCTAAGAATCTTCTAGAACCTTCTAAAGGAATCTTTAGAGAATCTTTAGAGAATATTCTAAAAGAATATTCGAAGAATCTTCTAATGTATGTCCATGACACCTTGACATCTTAGTACTTTTAATTGATATAGACAAAAAAATTGAATTTACATTTATAGTTTATGAATATAATTAATCTATTCTTTACAAAGGCTAAAGTAATATTTTTTTTGTTAACAGAAAGATAATAAAAATATTATTAGTCAATAATTTATTTAGATAGGAATTTTATTTAATAAACTATTTATTTTTCATAGTAGAAAATATAAATAATCTAACAATTTAAGAAGTAATCAAGGATAAATAAAAAATAAAAATAAATTTTTTTCTATCTATCTACCAAAAAATAAAGGTTATCAAATATTGAATTAATATATTAATGGCTCTATGATAATAACAATAATAATAATTTATTTTTAATTTCTAATAGAGAATAAATTATTACAAAAAAAATCAAGGAAAAAAGTACATTATTTATATTTAATAAGACTTTACACTATACAAAAACACCATTGTTGCAAATAATTTTTATTTTTGTTTTATTTTTCATATCTATTAAGGTTGGTTTTTTTTAAAGCTATTAAAAAATCAAAATAATATTTTAGAACTTTATATGAAATTGAATCCAATGATTATTCTAATCAAAATTTATTTAAAAAATTTGTTACAAATCTAATATAAATGAATGTTTGGAGCTAATATATTCAAATCAAGTAATGTTTATTCAATATTAAAATAAATAATTAGAATTTACATATAAAAAATTAAAAATTTTAAAATATTATTTTAATATAGATTTATGGTTATAAAATCAATAACAATAAAGGAATAAAAAAATAAAATCAATCACAATAAAGGAATAAAAGAATAAAATCAATCACAATAAAGGAATGGCTTGATTATGTAAGTGTCTTATTTCAAGCCACTAATAGAAACTTTGATCCAAAATGAGACAAAAATTATAAGAATTTCAATAAAAATTGTTTCAAATCCGTGCCTTCAATCTCCCTAAAAACATTTGAAGTATAAAATAAGTATATATGATAGAATTCTAATTTTGTCATAATTGGTGCAATTACAATATTACAAGAAATTACAAAAAATAAAGACACAATTTACATTTTTTTTTATTTATCATTTATTTTGTTACAATTTTATAAGTTTATACTTAGGTTATTGCAATGGTAATTTAGCTTCAAAATCCTAAGCTTATATTTTCCTACTCAAGTTGGAAGAATAAAATTTTCTAAAATTAATGCCCTAATTGTGAAACTTCTGAAAAGAATCAAAATGAAATACACTATTTTATTATGTCCAAAGCCTTCCATCTAAACATTTGTCATATATACAATTAATCAATAAATATTATGATTAAACAAAGAAATCTTAGAAATCTAATTCCTAAAAAATATTATTGTTTAAAATATGCAATGCAATAGGAGGGCTACTGAAATTTAAAATTAAATAGACTAATTAATTAATTGAGAATAATTAACTATATAATTTTAATTTTTTGATATTATTATTGCAAAAAAAATTGTTTGATCTAAAAATGTAAGAATAGAAATGTCTTGAGTTGATGACATATATTTAAAAAATTAAAATAATCTAAAACTTCTACCCACCCTAAAATATAAGGAATTAGACTTACACCTTAATTTCATTGAAAGGATATTTGATTTGAGCTCAAAAAAAAAACAAAAACAAAAACAAAAAAAATTAAAAATTAAAAATTAAAATAGCATAGGAAACTAATTGCTAACATGTGGAGAGCTCAATTTAACATACAAACTTTACACAGTTCCACAACAAAATGCCAGAAAACGTTGAGTTGGAACAGCGATGGAGTTGCACAACAATTTCAGAAGCATCAAAACCCACAGTCAATTTCACATTGCAACACTCTCCTCAGATCTACTTCAAATTGCAATTCACCAAACATTGATGTTTATGATAACAAGCAGCCGACTCGGATGTGGGAGACTATATATACAAGTTTTTGTTGGGAAGCCCAACAGCCTCACTCTGCCCATCTTTGATCCTCACACAAAAATGTTAGTAATAGTAACATCACTCATTGGTCTTGTGGCATCCTAGCACCCAGTCCTTTAGCATAACGACGTGGTGACACCCAAAGAGAGCGACGACTGAGTGAAGAAGGGTCTACTACCTTCCTGATCATTCAAACCATCACTCATCCTCTTTCTAGTGATAGTCGATATACAGTCCAAGAAAAGCAATGCAGAGTAGTCTTTTTCTACATCGACTCCAACTTGTGGGCGGGTTTTTTCTGCAAGGCTAGGACTTCTTCTAACACATTGAAGTACAGATTTAGTTGCAATCCTTACCAAATATATCTTCTACATACGAAATGTACAACACAATCGTGAACCAGTTCTTCACTCCGTTTGAGCTATGTACTTCGTCCTACAAAACTTCCAGTCTTGGTCACCTGCATAGAAATCTAACGCTTCTCGCATTCAATGAGCAGCTGAAGGGTTTGCAGGTACATTGATATAAAGTCAAGCTGTTTGCTCGCGCTCCAATCACATGAAAAAGTTTCGTGAGTAGAATCGCTAGTCACAGGGCTTGTTCTGTAGAAAAGAAGATATGTCAGTGCTCATCGAAGTGTATCTAATTACAATGGAGCTGCCATGATAGGCAAATTGCGTGATAGTTTGTGAAAATATTAGTATAACACGATGAACGGCCAAAATTCTTACAATTAGAAAAAAGGTAATGTAGCAAGCTTTAAGAAAGATGTAATCCTAATAAAGGAACAGTGCTAACCCGTCAGCAATCTCGAATAGTTCTTTCTACTGATCATTTCTCTAGTCTGCTTCAGTGAACTCTGTCAACACAAAACCACCCCCCGTAAGTTCTTTGCTCGCTGACCACGTTTGTGCAACTGAAGCGAATAAAAGATATCCTATGAGGTATCGCATACTATAAAAAAAAACATGACAGACTTAACAAAGACAACATCAGGGCAAAAGCCAAACTAAGGACTGTGCTCATCTCATAATGAGGAGAAGGACAAGCTATTGAAAAAATCTAGTAACACGGCGAGATATTTGAAGAATAAATGAAGATGTACCAGCACCAGTAATCGCGGTACTTTTAAACCAAGTATTTTCCGTCATCAAGCTTCCCTCGAGATTGGAGTTGGTAAGGTTCGACTGCGTGTCAGTTATGAAGAGAGATCAGAAACGGGAAAAAAAAAAAAAAAAAAAAAAAAAAAAAAAGATCAGGCTAAGTTCAGCAATACTGCCTCTAACGCAAAGATTGATGTTTCCTGATCCTTAAAAAACCCACAAATCAACTGCTCTTTTTTTAGCATTTAGTATAAACGATCTCCACAACATCACTATGTAAAGTAGAAAAAAACTGTCTGGTAATTTCACCTTTATAAATTCCACAACTGATACCCCTCTAAAATACCACACTCAGATTGAATTATTAGGACTAATTCCAAACAATACATAGGCTAACGATTCTTATTAATTCACTGCCAGAGAAATCCCAAAACACAAACCAAATCCTAAAAGCCAGTAAAAGATCACACAGCAAGAGGTGTACCTTTGCAACACCGGCTAACGAGAAGTCAGCTACTCGAAAGTTCGCATCAACAAGATCGGTTCCTGGAAACACACGGAGGTCTAATAAGTCCAAAGGAACTTACACTTAACTCAAATGAATACTTCAACAAAATTAATCTGAGGTGGCTTGTCGTTTTACTGAAGCGAGGGTCGGTGAATCCAATTACCAGTCAAGTCCGATTCGAAGAAGCTAGTGCTTAACAGCTTCACCCCTTGAGAGTTTTCCTGCCGAAATGTGGACTGCACACAAGAATGAATATAAAGTTTAAAAAGTGACACGACTTGATTACGCCATGCAAAGCTAAATCACATTTTTGTGCATCAGCAAATGAGATTCAAGGCAATGCCAAGTACAACAGTGGCTTTACCGTCCGTGTCGATCCACATAAATTTCTTCCCGTCAAGTCCTGGCCGAATGTCACCTCTTGTCTGTATCGATCACCGCCCTAAACAAACAGACTCCATCAAAGACCTTAAAAACCTCCTTCATTTTGGAAACACGTACAGCTAGAATGTCAACCATCAAGTCTAACCAGTAAAAATTTCTTCAATTGTAGACATACCTGAAGGGCAAGTGCAGGATCTGAAGCTGAGTAGCACAATGAGGCTGCCGCAAGGGCGACGAGACTGGCCCGTCCGAATCTTTGCAACCCTGCAAATTCATAGTCTCGTTCGATGTACTCATCCTGAAAAATACTCACTAATTTGTAAATAGGTGATTTCATTCATATTTTCTACCTCACTGGAAGAAAAGCTACACAGCCTACTCGAAAAATGGGGAACAGTACTCTACATAATTACTGAAGCACATCCGAAATTTCAACACACACAAAATGGGTTCAATCTATCACTGGCAAGAGAGGCACATGGCCTGACAATCTAACTTGGTTTTAGAATTCTTTGGAAGTAACAATATATACATATATATATATATATATATATATATATATATATAAGAGTACAAAAGTTACTTCAAATTCGAAGAAGCCATTCCAGTGAAAATCTAGAGCACTCTTTCGACAAATCCGTCTTCCGGCTTCCATGCAAAGAACTATAAGAGTATTGGTTGCAAATCACCCTGTTTCAAATCTATAAAGCCGAGAGGATTCAGAAATTTTCGAATCCTCACACTCGAATGCCTCAAAAAACAAAAAACAAAAACATCTAAGAAATTCGTAGATTCTTGTGATGAAAAGAAACCACTGACCTCTCTTGATTTTTCATCGGCATCCTTGTTATACAAATGCTCGTTATCGATTCTCGAGGAGGAAGAGGAGGAGGCTAAAGATGTTGTGCACGGCGGTGAAACTCCCAACGACGGTTCTGCACTTGTCGAGACGCTTGAGGGCGCGTCAGGCGAATCCAACGAAACCCCACTGATCAGCGCCCTCAGAGCTGACAAACAAATTGTAGGCAGAGCAGCCATGGCGGCAATTCACGAAACACAGACAAACGGAACTTCTACAACCCAGTGTGGACCAACCCAGTGCTTCTTGTACTCCCTAAAGACTCTCCTCTCCACCTCCCTAATCCAGCAACTCCTCCAACCCGATTCAGTATGCCGCGATCAGGGCACAGGACAGCAAACTCTAAACAGCCTCCACACCAAACCACCTGCTGAGCACGCATCAAAGCCACGGCTCAAAAACCAACACACGCTGCGAGGAAATAGACACCTTGTAATTCTCACGCGACCACATGCAGCTGAACCCAACAAACCCACACAAGGGCAAAAAAACCATCCGGAAGCTGACGGTGAAAACGAGGATACGGGTGGACCCACAAACCGAAGCAACGAGAACACCGGCCCCAGGACCTTGAAAGCTCCAGACCACAAACCGGAATCTTTTGGAAAACAAAACAAAAAACAAATAAAAGGGCAAAAGCTACCACTGTTCACAAGCTGCAATCTCAGCCGACACACACAACGGATACCGAGCTCGATCTGGAATTTCTGCAATCAGAAGCGCACGAAAAGCAGGTGGAGAGCCAGAGAGAGAGAACGAGAGAGAGAAAGAGCTTTGGAGCTTGAGCAGACTCAGCAGCTGCTGACCCTGCAGATAAGCTTGATGCCACCGCAGCAGCAGCAACAACAACAACAACCCCAGACACCCACACCTTTACACTTGGCTTCGATCGAGCTTTTGCCGATGTGTGATGGTGTGTGTCTCTGTGTGAGTGTGTCTATTCTTCTCTCGTCGAGCTTCAGCTGTGCACAAACTCTGGTCTTGTGTTTGCATTGGAGTTGTTGCCACGAGGAGCACTGTTTGCGTGAATTGTTTCCACTTTTGGTGGTTTGTTTGTGCTTTTCTAGGCATTAATTTTAATGTTCAGCAGTGTTGGGTCATTTTGCCTGATGTATGGGTGAAACAATACATATATATATATATATATATATATGTGTGTGTGTGTGTGTATGGGAATATTAAATAGTCTCATGCTTTTACTAAATGGACCCATGCATTTCCTAATTTTTGGTTTTGCTTTTTTGTCCTTTAGGTATTTGAAAATCATCTGTGTTTTGATAGTGAAGTAAATTTAACAGATTTTGTTTTGAAATTTTACTTGTTAGTTTTGTTTCATAACAATAGTGTTGAAAATGTTTAAAACAATGGACTTCTAACATTAGGAACACATAATCAAATTTTGCTATGTATCAAAGAAATCTTTCTTTTCAGTTTGTTAAATTTATGACAAATTTGTTTAGAAACGGTGGGAAAAAATACATTTTTTTGTAATATTTGCATTTAATAGCTCAGTCAAGCACTACATGTACAAGCAATTCTAATAATACATTGTGCACAACAATTGTTGTATTAATTTCTTAAATTTAATCATGCAGCACTAACTTCAAGTTGATTGATTTTTTTGATTGATTCAGTTTAGGATCAATTCATCTATTAAAGGGGATTTATATCTAAAATCCCACTGTGAAAGGCCGTAGTCTAAATGTTTGATGAAAGCCCTCATCTTGGTGAACAACAGTTGTTTTTTGAGAGTCTCAATTTTGAAAAAAGCTTCAACCATTGGAAATAATATAAAGTAAAACAAGGTCATGACATGAACAAAATATATATTTTTATTCTGAATTTAGATGTGGTATCTTATTTAGAAAATTTATCAATTATGACAAATACCAAAATCATGTTTATTAATTAATTCAAAAGTAGGTTTAGAAGGTTTTTACACAACTTTTCAAATAGCTTCTCAAAGTTTTAAAAAATACCACCACTTTGATGTACCTGATACAAATTCCACAAAACAATATTATTTATATCATGTAGGTATAAAGTGCATTTTACCTCATCTTTTTCTAAGTATAAAAACCAACCACAAAAGGCATCTTGATTTTAACAAATCACAAGCCTTGCACGTTGCAATCTCTTGCCCACTGCCCCTAACTTACTTCAAAAAGTACAAGAGGTGTCGGTTTTTTAGCACAACATATCATAAATCGAAATGTCACGAAACAACGATAAGAATATGAATATGCCAACATAAACTTTTTAAATATTTCTTTTGTCACTTGCTTGTGTTAGCACAGTTTCATTTCTATGTAAATAATTATAATTCCCATTGATCACAGTGACATTGCTAAATGCCATTCTTCCGAAGGATCTTCTTTGCCATTGATCTTCCACTGCGTCATCGAACCTATTCGGACTTCAATCTTTTCGTGTTACAAGGTGAATTTGACCCTAGTTGTTTCAGACCTTGGTGGACAGTTGCATAAATCACCAGTTCTAGGATAGTTAAATCCTCAAAATGTTCATACAAAATTTTTGCAGCACTCAAAAACTTAATTTTGATGCCATCATGGAATTGAAAGATAATTAAGATGCAGCTGAAGTGTCTATCTTCTCTGATCCGCTGTTTTGTGTTGACTTCTTTCGTTTCTTCCTAGCTTTTTTCTTCTTCTCTTGCGCCCCAGCTACATTCGCAGTTGCAGTCGATCTCTGCTGATGCAAAAGATATTAGAACCAACTCCCAACGCCATGATATCTAGTTTGAACTGACAGGTAATTTCTCTTTCTAATAATGTAATGCTGAGATATGCGCCCCTGAAACTATTGCTGTTCCAGATCAGTATGCATGACTTAAATTACAGTGTGCTATCAGAGTTCTGTGATCTTAACCTACAAAAGGTACCAGACACTGAAGATGAAGCAATAAAAAAAGGAGTTCCAAGAATCAAAGATGGATGCAAGGGTATTGAAACCAACTTGTTCGGTATTCTTCTGCTCCACTTTCTTTGACTTTTTCTTACAAGATAGAGGGTTCGGTCCCTGTGAAAACCAGAGACATTCAACAGTTGAGCAGGGTGATTAAGGTGAAGAAGTTGTATGCAGAAGTATGAAATTAACATACGATACAATTCACAGATGATTTAAATATTTTGTTGTTCGACAACGTTAAGAAAAAAGGTGAGCACCTTAGCACGTTTTCTTTTCAAAACAGGTCGATCGGCAACTCCAAGGGGATTCTGTTTTCTCTTAGCATTATTCATTTGCAAGGATGAGGCACCTGCAGCGGCATCGTTTCCGTTTGCACCATCCTCTCTTTTCACCTCATCATCTTTCTTATTCAGCTTCTCTTCCCTTAACGTCAATAAATGCTTCTCCCTTTCACTCAATCGATTGCGTTCAATCTCGCCCATTTTAGCATACAGTCGTTGTGTGTCTGAGGGAGGTTCCAATACTAATGACGTATTGTTTGCATAAATCAGAGCCCCGCCGTGAACCTGACAGTAGAAAGAATCAGTTAAACCTGTTGAGTGTTTCTAGGTCACCCTACACCCGCTTGCCTTCATGGGAATTGGATAATGCAGTATGAGGGCACTAAGATTTGAATTCGGCACCTGCAGGTGCTCCACGCGACAGGGAATATGTAAAAGAAAAAGCGGAAAATTACATGGGTGATAACTTTATTATGAGGCCTCATCCAACCTATTACCTAAGGTGTATAAGCATTAGGCAAACGAAAGATCTTATTAAATGCACACCTTGCGCAGCCGTTTTCGCAAATCAACATCCTGAGTAGCCACAAAATAGTGCTCCTCATTATGACTACCCACCAAAGTAGTCAGACACTCTGAAGCTGGAAGACTTGGATCATGATCGCATCTGAAAATTGCATGGACTACGATAAGCGGTCAATCTTGTAGAAGCTACTTGCTTGAAAAGTGCATCTAACACTAAAGGAATCCACGATGAACTTATAAACCCCAATCTTACCAAATTCCCATCGCACCTTGTCAAAGTTACTGTTGTTCGAAAACGGGAAACCTAAATGGTATCGGAACGGGCCAGTAATGGAATTCTCAATACACTGACGAGCAAATAAAACTGATCAACAAAGTATTATCTAGTGCCTTGAAGTATACTATGAAAAACGTGTTGTAATTGGAGCAACGTCTGGAATTGAGTGAAGACCTACACCTCGTACTAAACAGGCTAATCGTCACTACTCTAGTATTTGATGTAAAATGCACTCCAGGGGCAAGATAAACCCCTTGTCTAAATCGGAAAAAAACTGCGCAAATTCCATTCAGACTCGACGCGAATTGACCATACATTTCAATTACACTTGTGTCATCTCTATTCGCCCCACGCGACCGTCTACCAAACCCTAAACCCTGAATATAGCAGCACACAATTCTACTGACGAGCAAAGGATTTGAACCATACTTGATCAAGTCCAGGCGCCTAGCAGCGAGCGCAGAACCCGAGTACGCCTCACCCAGCTTCTTCAGCTCTGCTATCACACACCTGCAATTCGAGCATTCAGCACTGCAGTCGGCTGCAACGTAAACCATAAACCCTGGAAACCCCAAAACCTGGAATCGAGATGTACCTCGAAACGATGGGCTTCGCAGGTGCTCCGAGGAGAGTAGAGAGGGAATCCGGAAGAGCTCCGAGCCTTTGAGCGAGATTGTGGTGCACGAACGTGCCATCGCAGAGAACTTTGAAGGGCTCCCGGAATCCAAAGCAGGTTTTGTAGAAGCTCACGTGACGTCGAAGCTGTTTCTGCTTCTTGACCCTCATGGTATCGGTTCAGAAATCAAAAAACCCCGAGCAATCACTCACTAAATCTATCACTGCAATTCTCTCATATAACAATAACGCCGCGGTTGAGATTGGCCACCTCTCGAGCTTGCAACGACGAAGAGGCCTCATGTCGCCAATACTGCTGGAATATACCCGGGCGGGTCTGTAACCGACCCGATCACGACCCGGCCGGGCCCAGCCCGCCTGGCCAGGGTCAGTCAGGAGCTTTCCGTCTCAAGCGTTTCATTCATCCAACACTACTAATCATCCAATGGTTCGACTGATTCTGTGCACAGAGAACCATTTTCACATCTTGAATTTGAGATTTTATTTATTTATTTATTTTTAAACAAATATTTCATGGCTCTCTAAATAATTATTTTTTTCAAAATTTAACTTTCTAGGTTGTAAAGCTGAATTCTTTTTGTAAAATTAATTTGATTCTCAATTCGATTATTAAAAAAAGAAAAAAAAATGGTATTAGTGTGCTTGTAATTTTTTTTGCATCATCCAATTGCCTAATATTCATGTGCAATTTTTTTTTCTCTCTCTCTCTCTCTCTCTCTCTCTCTCTCTCTTTTTTTCGTTTTTTTCTTTTTTCTTTTTTCTTTTTTGACACAACTGGGGTACACCCAATGATTTAATTTGCCTTGGGGAACATGCAAATTGTTGCAACAACATTGTGAAGAGAGACCTAAATTAATTCAATATTTTTTATATATTAATCAAATAGGATCATTGGTCTTATTTTTATGTTTAAATGCAATTGAATGCAATTGAATGCAATATCTTGTAAATACTTATCTTAAAAAAATGAAAAACATGATATCAGTGTGAAGATTTAATGCTGTAATGTAATGATTCCACCACAATTTCAAAGTATTTCAAATACATCAATTTATTTTCTTGTTCATCAATGATTTTTTTTTTTTTTTTTTTTTTTTTCAAGGATTTTTTTTGTTTCTAAATTTTCATGTTCTTCATTATTTATTTATTTATTTATTTATTTATTTTTTACAGCCAATTCAAAGGCTTCTTTGTCTCTTTGTTTTATATCAAGAGACATATTAAAATGATCTTGGATTTTATTAAATTGACTCGTGTATTGTCCCAAAGTACATAGAATGTCAACCTCATGTACATCATCATTATTATGATCGATATTTAGATTGATACAATAATATTTTTTAAAAAATGGAATTGATACAATAATAGAAATATTATCAATAATAATGACTAACTATCAATGGTTAGAATCAATGGTATTTTTTCTTTATCCTACATTATTAGAACTATATCTTCTTATGTACTAAGTCAACTTACTGGTGACTTTGCATTGTATCATTGTAATATCTTTGTTTTTTTATTTAGTGTTCAAAGAAATAGACAAAGGCCTACTCTTAGGTTATTTGGATTTTGTAATGGATATTGTATCATATATATATATATATATATGTATATATCTTCTACTAGTAGGGATTTTTGATTCTTTTGAAGACATGAAAGAAAATACATATGAATTTGCCCATACATAGTTATGTTGTTTGCAAGCAATGATCTAACATGGATTGATTAATTTCAAATGTCACAAAAGACATGCTTTTATTGAACAAAATAATCTTATTTGTCAACAAAATATTGCAAGCTAATTAATTGGGTGTCTATTTGCATTGTATGCATGATGTATCTAAGCTACTATACAATATTATTTAATAGTACAAAATGGAAAATACAACCATGATCCTTCAACATCTCTTATAAAACATTCAATTGCACAAATGACTCCAACCAACAAAGAAGCAATATACAAAGAAGCAATATACAAAACAATATTTTTATTAATTATAACTTTATTGATGATATATTATAAATAAATATTTTTTTACTTCTAATTAGTTATTTTTAAAAATATAACTTTTTAATACTATTAACTATTATAATAAAAATATCCAAATATATAATATATACTTTATCATTTAATATATTCTTTTATTATTTATTTTAGCTTGCCGTAATACCATGTAATATGCTCCATAAGCATTTAATTTGTAGCATTCTTATTTTAGTTTTTTTTACTATGGCATTAACAAAAAATCAATAAATATTTTGCTTGATTTTTGAAGAATATTATCAAGAAGAAATAGTCTATAATACAATATCTCACTTTTTGTTGATTTTTCAATTCTATGATCTTGGATCAATTGATAATCTACATTATCACAAAATCTTTCTTTAAACTTGTCTCATAGCTTTGTAGGATGTGCAAGTAAATATTAAAAGAGAATACTATCAAATAATGTTCTTTATTACTTCTATGTTTTTGTTATAAAGGCTTTTTTTAAGCATTAATGCCAAAACCCTCTAAGTATGCAAAAGCTACAAAGACCATATTCTTGCAAGAAAGTATTGTCTACTTTTGCACAAAGAGATGTAAATATATGTGTTGCATTATATTATCAAATAATCTTTTAAAATTCTTTGCTTTGTTCAACTTGTCTATGAAATATTTGTTTAAATAATAAGGAATTTTTTTCAAGAAGTAGTAGTTTAATCTTTCTATGAAGACAACATGCACCAAATTATAGATTTAATTTTTTCAATGGCATGATATCAGAGATATACATATTTATTCTAATATTTATTTAAATAATTAAATAGATAAAAATATTTTATTTAAAAATAATTTATTGAGAAGCTTCTTAGAAGCTTTATAGGTATAATTCAACTTTATATGTGTCTATAGATAATTGGTAAATTGAACACTTGGCCAACAATTTAGCCACATATTTGTAGCTTGTAATATAAGCTAATCATGTGGCATATATATAAGAGACTTATCTTACAGATTAAAACGCGCATTCAAAGTCCTATAAAATGTTGCCGCATAGCTCTTAATTAGATAGTATATGTTGAGACAAGAATGAATTCTTCTTTATTCTTGTTAATTCTTTTCTTGTTTCTAATCTAGTTTCAAGAGTTTGTAGATTTCTAAATTTTGGCAATAGTAATTCCAATTTCTTCTTGAATATACATACTTTCTTATTATCATTTTTTCATCTCTCTTTGCTACTTACTTTACTTATTTATATATCTCTTTTGAATTCTTATCCTTAAAAAATTAAAAAGAGTGTACTTATAATATCAAAGCTATATCTTTTCATGATTAAGAGTGGATTATCTCTTTCTCTTCATTAAGCAAAAGTATATTAGAAGTTAGAAATTACCTACTTTTAAACTAATATTGTTATTAGAATTTTCTTTATTTTTAAGTCTTTCTTTTTATTTATCTCAAGTGATATTAGACACTTTTTTTTATTATATTATCACAACAAAGCTTGTCAAAATAAAGAGGGTAATGATACAAATGCAAAAAAAATTAGAAAGGTTAATACTTACAATACATCAATTCAATTTATCACCACAAGAAATAATAAGATTAGCAAGAGTTGAAGATATAGAAATGATTGGAGCTACTTCAACATCTACAAAAAATTATATTCTCTCTTTTATATTAGAACATCCTTCAAGTATTAGTAAATTAAGAGATTTTATATCTGTGAAGTTTAATGGCACAAGATCAAAATTTCAAGGATTTATTAATTAAATATAATTAATAATTGAACTTTAATTCTAATGCTAATTAATTTCAAGATCATAAGTTAGATTTATTAATATATTTTTTAAAGTTCATTATTATCATAATTTTTATCTTTTCTTGAACAACATGATTTTGAATTATTTGGAGGCATTTTTGGTGGAATTTTAATCCATGTATAGAGAACATGATGCAATTTGTCTTGCAACCAATAAGATTTGTATCTTACAATAAAGTAATCATCAATAATGTTATATGCTTCATAATTTTAACAACTTGCAACCAATATTAAGTGGAATGATGCTATATTTATTAGTCAATTTTTTTACAAATTATAATATAAAATAAAAAATTGATATTCAACTTATTTGATCCTCAAACATTGAATCAAGTAATTGACTTGGTTGTAAACTATGACAACTAAATTTTTGAATTTTAATATGAAAGTTGTACAAAATAGGCCACAACATTTTAACAATTCAATTACAATACCAACATCTTTTTAATACATACATTTGGAAGTAAAAAATATATAAATTGATGCAATATGTTTTAAATCTCTTATTGAATAAGGAAAGACTTGTCATTGTCAAGAAGGATTATGTTTAAATTATACAAAACCTAAACACATAATTCTACATTATCCAAAGAAATAATTCAACCACAAAATGAAGAATATGATTGTCAAAAAAGATAATATGTCAAAAAATGAGTTTGTTCGGTTATAATAAGAACCATATTTTTTAAGATTTGTCAATTATTATTGAATCTTCATTAATAATTTCTCTCAAATTACCACTCTACTTATACATCTAACATATAAAAACAAATTTAATTAGAATAGAGAAACTAAAGCATCTTTTAAAGCTTCAAAAGTAACTTTTATATAGGTACTAGTATTGTATCATATCAACTTTTTTAAAGCATTTGTTTTAGGAATAGAGGCATTGAACTTTGTTTTGGGAGCCATATTGTCTTAAATAGAAGAAAATAATAAATTCAACCTAATAGCTTTTTGTTCTAAATTTTTTTTAGCAATTAAGATTAATTATAAGATCTATAATAAAGATTTTTTTAAATTCTAGATTCATTCTAAGAATGGCATTATTACATAAAAGACACTTTTAATTTAATTATATACATATAGATCACAAGAACTTTGAATATTTTATAGAAGTACATGTTTTGAATTATTACTAAGCCTATTAAAGCATAATTTTATTAAGATTTAATTTCAAGATTATTTATCAACAAAAAAAACAACAAGGTTTGCCAAGATGTTCTTATTTTGCTTCAAAAGAAAGAGATATAACTTTTGATAAAAAAAATAATCTTCTTGAAGGCAAAGTATTTCGATCTTTGAGTAATGAAATCAACATTGACTATTGATTCAATCTTTACTAAATAAGTTCTATTGAATATGTCTTTTGATCCTCTTGTTTATGATATTAAGTATAATTTTTTTAAGTCTCAAAATACTTTTAAGTTTGAATTGAAGAATAATCTACTTTATTTTGAGGTGACGCTTATATATTTTAAAAGATGAAGCACAATTACATATTCTTCAACCATGTCATAATTTTTCAATAATAGAACATTTTAGATACAAAAAAACTTTGGAGTTAATATCTAAAAATATTTGGTGGCCTCAAATAAAAAATATAGTTGAAGAATTTATACAATCTTGTGATATTTGTTCAAAATCAAAAACTCCTCATTGTCAATCTTATAGACTTCTTCAACTATTACCTATTTTGAAACAATTATAGTCTTTTATTTCTATGGATTTTATCATAGATCTTATAATTTCATATTTTTATGATTTTATATTTTTGATAGTAGATTTTTTCATCAAGATGGTATATTTTATATCATTTATAAAATCTATTATATGTAAAAAAAAATAACTAAACTTTTTTTTGTCAGTATCTATTGCTATCATGGATTGTCCAAGGATAATATATCAAATAAGAAGATTCAGTTTGTATTAATATTTTAAAAAAATTATTTTAAGATTTTAAATATAAATATAAAATTATTTTTAATTTTATATTATTAAATAATAAATAAAAAAAAGTGAATAAATCAAGTTTTGAAATAATATTTGAAGTACACCATCAACTACCAATAAGATGAATGGATAACTCTTTTACCATTTGTAAAGTTTGTTTATAATAATATAATATATTCTTCTACTCAACAAATATATTTCTATACTAATTATGATTATTATCTACAACTTGATGGTTTTAACTTCAAAAAAGTTGACAATTTTGTAACAAGAGATTTGACAAATTATTTATTTAAGTTATATATAACAGTGAATGTAAAATTAAAAGAAGCACAAGAATAATAAAAAATCAATATAGATTCTTATTGCAAGAAACAACCTAAATTTTATATTAATAATAAAATATGATTAATTTTTTGTAATATCTAAATTATTTGCTCTTGTGACAAATTGAATTAGTTTAAACTTAGACTATTTTTTATATGTGAGTAAATCAATCTAGTTGTTTATCAATTACATCTATTAGAATTTATGAAAATCTATCTTGTATTTTATGTATTTCTTCTTAAGCCATATATGACAATGAATATCTTGAAAAGAAGATAAATGCCACTGCTCCTTATAGAAATAGATTATAATCAACAATTTGAGGTGGAAGAAGTCTTAGACTCAAGGCAATACTGACTTAGGTTGAAATATCTTGTTGATTGACTTTGATACAATATTACTAAATATACATGATAGTCAATAAAAGATCTTATAAATGCAACAAAAAAGTGAAAGTTTTTCATTAATGACATGCATCAAAATTAAGATGAATAGTCAAACAAATTTTTATTATATAAAAAGATATTTAAAGAAGATTGTATTCTATCTTCTATTATTTATTATAATTCCTTTGTATTAGTGGTATTAAAAAGATAGAGAATCAATAGCTAGTAGATTCAAATTAAAAGCTATTATTTGTTGAATTATTACACAAAACATTACAATTGTTACTACCTTCAAGACAACATAATAGAAATGAAGATCTTCAAGAATAACATGTTCTTCTTCAAATAGATGGCAAAATACAATACATTTGATATCACAAGTTTTTAAGAGAATTTCGATGTTTGGTAATATTATTGGAGGTAGAAACAACTCTTAATAATATTACCAATGTTTTGTTTAAAAGAAGTTACAAAGGCCTCAATAATGATCAATTATTAAGGTGGTCTTTCTATTCTAGAATGAAATATTATTAATGGCTAAAAGAACCTGTCGATTACCTTTAAAGAGGATAAAGATGAAAGTATTTAGCAAATATGATTTGTCACATCTTAAACTTCCTCAAGATATGATCACCACTCCTTGTGGAAATTGCTCCTATAAGAGGGAAAATAATATTATGAATACATATGTTTATTTTAATAGTTATCTTGATAATAAAGTAGATAAAAATAAATTAATTTAAGAATATCTTATTGAAAAGCTTATAAGAAGCTTCATAGATGAAATTTCACCTTTATATGTATCTATAAGTAATTGAAAGATTGAACATTTGATCAACAAGTTAGCTACATATTGGTAGCTTGTGGTATAAGCTAATTATGTAATATACATGTAAGAAACTTATGTTGTAAGTTAAGACATATCTCTCACAAATTAGATATGTGTTAGAAGTCTTATAGAATGTTGCTATTTAGCTCTTAGTTAGATAGTGTATGTAGAGACAAAAATGAAGCTTTCTTTATTCTTATCAATTCTTTTCTTGCTTCTAGTCTAATTTGAAGAGTTTATAGATATCTAGTCTTTGGCAATAGATATCCCAATTTTTTCTTGAATAGGCATATTTTCTTATTACTATTTTGTCAACTCTCTTTGATACTTATTTAAGTTATTTATGTATACTCTTTGATACATGGTTTGTTCATCCACTCAATAAAATGTCTTGTAATGTTGGCCTTTGTTTTAATTTTTTAATTTCACAAAAATTGAGTATAGACACAACATTATTCAAATCATTTCTTTATCTATTTAGGGCATTCAATCTTCTTTGTATTTTTTCTTTATTTGCTTACATGTCTTGCTTAATAAGTTCAAGTACTCTTTTTCTTTGTTTTTCAATTTGTCATCAATTAACAATTGACATGGCAACTATAAAAAAACAAAAAAAAATCACCTTATGTAATATCTTTTTATAATAATATATTTAAATAATAATAATAATATTTTAATAATTTTAATGATAAATAATGTATAGATTTTACTCGATGCTTAGATTATTAATAATACTTATATTATTGCAACTCTTTTTAAAAAATTACTCAATAAGAAATACATAAATTCTACTTCTAAATCTCTTGTGTTGCATTTGCATTTATATTTGCTAATAAAATCTTCTCATGATCTTTTCAATTAAAATCACAACAAGAAAATAAACCTTCATTATAAAAAAATAGCTTTTTTAGGCCTCTTACATTATAGATGAGAAGGAAAGATATAAGAAGACATGTATCACGGCCATAATCATATAAGCTAATAATTACATATAGAAATAGGTAGAAGTAAGTAAAAGTAGATAAAAGTAAGTTAATTGTATAATATTTAATATAAAAGCTTCCTAGAAACTTCCTAGACGCTGCTTTGACTTCATAGGTGTCTTTAATTGACTTTTTGGATTAGAAACGTGGTCAACAAGTTGGCCATGTGCCACACATGTTGTTAGCTTGAAAATCAAGCTAACTATGTGGCCCACACGTAGAAAAACTTGCCTTGTAAGTCAAGGCATGTGTCCTACAAAGTCAACACATATTGGAGGTCCTATAGAACGTCGCCACGTAGCCCCTAGTTAGATAGTATATATAGAGACAAGAGTGAAGGCTTCTTCACTCTTGTCAACTCCTTTCTTGCTTCTAGTCCCGGTTCAAGAGTCTTTAATTTCTTGTCTTGTGGCAATAGCCATTCCAGTTTCTTTTTAATATACCTACTTGTTTATATTTTGACTTATTATATCAAGATAGCCTTTTGGTGTATATTTTCCTTCATCGAGTCTTTGTCCTTGACAGATTGACAAGAGTCCACTTACAATATCAGAGCTTTGTTTTTTCTTGAGTAAGAGTGGATTACCCCTTTCTCTTGACAAGACATAAGCGTATTAGAAGTTTGCGGATTACCCACTTCTAAACTGATATTGTTCTTAGTATCTTCTTTGTTATCAAGTCTTTCTTTTCTTTTGTCTTGAGCAATATCAAACAAATTTTTCTTCTTAGTGTCATTATGGCAGAGCTTGTTGAAATGAAGAGTGCAATGGCACAAATGCAAGAGCAAATGAGGGAGTTAATGCTTGCGATGCATCAACTCAATTCACCAACACAGGAAAGAACAAGAATAGTAGAAAGTGGAGATATAGAGATGATCGGAGCTGCTTCAACATCTACAACAAATCACGTTCCTTCTCCAATTGTACAACACCCTATAAGCACTAGAGAACCAAGAATTGCCTTACCTGAGAAATTTGATGGTACGAGATCAAAGTTTCGAGGGTTCATCAATCAAGTACAATTGGCAATTGAACTTCAACCGCAAAGCTATCCAACTCCAGGATCACAAGTCAGGTTTATTGGCACTCTACTTTCTGGTTCTGCATTATCGTGGTTTTCGTCTTTTCTTGAACAACGAAATCCAATATTGGACAATTTGGAAGCTTTTTTGGTGGAGTTTCGATCTATGTATGGTGAACACGATGCAACTCGTGTTGCAACAAATAAGATCCGAATTCTGCAACAAGAAAATCGCTCAGTAACAGTATATGCTTCACAATTTCGACAACTTGCAATTGACATCAAGTGGGATGATGCTGCACTCATCAGTCAATTTCTTTATGGATTGCAATACGAAGTAAAGAAATTGATGCTCAACTTACCTGATCCTCAAACTTTGAGTCAAGCAATCGATTTTGCGGTAAAATGTGATAATCGACTTTTTGAATTTCGATCTGAGAATCATTCACGGGAACCTCAACGTTATTACTCAATGGCAACATCAACATCTTTGCCAAACGTACATTCGGAAGTAGAAGACATGAAAATTGACGCGGTACGTTTTAAACCTCTAACTGAGCAAGAAAAGATTCGTCGTCGTCAAGAAGGATTATGTTTATATTGCGGAGAACCTAAGCACACTGCTCAACATTGTCCAAAGAAACGACGCAACTATAAAATGAGGGGTACGACGGTCAAAGAAGACAACATGTCGGAAAACGGATTCGTCCAGCTACAATAGGGACCGTGCAGCTGGAACCTTGTACAATTCCTAATGAAGGTCCTATCCTCTCCTCAGAACCCTCTCCTTGTTTTATAATAGACTTATATTTAGGACCTAAGAATTACAAAGCCTCTGCTTTATTAGATTCGGGAGCCTAAGCATGTTTTTTAGATGAACAATTTGTTAAAAGTCGTAAAATACTCTTTGTACAGAAACCTAAACCAGTACATGTAGAAGTCATAGATAGTCGTCCCTTGTCTTCTGGAGATGTCACTCATGAAACTCATCCTATAAAAGTAACAATAGACGGTCATGATAGCTACATAGCTTTTAACATAATTAAATCCCCGTTCAATCCAGTTATTTTAGGTTTATCCTGGCTAGAAAAATATAACCCTCGAATAGATTGGAATTCGCGTAAACTTGACTTTTCCAAAAGCGTTATTAGTAGTTCTACGAACCAAGTAAAAAATTATAAGTCTAGTACAGTAAAACCCGTACTGATAGGTGCAAAAGCATTTATACACGCAGCAAAAGAAGGATCAACTTTTGCTATTTATGCTGCACCTATTTCTGAAAACGTAAAGACTTCAAGTGGCATTCCAAGTCAATATCAGGAGTATCAAGACGTTTTTGAGAAAAAGAATGCAGATATTCTTCCTGAGCATCGTTCATATGATTGTTCAATCGACCTCAAGGAAGGAACTCAGCCACCATTTGGACCAATTTACAGTTTATCGCAAGATGAGATGGCTGAACTCAAGACATATATTGACGAGAATTTAGCGAAGAATTTCATACGCCATTCAAAATCTCCAGCAGGAGCTCCAATTCTATTCGTAAAGAAAAAAGATGGATCCTTACGAATGTGTGTTGATTATCGAGGACTCAACAAGATCACAATCAAGAACAGGTATCCATTACCTTTGATATCAGGACTCCTTGACCAGTTGAATCAAGCTAAGATCTATACAAAAATAGATCTAAGAGGAGCATATAATCTAGTACGGATCAAAGAAGGAGATGAATGGAAGACTGCGTTTCGAACCAGGTATGGACATTTCGAATATAATGTCATGCCCTTTGGACTCACGAATGCACCAGCTGCTTTTCAACATCTCATGAATGATGTATTTCGTGAATTCTTAGACAATTTTGTCATCTGCTATCTAGACGATATCCTGATCTATTCCAAGAACGTCGAAGAACATGAAATACATGTTCGTCAAGTATTACAAAAACTTAGAGATGCAGGATTGTACGCCAAGATGGAAAAGTGTGTATTTCACACTACTCAAGTTGACTTTTTAGGATACATCATTTCAAATGATGGTCTCATGATGGATTCTAAGAAAGTCCAAACAATCGTGGATTGGAAGATTCCAAGGACGGTAAGAGATGTCCAATGTTTCTTGGGATTTGCCAATTACTATCGGATCTTCATCAAAGATTTCTCACGAGTTGCAGCTCCACTTACACGCTTGACTAGTAAAGATAAATTTCAATGGAATCAAGAAGCGGAAGCAGCATTTGAAGCCTTGAAGACATCGTTTGTCTCTGCACCAGTCTTATATCGTGTTGACTTTTCCAAGGCATTTTTTATGGAAACAGATGCATCAAATTTTGCCTTGGGTGCAGTTTTATTACAAATGGGAACAGATGACAAACTCCATCCGATAGCTTTTCATTCAAGGAAATTCTCAGCAGCCGAGATCAATTATGAGATCCACGATAAAGAACTTCTTGCGATCGTGGATTCCTTTCAAGAATGGCGTCATTATTTAGAAGGCGCTTCTAGTCCAGTCACTGTGTATACAGATCACAAGAACCTCGAGTATTTCATATCAGCACGCGTGTTGAATCATCGTCAAGCTCGTTGGAGTATGTCTTTGTCAAGATTCGAGTTCATTATCACTTATCGGCCAGGAAAACAACAAGGTTTATCCGATGCCCTATCTAGACGTTCTTATTTTGCACCAAAAGAAAGAGATGCAACTTTTGAGCAACAAAGAACGGTCCTCTTGAAACCGGAGCAATTTCATCTCCGAGCAATGAAATCAACATTGACTGTTGATTCAACTTTTCTCAAGCAAATCCAGTCCAGTATGTCCTCAGACCCTCTTGTTTATGATATTGAGAATAATTCTTCCAAGTCTCATGATCCTTCTAAGTTTGAGTTCAAGAATAATCTATTATATTTTGAAGGACGCCTATATGTTCCAGAAGGAAAAGCACGTTTGCGTGTTCTTCAAGCACGTCATGACTTTCCAGCAACAGGGCACTTTGGATATAATAAGACTCTGGAACTCATATCAAGAGATTTTTGGTGGCCACAAATGTGGAAGTCAGTCAAAGACTTTGTACAATCATGTGATATTTGTTCAAGATCAAAAATTCCTCGTCATCGACCTTACGGACTTCTTCAGCCATTACCTATACCAGAACAACCATGGTCTTCTGTTTCTATGGATTTCATCACAGATCTTCCAAGCTCAAGATCTTATGATTCTATATTTGTGATAGTAGATCATTTCACCAAGATGGCACATTTTGTGCCATGTACAAAATCTATCACAGGTGAAGAAACAGCTAAGCTTTTCATTGATAATATCTATCGCTATCATGGATTACCTAAAGATATCATATCGGATAGGGGAACTCAATTTGTGTCAAGATTTTGGAGGACCCTTTTCAAGATTTTAAAAGTGGACATAAAGTTATCTTCGGCTTTCCATCCTCAAACTGATGGACAAACAGAGCGCGTAAACCAAGTCTTGGAGCAATATTTAAGGTGTACTATCAACTACCAACAAGATGATTGGACAACCCTTCTGCCATTGGCAGAGTTTGCTTATAATAATACGGTACATTCTTCCACGCAACAAACACCTTTCTTTGCCAATTATGGCTATCATCCACGACTTGATACTTTTGATTTTTCAAAAGTTGATAATCCTGCAGGAGAAGATATGGCAAATCGGTTGTCAGAGTTACATGCAATAATGAAGACACAATTGAAGGAAGCTCAAGAACGACAAAAGATAAACGCAGATCTATATCGTAAGGAGCAACCACAAATCAACGTGGGTGATAAGGTATAGCTACTTCGTCGCAATATCAAGACTACTCGACCTTGTGACAAGTTGGACTATCGTAGGCTTGGCCCCTTTTCTGTTTCTGAATAGATCAACCCAGTTGCATATCGGTTACATCTACCGGAGTCAATGAAGATCCATCCTGTATTCCACGTATCTCTTCTTGAACCATATAAGACAGTGGATATACAAGGAAGAAGACAAATGCCACCGCCTCCTATAGAAGTAGATAATAATGAAGAATTTGAGGTGGAAGAGATATTAGACTCAAGGCGGCGCCGAAATAAGCTGGAATATCTTGTTCATTGGCGCGGATATGATATTAGTGAATGCACATGGGAGCCATCCAGGAATCTAGCAAATGCATCAGCTAAAGTCAAAGTTTTTCATCAACGACATCCATCAAAACCAAGATAAAAATCTCTCTTATAAAAGAGACAAGATTGAGGCAAGATAACATTCAATTTCCTATCCTTGTTTGTAACTTCTTGTGACGCTAATTAGATGGAGAGCCAAAAACCAGCGGATTTAACTCAAGAACCTTCGTTTGTTGACCTGCCGGACGAGACATTACGATTGTCACAACCTTCAAGACGACGCAATCGAGATGAAGATCTTCAAGAACGACATGTTCTTCCTCGAACAGATGGTGAGATACAACGCGTTTGGTATCACGATTTGGGAAGGGACTCCCGATGTTTGGTGATTTTGCTAGAGGTAGGAACAACTCCTGATGGTGTTCCGAATATTCTATTCGAAGGAAGTTATGAAGGCCTCAATAATGATCAAATAACTGGGTGGTCTTCCCGCCCTGGTATGGGACACTACCGATGGTTGAGAGGCCCTATCAATCATCTTCGAAGAGAACAGAGATCAGAGTATGTGGCGAATATAATTCGTCGCATCATAGATTTCCTCAACATATGATGACCGCTCCTCGTGGAACTCGTCTCTAGAAGGGGGGGTAATGTCACGGCCATAATCATATAAGCTAATAATTACATATAGAAATAGGTAGAAATAAGTAAAAGTAGATAAAAGTAAGTTAATTGTATAATATTTAATATAGAAGCTTCCTAGAAACTTCCTAGACGCTGCTTTGACTTCATAGGTGTCTTTAATTGACTTTTTGGATTAGAAACGTGGTCAACAAGTTGGCCATGTGCCACACATGTTGTTAGCTTGAAAATCAAGCTAACTATGTGGCCCACACGTAGAAAAACTTGCCTTGTAAGTCAAGGCATGTGTCCTACAAAGTCAACACATATTGGAGGTCCTATAGAACGTCGCCACGTAGCCCCTAGTTAGATAGTATATATAGAGACAAGAGTGAAGGCTTCTTCACTCTTGTCAACTCCTTTCTTGCTTCTAGTCCCGGTTCAAGAGTCTTTAATTTCTTGTCTTGTGGCAATAGCCATTCCAGTTTCCTTTTAATATACCTACTTGTTTATATTTTGACTTATTATATCGAGATAGCCTTTTGGTGTATATTTTCCCTCATCGAGTCTTTGTCCTTGACAACATGTCTTAATACTATTTAAGAAGAAAAATATTGATTCAAAAGCAATGTCTTAGATGTTAGATATACTAGCTTACCATGAATATAATTATGTAATATTTTTTGATTATACAACATGGATTTTGTAATTGAAAACCATATAATTTTATTGCAAAAAGTCTAATTAATACAACTTCCAAAATAATGTGGAACTTTCAATATCAAAATGAATGGCTTATATTCTACATCCCAACTATATACTATATATATATATATATATATACTTATTTGCTTATTTTTATTCTATATTCCAACTATGCAATAAATATAGTCTTATTTTCTTATAGTTTTTAATCCATATACATCATCCAACATTTAATAGACTATATATCATTACAACAAGAAGAAGAATTTCTTTGCAATTGATTGAGACAAAGCATTATTAAGGAATGTTTTGATTAAAAAAATGTAGTCCAAAGAACATCTTTGGCACTAAAAACATGCTTCTACTAAAATTTGAAAGTCAAATTAGAGTCATACAACAACAATGAATTGGACATATTTAAACCTACCTTAATTCCTATATTCTTTGAATTTTCTTCTTTATAGCCAATCATGAGCCTTTTTTGTCTCTTTATATTATATCCAAGTATATAATAGATACATACATATATTCAAAAGTCTTTAATGTTTTTATTTTCTTTTTTTAGTTCATAAAATCTAGATTCATGTACAAAAGAAAAAAGAATAAGAAAAAGAATGTTTAAGAAGAATACATGACACTTTTGGTACTACTAGACTTAGACAAAGGGTTGCATTAAAATTTGTATAAAATATTTATTATTAATTAAATATAAATTAAAAATAAGCCACTTTGTTAATTTTGAAAGTTTTTATACTTATTAACTAATAATTATTTTTTCCACACTTCCAAATAACATGTAGTTCCAAGAAACAATGAGAAAGAGAAAGATCTCATTAATAGAAGTTTAGTCCTTTTGTCCACGTCACAAAATTTAGAATAAAGCCTCCAAGGCCAATGCCAACGTGGCAGGCGAGCCTCCCGAAGCCTGCTTCGTAGTATTCGCATTATCGGGCGACCAACGGTCAGTGGCGCACGCTCTCTCCAAGAAATCAATGAAATCAGATGTTTTGGTAGATACGACCAATACCACCGGAACCAGAAGAGTGAAGCTTAGGCATGCATAAGACTCCTATTTTCGGCGACGCATGTCTCGACTTTGTGGACATTGACTTCTTAAGCGAGAAATTTGTAGATGGGGAGCTGGATATCAAAGCTGGGTTTAGATCGACATTCGGGATTATCTTAAATTTCATGGATAGTCGGAAAGATAGGCAGAATCTGGACCTTGTTCTGCGCAAGATTGCAAGAATGACCACAACGAGGGCGGGATTTTGGAGGCACGATGTTGCAGCAACCGATTGGGTTTGAAGGGTTCAACTGTTCCTGGTTTGTAAGTGTCAAGGGTTTGCGTTCGAACCACCACACGAAGGTTTGCAGGAAATTGTGAGCGGGAGTTGAGCGAAAGCTCCGGTCGAGACGTGGGGGCAAGAGCTACGTGTTTGCACTGTTGTGAGAGATTCATGGTAGTGCTTTAGGGTTGAGTTTTTTCTGAAGTTTGGTTATGGATTTTGGGAATTTAGCAGTATAGTCACCGGTTGTGAAAGTCTCGAACGGTGACGTGCAGTCGAGGGGATTGCGTGTTTATTTCATGACTCTCAAGGGACTTTGCTGTTTCGAATACTTGCGACTCTGATTATTGTTTACGTGTTTTACGTAATGATCGACGACTTCTATCATCGCCGCTGTGCTTGCTCAACATCAACAGTTTTTTGTACTCGCGCGCTGTCGTGAAAATGGATCGCATTTTAGTGCCTCCAGGTTTCCAGGGGTTTCAAGGGTTTGTGGCTTCAACTTTTTGTTGATATTTTCTGATTTTTGACGAATGTAGAAGAGCATAGTGAAGTCTCTTGGGTTGAATTATTTGTTGCAGATCCCTGCAACAGGAAGAACACGGATCGAGTGGATTCTAATGGGTGAATTTTAATGGGCAAGTTTGATACTAGCTGTGTTTTCTTCCCCAAACGTGGCTTTTAACCAGCGACGAACGTGACAAAGTCGAGATAATCTGGTTTTTATTTCAGGTACTTCGACTTAACGTGCTCCGATTGGAAAAAAAACAGTTTTTTAACGAAGAAAAAAAGACAAAGATATCGAGGCTCTACTATTCATGATTTGCAAGACAGAAACTAATACTAGCCCTGATATCTATGTCGGGTCACCAGTAGGGTTTATGAGAAGAATCTGTTGAGCTACAGTTTCTGATGCATTGTAACCTCGTTTTATTAACATTCTCAAGCATTAACCAGAACAACTGTATCATCGGACTAATTTTGTGTTGCTATCTCCTGCCATTTAATTTGTACGTGGATGTGAAGGTTATTTTTCATAGCGAAGCTTAGTTAGTCTCAACCGATGATTTCTATGACATCCGGTTTTATGTCAAGTCGGTTCTGTCGCAAATTATGTGGCCTTCATTTTTTTTTAGTAGTGATGATGTATTATCGCGAATGGGTTTGGAGTGTTAATCAATTTCACTGATAGCTGGTATTAATCATCTTGAGAAAGCTCCCCCCGTGCAACGTAGCGTATTGATGAAAAATTTAATTGAGGCTGATTTGATCAATTTTAGGTTCAACGGAGTCTATTCTCTGGATGATTGCAATGGTAATGTTGCTGATAACAGGGTTGGTATTCGTTCTATTTGACCGAACTGGATGCGGAGCAATCTGTGATGCCAATCTTCTCTACTCATCACTGGTACTCCTTTCTCTACTCTTTACTTCTGCAACCTTTTACTTTTTTTCAGCCCATATGCCAGACTATAGATTCATGTACATCTTATCTCTGTTTTTTCATCTTTTTCCTGGCAACTTGGTGGGGTACATAGTATTGCCAGGGAATCTCGAACATGTTAATAATTCCATTTAATTTGAACATTTATCTTGGCAGTGACAATGAAAAGAAAGAGGGAAGCCGAAGTGGAAGGAAGTGACATCTGCAAACTGGGGTCAGAATGGGCTTCGAAGAGGCAAAAGTCGTTTGGTACGAATAAGAAGGCTATAACAAGCATGGGTTACAAGTTCATGAGCAGCAGACCTAGCGTAAGGCGAACCTCCCTCGGATTTCATTCTCAGGGCAGTGACTTCGTTTGGGAACCAAGTCACCACAGCAGCAAGACTCCACTATTTGGAGAGGAAGAGGAAGATGAAGAGGAGGACTGGATTTCTCAGATTGGTGCTCAGTATATGATCCGGAAGAAGCTATACGAGACTCGGGGTCCTTTGAGCAGCTGCAGCGCTTACTTCTCCCCAAGAGAACATGAAGAAGAGTTAGATAACGAGTTGGACGATTCCTGGATTGCGGATTTTGGGATGCGTTGGATGAAGCGTCGGTATCGGACGAGAAGGGGCCAATATAAGTTTCACGACGATGCGTGGCTCTGTGAGTTGGGGTTCCAGTGGATGGATAGAGTTCGTGAGCGGGAGCACTCAACCCGAACCTGGCTGTCGGACTTAAGCTCTCTGTACATGACGCGACGGAAACAGGAAACAGATCGTGTCGTTGATAAATTTGGTTCAGGATGCAGAGATCATGTGCAGCTTGCAGAAAGATACAGGGATAACCACGAAAAGGATTCTTTTTGGGAGACGAAGCGAAAGCTTCAGTATTCGGACCAAGGAGCTGAATTGAATAATAGACTTAATCCAAATGTTGGGTCAGAGGAGGTGTCAGAGGTTGAGTCCCAAGGTAAGCACGAGGTGGATCATCGGGTGGACGATCTGAACGCTTCAGAGTCTCTGTCTGTGCAGAGCAGCCGGACTGGTGTTCTGGACGAGCTCCAAGTCGCCTTTAGACAGCCTTCAAATATAGCAGTGCAGGAGGCCAAATTTAAGGAGGGGGAAAAACCTGGTGGGTCTGAATTTGGGGAGGAAAGGGGAGAAGTGGATGCTTCTGATGGGTTTCAAGTGTTGGAATTCGATCCTCAAGGAGACCTTGAGGTGGCTCAATATGTGGACCTTGATGAATGCAGTTCAAATTCTTCTTAAACTAATGTTGATTGTTTGTAGAAATCACTGAAACTTCATAAAGCGCTGGATGCTGGTTGGTGAAGGCAATGCGAAGCTTCACTCATGAGTTCAGATGCATGCACTAAACTCGTAAGCACACGTTCAATGTTTGAAACTGTAGTAGAATTGCATTGTAGAATAATTTGTGCACCACATCCACGAATCGCACTTGATTTGGTGATTAGTCCGCCCTTGGCTTTGTCGCGAAGGCAAAACGCCTCAGCCAATCTATTGGTCACCCAACAAATATGATTTATCCTCATAGCCCTCTAACACACATTTGCATCTACAGTCTGGTTGTGCGAAGTTTTCACCCGGAATAATGACCAAATCGATGCTGTGGAGTTTGACACAAGGGAATCGCATTAATCTTTTTGTTTTACAATCCGGGGGGAAAGATAAACTAGGCCTTCGTCTTTGGGTGCAATGGTGGGTGTGTACACCAGATCGTCACACCCTGGCTTTCTAGCTCGCTTTACATCCACCTGTGTGAAGAAGAGGGAGATGAAAAGCATAAGCTGGTTGATGGCGTATCGTTGTCCGATGCATTGATGCGGCCCAGCTCCGAACAACAACCAGTTCTTCTTGTACACTAGATCCTCCATTCGTTCTGGGGAGAATCGCTCTGGATCGAAGACTTCAGGGTCCTTGAAGCCCTGGAACGATGAATCCAGCAAAGAAGGGAAGACAATGGTGCCTTTGGGAACGGTGTATGTGTCCGTCAAGGCGAAGTCCGTGTTGGCAATGTGAGGAACCAGGGTTGCTGGAGGTCGGTAGCGTAGTACCTCCTTCACCACCATTTCGGTATACTTCATCTCCCGCAATGATTCTGGAGTGTAGGGCGCCAAAGGATCAGGACGTAGACACAAAAGCTCTTCTCGTAGTTTCTCCAGCACGTAGGGATGCGATTCGATCAGGGTTATCGCCCAGACCAGGGAGGATGTGGATGCGTCTTGAGCTGCGAAGAGGAAGTCAAAGAGGTGGCAGCCAATTTCGTAGTCGGAAGAATGGGGAGGGGGAGGAGTGTTTGCGGCTTCAGCGTCCCGAAGTTCCCGCACAGTTTCGATCATCCAGAAGTCCATCAGACAAGAAGGGTTTTCTCCCATCGCCATCCTTGCTTTGCTAGCTGTTGCGCATTTTGTGAGCATGTTTTGGATATTTCTCACCGATCGCGTAGCTTTATAGAATGAAAAGGCTGGGAGGTTGATGGGCAAGCTCATGAGCCCGGTGTTGAAGTTTTTGTAGTCCTCGTCGAACTGTCTGCGCATATCCGGCGTGAGGTATGGGCCCACAAAGACGTTCTGGGAGGTCTCCAGATTCATGTTTCTGCAGAGCATGCGTACGCGAATTGGGTCATCGCCAAGATCCTTTGCAATGGCCATCCACTTGGCAATATGCTCCTTCTGTGTCTTCTCTTGGATTGATATGTACACGCCCAACGACTTAGTCGTGAATAACGGCGCGAGTCGGCGGCGCAAATCTTTATGCTCTTCCCCGAACATGAAGATGAGGTTGTGCTCTCCAAATAGTTTCCTGCCTAACGGATGACCGACGAGGTGAAATGCATCCGGGCGAACGTTTGCGAAGACCTTCTGGGAGAGCTGGGAATCTCGCACAAATAATACAAATTTTCCGAGTAGAGCATTCCAGGAAACTCCAACCTGATCATACGAAATATTATCCGTATGTGGGCAACCGAAGAATATTGATGTTTAAAAAGCAGAAAATCAGGTTAAAGGAATGATTTCATCAGCAAGAATTGAAGTCGGAGTAGGTTCTCACCTTCAAGGCATAATTTGCTTGCTGATCCCAGAATCCTGCAGGATCAACCACCATCGCGATCACGTTGCCCACGAAGGGCAACACGAAAGACGGCCCCGGCAAATGCTTCCTCTTAGTCATGAAAGAAAGCTGTTCGTAAACTACATACGCCGAGACGACGAGCACCAATCCCACTCTCCATTCTATCCTCGACACAGCGCCAATCAGGGTCTCCATCTGTGAGAATATGTTTTCCTCCGCAGAACTCACCACTAGATCACAGTATTAGAATGTTCTATTTCGTGGACGTCATCGCGCTCTGTTTCCTGCACTCAGAATTGGCAAAATTTAAGAATCCACCACTTTTTTTCGAACTGCAGTATTCCGTCGTAAAGACAACATGTTGCAGCAACGGAACGGAAAAGCAGTGAATAGGTGCATAATATTCCTGTGTCATTCTGCACCAAATTGCTATGTAATCTTCTTTCAAGCCCTAGCTCCCGACATATTACTACTCCCAGCAGCCTCCGAAGACTAAGACCACGAGCACACGCTACGGTACGACAAATTTGTGCGCTTGATTTGATCACACGATTCCTGTTGCGCGACTGGCAGTACACGGACTGTGGAAGAATCGATCAACTTTGGAATTTCTAACAATCATGAGAACCTTACGTTAGTAGTGGTCACACCTTGGAATCTCCGTCGAAGTTCAAGGGGACGCGAAGCAGGTGACTCGAACAACTCCTTCCACAAACTCTGTCGCCTTGGGCACAAAAAAAACTGAAACAGAGATTAACAAGTTCGCCTCCCTAGGTTTGACTCGGTTGATAAGCATACGCTTAAATCGCCATACGATGAGACCTTTCGACTAGTCGCGTTGGTCACAGTCAAGAGAAAAGGAACTTGCATCACAGACGCAAGAGAATACTTTCCACGAACCACGATGGCAGCTGCGGCGACACATGTAAAGGTACTGTGCAACTCTCAAGTGCCGAACTAGGATCACACCCCAGCCCCGATGACTCCAAAGACTCTTGTGCTCTTTTGGCACAAGAATGTGCATGCAGCACCAGAACTAGCGCTAGCAATGGCCACCACTGCTGGTTTGAAGAGAAAGAGGCGAAGCACTGGAAGAAGCCACGGACCCAAGAAGTTGTTCAGGAAGGGACCCGAAATTGGGTTCCCTTATCATTCCTCTCCTTGAGTTTGTCTTCCAGCTCAAGAGGATGCTTCGCTCGCCATCCAATAAAGCCTTTCGCAACAGACTCAGAGCCCCACAGTCCGAGACGAAATTTAACTGCCAGAGTGGCTCGAAAGTTTTTACGTCCCGATTAAACGTTGTTTGCTGGAGCTAAATAGCCTCTCTCGAACTGAAATCGCACTGACGAAGCCACGCGAGTGGTGATCCTCGAGGTGATTGTCTCCGACTACTGGATGGAAAACAACGCGGATCCCGAGGCTCTGTTTGCACCTAGTCCGAAACTCGCATCGACTGTCAATGGGTTCCATGCAACCACATTCAACGGCTAGACGACGTGATCGCCATTCCCGTCGTGCCTTCGTACACGAGGTACAACGACTACGACTCAGAGATTGGTTTTGTTTCTCCACACGAACTCACCCCACAATCTCATCCCGTTCATTTGCGTCGTTCGCGAAATCTACAGTGAGCACCGCGATACCGCCAAATACACTTTGTCTGATGGGTTGTCTCTGTGCGCCTCTGTTGTGCAATAAAATTTGTGGGTCGTTGAAATAAATGACCGTCTCGACCTGGGTATTGTGTGGTTATGGAAGATTGAGTTTGGCATAAGCGTGGCAGAAAGATTCCCGACCTCGATTCACCCTCGATTGCGGCAACTCTGTTTAGAGTTAAACCTCGGCACATGGGGATCGCTTTTTTCGCAATACTTTTACTTTAACAGGGCTTTTTACTTTTCGATGCATCCAAAGCTCATTAAGACGAAGGAGAATACCACGTTCCTTCACAGTTGGTTTTATCTGTAATCTAATGTCACGTGTACAAATATAATAGAAAAAGTAACGTTGGTTTGTGTTAACTTTTGCATATTTTACTGTTTGCCCGCTTCTTTTTTTGACTATTTATTTGATATTTAGAAAAAAATTCATACGTTTTAGATGATGGAAGTATACACATATATACCAAATAAAAAACTTAAGTAGTTCTTTTTCCTAATATTTTGTAAGTGAATGACAAATGTGACATCTTTTGACACTACTATGTTTTCTGCAACTGTACTGTAACTTTAATGATTTTTTTTTTTTTTTTACTTTTCTATTCGTATTTTTCAATATTCCCTCTCGTTCTGAAAAGTGAATATTATAAATTAAAGGTCTAATAACTGTGACTGAATGAGATGATAAAGGATTATATTCGTCATTCACCACTACTTTAGATGCCACTAGTATTATTCTTTTGGATAAAATATTGTACTTTGACATCAAACATATGCAAAGAATCAATCCGACATTTATTTTATGAATCTTATATTCTGAAACAAAGAAATTGTGCCCAGCTTTTAAAGTCTTGTCTTGTTGTGATATAATTTTTCAAATTATTAAGGTTTGATAATCTATAAAAATGATGCAATTGATATACAAAAAGAAGTTCAACTTGTGACACAACTTCTTGTTAATCCATCAATTATTTTTTCATATTATAATTTTAAATAAGTTCATAATTTTGATGTATATGCATATAAATAGAAAATATATATTGCATTGGTTTTATTTTATATTATTTTAAAACATAATTTTCTGCAGATAATTGTAGATTTAAATAACAATTATGCCATCATGTATGCCTTTCAAATACAAACAATAATTGTTTACATTTTGGCCAGTCATATTTTCATACAAAAACTCCATCACAAAAATAAATAAATAAATAAATAAATAAATAAATTGAACTTCATTCATGACATAAAATTGCAATAAATGATAATAATAAAATTTCATCAATTCTTCCCAAATACCAATTTTGAAGTGAGTTATCATAACAATTGATTTAAACAGAGTTTGATGTTGCTTCAAAGTAATAAACTTATATTAAAATTTTACATTAGTATGAAATACTTTTTAGTAATTATAAAAAAATATTTAATAAACATATTAAAAATAAAAAATTGATTTTTTGATGTTTTATAACAATCTAAAACATATATAACTATGGAACCATGTATATATTGTTAGTATAATTGGCAAACGTAATTTTTATTTACTACAAAACTTAAATAACTAAGTTATGAAATGGACATCTTAGGTTTTGCAAACAATCTCTAAGACAGGACAAGTCTATTTATTTAGATAAAATGGAATGAAACATAAATTATCTCTATAGACAGCCAAGGTGGGTTGCTCCTCTATCTGCTTATCTCCATCATAGGTACCATCCAACAAAATATATAATCTTACCAATATTGTGTGCAATATTTTTAATCCACTTCAAATTTTATAATGTCTTACAGACCAAATGGGTTTCTAGTCTAAGATTGAGTGGTCTGGACCAATGAGATGGAAGAATTTCTATTAATTTATATTTTTTTTCCCCTTTTTTTTTCTATTTTTCTTTGGTGGCTATTTTATAGGAATCCCATTTAACTTCAATTGGATTGGCATTTCATGAATCATTATCATTTTGCTTCATTGTTTTAGGAGGGAAGTAGTGATTTATTTTGTTGTCTTGTTTGTTCTTTCACAAATATTGAGCTTACAAAGACTACGTCTTTGTTCTTTATACTCATTTTATATTGCATTAAATATTGAACTTTATAAAATAAAGATAATGAAGAAATTATTTTTATAGTTGTTGTTTTTATTATGGTTATTTATTTATTTATTTATTTCTCTCCTTCCTTCTTCTCCTATGCTTTGTATAATCTCAATGCTTCTATATGCCTAGATTTCATATTCAAATCAAATCTCTATTTTTTTACCAAGATCAAGTTAATTAATATTGCTTGATCTACCTTTACAATTTGCGACTTGAACTCTGTAGTATAGGAACTACTTATATCACAACCTTATCAAATCTAACAAGAATAAAGTACTTCTCAGTGCTATAAAATAATTTGTTCCAATCTACTACTAAGTTGTTACCAAGCGTCATTATCGAGGGCAACACATTATGTAATACAATTGCCAATTGCATGCCTTTCAAGTACTTTATTCACTACTTCTGTCCTACTTCTTCCTTCTATTCTATTGACATCTGAATTAGATAGAAAGAAAAAAGAAATATCTCTTGAATGATTGTAAAATTACATCTTAATAATATATTTTTTATTATTATGGATATATATCTATTATAATAATTACTTATGTAATATGAATAAGTAGAATTAGATAAAAGTAGATTAATTTAATCATACCTTCTAGATAAGCTTCCTAAAAGCTTCCTAGACTTTGTTTTGACTTTACATATATTTGTAGTTGATTGATAGGTTAGAAACTTGGTCAATAAGCTATCTATGTATCACATGTATTGGTGTCAAGGACATGAACTAAAAGATGATGCATAAACCAATGAAATCCATATCAAAAAAAGAGTGACAAAATAGAAATAAAGAAGTATGTATATTAAAAGAAACTGGAAAGACTTATTGCCAAAAGACAAGAAAACTTGAGACTCTTGAAACTAGACTAGAAGTAAGAAAGGAGTTGACAAGAGTGAAGATGGCTTCACTCTTATCTCTATATATACTATCTAACTAGGGGCTACATGGTAATATTCTATAGGACCTCCAATATGTGTTGACTTTGTAAGACACATGCCTTGACTTACAAGGTAAGTTTTTCTACGTGTGGGCCACATAATTAGCTTAGTCTTCAAGCTAACAACATGCATGGCACATGGCCAACTTATTGATCACGTTTTTAATCTAAAAAATCAATTAAAGACACTTATAAAGTCAAAGTAGCATCTATAAAGCTTCTAGAAAGCTTCCATAGAAGATAATATAAAATTAACTTACTTTTACTTATTTCTATTTACTTCTACCTATTTATACATGTAATTACTACCTTACATGCATATGTCTATGACATTACCTCCTCTTCTAGGAATGAGTTCTACAAAGAGTGGTCATCATATGTTGAAAAAATTTAAAATGTGACAAATTATATTTGCCACATACTCAGGTCTTTATTCTCTTCAAAGATGGTTCATAGGGCCTCTCAACCATTGATAGTGTCTCATACTAGGGTGAGAAGACCACCTTGTTATTTGAACATTGTTGAGGCCTTCATAACTTCCTTCAAATAAAATATTTGGAACACCATCAGGAGTTGTTCCTACTTCTAATAAAATTACCAAACATCAAGAGTCTCTTCTAAGGTCATGATACCAAATACATTGTATCTCGCCATCTATTCAAAGAAAAACATGCCATTCTTAAGGATCTTCATCTTGATTGCATCATCTTGAAGGAAAGAGAGGATTTTGAGGAGAGGATAGGACCTTCATTAAAAATTGTATAAGATTCTAGCCACATGGTCCCTATTGTAGCTAGACAAATTCGTTTTCCAATATATTGTCTTCTTTGACAGATGTGCTCATTATTTTGTGATTTCTTTGCTTCTTTGAATAATATTGAATAGTGTATTTAGGTTCTCTACAATATATGCACAATCCTTCTTAACGGCACTGAGTCTTTTTTTATTTGATAAGAAGTTTAAAACGTATTGCATCAATTTGCATATCCTCTACTTTTGAATGTATGTGTTAAGGAGATGTTGGTGTTGCCATAGAATTGTAGTAATGTTGAGGCCCATTTATACAACTTTCAAATCAAAATTCAAAAATCAATTGCTTGACTTAATGTTCGAAGATCAAGTAAGTTGAGGATCAATTTCTTTACTTCATGTTATAAAATATAGAGAAATTGGCTAATAAGAGGACCATCATCCTACTTGATATCAATTACAAGTTATCAAAATTGTAAAGTATATAACTTTATAGATTAATTTTCTTGTCACAAAATATTGATCTTGTTGGTTGTAACACAAGTTGTATCATGTTCTCGATACATGGACTAAAATTCCACCAAAAATGCCTCCAAATTATCCAATATTGGATCTCGTCATTCAAAAAAAGATAAAAAATAAAATAGTGCTGAATCTGAAAGAAGTGTGGTAATGAATCTAACTTGTAATCCTAGAGTTGGATTGCTTTGAAGTTGAAGTTCAATCATAAGTTGTACTTGATTGATAAATCCTTGAAATTTAGATCTTGTACCATCAAACTTCTTCGGAAGGACAATTCTTAGTTCTTTAGTAGTGAAAGGATGTTCCATCATGGGTGGAGGGACATAATTTGGTGCAGATGTTGAAACAGCTCTAATCATTTCTATATCCTCACTTCCAGCCATTCTTGTTGATCCTTGTGGTGGTAAGCTAAGTTGATGCATCGCAAGCACAAACTCTCTCAATTGCTCTTGCATTTGTGCCATTGCACTCTTCATTTCAATAAGCTCCATCATGATAGTACTCAAAAAAATATCTAATATTACTTAAGACATATAAAAGAAAAGACTTGAAGACAAATAAAATATTAGGAATAATATCAATATAGAAGAGGGTAATCCATAACTTCTAATATGCTTATGTTTTATTATGAGAAAGGAATAATCCACTCTTAATCAAGACAAGACAAAGCTCTAATATTGTAAGTATACTCTTATCAATCCATCAAGGATATAAACTAAAAGATGATGCATAAACTAATGAAATCCGTATCAAAGAAAGAGTGACAAAATAAAAATAAGGAAGTATGTATATTAAAAGAAACTAGAAATACTTATTTCCAAAAGACAAGAAAAATTAAGACTCTTAAAACTAGACTAGAAGCAAGAAAAGAGTTGACAAGAGTGAAGAGGGCTTCACTCTTATTTCTATATATACTATCTAACTAGGGGCTATGTGGCAATGTTCTATAGGACCTCCAATGTGTGTTGACTTTGTAGGATACATTCCTTGACTTACATGGCAAGTTTTTCTACATGTGGGCCACATAGTTAGCTTGGTCTTCAAGCTAACAACATGTGTGGTACATGGCCAACTTATTAATCACGTTTATAATCCAAAAATTTAATTAAAGATACCTAAAAGTCAAAGTAGTATCTATAAAGCTTCTAGGAAACTTCTATAGAAGATATTATAGAATTAACTTACTTTTACCTACTTTTATTTACATCTATCTATTTATACACATAATTACTAGCTTACATGCGTATGTTCATGATAATTGATAGCTTGCGGAACAAGCTAATTATGTGATGCACATATAAGAAGCTTATTTTTTAAGATAAAATACATATTATGCAAAGTCAACACATTTTTAGAGGTCCTATAGAACATCAATATATAGATCCTAGGTAGACAATGTTTATAGAGATAAGAATGAAGCCTTTTTTATTCTTGTCAATTCCTTTCTTATTTCTAGTCTAATTTCAAGAGTCTCTAGTTTCAAGAATCTCTAATTTCTTTGTCTTTTAGTAATAGCCATTTCAATTTTTTTTTAATATACATACTTCTTTATTTTTTATTTTTCCTACTTTTCTTTTGACATAGATTTTTCAAGCTTATGCATCTTCTTTCAGTTCATGTCTTTGAAAAATTTACAAGAATACACTTACAATATTAAAGCTTTGTTTGCTCTTGATTAAAAATAGATTATTCTTTTTTCTTGATGAGACATAAGCATATTAAAAGTTGTAGATAATTCCCTTCTAAACTAATATTATTTTTAGTATTTTTTTTGATTTTGAAGTCCTCTTTTTTTCTTGTCTTAAGTGATATTAGACATTTTTTTTTCTAAGTATTATCATAGTAGAGCTTCTTGAAATGAAAAGTCCAATGGCATAAATGTAAGATCAATTGAGAGAGTTGATGCTTGCAATGCATCAACTTAATTTATTACCATGAAGAACAACAAAAATAGTAAGAAGAGAAGATATAGACATGATTGGAGTTGCTTCAACTTCTACACCGAATCACATCCCTTCTCATATAATAGAATATCCTTCCAATATTAAAAAACCTAGAGTTGTCTTACATAAGAAGTTTGATGGCATAAGATTTAAATTTTGAGGATTTATCAACCAAGTATAACTTATGATTGAACTTCAATTTCAAAGCTATCTAACCTCAAGATCACAAGTTAGATTCATTAGTACACTTCTTTTAAGTTTGGCATTATTATGGTTTTTTTTATCTTTTCTTGAATGACAAGATCCAATATTATATAATTTAGAGGTCTTTTTGATAAATTTTTGATCTATGTATGGAAAATATGCTAAAATTTGTCTTGCAACTAATAAGATCAATATCTTACAATAAGACAATTGATTAATGATTTCATATGCCTTAAAATTTTGATAACTAGCGATTGATGTTAAGTGGGATGATATTACCCTTATCAACCAATTTTTCTATGAATTACAATATGAAGTAAAGAAATTGATGTTCAACTTATTTGATCCTCAAATATTGAGTCAAGCAATTGACTTTGCTATGAAGTATGAAGATTGACTTTTTGAATTTCAATCTGAGAATTGTGCAAGAAAACCTCCACATTATTATAATTCAATGATAATACCAACAACTTCTTAATCTAAATATTTTGAAGTAGAAGACATACAAATTGAAGTGATATGTTTTAAACCTCTTATTAAACAAGAAAAGACTTATTGTCGTTAAGAAGGATTATGTTTGTATTGAAAAGCAGCTAAGCACACTACTTAACATTATCCAAAGAAATGATACAACTACAAAATGAGGAGTATAATTGTTATAGATGAGAAAATATCAAAAAAAAAAATATCTAGCTAGAGTAGGGAGCATGCAACTAATTTTTTGTACAAATAAAGGTCCTATCCTCTCTTTAGAATCTTCTCCTTGTTTTACAATAGATGTATATTCAGGACCTAATAATTATAAAATCTTTGCCTTAATTCATTTAGATGAAGAGTTTGTCAAATGCCATAGAATATTGTTAGTACAAAAAATTAAACATGTACATGTAGAAGTCATAAATGGCCATTAGTTATCTTTTAGAGATATTATTAATAGGACATTTTTTATAGATGTAGCAATAAATAGTCATAATAGTTGCATAATTTTTAATACAATTAGGACTTCCTCTACTCTAGTCATTTTAGGTTTATTGTGCCTAGAAAAATATAATTCTCTAATAGATTGGATTTGTCATAAACTTGACTTTTCTTAGAGCATTATTAAGAATTTTGTAGAAAGTTATAAGTCTAATGTAATCAAATCCATACTTATAGGTACAAAAGCTTCTTTGCATATTGCAAAAGAATGATTGTGTTTTGTTATTTATGTAACACCCATTTTTAATAATAAAAAGACTTCAAGTGGCATTTCAAGTCAATATTAAGTTTTTCAAGATATTTTTAAGAAAAAGAATGTAAATATTCTCCTTGAGCATTACTCATATGACTGCTCAATCAACCTTAAAAATGAAGGCAGCCACTATTTGGTCTAATCTATAATTTATCATAAAATGAGTTGACTGAATTCAAGAAGTATATTGATAAGAACTCAACCAAAAATTTCATATGCCATTTGAAATCTCTTGTTGAAGCTCTTATATTATTTGTGAAGAAAAAAGATAGATTATTATGAATGTGTATAAATTATCAAGGACTCAACAAGATTGTCATTAAAAATAGGTATTATTTTTTATTAATATCTAGACTTCTTTATTAAGTAAATCAAGCTAAGATCTATAAAAAAATAGATCTATGAGGAACATACAACTTGGTTTGCATTAAAAAAGGAGATGAATGAAAGATTGTATTTTGAATAAGGTATCGACACTTTGAATATAATGTCATGCCTTTTGGATTCAAGAATGTATTAGCTGCATTTCAACATCCTATGAATGATGTTTTTCTAAGTTTTTAGATAATTTTTTTATGTATTATTTAGATGATGTTTTAATCTATTCTAAGAATATAGAAGAGGATGAAATTCATGTTTATCATATGTTAAAAAAAACTTATAGATAGAGGATTATATGTCAAGTTGAAAAAGTGTATATTCCACACTATCCAAGTTGACTTCTTAGGATATATCATTTCTAATAAAAGACTTATGATGGATCTGAAGAAGGTTCAAACTATTATAGATTAGAAGATTTTAAGAACAGTAAGAAATATGCAATGATTTTTGAGCTTTGTTAATTACTATCAAATCTTTATTAAGAATTTTTCTCTAGTTGCGGCTCTTCTTAGACAACTTACATGCAAAGACAAGCTTGATTGCAGCAAAGAAGCTTAAGCATCTTTTGAAGCCTTGAAGCCTCATTTATTTTTGTACAAATCTTGTATCATGTCAATTTTTTAAAGGCATTTTTTATCAAAATAGATGCAAAGATTTTGCTATAGATGTTGTTTTATCACAAATATAGAAAGATGAAAAGCTCCATATAGTAGCTTTTTATTTTAAAAAATTCTTAGCAATAGAAATTAACTATGAGATCCATGATAAAGAACTTCTTATGATTATAGATTCTTTTTAAGAATAGCATCATTAATTAGAAGATTCTTCTAGTCTAGTCAATATATATATGGATCACAAAAACCTTAAGTATTTCATGTCAAATTATACTTTGAATCATTGCTAGGCTTGTTAGAACATGTTTTTGTGAAGATTCAAGTTTAATATTACTTAATGGCCAAAAAAACAACAAGGTTTGTCTAATGCCCTTTCTAAACATTCTTATCTTACACCAAAAGAAGGAGATGTAACTTTTAATCAACAAAGGCCAATTTTATTGAAGACAAAATTTTTTTATCTTCAAGTAGTGAAATCAACATTGATTGTTGATTTAACTTTTTTCAAGCAAATTTAATCAAGTATGTCCTCTGATTCTCTTGTTTATAATATCAAGAATATTTCTTTTAAGTCTCATGATATTTCCAAGTTTGAATTCAAAAATAACTTATTTTATTTTAAAGGATGCTTATATGTTCCAGAAGAAGAAGTACATTTATACATTCTTCAAGCATATTAGGATTTTCTAGTAGCAAGATATTTTGGATACAATAAGACTTCGGAGCTAATATCTAGAGATTTTTGGTGGCCACAAATGTAAAAGGCTGTAAAAGACTTTGTTCAATCATATGACATTTTTTCAAGGTTAAAAATTCCTTGTCATCAACCTTATAGACTTCTTTAGCCATTATTTATTCCAAAACAACCATAGTCTTCTGTTTCTTTGGATTTTATTATGGATCTTTTAATCTCAAGTTCACATGATTATATATTTGTGATAGTAGATTATTTTATCAAAATGACACATTTTGTATCATACACAAAATCTATCATAGATGAAGAAATTGCCAAGTTTTTTTTTTAACAATATTTATCGGTATCATGGATTGCCAAAAGATATTATATCAAATAAAGAGACTCAATTTGTATCAAGATTTTAGAGAATCCTTTTTAAGATTTTAAAGGTGGAAAAAAAGCTTTTTTTTGACCTTTTATCCTCAAACTAATGGATAGACAAAGTACATAAAGGAAATTTTAGAGAAATACTTAAAGTGTACCATCAATTATCAACAAGACAATTGAACAATCTTTTTACCATTGATAGAGTTTTCTTACATTAATATGATGTATTCTTTTATGCAACAAACATCTTTATTTGCCAATTATGATTATCATCTAGAACTTAGTACTTTTGACTTTTTAAAAGTTGATAATCTTGCAGTAGAAGATTTTACAAATTATTTCTCATAGCTACATACAACAATGAAGGCACGATTAAAAGAAGCTCAAGAACGACAAAAGATCAACGTAAATGCCTATCAATGAGAACAACCTTAAATCAATATTGGTAATAAGATATGATTACTTCATCGTAATATGAAGAATACTCGTCCTTATGACAAGTTGGACTATCGCAAGCTTAGACCTTTTCCTATTTATGAACAAATCAATTCAGTTGTTAATTGATTATATCTATCAAAGTCAATGAAGATCCATCAAATCTTCTACGTGTCTCTTCTTAAATCATACAAGATTGTGAATATACCAAAAAGAAGATAAGCTTTACGTCTTCCTATAGAAGTGAAAAATAATGAAGAGTTTGAAGTGGAAGAAGTTCTAGACTGAAGGCTATGCCAAAATAAGTTAGAATATCTTGTCTATTAGTATGGATATGATATTAATGAATGCACATGGGAGCTAGGAAAAAATCTTACAAATGTTGTGAAGAGGATCAAAGCTTTTCATCAATAACATCCATCAAAACCAAGATGAAAAACAATAAGTCTTTGCTATAAAAGAAACTAGGTCTAGGAAAGATTGTATTCTACTTTCTATCCTTGTTTGTAGTTTCTGTGTAATTGTCGCATTAAAGAGATGGAGAACTAACAACTAGTGGATTCAACTCAAGAGCCATCATTTGTTGACTTAACAAATGGGATATTATAATTATTACAACCTTCAAGACAATGTAATAGGAATGAAGACTTACAAGAACAACATATTCTTACCAAAATAAATGGCGAGATACAACAAGTTTGATGTCATGACTTGGAAAAAGATTCTTGATGTTTGGTGATTTTATTAGAGGTAGGAACAACTCCTAATGGTATTACAAATATTTTATTTCAAGGAAGTTACAAAGGTTTCAACAATGATCAAATCACAGGTTGATCTTTTTGCTTTAGAATGAGACATTATTGATAGCCAAGAGGATCCATTAACTACCTTTGAAGGAAAAAAAGACAAAAGTATATAGCAAATATAATTTGCTACATCTTAGATTTCCTCAATATATGATCACTACTCCTCATGAAACTCGTCCCTAGAAAGGGGAGTAATGTCATGGATACATATTTATTATAATTATTATTTAGATATTATGAATAAGTAGAAGTAGGTAAAAATAGATTAATTTCATAATACCTTTTAGAAAAGCTTCCTAAAAGCTTCTTAGACGTTGTTTTGACTTTATATGTTTGTAATTGATTAGTAGGTTAGAAACTTGGTCAATCACATATGTTAGTAGCTTGTGGAACAAGCTAACTATATAGTGCACAAATAGAAAACTTGCCTTATAAGTCAAGATATGTGTCATGCAAAGTCAACACGTTTTTGAAAGTTGTAAAGAATGTAGTCACATAGATCCTAGGTAGATAGTATATATAGAGGCAAGAGTAAAGCCTTCTTCACTCTTATCGACTCATTTTTTTTATTTCTAGTCTAGTTTCAAGAGTCTCTAGTTTCTTTGTCTTTTGGCAATAGCTATTTCAATTTCTTTTTAATATACATATTTTTTTTTTTTTTTTTTTTGTCTCTTTTGTTTTGACACAAATTTTTCAAATTTATGCATCTTCTTTCAATTCATGTCCTTGACACTTACACTTGATACTAGCTTTGTGATTTCTAAACTTCATTTGAGCATTAATATTCTTATATGCTTGATTTATTTTTCAAGTCTTTGATCTGCATTATGAGATCTAAAGGCTTGACATATTGTTGTTTTTTCATATACATAGAAACACATATATTCACACATTTGTATAAAAAATAATCAAATATTTATACATTAGAAGGTATTCAAATTGTAATAATTTTATAAATCCAAAAATAAAAATGTAACTATTTCCATTTTTTTTAAGTCTCCAAATGAAATTTTTTCAATCCTTATGAACATGACTTAGTGAATACAAAAATCACAACAACTATAAGCAAATAAAGCTTAATAACTTGAGATGACATTAATTCCAAAAATCTTATCTTATGAATTATATCAATTTTGAATACAAAAACTCTATACCTTGAATAATGATTGAGCTACAAGGCCAAAAAAAGGAATCATAATTGAAAATGCCTTGTTGCATCATTCAATTATATTTTCCATAAAAACATAATATAAAGACTTTTGTTCCTTCGTTTGCTTAACATTCAACTTATTTAGTTTTGGAAGTGGGCATTAACTCCACAACAACATCAAATGATCTCAAGTACAAAAATCACTTTTGATGAAAACAATTATATTAAGTCGCTATGAACTCTAGTTTTACTTTACTTTTGATGAAAACAATGAGTGGCATGTAGCTAATTAGAGAGGGTTATTGTCTCCTCTTGTTTATCTATTGTATTTGTCCCCTTGAGTTGTTATATATATATATATATATATATATATATTATACTAATAAATATAATCACATGTCTCCCTAAATGTTCCAAACAACTTTCTCTACCCTATTTTCTTGGTCTCACACGACCTAGTATTTGATTCTATGACATGAACACCATCCATCATACAAACAGAAATCTAATAAAAGAAATATGCTCCGAAGAACTGTAAGAGTAAAGGCAACTTGGGTTTCAGTTGCTGCCGCTGGTTCCCGGATCTCCCTGTCATCCCGGTCACCGACATTCCATCCAAGACGACGTCGCCGCAGCTCTCTCTCTTGCGGGGGTCAGGCGTCCATGAGTGCCCATCCGCACGTCGGCGAGATGATGGAGTAAATCAGGAATCAGAAGATTCTTCTAATTGTGTAAATAAATAAATAAATCAGGAATCTCATCTCTGCCAACTCTGAAACGACGACGACGACGAGTCTGCTGCCAGAACTGATTGCGCTCTGCGCTCTGCGGGATGCTGCCATCAGTGATGGGCACCTCGGAGCAGGATGCCCGGCACTAGTGTCGATCCTCGCAGAATTCCCATTATGTCTGGGTACCCAATACTGTGCACAGGGAATCGACGCCAGGTCCGCGGAGTGGACGAAGTCAGGTCGAGAGATCTAAAGAGAGCCGCGAGAGTGCTCGTCGTCCTGAAGTCTTCGATACCGCCTGTACATCGTAACGTCTCAGATGAGAGGATTCAAAGTGACGTTTTCCGTCTGGGTCAGCACGTGAACCCTCAATGCATCTGGCGTCATGTCTGGCTGTAATAGTGCAGAGTACTAAGCCGATCCACGACTGGTTTGGCGTTATGTTTCATTTGTGGACAGCTGATGGGCTTCAATGCGATTCCGGAAACTTCTTGCCGATGTTCCGATCCAACAACACGTGGATCGAGTAAAAGCCCTAGCAACGTAGTTCATTGCTTCACCCCAACTCAAGCTTGGCATGTAAGTCCCACCTGGCCTCAATGCAACCGTGTGAAGATCGGAACCCGTGCACGCTGGAGTTTGTTATTTCACATGACGATTCAAGCATTTTTTCATCTATGCGTAACACTTTCCTAAGCTCTAAACGTTGAGGGTACTGAAATCCCAGATTATTACCTATTAAGTTTACTTTTATTCGTAGGGCTTTTATAGTCTACCTTACCCTCATAAAAAGCCAAAGTATTACCATCATGAGAATAAACTATTTATTATAGACGGTGGGGTCTGAGTTCCATCGCAAGGCCGCTTGATAGGATTGAGGATAGAAGGCGTTGTTATTTTTTGTTGTATATTAAACTTTTATGATACACTTGAATATAATCAAGATTCTTTATTTTAAATACAATAAATCTAAAAAAAATCACAATAAATATAATATATATATATATATATATATATATATATATATTTTAAATGATCTATTTTAGCTATTAAAGTAAGTAAGAATTGTCTTTTCCTAAAATATTAAAAGAAAATAAATATTTCAATTATTTATTTGATTTTGTTTTTGTTTATTAGATTGACAATTTTTTAAGAGATGTTAATTTTTGACACATTAAAATAAAACATAAATTTTATTTTATGATTAGCAGCATAAATTCCCTCCAAAATATAGTTGAATATTAATAATTTGATATCTTTTAGTTTTTTAGTTGTTAAGTTGTTACATTATATATTGGTCAATTCAAGAAACTTATTATAGATTCAAGTAAGAAAAATCTTAAGTGATACAATATATCTATTTTATTTATAAGAATCTTTATTTTTTATTCTATATATATATATATATATATATATATATAACTTCTCTAAAATTATAATCTTGGAACCAACTCCTCATAATAACTTTAGAGGAGTCATAACTTAATAAAAAACTTAGATAGAAATGAGATAATAATTATATGAGAACCTTAAGCCATGTAATAATAAAAAAATTATGTGAAAATACTTTTGTTAGAATTCAAATATAGAGTATAAAGTAATATGTAATAAATGACATGACTAAAATCTATATGATATTTGCATACAATATGGTAAATTTCAAATATTTTGATTGAAGTATTTGATGCATTCATTATATTATTCATATTGCTTTAATTGTAACCTCATATTTTGAAACATGTTTGAAAATATTATAGAAATCTTACAAATTATGCTTTGTCTTCTAGCAATTCAAGCATGCTTATAATCTTTTTGAATCATCTTCATAAAAGAGCATAGAATTTGTGGACTTGAGTAGTATCATCAACATTCAATTCAAAAAGTATTTCATACATTAAACTTAAAACCATCAACATTCAATTCAAAAAGTATTTTATACATTCAACTTAAAACCATCAATATTGAATTCATAAAGTATTTTTTGTATCAAAATTAGTAATTTTTTACAATAGACAAAAAAAATAAAATGCATATAATCTTCATCAATAAGCTAAAAAAAATCTTTGTTATCATGAGGTGTCACATCTCAAACTCAATCATAAAGAACTTCCTTACCAACTTTTAAAATTCTATGGCTTTAAAATCATGCAAGCAATAATTTTAAGATATTCATGGACTTTGCACAATTTCTTACTATGTCCAAAGTCTATAATCTTGCATTCAAGAAAAAATACCAACTGGAGTTTTTGCTAATGGAAGAAGTACTATTCAATTGGTTTGTGGTATACTAACAGATTATAAATATGATAAAGAAACTACTAAAGGAGAAGGCTAGATGTTTTTTAAAGAACTTATTTTTTACAGAAACTTTTGAATTCTTCAATGATTGGATGTAGGATTTTTAAATACATCATATTATTAAATTGATTTGGAGATTTGGAGAGAGCGGTTTGTAATTGAAAGAATTTGCTTCAAGAATGTGCTAAGCCTCTAACTACTAATAATTTCTCAAACAAGTTGTAAGTTTATATACCACAAAATTTATTTATAGCTTATCCTTATAAAGATATTTATATCAAATATACAAGTCTAGAATGTACAAGAATTCCCAAGATGTGACTAAATATCCTAAAATCACTTGTATTCTTATGGAAATTATTTTAAAATATGTATTAACTTATAACTTTCAATCTATCTATCTAATTGGATTCAAACTTCTCTATAAATTATTTTATATACTTAATATCTCTATAAAAAAAAAATCAACTATAAATTCATTAAAAATCTTTGAATATTGCCTAATTTCTAGCAGATGCTAAACATGCCAATTTTTAAATATCTACACACTAATTCCATCATATTTCAAAAATCTAACAGTCAAATACTATGAATTTTTTATATACAACTATTTAATATAGTTATCTATACTTATAAAAATTTTGAGCCAAAAATTTGTCCAAACACTCAAAATATGGCCCAAACCAAAACTTCTATGAAAAGAACTCACTTACAAACTCTAGTTTTGAAGTACTAACTTCAATAGCTCTTTGTTCTTTATTCTAAATCGGAATTTATCAATTCTTTAATATAAAATGTAGGTCCTTAAGTCAACTTTCTAATACTACCTTTCAATTATTGGATGCCTTCTTACAACTTTTTATACGCTTAAAAGAATAATAATATTGTCATTATTTCAACCATAAAATACTTAACCAAATCAAAAGTGGCATCACAAATATGATATACATAAATATTCTTGAAGAAATAGACTTGGCATTTTGAGCTTGGGCAAAAATAAAACATTTGAGGATTATCAATTTCTTAAATCATTACAAAATTTCAATGCCAATCAACACAAAAATTGAGGTAATTTTTAGAAAAGATTTAGAGAAAGATGAAAAGTTGAAAGTACAAGACTTGCAAAAGGAATTAGATGAGGTGCAAGTTTTCTTTTATTTAAAGGATCTTATATCAATCAAATATTTTTTGAACTAATCTTAAGAAAATGAAGTTATCTTTTAGCTAATAAAGATAGACATTATAGCAATACTTAACAAAAACAATGTTATTGGAAAATAGAATGAGATGGAAGTCGTGGACAAAGGCATCAAGGAATGCATTTTTGTGTATAAGAAAGTTGTTGGAGCATTATGAATTATAGACATAGATGATTTAGTAGTCTAAGAACAATTTGTAGGAGCTGGAAATGATCTAGTGCCTTTCATGTCTAGCAAATATAAAACATGATGAGGAATTACAGTAGTTGATGTTGAAAAAATATTTTATGTAAGTAATCCTATAAATAATTTATAAATTTAGAGACAATAAGAACTTAATAGAAAAATTAGATAATTGTATAACTTTAAAACTTTAGCATGTTATGATTTTATCATTGTCATCCATTATTAAAATCAAAATATCTTATAATTTTATTTAAAATAAAACTTTATATAATATAATTTTAGACGAGTTATAATATATATATATATATATATATATATATATAGATTTTAATGATGCAAATAATTTTTTTTATTGATCTATGCATTTTGTATATTTTGTGCACATTGAATGAAGTTCTAATAGAAACAAAGTAATATATATATATATATATATATATATATATATAAAATTTTACATACATGAAAAAAATATTTTTATATGTAGAAGAATAAAATTCTTTTTTGCACAAAGAAATTGCTTATAGATATAAAATCTTAGTCTATAAGTATTTATCAAAGTTTTGAAAAGAATCATTATAATCAAAACATAGTATAGAAAAAAAAAAAAAAAAAAAAAAAAAAGAGGAGGAGGAAAAGAGATGGAATGCAAGGCACTAAGCTTGACATTATAGCTGGATAATAACAATAATTTACAAAGAAAGACACAAGACCTATTATATTAGAAAGTATCATATTATAAGTAAATTTGGTCATCATTAGAAGTTCAAACCAATCATTTTTTTGGTAGTTATAATACTTGAAAAAATATTTTTTATAAACATAGTTGACATGTTTAATTTATCTATTAGTCTGGAAATGAAAAAAAAAAAAAAAAAAAAAAAAAAAAGACTGATGAAAACCATCTAAGATGTGAAATGAGCAAACTTAGATATGAAGATTGTTATTGAATGGATGATTAAAGTAGCAAAAAATCTATAGAAGTAGAAATTCAATTGCAATAGAAGGCAGAATATCATTTAAATTGATGATATTAGTAATTAAAATAAAATAAGCCATTTAATTTAAAGAAACATATATCACAAATATAACATAGTGACTAGAAGATTTAAAAGGATCAAAATTAACTCTATTCTAACTAAATTCTATTGGCATTGAAAGAATTGTAGAAGTTTCAAAAACCCATATATAGCATGATAAGTAGATTTGATAGAAACATATGTATTATGATTGCAGATGTAACTAGGAATAATCTTGCAAATTCTTTGCCACTAAAAATTACAAACTATTAATTACAAGTCCCAATCTTGTAAATGGCTATACAACTAAAATAGCATATAGTTGGGTGATTATAAAAAAAATATATAATTTTAGCTAGAAACTCTTTATTATCAAGAGTATAAAGTAGATTATTGAAATAAAAAAAAAAAAAAAAAAAAATGTCTTCATATTTGCACTCTAATAGTACAACTTTGGAAAAAAAATTCTTTTTTGTCTTTAAATAACATATATAATATTAGCCAAATAAATATTATTGAAAGATTTTACAAAGAAGTCATAAATAATAACTTAATATTAAATATATTATTGAAATCTTATGGTTTTATATTGCATCAATATAGTGGCTTCAGTTACCTTCTTCTTTAGAAAGATCTTCAAATTAATGTGCCAGTGCATTGGCCTTCTTATTTTACAATCTTAAATTAAATACAACCTTGAAATTCTACTTTGATAGCTTTAGAATCTAATATTTTTGACAATACTTCAAAAACATCTTAATAAGAAAACTTTAGAAGTTATGGGAGTTTGTATAGATTAAGATAATATTAGCTATGCTAAAGAGATGAGGTTTATATTTATTGAATAATAAAACTATGGTTAAAAGATTCTTATTTCTTAAATCATATTTACACTCAACTAGCATGAACTTCTAAAAATGGAAGAAAATAGAATACAAATCAAGTTTGTTATATTCAAAGAATCTTTATAAATTTATTCTTATGTAACAAAGTCTAAAGTGTCAATCTCAATAATAATTTAAAATAAAAAATCAAAGTGATGGTTAATTAGAACTAATCAATAGGTTTTTTTAGATTTTTTAAAGACCTTATAACGATTGGAAGTCTAATTGAAGATAATGGATAAAACATCATATAAAAACTTATATTTTTGTTAATAATGGATGAATCAAAAATTAAAATTAATAAAAAAAATAAAACATTGTACAATATAAATATAAGTTAATTTTTTTATTTTTAGATAGATTGGACCTAAATTTAGACTATAAAAATTTAATTTTTATTAGTAATAAATCCAACAAATAAAATCTTTGAGATTAAGAATTTTTACTTTTTCAATTTGACATAGATGCTAATATTTTATGGCTTTTAAAAGACCTAGTAGACTTGACCAATGTATTCTTCTTTAGTCTTAAAATTTATAAGAATATAGTTAATATAGAAGACACAAAATTTATAAAGTGTATTCTTAACAAAATTATTGGCATATAGCTTATATATTTGTTAATTCTAAAGGTAGGATTAGAAACTCAAAAATTCCATAGCAAGTGTAAAATATAGTTTTCTATTTGTCTCTTGCATTTATATAGATAAAGATAAAGTCTTAATAAAGGTTGAAGCAAGTAAAACAATAGATATTAGCAATATAGTAGAGTATTACTTTAATCAAGAAAAATAAGTATCAATATTTTTTAGCGATAGTACTAAAAATTTAGAAATCTATTCAAAAATAAAGACTATTAGTATTTTTCTTGACTAAAAAGATTAAAGATGCAATAGAAAAAAATAGAGAAATAAGAAAGTTTCTAAAAATATTTTCTTAAAGCCATGTATAGAATTATTTTAGCTTAAATTTAGATACTGCATAAAAAAGACTAAAAGAAGGTTTTGCATCATTTTTTAACTAAATTGCATGGTTAGTATAGTAGTAAAGAAGAACTTCGTTGAAATCATTTTTAGTAAATAATAGAAAAAGATTGCAGTATTTGGCAAGGACATATTTGCAAAGCTTATCTAGGACCTTATTTTTTTGGCGGTGGAGGCTTACAAAGGATGTTTTATAAAGTAAAGAAAAGTTAAATTTATAATCCACTAATTCTTTGCATTTGATACAAGTTAAAAATCAATGTGTATACCACATCTTCAATAAGTACATTATTTTTATATCAAATTGTCTATCATTTTATTAAAACTTTAAATTAATAAAGTATTACATGTCTAAAACATGAATCTTGTATTAAGTTATTCTATATATATATATATATATATATATATATAAGACTTCTGATTTTAAAATATCATGCATAAATACTAATTATTTTTTAATATATATATATATATATATATAATAGCCATCTTATTATTTGATTTGTAATTTTTTTTAAATATTCGAATTAATCTAAATTCTCAAAGTAAATTCTTGAATTAGCATAATTTTTTTGAATCTTACATGTATAAAATTTAAAAGAAGAAAAATACAAAAATAAACTTATTACATAAATTATAACTAAAATATTAGATTATAAATAGATTGAATCATATTAAAATTTTATTATAAATTACGTGATTTTAACTATAAATAAAGTATTGGTAAGGACTTGTAAACTATACAATATATCAACTTGTATAAATTGGTGTATGAAAGTTTCTATGCTTTAAAACACTAAATTGTATTTTAAGATAGAAAATACTTACTCTTGGTGTTACAAAAATTAAGTTTTTAAGTACTATTGGATGACACTTTAAAAATAAAACCTCTAATTTTTAATAGAAAAATTATTTTTAATCTAATTTTTTATTAGATATTAAATTGGTAGTAATTATCTTAAATTGTATAATAATTAAATTATAAATCACAAGTTAAATAGATTTTAATAAAATATTTCAAAAAAAATATGCTATATTAATTAAAAATTAATTTATATTTTCTAAAATACTATTAAATATAAATTCACATAAACTTATACATTGATTACATCAATTCTATGAAATTTTTTTACATAAGTTTTAAAGATGATTTTAATATCTAATTATCTTATATTTAATTTTTTAAAATTTATTAATTTAAAAAAAACTATAACAATTCTAACTAATATAGGCATTAATTACATACCTATTTAACTATTACATACCAATAGGTATGTAATTAATGCCTATATTAGTTAGAAAATTAGAAGTATGTAAAAACATGTGAGGTAGATAATATCTTTGTTAAAAAGCTTCAAAATAAATTCTTAAATTTAAATGAGATAATTAGGTTTTTATAGATATGCCAGGTGGCTATTGTAGCTTTCTCTTCAAATTTCCTACTTTTTTGTGGACTAATAAAAAAACAAGCATTACAACTCCATGCCTATATACAAATTCTCCAATTAAACACTTTGTACATTTTTATCATTTGTTTTCATACTTGCATTTTTCATTCAAAAAGACATACATATAAATAAATATATATATATATATATATATATATATACACACACACACACACACACAGGTTCACAGAGGGTGTGCATCTCTAATTGAGCGCTGCAACAAGAGATAGCCTCTCATTCTACACCGTCACATTTCAGTTAAAAGCTTCAGTTTCTGCTGCCTTGAACTACTAGGTTGTCTCTGGGAGGTGAGAGATATGGAGGTTGCTTTGAAGAATTTGAGAAGGTTAGGGAAGTTTTGAAAGATTTAGCCATGGTGGTGATGAGGAGGATGCAGCTCTGGCATCAAACAGAGACAACGAAGGAGAGGTGGCATTTACGCTTAAGTTCTACTCTCTGAAGAGCATTTGTTTCCACTTGGATATCAGAATTGAGTTCTGTATGTGTTAACAAGAATTTTATGGTGTGGTAGCAGAAGTCTCAGCAGCCATGTGCATTTCGTAATTCCTGCAAGGCTTTCAAAGATTTAGCTTTTTGAGTTTGCGATGAGTTTGTCAGAGAGTGTCTCAGAGGTGTTATTGAGGCCGTTGAGCTAACTGATACGGTGCACTGATGGTGCAGGGGTTTAAGATACTTTTTCGAGTGATGAAACGAGGAATTGTTAGTAGTCTGATTGCTGTAACTATGTCCATTGTAATTAGTTCTTTGTTTTATTTTTATTTTTTTGTGCCTCGCAGCTCTCGAGATTGTGAACCATTCATCTCCTCTGACCAGATGGTCGATGAAAGGAATGGCTGTTTTTCTTGGGGTTTATGTACGAAAGGGTTGTATGTGACTGGTCTTCTGTTGCCCAGTAACAACGCAATTTGTTTCAGTGGCCAATTGGTCGTGACATGGAGATTTCAAGGTCGTGGAAATTGTTTTAAGTTTACAGCTGAGCCGCCCTAGAGGGCATCCTACAGTCGGTTAGTGCTGGGCGATGGATCGAAGCACGCTTAAATCTTTGCAGTATTTTGGTATAAAATCAGCTCTGCAAATTTTATATTTCTATATAATGATCTGAACTAATTTTCTTAATTTTTATAATCTTCGGAGATGAGGCATGTTATAGAAGGCATGTTTCAGTAACCCATATCCAGAATACAAAAGGTAGTGATTAAATCAGTTAACTCTTCATTCTTCAGAAGTCTCTTTGTCTGAAGGCGCTATTTGGGTTGCAATTCACCTGTGGTTTTCTATGGAAGTTAATGTTCAGCTTTGTTAAGGATTACCCTTCTCATTATGAAGTTGTATTCATTTTGTAGTTTAAACCAGCGGTCTTCATTGCACCTTCCTAAATAACCTGATAACATAGATTTGTGAGGGTTGAATGAACTGAAGCCTTGCGCTTGAGAAGTTGATCTTCTTTGAGAAGTTCCAGGTGATCGGAGTAGTTGTTTAGCACGTCTAGATACTTGTCATGCAGCCTCTCTTGACGAGTGAAACAAGCTCTGAAACGAACAAACTGGTAAGAAGTAGGAGGTTTATCAAGCGTCTGAATATATATATATATATATATATATATACATACATATACATATATAAAAGGTTCATATTGATGATATTCTTCCGCCATGCAAGGAGATTTGAGTCCATTAATGTTGTGGCCATGTTTCAACAACAAAAAAAAGGGATGGAGTAGTGAAGGACTTGATTGCCGACGCAAGCTGCGCCTCACCCAACGAATGGATAGATAAAACTGACTTGGAAGGGAAACTTAGTGCAAATATTCCTGACTTAGATAGTGAAGAATTGCATGTATGTATTCGGAAGTTTCATGAATGATTTACTACAATAAAGCAACATATATGGCATTTGTTTCCGAGGTACTTGAGTGTATGCCCTTGGCTGCAGCTTCAATATACACACTATACATCAGACTCGTCAAGCAACACACCTGTTTATGTTTGTTAAGGATGTTTTCTAAGTTGTTTCTTACTGCTTCGATGTGAAGCAAAAAAAATATTTTGGAGATTTACATCCCATCTGTGTAAAACTAATGCTGTTCCAACCACATGTCCACCTCCAGAAGTAGTGAATCTCAAGTAGATGGCATCCTTTTCTGCTGGATATGATGAACCTTTCGCAATTCCGTCAGCTGTTGAATGTGTGCAGAGTTCGGTTGGTGAAGTTCCAGAGTTTGAAACTTGCATGAATTGCGAATTGCGAAGTATTGAGAAAAGCAACTGGTGGTACTTGCATCATCCAGATAGCCATTTCTCACTGGTGTGTGAATCACCGCTAAGGTAAATATCCTGAACTAAGGCTTGCGTCAACGTGAGCTGACTGCAAAACTACTAACATAGTATTGCACGTAGTCGCAACAGACCCTTACATACTCGGATTTGGGAGCGTAACTCTTTGAGAACATAAGAGGATTTAGTGAAGAATTGCCTTGAGCCTACGTGTACAACATGTACACATGTGGAGCATAAATTCTGCCCAATCCCATAGCCATTTTATAGCGAAGTACCTGATTACTATTTGGAAAGTCTGCATAATGGCTGTTTATGTAATACCTCTGAATCTGTACTAAAGTAGAGTAAAGAAATCTGCTTCTTGTATAGAAGTAGCTGAACGAATGTCTTTTTTGGAAAATTATTGTGTTCTTTCTTTTCACTTGATGTGCACAGAACCACGTTCAGTATTAACCCAGTTTTTCTTTTCCAAGTCCTCCAGCATTTGTCCTACTTGTGATTCACTTCCGTGGTATGAACAATGCTTTCTTATGCATATCTGAGTTGAATAATGTTACAGTAATGAGATCCTGGCAGCTCACATTATCAATATAATTTGAGTCCTTTGGAGTTGGCTTTTCAAACCACTCACATAGTACTAGATTATTTGCAGTGTGTGAAAGGAGACTTACTGTGTTCTGGGAGTAGATGGGAGTCACTTTGTATGTCATTGTCTTGCATCTACTTTAGGTCATCTATTTGAGCTTCACTGAACATTAAATAAAAAGGTGGATTATAAATTTGTATTCCATGATTAAGGGTTGTTTTTATAGGAAAATTCTGGGAGGTGAGATTTACCACAAAACATAGAATTTTAAGTTTCGATGAGTTTGAAATCTCATGGTTTTTTACTTATCTACAGGTAAATAGAATTATTTACAAAATATACAAAACTACAAAATATTTATGTTACTGAAGTACAAAATCATAAATTTAAATAATTATATTACTTTTTTTAAGATTTCAAAATTAGAAATAAATTCATTTAGATCTAATAAAAGAAAAATTCATAAGTTTTACACATAAATGAGTTATTGGATGTTCAGATAAATTTTAATAAATGATACAAGAAATAAATAAATAAATAAAACTTGATAACATTGAGATGTAAAAAGAAACAGGAAATCAAAAACTATTTTTGTATTAAAATTTTAGTTTCTATTGAAGAATAAAAACATATTCCTTTAAAAAATCAAAAATATATTTTTAAGTGAATGCAATTTTTTTAAATAGAATGAAATAACAAATATTCTCTCATAAATATATATATATTCAAAAATATTGAATAATTTTCTTAAAAAAATCAGTATTAAAAAAATTATATAATATATTAATATTGTTGTTTTGATTATCCTTCATTCAAGACCACAACTAATTTTTCTTAAACTATAAATCAAACACTCTCTCATAATGAACATGATTTTTGGAAGAAGAGTATCAGCTATATTTTATAAAGCTGCAGATTCTTTAATGTTGTAATTTTCTTTGATAAACACTAAACAGAATAATCTCAGATATATAAACTAAGATGTTTTGGATATTAAATATTAAAAGTAGACATAAATTTTTTAACCTCTAAGAAATTAATTTCAAAAATCATTTATAATTTGTAATATAATAAAACTAATCAATCAAATTTCTAAGTAGTTCTAATATCTCTAATAGTATCATATTATAAATGACAACTAATTATATTAAAAATTATAAATGAAATTATTGTAAATAAAATTATTTTTAAATTTTAAAAATATATGTATTTTCCATATAATTTTTAAATCATATTTTTAAATTTTTTATAATTATTATTTATAAAAATTTATAGTTTATTGAAAAAAAATTATTTATAAAAATAAAAAATTATAAAAATAATTAAACTATCCAATGCTCTAAATTAAATTTCTGATTATCATATTAAAATTCTTATATTTTTTGATTTAATACAATTGATTTTTTACAAATTTATAATATTTATTAGAATTTCAAAAATAAAATTATTTATTTTATATTTAATATTCTTAATTTTAAGGTCTTTTATCAAATTAAGAAAATTCAAAGTTTTCATAGAATTTAACAATTAAAAAGATTAAAATTAAGTTTTTTTAATAAATATATATATATATATATAAGAATATATTCTAAATAATGTATAAATATTTTGATATAATATTATCTTTTCTATTTTTTGATATTTAATTAAAAAAATTCAAATATATTATTAATATAAGAAATGGCTTTAAAAACAATTGTGCAATAAATACAATAAGTAACTTATAAGAATGGTGCTACTCAAAAGTAAAAGAAGGTATAATGGCTCAAAAAAGTTATTATTTCTATATAAGTTTTAACATATAATCTTTAGTATAAAATATTATTAATATATATAAAGTATTTAGATAAGAAGTATCAAGTAGAAAAGAAATATAAGTAGATTTAAAATATCTTATGGAAAAGCTTTTTAGAAGTTTAATGGACATGGATTTGACTTTATATATGTTTGTTGTTGATTGGTAGGTTAAAAATTTGGCCATCAAGTTGGCCATGTTGTTAAGAAGATGAGCCTCTTCGAGAGAACACAAGGTCCTTGATTGCAAGTCGGTTGTAAGAAGCACAATGTTGCTGAAATGAAGTCAAATATAAAAAGATAACCAAAGTCTAAGTACAAAATTTATACTAATTTCTTTCTTGTGCCAAGATGAATCCAACTCCTAACTCAAATCTTAAATCCAAACTTCATCTTATCAAAATACCTATAATTCACTTATTACTAATCTAATCTAAGCAAAATTTAGCTTTTTGAGCTTAACTCAAGCTACAAGCTTGAAATTGTTAAAGTCCATAAACAAGATCTTGTGGAAATGAGAGCCAAACCAAGGAAAAAAAAAAAAAAAAAAAAAAAAATGTTGCTTACTTCAATCACTACGTCAACACCTCCGTCTACAAATCAACTTGGATGTCCTTGGTCACAGTTCCTCTTCTTGCATGCTAAGACTTGTTGGAAAGCTAACAATGAGCTCTAGCTTATTTTAAATTTTCAAAATAAAAAAATAGAAAATAATAAAAAAATAAAAAAATCCAATAAATAGCATAGAAAGATCCAAACTAATCTTGAATTCTACCACCCAAAAACTCCAAAAAATCCCCTCTAACAAATTCATGTGAATCTCTCTCATCACATCTCTTCTTTTTGCGTGAAGTAGCTTGTTAGAAAGTTGACAATAAGATCTAGCTTTCTTCAAATTTTCAAAATAAAAAGAAGAAAATTCAGAAAATGCAATAAGAAACCCCAAACTAGTCTTGAATCTTGTCACCCAAAAAACTCTAGTGACCCCCTTCTCACAAATTTCTTGGATCTCCCTCTTTATAGCTCTATTTTTTGCATTAAATAGCTTATTAAAAAGCTGACAACAAGATCCAGCTCTTCTTAAAATTTCAAAATAAGAAGAAAAAAATTGCAGAAATGAATTAGAGATTCCTAACCAAACTTGAATCTTGCCACCCAAAAACTCTAGCAACCCTCTTTTCACAAATTTGCAAGGTTCTCCCTCTTCATAGCTCCATTTCTTGCATGCTATACCTTGTTAGAAAGCTAACAATATGATCTAATTTTCTTTATAGTTTTAGAATAAAAAATGAACATTTCATAAGTGGCCTTCAAAACTTTAAACCAAAATTGAATCTTCTCTCTCTTCCTCCTCAAAAAACTCTACTAATCCTCTTTTCTCCCTCTTTTTGACTCCATCCCCTTCTTTTTTCCAAAATTAGAAAAACAAATTGATGCCAAAAATTTCTTTGTCTAACCTTCTTCCAACATCCTTCTTAAATTATTATAGAATCGAATATTTATCTTAAAAGACAATATCATCAAGCTCGAATAATCCATTCAAGACATTAATTTCACACTCTAAATTTTATTCAAATTTTAAATATATTAATATTATATTCTTCTTCCCTCTTTTTATAAGTAAAATTAATTATCTTCTAAATGTCTTTGATGCACTTAAATTAAATGCATCACAAAAATTTATTGCATATATTGACAACTTATGGTGTATATATTGGCCATATAGCATATATATAAGAAATTTATCTTGTCTATTGTAAGTAGTATATTTAGACATGCATATTGTAAGTTGGACATGTGTTGGTGTCACGGACACAAAATACAGACTTGAAATCTAACAAGAAGTTCAAGAAGAAGTGGCGGAACTAGATTAAACAGATGAGTACAAGAACAACACCAGAAAGGTGAGCTAGAACTCCAAGAGATGTGTTGTCGAGACTGAAGAACTCTTCAGCCTCAATCCCTATATATACTCCTACTTAGGAAGCTTCTCGAGCTACTTCTATTAACTAGGAAGCTTCTAGAAGGTTCCAAAGGCTTCCTTTCTAGAAGGTTCTAGAAACTTCTCGAGCTACTTCTATTAACTAGGAAGCTTCTAGAAAGTTCCAAGGGATTCTTTTCTAGAAGCTTTTAGAAACTTCTCTTCTAGAAGGTTCCAGAAACTTCCTTTCTAGAAGCTTCTAGAAACTTCTCTCTAAAAGGTTCCAAAGGCTTCTCTTCTAGAAGGTTCCAGAGGCTTGTTTTCTAGAAGGTTCTAGAAACTTCTCTCTGGAAAGTTCTAAGGAATATGTCCCTAACATCACCCCCTCCTTTAGCTTCGAGGTCTCTAAGAAGCAATGTTGTTGATCAGTACCAATGCAAGAAAATGAAGATCTGTCGCATAACTTCTGCTATGAACTCCAACTGTTGTTCATGAGGCAAGTGGTTCATCGACCCTTGAAGCCAACGGTAGTGGCCCATGCCTTCGACTTCTGACCAAGCATGAACTTCCGTATCCTCATTGTGAAATTGTCCTACAAACATACCTTCTGGTTGACCATCGTAAGCAGGCTCGATCTCAAATACGATCACCAGTGATCGGTTACTCGATATCCTCCGTCGTCATCGTATTACATGTAGTTCTTCATCTTGGGGTCACCTTCGTGAGCTACTCGGTTGCGATACTCTGACTGGCATAGTATCTATCTCTTGGCTATCCATATCAAAAGACCAAACTACGATCTATCTTGGAGAAAATAACTACATCAACTATGAATTTTGCTGGTGCTCTCCCCTTTTCTTATATTGTTGGGAGAACAAGCTTCAGAAAGAAGCTGTCATCGAATTGATTTAGGTTTATCGGGATGTCGTTGATGAAACTCCTGTACCTTTTGTGGCGCATTCGCAAGATTTTCAGCTGGCTCCCATGTTCGCTCATTAATGTCATAGCCGCACCAATGAACAAGATATTCTAACTTTCCCCACATTCGCCATGAATCCAATACCTTTTCAACCTCGTATTCTTCGTGGTTCTCGATTTCAATACTAGGTGGCAGACATTGCACTCTTTTAGGAAAAGATGACTCTCGATAAGGTTCCAACAGAGAAACATGAAAGACTGGATGTACCTTCATAGAAGCCGATAACTCCAGCCGATATGCCATTGGATTAATTTGCTTCTGGATAATAAATGGTCCCAATCTTCGATAATCCAACTTATCACATGGTCGCTTGGTCTTGATATTTCGTCGAAGAAGCAAGGCTTTGTCTCCAACTTTGAAAGTAGGTGCTGGATTCCGAAATCTATCTGCAGACGTCTTATAGGATTCTTGAGCGGATTGTAATTGAAGCTTCAACATAGTTTGAAGCTCTGATAGTTGCTTCGCAAATCCTTCAGCTGTTGGATTGTTATTTGTTGATGGACTCAATAAATCAAGCTTCGGATGATACCCATAGTTGGAAAAGAATGGTGTTTGTTGAGTCGACGCTTAGAAGGTGTTGTTATATGCAAACTCGGCTAGCGATAGATATGCAGTCCAATCGTCTTGCTGATAGTTGATGCTGCATCGTAAGTACTTCTCTAAGACTTGGTTCACCCGTTCCGTTTGGCCATCAGTTTGAGGATGAAAAGTTGAAGAAAGCTTGATATCCACCTTCAATATCCCAAAGAGAGATCTCCAAAACTTTGACACGAACTGGATACCTCGATCTGATATGATATCATCTGATAGTCCATGATATCTATACACATTATCGAGAAAGAGTCTTGCTGTGACTTCACTGGACGATGTCTTCTTACAAGGAACAAAGTGTGCCATCTTCATAAGCCGATCTACCACGACAAAGATGCTGTCAAATGAGTTTGATGATGGCAAGTCCGTGATGAAGTCCATAGAAATTCAAGACCATGGTCGACGTGGAATTGGCAATGGCTATAGAAGTCCATAAAGGCGATGCCAAGGATTCTTAGATCTTGAATAGATGTCACAAGAGAGGACAAAATCTTTCACATCCTTCCACATTTAGGGCCACCAAAAATCTCGGGAAATAAGCTCCAAGGTCTTGTTGAATCCAAAATATCTCGCAGCTGGAAAATCATGGCGAGATTGAAGAACTCGGAGTCATGCTAGTCCTTTTGGAATGTACAATCGCTCTTCAAAGTATAAAAGATCTCCCTCCACCTTGAACTTGTCGTCATTGGTACGTTGCTTGATATCAATGGCTACTGAATCTTTAATGGTTATAGCACGTATCTGGTTTAGGAAGTCAGCATCAAATGATACAATAGTAGCACAAAGTTGAAATCTCTCTGGCTTCAATAACGTTGTACATTGTTGATCAAACGCTGCTTCTCCAGCCTTTGGTGCAAGATACGATCTCCTTGATAAAGCATCGGATAGTCCTTGCTGCCTTTCAGGTCGATAAGTGATAACAAAATCAAATCTAGATAGCGACATATTCCACCGAGCTTGACGCCGATTTAAAACTCGAGCTGCCATGAAATACTCCAAATTCTTGTGATCCGTATATACGGTTACTGGATGTGCAGCTCCTTCAAGAAAGTGACGCCATTCTTCGAAAGAATCCACTACAGCAAGAAGTTCCTTATCGTGGATCTCATAATTGATTTCAGCAGCAGAGAACTTCCGAGAATAGAATGTAACTGGATGGAGCTTCTTATCTTCACTCATTTGTGAAAGCACAGCTTCCAAAGTAAAATCTAAAGCATCAGTTTCTAAATAGAAGGTCTTTGTAAAGTCTGGATGTACCAAAATTGGAGCTGTAGTAAATGCTGTCTTCAAATCTTGAAACGCCTTCTCCGCCAAAGGTCCCCATTCCAACTTATCCTTGCATGTTAATCGAGTGAGAGGAGCAGCAACTTGAGAATAATTCTTGATGAAGATCCGATAGAAGTTAGCAAAACCAAGAAAGCATTGTACGTCTCTAACCGTCTTCGGAACCTCCCAAGACATGATTGCTTCTACTTTCTTGGAGTCCATCTTCAAACCTTCTGTAGTCGCAATGAACCCCAAAAATTCCATCTCCGTCTAGTGAAATAAACACTTTTCTAATTTGGCATATAGTCCTCGCTTGCGTAGTTTCTCCAAGACCAAATGAACATGCTCCTCATGCTCTTCCTCGTTTTTAGAGAATATTAGAATATCGTCCAAGTAGATGACAACAAAATCATCGAGGTGTTCTCAAAAGATGTCATTCATCATATGTTGGAAAACCGCTGGAGCATTGGTAAGACCAAAAGGCATGACATTATATTCGAAATGACCATACCTTGTACGAAATGCTGTCTTCCACTCATCTCCTTCCTTGATTCGTACGAGATTATAAGCTCCCCTTAGATCAATTTTTGTAAAGATCTTCGCACGTCCAAGTTGTTCTAAGAGACTAGAAATCAAAGGTAATGGGTAACGATTTTTTTTTGTTACCTTGTTGAGGCCTTGATAGTCCACACACATCCGTAATGATCCATCTTTCTTCTTCACAAATAAGATGGGTGCTCCAGTTGATGATTTTGAATGACGAATGAAGTTCTTGGCTAGATTCTCGTCGATGTACTTTCATAACTCTGCGAACTCTGTTTGCGATAGATTGTAGATTGGGCCAAAAGGTGGTTGTACTCCTTCTTGTAAGTCTATGGCACAATCATATGGTCGGTGTTCCGGTAGTATGTCAGCGTTCTTCTTTTGAAACATGTCTTCAAAATCTTTATATTGCTCCGGTATACTTGCTGTTGAGATCTTCTCCTCGGTAGTTGGAGCCGCATAAATGACAAATGGAGTGCCTTCCTTAGATGATCTTATAAACGCTCTTGCTCCAATGAATAAGGATTTCTTTTTTCGAGGTTTTTTACTAGGTTTTTTCTTGGGTGGTTTTGTGGGAAAAGTCATCTTCCGCAACCTCCAATCTATCAATGGATTATGTTTTTTCAACCAAGAAAGACCAAGAATAATAGGATTTGATGGGGTTCTAATAATATTAAAAATAATATGACTACTATGGTCTTTAAACATTACTTCTATAGGTTTTGATTCATGGGTGATGCTACCAGACAATAAATGTCGCATATCTATGACCTCAACATGAACACGTTTTGATTTTTGTACTAAAGGGATCTTATGATGCTTTGCAAATTCTTCGTCTAAAAAACAAGCAGATGCTCCTGAGTCTAGTAGTGCTAAGGTTCTCAGTTTTTGAGGGCCGATAAACAGAGGGATTGTAAAACAAAGTGCAGGTTGGACAGAAAGAAAGGAACCTGATTGTTGTTGGGATATTTCATTGTCCAGCCGCACGGTTCCTACTGTGGCTGGGCATCCTCGTTTTCTTGAACAAATACTCCCCTAGTCTTGACTATGCCTCGATTTTATTTTTTGAGGCAGTTTCCGACTTTGTGGCCTTCTCCACCACAATACAAGCATAAATTTTCCTCCATACGTCGCTTTTTTTTCTTCTATAGTAAGAGATTTGATACGTACCGCATCAATTTGCATGTCTTCCACCTCTGAATGCGAATTCACACCGCTTGTCGACATAGTTGGAGCATGGCAAATTGAATGTTGTCTTGAGCGTTGGTCTTGGCGACATTGGAATAGGCGATTATTGCACTTCACAACTTGACTAATGGCTTCATTGAGCGTTCGTGGATCAGGAAGAGTTAACAGCAAATCCTTCACATCATCTCTTAAACCCCAATAGAATTGACTCATCAACGCTTCTTCATCCCAATTGATGTCGCATACTAATTGCCTGAAATCCGAAGCATAGACTGATGTAGAACGCATCCCTTGTCATAGCGACCGGATCTTTGTTGAAGCCCATCGAACCTTATCGTGTTCACCAAATGCTTCCGCAAATGCTTCCAAAAAGGTTTCGAAGTTGTTTAATATGGATGATCGTTTCTCAAACAAAGGAGCAAACCATGATAGAGCTTGTCCCGTAAATAAGGTTCCAACAAGCCCAATACGTGACTCCTCCGTTGGATATCGTTCGGGCTGTAAAACTGTTATCAACCTGATTTGATTGACGAATCTTCGAAATTTGGAACGTGTTCCATCAAACTTATCTGGAAGGCTAACTCGAGGCTCCTTATGTTGTAGAACTAGTGGTTCTTGTCGAACCTGAGGTAAAGTTGTTTCTCCAAGTGCCGAAATTTGAGGCTGGTGTAGTTTAGATTGTGCTATCCCAGATACCCCATCATTATGAAGCCTTGCCACCACTCCTTCAATCTCTGCAGTTCTTTGTGATAACGTAGCGAGGGCATTCATAATAGCATCTAACTTACACTCCGAATTTTCTGTCATACTAATGTCTTGACCTCCGGCCATTCTAAAAGAAGGACAAAAAATGACCCTATAAGAGGCAATATTGGTTTATAGGAGGGTAATCCACAACCTATAAAACGCCTTAAGAATTTCAAGAAGAGGGGTAATCCACTCTCTCCAAGAAGAATAAGACTCCAATATTGTAACAGAAGAAGTATCAGTTTAGAGGAGGGTAATCCGCAACCTCTAAAATGCTAGTATATCTTTAAGTAGAGGGGTAATCCACACTCTACTAAGAAAGAACTAGCTCTGATATCTCAAGTTAGTGTAGTCTCGACAAATTGTCACGGATACAAAATACAGACTTGAAATCTAACAAGAAGTTCAAGAAGAAGTGGCGGAACTAGATTAAACAGATGAGTACAAGAACAACACCAGAAAGGTGAGCTAGAACTCCAAGAGATGTGTTGTCGAGACTGAAGAACTCTTCAGCCTCGATCCCTATATATACTCCTACTTAGGAAGCTTCTCGAGCTACTTCTATTAACTAGGAAGCTTCTAGAAGGTTCCAAAGGCTTCCTTTCTAGAAGGTTCTAGAAACTTCTCGAGCTACTTCTATTAACTAGGAAGCTTCTAGAAAGTTCCAAGGGATTCCTTTCTAGAAGCTTCTAGAAACTTCTCTTCTAGAAGGTTCCAGAGACTTCCTTTCTAGAAGCTTCTAGAAACTTCTCTCTAAAAGGTTCTAGAGGCTTCTCTTCTAGAAGGTTCCAGAGGCTTGTTTTCTAGAAGGTTCTAGAAACTTCTTTCTAGAAAGTTCTAAGGAATATGTCCCTAGCAGTTGGAGGTCCTATAGAACATGGTCACATAGCTCTTAATTAGATAGTAAATAAAAATGCAAGAATGAAGTCTTCTTTATTCTTATCAATGCCTTTTTAGACTTTAGTCTTATCTCAAAATTTTCTGTTTTTCTTGTCTTTAGAAAAAAATATTTTAATTTATATTATACCATCTTTAAATGATTATTTATTCTTTTTTAATCATACAAGAATATATTGGTATTTTGATTCTTTAAGATTCATATCCTTAATAATTTAATTAGAATTTTAATTTATTGTTATTATTTGGTTTTTAAAGTGAATAGATTACAATACTTCTTTTATTATATTTTAAAGTTTGTGCACTTCTTATCTTTAAACTAACATTTTTTGTCTTCAAACTTTGATCCTTTTTTAAATTAAGTGGACTACCCTTCTTTGAAGAAATTTTCATTTCATATTAGAAGTTATAAATCATCTTCATGTAATTTGATTTATCAATTTATTAAAGTCATCTATTATAAAAATAGAAGAAAAAATTATAGATACTATATTGAGCGGAATTTAAAATAGGTTTGCAATTATTGTAGATCTGCATGAATATGTCAATACTCTTGGAGTAGAAATCTCATGTATTATCAATGTCAACTATAGAAGTACTGTTCTTATACATATAAAAGAATTTAATAATGAAGTTTAAAGTCTATGCCAAGAAGTCATACAATTGAAAGAAGCAAGTAGATCAAGCTCACATTAAAATCCAAAAACTCTTGCTACTACAAGTATGAAAGAAGCAAGAATTAGCATGCAAAAAAAATTTAATGGAATGAGATCAAAATTTTGAAGAATTCTACAACAAGTAAATCTTTGTCTTAAATTTTATCTATATTAATATCTTAATGGATTTACTCAAGTTGGATTCATAGGTGCAATTTTATTTAGAAGTAATCTTTCTTGATTTGTACTTTTAATGAAAAAAGATTTATAGCTCTTATATGATCTAAATTCATTCTTAAAAGTATTTATAATATTATTTTAAAAGAGTAATTGGAAAAGAATAGAAAAGACCAAATTTATATCTTTATGTTAAGAATTACATTTGAAATTCATAAAGATCACATTTTATCAAATTCCAAAATCTTTCTTGCAATGTAGATTAGAATGACAAAGCTTTTATTATCTAATTTTGATATGGATTGAAAGATAATATAAAAGATTTATTATTGACAATGTAAAAAATAAATCATTAGAACAATTTATTACTTAAGCCATTGCATGCAACAATTGATTCACTAAAAGATACCAAAAATAAAGATTTAGTTGAAGATGTAAAAATCAAGTCATGGCAATAATATTTTAATTTACAAAAACCTTTCTCATGAAGGCCAAAACCTATGCAATTTGATATGGTATATTTCAAACTACTAAATAAGAAATAAAAGATCCAACATCAATAAGAAGGTTGTTACTTATATTATAGAGAATCTAAGCAAATTATTAATATTATCCAAAGAAGTAATGCAATTACAAAATGAAGAGCATGATTGCCAAAAGAGAAAATATATTAAAAAAAAAAAAAAAAAAAAAAAAAAAAAAAAATCTAAGTGCAATAGTGACAATGTGGTTGAAATCTTATGTAACATATTTTAAAAGTCTTATTCTTTCTTTAAATCCTTCACCTTATTTTATAATTGATGTCTATTTAGGACCAAAAAATTACAAAATCTCTACTTTATTAGATTTAAGAGCTTCAACTTGTTTTGTAGATGAAAAATTTATTAGATAAGAAGAATTATCCTTTTTCAAGAAAATTAAATCAATACATGTAGAAGTCATAGATGATTATTTGTTGTCACCTAAAAAAGTTATTTATAAAATTATTCTTTTAGATACAGCAACTAATTATCATAATAATTTAATAATAATTAATATTATTAAATATCTCTTTAATCTAATAATTTTAGTATTATTATGATTAAAAAATATATAATCTTCAAATTCAAAAGATTTCTTATAACCTTGATTATTCCTATAGAATAATTCAGATCTTTGTAGAAAGTTATAATTCTTATACAACCAAATTCTTTTAAATAGGTCCAAAATTATTTATACATATTTCTAAAAAAATATCACCTTTTATTAGTTATACAATACCCATTTTTTATGATAGAAAGAATTCAAGTAACATTCTAAGTCAATGTCAAGATTATTAACATATTTTAAAGATAGAGAATGCAGGCACTATTCTAGAGCATCATCCTTATGATTGCTCAGTTGATCTTTAAAAAAGAGCTCAATTTCCATTTAGACTAATCTATAGCTTATTGCAAAATAAATTGAATGTACTTAAAGAATATGTTGTTAAGAAATTAGCTAAAAACTTTATATGCTATTTTTAATTTCTAATAAGAACTCCTATATAATTTTTGAAAAAAAAAGAATATATCACAATAAGTACGTGAGGATTATTAACAATTCAATAAGATACTATCAAAAATAGGTATCTTCTATCTTTGATTTTAAGACATTTTGATTAATTGAGTTAAATATAAACTTATACTAAAATAGAACTACAAGGAGTATACAACTTGATACACATCAAAGAAGGAGATGAATAGAAGACTGTAATTTGAATTAGGTATGGATATTTTAAATATAATATCATGCCTTTTAGACTCATATCAATTACTTTTTAACATTTTTTGAATAATATTTTTTTGAATTTTTTTAATGATTTTTTATTTTTTATTTTAAAAAAATCTTAATTAATTCTAAGAATACAAAAGAGTATGAGTTTCATATTTTTCATGTGTTATAAAAACTTATAAATATATGGCTATACATCAAGATAGAAAAATAAATATTTTTTACAATTTAAATGGATTTTTTAAAATATATTATTTTAAATGATAGCCTTAAAATAGATTCCAAAAATAAAAAAGCTATCATAGATTGAAAGATTTTAAAAATAATAAAAAAATATTTAATATTATTTCAAATTTTTCAATTACTATTGGTTCTTCATAAAGATTAATTTTAAGTTGTATCCCTTCTTATACATTTTAATTGTAAACACAAATTTGACTAGAATAAACAAGCCATAGCACTATTTGAAGCTTTAAAGACATCTTTTAATTCTTCACAAGTATTATATTGTGTCAGCTTTTTTAAGGCATATTTTATGGAAATAAATGCATCAAACTTTACTTTGGATAAAAAAATATCACAAATAGGAGAAGATAAAGAAATTTATTCAATAATTATTTATTTAAGAAAATTTTAATAACCAAAATAAAATATAAGATTCATAAGAAAGAACTTCTTGTAATTATAGATTTATTTTAAGAATGGTGCCATTATCTATAAGACACATTAATTCTAATCATTATATATACAGATCACAAAAATCTTAAGTATTATATTTTAGCACATATTTTGAATCATCACCAAGCTTGTTGAAGCATGTCTTTATTAAAATTTAAATTCAAAATTTTTTATTACTCATGAAAATAATAAGATTTGTTAGAAATCTTTTTTAAATGTTCTTATCTTATATCAAAAGAAAAAAAATGCAGCTTTTGATCAACAACAAACCATTCTTTTGAAGTCAAAGTACTTTTAGCTTTAAGCAATTAAATCAATATTGATTGTTGATTCAATATTTTTCAAGAAATTTTAGTCAAGTATGTCTTCTAATCTTTTTTTTTATAATATTAAGAACAATTCTTCTAAGTCTCATGATACTTTGAAGTTTAAGTTCAAGAATAATTTATTTTATTTTAAAGGATGCTTGTATGTTATAAAAGTTAAAGTATGATTATATATTCTTCAAGCTTATCAAGACTTTTTAATTATATGAAATCTTAAATACAAAAAGATTTTAAAGCTCATATCAAGAAATTTTTGATGGCCTCACATGTAAAAGGCAGTTAAATTTTTTTTAAAATCATATAATATTTTTTCAAGATCAAAAAATTTCTATTATCAACTTTATATTCTTTATCCATTACCAATATCCAAACAACCAAAGACTTTTATTTCTATAGATTTTATGAAAAAAAAAAAAAAAAAAAAAAAAAAAAATTATGATTATATATTTTTGATAGTAGATTATTTCACAAAGATGATAAATTTTTTAACTTCTACAAAATTTAATAAAAATTAAGAAACAACTAAAAAAAATTAAATATTTTTTATAATTATAGATTATCAAAAGATATTATATTAAATAAAAAGATTCAATTTGTATCAAGTTTTTGGAAAATATTTTTTAATATATTAAACATAGATATAAACAATCTTTGATTTTTCATCTTCAAAGTGATGGATAAATGAAACTAGTGAATGAAGTTTGAAAGCAATATATGAGATGTACCATCAACTACCATCGAGATGATTAGAAAATTTTTAGCCATTGCTAAAGTTTGCTTATAATAAAATAATATATTCTTCCATTCAATAAACTTCTATCTTTGTTAATTATAATTATCATCTATAACTTGATACTTTTGACTTTCTAAAAGTTGATAATCCTATAGCTAAAAAAATTACAATTTTCCTATTAAAACTAAATATAAAAAATAAAATATAATTAAAAGAAGATTAAGAACAACAAAACATTAATGCAAATGCCTATCACAAGGAATAACCTTAATTCTACATTGGCAATAAGATATAGTTATTTCATTATAATATAAAGATTATTCACTATTATAAAAATTTGGATTATTATATACTTAAATCATTTCATATTTGTGAATAAATCAATCTTATTGTTTATGAATTATATCTATCAAAGTCTATGAAGATCCATTATATGCTCTATATATTTCTTATTGAGCCATGTATGACATTAGATATACCAAAAAGGAGATAACTATCATTTTTTCTTTTAGAAAAAAACAATAATTAAGATTATAAGGTTGAAGATGTTTTAAATTCAAAGAAGTGCCAAAATAGGTTAAAAAATCGTGTATAATATCAAATATATGATGTTTATAAATATATATGGAATTAAATAAGGAATCTTATAAATATGGCAAAACAGGTTCATACTTTTTATCATTAAAATCAAAATGAAGAATCAAGATGTGATCATTGTTTTTTGTAGAACTTGTCTTTAAAAGAAAGAGGGAAAGAAGAGGAGGGAGGGAAGAAGGAAGGAAACAATGTTATAGATATATAAATTATCTAGATAAAAAGTGTTAGATAGAAAATAAATATAAGTAGATTTGATAATATCTCATGGAAAAGCTTTTCATAAGCTTGATAGACACAGATTTGATTTTATACATGTTTATGATTGATTAGTAGATTAAAACATTTGCCAATGAATTGGCCACATATTGTACATGTTGGCAACTTATGATATATATATTGGCCACATGGCATACATATAAGAAATTTGTCTCATATATTATAAGTTGTGTATTGAAATATAAATATTACAAGTTGAATATATATTAGAGATCGTATAGAACATTGTCACATATCCTATATATTCTTTATATATGTACTTGTAATCCATTGCAACATAAAAATCAACTAAGAATAAAAATATTGTGGTTGTAAATACTTAACTAATGTAATAGATATAAGTATGTAAGTAAGACACCAATTAAATACATATATTAGACATAAGTTGTATTAGGAATTTAAAAAGTATAAATTAAATGAATATGTGTTGTATAATTTATTTTAAATTAAACTTTATGTTTCTATTTTTTATTCATACAAATTTATAATTTGTATAAATAAAAGATACAACTATTGATATAAGGAGGTTGGAAGATTGAGACAAATTTATATAGTTATTTTCAAAAAAAATCATTATGCATAAAAGTTTCTTTTATTTATTTACTTTTAAAAAAAATCTATATCATTATTTATTTAAAATTTATATCATTATTTTGAAGAATTTCCAATTTTTAAAATGATATAAAACTAATAAATTCAAATATTTCAAATCAATTTGGGTTTTAAATTTTTATTTAAAAAACTAAATAACATATCTACTTAATTCGAATTCTTATATTATACATATAGCATTAAAATAATAAAAAAAGAAAATATATCAAATGATTAATAAGTATATCATACACAAAATTCTAATAAGAAATAAATGTTATATAATTAATTTTAATTTTTTTTTATAGAATGAAGTATTTTTATTGTTTTGCATTAATTATGCCTCTATATATATAACTATTTCACTACATTTGGAAATCTTCAAATACATTTAATCTTGCAAAAAAAAAAAAAAAAAAAAAAAAAAAAACATTTGTATTAGCTTCAAATTTTTAAAAGATTAAAGTTTTGGGAGATTGTCTTTTAATCATATTCAGAAAAATGTTATTGTAATGTTTTATAATCATGTATACATGTGAAGGACGAATGCAAACACAATAAAAAAAAATCAGTTGTTGTATTTTGTAAGATTTATAAGACATCAGAACTTATTTCTTAAAATACTCAATGACCTCAAAAATAGAAGATGATAAAAATGATATGATTATTATTATTGATTGATTTTTAAATAATATTTTATTGATATGATATATGTATATATGTATAGTATGTATAAATATAAATATAAATAAATAATCTTTATTACACTAACCTTCACAACAAAACAAAATAAAAGAATAAAATTGCTATCAAGTTTACTAGCTAAAAAGAATTTATAAGAATGTATAATTAATAAATAATAAATATTAAAAGTGTAGAACATATATTGTTTAAAAAATGTCAAGAATATTGTACTATTGCATGCTTACATATTAATACAAGATCCTAAACCTTAAATACTTAGCATTGTCCTAGTATGATTATTTACACTTGATGTTCATATCTAGTTTAATTCTTTAAGGTTATGTATCACAATAATGATACATTTTCACAAATAGTTTAAAATGGCATACTTAAAATTCCTCATCCCATAAATTCTACAGTAAATATTCCATTATTTTCCACAGTAAATCTTTTGTATGTGATTTCTATTTACCCAAAAATCTTAAAGATTAATACATATCTAGTATTACACAACATTCTTTCTTATTTTGAAGCTTCGTTACAAAACATTAGAAAAACAAATATATAACACAAAACAAGACAAAAAAAATTATTTCCATAAATAAAAATGGAGACAAGTAATTTATTGAAAAGTGAAATGAAATCTTATTTTTTTAAGATCTACTCAAACAATAAAATCTTCTTTTGGTTATCGAATCCCATCCATTGACATCAGCAAGCAATTTTTATCCTTACTTAGTGGAAAAATTCCAAATTGTGAGGAGTAAAAGCAAAGTTACAAGCGCATTTTATTAATGCTCAAATCAAGGGAAGTAAATCAACGTTTCCGAAAACACAATTTCCACGTTGCACCGCCAGTTCAAGCGGCAATTTACCACCTGGCCCAGTAAAACCCTAATTCCATCCATGTGATATCCGACGAAGCCTGGATTCGACGAAGTCACACGATTTTCTGTTCATCCAATCTGACAATTGGCCGCTCGTGCTTCCGAAAAGGGGAGGAGTGGAAGCCTCTAGGTTCGGTTATTCCATCGGCACCGGAGCTGTGGCTTCATGCCGCATCCGATCCACTCAACAATAGAAACCCTAAAATTAACACCTATAGGTTTTTCATCGCCACTCAGCGTTCTTCTAACTATAGACTTAGGTGACGGTTAACCCCCGACGCTGGTTCATCGGGCGACGCAAAATCCGGGTTGGAAATTCCAGCCATTGGACGCATTAGGACGTTTCTGGCCATCGCAGTGTGCAGGGAGGAGGTTAGGACAATTCCCCTTCTGGTTCTGGTATTAGCAGAATTCTCGGGACTGATGCGCACAGGTTGCGAAAAACTTCCCCAGTTTCGACCCGCCTTCGCCTAATTTTTTCCTCCGATCTCTCGGTGAGTTCGATTGCCCTTGACCGGACCCAATGGGTAGTTCGTTAGAGTTAACGGCCTCTGTGGAATGGGAAGAGGTTGGGATGCAACTGCACTCGGTAGTTGTGTCCTATTCTTAGTTCTCGTGTTCGTGGCTCAGCGAAATGACTCACAGATTCATGGTCGAAGCGCATCTGCATCATCGCCTTCTACGACCTCTGCGGGTCTACGTCGAGGAACTCAGATCTGAAGCCGGAGGCTGGTTTTGGTAAATCTATAGAAAATGCTGCGACACTAGAATCCCCTATTTTAGGGTTAAGTGCTCAGAGGGTTTCTAGGTTTTGGCGCTTTTCAACTCCTTAGAGATCCCTCCTGGACTTCATCTGAGGAGGTGCCACTGGGATGATCAAGCATCAAGTTTTTCAGAAAAACAACTCACTGTTCAATATCAAATTCAGAGGCTAATTCAATGCCATCCATGTCTGTGTGTTCTTAATTCCTCATGAGGAAATAGATGTTTCTGAACACGGTCACAGTGACTAATGAATCTAAAAGCTCGAACAACGATTCAACCAGAATCGAAACTTCTGATGCTAGTTACGAGGCTGACTCCCAAAGCGAGAGCAGCAGCATCAGCATCTGACGGGGAGTCCCACAGCAATGCAACAAAATTCTCTTCAGGAACCGATATTCAACCCACATGAAAAAATTCAATCCTATCCTCACCGCCACTAATGCGATGAGAGTGTGATGACGTTGGCGCCAGCTGGCGAGAAGTGGGGTGGGCCCTCAATTGGCTGAGGTGGACTGACAGTTGGCGGGGTCACATAACCCACTCACTCCAAGCTTTCGGGGGGTGGCCTTATTCGGTGCCTGCTTCATGGGAGCATAGAGCTCTTGGCTACACAATAAGGGTCTAATTTTAGCCCATACTAATTTGCATTCCCACTGTGCGTTTTCTGGGGATTTCCTCGCCTTTGTTTGTTTGTTGTCCTCTTTGTTTGTTTGTTGTCCTCTTTGCCATTAGACCTTGTTATTCGGAAACCCTTCGGCTCCCTCTTATCTCTCTTGGTATATATATATATATATATATATTTAAATATTCACATCTCATTCCCCCCTATTTGTCGTCTTTTTAAACTCTTTCCCATATTGATGAAGCGCAGCATTCTTCACCAAAGTATTCCTCAAACAAAATAGTAGGTTGGGGTGCTTTTGGAACTGCAGTTGTGTAGTGCTTTGATGTTTCTTTAACATTGTTTTTAAAAAGAAGAAAAGAAAAAGAAATCATCAACAGAAGTGGGCATGTTTTTATGAATAAGGGATACTATAAGGGTCACTTACATGTGAAAAAGAATTTTTTTTCTTCTATTAGAAAATTTCAGTGATAATTTCGGAAGTTAAGATAACTAACAAGATATATGGAAATATATGAAGGGAATTCTGAAAGGCCACGTATGAGTGCCAGATTCCACGTGGGACAGCGTTTGCCCCCTTGCCCCAAGTGGGGGAAAAACTAACTTGACCCTTTTCTATTAATGTGGAGTCTCTTGGTTCGAAGCAGATTCGCTCATTCTAAAGGATGTTTTCCTGCCTTATAAAGGCTTCAGTGGCCATTGGAGCACATGTGGTGGAGGACACATTCATCGGTCGTTCATCTACAAAAAAAATAGTGTGGTTGTTCGAGCCCTGATGTGTGCATATATTCTACGATTTTATCCAACTGTGCACTAGTAAAACTTTCATAGTATATTTTCAGGATTTACGTATATATATTTATATATACCTCGGTATGCCGTTATAAATTGGATAACTGTATTGGAGATTTTAATGGTTTTTTTTGCAATAGCCAAAGTCACTTTGTTGACTTTCATGTCTATAATCAAGAATCAAAAAAAAAAAAAAAAAATTGTACATTTACACTACATAATAAGCTAACTCTATTTGATAAAATTTATAAAGTAAACACTTATGTGATTGAGTGGATAATAATTAAATTTTTTTCACTTAGTATATTTTAGCCTATGTTGTAAAACTCAAGTAGAAAGTTTTAAACTTGACAAAGATTTTAACTTAATTCTTAACTTTTATTTTTATTTGTTATTTTATGAAATGATGTTTATACTATATATATATATATATATATATATACATATATATAGATATATGTAGGGAATTGTTGAATTGACCCAAGCTTTTATTAAATTGACCCACCTATCATCATTGGTTGAGAATTCAACCATTTTTTCATTGATTTTTGACCAATGCAGAACCAAAAGTGGAGAATTTTTTGATGATGGTTAAGATGGGTGGGTCAATTTAGTAAATTCTTGGGTCAATTTAAAAATTCCTTTTATATATATATATATATATATATTATTTCCTTCTTTCTTGACTTCTCTTAGATTCTTGATTTTTGGATATTTGTTCATAAAGAAGTTATGTATTTAAAACCAACAGTCCAAATCTTGACTTGGACCTATTTGCAACTTCTAGTATGTGTTATGATCGTTCCAATAATTTATTTATTTATTTATTTATATTTTTTACAGATATGGAACCAAAAAAATACTGTAAAATAAATTTAAAGAAAAAAATAACATGTGCATGTAACAAAAGAAAGTGGCACACTTGGGTAGCCATGTCATTGTGGGGGGGGGAGAACTTGACATTGGGGTAGCTCCCAAAGCACATGAGGTCAAACTCAAGGTGAAAAGAGCCCACAATAGAAAGAGAGAGAGAGCTAGAGACCACACACAGGGTGGAAGTAAAGCAAGGCAAAGGGGGCTTGCATATGAGAAGGTGGGTGGGGGAGCTACAATGGGGCCTTCATGAGAATGGAGAGAAGGGAGCAGCATGAGCTCATGAACCTGGTGGTGATGGAGCTGACAAACCCAGCCCACAACCTCACATGCATGAATGTAATGCATGCACCCTGTGGAAGGGAGAAAAAAAATGTAGCTGTGATCTGATTTCAGGATTGTGTTTGTGTGACTCAAATCCTTGCACCTCTGGGAGGGGGCACTGGCATATAGACATGATGGGACATGATAGAGCAAATCTAGACGCAATGAATGAGCGAACGATACTGGGAAGGCGAAAAAACAACCAAATTAAATCAATGAGAGATGAAACTCAACACCACCAACATGAGCTAAACTAGACCTGGGTGAGAGTAAGAACACTGGTGCTAGGAAATGAGAAAGGCTTGAGATTTCGGTGAATTGGAGCCGCGGATTCCGTGGTAAGGGGTCAGAAAACTGCGCCGCACTGTACAGAGGAGTGATTGTTTTACTTGAGTACTGCGTTTAACGATTGCGGCGGAACGGGCTTGGTTTGGCTTTGCGGCGCAGGGATGGGTCGTCAAGGAGGTGAGGGAGAGAGACTATTTGTGCATATGTGTAGGTGTGTTTAGAATGAAGTCCACTAAAGAAGGTAATACAGAACTGATTCCTTCATACCTCCAGCAAGGTAGCACCTCTATCCTCTCATCCAGCCTGTGTGCCTCGACAGTGGTTGTATATATCGCCTCGTGAACGTAGAGTCGCCTTCCTTCAGCGTTCTAGTTGAGCATTCATGCGAGGCTTAGATCTGGCTCCCAACTCTTCATGACCTGCTCCGACCGTGGCTTTCCTCCTCGCAGGATCCCAGCGTTGGGTTCGAGGTGTCATGTTCGAGGTGCTGGAGCTCTACTTGGAAGTGTGCCTGTGTGTGTGTGATTGTTTTTATATGTTCATTAGGAACCTAGCGGCTGCATTCGAGCGTTTCGTGGGGACCTGAACGTTGACGTGAGCACTTTATGGTTTGGCCTGAAACCAGACGGCACGATTTCGTCGATTGAACCACTACTGCTGGGTCGAGGCTCGCGACGGGGTGAACATGTAATTTGGGACGGTTTGGTTGGGTTGTCACGACCTACTGCAGCGGTCAGCTTTGGTTTTTTGTGGTGTGTGTTCGAGGTATTATTTTTGTCACTGTGAAGTTGCACGTTGGAACTTTCACAATGCCACCCTACTTTGCATTCTCCCACTCGCCAGGGTTGGAGGAAATGACTCGTGAAGCAGGAAATGTCTCCTCCGTGATGGCAAATTCGGCTCCTACTTTCGTCGAGGGTGCCATTATCGTGGGAGGCGGGCCCTCGGGGTTGGCAGTTGCCGCATGCCTCACGATGAAGGGAGTGCCTTCCTTGATCATTGAGAAATCGGACGGTATTGGTTCATTGTGGAAGTACAAGGCTTATGACCGCCTTCATCTCCACATCCCGAAACAATTCTGCGAGCTGCCGCACTACCCTTTCCCGGAGGATTATCCGATGTATCCGAACAGGAAGCAATTCGTCGACTACTTGGAGAATTACTTCCGGCATTTTGACATGAGAGCTCAGTTTAACACGAAGATTAACGCTGCGTATTACGACCCTCAGCTGTCATGCTGGAAGGTTGAATCGCAGCCTTCCAGCGCGGGTTCTGGAGAGTGCGTGACGGAGTATTGTTCGCGGTGGTTGATTGTTGCATCCGGGGAGAACGCCGAGGCTTACACTCCTGACATGCAGGGGTTGAGAGACTTCAGAGGCCCAGTATTGCACTCGAGCAATTACAAGACAGGAGCCGATTACATGGGGCAGCGAGTGCTCGTCGTAGGGTGTGGAAACTCGGGGATGGAGATTGCCTTGGACCTGGCGAATTTCAATGCTAAACCCTCGCTTGTTGTGCGCAGCCCGGTGCACATTCTCCCGAGGGAAATTCTGGGCGTGTCCACGTTCGCCGTGGCCATGAGCATGATGAAGCGCTTCCCGCTGTGGTTCACGGACGCGCTTCTGGTGGTGTACGCCCGGGCAGTGCTGGGCGACACGACGAGCTATGGCTTCAAACGCCCTGCGAATGGGCCGATGACCATCAAGTGCGAGCAGGGCAAGACGCCCATTCTAGACGTGGGCACATTCGCCAAGATCAAGAGCGGCGCCATCAAGGTGTGTCCGGGCGTAACTCATCTCACCTCCCAAGGCGCCAAGTTCGAAAACGACCAATTCGCGGAGTTCGATGCTGTCGTGCTGGCCACCGGGTACAGGAGCAATGTCCCGCGATGGCTCAGCGACGATGGCGGTTTCTTCTCCCCCGAAGGCCTGCCGAAGAATCCTTCCCTGGGAACATGGAAGGCGGGACGCGGCCTCTTCGTCGCCGGGTTTGGGAGGAAAGGGATTCTGGGAGCAACCTTCGATGCCAAATACATTGCCGAGGCCATCAGCGATGCCTGGTCCTTGGAGTCTCACAAGCACCTCGTTTCCCCTCTAAAATCTAGATACCCACCCCCTTAACGACCTTCCCACAGCCACACTCACACACACACACACTGAATCCCCAGTCCGTCACTAGCTCCCCCACCCCCATATCAAGCAGATTTCGAAACTCGCCGAAATCCAACACAAACCGCAACGTCGGTTGCTCGGCCTTCTTCCTCATGTGGACAACATTGCGGTGTGCTCAAACTGCGAATTCGCTAAGGGAAGAGTGATCTCCATTTGTCGAAGGAGACACACATTCCACCGCCCGATCCACAGCCTCGAATTCAACGCCGACGCAGGCACCATGAAGAAGCGTGGAGGGTGAGATTCAGACTCAGTGGGCGTCGACGAGGGCACAAGACCTTCTCAGTCCGGGTCACAAGACCCTCCCTACCCCTCCCTCCACCGCCAGCGTGTCCCATACAATTTTGCCCCAGGGATTACATTTATTTTTTATTTTTTATTTTCAAGCGTAAAGGATTTTGCTTTCGAACAGGAATCAATCCCCACAAGGTAGTGTTTTTTTTTTTTTTTTTTTTTTTTTTTTTATGTTTTATACTTTATGCGCCTTATCTCGGTGCTCGTGATGGCTTTTGTTTTGCTGAGTTGCCTCCATTGATTAATACATGAAAGCCTTCCATGGCCTCATGAATTTTTAGTGCTGAAAATTCTATGATTCGGTGGATATGGGACGAGTTGGAAATGGTGGAACCTTTTATGTTGAGTTCACAGCATCATATACATTTTCGCCTGCTGATGTTCACAGTAGAATGTATTATTTTAATTTTTATTTTTTTTTAACTCTCTTTGTGTGTGTGTGTGTGAGAGCTGTATTAAGTGTTGAAATTCCATAATTAAATTGTATGTGATTAGAGTTTGTTAATCTTTCTCACTGCATTTTTTTAGTATATAATTCAAATGCATTGTTGTAGATGTCACTACTTCAAATCATACACCATCATGTAAACAACAACATTGGAACATCGAACAATCATACACTGTAACTTAGTCTTACAGTAAGTAATCATCCTGTTGGACATGAGACTGCTGTTGGATAATGATACAGAGCCATTGTCTTTAACATTCTCTCATAAACACTGTTGAGTTTTTTTTAGTAATATATATATATATATATATATGATTGGATGAGAACAATATAGTCCTAATTAAATATGTCAACTAAAGAATGAGTTTAGAATCACAGACTGATCATTCTCAGGTTCCAGGATATATATATATATATATATATATTCATATTCTCAGTTGATTCAAACAGAGCTTTGTCCAGTTTGTGTAAAAAGTGCAAGAATGTCATCCCGGAATGATCTTATTGATCCACAACCCTAAAACCCCCACCTTTGGGGATTAATTTCAACAAACAGTGTAAGTTAATTTATGTCCTTTTATACTTCATTTTCTGTTCTTTTCTTTTCTTTTTCGTACAAGGCAGGAAGTAGGGATTCAAGCAATATCATATCAGATCATGAACCCATCATCATCCGCATTTGGATTGAGCCACTTCGTTTTCATTATTTTATTGGTTTAATAATTATAATTCTCCCTGAATTTGGGTGTTTGATTGCAAATTCAATCCCTGAATAAGCAAAGTCCCAGTTCAGAGCGTCAAGTCCCAGATGTTTGTAAAGTGTAAGAAATATATATGTATATATATGTATATATGTATGTATATATATAGAAAAAGGAAGCCTTTGTCCTATTAATATTTTAGATTAAATTTGCTTCCACACTAAAATTGCTGAGGCTTCTTCTGCTTGGCAACATCAGAATGACATGGTGGGCTGAGACAAATTATGCTTTTGACATTGTTGTTGATTTTTGCTTAAATGAGAATTTGTCTCATTTTATTTGTTATATCTCTTCTTTGTATACAAATATAAAAAAAGAAGCTACATGGATCAGGAAAAGCCACTATTGACACACCATTCCTCTGTTTCAATGATTTTCCCTTCACTATATTATGTTGATTCAACTTCTAGATCCACAAATGAAATTTTAACATTTTTTTGAGATATTATGTTATGAAAATGAAGTGCAACATACATCCACATTTAAAATGTAATGTAAAATTATAAAATTAATAACAATAATAACAAACAATAAAGTTGTTGACCAAACTCATGCAAAAAACAAAAAAACAAAAAAACAAACTAAAACCAACTACATTTTATTTGGTTGTTTATTTTTTAAAATAGAAAAAAGAGGAAAGGTGATTAGTAGGCAAGAATTTGAGTAACTTAACTAAAAACGATTTGGTTTAGTTTCAATTTTGCTAAAGACTTCAACTTTTATTGTGCATTGAATTAAACACCTAATCATTATTTTGCAAGAATAAGGAGCCCCTCACAATCTAAGTAAAAAGGGAAAGGGAATGTGGTTATGGCTGCTAATGCTCTTTTTTATAGTTTTATTTTATGGGTTATGATTCTCAAGTACTTGTTAAAAAGAAATATCCACTTGTTGTATCCATTCATTTATAAAATATCATAACATTTTCAAACACACGCTCTCTCTTTTTTTCCCTTCTAAACTGGATCACGAAGCATAAACAAAGACATAAGTTTATCAACAAGGAAAATTGTTTTGATTTGTTTTATTTAACCCTAAATCACAGTTTATGCAAGTCCAACATGTTTTACTATCTTTGTCTCCAAAAAACTAACTGGAACTTCCACTAAACAAGTGTATCACTTCTGGCTGTAATGTTCAATTTTTTTATATATTTGCTTTTTTTGGCAAATGAAATAAAACATTGCTATCAAAGGCAAGCAGGATTGTGGAAAAGAGTTGTGAGAAAAGGTAACAAAAGTAACAAAGTAAATAAGTGGAGTGGGGAAAAAAGTAACAAAGTAAATATAATGTAAACATACATTATATGGTCGTTTTTATGTCCATTACATGAGTTGTAATGATCTTTTGAATATTTAAAGTATTTAGAATACAGCTTTCTAATATCAAGTTTTCTAAAAAACTACAACTTTTATTTTTTTATTTTTTTATTGCATCTCATCACCAACTCTATTAAAATACGACTTTTTTACTTCAATCATACTTGAATTCAATTACAAATCAGATTTGAATTTTTTTTTTAATAAAATCTAATTAGAAATTGAAAATTCTTAGTTCATCACTATAACGTACCAATGTATGCAACCACTTGTGGAAAAACCCGAAACGAAAAATAAATAATAAAAAATAAATAAAATCATATACTTGAACTTACATATACACATATACATATATGTCTAAAATAGTGTGTATATATATATATATATATATATATTTATATATATAATAAAGAAACTTAATTATAAAACAAAAAGACATAGAGAAGCCATCTCATTGGCCAAAATCAAAGAAATCATTCACTAACATATTATCCACAATGGATCAAGTTTGAGATGGATGGATATAATTATATGGATGAATGAAAACAAGCTTGAGTCAATAGCCCAGGCTGCTGTGTGAACAGAGGCGGGAAGCCAACGAACAATTCAGCGGGGGAGAAGGGGAGCTACACGTGGTCTCCACGTGGACCAATTCCGTCTCGAACGGGGTCCTATTTCTGCGCCCGCTAGTGTGAAAAGGATACGATCACGGGCATCGACAAGTGGCAGTTCATTCGAAAGGCCACGCGAGAGCGGGCTGATCCGCAGGGGAGCGCCCAATTCCACAGGACCAGATGAGGTAGAACCCAAGAGAGAACAGGAATATTCCACCGGAATGTCCCTCGCGGATAACCATTGGGTCCAAATATTTAGCCGTGTGAATAGAACCCAACCAGTAAACAGGCGGAAACCACCTTTTACTTTTACTTTTTTCCCCACTCCACTTGCTTCTATTGCGTAATCCATCCCATTGGATCCCATTCTTTGTGGGGTTTTATTATATATTTACTATATATAATACAAAACTACCAAGTGTTTTTGTAATATAGCATTTTCTCATTTTCTAATATAACACACACATTCGTACATGCAAGTATGCTTATACATGTATGTAAATATATAAATGTATATTCAGAAATTCAAATTCTCTAAGGAATGTGTTGGAATAGTGGGAAGGATAAACATCTTCCACTAATATCACCAACTGCTGCTTTATAAAGCTCAGCTCATTCCTTAAAATTTAGCTTAATAATGATAAAAACAAACGGCTCATTCATCCCACTAGAAAAGAAAAACGAAAAAAGTACTTTTAATAGCAATCTACTAAGAGAATAAGACATTCTCCAAGGAGCGTTTGGAAGATAAGCATATAAAACTCAAAAACATAACATGAACTTAAAGCAGTTGCAGCTATTTGGATTTAAATTAATTCAGTAGACAATAAATACCACACATTCTCAATATGCAAACTCTCATTTTAATAATTTAATAATTCAATAATTTAGAGATTAATTTATGGCATGAATTTATTTATTTATTTTAATGTTATAATTTTAATTCAATGTGATTATTCATACATGTATGTATGTATATATATATATATATATATATATATATACAAAAGAACTGGAGCTTGTCACCTTGTTTTGGAAGTAATATGATAAAGTAATGGCCCTTGAATACTATTGCAAATGTAAGAATTAATTGGTAGATGAGATTTATGTTTTAAACTAATATTTTGACAAGTAAATTGAAAAAAAGGACAGAAAAAAGAAAAACATAAAATCATATACTGCATGTTTTTCTAAACATATAATATCTCTAAAGCCTATGGAAAGTTCTTAGTATTTTACTTGGATGTTGGGTTTTTCTATTGTTTTTCATTTATTCAAATATCTAATAATCAAAATAATTGACTAAATAATATTTTCACTTATTTGAATAAATTCATAAATAAATGGACACATAAATAAATTATATGGACTTTTGAATAAATTCACGTACTAACTATAATAAAAAAATAATAAAAAAATATTAAGAAAAAATATATATATAAATATACATATATATAACAAGCTCAATATAGTTTTTGTTTTTGACATTTATTTCATATTCATTTCAATCAATCTAAAAATTAGATCTATTTACACAAATAGCAATACATATAAATGAGTGGAGTGCAAGTGTTTGGAGCTGTAGCTATCAAAAGGATTGCACTTGTATCAATAACTTGAATTGGGATCCAAGATTGTTTGGCATCGGCATTGGTAATTGCCAAGTTGGCTTTAGAAGCAACAATTTGGCTCCATTTTTATTACATATTGCTTGTTAATTGTTGTTGATGCTAGATCGATGGTCTAGGAATTGCATGTCGATTGCATATATGCATGTGCCAACCTTAATCTATAATGTGGATGGTTTTACATGTTGCTTTTAAATACATATGAGCTATATGATGGATTTATAATTGATTTTTTATTAGATATTTTATTTTATTTTATTTTTTAGTACAAATGAAAGAATTTTATTAAAGAAAAATTAATAAAAAATCATTTGATCTAAACAAGACTCAAAATTCCTATCAAAAAGTGATATTGGATAGGAACTTAAAGAATATTATATTACAACTATTACTTTATTATAGACTAGTTTACATTGGAGCTAAATTTGTTAAGATGCCATGTGATTATTCTACTATTTTTGGAATAGAAAACTTTGTTATTTTTTCAACTACTGATAAAAGATTCATACCAACTATTTGGAGCATCATTAAGGATTTTAATCATTATCTTGTGTCATGTAATGCAAGCATAAACAATCAAACTTTGACATATTTAATTTATTATTTTCTCTAAGGATCAATCCAAATTATTAAAAACTTTGTTATTTTGTTCTAATCAGATTTTTTAAAGAGTTTTTTTTCTTAAAGAGTGATCAAATTTGGCCAAATCTCTTAAATTATTTGGACAATTTGTTTGCAAAAAAGCTTTGGGCTTAAGTAGAGATGGATAGTGACAAAAGATTGTTTGGCCAATTTTATATTGTGTAGATGACTTCGGCACTCTATGACTAGATTTGTTGGATTTGTGGGCACATTCAAAATCAATGGAGTATTGTATTAGTGGACGCAAGACTATATATGAATGATACATTAATAGTAGAAGTAATCTTGCCATGCCAATTATTGACTGCTACAACTTTATGCCATATGCTCTAAATAAATATCCAATAATAGTAGTTGGAATCAAATTTGAGCTCTTTCATTGGGCCTTAGAAGAAATTTATGACCTTATGTGTGGTGCCTTGCTCTACCTTGATAACACAAATCTTCATAATTGTGCATATATAGATATCTTTACTAGTCTTATTTCTAAAGATTTTATTGATAAAAAGAGGCTCTTCATGGATCTAGATTATAAGGTTAATAATAGATTGAAGAATTTGGTTCCTAATTGCTATATAATAGATATCGTGGCTGAGTTTCTTATATAATACAATAATTGCTAGATCGATTGAAGGATAGAAGCACAAAGAGGCTTGTGTGATAAATGTTGAATCTTATAGAAAGATAAAGATATAAAATTCTAATAAATTTCTTGAAGAGGTTGTATATAAGTTATTATATAATATTACTTTGAAGGTGGCTTATATGGCTAAGATAATAGTAATCCAATTCTGCTTGTCAATTTTTGATGTTCTAAATTTGACCTTTATTTTATTTTAAGTGAAGTAATGATTCTAATCATAGAGCCATCAATCTCTCACCATTAGAATATTGCATTTAAAGAATATAGCTGCCTTTTACATTGTGAAGGCAAGACAAATAGATGTAGTAAATTTGGAATTGAATTATAATATGGTGTTGTAGACTTTGTCATAGTTGTGTGAATATTGTACAACTTCTATTTCGTTTTGCAAATCACTTTCTATATATGATTATATTTTGGATGTTGGTAACTTACAAATAAATAATACTTATGAACCAATTAGGATCTCTATTCCATTTTCTTTTTTAAAAAAATTGGCATTGTGCAAGTCTTTATTGGAAGATAAAGAATTTATTGGAGTGGCTCAGCTAGCAAGCTTTGACTATCCATTTGCTTAAAAGAAAAATTGTATTAATTTCAAGGTTAATGAAACTAGATCTTCTGTTGTATTTCTTCAAAATAAAAGTCGATTTGGCTATGTAGGAGTGGATTTTGTATTCTTAGTTAAACCATAGGTATTTATTTTGTGTGGCTTTTATGAGCTTCATTGCTTACTTAGATTCTATCTACACTTTGAAAAAATACCAATATGTAAATAATAATATCTATTTCACTATCATACTTTATCTATCTAACGATAAATTGATTGAATTTTAATGCATCTATTTTTGCCTTATCTTATTAATAAAGAATTTATTTCTATCAAGAGTGGTGATAGAAAGGTTAAAAGAAATTTTTAACAATTCAATTAATTATCTCTCTGAGATTAAGAGCCAATTAAAATATCTTATCTATTCAAGCAGTATGTTGCTCTTGCTCCTCCAATAGGCACCTAACTTTTTTCAATTGATTATTAATCCTGAGGCAATAGAAAACATACTTAGTATGGTAATAAGGTGATACTCTTGCAGCTTTTTGGCTTGAAAAAAAATATATATATTGCCATCATATTATAAGATCAATTGAGCCTTTGGTAAGCCTCAAAATTTAAATTTTTTAACTTTGTATCTTTATTGTTCTTAGTGGATCTTTGCATTAAAAGCTTTTCCTAGTAGAATAAATAAATATGGAACTACAATACAACCTTGTTTAATTTCTTTTAATAAGGAATATAGATGTGGATCTCTCATTCTTATTTGTAGCAACTTCTCCTTCTATTAATATTATTATCACTATTTTGATGAAGATCTTAAGAAACTCCATCTTATACAACATGTTTAATATAAAGTCCCAAATGACCTAATTATATAGTTTTAAAAAGACTAGTTTTACAAAGTTTATATTTTATTTGGATTTTTTAGCTTGATTTAATGTCTCATGAATAAAAAAGATATTGTCAAGGATCGAGCATTTTTGTAGAAAGGTGCTTGGTCAAGGTTGATAATGGTTGCTAATGAATCTTGTAGATATAATATTAAGGATAAGAATTCAAAGAAGATATGTAAATGAATGAAAAATGAATAATAGAGAGATGGAAAAATAAAAATAAAAAATTAAATATATTTAATAAGAAATTAGAATGATTATTGCTATAGACTAAGAAATTAGAGACTCTTGAAATTAGAATAGAAGCAAGAAAAGAATTGACAAAAGAAAAAGAAGACTTCAATCTTGTTCCTATATATACTATCTACTTAAGAGTTATGTGACAACATTTTATAGAACTTCAAACATGTGTGCAATTTATAAGATACATGTCTTAATTTACAAGAAAAAATTTCTATATATATGCTATATTATAAGCTTATACCACCAGCTACCAATACATGTGACATATGGCTAACTTGTTGGTTAATTTTCTAATGTATCAATCACCTATAGACATATATAAAGCTAAAATCTTATCTAAAAAGCTTCTAGGAAGCTTTTCTATAAGATATTATCAAATTAATCTATTTTTATATCCTTGTATCTATTCACATCATTTGAATAAATATAAGTATATTTGTAATAATATCTCATCTTCTAAGAATAAGTTCAACGAGGAGCGGTGATTACATATTCAAGTAGTCCAAAATGCAACAAATTGTATTTGCCACATGCTTTGATTTTTATTTTTATTTTTAAGTTAGTTGATAGGTCTTTTTAGCCACCAATAATATTTCATTTTAGGAAAACAAAACCATCCTATTATTTGATTATTATTGAAGCCTTTATAACTTCTTTAAAAAAAATAATTTTGTAACACTAACAAGAATTGTTCTTACCTCCAATAGAATCACCAAACATTGGGAGTTTTTTTTAAGGTTATAATACCAAATGTATTATATCTCGTTATTTATTTGAAGAAGAATATGCCATTCTTAAAGATCTTCAGCTCAATTACATTCTCTTGAAGTTTGTGATAATAGCAATGTTTTGTCAAATAAGTTAACAAATGATGGCTCATGAGTTGAATTTATTAGATGTTAGTTCTCTATTTCTTTAATACTATAAATATACATAAACTATAAATAATGATAGAAGATTGAATGCAATATTTTTTAAACTGCAGTTCTTTTATAGCAAAGATTTATTATCCTTCATCTTGATTTTGAGGGATATTATTAATAAAAAGTATAAAATTTCTTTATTATATTTATAATATTCTTGGTTAGCTTTCATGTATTTTTATTTATATCATATTTACTTTAATAAATAAGATATTCTAACTTATTTTGGCACTGCCTAGAGTCTAAGATTTTTTTGAAGTTAAATTCTTTATTAATATTTTCTTCTATAAAAGGTGGTCCTTGTTATCTTCTTGGTATATCAATTGTCTTGTAAAGCTAAAAAAATAAAATAGAACACTAGATGGATCTTCATTGATTCTAGTATGTATAATCAATAAACAATTGAATTGATTCATTCACAAATAGGAAAAGGTCCAAGCCTATAATATTTCAATTTGTCATAAATTCAAATAGACTTGATATTGTAATAAAATAATCATATCTTATCATCCATGTTAAATTGTGATTTTTCCTTGTGATAGACATTTATATTGATCTTTTATTGTTCTTAAACTTTCTTTAACTACTCCTTCATTGTTGCATGTAACTGTGCCAAATGATTTGCAAAATTATCTCGAAAAGATTATTAACTTTTGAAAAGTTAAAACTATCAAGTTATGGATAATAATAATAATTGGCAAAGAAAGGTATTTATTGAATAGAAGAATGAACTAAATTATTGTAAGCAAACTTTACCAATAGTAAAAGAGTTGTTCAATTAGCTTGATGATAGTTGTAAATATATTCCAAATATTTCTCCAAAATTTGATTCATCTATTCTATTTGTCTATCAATTTGAAGATAAAAAATTAAAGATAATTTTATATTGATCATCAATACTTTAAAAAATATTCTTCAAAATCTTGATGCAAATTTTATCCCTCTATTTGATATAATATCTTTAGGCAATCCATTATAGCAATAGATGTTATCAAGGAAACATTTAGTTTTTTCTTTATTTAAAATAGATTTTTTACATGCTAAAAAATATATAATTTTGGTGAAATGATTCAATATTATAAATATAGAGTCATATAAATTTGAACTTAAAAGATCCATAATAGAATTTATAGAAAAAAAAAGACCATGATTATTTTCATATAATCAATAGTTAAAAAATCCATAAGATTGATGATAAGGAATTTTTAACTTTAAAAAAATGTTATATGTTTATACAAAATCTATTATAGCCTTCTACATTTGCAACGACTAAAAATATCTTGATATTAGCCCCAAAGTCTTGTATCTAAAATATCTTGTTATAAATAAAATATCTTATCTTTAAAAAGTTATCATGATCTTGTAGGATATGTAAATATTTTATCTTTTTAAAATATATAGGCAACCTTTTAAATAGAGTAGGTTATTTTTGAACCTAAACTTAAAAGTATCATAAGACTTAAAAGAAATATTCTTCATATCATGAATAAGAGGTTCAAAGAACATACTTGCTTGAATTTTTTTAATAAAGAATAAATCAATATTCGATGTTGATTTTATTCTTCAAAGATGAATTTTCTTAGGCTTTAAGATGACTATTTTTTTTAATCAAAAGTTATATTCTTTTCTTTTGGTACAAGATTAGAATGCCTAAAAAGTATGTCTAAAAAACCTTATTGTTTTTTAGCTCGATACATGATCTTGAAATCAAATCTTGATAATGACATGCTCTAATGAGCCTAGGAATGATTCAACATGTGCATTGATATAAAATACTCGAGGTTCTTCTAATTCATATATACAATAATTGAATTAAAAGTAGCTTCTAGATAGTGACGTCATTCTTAGAAAGAATCCATAATTGCAAGAAATTCTTTATTATAAATTTTATAGTTGATTTTTTATGCTAAAAATTTCTTAGAATAAAAAGCTATTGGATGGAGTTTGTCATCTACTTCTATTTTTGACAATACCACATCTAAAGCAAAGTATGATGTATTTGTTTCTATAAAAAAATTCTTTGGAGAAGTTGATATAATATAAGATTGGTGTAGAAATAAATCCTTTTTTTAAAGCATCAAACAATGCTTTAGTTTCTTTACTCCACTTAAGTTTGTCTTTACAAGTCAAACATGTAAGTGGAGCTCCAATTTAAAAAATATTCTTGATAAAGATGTGGTAGTAATTGACAAAGTCCAAAAAGTATTATATATCTCTTGTTTCTTTTAGAATCTTCTAATCTATGATAGTTTGGATCTTCTTGAAATCCATCATAAGGCCTTCATTGAAAATGATATATTCTAAAAAATCAACTTGAGTAATGTAGAATATATATTTTTTATTTTTTTTATTTTGGCATATAATCTTACATTTCTAATTTTTTGTAATACATGACAAATATGACATTCATGTTCTTCTACATTTTTAGAGTAGATTAGAATTTTTTCTAAATAACAAATAAAAAAATTATCAAAGAACTTACAAATGATGTCATTTATAAGACGTTGAAGTAGTTAGTGCATCCATGAGTCCAAAAGACATGACATTATATTTGAAATGTCCATACCTAGTTCAAAAAGTAGTCTTTCATTCGTGTGTTTTTTTAATGTGGATCAGATTGTATATTCTTTGTAAATCTATTTTTATGTAAGTCTTTGTTTGATTAAATTGGTCAAGAAGTCTTAAAATCAAAGGTAAAGGATACTTATTCTTGATGGTGATCTTGTTAAATCCTTGATATTCTATGTACATTTGTAGAAATCTATCTTTTTTCTTCACAAATAAGATAGGAGTTCTTCTTGGAGATTTTAAATAGCATATAAAGTTCTTGGACAAATTTTTATGAATGTACTCATTTAATGCAACCAATTCATTTTGTAATAAGTTATAGATTGTCCCAAATTGAAATTGAGCTTTTTTTTCAAGATCAATTGAACAATCATAAGATCAATGCTTTGTATGAATATCTATATTTTTCTTTTAATAAACGTCTTAGAAATCTTGATATTAGCTAGAAATACCACTTGACATATTTTTATTATTAAAAATAGGCATGGAATATATAAAAAAAGATGACTCTTTTTTTGTTACATGCATGAAAGCTCTTACACCTATTAGGAGGGATTTGGATGTATTAGACTTATATATTTCTATTTGACTAATAGAATTTTAGATTAAACTATAAAAAAATTCAAGATTACAAAAAATCCATCTATTTGAGGATTATAATTTTTCAATCAAAATAATTTAAAAATAATTAGGTTAAAAAGAGATCTTATCACATTAAATATTATTGAATTATTATGATCTTTAATTACTATATTTAAAGAAATAATCTCATAGATAATATTTTTAAAAGATAATAAATAATAATTTATGATTTTTACGTGTACAAATTTAGATTTTTAGATTAAAAACATTTCTTATTTTTTAATAAAGTCTTCATCTCTAAAAGAAGTTAAGGCTCTTGAATCTAATAAGGCAAAGACTTTGTTTTTTTTAGATCTTAAACATACATCTATTATAAAATAAGGTGAAGGATTTGAAGAGAGAATAGGACCTTTACTAGGTATTGCACATGATTCCAACTACGCAATCCCTATTGTAGCTAGAAAAACTTATTTTCTATGATATTATCTTCTTTGGCAATTATACTCATCATTTTGTGATTATATTGTTGTGATTTACTTAATTTAAGTATATCAAAGATATTTAGAAGATAATTAATTTTAATTATAGAAAAAATGAAAGAATATAATACTAATATATTTAAAAATTTGAATAGAGTATAAAATATGGAATTTTTATCTTGAATGGATTATTTGAGCTTGTAGGTATTATATTTTAGAATAGATACTTAACTCTATAGTAATTGAAGATGGATATTGGAAGAAAGTTAGGGATAGGGATTCTTTGCATTAAGTATTTTAATTTTATTTTTGAAGGGGGAAAAAGAAGCTAGGGGTCAAAACGAGGAGAAAAGGAGGTTGCTAGAAATTTTGGAGAAGGACGAATTTCAAGCCTAATTAGGAGTTTTGAAGGCCACTTACGAAATTTTTAATATCTTCTTCTAAAATTTTGAAAGAAGTTAGATTTGTTAAAGTAAAAGTAAAAAATATTACCTTGTATAGGATATTATCTTAGGTAAGTTACTAGTGGTCAAAAGTTTGACTCTTGGTATATGGTAAGGGCATCCAATGGATATAGGACGAAGTCATGGACCAAGAGTCAAAGTCAAAGTATTAACAAGGGAATATCTAAAGACTAACTATGAGTCATTAGTGTGTGTCATAACATACCCTCGTAGTTCGTGACATGCCAAAGGATCCTAAGAGCATGTGTGTAAGACATAAGAATAATTAGTATAGGACATAGGATACTCTTGGGACTCGTGAGATGCCAAAAAGATCCTAGGGCCATGTATGTAAAAGTCAAAGAGTGGATGTTGTCTTTTAGGACAACAACTACTACCTATAAGTAATGGGTGTTGGAAGTGAGAGATATCTTATTCCATACTCTCTTTATATGCAACCTTGCTAATGCTAAGTGTTGTGTCTTCTAAGTACTTGTTTTCTTAATAGGTTATAGGCCCACTCATCTTTATTTGTGAGTTTTGAAGTACTTTGAAGTTTTTCTTGTTGTAAGGAGTAGATCTTATTATTATTGCTGAAGTTTGAGTTTGTTATCTTCTAATCCTTCTTATGCATCTAATTATTGATGTAATTTTGCTCTTATTTATTGTTAAATATACTCATAGTCTTTGTTGATGTTAGGCTCCATACAATGATGTTTTAGAACTCTAGTATTATATTTCTTTGCTGAAATTTATCATTGATGTTCTAAATTTGTGGTTTCATGTATTTAACTTCTTAAGAGATTGTTCTATTTTCACAAGAAGTATTTTTTGTGAGGTTAGAAGTATTTTGTGAGAGAAGAGGGATGATTGAAGAGTGGCAAAGCTTATATAAGAGGTTCAGATAGAATATAAGACTTGTGAGAAGTCTTATATGTGAAGTTGAGAGTGATACAAGAATTAAATCACTTGTTTACTTACAAAGAAGGCATTCTGGGTTTCTAAGGTAGCAACACCTTCTTGTTGATTTTGAGAGTTCTATATCTTCTTTTATTGATTTTCTTTCACACATCCCTTCTTTAGATATGGCTTCAAGTGAGGGTGAGAGCTTGAGAGTGATTGAGAAGTTTAAAGGTGATAACTTTTACCATTGGAAGAAGATAAGGGAGCTTTTGTTGGCTTCATTGGACCTTTGGGACATTGTTGATGAAAGTGAAGACCCTCCAAGTGACAATGCAAATATCAAAGTGAAGAAGGAGTACAAACGTCGTGAAAGGAAGGCTTTTGGGATGATTGTAATAAACCTTGATGATGCCAACTTTTCACATCTTATAGCTTGCAATGGACCAGCGGAAGCATGGAAGACTCTTTGCAACATCTATGAGAGTAGAAACCTTGCCAACATCCTTTGGACAAGGAGGAAGTTCTTGACAGTAAAGATGGAAGAAGGAGATGACCTCATGGCTCATATTAACAAGGTAAAAGCACTTGCTAACCAACTAGTAGTTATTGACAAACCAATTGATGATAAGGACATTGTGTTGATATTTCTCATGAGCCTTCCCAAATCCTACAACTACCTTATTGTGGCATTGGAGTCCATTAATATGAAGGAGCTTACTATGAACTATGTCACGTCAAGACTTGTCCATGAAGTGACCAAGAGGAGAGAAAATGAGCTTGTAAGTGATGATTCGGCTATATTTTTAAGACAAGGCAAAGGTAGCTATTCTCACCAATGTGATAATTCAAAAAGAAACATGAAGAATTGCTATATTTGTGGAAAACCAAGTCATTTTGCTAGAAATTGCTATCAGGCCAAGAAAAGAGATAGGAAGAATGCAAACAATGCTAGTGATAGTTTTGGTAGAGATGAGTATGCTTTCATGGCAAAGGAAGGAGCCTCCATGGCTGCTATGTCAAAGTGGATTATAGATTCAGCTGCTACTAAGTACATGATACCATACAAGTGTTCATTTGACACTTATGAAGAAATTCCAGCAACAAAAGTGTGGTTGGGAGACAATGGCATGGTACAAGCCATTGGAATTGGCTCCATTGTAGTGGAGATTGTTGTGAAGGACCAAATAAAGAGGATCAGATTGAAAGAAGTCCTACATGTGCTAAAAATGAAGAAGAACCTCTTTTCGGTGAGCAAACTTGTATCACATGGTTGTAAGGTTCAATTTGACATGAATGGATGTTTTGTCAAGACATTGAATGGCCAACATGTTGCCAAAGGCCTTAGAGATAGAAATTTCTACTTCATCAATTGCAAAAAGGTGAATGGAGTTGAAGTGGCGACATTTGCTGATTTTCCACAAGATCAAGTCAAGTTTGGAATTTGGCATCAACGACTTGGTCATTTGAATGCCAAATGCATGAAGGAGCTCCAATCCATGGTAAGTGGCTTGGATCTTGGTCAATTCAGCCACAATGCCATGACACTTGCTTGTGAAGGATGTATACAAGGTAAACAACAAAGAGCTTCATTTTCAAGTGGAGTTGCAACACGTGCAACAAAATTGTTGGAGATTGTGCACTCAGATGTTTGTGGACCAATGAAGACACCATCAATTGAAGGAGCAAGGTACTTTGTTACATTCATTGATGATTTCTCAAGAAAGGTTTGGATTTACATCATTAAAGCTAAGAGTGAATGTTTCTCAAAGTTTAAGGAATTTAAGGCTCTTGTAGAGAAACAATGTGAGTGCAAGATCAAAGTATTGAGAACGGACAATGGAGGTGAATACATATCAAAGCATTTTGATGACTTCATGAAGATTCAAGGTATTGCAAGACAAACCTCTATTCCTTACACTCCACAACAAAATGAAGTTGTTGAAAGAACAAATCATACTATTGTGGAGATGGCAAGGAGTATGCTTCATACACAAAATCTTGGGCATGAGTATTGGGTGGAAGCTGTAGTAAATGCGGTGTACATAAGGAATAGGTGCCTTACAAGTGCACTTATATCAATGACTCCACAAGAAGCTTGGAGTGGGAAGAAACCTTGTGTTTTACACATGAGGATTTTTGGATGTATTACTTATGTAAAGGTACTAGATTTTATGAGGTCCAAACTTGATGCAAAAGGTACAAAATGTATATTTGTTGGATATTGTGAAGGTACCAAAGTATATAAGCTAATGTGTTTAGAAACCAAGAAGATCATCAAAAGTCGTGATGTAGAGTTTTTGGAGCATAAGAGTACTTTTGAATACTTAGAAGAGTGTTTAAGTGAGAGTAAAGGTGTGTTTGTGGACACATCTTCAAGTTCAGTAAAGAAAAAAGAAGAAGAAGAAGATGATGATGACAATGAGGATGGAGGAAATAGAAGTCAAGATCAAGTGCCAAAGAAGGTAAATCATTATGTGCCTTCAATTGCTAGAACCAACAATGAAGACAATGAAGATATTGAAGGTGATAATGATGATGAAGAATATCAACCTTTGAGTGAGAAAAGACAAGCATTGAGGAAAAAGAAGGATGGAATGCAAGAAGAAGGATCTTCTTCAAATGAAAGGAGATATCCTTTGAGAGAAAGAAAACCACGTGGTGAATGGTAGAATCACCACATCTTTTCTCAAATAAGTGAAGAACATGCCAATATTGCACTTCTTGCTGATCCGTTGAGTTTATGTGTTGCAATGAAGTCTACGGATGCATTGGAGTGGAAGAATGCTATGGAAGAAGAATACAAATCACTCATGGACAATGGAACATAGGAATTGACTCAACTTCCACCAAATCGATCTTCAATTGATTGTAAGTAGGTGTTTAGAACCAAAAGGGATGCAATGGGTAATATTATGAGATACAAGTCTAGATTGGTTGCCAAAGGCTACTCACAAGTTGTTGGTGTAGATTTCAATGAGATATTTGCTCTTGTGGCCAAATTCACCACTATTAGAACCATTGTAGCAATTGGGGCAGCAATGGATTTGGAGATGCATCAAATGGACGTGAAGACGGCTTTTTTGAATGGAAGTTTGAAAGAAGATATCTACATGGATCAACCTCAAGGATTTGTTGAAGAAGGCAAACAAAACCTTGTTTGTAAGTTGAAGAAATCCTTGTATGGGCTAAAGCAATCACTAATGGCATGGTACCAACGCATTGATACATTCTTTGTGAGTGAAGGATTTGTAAGGAGTGAGGCTGATCATTCCTTATATGTGATGCAATCAAATGAGTTCATATTGATTGTCATCCTCTATGTTGATGATTTGATCATATTAACCAATACATTGAAGATGATGGATTGGTTGAAGGTAAAATTAGAAAAGAAGTATGAAATGAGTGATTTGGGAGAGCTTTACTATTGTTTAGGAGTGGAGTTTGTAAGCGATCGTGCTAAGAAGACCATTACAATGAGCCAAAGCAAGTACATTGAAGAAGTATTGAAACGATTCAACATGGAGGAGTATAAGCCTATTGGAACACCATTGGAGGCAAACTTGAAGTTGATGAAGCTCACGGATGAAGAATTTACTGAAGTTGAAGGTCAAATGCAAGGTATTCCATACAAGGCAGTGGTAGGCTCACTTATGTATGCAATGGTTGGCACAAGGGTGGATCTTACATATGCGGTGAGTGTTGTAAGTCAAGACATGTCAAGGGCTGGACCTATCCATTGGACAACCATCAAAAGGATCATGAGGTACTTAAAAGGCACTTTGAACTTCAAATTATGTCTTGGAGGTGATAACATTAGTTTGCATAGTTAATGTGATGCAGATTGGGCTGGAGATGCAAATGATAGAAGGTCAACAACGAGGTATGTATTCTTTGTTGAAGTGGGAGCAATTTCATGGAATTGCAAGAGACAACCAATAATTGCAAGGTCAACAATGGAGGCGGAGTATATGGTAGCAAGCCATGGTACAATGGAGGCAAGATGGTTAAGACAACTTTTGGAGGACATTAGAGATGTGCAAATGGAAGCAATTCCAATGAAGAGTGACAATCAAGGATGTCTTGTATTTGCAAAGAATCCAAAGCATCATTCAAGGACCAAGCACATTGATATTTAACATCACTTCATAAGAGAGAAGATTGAAATGGAAGTGATTGATATGAAGTATTGTGCAACAAAAGACATGCTTGTTGATTTGTTGACAAAAGCATTAGTAAAGGATAGACACCATATATTAACAAAGGCATTAGTAAAGGATAGACACCACATGTTGACAAAGGTATTAGGCTTAAAAGGCATTTGACTAATAGCAAAGTGGGAGTGTTAAAATAAAAGTAGAAAATATTATCTTGTATAAGATATTACCTTAGGTAAGTTACTAGTAGTCAAAGGTTTGACTCTTGGTATATGGTAAGGACATCCAATGGATATAAGACGAAGTCATGGACCAAGAGTCAAAGTCAAAGTATTAACAAGGGAATATCCAAAGACTATGTATGAGTCATTAGTGTATGTCATAGGATACCCTCGTAGTTCGTGAGATGCCAAAGGATCCTAAGAGCATGTGTGTAAGACATAAGAGTAATTAGTATTGGACATATGATACTCTTGGGACTCGTGAGATGCCAAAAGGATCCTAGGGCCATGTGTATAAAAGTCAAACAGTGGACGTTGTCTTTTAGGGAAGCAACTACTACCTATAAGTAATGGTGTTGGAAATGAGAGATATCTTACTCCATACTCTCTTTGTATGCAACCTTGCTGATGCTAAGTGTTGTGTCTTCTAAGTACTTGTTTTCTTAATAAGATTGATATATAAGCTTTTTAATAAGTTATGTGTCAAGGACAAAAACTTGATAAAAAAAAATAAACAAGTGAGACTTTTCTTAAAGAAAGATGAAAAAATAGAAATAACTCAATATATATATTAAGAAAGAAACTGGAATAGCTATTGCCGAAAGACAAGAAAATTAGAGATCCTTGAAACTAGACTAGAAGCAAAAAAGGAGTTGATAAGAGTGAAGAGGGCTTCATTCTTGTTTCTATATATACTATCTAACTAAGGGCGATGTGGCGATGTTTTATAGGACCTCCAATATGTGTTGACTTTTTATGACACATGCCTTGATTTACAAGGCAAGTTTTTCTATGTGTCGGCCACATAGTTAATTTGGTCTTCAAGTTAATAACATGTGTGGCACATGGCTAACTTGTTGACCACGTTTTTAATCCAAAAAATCAATTAAAGATACCCATAAAATCAAAGTAGTGTCTATTAAGCTTCTAGAAAGCTTTCATAGCAAATATTATAGAATTAACTTACTTTTATCTACTTTTACTTACTTCTACCTATTTATACATGTAATTATTGGCTTATATGATAATATTCGTGACATTACCCTCCCTTCTAGGGATGAGTTCCATGAAGAGCGGTCATCATATATTGTTAGGGACATAGCCCTTAGACCTTTCTAGAGACAAGTTTCTATAACCTTCTAGAAAGAAGTCTCTAGAAACTTCCAGAAGATTCCTTGAATATTCTCTTAGAATATTCTTTAAAGATTCCCTAAAGATTCTTTGAAGATTTCCTAAAGATTCTTTTAGATGGCTCTAGAAGATTCTTAGAATATTCTAGTAGATTCTAGGAAGTTACTTGAGAAGCTTCCTAACTCTTGGGTAGTTGCTCGAAAAGCTTCATAGTTCTTGAGAAGCTTCTTGATGCGCTTCCTTAGAACCATAGGCCAGTAGTATATATAGGAGTCGAGGCTGAAGAGTTCTTCAGTCTCGACAACACATCTCTTGAAGCTTTAGCTCAATTTTCTTGGCGTTGCTCCTGTACTCATCTGATAATCTAGTTCTTGTCATTTCTTCTTGAACTTCTTGTTTAGATTTCTTGTTTGTATTTTTGGTCCGTGACAGTTTGTCGAGACTGCCTTTATCTTAATATCAGAGCTGAATCTTTCTTGTTTGAGAGCGGATTACCCCTCTTCTTGAAGGTATTCTATTGCTTTAGGGGTTGCGGATTACCTTCCTCTAAACTGATATTTTCTCAATCACAATATCAGAGCTTAGTTCTCTGAGGCAGAGAGTGGACTACCCCTTTCCTTGGAGATACTTGAGCGTTCTAAGGGTTGCGGATTACCCTCTTTTGGACTGATATTAATTCCTTCTTTTTGTTTAGCATAGCTAGTAAAAAAGATTGTTAACATCGATTTCAGAGCTTTTCCTTCTTGATAGAGTGCGGATTACCCCTCTTCTCGAAAGCATTGAGGTATTTTTAGAGGTTGCGGATTACCCTCCTCTAAAACTAAAATCGTTTAGTGTTTTTTTTTTTCCCCTCTCCGAGTAGGTTTTAGTGACAGGTAGTGCTACAATTTTTTCCAAGAGACTTAGCAATTTCTTCTTCTCTCAAAATTTTAATCCATCTATTCTCTAAATATGGAAGTAGACCAGGTCATAGACAGTGCATCTCCACAAGTAGACAATAGAGTGGCAACTCTTGCAGATCTTCAAGCTCTTATGAATAGTGTACGAAAGGAGATTGCATTTTTTCGCAATCCAAGTAAAGAACCTCAAATTAATCTAGTGACCGAAGAAGCTAGACGCGAAATTTATAGCCTACAACAAGAGATTATTCGACTGAGACAAGCAAGACATGTGTCACATACGACCCCTATGGATACTTCAAGGATTAGTACGAAAGAACCAAAAGCGAGTATGCCAGACAAGTTTGACGGAACAAGAGCCAACTTCCGAGGTTTTGTACAACAAGTACGGCTTTACGTACCCCTATATCCTTCTCGTTATCCGAATGGATTTACCCAGGTTGCTTTCCTAGGTACTCTTCTATCAAGAAATGCTCACTCTTGGTTTGCTCCACTATTGGAAAAGGATTCTCCAATATTGTACGACCTAGAGGCTTTCATAGAGAGACTTACTGCTGCGTTTGGAGATAGCGATCGAGAAAGAGTGGCTGAAAGAAAGATACAAAATCTGCGACAAGGATCACGTTCTGCTGCAATCTATGCTGCAGAATTTCAACAGCTTACATGTGATCTTGATTGGAATGATAAGGCGTTCATGACACGATTTCGATATGGACTGAGAGATGATGTCAAGAACTTATTGATCACCATGCCTAAGGCGGATACTTTAGAAGAACTTATATCTCAGGCAATTATTTGTGACAACCGCCTCTTTGAATTACGACAAGAAAGACGATCAAGCTGGAGAAATGATGGAGCATTTGCTACATTTTCAAAAGGTCCAGAGAATCACTCCACAGATCCTGAACCCATGCAAATTGATGCGGTACGTTTCAAACCCCTCACAGCTGAGGAAAGGAAGCGACGGTTTGAACAAAACTTGTGTTTATATTGCGGAGAAGCGGGCCATAAAGCTGTAGATTGTCGGAAGAAACAGAAGCCTCAAACAACAAGACTCAGGAGTACAAGCATGCAGGAAAACAAGGACGCTCAGCCACAATAGGGACCGTGCGGCTGGACATCTCAACATCTAAAATTAATCAAGGTCCCTTTCTCTCAGCTCAACCTTCAGATTGTTTTATGGTACCTTTACATCTGGGTATTCAAGAACTACAAGTCGATGCTTTATTAGACTCGGGTGCATCCGCTTGCTTTATAGATGAAGAGTTTGCCAAGCTTTACAATATTTCTCTTGTAAAGAAACTTAAGCCTGTCCATGTAGAAGTCATAGACGGACGACCATTGTCTTTGGGCAATGTTATCCATGAAATTAAACCATTGAAGGTACGTCTTGAAAACCACGAGAGCAATATTGTGTTTAATGTTATCAAGACCCCTTCATGTCCTATCATTTTGGGACTATCTTGGCTTGATAGATATAATCCATTGATAGATTGGAAGTTGCGGAAAGTGACATTTCCAACAAACTCCTTGAAGGTGGAATCTGCCAAGACAATGTCTAGAAATAAATCCTTGTTTATAGGTGCAAGGGCTTTCATGAAGGAAGCCAAGCAAAATACACCTCTTGTCATCTTCGCAACTCCGACTCGAGAAGATGCAACTCCGACTTTGGTTATTCCAAAGCAGTATGAAGAATTCAAAGATGTCTTTGAAAAGAAGAATGTTGATATGCTGCCAGAGCATCGACCCTATGACTGTGCCATTGAATTGTAAGAAGGAGCACAACCACCTTTTGGACCAATCTACAATTTGTCGCAGACGGAGTTGACTGAGTTGCGGAAGTACATTGACGAGAATCTAGCCAAGAACTTCATCCGTCATTCGAAGTCGCCAGCTGGGGCACCAATCTTATTTGTGAAGAAGAAGGATGGCTCACTACGGATGTGCGTGGATTATCGAGGTCTCAACAAGGTGACAAAAAAGAATCGCTACCCACTACCTTTGATCTCTGGTCTTCTAGAACAACTTGGGCGTGCAAGGATCTTTACAAAGATTGACATAAGGGGAGCTTACAACCTTGTGCGAATTAAGGAAGGAGATGAATGGAAGACAGCGTTCCGAACAAGGTATGGCCATTTTGAATACAATGTCATGCCATTTGGTCTTACTAATGCTCCAGCGGTCTTTCAACACATGATGAATGACATCTTTCAAGAGCATCTAGACGATTTTGTTGTCATCTATCTAGATGATATTTTGATATTTTCTAAGAACGAGGAAGAACATGAGAAGCACGTTCGTCTAGTACTCAAAAAACTACGGGAGCGAGGACTCTATGCCAAATTGGAGAAGTGCTTATTTCACCAAACTGAGATAGAGTTTTTGGGATTCATCGCGACTACGGAAGGCTTGAAGATGGATCCAAAGAAGGTGGAAGCAATCATGTCTTGGGAAGTTCCGAAGACGGTTAGGGACGTACAATGTTTTCTTGGATTTGCTAACTACTACCGGATCTTCATCAAGAATTATTCTCAAGTTGTTGCCCCCCTCACTCTGTTAACGTGTAAAGACAAGCTCGAATGGGGACCTATTGCAGAAAAAGCATTTCAAGATTTGAAGATGGTATTTACTACAGCTCCAATCTTGGTACATCCGAACTTTACAAAGGCCTTTTATTTGGAGACAGATGCTTCGGATTTTGCTTTGGGAGTTGTACTTTCACAGATGGGCGTAGATGAGAAGTTCCATCCAGTTGCGTTCTATTCTCAAAAATTCTCTGCTGCTGAGATCAACTATGAGATCCACGATAAGGAACTCCTTGCTATAGTAGATTCTTTCCAAGAGTGGCGCCACTTTCTCGAAGGAACTGCACATCCAGCGACCGTATATACGGATCACAAGAATTTGGAGTATTTTATGTCGGCTCGGGTTTTGAATCGGCGTCAAGCTCGGTGGAGTATGTCGCTATCCAAGTTCGACTTTGTTATTACTTATCGACCTGGGAAGCAACAAGGATTGTCTGATGCATTATCAAGGAGATCATATCTCGCACCAAAGGCTGGAGATGCAGCATTTGATCAACAGTGCACGACATTGTTGAAGCGAGAGAAATTTCGGCTCAATGCAGCTATTGTACCAATTGATGCTGACTTCCTCGATCAGGTACGGGCCACAACCATTGAAGATTCTCTAGCCCTTGATATCAAGCAACATGCTAGTGATGATAAATTCAAGATGGAAGGAGATCTAGTATATTTCGAAGAGCAGTTGTATATCCCAAAAGGGCCAACACGACTCCGAGTTCTTCAATCTCGTCATGACTTTCCAGCTGCGGGACATTTTGGATTCAATAAGACCTTGGAACTTATTTCCCGTGATTTCTGGTGGCCTCAAATGTGGAAGGATGTGAAAGATTTTGTTGTATCTTGTGACATTTGTTCAAGATCCAAAAATCCTCGACATCGACCTTATGGACTTCTACAGCCATTGCCTATTCCGTGCCGACCATGGTCTTTGGTTTCCATGGACTTTATTACGGATCTACCACCATCGAATTCATTTGACAGCATTTTTGTTGTTGTAGACCGGCTTACAAAGATGGCGCATTTTGTCCCTTGCAAGAAGACATCGTCAAGCAAAGACACAACAAGACTCTTTCTTGATAATGTGTATCGATATCATGGTCTACCAGATGATATCGTATCGGATCGAGGAACCCAGTTTGTGTCAAAGTTTTGGAAATCTCTTTTTGAAATATTGAAGGTGGATATCAAGCTTTCTTCGGCATTTCATCCTCAAACGGACGGCCAAACAGAACGGGTGAATCAAGTTTTAGAGCAATATTTACGTTGCACCATCAACTATCAACAAGATGATTGGGTCGCATATCTACCGCTAGCCGAGTTCGCATATAACAACACCCTTCATGCGTCAACTCAACAAACGCCATTCTTTTCCAATTATGGATACCATCCGAAGCTTGACTTATGGAGTTCGTCAATGATTAACAATCCGGCAGCTGAAGGATTGGTGAAGGAGCTTTCGCAGCTTCAAACTACATTGAAGCTTCAATTGCAAACTGCCCAAGAATCTTATAAGGCATCCGCGGACAAATTTCAGAATCAGGCACCTAAATTCACGATTGGAGACAAAGTTTGGCTGCTTTGACGAAATATTAAGACCAAGCGGCCATGTGACAAATTGGACTATCGGAGATTGGGACCATTTGTTATCTAGAAGCAGATCAATCCTGTAGCGTATCGTCTGGAGTTACCAGCTACTATGAAGGTACATCCTGTCTTTCATGTTTCTTTGTTGGAGCCTTATCGAGAATCGTCTTTTCCTGGAAGAGTACAATGTCCACCACCTAGCATAGAAATAGAGAACCACGAAGAATACGAGGTGAAAAAGGTCTTGGATTCATGGCAAAGACGAGGTAAATTAGAATACTTTGTGCATTGGAGCGGTTACGATATTAATGAATGAACATGGGAGCCGGCCGAAAATCTCGCGAATGCGCCGCAAAAGGTACAGGAGTTTCATCGACGATATCCTGAGAAACCCAAGCCGGTTCGACGATAGCTTCTTACTGAAGCTTGCTCATCCAGAAAACAGAAAAGAGGAAAGAGCACCACCAAAATTCATAGTTGATGTAGTCATTCTCTCTAAGATAGCGTAGAACTTTGTTAGTAGCCCAAGTTTGTTCTTATTGTTTTAGCCTTTGAATATGGATAGCCAAGATACTACACTTGTCATGTCATCTCAAGCAACTAGCTCACGAAGACGACCGCGAGATGAAGAACTACTTGCACCACGACGACGTCGAAGGATTCCGAGCAACAGATCGCTGGTGATTGTATTTGAGGTCGAGCCTGCCTACAATGGTCAGCCAGAAGGAGTGTTTGCAGGACAATTTCACAATGAAGACACAGAGGTTCATGCTTGGTCAGAAGTTGAAGGCGTGGGCCACTACCGTTGGCTTCAAGGACCATTGAATCACTTGCCTCGTGAATAACAATTGGAGTTCATAGCAGAGGTTATGCGATAGATCTTCATTTTCTTGCATTGGTATTGACTGACGATAACATTGCTTCTCGGAGACCTCGAAGCTAAAGGAGGAGGTGATGTTAGGAACATAGTCCTTAGACCTTTCTAGAGACAAGTTTCTATAACCTTCTACAAAGAAGTCTCTAGAAACTTCCAAAAGATTCTTTGAATATTCTCTTAGAATATTCTTCAAAGATTCCCTAAAGATTCTTTAAAGATTTCCTAAAGATTCTCTTAGAAGGCTCTAGAAGATTCTTAGAATATTCTAGTAGATTCTAGGAAGTTACTTGAGAAGCTTCCTAACTCTTGGGTAGTTGCTCGAGAAGCTTCATAGTTCTTGAGAAGCTTCTTGATACGCTTCCTTAGAACCATAGGCTAGTAGTATATATAGGAGTCGAGGCTGAAGAGTTCTTCAGTCTCGACAACACATCTCTTAAAGCTTTAGCTCAATTCTCTTGGCGTTGCTCTTGTACTCATCTGATAATCTAGTTCTTGTCATTTCTTCTTGAACTTCTTGTTTAGATTTCTTGTTTGTATTTTTGGTCCGTGACATATATTCAGAAAATCTATAATGCGACAAATTATATTTACTACATACTGTGATCTTTATTCTCTTTGAAGATGATTGATAGGACCTCTCAACTATTGATAGTTTGCCATACCAGCATAAGAAGACCACCTAATTATTTGATCGTTGATGAGGCCTTCATAACTTCCTTCAAATAAAACATTTGGAACACCGTCAGAAGTTGTTCTTACGTCTAATAAAATCACTAAACATCGGGAGTCCCTTCCAAGGTCGTGATATCAAACGCGTTATAACTTGCCATTTATTCGAGGGAGAATATGTCATTCTTGAAGATCTTCATCTCGATTGCGTCGTCTAGAACGTTGTGACAATCATAATGTCTCATCCGACTAGTCAGCAAATAAAGGTTCTTAAATCAAATATGCTAATTATTGGTTCTCCATCTCCTCAGCGTCACAATTACAAAGGAGCTACAAACAAGGATTGAAAGTAGAATGTTATCTTGCCTAGATCTTGTTTCTTTTATAAGGAAGGTTTTTATCTTGATTTTGATGGATGTCGTTGATGAAAAGTCTCTACCACCTTTGCTGTATTTTCAAGATTCTTTATTAGCTCCTATGTGCGTTCACTAATATCATATCCGTGCCAATGGACAAGATATTCGAATTTATTTTGGTGCCCCTTTAAATCTAAGACTTCTTCAACTTTGAATTCTTCATTATTATCCACTTCTATAGAAGGAGGTAGAGCTTGTCTTCTTTTTGATATGTCCACTATCTTGTATGGTTTAAAAAGAGACATGTAGAATATTGGAAGTATTTTTATTGACTCCAATAGGTGTAAACGATATGCAACTGGATTGATTTGTACAAAAATAGAAAATGGTCCAAGCCTTCGATAGTCCAACTTGTCACAAAGATGAGTGGTCTTAATATTGCAACAAAGTAACTATACCTTATCATCCATGTAGAATGGTGGTTGTTACTTTTGATAGACATCTTCATTGATCTTTTGTTATTCTTGAGCTTCTTTTAACTATGCCTTCATTGTTGTATGTAGCTTTGACAATTGAATTGCCAAATCTTTTGCCACATGATTATCAACTTTTGAAAAGTCAAAAATATCAAATCGTGGATGATAACCATAATTGGCAAAGAAAGGTGTTTATTTTTTAGAAGAATGTATCATATTATTTTAAGTAAACTCTGCTAATGGCAAAAGAGTTGTTCAATCATCTTGTTAGTAGTTGATGGTACATCTTAAATACTGCTCCAAAACTTCATTAACACGCTCTGTTTGTCCATCAGTTTGAAGATGGAATGCCAAAGATAGTTTTATATCTATTTTTAGAATCTTAAAAAGATTTTGCCAAAATCTTGATACAAACTGAGTTCCCCTATCTGATATAATATCCTTAGATAATCCATAATAGTGATAGATATTGTCAAGAAAGAGCTTAGTTGTTTCTTTACCTGTGATGGATTTTGTACATGATATAAAATGTGCCATCTTAGTAAAACAATCTACTATCACTAATATAGAATCATAAGAACTTGAGATAGGAAGATCTTTGATGAAATCCATAGAAACAAAAGACCATGGTTGTTTTGGAACGGGTAGTGACCGAAAAAGTCTGTAGGATCGATGACGAGGAGTTTTTGATCTTGAGAAAATATCACAAGATTGTACAAAATCTTTGACTTCTTTTTACATTTGGAGCCACCAAAAGTCCCTAGATATTAGTTCTAAAGTTTTATTATATCCAAAATGTCCTACTATTAGAAAGTCATGATGAGCTTGAAGCACATGTAATCGAGCTTCACCTTCTGGAACATATACGCGTCCCTCAAAATATAATAGATTGTTCTTGAATTTAAACTTGGAAGTATCATGAGACTTAAAAGGATTTTTCTTAATATCACGAATAAGAGGATCAAAAGACATACTTGACTGAACTTGCTTAATGAAAGTTGAATCAATAATTAGTATTGATTTCATTGCTTGAAGATGAAAATACTCTAGCTTCAAGAGAATTATCCGTTGTTGATCGAAAGTAACATTTCTTTCCTTTGCTACAAGGTAAGATCATCTAGAGAGTGCATCTGACAAATCTTATTATTTTCCTGGTCGATAAGTGATCTTGAATTTAAATCTTGACAAAGACATATGTCAATGAACTTAGTGACGATTCAAAACACTTGCTCACATAAAATATTGAAGATTCTTATGATCCATATATAGGATGATTGGGCTAAAAGCACCTTTTAGATAATGGCGCCATTCTTGAAACGAATCCACGATTGCAAGAAGTTCTTTGTCATGGATCTCGTAGTTGATCTCGGATACTGAAAAATTTTTGGAATGAAAAGCTATTGGATGAAGTTTATCATCTGTTTCCATTTGTGACAATATGACATCCAAAGCACAGTTTGATGCATCTGTTTTTATAAAAAATGGCTTAAAAAAATCAATGCAATACAAAGTTGGTGCAGAAACAAAGGCTGTCTTCAAAGCTTCAAATGCTACTTTTGCTTCTTGATTCCATTGAAGTTTGTCTTTACAAGTCAAACGTATAAGTGGAGTTGCAATTTGAGAGAATTCTTTGATGAAGATCCAAAAGTAGTTGATAAATCCCAAAAAGTATTGGACATCTTTTACTATTTTTGAAATCTTCTAATCCATAATAGTTTGATTTTTTTTAGGATCCACCATATGTCCATCATTTGAAATAATATATTCTAAGAAGTTGACTTGAATAATGTAAAATAAACACTTTTCTATCTTGGCATAGAGTCCCGCATGTCTTAATTTTTGTAACACATGATGAATATGAAGTTCATCTTCTTCTATGTTCTTAGAATAGATTAAGATGTTGTTTAGATAATATACAATAAAATCATGTAAAAACTTCCAAAAGACATCATTCATTAGATGTTGGAATGCTGCTAATGCATTTGGAAGTCCAAAAGGCATGACATTGTATTTGAAATGTCCATACCTTGTTTGAATGCTTTCTTTCATTCATCTCCTTCTTTAATGCGTACGAGATTGTATGTTCCTTGTAGATCTATTTTTGTATAGATCTTAGCTTCATTCAACTCATCAAGAAGTCTAGATATCACAGGTAGCGAATATTTGTTCTTGATGGTAATTTTGTTGAGTCCTCGATAATCCACACACATTCGAAATGATCCATCTTTTTTCTTCATAAATAAAATTGGAGCTCCTAGTAGAGATTTGGAATGGCATATGAAGTTCTTGGCCAAATTCTCTTCAATGTACTCCATGAGTTGAGCTAACTCATTTTGTGATAAATTGTAGATTGGTCCAAATGGTGGTTGTGCTCTTTCTTGAAGGTCCATTAAGCAATCATAGGAACAATATTTTGGAAGAGTATCTACATTTTTTTTCTCAAATACATCTTGAAAATCTTGATATTGGCTTGGAATGCCACTTCAAGTCTTTCCACTAATAGAAACAAGTGTGGCATAAATGGTACAAGGTGATCTTTCTTTTGCAGCATATAAGAAAGTTCTTGCACCTATAAATATAGGTTTAATTATACTAGACTTATGACTTTCTATTTGATTAACTACGCTTTTAGTTATACTTTCAAAAAAGTCAAGACTATGAAAAGTCTAATCTATTTTAGGATTATATTTTTTTAGCCATGATAAATCTAAAATGATTGGATTAGAGGGAGATCTAATGATATTAAATATTACAAAGTCACTATGACCATTAATTGCTAATTCCATAGGAAGGGTTTTATAGGTAACATCTCCTGAAGACAACGGACGACCATCTATGACTTTTATATGAATAGGTTTAGTTTTCTTCACTAAAAGTATGCTATGTCTTTTAGCAAATTCTTCATCTAAGAAACATGTTGAGGCTCTTGAATCTAGCAAGGGAGAGGCTTTGAGATGTTTAGGTCCTAGAATAACATTTATTGTAAAACATGGAGAGGGTTCTTAGGAGAGAATAGGACCTTCACTAGGCATTGTATAAGGTTCAAGCCACACGGTCCTTATTGTAGCTGGATAAATTTATTTTCTGACTTGCTATCTTTTTTGATTGTCGTACTCCTCATTTTATGGTTGCATTGTTACTTTGGGCAATGTTGAGTAGTGTGCATAGATTCTCCACAATATAAGCATAATCCTTCCTGATGACAAAGAGTCTTTTCTTCCTCAGTAGGAGGTTTGAAATGTACCACATCAATTTACATATCCTTTACATCTGAATGTATGTATTGAAGAGATGTTGATGTTGCTATTAAATTATAATAACATTGAGGTCCACTTGTATAGTTCTTAGATCAAAATTCAAAAAGACGATTGTTGTACTTCATAGCAAAGTCAATTGCTTGACTCAATATTTGAGGATTAGGTAAGTTGAGCATTAATTTTTTTACCTCATATTGTGATCCATAGAAAAATTGGCTAACAAGTGCAGCATCATTCTATTTGATATCAATTACAAGTTGTCAAAATTGTAAAGCATACGATGTTACTGATTGATTGGCTTGTTGCAAAATATGGATCTTATTGGTTGCAACACAAATTGCATCATATTCTCCATACATGGATCAAAACTCTACCAAAAAGCCTCTAGATTATCCAATATTAGATCTTGTCATTGAAAAAAGGAAGAAAACTATGATAATATTGAACCTGATAGAAGCGTACCAATGAATCTAACTTGCGATCCTGGAATTTGATAGCTTTGGGATTTGTGAGTGTAAAATTCCACTCTTCAATCAAAATTACAAGATAGCCTCAATTAAGAGTTGCTTATAATGGGTGGTGTGAAGTGAAAGTAATAAACAATGAGAACTAAAGAAGAATAATACAAAACAAGTGAAATAAGTGCAATCAAGCAATTGTACACTACAAAACGAGTCACAGTCTGTTCACTGGATTCTCACCTAATAAAAAGTAAAAAAATAAAATTAAAAAATATATTTTTAAGAAGGTAATTTTTTTTATCTTTTCAATGACATAAAAAATATGTAAATCCGAGTTACTATAAGTAAGTTATGAAGGATTGAAAATAACAAGTAACAAATGGAAAGTTAAGTGAATATATTTCACCTCAAGGGTAACTTGTTAATAGATCAAGGGTTCGAACCTCACCAAGGCTCACATGTAGTGTATATGGATTTCCTAGACAGGCCTTGAGGCCTTAGTCTTATCTTCCTACCTACATCCAAGGTGCTACAACCCATATGGGACTTGTGCACCTCCCTTCTTACAAGAACTATACTAGCTGTTGGTCCTCCTATTTTCTACTAGTAGAATTAATATTTTTGCATTTTTGACTTCACCATGGTGTTTAAAAACACCGTATTAGCCTAGAAACATTGTATGGCCTTCAAACCTTGCTCCATTTCTTCATAATGGCTCCCCAAATGATAAAACTCAATTTTACCAAGGTCTTAAAAATTACCCTAAAAATTCATAGAAAATTCTAAATAAATTCTAAAAATTCCTATAATATTTTTATAATTATAATATCCATTTAAAGATATTATTTCCTATATTTATGATTTTTTATAGTAAAAAAAATCAATTTGAATCTACTAAAAATTCTAAATAATTTCTAAATAAATTCTAAAAATTCCTATAATGTTTCTATATTGCTAATAGCAGTTTAAGGATAAAATTTCCTATATTATTGATTTTTTATAGTAATGGAATCAATTTAAATCTACTACAAATTCTACATTCTATATAAATAAGTAAAAAAACATGAGGTTCTTTCTTATGCTTCTTTTAACTACAAACTAACATTTAAGTTTTTGTATAAGTAATACATATAGATATAAGATCAATATAAATATTGATTTAAATAACTAATCCTTACTCTTCAATAATAAATAAAAATACTAAACCAACTAAAATAATTACCTCTAAGACTTACTAAGACTCCATTTCTTCTCCACTAATACTATTCGTCTTTCTTTAACATCTTTTAAGTACATCTTTACCTAATAATTGTAATTTTGGTACTCTACATGTATTCTTTTGTCCTAAAATAACTAATGAGACAATGTGATGACTCACAGGGTTGAAGTTCAATCAGAAGTTGTACTTGATTGATAAATCCTCTAAATTTTGATCTAGTGCCATCAAACTTTTCAAGTAGGGTAATTCTAGGTTCTCTAACATTAAAAGGGCATTCCACCATAGGAGAATAGACATGATTTCGTGCAGATGTTGAAGCAGCTCCAATCATTTCTATATCTTCACTTCCTACCAATCTTATTGTTTTTTGTGGTGATAAATTGAGTTGATGCATTGCAAGCATTAACTCCCTCAATTGTTCTTGCATTTGTGCCATTGCACTCTTCATTTCAACAAGTTCTACCATGATAATACGTAGAAAAAAAAAGATGTCTAATATCGCTCAAGACAAATAGAAGAGAGGACTTGAGAACAAAGAAAATATTAAAGACAATATCAGTTTAGAAGGAGGTAATTTGTAACTTCTAATATGCTTATGTCTTATCAAGAAAAAAGAATAACCCACCCTTAATTAAGATCTGACAAAGCTCTGATATTGTAAGTATATTCTTGTCAATTTTTCAAAGATAAGAACTTGATAAAAACAAATAAACAAGTGAGACTTTTGTTAAAGAAAGATGAAAAAATAGAAATAACTCAATATGTATATTAAGAAAGAAACTAAAATAGCTATTACCAAAAGATAAGAAAACTAGAGATCCTTGAAACTACACTAGAAGTAAGAAAGGAGTTGACAAGAGTGAAGAGGGATTCACTCTTGTCTCTATATATACTATCTAACTAGGGACTACATGGCAATGTTCTATAGGACCTCCAATATGTGTTGACTTTGTAGGACACATGCCTTGACTTACAAGGCAAGTTTTTCTATGTGTCGGCCACATAGTTAGCTTGGTCTTCAAGTTAACAATATGTGTGGCACATGGCCAACTTGTTGATCACTTTTTTAATCCAAAAATTCAATTAAAGACATTCGTAAAGTCAAAGCAATGTCTATGAAGCTTCCATAGCAAATATTATAGAATTAACTTACTTTTATCTACTTTTACTTACTTCTACGTATTTATACATTTAATTATTGGCATATATGTATGTGTCCATGATACTATGGCAGATAAGAAATAGAGCTATAAAGAGGAAAATCCAAGCAAATTTATCAGCAATGAATTATTAGAGTTTTTAGGTGGCAAGATTCAAGATTGGTTTGAGGTTTTTTATTGAATTTCATAAATTTTTATTATTTTGGTTTAAAATCTTGAAAGAAGTTAGATTACATTGTTAGCTTTCCAATAAGATATTTCATACAAAAAGAAGAGTAGTGATGAGGCAGATACATGTAAATATATAAAAAAAAGTGATTGTTGGAGTTTTTAGGCAACAAGATTCAACATTGGTTAGAGATTTCTATGCCATTTTTTATATTTTTTTTTTCTTATTTTAAGATTTTGTAAAAAAATGGATCTTGTTGTTAATTTTTCAATAAGCTATTTCAAGCAAGATGAGCTAAGATGAGAGAAAAATCTAAGAAAATTTGTAGGAGAGGGTTTATAGGAATTTTTGGGTGGCAAGATTCAAGATTGGTTTGAGGTTTTCTATTGCATTTCTTAAATTTTCATCTTTTTGTTCTAAAATTTTGAAAGAAACTAGATTGAATTATTAGCTTTTCAAAAAGATAATTTATGAAAAAAGAAGAGTGGTGATGAGAAAGATATATGCAAATTTATAAAAAAGAGGTTCATTGGAGTTTTTAAGAAACGAGATTCAAGACTAGTTAGGAATTTCTAAGCTATTTCTTGTATTTTCTTTTTCTTATTCTGAAATTTTGTAAAAAGCTAGATCTTATTGTTAACTTTCTAATAAGCTACTTCATGCAAAAAATGGAGATATGAAGAGGGAGATCCAAGCTAATTTGTAGATATGAAATTTGAAAGTAGCGACTGCAACAAGCAGCTAATTATTTTTTTCTTTAATTTGGCTCTTATTTTTTGAAGATTTTATTTATGGATTTTAAAAATTTGAAGTTTGTATCTTGAGTTTAGCTCAACAAGCTAAAATTTTTTTAGATTAGATTAGTAATAAATAAATTATAGGTATTTTAATAAGGTGAGGTTTGAATTTAAGATTTGAGTTAAAGGATGGATGCATCTTAACACAAAAAAGAAATTAGTCTAAATTTTGTACTTAGCCTTTGGCTATCTTTTATGTTTGACTTTATTTCAGCAAAATCGTACTTCTTACAACCCACTTGTAATTTAAGACCCTATGTTCTTCCAATGAGGCTTCTTCTCTTGAAAACATTGCTTTTTTAAACAATATTAAGCAATGTGCTAAGCTTTTCTATAATATAAGTATAAACCTTCTTAACAATATCAATTCTTTTTTTTTCTTACTAAGAGATTTAAAATATACTTGAAATTAAACTAAATTCTCTTAAAGATCTAAAATCTTTTTAATCTATAGCAATATAAATTCTATGATAATATATGATAAAATATAATAGAATTAAATAAATAAGAACATGAAAGACAAAACAAAGAAAAAAATAGAATAAAAAAAATATAAACTAAATTTTATTAAAAAAAAAAAAAAAAAAAAAAAAAACCAAGGCCATATCTAATTGAATATTTCAAATTGCCTCTGTCAATCTTATTTATACTTTGTCCAATGATCTTCAAACTTTTTAGAATGTTTTCAATAGTAGATCTCACTAAGATAATTGCCTTCGTAAAAAGTTTTAGAAGTGGGCCCTATCTAAATAACTATCTTAAAGTTTTTTAGGATGTTTTATAGTAGTCCCCATATGAACCATCAATGTGATCCTAATTCTAATACTTCTAGAAATTTCTCAAAAATAGCCCAAACTACCTATCTCTATATATCAATAATTCAATTATCTTATCCATGCCCTATTACAGTTAATCCTCTTTCATTAATGCAAAATGTCCTTGTTTTGCTTCTAATGGTATTTCCAAATTATTTCTTGACAATAGATGAGGTTTTTTACAAGTTCTCATGTTGCATCATGGATGGAATAGCCTTTTCAAAGGACCTTGTATTAAAGTTGCAAGCATCCATTACCACAATAAAGGTAGCAATGCTCCAAAATGCTTTTTACATTATATTCTTGTTGCTTATCAATCACAACTAGTAGTGGTGGTAGTTGGTGTCAGTCTGAGAAGTCTTTTAGTTCAATATAAAACTTTTTGAACTACAAAACATGGAAGATCAAATAGCCCCAAATATGTGGTGGAAGCTCAAGGTAGTATGTAATATCATAAATTACTTTAAAAATGCAAAAAGGTCTAAGCCACCAGAGTGCTATTTTACGGATTTAGATTCATGTAACAAGTGGAAAGTTGGCATTCAAGAGTAATATGTGATTATATTCCTGAAAGATCTTATGTTACCAATGGTTATATACATACTCCTTTTATTGATTCTATGTGGTAAGGATGTAGTGTTGTACTTTCTACAAGGTAGTTGTAAGCCATTGTATAAATTCTTTTATTTTTGAATTATTAGTGTTGATGGGATAATAAAAAGTTGCTTGCATAAGTGGATACTAGTTGGTATTAAGAAAGAATGGTGAATAATTGATACTTTTTTGAATACTATAATTGTAAGCAAACTCTAAAGACATCAAATATTCATTTTAGTCATTATAATGAAGCACCACAAATATTCATAACATATCTTCCAAGGTCTAATTTGCACGCTTTGTTTATCCATTCATTTGAGGATGGAAGGCCATAGACATAGAAAGTCATATATCTAATAGCTTATATAAGGCTTGCCAAAAATTCTCCGTAAAGCATGGATCCCAATTTGAAATGATAATACAATATAACACATTGTGAAAAAAAATAGTATCGAAGAAGACTCATGCAAGTACTAGGCCATTAATATTAGATTGCATTATAACCAAGAGAAGTTGCTTCAAGAGTCAATTCACAAAGACAACAACCGTAGTGTGATTATGAAGTATTTACAGCAAACATGTATAACACACATCTCATCATGTAGATATATAGATATATAAATATATATAAATTAATTAATTAATTATTATTAATAAATAATAATATTTTGATGTTTATTGATAAGATTGAGGATCTTGAATCTAATTATAAAAAAAATATTTTAGATTCAAATAAAAATTAAAATTAAAATTAAAAGTAGTACCTAAAACTTATTACATCTTAGTAAGGATATCAATTTTTTTTTATGATTGTATAAAATGCCACAAAACACATATATTATTTATAAATTTATGTTTAAATTTATAGGCTTTAAGATAGCATTTTAAAAACGAAATAATATCAGTATTTTTATAAAAAAAATAAAAGTTTTATAAAGATATAGTTTTTTTAATATATATATATATATATATATATATATATATATACACACACATATACATGCTTTATTGATATTTATATAATAATTAAATTTTAATATATTGTAAAAATATTATTATTTGAAATAATATCAATAAATATATACTTATAAAAAAAATTTCAATGCTATGGAATATTAATAAGTAATGTGTGTGTATTCTTGAAATTCTTATAATTCTCTCAAAAAATCATGATTTTTTAACCTTAAAATAACTAATTTAAAAAATAAAGATAAAATTTTTATTTTATTTTTAATTATGTTAATTAGCACATAAAATATCTAAAAAAAATAAATGGTATAAATAGAATTTATGCATTATTAGTAATAATATCTCTATATTTATGAAATAATAAGGTGATTAGGTTATTTTAAAAGTCTATTAAGGTTCAATTAAAAATAAATCATGTCTATAAGGAGATTTTTTAATAATTTAAATATTATTTTAAAATATAAAAAAATAAATATGAATTGTAATTTTATTTTTTTATGTAGTAGATATATTATTATTAATATATATTAAATTTTAATATTTATGTACATGATCATAGATTAGATAAGTTTATTCTTATAAAATTATAATTAATATTTTTCTTGGTTTTAATTATTATAAAATTAGAATTATAAAATAATCTTCTATCTTATTTAAATAATATAAAGATTTATCTAAGAGAGGTATGGTAAAATAATATGTAGTAACATTCTAAAAAATAATAAAGTGATTAAAAAAATCCATAATATTTAAAGATTTAAAATATATATATATATATATATATGATCATGCACTTTAATCTTCAATAAGCTAAAAAATTTGAAGGATTAAATTTTTATCTTATACTTGATAAAAATTATTACAAACAACATGTTGATTAAAAAATAAAATAAAAATTAGTTTTATACATACATAATATTTATAAAACAAGTCATGTATTTTAATAATTATCTTTCTCTGCAAGATTTTTTTAGTATTTACATTGAAGATTTTAAATTTCAATCCAAATAATATTGATTTTTTTTATTGATGATTTTTAAAAAAAAATTACAATCAATAGCAAGCAAGCTTTTAGTAATTTTATTCTATAATATGTTTTATTCAAAAAGATTTTACAAGTCACATAAAATTATACAAACCAATATAGAATAAAAAGAAGCATTTTAAAACAAATAAATATATTTTAAATATATGTTTATATTTATAATTCATGTTTGACAAATGTTCATGTATAGCTTAATGAATATAGTACTACCTACAAAGAAATTGATATATTCTAATCTAGAACAAAAAAAAATAGTTATTAGAAGTTGGTAATCAAATCTGGAATTGCAAGTGAGTTGTTTTTAATAAAAAATTTGGTTTGGACCATAGCTTGAATTTTTGGATAAATTTTTAGTTCAAAATTTCTATAACTATAGATGACTATGTTAAGAATTTGTATATGAAAAATTCATGGTATTTGAACATTGGATTTTTGAAATATGATGGAATTAGTACATGAGTGCCTAAAAATTGGCATGTTTAGGATTTGCTAAAAATTAGGTAATATTCAAAGACTTGTAATGAATTTATGGTTGATTTTTTATATAAAAATAGTTAAAAATATAAATTAACTTTATTAAGAAGATATATATTATTTTTAGTAAAATTTGATTATATATTGTAATAAAAATTGAGAAAATAATATAAATAAGTCAATTATCTTTTATAATTATCTACAACTATTGATATTTAAGATATAGATGATGCACTTTTTGATGCTTATTTTTTCTATGTTATGGTATCATAGAGAGAATTTACCTTAAAAAAGTGCTGGATCTCTATTTGCCATTATTCACTCAAATAAATTACAAGTTTATAAAATACAAATATTATTTATAGCTTATCTTCAAGTTTGAAGGACTTAAACTAAAAGAATATGCATAAACTTGAAAAATCTATATTAAAAGAAAAGTCACAAAATAGCAACAAAATAATATGTATATTAAAAAGAAACTAGAATAGCTATTGCCAAAAGACAAAGAATCTATAGACCCTTAAATCTAGATTAGAAGAAAGAAAGGAGTTGAAAAGAATGAAGAAAGCTTTGTTCTTGCCTCTATATATATATTATCTAAGTAGGAGCTATGTGACAATGTTCTATAGAACCTCTAATATAAATTGACTTTGCAAGACACATGTCTTAGCTTACAAGACAAGTTTTCTATATGTTGGCCATATAGTTAGCTTGTTCTTCAAGCTATCAATATGTGTGGCATATGGCCAACTTATTGACCACATTTCTAACCTAAAAAGTCAATTATAGACACCTATAAAGATAAAGCAGTATCTATAAAGCTTCTAAAAAGCTTTTATAAAAGATATTATGGAATTAATCTACTTTTACCTACTTTTAATCTGATCATATAAGTAATTACCGGTTTACATAAGTATGTTCGTGATATTATTCCCTTCTTTTAGGGAGAAGTTCTACAAAGAGCGATCTTCATATGTTGAAGAAATTCAAAATGCGGTAAATTATATTTGCTACATACTCTGATCTTTGTTCTCTTTGAAAATAGTTGATAGGCCCTCTCAGCCATCAATAGTATCTTATACCAAGGCGAGAAGACCACCTCGTTATTTGGTTGTTGTTGAGGCTTTTGTAACTTCTTACAAATAAAACATTTAGAACACGATCAGGAGTTGTTCGTACCTCTAATAAAATCACCAAATATAGGGAGTCTTTTTTAAGGTCATGATATCAAACACATTATATCTTGTCATGTATTTAAGGAAAGACATATTATTTTTGAGGATCTTCATCTCGATTTGGTTGTCTTAAAGATTATGACAATCATAATGTCTCATCTGATAAGTCGACAAATAAAAGCTCTTGAGTTGAATCTACTGGTTGTTGGTTCTCTATCTCCTTAGTATCTCAAATACATAAAAGCTACAAAGAAAGATAGAAGGTAGAATGTAATCTTTCTTGGACCTTATTTCTTTTATAGCAAAGACTTACTATTATTCATCTTAGTTTGGATAGATGTCATTAATGTAAAGCTTCCATCACCTTTACTATATTTACAAGATATTTTACTAGGTTCCTTGTGTATTTAGTAATATCATATCCATACCAATGGACAAGATATTTCAATTTATTTTGGCACCGCTGCCGTATTGTAACACGAGTATATCGTGACTTTTATTAATGTTCAGTTACCTCGAATATTGGAAGCAACGATCGATTCCAGTGCCAATATTCTAGGGCCAGTTCAGACACCCCATCACAGTCGGTCAGGGCATACTTACTAGTAACAAAATACTCCGTTCGAGTCCAATAGTAGGAGTCAACAGAATTGAAAGGACCAAATCGATAACTGAGTGAGCTTGACGCGAAGGACCAATTTGACCCAATTACGGGAACATCCAGGTCTTACTACGGGCCTCTTAGCCAATATGAGACCTGAATTGGTCGGGCGGCTCAATGTGGTTCCGATTACGGGGGTTTCGATTCCGTTTCAGGCTGTCCTGTTCTCTGTGCCGTTTCAGGGAACGTTGTTTCCGGAAAAAGAACCTTTTAAAAGGCAAAAAATGGAGGAGAAAGCTCTGATGGTGGAGCCAAGTCCGGATCCAAGACAGAAGATTGAAGAAATTCAGAAGCTAGGGTTTGAAAGAGGGGAGAATTAGGGTTAAAGGGGAGGATAGGTTAAGAAATGAAAGGGGGGAGAATTAGGATTTTAAGGAGGGAGAGCTAGCTTCATGCTTCGGAAAAAAAAGACAGAGAATTGGGGTTTTTTTTCATAGGATTTTGAGAAGATTGAGGCAATCGTTGCTGAAGTCAGTGTTGTACTGGTGAATCGGGATTTTTAATGAAGTGGGTGTGATTACTCTTGACTGTTTTGTGAAATCGAAGTTACGTCTGTGATTGAAGAATTAAAAGGGTGTCTATAGGATTGAGTATGCGGAGTGAATGAAATTTTTTGGGTTAATCTAACAAGACAGTCAGCGGATACAAGGTCGTGAGTATAAAGCGGTATTAGAGATTAACAGATTGGATTGTTTGGGGTTCTCTGTAACGTCTAGAGACCTATCGACTGGGGCAAAAAGGATTTCGGCGAGCAGTCAAAGGACATCCGTATAGATTTACGGTATATTCTTGCAGTTGTTTATATTCCAATAGTCAAAAACCGATAGACTGCTTGAATATTAGCAAATCTCCATACTACCTTCTATAGCCACACGCCTTGCACGTTCTCGAGCAGGAAAGCACGTAATACGACATAAAGTGGTGAATTTGACGTGAAACGCTTGAGGTGGAAGGAATTTATTATTATTTTTTTTATTTATTTGAATTTTGGAGAAGGAATTAAAAGAGAATGGAAGGAGGCAATTTGGATAGTGCTTCAAGTGGAGTTGGAAGAAGAGCTTCATTTGGAAGACAAGGTATGCATTTTGATCCTAACTCCACAAGCATGTTTGAAGATTTGACCTTATTCATGCAACAACAAAAGCAACAGGTTAAAGAGAGTATGGCTAACAAAGCATTACAAGCGATCGTGGATAAGATCGATCAATTTGAAGGAAAGGATATTACAAAATATTTAAGATATTATGTAAAGGAAATGGAATTGAAGCGTATTTCAGAAAGTGAGATGGTTCAATTATTTGAAGTAGCCTCTGCACGAGAGATAAGAAATCAAGTTAAGTTTCTTATTCAACACTTTGGAGGTTCATGGGAGAAATTTTCTCAAGCTTTGAAGGATGAGTTTTTCTTAGAAGATAGTGATAGGGTTACAAAAAGGTCTTTTTTTGAATGGATTGAAAAGCCAAAGAAGGATCTTCTAGCAATAGAATTATTAAGGGAGTTTGAAAAGCAATATTCTTCTTTATCAAAGAAAGAAAGACAGTTATTGGATCCAAATAAGGTGGAGCTCTTTCTTCAAGCAGCTGATAGAAAGTTGCAAGAGAAGTTGGAATTCATGCTTGAAGATAAAGAAGAAGATGAAGAATTGACAACAAATTAGAAAAGGGTAGAGGATGCTGTAAGGACGATGACAAAAAGAGAAAAGAGAAAAGATATGGGAGGTGATCAAAGACCATTACAAACATCTAAGATAAAGGTGTCTAGTATCCATCCGACATCTTTAATTCAACCTTCAATGGCTACATCAAAGAAAGAAGAAACAGAAATTGATGAAATCATACGTGGGATGAGAGATTTACAAATAAAATTTGCAAAACTTGAAGAGAAAGGTCAATCATCAAGAATATCAACAAAACAAAGACCAAGGCCAATGGAAGGTGTAGTATATAGATGTAAGTGGTGTGACGGCATAGATCACTCGAGGAGGGAATGTGAAGAATTTACAGAGGCATTACGTAAAGGAGTTGTTTTTTTTAAAGATGGTATGATACATTCAAAAGAAAATGGAGAAAAATTGGAAACAAATTTTGGTAAAAGAGGAATGAAGTTATTTATTGGAGATACTTTTAAAGTGCAGACAATTTCAAGCAATGAAGCATCAACATATTGGGTGGAAGCAGATCCTAGTAGATGTTTAAGTATAAACCTTGAGTTTTTAGTAGAATCTAGTTCTTTGTGGACAAGTGCAATGAGGTATGCTGAAAGGGGAAATTTTACTAGAGATGATTTGAAACGTGTTGGTAATAACATTCGACAAATTACTGGGTGGGATGATCCAGTAGATAGACTATCTGTACATGCTCATATTGCAAGGAGTCAACATGAAGCATTAATAGAAAAAAAATGAAGGAGAGATGAAAATAATGAAGGGCCCTCAAAAAGAATTACAAGGAGAGAAAAAGCACGACAACAAAAGAATTCTATACATGAAGAGACAATGGAGAGCATTTCTACAAAAGAGAGGGAAATTAGAAAAGAAAAAGCAAAGGCTCCTGCTTATAAATTACAATCAGATATTGAAGCAGCTACAAATTTGAAGAAGGTATTTGAGGAGCGGATTTTAAGTGGAAAGGTTGAATTCACAATTGGTGAAATTCTAGGAATTACAAAGTGTGAGTTTCATGAAGTTATTATTGATACAATAAAGAGAAAACGACAATCTATAGGAGACTCTATGACATCAAATGCACAAGGAACAAGAGCAATGGAAAGAAATGAAGATGAAGAAGATGAAATACAAAATTTTGGAGATGTCTTGCGAGTAAGGTTTGCAGAAAAAGAAGATGTCATTCAAGCTTCTAGCCATTATTCTAGAAGTCATTGGGCAAGGGCTACAATGGAGACTTTAATAAAATTGGAAAATTTAGAAGAACTAGTTGTAGTATTAATTCATCATGGTTCTGAAATCAATTTGATGTCAAAGGAATTATATAACAAGGAAAAATGGCCTATTGATACTGAACATGGGTGGATGATAAGAGCTGCGAATAATTCAAAGGGAGATTTGTATGGAGCATGTCCAAATATCAAAGTGACAATTGGAGATGTTATTCATGAACAAAATTTATTTGTGCAAGATATGTCTACATACCCTATTATATTGGAACAACCATATATTATTTCCACACGAATGGAAACAAAAGTAATGGATGATGGTTCAGCTTATGCAAGAATAAGAAGCCAAGATGGGATGAAAGCAGTTCAATTTTTAATTGTTTGTGCTAATCATGAGAAAAATCATGATAAGTTGAGAGAGAAACCAATATCAAATGAGAAATTTGAAGACCTTGAGGATTTTTACCACACACCATTGTAAGGCAGGGTTGCAATGGATTAGAGAAAGAAATGCTCCTGCTTAATTTAGAAAAAGAATTGTTATCTACCAGACTTATTGGGATGACACAAGATTGTGTATTGACTTTTAAGACTATTGACAAAATGAAAAAGAGGGACAGATGTTATATTAAAAATATAGAGAAAAATTTGAAAGAAAATGGAGAATTGGTTGAAAATGAATTTATTTCAGGAACATATGAAGAAATAGGTTTTACAGATACTATGGGGGAATTAAATTATCTATTACAATGTGAATTACAAGTAGAGAATAGAGTTATTAATGTGTGTTCTAAAGAATTTTATGATGAAATTCAAGGATTTAAAGAAAATTTAAGTCGCCAAGAGGTATATGTTGAAACTAAGTATAAATCAGTAGCAAAGAAGGTCAAACCAGTGGCTTTGCCACTACCATGTGATTATGAAGAAATGATAAGTGGAGCATCGATACAACCAAATCTAAGAGATCCAAAGAAGATAGGGCATAAATTTATGGATGTTACATTAGATGGGTTAAATGTTGGAGGTGATGGATTTTTGACAAAATGTGAAGAAAAATATTTTAGGGATATGCTTTCACGTCATGGAAAAGCTTTTGCATTTGAAGCACATGAAATTGGGTGTATTGATCCAAATATTGTAGCACCCATGGTTATTTTCACTATTCCTTATGAACCATGGAATTTGTGACCAATTCGAGTACCAAGAGCGCATTTATCTAAGTTAGTAGATTTACTCAATGAAAAGATTAAAACGGAAATTTTGGAACCACCTATAGCACCTTATTCTAATCGATGGTTTACAGTGCCAAAGAAAAATGGAACAATGAGATTTATACAAGGTATGCAACCCGTAAATAAAGGGACTATTAAAAATATGGGTTCAAGTCCAATTGTGGATGAATTTGTAGAAGCATTTGCTGGAAGAGCTATCTACTCAATGGGTGATCTTTATTCAGGTTATGATCAATTTCAATTGGCAATACAAAGTAGGGATTTGACAACTATGAAGACACCGTTAGGATTGGTTAGAATGTGCACATTACCACAAGGGGCTACAAATTCTGTAGCACATATGATGAATGGAATGCATAAGGTATTAAGAGATTTTATTCTAAGAATAACAATACCTTTCTTAGATGATGTATCTATTAAGGGATGTGAAGAAGAAAGAAAGGATGAAACTTTAGATTCAAAGGGATGTAAGAAGTTTGTGGCAGATCATATTAAAGATTGTGAGAAGATTTTGAAAAGATTGGAAGAAGTTCATTTAACCTTATCGGAACAAAATCAATGTTTGGAGTAAAAGAAATTTTGGTGGTAGGACACATATGTGGTTCATATGGACGTAAGCCAAGTATAGAAAAGATTGATATTATTAAAAAGATGAAAGAATGTACAAATACAACGGAAGTGAGAAGATTTTTAGGAGCATGTATTTTCTATCATATATGGATATCTCACTTTGCACATATAGCAGATTCATTACATAAGTTGTTAAAAAAGAATCAAAAATTTCAATGGAAAGAAGAACAACGGAAAGCTATGGAAAAATTGAAAGAACTTCTTTCTTCATCTCCAACTTTGAAGAAAGTAAATTATGAAGGTGGAAGGCCAGTGGTATTAACAATTGATGCAAGTCCAATTGGAATAGGTTGGACGGTTGGGCAAGATGATGAACAAGGAAATAGATATGTAGTAAGATTTGGAGCAAAGGTATTGAATTTTAGGCAAAGGACATATGCGCAAATCAAAAGAGAATTATGGGGTATAGTAATAGCTATGAAAAATGAAAAAGAGTACTTGATTGGAGCATCAGTAGTTATAGAAACAGATTGTCTACCTTTGTTAGGCATGATTACAAGTTGTTCAACTCCTGATATTGCTATGTTGAGGTGGATAGCATATATCAAATCTATGAATCATGAATTTAAACATATTGTAGAGAAAGAAAATTCAGTTGCAGATATGTTATCGAGAGCAAGGTATAATGATGAAGAAAAGATGATTGATTTAGAAGATGATGTGGATACAAAATTTTATACCAATGCATTATCAAAAGAAAAGGGTGTATGTTTTAATATACCATTAAAAGTATTTTTAAGAAATTTATATGAAAATGAATGGAAAGATGTTGGAGAGTATTTGAGCACATTAAAACGACAAAAAGATTGGACAGATCAAGAATTTAAGAAAATTCATAAGAAAGCCTATGGATATTTTTTACATGATGGATATTTATGGAAGCATCCAAAAAAGAGAGGAGAAGTACCACAAAGGGTAATATGTGGTTTAGAAGTTCAATAAAAGATTATTAAAGAATTTCATGAAAATTTATGGGCAGGGCATCGAGGTATTTGGACAACATTCACTAAGTTAAAGGAAAAATATTGATGGAAGGGAATGTACAAAGACATAGCAAAATTTGTAGAATCTTGTGAGACTTGCCAAGTATATTCAAATATTTGACATCGAGATGGGTTACATGCAACATACCCTTTGGCTTTACATTACAAATGGATGGTGGATTTAGTGGCAATGCCTATGGGACTTGGACAAATAAAGTATTTGGTACTTGTACGAGAAGATTTATCAAATATAGTTGAAGGACGAGCATTAAGAACAAAGGATACTAAAGGTGTATGTCGATTTCTATTAGAAGAAGTTATTTGTCGCTATGGTTGTATTGAAAAAATTACGACAGATAGAGGTGAATTGGATGCAAAAGAAGCACGAGAATTCTTTAATAGGATAGGAATTAAGTTTTCTTTAACAATTGCATATAATCCAGAAGGTAATGGTAAAAGTGAGCGTTGGCATTCACATATTGTTAAGGCATTAGTAAAGGCATGCAATAGAAAAGCACATGAATGGCCTAGACTACTACCATTTGCACTATGGGCAGATCGTACAACTCATAGTTCGGTAACAGGTTATATGCCTTCTGAATTAGTATATGGTCAAAAACCACTAATGCCAATAGAAGATATAGTACCTACATGGGGTGTATTGCCTTGGAAGAATGATCTCAACAGAGAAGAACTTTTAGCATTACGGATTTAGCAACTAGAAAGAAGACCCAACGATATTGAACTAGCAATAAAAAAATTGAAAGAAGCAAGGAAAAAGAATAAAGAAAGATTTGATAAAAAACATCGATTATGACTCAAGGCTATTGAAGATGGTGATTGGATATTAGTTTATGATAGTAGCTTAGACAATCAACATAGCACTATGAAGAAGTTTGCAAAGAGACGGTTTGGACCTTATATTGTCAAAAGGGCACACAACAATGGAACATATTCATTACAAGAACTTGATGGTACAGAATTGAAGGTACCCATAGCAGGCAAATGAATCAAGTTATTTAAACAAAGAGATGAAGGCATTTGTTTTGATGAAGAACAAACTCGAATACAAGATATTGAGATTGGAATAGAAGAGCATATTGAAGATCAAGAATTGTACCAAGATGAAGAACATTCTACATCAACATATTGAAGAATCGTTGGCGCATGCCAGAGGATGCACAGATTCAGGGGGGGTGGATGTCATGATGTAACACGATTAATAGGTGAAAGAGTGTGGAGATTATTATAATTTAAGAGATCTTAGTTCAAAGTATTAGAACAAATTATCTTAGAAATATAGTTAATAGCCAAAGGGGTAGAAAAATTAAAAGGTATCAATGCTGCCTTTTAGAAAGGTGACTTCTACTTACTTTGTAGTACCATAAGTAAGGCAAATAAAAGTAGATTGAGAAAATAAATGATAAAGGAATCTTTAGAAGAAAGTTAAGAGTAAATTCTAGAAAAAAATTACTTAGAAAAACTAGATATTGATATCCGGAGAGGGCCGGTTATGAACCAGGGTCGAAATCAGACCCTCAGGCACAAAACTGAGTCTCGACTACGACTCCGGGACTCTTTGGTAAATCGGAGAGTGGAGTTGGAGAGAAGGTTGAATAGGGTTTCTATGGGCGTTGATTTTGGGTGATTTGGAGTTGATATGAATTTTTAAGAGCTTTGAAAGTTGAGTTTTTTTCGGATGACTTGGGTTTTATGAAATAAAATAGGGTTTATGTTTTGAGTGATTTCGAGAGTTTGTTGCAGATCTAAAAGTGAATTTTTTTGTGTTCATGATTATAGTTGTGTTGAATACATGTTGTGAATTTGAGCTTGATCTAACGGTTGAACTGAGAGATATTGAGGTTTAAGTGAGTCAAGGTCTCAGAAGGTAGAATTTTAGGTCTAGTAAGGGTTTTTAAGATTTCATGCAATCTACTAGTTCGATTGGAGTAAAACTTGTGTGAGAGGATATAAGACTTGTTTTCCTATGTCTATGAGAAATTTGAAACCAATCGAATGGCGCAAAGAAGAGAAATTGGCTCTGGAAGGTTGGCAACAAGATCGGAGAAGGAGGCCAGCTAACACCCAAACACATTTTTGAGGTTTTCGTCAATTTGGTAACTCCGATCCTTTTCAAAAAAATTTGTGATTGTTTTGAACTTGATTTTTAAGAAGTGTGCAAATTTTGAATTGAGATCAACAGTTTATTCATTAGATATTGAGGTTTAAATTTGTCATAGGAATTACTAGGATTTGGATTAGGGTTTGGCTAGGATTCGGTTTAGGATTTGGATTAGGGTTTGGATTAGAGTTTGGCTAGGATTTGGATTAGGGTTTGGATTAGGGTATGGATTAGGGTTTGGTTAGGATTTGATTTAAGGTTTAGTTTAGGATTTAGGATTTGGATTAGAGTTTAGGGTTGGATTAGGGTTTGGATTAGGATTTAGGGTTTGGTTAGGGTTTGATTTAGGATTTGGATTAGAGTTTGGACTAGGATTTGATTAGGATTTGATTTAAGGTTTGATTTAGGGTTTAAGATTTGGATTAGAGTTTAGGGTTGGATTAGGATTTGGATTAGGGTTTGGATTAGGTCTGGATTAGGGTTTAGGATTTGATTAGGGTTTGATTTAAGGTTTGGTTTAGGGTTTAGGGTTGGATTAAGGTTTGTTTAGGGTTTGGTTTAGGGTTTGGCTTAGGGTTTAGGGTTTGGAATAGGGTTTAATTTAAGATTTGTTTAGGATTTGACTTAGGGTTTAGGAATTATTAGGGTTTAAGATTTAATTAGGTTTGGTCTAAAATTGAGTGAAATTCAATAGGGTTTTAACTAGAATTAAATTAAGGTTGAATTGACATATATTTGAGTAAAATTTGTGATCATTCTAATATTTCTTTAAGAATTTTATTGTTTGTTTGAAATTTCTTTGAATTGTTTTGAATTTGATTACGTTTGTTTACCATTATTATAATCTAATTAGAGCATTATTAGTATTCTATTTAGGATTTTGTTATTGCAATTTCTATTCTTCTTTCTACATCTAGGTGCCTGGAGCATTCTCAAGCAAGATTTTATACATTACGACACCGCTTTGAATCTAAACTTTCTTTTACTTTGAATTCTTCATTATTGTGCACTTCTATATGAAGAGATGGAACTTATCTTTTTCTTGGTATGTTCACGTATGGTTCAAAAAGTGACATATAGAAGATAGGATGGATCTTCATTGTCTTTGGTAGATGTAATCAATAAGCAATTGAATTGATTTATCTACAAATAGAAAAAGGTCCAAGCTTGCGGTAGTCCAACTTATTATGAAGACAAGTAGTCTTGATATTATGACAAAACAACCATATCTTGTTACCTATATTAAATTGTGGTTGTTCTTTTTGATAGGCATCTGCATTGATCTTTTGTTCTCCTAGAGCTTCTTTTAATTGCACCTTCATTGTTATATGTAGCTTTGACATATAATTTGTCAAACCTTTTGCTAGAAGATTATCAACTTTTAAAAAGTCAAAAGTATCAAATTATGTATAATAATCATAATTGGCAAAGAAAAAAGTTTGTTGCATAGAAGAATGCATCGTATTATTATAAGCAAACTCTATCAATGGCAAAAGGGTTTTCTAATTGTCTTGTTGATAATTGATGGTATACCTTAAGTATTGCTCCAAAACTTGGTTTATATGCTCTCTTTGTCCATTTTTTTAAAGATGATTGGTTGAAGATAGCTTTAAGTCCACCTTTAGAATCTTAAAAAGAATTCTCTAAAATCTTGATACAAATTGAGTCCCTCTATTTGATATAATATCTTTTAGTAATCCATGATATTAATAGATATTGTCAAGAAAAAGCTTAGCAGTTTCTTTACCTAGGATAGATTTTATACATAGTACAAAATAAGCTATTTTGGTAAAATAATCTACTATCAAAAATATAAAATTACACAATTCTAAGACTAAAAGATCTATAATAAAATCCTTGGAAATAGAAGACTATAATTGTTTTGGAATAGATAATGGTTGAAGAAGTCTATAAGTTCGATGCCAAAGAGTTTTTAACCTTGAACAAATGTCACACAATTGAACAAAGTCTTTTAGAATTTTCCACAATTGCGGCCACCAAAAAACTTTAGATATTAGCTTCACAGTCTTATTGTATCCAAAATGTCCTATTGTTAGAAAATCATGACACGAATGAAGTACACGTAAACATGCTTCTCCTTCTAACACATATAGGTATCTTTTGAAATAAAACCAACTAGTAGTTATTGACAAACCAGTTGATGATAAGGACATTGTGTTGATATTTCTCATGAGCCTTCTCGAATCCTACAACTACCTTATTGTGGCATTGGAGTCCATTAATATGAAGGAGCTTACTATGAACTATGTCACGTCAAGACTTGCCCATGAAGTGACCAAGAGGAGAGAAAATGAGCTTGTAAGTGATGATTTGGCTGTATTTTTAAGACAAGGCAAAGGTAGCTATTCTCACCAATGTGATAATTCAAAAAGCAACATGAAGAATTACTATATTTGTGGAAAACCAAGTCATTTTGCTAGAAATTGCTATCAGGCCAAGAAAAGAGATAGGAAGAATGCAAACAATGCTAGTGATAGTTTTGGTAGAGATGAGTATGCTTTCATGGCAAAAGAAGGAGCCTCTATGGCTGCTATGTCAAAGTGGATTATAGATTCAGTTGCTACTAAGTACATGATACCATACAAGTGTTCATTTGATACTTATGAAGAAATTCCAGCAACAAAAGTGTGGTTGGGAGACAATGGCATGGTACAAGCCATTGGAATTGGCTCCATTGTAGTGGAGATTGTTGTGAAGGACCAAATAAAGAGGATCAGATTGAAAGAAGTCCTACATGTGCTAAAAATGAAGAAGAACCTCTTTTCGGTGAGCAAACTTGTATCACATGGTTGTAAGGTTCAATTTGACATGAATGGATGTTTTGTCAAGACATTGAATGGCCAACATGTTGCCAAAGGCCTTAGAGATAGAAATTTCTACTTCATCAATTGCAAAAAGGTGAATGGAGTTGAAGTGGCGACATTTGCTGATTTTCCACAAGATCAAGTCAAGTTTGGAATTTGGCATCAACGACTTGGTCATTTGAATGCCAAATGCATGAAGGAGCTCCAATCCATGGTAAGTGGCTTGGATCTTGGTCAATTCAGCCACAATGCCATGACACTTGCTTGTGAAGGATGTATACAAGGTAAACAACAAAGAGCTTCATTTTCAAGTGGAGTTGCAACACGTGCAACAAAATTGTTGGAGATTGTGCACTCAGATGTTTGTGGACCAATGAAGACACCATCAATTGAAGGAGCAAGGTACTTTGTTACATTCATTGATGATTTCTCAAGAAAGGTTTGGATTTACATCATTAAAGCTAAGAGTGAATGTTTCTCAAAGTTTAAGGAATTTAAGGCTCTTGTAGAGAAACAATGTGAGTGCAAGATCAAAGTATTGAGAACGGACAATGGAGGTGAATACATATCAAAGCATTTTGATGACTTCATGAAGATTCAAGGTATTGCAAGACAAACCTCTATTCCTTACACTCCACAACAAAATGAAGTTGTTGAAAGAACAAATCATACTATTGTGGAGATGGCAAGGAGTATGCTTCATACACAAAATCTTGGGCATGAGTATTGGATGGAAGCTGTAGTAAATGCGGTGTACATAAGGAATATGTGCCCTACAAGTGCACTTACATCAATGACTCCACAAGAAGCTTGGAGTGGGAAGAAACCTTGTGTTTTACACATGAGGATTTTTGGATGTATTACTTATGTAAAGGTACTAGATTTTATGAGGTCCAAACTTGATGCAAAAGGTACAAAATGTATATTTGTTGGATATTGTGAAGGTACCAAAGTATATAAGCTAATGTGTTTAGAAACCAAGAAGATCATCAAAAGTCGTGATGTAGAGTTTTTGGAGCATAAGAGTACTTTTGAATACTTAGAAGAGTGTTTAAGTGAGAGTAAAGGTGTGTTTGTGGACACATCTTCAAGTTCAGTAAAGAAAAAAGAAGAAGAAGAAGATGATGATGACAATGAGGATGGAGGAAATAGAAGTCAAGATCAAGTGCCAAAGAAGGTAAATCATTATGTGCCTTCAATTGCTAGAACCAACAATGAAGACAATGAAGATATTGAAGGTGATAATGATGATGAAGAATATCAACCTTTGAGTGAGAAAAGACAAGCATTGAGGAAAAAGAAGGATGGAATGCAAGAAGAAGGATCTTCTTCAAATGAAAGGAGATATCCTTTGAGAGAAAGAAAACCACGTGGTGAATGGTAGAATCACCACATCTTTTCTCAAATAAGTGAAGAACATGCCAATATTGCACTTCTTGCTGATCCGTTGAGTTTATGTGTTGCAATGAAGTCCACGGATGCATTGGAGTGGAAGAATGCTATGGAAGAAGAATACAAATCACTCATGGACAATGGAACATAGGAATTGACTTAACTTCCACCAAATCGATCTTCAATTGATTGTAAGTAGGTGTTTAGAACCAAAAAGGATGCAATGGGTAATATTATGAGATACAAGTCTAGATTGGTTGCCAAAGGCTACTCACAAGTTGTTGGTGTAGATTTCAATGAGATATTTGCTCTTGTGGCCAAATTCACCACTATTAGAACCATTGTAGCAATTGGGGCAGCAATGGATTTGGAGATGCATCAAATGGACGTGAAGACGGCTTTTTTGAATGGAAGTTTGAAAAAAGATATCTACATGGATCAACCTCAAGGATTTGTTGAAGAAGGCAAACAAAACCTTGTTTGTAAGTTGAAGAAATCCTTGTATGGGCTAAAGCAATCACTAATGGCATGGTACCAACGCATTGATACATTCTTTGTGAGTGAAGGATTTGTAAAAAGTGAGGCTGATCATTCCTTATATATGATGCAATCAAATGAGTTCATATTGATTGTCATCCTCTATGTTGATGATTTGATCATATTAACCAATACATTGAAGATGATGGATTGGTTGAAGGCAAAATTAGAAAAGAAGTATGAAATGAGTGATTTGGGAGAGCTTTACTATTGTTTAGGAGTGGAGTTTGTAAGCGATCGTGCTAAGAAGACCATTACAATGAGCCAAAGCAAGTACATTGAAGAAGTATTGAAACGATTCAACATGGAGGAGTATAAGCCTATTGGAACACCATTGGAGGCAAACTTGAAGTTGATGAAGCTCACGGATGAAGAATTTACTGAAGTTGAAGGTCAAATGCAAGGTATTCCATACAAGGCAGTGGTAGGCTCACTTATGTATGCAATGGTTGGCACAAGGGTGGATCTTACATATGCGGTGAGTGTTGTAAGTCAAGACATGTCAAGGGCTGGACCTATCCATTGGACAACCATCAAAAGGATCATGAGGTACTTAAAAGGCACTTTGAACTTCAAATTATGTCTTGGAGGTGATAACATTAGTTTGCATAGTTAATGTGATGCAGATTGGGCTGGAGATGCAAATGATAGAAGGTCAACAACGAGGTATGTATTCTTTGTTGAAGTGGGAGCAATTTCATGGAATTGCAAGAGACAACCAATAATTGCAAGGTCAACAATGGAGGCGGAGTATATGGTAGCAAGCCATGGTACAATGGAGGCAAGATGGTTAAGACAACTTTTGGAGGACATTAGAGATGTGCAAATGGAAGCAATTCCAATGAAGAGTGACAATCAAGGATGTCTTGTATTTGCAAAGAATCCAAAGCATCATTCAAGGACCAAGCACATTGATATTTAACATCACTTCATAAGAGAGAAGATTGAAATGGAAGTGATTGATATGAAGTATTGTGCAACAAAAGACATGCTTGTTGATTTGTTGACAAAAGCATTAGTAAAGGATAGACACCATATATTAACAAAGGCATTAGTAAAGGATAGACACCACATGTTGACAAAGATATTAGGCTTAAAAGGCATTTGACTAATAGCAAAGTGGGAGTGTTAAAATAAAAGTAGAAAATATTATCTTGTATAAGATATTACCTTAGGTAAGTTACTAGTAGTCAAAGGTTTGACTCTTGGTATATGGTAAGGACATCCAATGGATATAAGACGAAGTCATGGACCAAGAGTCAAAGTCAAAGTATTAACAAGGGAATATCCAAAGACTATGTATGAGTCATTAGTGTATGTCATAGGATACCCTCGTAGTTCGTGAGATGCCAAAGGATCCTAAGAGCATGTGTGTAAGACATAAGAGTAATTAGTATTGGACATATGATACTCTTGGGACTCGTGAGATGCCAAAAGGATCCTAGGGCCATGTGTATAAAAGTCAAACAGTGGACGTTGTCTTTTAGGGAAGCAACTACTACCTATAAGTAATGGTGTTGGAAATGAGAGATATCTTACTCCATACTCTCTTTGTATGCAACCTTGCTGATGCTAAGTGTTGTGTCTTCTAAGTACTTGTTTTCTTAATAAGATTGATATATAAGCTTTTTAATAAGTTATGTGTCAAGGACAAAAACTTGATAAAAAAAAATAAACAAGTGAGACTTTTCTTAAAGAAAGATGAAAAAATAGAAATAACTCAATATATATATTAAGAAAGAAACTGGAATAGCTATTGCCGAAAGACAAGAAAATTAGAGATCCTTGAAACTAGACTAGAAGCAAAAAAGGAGTTGATAAGAGTGAAGAGGGCTTCATTCTTGTTTCTATATATACTATCTAACTAAGGGCGATGTGGCGATGTTTTATAGGACCTCCAATATGTGTTGACTTTTTATGACACATGCCTTGATTTACAAGGCAAGTTTTTCTATGTGTCGGCCACATAGTTAATTTGGTCTTCAAGTTAATAACATGTGTGGCACATGGCTAACTTGTTGACCACGTTTTTAATCCAAAAAATCAATTAAAGATACCCATAAAATCAAAGTAGTGTCTATTAAGCTTCTAGAAAGCTTTCATAGCAAATATTATAGAATTAACTTACTTTTATCTACTCTTACTTACTTCTACCTATTTATACATGTAATTATTGGCTTATATGATAATATTAGTGACATAACCCTCCCTTCTAGAGATGAGTTCCATGAAGAGCGGTCATCATATATTGAGAAAATCTATAATGCGACAAATTATATTTGTTACATACTGTGATCTTTATTCTCTTTGAAGATGATTGATAGGACCTCTCAACTATTGATAGTTTGCCATACCAGCATAAGAAGACCACCTAATTATTTGATCGTTGATGAGGCCTTCATAACTTCCTTCAAATAAAACATTTGGAACACCGTCAGAAGTTGTTCTTACGTCTAATAAAATCACTAAACATCGGGAGTCCCTTCCAAGGTCGTGATATCAAACGCGTTATAACTTGCCATTTATTCGAGGGAGAATATGTCATTCTTGAAGATCTTCATCTCGATTGCGTCGTCTAGAACGTTGTGACAATCATAATGTCTCATCCGACTAGTTAGTAAATAAAGGTTCTTAAATCAAATATGCTAGTTATTGGTTCTCCATCTCCTCAGCGTCACAATTACAAAGGAGCTACAAACAAGGATTGAAAGTAGAATGTTATCTTGCCTAGATCTTATTTCTTTTATAAGGAAGGTTTTTATCTTGATTTTGATGGATGTCGTCGATGAAAAGTCTCTACCGCCTTTGCTGTATTTTCAAGATTCTTTATTAGCTCTTATGTGCGTTCACTAATATCATATCCGTGCCAATGGACAAGATATTCGAATTTATTTTGGTGCCCCTTTAAATCTAAGACTTCTTCAACTTTGAATTCTTCATTATTATCCACTTCTATAGAAGGAGGTAGAGCTTGTCTTCTTTTTGATATGTCCACTATCTTGTATGGTTTAAAAAGAGACATGTAGAATATTGGAAGTATTTTTATTGACTCCAATAGGTGTAAACGATATGCAACTGGATTGATTTGTACAAAAATAGAAAATGGTCCAAGCCTTCGATAGTCCAACTTGTCACAAAGATGAGTGGTCTTAATATTGCAACAAAGTAACTATACCTTATCATCCATGTAGAATGGTGGTTGTTACTTTTGATAGACATCTTCATTGATCTTTTGTTATTCTTGAGCTTCTTTTAACTATGCCTTCATTGTTGTATGTAGCTTTGACAATTGAATTGCCAAATCTTTTGCCACATGATTATCAACTTTTGAAAAGTCAAAAATATCAAATCGTGGATGATAACCATAATTGGCAAAGAAAGGTGTTTATTTTTTAGAAGAATGTATCATATTATTTTAAGTAAACTCTGCTAATGGCAAAAGAGTTGTTCAATCATCTTGTTAGTAGTTGATGGTACATCTTAAATACTGCTCCAAAACTTCATTAACACGCTCTGTTTGTCCATCAGTTTGAAGATGGAATGCCAAAGATAGTTTTATATCTATTTTTAGAATCTTAAAAAGATTTTGCCAAAATCTTGATACAAACTGAGTTCCCCTATCTGATATAATATCCTTAGATAATCCATAATAGTGATAGATATTGTCAAGAAAGAGCTTAGTTGTTTCTTTACCTGTGATGGATTTTGTACATGATATAAAATGTGCCATCTTAGTAAAACAATCTACTATCACTAATATAGAATCATAAGAACTTGAGATAGGAAGATCTTTGATGAAATCCATAGAAACAAAAGACCATGGTTGTTTTGGAACGGGTAGTGACCGAAAAAGTCTGTAGGATCAATGACGAGGAGTTTTTGATCTTGAGAAAATATCACAAGATTGTACAAAATCTTTGACTTCTTTTTACATTTGGAGCCACCAAAAGTCCCTAGATATTAGTTCTAAAGTTTTATTATATCCAAAATGTCCTACTATTAGAAAGTCATGATGAGCTTGAAGCACATGTAATCGAGCTTCACCTTCTGGAACATATACGCGTCCCTCAAAATATAATAGATTGTTCTTGAATTTAAACTTGGAAGTATCATGAGACTTAAAAGGATTTTTCTTAATATCACGAATAAGAGGATCAAAAGACATACTTGACTGAACTTGCTTAATGAAAGTTGAATCAATAATTAGTATTGATTTCATTGCTTGAAGATGAAAATACTCTAGCTTCAAGAGAATTATCCGTTGTTGATCGAAAGTAACATTTCTTTCCTTTGCTACAAGGTAAGATCATCTAGAGAGTGCATCTGACAAATCTTATTATTTTCCTGGTCGATAAGTGATCTTGAATTTAAATCTTGACAAAGACATATGTCAATGAACTTAGTGACGATTCAAAACACTTGCTCACATAAAATATTGAAGATTCTTATGATCTATATATAGGATGATTGGGCTAAAAGCACCTTTTAGATAATGGCGCCATTCTTGAAACGAATCCACGATTGCAAGAAGTTCTTTGTCATGGATCTCGTAGTTGATCTCGGATACTGAAAAATTTTTGGAATGAAAAGCTATTGGATGAAGTTTATCATCTATTTCCATTTGTGACAATATGACATCCAAAGCACAGTTTGATGCATCTGTTTTTATAAAAAATGGCTTAAAAAAATCAATGCAATACAAAGTTGGTGCAGAAACAAAGGCTGTCTTCAAAGCTTCAAATGCTACTTTTGCTTCTTGATTCCATTGAAGTTTGTCTTTACAAGTCAAACGTATAAGTGGAGTTGCAATTTGAGAGAATTCTTTGATGAAGATCCAAAAGTAGTTGATAAATCCCAAAAAGTATTGGACATCTTTTACTATTTTTGAAATCTTCTAATCCATAATAGTTTGATTTTTTTTAGGATCCACCATATGTCCATCATTTGAAATAATATATTCTAAGAAGTTGACTTGAATAATGTAAAATAAACACTTTTCTATCTTGGCATAGAGTCCCGCATGTCTTAATTTTTGTAACACATGATGAATATGAAGTTCATCTTCTTCTATGTTCTTAGAATAGATTAAGATGTTGTTTAGATAATATACAATAAAATCATGTAAAAACTTCCAAAAGACATCATTCATTAGATGTTGGAATGCTGCTAATGCATTTGGAAGTCCAAAAGGCATGACATTGTATTTGAAATGTCCATACCTTGTTTGAATGCTTTCTTTCATTCATCTCCTTCTTTAATGCGTACGAGATTGTATGTTCCTTGTAGATCTATTTTTGTATAGATCTTAGCTTCATTCAACTCATCAAGAAGTCTAGATATCACAGGTAGCGAATATTTGTTCTTGATGGTAATTTTGTTGAGTCCTCGATAATCCACACACATTCGAAATGATCCATCTTTTTTCTTCATAAATAAAATTGGAGCTCCTAGTAGAGATTTGGAATGGCATATGAAGTTCTTGGCCAAATTCTCTTCAATGTACTCCATGAGTTGAGCTAACTCATTTTGTGATAAATTGTAGATTGGTCCAAATGGTGGTTGTGCTCTTTCTTGAAGGTCCATTAAGCAATCATAGGAACAATATTTTGGAAGAGTATCTACATTTTTTTTCTCAAATACATCTTGAAAATCTTGATATTGGCTTGGAATGCCACTTCAAGTCTTTCCACTAATAGAAACAAGTGTGGCATAAATGGTACAAGGTGATCTTTCTTTTGCAGCATATAAGAAAGTTCTTGCACCTATAAATATAGGTTTAATTATACTAGACTTATGACTTTCTATTTGATTAACTACGCTTTTAGTTATACTTTCAAAAAAGTCAAGACTATGAAAAGTCTAATCTATTTTAGGATTATATTTTTTTAGCCATGATAAATCTAAAATGATTGGATTAGAGGGAGATCTAATGATATTAAATATTACAAAGTCACTATGACCATTAATTGCTAATTCCATAGGAAGGGTTTTATAGGTAACATCTCCTGAAGACAACGGACGACCATCTATGACTTTTATATGAATAGGTTTAGTTTTCTTCACTAAAAGTATGCTATGTCTTTTAGCAAATTCTTCATCTAAGAAACATGTTGAGGCTCTTGAATCTAGCAAGGGAGAGGCTTTGAGATGTTTAGGTCCTAGAATAACATTTATTGTAAAACATGGAGAGGGTTCTTAGGAGAGAATAGGACCTTCACTAGGCATTGTATAAGGTTCAAGCCACACGGTCCTTATTGTAGCTGGATAAATTTATTTTCTGACTTGCTATCTTTTTTGATTGTCATACTCCTCATTTTATGGTTGCATTGTTACTTTGGGCAATGTTGAGTAGTGTGCATAGATTCTCCACAATATAAGCATAATCCTTCCTGATGACAAAGAGTCTTTTCTTCCTCAGTAGGAGGTTTGAAATGTACCACATCAATTTACATATCCTTTACATCTGAATGTATGTATTGAAGAGATGTTGATGTTGCTATTAAATTATAATAACATTGAGGTCCACTTGTATAGTTCTTAGATCAAAATTCAAAAAGACGATTGTTGTACTTCATAGCAAAGTCAATTGCTTGACTCAATATTTGAGGATTAGGTAAGTTGAGCATTAATTTTTTTACCTCATATTGTGATCCATAGAAAAATTGGCTAACAAGTGCAGCATCATTCTATTTGATATCAATTACAAGTTGTCAAAATTGTAAAGCATACGATGTTACTGATTGATTGGCTTGTTGCAAAATATGGATCTTATTGGTTGCAACACAAATTGCATCATATTCTCCATACATGGATCAAAACTCTACCAAAAAGCCTCTAGATTATCCAATATTAGATCTTGTCATTGAAAAAAGGAAGAAAACTATGATAATATTGAACCTGATAGAAGCGTACCAATGAATCTAACTTGCGATCCTGGAATTTGATAGCTTTGGGATTTGTGAGTGTAAAATTCCACTCTTCAATCAAAATTACAAGATAGCCTCAATTAAGAGTTGCTTATAATGGGTGGTGTGAAGTGAAAGTAATAAACAATGAGAACTAAAGAAGAATAATACAAAACAAGTGAAATAAGTGCAATCAAGCAATTGTACACTACAAAACGAGTCACAGTCTGTTCACTGGATTCTCACCTAATAAAAAGTAAAAAAATAAAATTAAAAAATATATTTTTAAGAAGGTAATTTTTTTTATCTTTTCAATGACATAAAAAATATGTAAATCCGAGTTACTATAAGTAAGTTATGAAGGATTGAAAATAACAAGTAACAAATGGAAAGTTAAGTGAATATATTTCACCTCAAGGGTAACTTGTTAATAGATCAAGGGTTCGAACCTCACCAAGGCTCACATGTAGTGTATATGGATTTCCTAGACAGGCCTTGAGGCCTTAGTCTTATCTTCCTACCTACATCCAAGGTGCTACAACCCATATGGGACTTGTGCACCTCCCTTCTTACAAGAACTATACTAGCTGTTGGTCCTCCTATTTTCTACTAGTAGAATTAATATTTTTGCATTTTTGACTTCACCATGGTGTTTAAAAACACCGTATTAGCCTAGAAACATTGTATGGCCTTCAAACCTTGCTCCATTTCTTCATAATGGCTCCCCAAATGATAAAACTCAATTTTACCAAGGTCTTAAAAATTACCCTAAAAATTCATAGAAAATTCTAAATAAATTCTAAAAATTCCTATAATATTTTTATAATTATAATATCCATTTAAAGATATTATTTCCTATATTTATGATTTTTTATAGTAAAAAAAATCAATTTGAATCTACTAAAAATTCTAAATAATTTCTAAATAAATTCTAAAAATTCCTATAATGTTTCTATATTGCTAATAGCAGTTTAAGGATAAAATTTCCTATATTATTGATTTTTTATAGTAATGGAATCAATTTAAATCTACTACAAATTCTACATTCTATATAAATAAGTAAAAAAACATGAGGTTCTTTCTTATGCTTCTTTTAACTACAAACTAACATTTAAGTTTTTGTATAAGTAATACATATAGATATAAGATCAATATAAATATTGATTTAAATAACTAATCCTTACTCTTCAATAATAAATAAAAATACTAAACCAACTAAAATAATTACCTCTAAGACTTACTAAGACTCCATTTCTTCTCCACTAATACTATTCGTCTTTCTTTAACATCTTTTAAGTACATCTTTACCTAATAATTGTAATTTTGGTACTCTACATGTATTCTTTTGTCCTAAAATAACTAATGAGACAATGTGATGACTCACAGGGTTGAAGTTCAATCAGAAGTTGTACTTGATTGATAAATCCTCTAAATTTTGATCTAGTGCCATCAAACTTTTCAAGTAGGGTAATTCTAGGTTCTCTAACATTAAAAGGGCATTCCACCATAGGAGAATAGACATGATTTCGTGCAGATGTTGAAGCAGCTCCAATCATTTCTATATCTTCACTTCCTACCAATCTTATTGTTTTTTGTGGTGATAAATTGAGTTGATGCATTGCAAGCATTAACTCCCTCAATTGTTCTTGCATTTGTGCCATTGCACTCTTCATTTCAACAAGTTCTACCATGATAATACTTAGAAAAAAAAAAGATGTCTAATATCGCTCAAGACAAATAGAAGAGAGGACTTGAGAATAAAGAAAATATTAAAGACAATATCAGTTTAGAAGGAGGTAATTTGTAACTTCTAATATGCTTATGTCTTATCAAGAAAAAAGAATAACCCACCCTTAATTAAGATCTGACAAAGCTCTGATATTGTAAGTATATTCTTGTCAATTTTTCAAAGATAAGAACTTGATAAAAACAAATAAACAAGTGAGACTTTTGTTAAAGAAAGATGAAAAAATAGAAATAACTCAATATGTATATTAAGAAAGAAACTAAAATAGCTATTACCAAAAGATAAGAAAACTAGAGATCCTTGAAACTACACTAGAAGTAAGAAAGGAGTTGACAAGAGTGAAGAGGGATTCACTCTTGTCTCTATATATACTATCTAACTAGGGACTACATGGCAATGTTCTATAGGACCTCCAATATGTGTTGACTTTGTAGGACACATGCCTTGACTTACAAGGCAAGTTTTTCTATGTGTCGGCCACATAGTTAGCTTGGTCTTCAAGTTAACAATATGTGTGGCACATGGCCAACTTGTTGATCACTTTTTTAATCCAAAAATTCAATTAAAGACATTCGTAAAGTCAAAGCAATGTCTATGAAGCTTCCATAGCAAATATTATAGAATTAACTTACTTTTATCTACTTTTACTTACTTCTACGTATTTATACATTTAATTATTGGCATATATGTATGTGTCCATGATACTATGGCAGATAAGAAATAGAGCTATAAAGAGGAAAATCCAAGCAAATTTATCAGCAATGAATTATTAGAGTTTTTAGGTGGCAAGATTCAAGATTGGTTTGAGGTTTTTTATTGAATTTCATAAATTTTTATTATTTTGGTTTAAAATCTTGAAAGAAGTTAGATTACATTGTTAGCTTTCCAATAAGATATTTCATACAAAAAGAAGAGTAGTGATGAGGCAGATACATGTAAATATATAAAAAAAAGCGATTGTTGGAGTTTTTAGGCAACAAGATTCAACATTGGTTAGAGATTTCTATGCCATTTTTTATATTTTTTTTTTCTTATTTTAAGATTTTGTAAAAAAATGGATCTTGTTGTTAATTTTTCAATAAGCTATTTCAAGCAAGATGAGCTAAGATGAGAGAAAAATCTAAGAAAATTTGTAGGAGAGGGTTTATAGGAATTTTTGGGTGGCAAGATTCAAGATTGGTTTGAGGTTTTCTATTGCATTTCTTAAATTTTCATCTTTTTGTTCTAAAATTTTGAAAGAAACTAGATTGAATTATTAGCTTTTCAAAAAGATAATTTATGAAAAAAGAAGAGTGGTGATGAGAAAGATATATGCAAATTTATAAAAAAGAGGTTCATTGGAGTTTTTAAGAAACGAGATTCAAGACTAGTTAGGAATTTCTAAGCTATTTCTTGTATTTTCTTTTTCTTATTCTGAAATTTTGTAAAAAGCTAGATCTTATTGTTAACTTTCTAATAAGCTACTTCATGCAAAAAATGGAGATATGAAGAGGGAGATCCAAGCTAATTTGTAGATATGAAATTTGAAAGTAGCGACTGCAACAAGCAGCTAATTATTTTTTTCTTTAATTTGGCTCTTATTTTTTGAAGATTTTATTTATGGATTTTAAAAATTTGAAGTTTGTATCTTGAGTTTAGCTCAACAAGCTAAAATTTTTTTAGATTAGATTAGTAATAAATAAATTATAGGTATTTTAATAAGGTGAGGTTTGAATTTAAGATTTGAGTTAAAGGATGGATGCATCTTAACACAAAAAAGAAATTAGTCTAAATTTTGTACTTAGCCTTTGGCTATCTTTTATGTTTGACTTTATTTCAGCAAAATCGTACTTCTTACAACCCACTTGTAATTTAAGACCCTATGTTCTTCCAATGAGGCTTCTTCTCTTGAAAACATTGCTTTTTTAAACAATATTAAGCAATGTGCTAAGCTTTTCTATAATATAAGTATAAACCTTCTTAACAATATCAATTCTTTTTTTTTCTTACTAAGAGATTTAAAATATACTTGAAATTAAACTAAATTCTCTTAAAGATCTAAAATCTTTTTAATCTATAGCAATATAAATTCTATGATAATATATGATAAAATATAATAGAATTAAATAAATAAGAACATGAAAGACAAAACAAAGAAAAAAATAGAATAAAAAAAATATAAACTAAATTTTATTAAAAAAAAAAAAAAAAAAAAAAAAAACCAAGGCCATATCTAATTGAATATTTCAAATTGCCTCTGTCAATCTTATTTATACTTTGTCCAATGATCTTCAAACTTTTTAGAATGTTTTCAATAGTAGATCTCACTAAGATAATTGCCTTCGTAAAAAGTTTTAGAAGTGGGCCCTATCTAAATAACTATCTTAAAGTTTTTTAGGATGTTTTATAGTAGTCCCCATATGAACCATCAATGTGATCCTAATTCTAATACTTCTAGAAATTTCTCAAAAATAGCCCAAACTACCTATCTCTATATATCAATAATTCAATTATCTTATCCATGCCCTATTACAGTTAATCCTCTTTCATTAATGCAAAATGTCCTTGTTTTGCTTCTAATGGTATTTCCAAATTATTTCTTGACAATAGATGAGGTTTTTTACAAGTTCTCATGTTGCATCATGGATGGAATAGCCTTTTCAAAGGACCTTGTATTAAAGTTGCAAGCATCCATTACCACAATAAAGGTAGCAATGCTCCAAAATGCTTTTTACATTATATTCTTGTTGCTTATCAATCACAACTAGTAGTGGTGGTAGTTGGTGTCAGTCTGAGAAGTCTTTTAGTCCAATATAAAACTTTTTGAACTACAAAACATGGAAGATCAAATAGCCCCAAATATGTGGTGGAAGCTCAAGGTAGTATGTAATATCATAAATTACTTTAAAAATGCAAAAAGGTCTAAGCCACCAGAGTGCTATTTTACGGATTTAGATTCATGTAACAAGTGGAAAGTTGGCATTCAAGAGTAATATGTGATTATATTCCTGAAAGATCTTATGTTACCAATGGTTATATACATACTCCTTTTATTGATTCTATGTGGTAAGGATGTAGTGTTGTACTTTCTACAAGGTAGTTGTAAGCCATTGTATAAATTCTTTTATTTTTGAATTATTAGTGTTGATGGGATAATAAAAAGTTGCTTGCATAAGTGGATACTAGTTGGTATTAAGAAAGAATGGTGAATAATTGATACTTTTTTGAATACTATAATTGTAAGCAAACTCTAAAGACATCAAATATTCATTTTAGTCATTATAATGAAGCACCACAAATATTCATAACATATCTTCCAAGGTCTAATTTGCACGCTTTGTTTATCCATTCATTTGAGGATGGAAGGCCATAGACATAGAAAGTCATATATCTAATAGCTTATATAAGGCTTGCCAAAAATTCTCCGTAAAGCATGGATCCCAATTTGAAATGATAATACAATATAACACATTGTGAAAAAAAATAGTATCGAAGAAGACTCATGCAAGTACTAGGCCATTAATATTAGATTGCATTATAACCAAGAGAAGTTGCTTCAAGAGTCAATTCACAAAGACAACAACCGTAGTGTGATTATGAAGTATTTACAGCAAACATGTATAACACACATCTCATCATGTAGATATATAGATATATAAATATATATAAATTAATTAATTAATTATTATTAATAAATAATAATATTTTGATGTTTATTGATAAGATTGAGGATCTTGAATCTAATTATAAAAAAAATATTTTAGATTCAAATAAAAATTAAAATTAAAATTAAAAGTAGTACCTAAAACTTATTACATCTTAGTAAGGATATCAATTTTTTTTTATGATTGTATAAAATGCCACAAAACACATATATTATTTATAAATTTATGTTTAAATTTATAGGCTTTAAGATAGCATTTTAAAAACGAAATAATATCAGTATTTTTATAAAAAAAATAAAAGTTTTATAAAGATATAGTTTTTTTAATATATATATATATATATATATATATATATATATACACACACATATACATGCTTTATTGATATTTATATAATAATTAAATTTTAATATATTGTAAAAATATTATTATTTGAAATAATATCAATAAATATATACTTATAAAAAAAATTTCAATGCTATGGAATATTAATAAGTAATGTGTGTGTATTCTTGAAATTCTTATAATTCTCTCAAAAAATCATGATTTTTTAACCTTAAAATAACTAATTTAAAAAATAAAGATAAAATTTTTATTTTATTTTTAATTATGTTAATTAGCACATAAAATATCTAAAAAAAATAAATGGTATAAATAGAATTTATGCATTATTAGTAATAATATCTCTATATTTATGAAATAATAAGGTGATTAGGTTATTTTAAAAGTCTATTAAGGTTCAATTAAAAATAAATCATGTCTATAAGGAGATTTTTTAATAATTTAAATATTATTTTAAAATATAAAAAAATAAATATGAATTGTAATTTTATTTTTTTATGTAGTAGATATATTATTATTAATATATATTAAATTTTAATATTTATGTACATGATCATAGATTAGATAAGTTTATTCTTATAAAATTATAATTAATATTTTTCTTGGTTTTAATTATTATAAAATTAGAATTATAAAATAATCTTCTATCTTATTTAAATAATATAAAGATTTATCTAAGAGAGGTATGGTAAAATAATATGTAGTAACATTCTAAAAAATAATAAAGTGATTAAAAAAATCCATAATATTTAAAGATTTAAAATATATATATATATATATATATGATCATGCACTTTAATCTTCAATAAGCTAAAAAATTTGAAGGATTAAATTTTTATCTTATACTTGATAAAAATTATTACAAACAACATGTTGATTAAAAAATAAAATAAAAATTAGTTTTATACATACATAATATTTATAAAACAAGTCATGTATTTTAATAATTATCTTTCTCTGCAAGATTTTTTTAGTATTTACATTGAAGATTTTAAATTTCAATCCAAATAATATTGATTTTTTTTATTGATGATTTTTAAAAAAAAATTACAATCAATAGCAAGCAAGCTTTTAGTAATTTTATTCTATAATATGTTTTATTCAAAAAGATTTTACAAGTCACATAAAATTATACAAACCAATATAGAATAAAAAGAAGCATTTTAAAACAAATAAATATATTTTAAATATATGTTTATATTTATAATTCATGTTTGACAAATGTTCATGTATAGCTTAATGAATATAGTACTACCTACAAAGAAATTGATATATTCTAATCTAGAACAAAAAAAAATAGTTATTAGAAGTTGGTAATCAAATCTGGAATTGCAAGTGAGTTGTTTTTAATAAAAAATTTGGTTTGGACCATAGCTTGAATTTTTGGATAAATTTTTAGTTCAAAATTTCTATAACTATAGATGACTATGTTAAGAATTTGTATATGAAAAATTCATGGTATTTGAACATTGGATTTTTGAAATATGATGGAATTAGTACATGAGTGCCTAAAAATTGGCATGTTTAGGATTTGCTAAAAATTAGGTAATATTCAAAGACTTGTAATGAATTTATGGTTGATTTTTTATATAAAAATAGTTAAAAATATAAATTAACTTTATTAAGAAGATATATATTATTTTTAGTAAAATTTGATTATATATTGTAATAAAAATTGAGAAAATAATATAAATAAGTCAATTATCTTTTATAATTATCTACAACTATTGATATTTAAGATATAGATGATGCACTTTTTGATGCTTATTTTTTCTATGTTATGGTATCATAGAGAGAATTTACCTTAAAAAAGTGCTGGATCTCTATTTGCCATTATTCACTCAAATAAATTACAAGTTTATAAAATACAAATATTATTTATAGCTTATCTTCAAGTTTGAAGGACTTAAACTAAAAGAATATGCATAAACTTGAAAAATCTATATTAAAAGAAAAGTCACAAAATAGCAACAAAATAATATGTATATTAAAAAGAAACTAGAATAGCTATTGCCAAAAGACAAAGAATCTATAGACCCTTAAATCTAGATTAGAAGAAAGAAAGGAGTTGAAAAGAATGAAGAAAGCTTTGTTCTTGCCTCTATATATATATTATCTAAGTAGGAGCTATGTGACAATGTTCTATAGAACCTCTAATATAAATTGACTTTGCAAGACACATGTCTTAGCTTACAAGACAAGTTTTCTATATGTTGGCCATATAGTTAGCTTGTTCTTCAAGCTATCAATATGTGTGGCATATGGCCAACTTATTGACCACATTTCTAACCTAAAAAGTCAATTATAGACACCTATAAAGATAAAGCAGTATCTATAAAGCTTCTAAAAAGCTTTTATAAAAGATATTATGGAATTAATCTACTTTTACCTACTTTTAATCTGATCATATAAGTAATTACCGGTTTACATAAGTATGTTCGTGATATTATTCCCTTCTTTTAGGGAGAAGTTCTACAAAGAGCGATCTTCATATGTTGAAGAAATTCAAAATGCGGTAAATTATATTTGCTACATACTCTGATCTTTGTTCTCTTTGAAAATAGTTGATAGGCCCTCTCAGCCATCAATAGTATCTTATACCAAGGCGAGAAGACCACCTCGTTATTTGGTTGTTGTTGAGGCTTTTGTAACTTCTTACAAATAAAACATTTAGAGCACGATCAGGAGTTGTTCGTACCTCTAATAAAATCACCAAATATAGGGAGTCTTTTTTAAGGTCATGATATCAAACACATTATATCTTGTCATGTATTTAAGGAAAGACATATTATTTTTGAGGATCTTCATCTCGATTTGGTTGTCTTAAAGATTATGACAATCATAATGTCTCATCTGATAAGTCGACAAATAAAAGCTCTTGAGTTGAATCTACTGGTTGTTGGTTCTCTATCTCCTTAGTATCTCAAATACATAAAAGCTACAAAGAAAGATAGAAGGTAGAATGTAATCTTTCTTGGACCTTATTTCTTTTATAGCAAAGACTTACTATTATTCATCTTAGTTTGGATAGATGTCATTAATGTAAAGCTTCCATCACCTTTACTATATTTACAAGATATTTTACTAGGTTCCTTGTGTATTTAGTAATATCATATCCATACCAATGGACAAGATATTTCAATTTATTTTGGCACCGCTGCCGTATTGTAACACGAGTATATCGTGACTTTTATTAATGTTCAGTTACCTCGAATATTGGAAGCAACGATCGATTCCAGTGCCAATATTCTAGGGCCAGTTCAGACACCCCATCACAGTCGGTCAGGGCATACTTACTAGTAACAAAATACTCCGTTCGAGTCCAATAGTAGGAGTCAACAGAATTGAAAGGACCAAATCGATAACTGAGTGAGCTTGACGCGAAGGACCAATTTGACCCAATTACGGGAACATCCAGGTCTTACTACGGGCCTCTTAGCCAATATGAGACCTGAATTGGTCGGGCGGCTCAATGTGGTTCCGATTACGGGGGTTTCGATTCCGTTTCAGGCTGTCCTGTTCTCTGTGCCGTTTCAGGGAACGTTGTTTCCGGAAAAAGAACCTTTTAAAAGGCAAAAAATGGAGGAGAAAGCTCTGATGGTGGAGCCAAGTCCGGATCCAAGACAGAAGATTGAAGAAATTCAGAAGCTAGGGTTTGAAAGAGGGGAGAATTAGGGTTAAAGGGGAGGATAGGTTAAGAAATGAAAGGGGGGAGAATTAGGATTTTAAGGAGGGAGAGCTAGCTTCATGCTTCGGAAAAAAAAGACAGAGAATTGGGGTTTTTTTTCATAGGATTTTGAGAAGATTGAGGCAATCGTTGCTGAAGTCAGTGTTGTACTGGTGAATCGGGATTTTTAATGAAGTGGGTGTGATTACTCTTGACTGTTTTGTGAAATCGAAGTTACGTCTGTGATTGAAGAATTAAAAGGGTGTCTATAGGATTGAGTATGCGGAGTGAATGAAATTTTTTGGGTTAATCTAACAAGACAGTCAGCGGATACAAGGTCGTGAGTATAAAGCGGTATTAGAGATTAACAGATTGGATTGTTTGGGGTTCTCTGTAACGTCTAGAGACCTATCGACTGGGGCAAAAAGGATTTCGGCGAGCAGTCAAAGGACATCCGTATAGATTTACGGTATATTCTTGCAGTTGTTTATATTCCAATAGTCAAAAACCGATAGACTGCTTGAATATTAGCAAATCTCCATACTACCTTCTATAGCCACACGCCTTGCACGTTCTCGAGCAGGAAAGCACGTAATACGACATAAAGTGGTGAATTTGACGTGAAACGCTTGAGGTGGAAGGAATTTATTATTATTTTTTTTATTTATTTGAATTTTGGAGAAGGAATTAAAAGAGAATGGAAGGAGGCAATTTGGATAGTGCTTCAAGTGGAGTTGGAAGAAGAGCTTCATTTGGAAGACAAGGTATGCATTTTGATCCTAACTCCACAAGCATGTTTGAAGATTTGACCTTATTCATGCAACAACAAAAGCAACAGGTTAAAGAGAGTATGGCTAACAAAGCATTACAAGCGATCGTGGATAAGATCGATCAATTTGAAGGAAAGGATATTACAAAATATTTAAGATATTATGTAAAGGAAATGGAATTGAAGCGTATTTCAGAAAGTGAGATGGTTCAATTATTTGAAGTAGCCTCTGCACGAGAGATAAGAAATCAAGTTAAGTTTCTTATTCAACACTTTGGAGGTTCATGGGAGAAATTTTCTCAAGCTTTGAAGGATGAGTTTTTCTTAGAAGATAGTGATAGGGTTACAAAAAGGTCTTTTTTTGAATGGATTGAAAAGCCAAAGAAGGATCTTCTAGCAATAGAATTATTAAGGGAGTTTGAAAAGCAATATTCTTCTTTATCAAAGAAAGAAAGACAGTTATTGGATCCAAATAAGGTGGAGCTCTTTCTTCAAGCAGCTGATAGAAAGTTGCAAGAGAAGTTGGAATTCATGCTTGAAGATAAAGAAGAAGATGAAGAATTGACAACAAATTAGAAAAGGGTAGAGGATGCTGTAAGGACGATGACAAAAAGAGAAAAGAGAAAAGATATGGGGGGTGATCAAAGACCATTACAAACATCTAAGATAAAGGTGTCTAGTATCCATCCGACATCTTTAATTCAACCTTCAATGGCTACATCAAAGAAAGAAGAAACAGAAATTGATGAAATCATACGTGGGATGAGAGATTTGCAAATAAAATTTGCAAAACTTGAAGAGAAAGGTCAATCATCAAGAATATCAACAAAACAAAGACCAAGGCCAATGGAAGGTGTAGTACATAGATGTAAGTGGTGTGACAGCATAGATCACTCGAGGAGGGAATGTGAAGAATTTACAGAGGCATTACGTAAAGGAGTTGTTTTTTTTAAAGATGGTATGATACACTCAAAAGAAAATGGAGAAAAATTGGAAACAAATTTTGGTAAAAGAGGAATGAAGTTATTTATTGGAGATACTTTTAAAGTGCAGACAATTTCAAGTAATGAAGCATCAACATATTGGGTAGAAGCAGATCCTAGTAGATGTTTAAGTATAAACCTTGAGTTTTTAGTAGAATCTAGTTCTTTGTGGACAAGTGCAATGAGGTATGCTGAAAGGGGAAATTTTACTAGAGATGATTTGAAACGTGTTGGTAATAACATTCGACAAATTACTGGGTGGGATGATCCAGTAGATAGACTATCTGTACATGCTCATATTGCAAGGAGTCAACATGAAGCATTAATAGAAAAAAAATGAAGGAGAGATGAAAATAATGAAGGGCCCTCAAAAAGAATTACAAGGAGAGAAAAAGCACGACAACAAAAGAATTCTATACATGAAGAGACAATGGAGAGCATTTCTACAAAAGAGAGGGAAATTAGAAAAGAAAAAGCAAAGGCTCCTGCTTATAAATTACAATCAGATATTGAAGCAGCTACAAATTTGAAGAAGGTATTCGAGGAGCGGATTTTAAGTGGAAAGGTTGAATTCACAATTGGTGAAATTCTAGGAATTACAAAGTGTGAGTTTCATGAAGTTATTATTGATACAATAAAGAGAAAACGACAATCTATAGGAGACTCTATGACATCAAATGCACAAGGAACAAGAGCAATGGAAAGAAATGAAGATGAAGAAGATGAAATACAAAATTTTGGAGATGTCTTGCGAGTAAGGTTTGCAGAAAAAGAAGATGTCATTCAAGCTTCTAGCCATTATTCTAGAAGTCATTGGGCAAGGGCTACAATGGAGACTTTAATAAAATTGGAAAATTTAGAAGAACTAGTTGTAGTATTAATTCATCATGGTTCTGAAATCAATTTGATGTCAAAGGAATTATATAACAAGGAAAAATGGCCTATTGATACTGAACATGGGTGGATGATAAGAGCTGCGAATAATTCAAAGGGAGATTTGTATGGAGCATGTCCAAATATCAAAGTGACAATTGGAGATGTTATTCATGAACAAAATTTATTTGTGCAAGATATGTCTACATACCCTATTATATTGGAACAACCATATATTATTTCCACACGAATGGAAACAAAAGTAATGGATGATGGTTCAGCTTATGCAAGAATAAGAAGCCAAGATGGGATGAAAGCAGTTCAATTTTTAATTGTTTGTGCTAATCATGAGAAAAATCATGATAAGTTGAGAGAGAAACCAATATCAAATGAGAAATTTGAAGACCTTGAGGATTTTTACCACACACCATTGTAAGGCAGGGTTGCAATGGATTAGAGAAAGAAATGCTCCTGCTTAATTTAGAAAAAGAATTGTTATCTACCAGACTTATTGGGATGACACAAGATTGTGTATTGACTTTTAAGACTATTGACAAAATGAAAAAGAGGGACAGATGTTATATTAAAAATATAGAGAAAAATTTGAAAGAAAATGGAGAATTGGTTGAAAATGAATTTATTTCAGGAACATATGAAGAAATAGGTTTTACAGATACTATGGGGGAATTAAATTATCTATTACAATGTGAATTACAAGTAGAGAATAGAGTTATTAATGTGTGTTCTAAAGAATTTTATGATGAAATTCAAGGATTTAAAGAAAATTTAAGTCGCCAAGAGGTATATGTTGAAACTAAGTATAAATCAGTAGCAAAGAAGGTCAAACCAGTGGCTTTGCCACTACCATGTGATTATGAAGAAATGATAAGTGGAGCATCGATACAACCAAATCTAAGAGATCCAAAGAAGATAGGGCATAAATTTATGGATGTTACATTAGATGGGTTAAATGTTGGAGGTGATGGATTTTTGACAAAATGTGAAGAAAAATATTTTAGGGATATGCTTTCACGTCATGGAAAAGCTTTTGCATTTGAAGCACATGAAATTGGGTGTATTGATCCAAATATTGTAGCACCCATGGTTATTTTCACTATTCCTTATGAACCATGGAATTTGTGACCAATTCGAGTACCAAGAGCGCATTTATCTAAGTTAGTAGATTTACTCAATGAAAAGATTAAAACGGAAATTTTGGAACCACCTATAGCACCTTATTCTAATCGATGGTTTACAGTGCCAAAGAAAAATGGAACAATGAGATTTATACAAGGTATGCAACCCGTAAATAAAGGGACTATTAAAAATATGGGTTCAAGTCCAATTGTGGATGAATTTGTAGAAGCATTTGCTGGAAGAGCTATCTACTCAATGGGTGATCTTTATTCAGGTTATGATCAATTTCAATTGGCAATACAAAGTAGGGATTTGACAACTATGAAGACACCGTTAGGATTGGTTAGAATGTGCACATTACCACAAGGGGCTACAAATTCTGTAGCACATATGATGAATGGAATGCATAAGGTATTAAGAGATTTTATTCTAAGAATAACAATACCTTTCTTAGATGATGTATCTATTAAGGGATGTGAAGAAGAAAGAAAGGATGAAACTTTAGATTCAAAGGGATGTAAGAAGTTTGTGGCAGATCATATTAAAGATTGTGAGAAGATTTTGAAAAGATTGGAAGAAGTTCATTTAACCTTATCGGAACAAAATCAATGTTTGGAGTAAAAGAAATTTTGGTGGTAGGACACATATGTGGTTCATATGGACGTAAGCCAAGTATAGAAAAGATTGATATTATTAAAAAGATGAAAGAATGTACAAATACAACGGAAGTGAGAAGATTTTTAGGAGCATGTATTTTCTATCATATATGGATATCTCACTTTGCACATATAGCAGATTCATTACATAAGTTGTTAAAAAAGAATCAAAAATTTCAATGGAAAGAAGAACAACGGAAAGCTATGGAAAAATTGAAAGAACTTCTTTCTTCATCTCCAACTTTGAAGAAAGTAAATTATGAAGGTGGAAGGCCAGTGGTATTAACAATTGATGCAAGTCCAATTGGAATAGGTTGGACGGTTGGGCAAGATGATGAACAAGGAAATAGATATGTAGTAAGATTTGGAGCAAAGGTATTGAATTTTAGGCAAAGGACATATGCGCAAATCAAAAGAGAATTATGGGGTATAGTAATAGCTATGAAAAATGAAAAAGAGTACTTGATTGGAGCATCAGTAGTTATAGAAACAGATTGTCTACCTTTGTTAGGCATGATTACAAGTTGTTCAACTCCTGATATTGCTATGTTGAGGTGGATAGCATATATCAAATCTATGAATCATGAATTTAAACATATTGTAGAGAAAGAAAATTCAGTTGCAGATATGTTATCGAGAGCAAGGTATAATGATGAAGAAAAGATGATTGATTTAGAAGATGATGTGGATACAAAATTTTATACCAATGCATTATCAAAAGAAAAGGGTGTATGTTTTAATATACCATTAAAAGTATTTTTAAGAAATTTATATGAAAATGAATGGAAAGATGTTGGAGAGTATTTGAGCACATTAAAACGACAAAAAGATTGGACAGATCAAGAATTTAAGAAAATTCATAAGAAAGCCTATGGATATTTTTTACATGATGGATATTTATGGAAGCATCCAAAAAAGAGAGGAGAAGTACCACAAAGGGTAATATGTGGTTTAGAAGTTCAATAAAAGATTATTAAAGAATTTCATGAAAATTTATGGGCAGGGCATCGAGGTATTTGGACAACATTCACTAAGTTAAAGGAAAAATATTGATGGAAGGGAATGTACAAAGACATAGCAAAATTTGTAGAATCTTGTGAGACTTGCCAAGTATATTCAAATATTTGACATCGAGATGGGTTACATGCAACATACCCTTTGGCTTTACATTACAAATGGATGGTGGATTTAGTGGCAATGCCTATGGGACTTGGACAAATAAAGTATTTGGTACTTGTACGAGAAGATTTATCAAATATAGTTGAAGGACGAGCATTAAGAACAAAGGATACTAAAGGTGTATGTCGATTTCTATTAGAAGAAGTTATTTGTCGCTATGGTTGTATTGAAAAAATTACGGCAGATAGAGGTGAATTGGATGCAAAAGAAGCACGAGAATTCTTTAATAGGATAGGAATTAAGTTTTCTTTAACAATTGCATATAATCCAGAAGGTAATGGTAAAAGTGAGCGTTGGCATTCACATATTGTTAAGGCATTAGTAAAGGCATGCAATAGAAAAGCACATGAATGGCCTAGACTACTACCATTTGCACTATGGACAGATCGTACAACTCATAGTTCGGTAACAGGTTATATGCCTTCTGAATTAGTATATGGTCAAAAACCACTAATGCCAATAGAAGATATAGTACCTACATGGGGTGTATTGCCTTGGAAGAATGATCTCAACAGAGAAGAACTTTTAGCATTACGGATTTAGCAACTAGAAAGAAGACCCAACGATATTGAACTAGCAATAAAAAAATTGAAAGAAGCAAGGAAAAAGAATAAAGAAAGATTTGATAAAAAACATCGATTATGACCCAAGGCTATTGAAGATGGTGATTGGATATTAGTTTATGATAGTAGCTTAGATAATCAACATAGCACTATGAAGAAGTTTGCAAAGAGACGGTTTGGACCTTATATTGTCAAAAGGGCACACAACAATGGAACATATTCATTACAAGAACTTGATGGTACAGAATTGAAGGTACCCATAGCAGGCAAATGAATCAAGTTATTTAAACAAAGAGATGAAGGCATTTGTTTTGATGAAGAACAAACTCGAATACAAGATATTGAGATTGGAATAGAAGAGCATATTGAAGATCAAGAATTGTACCAAGATGAAGAACATTCTACATCAACATATTGAAGAATCGTTGGCACATGCCAGAGGATGCACAGATTCAGGGGGGGTGGATGTCATGATGTAACACGATTAATAGGTGAAAGAGTGTGGAGATTATTATAATTTAAGAGATCTTAGTTCAAAGTATTAGAAAAAATTATCTTAGAAATATAGTTAATAGCCAAAGGGGTAGAAAAATTAAAAGGTATCAATGCTGCCTTTTAGAAAGGTGACTTCTACTTACTTTGTAGTACCATAAGTAAGGCAAATAAAAGTAGATTGAGAAAATAAATGATAAAGGAATCTTTAGAAGAAAGTTAAGAGTAAATTCTAGAAAAAAATTACTTAGAAAAACTAGATATTGATATCCGGAGAGGGCCGGTTATGAACCAGGGTCGAAATCAGACCCTCAGGCACAAAACTGAGTCTCGACTACGACTCCGGGACTCTTTGGTAAATCGGAGAGTGGAGTTGGAGAGAAGGTTGAATAGGGTTTCTATGGGCGTTGATTTTGGGTGATTTGGAGTTGATATGAATTTTTAAGAGCTTTGAAAGTTGAGTTTTTTTCGGATGACTTGGGTTTTATGAAATAAAATAGGGTTTATGTTTTGAGTGATTTCGAGAGTTTGTTGCAGATCTACAAGTGAATTTTTTTGTGTTCATGATTATAGTTGTGTTGAATACATGTTGTAAATTTGAGCTTGATCTAACGGTTGAACTGAGAGATATTGAGGTTTAAGTGAGTCAAGGTCTCAGAAGGTAGAATTTTAGGTCTAGTAAGGGTTTTTAAGATTTCATGCAATCTACTAGTTCGATTGGAGTAAAACTTGTGTGAGAGGATATAAGACTTGTTTTCCTATGTCTATGAGAAATTTGAAACCAATCGAACGACGCAAAGAAGAGAAATTGGCTCTGGAAGGTTGGCAACAAGATCGGAGAAGGAGGCCAGCTAACACCCAAACACATTTTTGAGGTTTTCGTCAATTTGGTAACTCCGATCCTTTTCAAAAAAATTTGTGATTGTTTTGAACTTGATTTTTAAGAGGTGTGCAAATTTTGAATTGAGATCAACAGTTTATTCATTAGATATTGAGGTTTAAATTTGTCATAGGAATTACTAGGATTTGGATTAGGGTTCGGTTTAGGATTTGGATTAGGATTTGGATTAGAGTTTGGCTAGGATTTGGATTAGGGTTTGGATTAGGGTATGGATTAGGGTTTGGTTAGGATTTGATTTAAGGTTTGGTTTAGGATTTAGGATTTGGATTAGAGTTTAGGGTTGGATTAGGGTTTGGATTAGGATTTAGGGTTTGGTTAGGGTTTGATTTAGGATTTGGATTAGAGTTTGGACTAGGATTTGGTTAGGATTTGATTTAAGGTTTGGTTTAGGATTTAAGATTTGGATTAGAGTTTAGGGTTGGATTAGGATTTAGATTAGGATTTGGATTAGGTCTGGATTAGGGTTTAGGATTTGATTAGGGTTTGATTTAGGATTTGGATTAGGATTTGATTAGGATTTGATTTAAGGTTTGGTTTAGGATTTAGGGTTGGATTAAGGTTTGTTTAGGGTTTGGTTTAGGGTTTGGTTTAGGGTTTAGGGTTTGGAATAGGGTTTAATTTAAGATTTGTTTAGGATTTGACTTAGGGTTTAGGAATTATTAGGGTTTAAGATTTAATTAGGTTTGGTCTAAAATTGAGTGAAATTCAATAGGGTTTTAACTAGAATTAAATTAAGGTTGAATTGACATATATTTGAGTAAAATTTGTGATCATTCTAATATTTCTTTAAGAATTTTATTGTTTGTTTGAAATTTCTTTGAATTGTTTTGAATTTGATTACGTTTGTTTACCATTATTATAGTCTAATTAGAGCATTATTAGTATTCTATTTAGGATTTTGTTATTGCAATTTCTATTCTTCTTTCTACATCCAGGTGCCCGGAGCATTCTCAAGCAAGACTTTACACATTATGACACCGCTTTGAATCTAAACTTTTTTTTACTTTGAATTCTTCATTATTGTGCACTTCTATATGAAGAGATGGAACTTATCTTTTTCTTGGTATGTTCACGTATGGTTCAAAAAGAGACATATAGAAGATAGGATGGATCTTCATTGTCTTTAGTAGATGTAATCAATAAGCAATTGAATTGATTTATCTACAAATAGGAAAAGGTCCAAGCTTGCGGTAGTCCAACTTATTATAAAGACAAGTAGTCTTGATATTATGACAAAACAACCATATCTTGTTACCTATATTAAATTGTGGTTGTTCTTTTTGATAGGCATCTGCATTGATCTTTTGTTCTCCTAGAGCTTCTTTTAATTGCACCTTCATTGTTATATGTAGCTTTGACATATAATTTGTCAAACCTTTTGCTAGAAGATTATCAACTTTTAAAAAGTCAAAAGTATCAAATTATGTATAATAATCATAATTGGCAAAGAAAAAAGTTTGTTGCATAGAAGAATGCATCGTATTATTATAAGCAAACTCTATCAATGGCAAAAGGGTTCTCCAATTGTCTTGTTGATAATTGATGGTATACCTTAAGTATTGCTCCAAAACTTGGTTTATATGCTCTCTTTGTCCATTTTTTTAAAGATGATTGGTTGAAGATAGCTTTAAGTCCACCTTTAGAATCTTAAAAAGAATTCTCTAAAATCTTGATACAAATTGAGTCCCTCTATTTGATATAATATCTTTTAGTAATCCATGATATCAATAGATATTGTCAAGAAAAAGCTTAGCAGTTTCTTTACCTAGGATAGATTTTATACATAGTACAAAATAAGCTATTTTGGTAAAATAATCTACTATCAAAAATATAAAATTACACAATTCTAAGACTAAAAGATCTATAATAAAATCCTTGGAAATAGAAGACTATAATTATTTTGGAATAGATAATGGTTGAAGAAGTCTATAAGTTCGATGCCAAAGAGTTTTTAACCTTGAAAAAATGTCACACAATTGAACAAAGTCTTTTAGAATTTTCCACAATTGCGGCCACCAAAAAACTTTAGATATTAGCTTCAAAGTCTTATTGTATCCAAAATGTCCTACTGTTAGAAAATCATGATACGCATGAAGAACACGTAAACATGCTTCTCCTTCTGACACATATAGGTATCTTTTGAAATAAAGTAGTTTGTTCTTAAACTCAAACTTAGAAGTATCACAAGACTTAGAAGAAGTATTCTTGATATCATGAATAAGATGATCAAAGGACATACTTGATTGAATTTGTTTGAAAAAAGTTGAATCAATAATCAATGTCGATTTCATTGCTCAAAGATGAAATTATTTTGGCCTCAATAAAATTGTCATTTTTTGATTAAAAGTTGCTTCTTCTTTAGGTGTAAGATAAGAATGTCTAGAAAGGGCATTGAAAAAAAAAATTATTTTTCTAGCCGATAAGTGCTATTGAAATCAAATCTTAAGAAAGACATGCTCCAATGAGCCTGGTAACGATTCAAAATACAAGCTAATATGAAATATTCAAAGTTCTTGTGATCCATATACATCGTGACTAGATTAGAAGTGCCTTCTAGATAATGATGCCATTCTTAAAAAGAATCCACAATTGCAAGAAGCTCTCTCTTATAGATCTTATAGTTAATCTTGGCTACTGAAAATTTCTTGGAATGAAAAGCTATTGTATGATTTTATCATCTATTGTCATTTATAATAATACAACATCCAAAGCAAAATATGATCCATCTATTTCCACAAAAAATACTTTAGAAAAGTCAACACAATATAAGATTAGTCCAAAAATAAAGGTTGTCTTTAAAGATTCAAATGTTGTTTCTACTTCTTGATTCTATTGAAGTTTGTCTTTACAAGTCAAACGTTTAAGTAGAGCTGCAATTTGAAAGAAATCCTTGACGAAGATCCAATAATAATTGACAAATCTCAAAAAATATTAGATATCTCAGACCATTTTTGGGATCTTCCAATCTATAATAGTTTGAACTTTCTTTGAATCTATCATAAGTCTATTGTTTGAAATGATGTAACTTAAAAATTCAACTTGAGTAGTATGGAATATATACTTTTTATCTTGGCATAGGATGCCACATCTCTTAATTTTTGTAATACATGACAAATATGAAGTTCATATTCTTATATATTCTTAGAATAGATCAAGTTATCCTTTAGATAACAATTAATAAAATCATCTAAAAACTCTCAAAAAATATCATTCATAAGATGTTGAAAAGCTATTGGTGCATTTGTAAGCCCAAAAGATATGACATTATATTCAAAATGTTCATACCTAATTCAAAATAAAGTCTTCTATTCAATTCCTTCTTTGATGCATATTATATTGTATGCCCCTTGTAGATGTATTTTTGTACAGATCTTAGCTTGATTCAATTGTTCAAAAAGTTTAGATATTAAATGTAGTAGGTATCTATTTTTGATGGTGATCTTGTTGACTCCTTGATAATCAATACAAATCTGCAATGATCCATCTTTTTTCTTCACAAATAGACTTAGAGCTCTTGCTAGATATTTGAAATAGCATATGAAGTTCTTAGCTAGATTCTCTTCAATATACTCCTTGAATTTGGCTAACTCATTTTGTGATAAATTGTAGATTGATCCAAATAGCAATTGTGCTCCTTCCTGAAGGTCAATTGAGCAGTTATAGATATGATGTTTTGGAAGAATATCTACATTTCTTTTTTCAAATACATCTTAAAAATCTTGATATTTACTTAGAATACTACTTGAAGTCTTGGCACCATTAGAAACAAGTGTCGCATAAATGAAACAAGGTGATCTTTCTTTTACAGTATGTAAGAAAGCTCTTGTACTTCTAAAAATAGGTTTAATTGTATTAAACTTGTGATTTTTTACTTGATTAACTATACTATTAATTATGATTTTAAGAATGTCAAGAGTATAAGAAGTATAATCTACTCAAAAATTATATTTTTCTAACCATGATAAACCTAAATTGATTGGATTAGAAAAAGATCTAATGATGTTAAATACCACAAAGCTATTATAACCATTAGTTATTACTTCTATAGGAAGAATTTCAAGAGTAACTGTGAACTAAAATAAACCTCCACTAATTGGAAGTTTATTCTAACTTACAATAAGTGAATTAACTATGTGAATTTAAAAATAAAGTTATTATTTAAATTCTAATCCACTTATTATTTTTTCTTCTTAAAATACCAAGTTATTAATCAAATCTTCTAACATTACTCACATTCAAAATGATAATTCATTCTTTAACTTCATGCAAAACAATTCTTTCTTCTACTTCTAATTAGATAATTTGGTTTAATTTTTTATTTTATTTTATTTTATTTTTATTATTATTAAGAAGTTATTTTTATTATTTTATTATTTTATTATTTTATTATTTTATCATTTTTAAAAATATATAAATTTTTATTTCTTAAACAATTAATAATAAAAGTAATTAATTAAGTTATTATCCTTAATCCATAGTAATTTTAAATTTTTTAAAGGTTGGGTTAAAATTTAAATTTAAAAGTAAAGTTTAAAAAGTAAAAATAAAATAAAAAATAAAAAAAAATAAAAAGTTAATAAAATAAAAATAAAAGTAAAAGGGAGAAGATTAAAAATTAAAAATCAAAGCCAAAAGTTAAATTTAGAAGTTAAAATTTATTGCAAAAAAATAAAAGAAAAAATAAAAGAAAAAATAAAATAATGAGAGGTACAAGTAGAAGTACCTTGACAATGCCCAAGGATTAAAGGAAGCACCCTTTTTTTCCTCCAAAATTTTTCAAAAATCAAAATTAGCTCCAAATCTAGTAATTTTTATTGTATTGGAAATTCAACTTCAAGGCGCTCCTTCTCTAAAATTTTACTGGCAATCTAGTACGTGAGATGCAAGAAATGCTCCTTCAAAGTTGGGTCATTTGGCCTGCCACTCCAATTGACCCTCCTTCACTCAAAAAATCTTTAAAACTTCAAAATTTCTTAAAATTTAATATAATATAAGCCAATAGAAGCTTAGCTTTAAGAATCTTGTACTACCGAAATTTCAAAATTATCCCATTAAGTGGCACTAAAAAATGCCTTTTCAAAGTAGGATTATTGAAACTACAAGGCAACCGCCCTTTGTACTCAAAAATTTACCAAACATTCGATTCAACTCCAAATTGAGCAGGCCTTAATTCGTTGGAAAGATAATAACAAGGGCTATGTGATAAAAAGTATTTACTTAAAAAATCATAAAAAACCATAGATTGATTGAAGAAAATCCGAAGCCCCTCAAATCCTTTGGACTAAGGAAATGGTTGGTGACCACTAATTGCAAAGGGGCACTTTTAAACCACAAAAAGTACCTCCTATGACACAAAACCAATGCTCATATGTTCTTAAAGTTCACAATGAGATCTAAGATCAAGAAAGAAGCAAAAAAATAAGATTAGGATTAGGGTTAAAACCACACTTTGGCATGGCTTTGCCCTCATCAAAAGAAAAGAGAAAGAGAGGCTTTAGAAACCAAACCACTCTTATATAATTGACTGGTGGCTTGTGGAAGGGCGGCCAAATCTCCACCCTTTATCTCTAAGATCCCTAATGTAGATCTATGGCCTTCCTTCATCCAAGAGCTAATTTCATGATCAACGTTGATAGTTCTTGTATCATTTTTTTGAAACATTTCATAAAAACATTTTTTTGATAAATCTAACTTAATCATTGTACTTAAAACACCTTTTTATGCTAAGTTTAACTACTCACATGCATCAATCTATGCTCCTTTGCAACTTTTATGAAGGTTTTTTTTACTTATAAGGATTTAGGCAATATTTGTAAAATTCTTCAAAAAATGAGAATTTCATTTCTCTACTTGTATTTTGAAGGAAAGGATGCTGATCTTGTTTTCTTCACTCTACATGGTGCATTTGATGCCTTCATTGCATTTGGAAGGCTTCCATAAATTAGAAGAATCACTTTGCTGTTTAGATTTGTTGAATTTAGAAAAAAATTTCAAACCCATCATAATTAAACCTCACTTGATTTTCTTTTTTTCTTTTTTGATACCAAGACTACTTTCTTTGCAATTTTTCTATTACTAGATAACTAGAAAAATATAATCTTTATAGTTTTTTCTTACTAAACTCTATCCTAGATTGTATGTCTGCTACTAGCAATCTATTTTTTATTTTTTCTTAAAATTCTAATATTAAGTTACAAAATTTATGTTTTAAGTACAATAAGTACATATTTTATACTAAATATCAAAGTGAATTAATTCGATGGCTCATAATAACATCTCCAAAAGATAACGGGCAACCATCTATGACTTCTATATGAATAGGTTTAGTTTTTTTTATTAAAGATATGCTAAATCTTTTAGTAAATTCTTCATCTAAAAAATATGCTGAGGCTTCTAAATCCAATAAGATAGAGGCTTTGTAATGTATAGGTCCTAAAATAATATTTAATATAAAACAAGGAGAGTGTTTTGAAGAGAGAATAGGACCTTCATTAGGTATTGTACAAAGTTCCAGCTGCATGGTCCCTATTATAACTAAAAAAACTTGTTTTTTGATATATTATCTTCTTTGACATTTATACTCCTCATTTTATAATTGCGTCACTTCTTTGGACAATGTTGAGTAGTGAGCTTAGGTTCTCCACAATATAAGCACAATTCTTCCTGATGATGGCAAGTCTTTTCTTACTCAGTAAGAGGTTTGAAATATATTGCATCAATTTGCATATCCTCTACTTTTTTAAATTGAGTATCAATTTCTTTACCTCATATTGTAATCCATAGTAAAATTGGTTAATAAATGCATCATCATCCCACTTAATATCAATTACAAGTTATCAAAATTGTAAAGCATATAATGTTAAGGATTGATTGTCTTATCATAAAATATAAATCTTGTTGGTTACAACATAAGTTGCATCATGTTCTCCGTACATGGATTGAAACTCCATTAAAAAAGCTTCAAAATTATCCACTATTCGATTTTATTATTCAAAAAAAGATAAAAACCATAATAATGTTGAATTTAAAAGAAGTATACTAATGAATCCAACTTGTGATCCTGAAATTAGATAGCTTTGGGATTGAAGTTTAATTACAAGTTGTACTTGATTGATAAATCTTCAAAATTTGGATCTTATGCCATCAAACTTCTCAAGCACTGCAATTCTTAATTCTCTAATACCAGGAAGATATTCCACTATAGGAAAAGAGACATGATTTGGTATAAATGTTGAAGCAGCTCCAATCATATCTATATCTTCACTTCTTACCATTTTTGTTGTTATTTGTGGTAGTAAACTAAGTTGATGCATTAACTCCCTCAATTGTTCTTGTATTTGTGCCATTGCACTCTTCATTTCAATAAGCTCTGCCATGATAATACTTAGAAAATAAATGTCTAATAATGCTCAAGATAAACAAAAGATGGGACTTTAGAATAAAGAAGATACTAAAAATAATATTAATTTAAAAGAAAATACTCTATAATTTCTAATACGCTTATGTCTTATCAAGAAAAAAGAATAATCTTTTCTTAATCAAGAAAAGATAAAGTTCTAATATTGTAAGTATACTCTTGTCAATCTATCAAGGACATGAACTAGAAAAAGATGTACAAATCTAAAAAATCTATGTTAAAATAAAATTGAAAAAATAGCAATAAAATAATTTGTACATTAAAAAGAAATTGGAATGGCTATTGCCAAAAGATAAAGAAATTATAGATTCTTAAATCTAGATTAGAAGTAAGAAAAGAGTTGATAAGAGTGAAGAACCCTTCACTCTTGCATCTATATATACTATCTAACTAGGAACTACATGGCAATATTTTATAGGACTTCTAATATGTGTTGACTTTGGAGGACAAATGCCTTATCTTATAGGATAAGTTTTCTATATGTGAGTCACATAGTTAGCTTATTCTTCAAGCTATCAATATGTGTGGCACATGGCCAACTTGTTGACCACGTTTTTAACCTAAAAAATCAATTATAGATACTTATAAAGTCAAAATAGCATCTATGAGGCTTCTAAAAAGCTTCTATAGAAGATATTATAGAATTAACTTACTTTTATCTACTTTTATTTAATCATATAGATAACTATTGGTTTACATGTGTATGTTTGTGACATCAAGAAGATAATTATATCAATTATACAAGTCTAGGATGTACAAGAATTCTCAAGATGTGATTAAATATCTTAAAAATCACTTCTATTCTTATAAAAATTACTTTTGAATATATATTACTTTATAATTTTTTATCTAATCATCTAATTAGATTTAAAATTCTTAAGACATCACAATAGACATAAAAATATTGATCCTAATTTTGTGATAATATACAAGTATATAAAAGTAATTTGACTTTAATTGTATCAAAATTGGCTTGACATCTAGAAGTCCATTCAAATTTAGTGGCCTTCTTCAATAAATTAATCAATAGAAAGGCATAAATAGAATATGATTCAATCAAATCTCGATACCAATCCATATGTCTTAAAATCTTTTGAATGTCTTTTATTCTATTAAAAAAAAGTAAGTTTATAATAATTTCTATCATTTCAAAATTAAGTTATTTTTTCTTCTTAGAAATGACATAATCCATTAAAATTATTTTTTTAACTACCAAATAAACCTTATTAAGATTGAAAAAAATTCCTACTCTTTTACAATATTAAAAGCATTGTTGAAGGCTTTCAAGGTGATCATTCTCTAAAGATTGATAATTAAAGTCATCAATAAAAATTGACATAGTTTTTTGAAGAAAGTTTAAAAATGTGTAGATCATAACTTTTTAAAAAATTGAAAGAACATTGCATAAGCCAAAAGGCATTTCTATATATACAAATATTTTCTAAGGTGATGTAAATGTAGTCTTGTGCTAATCCTTAAGAGCTATTAATACTTAATTATAATCAAAGTAGCCATCAATAAAACTATAGAAGTCATAATCTACCACATCATTTACTATACAAATAATAAGAGAAAATAAAAAAAAATGATCTTTATAGGCTTAGGATCTACCTACATAGAATGGCCTAAGAGTCAAAATATTATACTTTTGATATCAAAGCGCCTCTAAATTCTTTTCTAATAAAACTTATAATTTCTATCTTTAATTATAAAATTTAAACTATAAACTTAAATCAATTAGATAAATTTTTTATTTTTTATTTTATTTTATTTTATTTTTAATTACAATCTAAAATTTAATAAAATTTTATATATTATATTACTTTCTAACATGAAAATAGTAATACCTACATAGTATGAATATATTGTTAAAATTTTGAATACTCAACGATTATCTAATGCCTTATCAAAAAATAAAAGATAAAAGATTAGACTGAATAGTATCTATTTTTTTCTTATAACTAAGAAACTACATTGTAAAGGGATTCATAGAATTTTAAGATTCTATCTTACAAATTAAGAAATATCACTTGTATTAGAAGCTTGTCATTTAAAAGCTTATTGTGGATACTTTTTTAATCAATTAAAAGCTCAAAAAATCCTTAAAATAGGCTACTTTTGGACTATAGTATTTTCTATTTTAGAATCTTTTATAAGATCTTATAATACTTATCAAAGATTTATATACAATGATTTAAATCTTACAATACTTTTAAATCCCTTACTTCCACTTGTTCCATTTGAAAAATAGAACATAGACTAGATTGGATTTATTTATCTTACATCTTTATATTAAATACAATTTATCATTTTAGCTATAAAATATTTGATCACATAGGGAGAAACAAAAACTATAAACAAAGCGGATGCTAAACAAACTGCTATCTTTTTGTATAAGAATATTACAGCTTATTTTGGTTGTCCAAAAATCTTTGTAAGTGACAATGGTATTCATTTTTTAAATAAGGCTATTAAAGAAATTACCACATTTTTTACGATCAATTATAGAAAGACTACTCTCTATCATCTTAAAATAAATGGTCTTACAAAAAGAATCAATCAAATCTAAGTTTGGGTATTATGAAAAACTATGATGGATTCTAAACATGATTGGGATTTTAAATTTACTTTGGAAATTTGGACTTACCAAAATACTTACAAGGTTTTTATAAGAACTATATTTTTTTTCTTAAAAGCTATTTTGGTTATAGAATTTGAAGTTCCAGCTTTATATATTGTTATTAACAAAAAATTAGATATTTTTTAATTTTTGAAAGAACTATTAGAGCATTTTAAAAAAAAAATACAATTCAAAGATTTACAATTCAATATATAAGAATTACTTATAGAAAAAGAAAAAAATCTTCAATAAAAAGATTCAAAAAAACATCCTCATATTCCAAAGATATAGGTGATAGTTCAAGATGTTAGAAAACTAGAATTTCTAGCCAAACTTGATGCAATTTGGACTAGGCCTTATATTATTAAAGAAGTCTTTGATAAAAAATTAATTTAATTTAAAATATTTTATAGAAAATACTTTCTTATACAAACTAATGGGAGTCATTATAAGAAATATAGGATATAAACATTGGCTTCAATATCAATGTTTATTGATATTTTTTTTTTTATGTTTTTAATAATTTTAGATCAAATTTATAGGTTACTTATATCTTTAGTATATTATGATGCTAGATTCAAGAAAAAGGTGGCAAGCATGGTTAAATATCTTTCTTTAAGTCATAGTCATCTTTTATATGGTCTATAGGACTCAATTTTGTTGTTATAAATTTACAATCATATAATCTTCAATTCAAATTTCAATAGAAATATAGATGCTATCAAATATTGAATTATTAATTATATAAATAGTTGCTATATGTGGAGATATATTGAGTCTAAATCAAATAATTTTTCTTTTTTATTTTTAAATTAATGTCTTCATAATTTTTTGTTTAAATTCTACTTCTACTATTAAATAATAATATTTTTTATTTTTTTATTTTTTCATAGCAGTGTTAAAAGCAAGAATTAGATTCTCTCTATTCTTATGAATAATTCCAAATTTTCACTATATGTGAGTTCTACTAATACATCTTAATTAGTAGATTGATTAAAAATATAGTTTTAATTCATTTAATTATATAAATATTAAGATTAAATGTTCTTTTATTATTTAATTATTTATTAAAAAAAATTATTTATAAGTTAAAAAATCTTATTAGAAGAAAAATTATAAAAATAAAATATTAATAAGTCTTGAAAGAAATTATTTTAGTTGATTTAATATTTTTATTTATTGTTAAATATTATAGATTAGTTATTGAGACCAATATCTTTATTATTCTAATATCTATATGTATTAATTATAAAAATATTATCAATGATTAGTTAGTAGTTAGAAGAAGCATGAAAAAGAACTTCATGACTTTTTAATTAATTATATAAAAAAGAGAATTTTTAATGGATTTAAATTTATTTTATTAATATAAAATATCATCAAGGTATTTAAATATAGCCTCGAATAGATCCTATCATTACAGAAATATTATAAAAAAATAGAATTTATTTAAAATTTATTTAGAATTTTTAGAGAAGATTTCAAGATTTTGATGAAACAGAGTTTTATCACCTTGGGAGCCATTATGAAAAAATAGAATAATATTTGAAGGTCATACAAGATTCTGGGGCTATTTGGATATTTTTAAATACCATGGTGAGGTCAAAAATACAAAAATATGAATTCTACTAGTAGAAAATAGGAGGACCAACAACTAATCTAGTCCTTGTAAGAAAGGAGGTACATAAGTTCCATATGGATTGTAACACCTTAGATATAGGTAAGAAGATAAGACTAAGGCTTTAAGACCTCTTTAAAAAATCCATATATACTAAATATGAGCCTTGGTGAAGTTCAAATCTTTGATCTATAAGCAAGTTATCCTTGAGATAAATTATATTTTTACTTAATTTTTTAATTATTCACTTTTTATCTTTAAACTTTCATAATTTATTCATAGTAATTTGGATTTGTATGTTTATTACGTCATTTAAAAGATAATAAAATTATCTATTTAAAAATATTTTTTTAATATTATTTTATATTTTTTACTAAGTAAAAAATCAATAAAAAAATTATAGACTACTTTTATTATATACAATTTCTTCATTGCACTTATTTCACTTACTTTATATTATTCTTTTTTTTATTTATTTGTTGCATTTTCTACTTTATACCACCAATTACAAGAAATTTTTAATTGAGGCCATCTTGTAATTTGGATTGGACAAGAAATTTATCTTGACAATCTTTATATTAGATAATCCAATAGTATTTTATAACTTGAACTCTAGTCAAAAGACAAATTGTCAATAATGTATAGAAGATCTGAAGTTAATCTCCTCAAATCAATATCGCATTATCAATCAGCATTAATATAAGCTATAAGATCTTTGAGCTTCTATTTTAGATAGTATATTCTTAAATTAGCTATTTCTTTCAAATATCTTAATATTTACATTCTTTCTTTCTAATAGATTTTTTATAGAAATTTATAATATATATCAATGTTACTAACTGCAAAGCTTATGTCAAATTTTTCAATATTTGAAAGATATAAAAGACTTCTAACAAGTCTTCAATATTTAGTTTCATTAACTAATTTTCTTTCTATTTTATTTTAAAGTTTTAAGCCTTCATCCATTAGAGTTGGATAAAGATTGCAATTATACATTCCAAATCTATCAAAAATAATATTCACTTAATTTTTTTGATGTAGAGTTATACTATATTTGGAATATTTAAACTCTATACCTAAATAAGTTTGAACCTTTTTCATACTTATCATTTCAAATTCTGGCTGTAATTTTTTCAAATTCAATTATTTTTTTTGTATCATTGCATGTGATAATTAAACTATCAACATATAAAGGTAGAAGAGTATATAAGTTTTGATGATAATAAATATAGAAATTAAAATTTGTATTTAATTTATTTAATTCAATATTTTATCGATATTCATCGATTCTTCCATATTAAGCAGAAAGATACTATCAAAGACTATACAAGACTTCTTTGAATCAATAGACCTTTTTATTATTTTTATATTCTTCAAAATTAAGTAGAATTTTCATATACATCTCTTTTTTTAGAATATCACTTTAAAAAGTAGTTTTATTATATAACTTTATTTTCCATTTGTAAGATGCAGATAGTGTTATGACTATTATAATAGTATTTCATCTTATGATAAGAGCAAAGGTTTCAAAGAAATCCTCTTTTTTTTATTATTCAAAGCTATGAATAACTAGTTGAGCCTCATATTTTTATTTTTTATTTTTTTGATTCAACCTTCTTTTTTAAAGTCTACTTGTATATTATAGATTTCTTCTTTTTTAATAAATCATATATTTTCTATATGTTATTTCTTTTAATACTTTTGATTTCTTACTATATAGTCTCTTTCTACTTCCAAAGTAGTCAATAGGATCTTGTCTTAAATATATAATAAGTAACTAGCTATCTTGATGTTTAATAGAAGGTTTTTTATATCTTTCTATTTTTCTTCTTACTAAAAGTTATACTACTTGAGATAGAGATATAAGTGACATTGATGGCTATACATCTAATAATGGTTTTGTAGCTTTTTGAGATGTTTGTAGATAAAAATATAAATCTTCTAAGTCCTTATTTTAGATGTCTTATTCTTTTGTTGAAGATACATCATCTTCTTTTGAATTGTTTATCAATATTAAAAATATATCTTTAGATTCTTTTTTATTATGATTTATTTTAATATTTTGATATCTTGATAAGACAAAATAAATACATCACAATATTCCATTACTAAAGATTTGAATTTTTTAAGTTCTTCACCTAATTGGAATCCAAACTTAACATATTTGAGTTCTTTTTCATCATGATTTATTGGAATTTTGATCCAATCTTATTCTATCACATATATGGGATTAGTGGATCTATAGTATCAATCTTTAGGTACTAATAGATAAGTAGGTATATCATATATAGCTTTAATATCTTAGGAAGTATGTTTGAATTATAAAGAAAAAGGCATGATGGTTTCTTCTTTCATGGTAGTGTCCAAAACATCTACTTGAATTCCATCAATTTCTAAGCTAAAAGCTTTATTTATACAGATATTATCAACCAAGGTTGCAAGATTTGGATCCTCAAGTTCTAATCAATCAATTACTTCTATAAATCAAAAATAAATATCTTCTTCTTCATAAAGATTCTCTTCTAACTATTTGAAAAAATCATCTTCATTTTTATATTCATATAATCTAGCTCCAATACAACTTACTAGTATAATATTTTGATTTGAATTGAATTAAATAAAATTATTTTAATTGGCCTATATAAATATTGATATTTCTTTTAATAAAGTCAAATATTAAAGTCTAAAGTGAGTAGATATTATAGTTGTTGTGCAATTGTCTAAAAGTCTATAAGTAAAATAATGCTTAGAAGTTCTCCAATTTGTTACTCCTTTAGATTGCCTCAACTATCTTCTTCCTAATAAGAAAGAACAACTATCCGCTTCTTCATATAAGTGTATTACATAAAAGGATACCATATAATTTATATCTCTTACTTATATATGAAGGTCAAAAATTTGACTTAAAGGTTGAGAAGGTCTATAATCAACTAATCTTACTTTTATTATTACTTTATGAGTGATTTTCAAATTCAATTTGTTCATGGTAGACAAGAATCTTAGTTAGAAATTTTTTACCAAGTATTGCAAATTGTTTCTTGATTTCTTGCAAAGTCTTCAAAAATTCTTCCATAGAGGTAAAGTTTTGAAACTTCAACATAGATAATTTATAATTGAAATTGAGTATCACAACAAGGTCTCTATTTTTATATTCTCACTTTAATAGCATCTATGCTTTTATAGGATCTTTATATTTTATGAATATATTCACAAATTAATTATTTCCAATAAAAATTAGAATTTTTATTGATTCTATTTTTATCTCTTGTAGTTTTATTTCCATGCATGTACATTGATTGTACATGCATGGAAATATTGCTGGAGTGAACTTCTCAATAGTAAGGTTCTAAAGACTTTCAACTTGTAGAAAAGTCTTCAACTTCAATCTCTACTTGTGATAATTCTCTTCTCCAACTAGTTTATTGGTTTCACCAATTTGTAAGAGATAAATTGACATCTTTCAATAAATACTATTCAACTCATAATACTCAACATATTTGCTTCTTAAGCAACTTAAAGGTAACTCCTTTAAACTGTCTATGCTTACTTTGATATCAAATTAAACTTTAACACATTATCATGTTAAAATTTAACATATTAAAATGAATGAGAGAATTTTTTTATTATGTAATTTTAAGATACATATATACATTATGAGATATGAATTTCAAAATATCTTTTATATATGATACTAAATAAATGATTTGTTTGAATAGAAATTTGAATTGCATTATTCAAAAGTACTTAAAGTCAATATAAAATATTCAATAAATAAATAAATAAATAAATAATAATAATGACCTCAACTATAAACAAATTCCAATTGCCTTATTACTTTTATAATTAGGTAATTTTGATTTCTCTTTATAAGCCCTAATCCTAGTTGGTGAGTTTCAATAAGCTATAATTCGTTATCTCACCATCCACTTGATGCAAACTTTTTTGCATAAATTCCATTGTAATTCTTCTATATGCTTAGAAAAAATCAACTCAATCAAACTTACAAATTTTAAGAAAACATCCAAAAAATTGCACTAGTATTACTTGGCTGCTAACTTAAAAGTTAATGTAGATATTCTAATAGTGATTTCTCCTTTTTCAACTATTAACTTCAGTTCAAAATTGGTGTATAGCTTGATCTTTAAGTCCTCTAATATCATGCTAAATTTTACGTTGTTTCAATTAATAAATCTTCAAATATAAAAGAAATTCTATCCAATTTTAAATTTCCAACTTCTAATACTTTCTTGTATCAAAAACTAGATATTTTTCAATTATATTTTTAAATTAATAAAAAATCTTATGCACACCTACTACATTCAATCAACCAAACACTATCAAATTTTAAATTATAGATGTGACATCAATTGTACAAACTAGTCAAGAATACTAACTCTAATGGTATTGCATAATTCTAAATTCACTTATATAAACCTTGATTTTGAATAATAATTACAAATTCATCTCAAATCTTATGAAAATAAGTCTTATGCTTTTGAAACTAGTTTAAAGCTAGCTCTCCAATTTAAATTTTCAATCTTCAAATGCTCATATATTTTATCCTAGGCGGTCATTTTAATGGCTAGAAATCTGATTTTGACCTTGTTCCAAAAACGGTTGATCTTCGAGTACCAATCTAATCTATCTTGGGATTTTTTTTATCTTGATCCTATCTTCAATTTAATCTTAATATCAATTATATTAATTATTTATTTTTTTATCCTATTTTTATCTATTTATGCCCTTTTTAAGATAATAAAAGAATTTCTATACCTTAAAAGATAAAATTACAAACCAATCTTTAATCTATTAGCTATTAAGATAAGAAAATAAATTAAGATACTTTTATAAAATCCACATTTTAATTTATTAAATTATTATTAAACTAAGATATTTAGATATTAATTAGAAAATTATTTTTAATTATATTTTTATCATATAGTTATGTTATATTACCGTACTATGTATTGCTTAAAATAAACTTAAAAATATGTATTATACTAATACCATTACTCACACAATGGTAATGCTCAATAAATTAAAGAGTCTATAGATGTCCAAAAACATGGATGTGATGATCTTCATGATTTGGATCTATAATATCTAATATGAGCTAATACACATTGATTATTTACAAAAAAACATATCTATTATCCACAAAATCCATAGTTATTTACTACAATTGCTTAATCTACTTGCTTGTCAGATTTGTAATGAACAAAACATTCCTTCTCTCATAGAACTTAACACTTGGCTTGAAATAAAAAAGCATCATCTATCACTTCAATAAATCAAGTTTAAAGATGTTCTTATTATGCAACTTCCAAATGCAATCAATATGCCATATTAAATGCTACACTAACATTGGTCATATAAATCTTTTTTTTTATATTCAAATAAATATTAATATCTTTTTTTGCACTTATTGTAGCAATCATGGACAATCATTGTTCTATAGTGATGCTTCTTTATATTGCACCACCATTAAATTATAGATCAACACTGCGGCCTTTAGCTTCTCCTCATGAAATCAACTTTCTTATATACTCAACTATGAATTATAGCTTGTAATCTTCTTTTGATCAATTAAGTCTTCACATAGTAGAATAATTGAAAAATCTTATGAAAAATTCCATTTTGAAGAACTCTTAGATGAGGCTCTTAATATATTCTCATTGCAAGGAATAAAATCTGATTTGATCTTTGATTTTGATGCTTTGTGTCATTTTTTAGGAGATAAAAACTTATTTCAATATCTAATTCTATGGCATTCATCTTCTACAATGTCAATTAGAAGAAATATTCATGTAATTGAAGGAAAGAGACCAATTATGTTTTCAGTTCTTTGGAAGAAATAAAAACTATCAAAGATGTAAAATATGTTCTTAGTCTTTATTGTAATATTGTATCTATCAAAAAGCTTATAGATGGTGGACATATTATTATATTCAATTGATCTTCTTGTATTATCTTAATCCAAATAAAATCATATACTCTCTTCATCTCATATCAACAAGATAATAGAATTAGACTATATAAGCTTCTTATGTTTATTAGTGACCATGAAATTAAAATTCACTCACTCACTTATATAGATCAAAAAAATTGCTAGACTATCTAAACTTTGGCATGAACATCTTGAACATGTAAATTTTGACAATCTATGCATATTGATCAAATAAATTCTTGCTACTAGCATTTTATTTTTCAACATTATTTTTCAACTTTATATGACTTGTGTCAAAGGTATATAGACTTGCCAAAAAATCTTGAAATAAATAAGTCATCAAATAACCACACCACTTACACTCATCCATTCTAATTTTTATAGCTTCTTTTTGGTTCCATTATTAGATAAGTCATAATTTTTGTTGCTCTTATTGACAATAGTAGCCAAAATCTTGGATCTACTTTCTTAGTTCAGAAGCTGATATTTTTGCCAAATTTTAAAAAATTTACACCATAATCAAATGTCAAAGTGATTGCAAGTTGCTCCAAGTATATTCCAACAAAGGCAAAGAATTCATTAGCAATGAATTTATTGAGTACCTCAATGAACATGGGATAATCAAAGACCTATCCACTACTTGCACTCTCCAACAAACAAGGTTATTAAACACTAAAATATGATGATACTCAAGAAAGTATATTTTATATTAATCAATGGATGGATACCTACATTTTTGTAGGTTGAAGTAGTACAAACAAAAATATAGTTAATAAATTATACACCAATACAATCAAATCAGGATGTCATATTAAAAGAAGTCTTCACAAGCATCAAACCAAATTTAGCCTATTTTATATTTTTAGATGTATTTCTTATATTCATCAAATTGGTGCCAATAAACTATCCTAGCTATCTATTATGGTGTACATCTTAGCATTGATTCCAAATCAAAGGCTTATCAAGTATAAATTTCCATCTTACAACAAATTCTCATCACTTACAATGTTATATTCAAATTCTCATCACTTGAAATGAACATTGTTTTTTAAACACCTCAAAGATAGACTATGTTTTTTTTTATGTTGAAAATTCAATACTATCTTTGTATGACTCAAAATTATCCAATCTTTTTAATAATTTTCCACAAACAATAACTTGCTCTTCATACTATTTATTACATCATTAATTTGTGCATACCAATATTTTAATATTAAACCTTCCAACAACTTTAAGTGATACTTTAATTAAACCATTGTACAACCAACCAAACATACTAGAAGATATTTGCTTTCCAAATCCTACTCCTTATCTATTCTCTATTGACAATCTAAATTTATGGCCATCTTTCATTCTTTTTGATAATCATGTTTCACCTCCACAAAAAACTAAACCACATATCAATAGTAAAGGATTACTAACAAGACAACAAACTATGAATCAAAGCGAATGGTCATGCCATCTACTTACATGGCTTTAAGAATATTTTGTTGGATTTTCTGAGCTATCCATAGAACCAACCAATTTTTAAAAACCAATCATATAACTCAACTAGGCTCAAGCCATGCAAGAAGAAATATCATTGATTTATAAGAATGGTACACGGAATCCTACTAAATTACTTCATGGAAAAACACCTATTAGCACCAAATAGGTTTTTAAGGCAAAACTTTAGAATAATAGATCCTTACAAAAATATAAAGTTAGACTAGTAGCCAAAGATTTTGAAAACAGGCAGAAATAGATTATGAAGATATCTTTGTACCTATTATTAAATAGAAAATTATTTGACTGCTACTAGCTCTTATTGCATAAAGAACCTTGCTACTATATCAAATGGATGTCAAGATAATATTTTTATGTAGCGATCTACAACATGAAATATTTATTATACAACCTCAAGGCTTTGAAATAGTAGGCAAAGAACATTTGGTATGTCATCTATATAAAACATTATATGGACTTTGATAAGCACCAAAACAATGATATAAGAAAATAGACATTTTTTAAAAAAACAAGGTTTTACAAAAAGATAAGGTAATTATAACCTATATGTAGTTTAATATGAAAAAAAAAAAAAAAAAAAAAAAAAATGCTTCTTATTCTATATATTGATGATTTCATCTTCACAAGCAATTATTTAAATCAGATCAAATGATTCAAACAACAACTCAAATCTTTTTTTAAAATGTTAGAATTAAAGGAAAGAGATATGACTTTATTTCTAAAAGCTGAGTGTATACAAGTCCCACAAGGAATTTCTTTTACTCAAAGAGCATATCTTATTCAAATACTAAAACTATTTTGTATGACAGACTATTAATCTATCTCCACTCCTATAGTTGAAAGATTAAAAGTACAAACTAACTTAAAAATATCATTCTGTGATCTAAAACTATATCAATCACTTATTAGAAAATTAATTCAACTTCAATATACTTGCTTTGATATATCCTATGCCATAGGAATTTGCATTAAATTTATGGCAAGACCTCATATTTCTCATCTTCAAGTTGTAAACAAATTTTTTGATATTGAATAGACACTCAACATTTTAGAATTCTTTACAAACTATATGCTCACCTTGACATCTCAAGTTATGTAGATGTTGATTGGACAAGGGATCTTAAAGATAGAAAATCACAACATGATTTATTTTTAGTCTTGATCAACTACATGTAACCTATATGTCAAAGAAATAATAAACAGTCACCCTCAGCTCTACTAAGGCTAAATACATGGCTCTTTCTACAACAACAAGAGAATCAGCTTGGCTAAAAAAATTAATCAATGATCTTAGTCTCAAAATAAATTGACATGTCATCATTCAATGTGATAATGAAGCCAATATGAAAAAAGCAACCAATCCAGATATAAATCAACGTACAAAACATATCATGGCACATTATCACTTCACTTCTAAAAGAATTATAAGTATAGATATACACCTTCAATTTGTTTCATCCATAGAACAAAATACAGATTTCTTCACTAAGCCCTTAGGAATATCTTTATTTCAATAATTTAGACAAAGATTACAATTATGCAACTATCATAATATTGTTGAGCCAACAATACATTCAAATACTGACTAACTATTTAGTTTGATGATAGACATCAGTGAACAGCGGCCTTCATCCTCCACATATCCTCATCACAAATGGTAGCCAACTGATCAATGTACCCTTTCTGATTACACAGCCACTGCTCATGTTCCAGTATGAAGTCCTTCCACAATCGACACACTTTTCTAAAATTATTCTGCAATTTTTAAACCTCATCTGAATAATTTAGATTCTCTATCAATTGAGGAATAATGACACTGGTTAGCTGCTCCTTTGACACGGAACATAAATCAAGAGCTCCCTTCTCGATTTCTTCCAAAACGATCTTAAGAACTTCTACGACAAAACTATCCATTTCTTTTCCAATTTCTGCTGCTAATTCTTGTTTCTGAATTTTCCTAGCTACATCATCTTTAAAATCAGATGTTTCTTGAATCTCCAAATCAACATCTTGAACAAAAGGACTGGAGCTCGGACACACATCTTGTGCAAACTCACTCACAGGAAGAGAAGACACTGAATAGCTCAAATCACAGACACCAGATATCTCCTCTGTCTGTAGCGCATGACATTCAGGACAAGGAAACACACCGCCTCTTTCACAAACCCAGCACAACAAGGAAATCAATACGGCGATCCAACAGCAACACTCTTCAAGTGTTATCGTAATCACCACCAGCTTCTCAATCATCAATAATAACAGCATAAGTATAATTATAAACAAATGAACCTCCATAGCTCAGTCTACCGCTCATATTAGAATAGTCAGAATGTTGATAGGATTTTCTTTAATCTTCTGCGTTCTCTACTGTTCCAGAGTAAGAGGGCATGTTGGCATAGACTCTCATAGATGAAAGATACATTCATTCACCTGTGTTAGTGTTAACCCGAATACTTGCATATATAAAAGTAGACCTGTTTCAGGTCCCGTAGTTGAATATATTTTGTGCTATTTTATTCCCACACCCTTAGCCTCAGAGGTTGTAATTGTCATCATCAAAATCTCAAGTTCTCTTTACTTTCGCAAGGATCAACTATAGAACAAAATTGGAGATTACTGTCATAGCCTGATTTTGATACTATGCATCCGACAAATATCCAGTCGATTCATTCACAAGAGAACCATCTAACGGTATCAGCAACCTGAATTCAGGCAAATTCGGGCTAAAACACGCACGTTAATTCAGAATGTTTGAGATGGTGTAATGCAATAACTGCTTGAATTCAATTGAGGAGATGGAACTAATTGCACCCAGTTAGAATTCTTCTTTGAAAAATGGTGCTGAATTAGACAAGTTTGGAACATCAGAATGCCGACGAGAAGAAACGAGAGACCACCCAGAGACTTGTGAAACCAGGTTGCAGGCAGCGAAGTTAATGACCCTTGAAAGCGGAATGAGGGCATATTGAGGTCTTGATGAAGAGCCCAATATGCGGAGAACGGTGGAATGCAGGTACACCTGCAAATCCCGAATTTATCGCCGATATTTTCGAGCGTGCAGTGCATTGATTAGTAACCACGTCGCGAAGGAATAAAAAAGGAGGTGGCTTTCATGAACCATCATACGCTCATGGCTTGCAGTCGTGATTTTAAACCTTAATACCAGCATGTTGCTCACAGAATCTGCAACAGAGGACCACTTTCCAATCTTGCTACCAGTTAGATCGACGATTGGGGACCTTCACCATTTTCTCGGCTAAAAGATCAGATGCAAACATGGCCCTGATATCACAGGCAACTCCCCGAATGACTACGCAATTAGGACCAATCCAGAATTCGGCGCAAACTTTGTTTTAGGTGCGCAACTCAGTTGCTGATTCCGAGTCGCCTATTGCAGCATCACTGCATTTATGATCACATGTGGACTAAGATTTTCTATGATGTCAAGAGTGCCAGATATTTTGCAGCCTGACTTACTGTGCGATCAAGGCGTCATTGTACGCTGATTTGACGCTGTGTAAAGAGCAATGGAAGCTGAGAATCAAGATGTGGTTATGTTAGAGACAATTCATGTAGATGGTGCAAGTACTGCAATACTAGATTTTGCTTCTCCTGCCGACCTACATGTCTCAAATAGGTTCTACACAGAGGAGTGTGTGACTCGAAATTCGACCTGCTTTACAAGCGGCTGCAAGTTGTTCTCACATCATCCGACAGAAGCGTGTCGCACTGGTTTGAATAGCACTGGCTCTATGCGATAATTCCGTCTTTTCTGTCAGATGTATAGAAACATCGCAAAAGACGGAGGGGAAAAAAAAATTAAAGGCTGAAAAAACATGAATATTATCTCAAAAGGGTGTGCAAATCCTCGCTTTGCGTGTTGTTTATGGAATGACAACTTAAACCGCCGTTACCAAAAACGACTGTTCAGTCATTTGCACTGGAATAACAGAAACTAAACAACCATTATAAGCCGTCAATATGACAATTTGGCTAGAGGGCATTGGTCCCTTACGAATTAAGGATAACAGATGTTTTGCACAGAGGGTGCACACAAACATTTCCTATTTATCACAAGGTTCAATGCATTCTCCGGAGCTCCAATGATGAATGTGAAAACTATCCATGTATACAATAAATGTAATTAGACGTTCACCACAACATGCTCGTCAAATAAAGGCCAACAAACCGAAGACTTCGGACTTTCGAACGATTTGGTGATCCTGAAAGAGTTAAATACAAAGTCCTCACCTAACAGAGTGATAGATTAGCCTCACATTCGGGGCCGTTGCCAACGCAAACTATCTACCCTGGAAACTCTAATAGTACATGAGGAATTAAATTCATGAATATTCTACTTATCCATTTATCACTAAATTAGAAAAAATTCTGCTTTACTCTATCCTCCGGAAATACAAATCATTGTTTTCCACCAAAACAGCTCTAAATGGTTGTATACACAGGCCAATTTTTTTAAGGCAGACATTCAAAAAATTAACTACAGCTGTTCATCTCTTTTGGAGGTAAAAGCTTGAATCTTTGTGTAATTGTTCTGTCGTAAGTGAGGATAGAGGTTCAGAAGATATGCTGACATAAAATCATGTCGTGTCAATAATCCAATTATAGGTTGACCCTGCAAGAAAGATCAATCAGAACACGATACTGTGAGTATCATTTATCCGTTCATATCTGCCTTTCAAATGAAGCTCAAAATGAGAACTGTGGAAATACATGCACCCAACGAAGATTCCCCAGAGACCTAAACGAAAGCTGGCTGCGTAGAGGAACAAAATCTTAGTGCGATGGCATGCTTTCAGACTACAATTGTAAATGTGAACTGTTCAACTCATAAATGGGCAAAACAAAGAGCAGAGTTCGAAGAACTGAGTCATAAAAGGGCAATGTCCTGGTGAGTACCTCAGAAGCCCTTGGCATGACACAAAGATGGCGGAGTCCGAGCTGTCGAAACAATGTGTAAGCCTTCGCTAAAGACATGGTGTGAACAACTGTATACGGAGAAGTATTGGCAATACCCGTCAAATCAAGGAACATCTCCTCTTCCACTACGGTCAACTCAATATCTGAAATGGTTAGCCCCTTGCCAGAGCCAGGTTTGGCAAATTCAGCTGCCGTAACGCGACTGCTTTGCACTTCAGATCGAGAGAGCCTATTTTTAGCAAACTCCTTCTTCTTCAGCAAGACCAATAAATGAGACCTCAGAACAAGGCCAAAAAATACTGGTTTCCCACTACATTCAACGTCGTCATCCACTACAGGAAAAGCGTGATGATTTGTGCTACGCAAAACCTCAGCAATTGTTCCAACACGTTCAACTTTCGAAAACCAAATCAACGGTCGAGTAATAGCATCGCGTGCAGTCAGATGGCTCATAAATTGAGGAGGATGAGCTTCAAGGAAAGGAATCCCCTTGATATGCACATGCAGAGAGTAAAGACCATCGTTGAAAGCATCTCCCACGGTCTTCGATATCAACAACACGAGCATGATCAGAGGAAGCAACAGCAAATTATTTGTCAGCTCCAGCAATATAATGCAAAGGGAGACAGTCATCCGCATGGAGCCTCCAAGGAATGATGCTGCTCCTAGGAGAGCGTAAACCCCCTCATCCATATGACCATTTACGTAAAATGATCCCATAATCATGCCGACAATTCTGCCATATGTAGCCCCACACAGAATAGCCGGGACAAACAGCCCAGACGGTACCGCAGTACCATATGTGAGAAGCGCAAGTGAATATGCGGATGTCAGATATACAAAAAGGGAGCTGAACTGAAACTCTCCATTAGTCCCCTTGCTGAACAAATTTCTCACACTATCCTCATTTGTGTTAAAGAAAAGGCCTGCCAAATCGTTGTAACTACCATCGGGGCAGTGGAAATTCTTGAAGTTGCCAGCACGGCCGTAGGTAGGACACGCCTTTTCTCCAGGAATAGTAAGATGGTCTGGACAAGGTTGACATTTAGCAAGAAATGGAAGTCCAAAACTGCAAATTGAGGTGACGAGAGCAATAAGGATCGCCTGGATAATTTTAGCGAACTTTCCCTTCCTGCAAACCATGAACCCGGATCAGTTTTTCATTGGGTGCGCACAATCCGTCCATTGAAAACCCAAGAATGGAACAAATGAACGCAAACCCCAAGGTAGCAATTACCCTCAAAATGCAACATAAACAATCAAGTATGGATTGGTAGGGATTCATACTTCTTAAGCCACGTGCCACTCCAAACGATAATCTTAGCATTAATCTGGTTGAAGAGGCTGCCAAGCACACCCCCTAGCACTCCCGAAACAGCCACTGAGGAAAGTTCTCTCAGCCCATAGCTTTCTTGCACTCCACTTACGTCAAAAATGATCAAGCCACCTTCACCAGCCATGCCACAGTGTCCTTGCTTACACCAAGCAATTCCGGTGCGTATCACTACAGCAACTACTGCCGTGGTGAAAAATGCCCTCCATAATAGAGGACCTCGCCACCTGTGATGCCAAACTTTCAATTAGACATGAACAAAGTCCAACTCTTACAAAGAATTCCAAGCACAAAAGCTTTCCCGAAAAAGAAGCTTATTGCAGCAAACAGTCTCATACATGATGAATTTGACATGAAAATCTAAAACACAGAGAGGAAACTACGCTGTGTCCAAGTACCCAGTCTCAACATTGCCGAAATTGTTCCCAACTGACGAATAAAATAAAAGAAAGCGTGGTTCCACAACACGGTGGCGTACCAAGAGGTAACTTCTTCTAGTGCAAATAACACCCCTCCTACAGGTGCACGAAAAGCCGCTGCAACTCCAGCAGCTGCTCCACAAGTCACCAAATCTCGCCGATCACGATCGTTTTTCAGGTATCGTAACCATTTACAGGTCAAACCATATTTCACAGACCCTCCCTGACCAAGTAATGAAGCAATGCAGGAGCCCACATGCACAAGTGGACCTTCTTTTCCCACAATTAAACCACCAGCTACGGATCCTATGCTTCCAAGAATCTGCATGCACATGAAGAAAATGTTTCCTCTGTCAGGATCTCGCATACACGCTTTGATACAATGTTTTAACCACAATAGCTTCTGAAAAAAGGTAAGATTACAAACCATAAAGCCCCCAATCACAGATCCAGTGATAAAAGCTATACCCCTTTCGTCTCTAACTAACCAATGCTGAAAAACAAAAAAAAAAAAGGAGCAACTTCATGCGTAGTACATATACATAGATAGTTAACCTGAAACTTGCCTTGACAACAAGAGTCTTAATTGAGAATATGTTGGGCGTATCGACTCCATTAAGATAAGCCTTGACTTCTGGAATACCTGAACCTGCTGCTGAAGGGCCTATGTACACACATAGGAGCGCAGCACTCATGACCAACATCACATTGAAACCGGCGTAGACCAAAAACGCCCATACAAACCTGCAACACAGATCAGCACAAATCTTAGTAGTTTGCAAAAGGAATCCAGTTACGCAGAAGGTAGTGCTCCGCCTAGTCAAAATTCAGACTATGGAATTGCTTGGTAATTTATAAAAAAATCGCATACTTTTCAAACGATATTCCAAAAAAAAAAAAAAAAAAAAAAAAAAAAACATTCTGAAAAACCAAGGGCAAAAGAGGAACGGAGAAGGAACTCCGCGTATTGTGCTGATCCGAGCAATGCGAGTTGTCAATGTACGATACAAGGTAAACTACAACCCACCAACAACTTACAGAGTAGCTGGAAGAGATTCTACTAGCAAATATCAAATGGAGTAGTATTGAAACTTCCTGAGCAATGTTAGGACCACGAATGACTTTAATAGAAAGTCTGCGCAGAGTGTATCAAGTTGGGGAAGAAATAGAATGACTAGGACCAGATCATATGGTGATCAACCAGGACGATACTAAGGGTGACAGGTGAACTATGGCGTAACAAGTCTCGAGGAATTTCTACAATCCGACTAATCAGAGGTTAAAACTCAGCAACAAAAACCCCTTCAGTGCGTGTGCGGGTGCAGTTGAAGCGATTTGTCAAGGTGTGGAAAGGTGCGAATTAGCCAGTCCAAGGTTAACCCCTACGCCCGAGAAAATCAACTAGTATCCGGTAACTGCAGTGAAAGATGCTCATTGCTCTGACTAAAGAAGAAAAGACGCTAACCTGTTTGACTCCATGAATTTAACTGTAAGCAGAAATTTCACTCCAGCAATGTTCTCCACGGCAGTGTTGATCCCCAAGGCAGCAATAGCAGTTAAAATGCCGACAAGAAACACAAATGTCCACTTCACCGCGACATACTGTAAGATCTCTCGTTTTTTCCTGGAACGCCAGTCTTGTCTGAATAGCTCGTTCTCAACGAGTCTGCAGGAAGACCGCACAAATGGTCAGCAACAACACTGGGTAGCGAACACATGGAAAAGTCTAATCTCTATACTTCTCAGACAAGTTACACGGCGTAGATTGATTTGCGTCGCCCACACCTCCTACCTTCTACTTGGGCCAAGTGTCTTCTAAGTCAGCCACTCCCTGCAATTCTTAAGCTCCGAGGTTTATCTACAATTTATTAGAGAATACCGCCGGCTACTTCAACCCATCCCTCCCTCAATCACAAAATCCGAAGGGCCTAGAAATACCAGTATCCAAGCAATGCCTAGGAAATATTTCCAAAAGCACTCACAGGAACTGTCATTCTTTTCGAGCCAACAACTGCGGCTGACATGATTTCACGCCGGTCTCAACAGCGGAAGATTCAAACAACGCTGCAAAAACGAGGCCTCGTGCAGAACAAAGTAATCTGCACACAATCACCTTCCCACTCAACACTACCAAGAAACTCTCATAATCCGGCACAGCTTCAAGAATCTACTTTTCCGTTAGCCATGAGAGAAACCTCTAGGCAACAAGGCGAGCGAGTGGATACGCTCGGGGAAACTTACTCATAATCAAGACTCTCAATAGGTGCAACCCTTGTGCCGATCATCGCCGTGTGATGGGTACCATTGATGACGTTCCCATTTGCGTTACCAGCTGTAGCAACCTTCTCCTTCTCCAGGAGCGGCTCGTACAGATCAAGGTGCGGAGGCGGCAGGCTCTCCTCCTCCACATTTCCCATTTCATCATTCCCACCCATCGCTTCTACTACTACTCTACACCACCGTGTTGTCGCAACAACAACAACCCCCGCACAATCCCTTCTCAGACCTCCGGCACCCACTCAAGCACCGATAGTCCTTCCCCCTGGGCACCAACGCTTCCATTCACGCTCCCCACACCACACCTCGCAACATTCCCGACACCTCCTCCTCCTCCTTCCCCACGACTCACCACTGCGCCTTCACCACAACCTTCACAAGTCAACAACGAATCCCATCTATGTGCTTCAATCACGCCGCCCCGCCGGAACATAAACGCAAATCTCTGATAAGAAAAAATAAATATAAGCCCTCAACACTCAACGCCGCAGCTTCTCCGTGCCCGCACCCAACAACTCTCTCTCTCATCACCCAGGTCCTTACTCCCGTCTCTCTATTTCTTTCTCCCCCCCCCCCCGTCTCGTCCCGTCTGCCTTTTCCGTTTTCATCTCCCCGTCAACGCAACTCATCCATCTGGCCACGCCATAACAGCGCAGCACAGCCACACCCAATACCACACTCGAGCTACGAATATGGTGCTGCGGCGAGCTCATCCATCCACTACGCAACTGGAAGTGGGGTGTGATCGGGAGGGAGCCGCAATGGAGATCGTGGGGGGAACTCAAATATGTTTTTTTTGCAATACTCCAGTTTCCTGCAACTCCCTTGTTACGAAGTCATTCGTCTGTGAAACCGAGTGAGGACTGGAAACACCCATCGTTTCAGGAGCGGATTCCGCCGCCCGATCTCACCAAGCCGGTTTTTCTTACATTTTTTTATTTTATTTTTAGTATATCATTGCCATTGAGGCGGTCACCACCGTTGGGTAAGCGGAGAAGCCAGCAGCAGCGACCCCAACTCGGAAGTCCGATAGACCTACTTTGTGGGAGGGAAGATCCAAGCCGGTGGATAATGATGGCGACGAGCGGGTGGCCTTTGCCGAATAAGGAACACGGCAGGGAATATATTAACCACGTGTCGTAAGTTTGCTTCTTGTGCGAGGATTCAAAATTCGCGTGCCGGTGGGGCCGACGGGGAACAGGAGGCCAGTGAATTGATTCCATTTCTGGGCTTGGCCTGCATGATCCCAACGCACCCGGAACTCATTTGTGTTGCGTCAATCCCAGCCACCAGGAAGCCAATTCGGTTGCTTCTCTCCCGTTAAAATACCTCTCTGAATTAGTCTACCTTGTGCTGACTGTGTTATTCTCGAGTTTCGGGTTTCAGTCTTTGATTCGAGAAAGTGAGCTCGTGGTGGAGATTTGAGCATCAGGGTACAACAACTCCCAATCTGCCACCAGCATGCTCGCCACAGGAAAAACAAAAACTCGGCAGTTTGTTATTCCCCATAAGCAAGCTCTGGCAAGAACTCCATGGATTCACGAAAAGCGATGCGCGTTGTGTGTGTGAGTGTGTTAGGGGGGGGGAGGTGATAGGCAAATTTCAGTAACCTTGCCCCCATTAATGAGCCAAAAAAAACGAATTTCCTGAAGCCATCTCACTACAAGTCCCATGCAAGTACACGCAGCCATAAAATTTATCCCACAGAACGATTCTGCATCACATGACAGCGAAGAATAGTGCAACAGTAAGAATCCCGTTGGCTTGTACAACAATCACGACACAATTAGCACTCCATCTCCCCCTACAAATCCCTTCACACCACGTAGCTCTTCCCTTCGAACCCTCTTTCGCTGGTAGCTCCCACCATTTCCTCTATTCCGGCAATCCCTGATTACCGTACGGAGGATTGGACAAAAGCTTGCAGCTGGAAAATAGGGTTTGGAGCGCCACGACGAAGATGAGGTCCTCGGGATCTAGAAATAATATTTTGTTGCGTGGAATCTTATAGCACACGTCCACATACAGGTGGCACGGAGCTGGCTTTTCTGTCCTGGCATTGGATAGGGGGGCTTATCACGTCATGTTCGGCTGTGGGAATCTTGAATGTGGGGGGAGAGCGGGTTGGTGGCGATGAGATTCGTACTATCGTCTTCAAGATCCACCACAATTCGTACAATCTTGGAAACGGCAGTGGCCATTGTAGTTACTGTAATAAAGCTTCGATGCAGTGTCATGTTTAATGTCTCGAGCCAATTATAATGGTTTTTTCGCATGGCACTGACCATGTTCGGAAGGGCTCGAACAATTTTAAAGATTCATCTACCTTTCAAAAATAAACAATAAATGTCTAAAAAAATCTGGGCGTAAAAATCACGAGCTTAACGAAATTGGATCCGAGTCACAAAAGCATGCAAAGCATGTGTTTTCTACGAAACCGAGCGTGTAAAGTTCAGATCACGGGGTCTAAGGTTGGTTCTAAAGTTAGAAAATAATATGGAAAAAACATGTTTGCATTCTGATAAAAGACATCGTGACTAAATTCCTTCAAACAATTCTTCCCAGTGTCTTGTCCATGAAGACAAAGACTGGTTGATGGCACAGATGTAACTATGTGCATGCAATCCTAGTATTGCAAAAATAATTCTCCACCTCTGCAGTCTAAATCAGTTGATTACAAATGCAGACTTCAACGAGATTCTACACCCAGATCATCGTCACACACTTATCTCCCGCAATGAATTTTCCTATACAAGGAGTGGTAGTAGGTGGGTCTTCATTTAACTACCATCATCTAATGTTGAAACAGTAACGAAACTCTCTAAAGAACGAGAAAAAGGGCTTTTTCACACGGCAACGAAAGCGAACGGCGACAGACCCCTTTCTTCCCCAATACCAACTCCCCACCGAGACTGTCCCAATTACCACAAAGGTACCCTACTACCGGCCACAAAGGCCCCATGACCCGGGATTCTGTTAGCAGGCACAAGGATGACATGGCATCAAATGTGTGGCCTGAATCGGAATCAGGAATCTGTTAAGCTTTAGTGGTCCAACAGCCCAATTTCTGCTGTAAAATCTACAAGACGCTGAGCATCACAAAGCATACAAATTTTTCTTTATATAGCCCCACTGTCATGACAAGGAGCAAAACCAATTCTGGACCCCACTGGCCCTTACTTACTGGCCACGATTAGGTCAATTGGGGGGTGGAGTGCTGGAAAACTCATGGTGAACAAAAATTCATGAGGCAATGAAAAAGAAAAATGTGTCGGGGCCGGGTTGGATCAGGAAGGGTTACGCCATCAACTTCCGACCCACGCGCCTTTCAAACGTGAACGGGGTTTCACCACTTCGCGGTTATGGGTCACGAGGTCTGGTGACCGAGGGGTGGTAGTGGCCGTCGCACGCGCTGACGTCAGCGAGATTTTCTGACACTCCATGCGATTTCCCTGTGTCCTCCCAGATGGTGGTTGCTGACGTGGAGTCATAAAAGCTCTCTGGGATCGATCCACTTGGAGGGGGGTGAGGGGTAAAGGAAGAGATCATGTGCTGTGCATTCTGAGCACCATCACATGGGCTGTTCCACGTGGAATTGTCATCACCATTCCATGGCACATAAATCCCCGGCCTCTTCATTTCCAGAAGACACATTTTTATCTTTGATCAACTTGACAATTCAAATTATGATTTCCATCAGATTTCTCACATTGTTTAATGAATTGAGTATGTGAAATTATGCCAAATTCTCTTATTTCTTACAACCACACCAAACAATGTCATACCAACTTTCTCTTGTTTACATTTCGAATATAATTGTAAGATTGAGGTTTGTTGTACTGATTAAAAAAATTCATGTGTCTTAAGAATTCTTGTGCCAGAATACATAATCTGTTTGGATGAATCTAACATTGTAATTACCTAAAAGGGCATATTTTTAACACATCCAAGTTCTAGTATTCATAAGAAAACCTCCACTTTTTTTGCACATAGACTCACAAATTCTTCCAAAGAATTGTTACATGTCACTTTGTGATCATTTTGTTTTAAACTTGCATAAAAATTAAATGAAATATAAAAATGCAAACGAGAGTAAGAAATTAAAAAAATTTACCTCTAAACAAATAATGAAACCTGTACGTGTCACAAGCCCCACCGACGAATGAACGCTAAAGGGATGGGAGATCCTTGATGAGTGGATGAATGAGGATGATAAATGGAATATCCTCAGATCACATCCCCATCATTAGTTGGCCTGCAGAATCGGGCTCCCAGGTTGATGCCCTGTCATATATCCGGGTATCACTTCAGAGAGGTGCAGAGCCCTTAACAAACAAACACATCATGCAGGCAGGTATTGCATGATTTACCCCCCCCCCCCCCCCCCCCACACAACTTTAGTGCCTTACAAAGGCCTTCTCGGCACCCATTCATGTCCCACTCTCTCACTCCATCACAAAGTGAGGAGGACCACATTCCACTCGGAATTTATGTGTCCTTCAAAGGCTGAGGATAGGCTTGGAGTAGTTGAGTAAAGCTTGAGCAAACTTGACTGAGTTGTGGACAGAATTTTGGGCAGGCGTCAAACTTTTTGTTCACAATAACTCAGCGGATTTTATTATTTTTGTTATTATAAATACATTTAATATGAATGTTCTATTGATTTTAGGCTGAGGTTTATTTTCACATTTGACCTTTGAAATGTTAAAGGATGCACTTTTAGGGTTTGAATTGTGGATTATATAGTGTGTCAGAGTAAATATAACAAGATTAAATGCACATGGCAATGACGTTTGGAGTAAAATAGGAGGCAAGATTTCTCCAACTCAACCCATCAATTGGAATGTATTGTACGAGTAAAAATTCATGTCCTGATAATTTTAGCTTTAGAAATTGTGGAGTGTTACATATATTGTGTGGGACAATCATTCTAAAGCAATTGACAGTTCTTGTGAAAACCTTAATTGGAATAAACAATGTTTCTGTCCAGCACAATATCACTTTTCCTTCGCAGCAGATTTTATTACAAAAGAAACAGATGATATAAAACTTCACATGAATCTTTTGAAGCCAAAAAGTGATCAATCTTCAATGCTGATATACCTTGCCCACCAACATCCAAAGCAACTGGGTCTCAATCAGGAGACCATCAAATACATTCTACATATGTTTTTTCAATTTCTCCTTTTCTACTTGTTTCTTATTTTAGAATAAGACGAGTAATGCAAAATTTGGAAATAGATTGAAGAGGACAACCGTGTATGCTAATCTCCCACACATTAAAACACATACATATGTATATATATATATATATATATATAATCATGAATGTGGTTGGTTTTCATTGGTTTTGGATGCAGTAATGATAGTAAATGAATCTAGACATTTTTTTCCACTTTTCTTTTTCATGATTACTAGAATGAGTGAAATTAGTAAAATAATGGGTATATTTAGCATTCCTCTGTATATATTTATTATTGTTATTTAAGTAGGGTGCACAAGAAACAATGGGGAGACCATGTCCTTCATGGGTTAGCCCAGAGTCCAGACCTCCATACCACTTGTAAGAAGACAGAACATAGCCGGGGAGAACGGCCGGGGCCTTGATGTTCCGCAAAAACTGATCCCCACACGGGCACGTGGACTAGTTGACACGCTGGCAAATTACCAGGGACTTTCCACGTCATCACATTTCCACGTCAGCGAGGAGGTTGCGGGAGCCAATCCCTCGCTCGCTCGCTTACTCAGTTCCCTCAAGTTGGGGGGGGGGGGGGTGCGGCCACAGGACGCTGTTGCCGCATGCGAGGCCCCGTATTGACAGACTAGAACCCGAAGCATCGATTCGTCAACGGATCTCGCGTCGCACTTCCACCACTCTGTTACCGGAATCTGCCGCAGTACCGCCATTACCGCCACCACCACTTACCACTCTAGCGACCGGAAACGGCAGCCCGGTTCTAATCCAGACGCTAGAGCAAGGCTTTTGTCCGTGGGGGTTGCTTGTGCGGTGAGTGATTCTCGTGTGGGCCTCGAACCGGATCCGTGGGGAATTACGGGCGTTGGGTATTCAGCAGGGTGCACATCACGGTTCCAAACATTTGTCAGATGCTGGTACACACTTCCTGTGACGAGGAAAGGAAGGCAAAGGAACCAACGGGATTCCATGCTGTCGTGCAATCGACGTCGTCGTCGTTGTCTGTCTCCTGGTTGCGAGAGCTCGTTGCTTCCAGCTTTCGACGAGGTGGGGTCTGTCCAGCTTCGGAGGTCGAGCGAGCGAGCGAGCTTCGTATAGTAACATGGAATTTACTGCATGAAGGCACAGAAGGCCTAGCGTTGAAGAAGAAATTAAAAAAACGCAATGAGTGAGTCAGTCAAAGTGGGTGACGATGTGGCCGCCGAGTTGTCTGTCACAAGACTTGGCTCCAGATACGCAACTTTTGCGGCGTCATGAATTACGTGAATGGGAAGTCTTCCCCTTGAATGGGATGAACTTTGAAGTTTCCCATTATTTATATGCATTGAAGTTATCAACTTCATTTGGAATCTTTTATTATATATATATATATATATATATATATATCTTATGGGAATGTTAAATGGACCCAAGTTTTTACGAAATTTACTCACTCATCCTAACCATTATGGAAAATGAAAAAATAAAAATAGTGGTCTCTAGATTCATTTCTTTGTTATTGGGTCCAAAACAAATGAAAACCAACCACATTCATCATGATTACCATATTCTTTATCATGGGTAGGTCGATTTAGTAAAAACCAGTGTCTATTTAACATTCCCATATATATATATATATATATATAATTGTTTTACTAGTGATTGTGTTTATGGAGCATTGATGGTATTGGAATTGTTGAGTAGTCATGGTACCCTTTATGTGATATACTCTCTCAAAAGTTTCATGAGATTATTGTGCTTTTGGCATAGTCACCCTTTGAGTGTTTGTATAGAGGCTGATCTTTTTAATTTTAATTCTTCATTTGCACTCCCAATCATAGTTTCACCTACATCTTTGTTCAAATAACCTACTTTTGTATTTACCCTTGTACAATATTTATATATGAATGAATGAAGCTTAAATTTTGACTTTTTCTAGTTAATATTATTTGATATCTAATTGTTTCTATTATTTCATTTGTTTAATATATACATGACAATGTTGACATTGATGAATCACAAGACTAATTCAACCTCCTTAGATCAAGACTAAGATAATGGGTCAACAAAAAATAAGACATAGAAGCCATTATTATTATTGCAATAAGATTTAATGTTTTTAAAATGCATTTTGACATAATGTTTAACTTATACAAAGTTTATTGTCAAATTTCAAACCAACAAACTCTCTAAAACTAGCAAACCTAAAGGTTAATATTTCTATGTTTGCATATAATGTTCAAATTCTATCCAGTTATTCTACATGATATTTCTCTGTTTTTGTTTTTGTTTTCTTTTTCTTTTTCTCGTGAGTTAAAGGCTCTCAATGAATTATCATTAAAAATGCATGTATCATAAGGTTATAAGCTTTAAAATGTAAAATAGCAAAGGAGCTTAATTATGTATAATTTTTTTTAAAAAAGAAGAAGATTTTATCGTCTTGAGGAGAGAACAAATTCAAATGATTTTCAATAATAAATAATATGAATGTTGAATGTTGGCAAATTGATTGATTGATTGAATTAAATATATTTTGTATGTTGATATATGGAGAAAAATCAAGACCATTTTATTATTATTCAATTAGAAAAAACAATATTGTGTGGTAACTGTTTTTTTAAATATTATTATTTGAAACAAACAAATTAAGAGTTATCACAATCTGCAGACTGGTGTGCTGACAAAAGCACCATATTCTTGCAGGATTCCATTGTTTCTAAAAGGACAACAAAAGTGTTGTTGGCCAACATTTACACGTGGGCAGTTTTGAACAACATATGTTTATTTATTTGTTTTATTTATATTGTGCTATCTAAAAATAAAAACTCGACCAGGTTCACTATTTTTTTAGATTGGTGTCAAAGACAAAGTGTGAAATTGGAGTTTATTCACCGTAGGTGATTAAAAACGGGGGCAAAGACACTAAAGGAAATAGTACCACAAGTTAGCCCCTTGAGCCAAAATGACAACTAACCAAACCAAAATAAAGAGTCCCATTCATTTCCACACTCATCTTCCCAAATTATTCATTTATTTAATTATCAAGCATTAATGAAAAAATGGAATTATTGAGGCTAATTCTACTGTTTACATGAGAGATATGCTTCAAAGTGGATGGGTTTGATTTCCATAAAATGTTGCACAAATTTTCCACTTCCCAAGGCTCCTTTGCAGTTGTGATGGGGGCGTCAGATTTTGGGGAGAAGCCACTTTTATTGGAAGTTTCCACTCATTCATTCTGTTTTATGTTCCATTTTCTCCACCATTTCAAGCAAATCATCTTGTTCACAGTTGGGTCTCTCCTCTAATCAAAGGAAAGCTGCGCATTCACGTGCACAAACATGAAAGAAAATCAAAACATAAATAGTAAAAAATCATATGTAAAATTTGAAATTAAAACACACAAAAACCAAAACCACGACAGAATATTGAAGGAGCAGATTCTTTGAAGTAAATACAAGAAAAGGTCCATTATTTTTTTAGTTGTTTTTGTGCATCATCATCATCATCATCATCATCATGTGGGTTGATGCTACACCCACAAGTGCCAACTCATATTCAAAGCGAGTAGCTGATCTTTTTTCTTTTCTCTATTGGTAATAAAAAGGGTGTGGTTACTGTTCCTAATACTGCAGTATAACAAAACTGAGTACCATAAATGGATCTACTTGATGGCTGAAGTAACAAAAGCAGAATAAGAACTAAAAAAAAAGGCAACAAAAAACAGACCACAATAGAAGAGCACAATGCAACACAACACAACACAGCACAGAGGGTGAGTCTTGTACATGAGTCTTGTACATGAGTCTTTTGCTATGGTAAGCCTCCTCATTCTGTGCCCTGCTTTTTGCCAATTGCCGATGGAGTGTTGGCTATGGTGGTGATGGTTGTGGTGGAGTGCTACACCCTCAGTTGCCACTCACTCACTTGCTACTTGTTTGTTTGTTTGTTTGTTTGTTTCTTCATTTGAATTCATTCTTCTCCTTCTTCTGCTTCTGGTATCAATCTCTTGTTGCGGAGTGCATTTCATTCAGAGTGTGGGGGAGAGTGATGGAGGAATGGCTTTGTGCTTTTGGGTGTTGTTTCTATTGTTGTCTATATTGTTGGCTATATTGTTGGCTACATTGGTGGCACAGCATTGAAGGGGGAAGGGAATAGAGGAGATGCTATGGGACCTCTCTCTATCTCTCTCTCTCTCTCTCTCTCTCTCTCTCTCTCCCTCCACAAATATCCTGCTCTTCCCGCTCCTCCTGCTTCTTTCTGCGGTTGCTATTGCTGCTTCGCTGTCCCGCAACATTCTTTGCAGAAGGGAATATTTTTTTGTAAAGACTCGCGTTTTTGTTATGGGCATCGTAGTTACTCTATTCTTTGAATTGATGGTTGGTTGGGTGATTTGGGTGTGGTTGAAGAAAGATTGTGAAACCTGGGAATGCCCAAAATCAAGCACTCGCATGCTATGCATGTGGGGATTTATACAATGTGGTCAACATATTCAACGACAGTCGCTCCATTCATTGAAAAGAATGGTGTAGCGGATTCGTTCGGGGATCACGTGAACCTTCCAACCCTTTGTACGTTCATGATGACTACAAGTAATGCCACAAACCAACGTGTTTTTTTAAAGTTCAGAATACGCATACATTGTTTGCAACTTGTCAGTTTCATGGCTAAAAATAAAATAAAATAAAATAAAAGAGTGCTGACAAAAGAAGACTGATGGCTGCCAGGGAAAAAAACACAGGCTCTAACGTTCGAGCTCCCCTTCAGTTCCATGTTGACAGTCAACCAGGGCATTCTTCTCTCGTTGCCTGTGCAGCTCCGATGGTACCCGAAGCAGAACGGCACACTAGTGCAAGAGGGGTTTCATGATTCTGACAGCAACAGAAGAAAAAAAGAAAAAAAGAAATAATACAGACCCAACTAATCCTAATCGTAGCTTGCATCCATGTCATCATAATTTGTCTACAGTACCTGAAGATTGCAATGCCAACCTTCAGAATTGATCCACAGACTACTGTACCCACCAACTTTATCAACAACTGGATGCTGACACTTTAACAAAGCCTTGAGGCAGGAATTTACACGATTCTAATGCAAGGTTACCTGCATGAGAAGCTTGAAATTGGGGGATTACCAAAGCAGGAAGTGACAAGAAGCAGATTGGAGGAGGCCATCCGGGTTTGGTGGGCAGATCGTTGCAGAGACCTACCAGTGGACGCTCCTTCCTTCAGTTGATCGTGGAGTGGTTTACAGTGATCGGACATTTGTCGTTCCATCATGCAGGCGTCGAAATCAATGTCCGCCTACTTATCCAATATTTGAAACCTTGAGGTGAGTTCAAATTGTGCAGCAGGTCGTCACGAGAATAAGAAGCAGGGCTCACGCCAACTCATTCACTCCCTTTCTTATCTTTAGTCGTAATCGTTCACTGCAATACATTTGTAACACATGGGAAAACTTTGGTGTCGGTGTGTGGAAGAACAATTGCATGCGGAGTACTTGGGAATGCCGTCTGAAGGATTCGAAAGAGTTTTCTCTTGATTCAAACGCATAAAAGATGAATTCCAGAGCAGTGTTGCTTGCGACCTGTACCACAAATCCAATGAATAATAAACCAAATCATAGGAAACCTAAAAAATAAAAAATAAAAAATAAAAATAAAAAAAATCTCTTTGCTTCTGTCCATATCTTACAAAAAGTTGGTGCAACGCTAGGAAGACCTGGAACTGACATCCACAACTTACATAAAGTTGACACAACACTAAGGATCCTAATGAACACATATTATATAGCTATTGCAGTCCAAACACGAAACATCTGCTGCAAGCCTCTTTAACGAGGACTGATCACGGGCATTGCTCTGAAGAATGCTCAATAGAGGGGACCTTCATTGCGGTACTACAGAGCCAGGGCACTCCTCCAGATGTCTACAAAAATGTCTACAAACGGCGTAGTTCTTCTCTTCTATTGAATGTCCCAAGTGCTGAAGATAAGTTTGCCCCAACATTTTTTTCTTTTTCTCCCCCCTGCCCTTCTTCATCCTCTCATCGCTGGCGCTCAGTTTTATTCCACATTAAAGTCGGGACACAGTCACCGACGTGCTCGAATGCAGCCAAGTGTTGTATGTGTCTACAATGCTCTGGAAATACAACGGTCATCACTACAAAAGCGTTTGGAGGCCGAGCAGTTGATGTGGTGCTAGGTACTAAAAGGTGGAAAACGAAAACAGGAATGTAATGGTGTTGACAAATACAGGTTGCATTTGTAAAGCACAGTGCGAGGTGATTGAACGAAGAAAAAGAAGAGCGAAGATGGTTCTCGAGACCAAGTATGCAATTAATCATTCCAAATTAACTAATGAAACTGGCAGATTATGGAATTAACTAATTTTGCGAAGCATACTCGAATTTATTGTCGCAGATTCGAATGTCGTGAATACACTTGCCTACCGACCTAACGCAATGGAAGCCCATTTCTGAGCTTAATATAAACAAGGTGTTGCTATGCATACATAAACATTAAGAAAATTATGAAAGCAACAGCACAAATGTATCTCATACTCTAGAGCTTGATTTACGAGGATTTGGAGAATCAAACGAACCAACAAACCGACAAAAGTCTGTATCACATGATATGTTTGAGATTACAGAGGTTGACACATCTTTCGTGCGTACTCACCCAGGTCATTGATATGTTGATGCACAAACACATGAGTAGGAAAAATTCACACGTCGTTTCGCGTAATACAGAATGAAGTGTAATCAGACCACGTTAAGTCCGTCAACGCTGTCTCGAAATCCATCCTAGTTGAGTACGTTGGTAACTCCAACCCGGGAACCAATCCGGCTTAAGTGAAAATACTAAGAGAGCGACAATTGCCAGACATAGATACTGTACTCTCGGAAAGGGGAATATCAATATTAATATAACCACTAATGCATTGCTAAAATTCCCTACTATACTTGTCCAAGCAAGTATAAAGGCATTCATCAATCCATGCAAAAGCATGTAGAGTCCCGTTTTCCTTCGAGACAATGGTGCCTGGCAACTTACAAAATTATTCCCAGTGTCTCAGTTTGACTAGGCCGCGGTGCCTTGACGCCCCCGTCATTAGATATGATGCTGCGCCCAACGTCTCGTTCAACTTCAACTTCAAGCTGTACGCAAGAACTGCACATCAGATTAGAACAAAGGCCTGCTGCAAAAATCAAACCACCGATTCTTGCTGCAAAAACAGCTAACCGTCCTTTTGCGAGAGAAGTCCCAAAACTTCATACTGTGTAAGACCTGTGATGCTACTGTGCAGGAAAAATCATTTATATTTACAAAAGAACTAGCAGTGGATTGAAATCATTCATTGGCTAAAACTGGTAATCGAAGAACGAGTAGCAACACACACCAACGAATGGATCTTTCGGACTTGGCACATACCCTGAAAATTTCAATTCAGAAAGTTGAACAATATACGGATTCGCTCACTTAGGCAGAGTAGAAAGAGCAATATAATTTCGTTTTTGGCTCCAACCCACCCACACGAAAGTGATGCTAAGCCATTCCTCTCGCCGTGACCGAGTATTCCGCAGGTTCATGGAGTCCCTATCAAAGCCTTCGCAGCTTCAACTCGCGTCGTAGAAACTCGTGCACCCTCCCTAATACATCCAGAGCCATGACCTTGTTACCCGTAATGCCGAACAGGAATTCTTCAGCATATCTTACGTATCTCACCCTGACAAGCGGAACAATTGCAGCGCTGCTCAACTGGTTCGTTCCCCGCTTGTTGGAGCCTGAATTCTGCTCTGCCTGCATGCGCGTAACCTCCATATCTAGCTGGTGGTAGTAGATGTTGCAAAAAAGAGCAGACAATCGATTTCCATGGTCACCCAACCTAATCATGCCAGTCCTGAACAGTTGCTGAAGTAGATGCAAAAAATCCTCGTCCTTTATCCTCGCTGATAGAATACGCAATAGGTTCTCAAATTGTGCATTTCCAAACTCTATTGGAGATTTGTAATGTATAAACCAGGTAGTTCCTTTCCAACTATTCTTGATCAACTTCAGAGCCATGTGGCTAGACCTGGCCAATTTGTGCCTAACAGCACTTACCAAAAACACTGGCTCATAGATTCTCTCCAACTCTGCTCTAATAGCCTCCGCAACAATCTGGTCTCTTGGATTGACAACTGTAATTGTTCTCACATCGCCTTCCTTTCCAGGTTTTCTGACATGGATATGAGAAACCGGAGAAAATTGATATGTCCCTGATCGCAAACTATATGCTATGTGATCAAATGAACTCAAACTAAAATCCTTCCAGTCTTCATCACTCTTGCCACTCAACAACTGAAGCTTTGGTTTAATTCGTTCATAAGCATCGTACAGAGTATCCGGATCGGACATTCTGACCATGATATTCTCGTAACAGTGATCCATAGTTTGGAGATCCTCAATGGACAAGCTAGCGGAGCAAGATTCAGGCAGCCCCAAACCAGCTTCATTGGTAAGATTCGAATCGCATGATTCAGTAATATCCATTTCTTGCTTTCCAGCGGGAAGTGCTGGTCGCAACTTGGAAGCTTCAGCCTGTGCATTGAGCTCCTCGCAAGCCTCATCAATAGATAGCATGAGATTTTCGTAGGCAGTCTTCACCGACACAGGGAGATAATCCCAACCAAGCCTAGCAAAATGATCCTCCTCCTGTGCAAGCAGCTTCTTCAGGTCATCGCTACTCATCAGAGGGTGATGGTCCGTCAGGGTCAAAGCAGCCTTCATCCCAAGTTCGGTGGCCTTGTCGAAAATAGTCTGCTTCGCCTTCGAGCCTAATTCATCAACCATGTTAATGCTAGAGAAGGAAAAACACAGTTTCCGTCCAATGGAGAGCTTAAGTGTGCAAAACAAATCCTAAACGGTTCAAGAGACAAATACGAAGGTGATCAAACTTGCCTGCAAGGAATGTCCCCACTCATTCATTCCCACCAAGCGAAACGGAAATGGGCCAATTAGCAATTCTGTAATTTGGATGTGGAAACAGATAAAATAAAAGGGCCACCAGAAGAGTCATACAAACCTGATCTGAGAGTATTCAGGGTCTTGCGATAGCCCCGAATGAAAGCATTGAATGCCAACCGCTCAACTTCCTTTTCCCACGATTCCTTCCGCTGCTTCTGCAACTGGCGCAACCGATGGATAACACGGCGTCGCTTCTCCAAAGCCTTTTCATACTGACGTTTCCTCTTTGAATCATCGACAACACCAATGAAGACACCTAGAAACTTCACCTTGGCAGAATTCGCATGAGTCAAAGTCCCTTGCGATGCATTCAAGGGGCCAATCGTTTTCTCTGAAGCAGTGTTCACGAGGTCATCTGAGGCCAATGCCGCAGCTGAGTGCTGTTGCGCAAGCATACTCAAGGAACGCAGGACCGAGAGCCGCCCACAGGAAACGGACTTGAAACTGCCCACCCAACTGCGGATGGCCATCTCTTTACCCTCCTGGCAAACATGACCCAGTGCACGCGCTCTCTTTCTGAACAATAACTTACCAATTTACACACAATCCCCTAATTCTCTCACATCCTTCACTAAATTCCCCAGCTGCGAAAAACCTAACAATCTACCTCGACAAGAACCAAAAAACCACCAAAAAGTTAAAAATTGAACCCAAGTAAGATGGCGAATGTGCACTCAAGCGCTGATGCAAGTGCTCAATCTTCAGCTAAATAATGTAGAAAATGTAATCGATTGTCCACAATCAATTTGCTGTTAATCATTTCACAACCTGCTCGCATTTTGGGGGTTCCACACACACAATACGTGTAAATTCTAGAGTGTAAAGATGAGAATTCCTGACTTCGGCGTCGCAAACCGGCTTTCTGGGGTTTAGGGCTCAACGCACGTTCATCCATCCACCTTTGCGTGCACTGTCATAGATGCGACATTTCTCTTTCGTTTTTGGGTGGATAGCCTCTGATGTCGTTTCTTTGACGTCCGTCGGACATGCTACACTCTCAGGTGTTTTTCCACGAATTCTGATTGCGCATACTGCTCCATCAACCTCCGTCGGTGAGTGCTACGACTCTTCGCGAACTGAGTTCCTGTAATTTGTCAATTCCATGTACTTGTGCATGTTTTGGTATCAATCGGGAGTATACGACAGGTTCGGGTGTGAAATCATCTCGCTGCTGGGCTCTGCATTAGGTCAGAGATGAAGGGTGCTTCAGAAATTTTCGACCTACGTTTCAGGAATCTGTTAGTGAAATTGCCGTGTCGAATTTAGAACACTTAGCGAGCTTCCACCAGTTGGGAGATACAGGGTCTGAATTTTGCACGAATTGCGAGAAAAGTGCGGATTTACGCCATACATGGTTCGTCGTGGGTTTTGTTTTGGTGGTGAGGTGTGAAACTGGATAGCCTAATTGCGAATATATTATTTTAACTGAGGAGTGTGTTGCTGTTACAGAGCTTCGTGTAGGTTCCGGTTAGGTTACCCGAGTGCCTGAATCCAGTATTAAGCTTTGAAGGGGAGGTGAGGAGAGGGGACGGCGCCATGGCTGCCGTGGAAGTGATGAGGGCGAGGCTATCAGTGCCTGCTGCAACAGGCAGAAGAGCTGAGCTACGGCACCCTACATCCTCATCTTCATATCTGACACTGGCATGCAGCAATTGCTCATTCCCTTCTGTGTCGATGAGAAGAGACGACCAGTTATTGCCAAGGGCTAATAAGAAGACATCATCAAAACCACTGCGCCTCTACAATGAGCTCATGTGCTCCTTTGTGGGCAGCAGCATGCAGAGCTCCATTGCAGGGGAAGGAATGTTTTCTGCCTGGAAAGCTGTGGAGCGCACCCACCAGAGTTCCCAATCCCGCGGCCGCCGTGGTGTCGTTACCATGGTTATTCCATTCCAACGGGGAGATGCTAGGCAGCAGCCACCTCCAGATTTGCCATCATATTTGTTCAAGAACCGGATTGTCTTCTTAGCGATGTCGCTCGTTCCCGCCGTCACCGAACTCGTCATGGCAGAGTTGCTGTACCTGCAATACGATGACCCTGAGAAATCCATTTACATGTACATCAACTCCACGGGAACCACCAAGGATGGCGAGAAGCTGGGCTACGAAACCGAAGCCTTCGCCATTTACGACACCATGCGGTACGTAAAACCCCCCATCTTCACATTGTGTGTAGGCAACGCTTGGGGCGAAGCTGCATTGCTCCTTGCGGCAGGCTCCAAAGGTAACCGTGCTTGTCTCCCCTCTGCAACCATCATGCTTAAACAGCCAATTGCCCAGTTCCGGGGCCAAGCTACCGACATTGACATTGCCCGGAAGGAAGTTCGGAATGTGAAGGAAGAGCTCGTCAAGCTGATCTCAAGACATACAGGTCAGACTGTGGAAAAGATCACCGACGATATCAGGCGACCCAAGTATTTCAAACCCGATGAAGCTGTGGACTATGGCCTTATTGACAAGGTTCTCTATGCTGAAGGAGATGAGAAGAGGAGTATTGCTTCGGATCTCAAAAAGGCGCAGCTCATCTAATTCAGCTCATGTCACAAGTATGACCCAGCCTTGGTCTCATAGAGTAATTAGCCACATCGAAGCTGGAATCAGTCCAGTTTCTTTCTGTAGATCTGTAGGAATGGTGAGCATGTGTTGATGATTTTTTCCTTCATGTTTTCAACACTGCAACATTTCATGTAGGCATTCTATCTTCACGTGAAATCAGTACTCCAATTCGACCAGATTTTGAGGTGTTTGGTTTGAATGTGCAATGTTGTCGAATGTGTAGAATGCATAAAACGGTGACCCAGTTGAGCTCTTGAAGTTGTGAATGTGCAATCTGGACATGAGGATGGCTTTGCAATTAGACTTTGTCGTTGAATGACTTTCCTTGCTTTAATATTGATAACTCGTGGAAGACAATGCAGTTTGAGCTTTGCGTCTGGACTTTCAATAGTGCATGTTTTGACTCAAAAATGGGTTCTTGTATAAGACATATTGCTGTTTATGCATAAAATCATGTGCACCTGGAAGAAAACTGAACAATGTGGCGTATTCTGCACCTTCGGAGTAAATTTATATGTGGAGTTCTTCAGAGATTTCTGCATGTGATTTGGGTATTTTTTCCTACTCTAGTCTCCTGATTTTTTTGAGTTCGATTCAATTGAGATTATAATATTGGCATCTAATTGAACATACTTCGAGTCTTCGAAGTGCTATTGATAGAACTATTTGGTTCTGAGTTTGTCAAGGTTGAGTTCGATGTACTGATTAGGTGGTATTGGTTTGGAAGAAGTGGGCACCAATTTTGGTTCATATTGAGGCATCTCAGGGTTTATTTTAAAATTATCTTTAGTCTTGCCAATGTTCATGCTGAGATTGTTTTTTAATTAGAATAGATCCTCAAATAGTATAGAACACTATGCCAATTATTATTGCTAGGCTTAATCCAAATTTGATATTGCAAATTGTAGTGGTATCTACTACAAAATGTATAGCTTAATTACTTATTTTTTAAAGTTGAATTGTCAGATGTTTGTTTGTCATAATTTCTAATTTGAAGATAATAATAATAATAATAATAATGATGATGATAGATCAATCATGTTGAATGACAAAGAGGTTTTTTGTGATAATATATTACATCTTTCTGTTCAAAGTTGTCTACAAAAATAGAAATATGAAGGCAACCCTAGAGACAACTTTTTTTATTTTTATTTGTGACATTTTTTCAAATAAAAATTCTTATAAATTTTGGTTTCAACCGCTATTGACAGAATGATGTTCAACGAATTCGGATACTATGTTCGTGTTATCTTAACATGTTCTGTATTTTTTCATCTTTTCAGAAGAGAATTGACAATTTGCACGTTTTACTCTTGGTTTTATTTACCAAATTCCGAAGCATCAAGTTGAGAATATGGACGTGCAATGTATTTTAAAGCTTTGGTCTCCTTGGGCTGCGTTCTTTCGACTTGCTGACATAATCTCTTTTGTTCGAAATTGCCACCCACTCTACATCACCTGCATTCACTTTTAGTTACCTCAAGTTCAACTACTGTTCCCTCTAGCAACATGCAGAGAATAACTAGGTTACATGATTGGTCACCTGCAGCACAGGTGATGATTCCTACGGCGGCATGGGATCAACAGTTGGAAGTGGACTTAAAATAAATAAATAAAACAAAAAAACAAAAAAAAACACTTCATCCTACGAAGGTGAGTCATGCCAATTGTCTGTGTAACTTGTAAATTGAACGAGCTTCAGTCCAGCATGACACTACACCAAACAGTCTTTTACTGGAGTTTGAAAAGGACAACAAACTCAAATTCTATGCAAGATAATTGGATTAAGCTAGTGTCTGTGGCAATGAATGCAATATTAATTGGCCAGCAAGCATGATACTTTAACAGTTCATCTCAAGACAAGATGTGTTTGCTGGACCCCAATTTGTGAGGTGTCGATGACTGCACCATGTATTAGGTTGTACTGAAAAAAAATGCAATGCACATCATACAGTTAAACTACTGCAATAATTTTCAGAAAAAGAGTACACTAAACTCAAACAATTACAGGTCACTAGGATCTTTTCACTTAGTCTTAGCTTTCTGCGACGTAAGCCTAGATTCTACTGGCATAAACTGACTTTCATGTTTCAGTTGGGCTTCAAGCTCGGTGTCACCTGCTCTGTGAGCTGCCCGTATGAGGATGCGGTACATGGCTTTATCCACGGGGCATCCAACTGCCTTCATGTCCTTGAACAGCACAAGCGCCTCATCCAGCCGGTCATCAAACGCAAGTCCATCAATTCTCACAGCGTAAGAGAGAGTGTCAGGCTCAACACCCTTGTCCTTCATTTGCTGAAATAACCGAGCTGCTCTCTGATTCTCTCCTCTCTTACCGAGCATGTCCATGAGCCGGTTATACGTCACAACATCGGGCCTGCAACCCGCAGTTTCCATCTCCTCGAGCACAGCGAATGCTTCATCCACTTGTCCATCTGTAGCCAACCAATGGATCAAACTATTGTATGTCTTTGTCTCCGGAATAAAGCCTGCTTCCACCATTTCTTCGAGCATTTGTCTTGCCTGGGCTGCATCTCCAAACCTGGCATAACTATCAATAAGTATGTTGTAGGAGATCAGATCGGGCTTACAGCCCGACTCCACCATACGTGCAAAGACTTCACGAGCAGCGTCTGGTTTATTAGCTTTCCCTAGCGCATCCATTATAGTATTAAATGAAAAAGCATCAGGATGAAATCCCTTCCGAGACATCTCCTTCATCAGCTTCCAGACACGGTCCATGTTCCCCGCCTTCGCCAAAGTGGCCAGCAGGCTGTTGTAATTCACTAAATCAACAGCCACCCCTCTGTCCACCATTTCTCTGAACACTTTGTGCGCTTCTTCTACTCTGCCAGATTTCCCTAACCCATTCACTAGAGTTGAATATGTGTAAGAATCCGGACTACAGCCATCCCCCGTCATTTTGTGGAACAGCTTCCTAGCAGCCCCAACACGTCCAGCACTGCACAATGCGTCCAAGAGGATGTTGTATGTCACCACCGAAGGCTGGAAACCTCTCCTCTTCATCTCAGCGAAGAGTCCCAAGGCCATATCTAATTGGCCGACCTTCCTGAAAGCGTCCATGAGGAGGTTGTATGTGGGGATGTTTGGAGTTAAACCTCTCTCAAGCATGGCATCAAAGAATGAGCGAGCTTCCTGCACCCTCCCTGCCTTGCCGAGAGCATTCACCAAAAAGCCGTAAGTATATTCATCAGGCTCTGACCCCTTTATCTTCATTTCTCTGAACATCTCCATAGCCGAATCCAGTTGACCAGAGCGGCCGAAGTAGCGGATCAAAACGTTGTACGCAAAACGGTCCAGCTGACATCCTTTCTGCACCAGCTTCTTATACACAAGTTCTGCTCTCTCAAACTCTCCGCTGTTGACAAGAATGTCTATGAGCTTGGTGAAGGCGTGCACTGTGGGACTGCAGGCAAAAGATTCTGCTTGATTGAAAAGATCAAATGCATCACCGGATTTATTGCCACGGCCATAGGCTGTGATGAGCTTCACCAGTGTGTTGGGTCGCAGTGGACGACCCTCGGCAACCATTTCCTTCAACAAGGTTTCTAGGGGATCAAGAATGCCCCATGAGGCTAAAACAACCAACATAGTGTTAAAGGAAGTTATGCTATGCTTGAATCCATTCTGTGCTTTGGCCCAGTAGAAATACTTCAACCCTGTCTCCACCTCTTCGCGTCCTTCCAAACGCCATAAAACTGTACTAACCTGATCTGGATGAAGTGTTCCCCTAAACTGCGAAAGTGCCTTCTCTGAGCTAGAAGTCCAGGGTAAATTCTTGACGATGGTTAACATTTTCGCTACATTTCCAACAGAGGACGGTGAAATTTCTACATTTGGCAAAGTATCTTGAGCTAATACATCTCCTGGCCTATCGAGAGGAGTTTTTTCACATTGTGGATCCGGATTCACACCGGGTTCCTCTGGAAATTCTGGCAAAGTGGAAGCATGTTTAAATAAGCGGTTTCTACAAAAAATGAAACCTGAATAGTGCGTATGTCGTATTCCACTCAAAAATAATTGATGTGATGGCGTAGAGGAAGAAAGCAAATCATCCTTAATATCAGATGAGCCAAAGTGGTGCAATTGACTTGAAACCCAGATTCCTGGATTCCTTTCGACCCCGTTGCTGGCAATCAATCTAATGATTCCCTTCACCTGCCGACTCACGCAACGCTTGGCCATATCTGACTATCAAGCACCAATCTCTAGGCATTGATCCAACATGAGCTCAATCATTCTCAACCCTCAATTTGGTGGCTCTGCAAACCATAATTTGCCTGGCTCGAACCGCCGGAGCGTGCATTCTGCATACAAACTACAATTGGGTCAATATGAATGCATGGATTTCTAGCTAAACCAAGAAAACGTAGCGAGATACAATTCTCATATGCGCACAGTAGACTGGGTGTGGCAACAGGATCACAAGGGGACATGATGAGAACGATTATTGTCAGCAACTAAGACCCGAAAAGTCAAACAACTCTTGACGTCTTCGAAACCAAAAGTGTGACAAGTTTTCCATATGCGGAAATTCCAACAAGAACGAAAAGACAGCAAACAAGACGAAGGAACATTGCTTTTCGAAACAAACAACCAGAACTCTTTTCTCTACAGAATGACACATTATATGCGTAACACTCCGGCCCCTGATTCAATACCAGCTTGTTCAATGAATATTCAAGTGATCAATAACTCAGAGTTCAAACTACAACCCCAGAAACTCCTAGATCAACACCTTACTCAAAATTCACGCACGAAATCAAGGTACAGGGCTGACCTGAATGTACGCATTCAATAAAAACCCAACAGCGAATTCAATCGTGCTTTTCTGGGCGCATCACGTAATGTTTCGAAAAACAAACCCTTCAATGCCGAAATTGTGAAAATGCCACAAAATCTATCGACGCTCTTGCCGGTCCCCTGCCTTCCAGGCTCCGTCAGAGAGCTTGTGCAGTAAATGCTCTTTCAGGGTTTAGGATTTTTCTTTCTTTCTTTCTGCGGGTTCAAAAACAGAGTTGCGCGGTTCGCGTGAACGAATGTTATACATCCAAATCCGTTTTCATTCATCCTACGTCACCGAGTCGAGGGAACTGGGTGCCCCGGTGAGGGTTTTTCCATAGCCTGATTTATAATTAGTTAAAAAACAATTAACTCGGAATTCACAAAATTTATTATGGTATTATTAATAATAATAAATTATTAAATTTTGAATTATTTTATTTTTGTGGTTGAAAATTTATGTAAATTAACTCTCTCCACGTTACAAGCAAAAATGTCTTTAAAATACACATTTTGATTATTTCTCTACAGAAGTTTATATGTGATTGTTTTTCCAAAGGCGAGGAGTTATTTTATATATGTTTATCAATTTCAGGATCATCATTATATATATATATATATATATATATATCATTTTGATAATAATTTATTCATTTTTTTAAAAGCTTTATTTATAAATTATATGATACCATAAAATTTTAAAATTTTAATGTGTTATATTCTAATGCCATCTTAAATGATTTTTTTTTATCATGTTGATTGGGACTCGAAATATTCAAGGGCGTTTTTTTCAAACCATACCTTTATTTTGTTATTATGCCTTCAAACAACACTCTTCCACAAATAAATCTTGGTTGCAAGTAAATGAATTCTTTTGATATATATATATATATATATAAATCTAACATAATATCAAACCTTTGTGGAAAGGATAAATTAAACATAATAAATATTATGAATTTCGAGGTTATATATATATATGTATATATATCAAACCTTATGGCAAGAATAAATTAAACTCTAGTTTCCAAAAGATTCATTTACTGTATGGGTCTCCTTAATTGTATTTCTATTCATAAGGCAATTTTATGTCACATGATAATGTCAATAATGGTTCCTTGTTCAAACAGTTGTGAAGTGCCTCTACATTGTATTCATTCTCTTACTTCAAGATTTCACTACAGGCTATATGTGAAGCTTGTAATGAAAGTTTTTTTTTTTTTTTTTTTTTTTTTTTTTTTCTTTTTTCTTTCAATGAACAAAAGAATTAGTTTGAAGTTGTAAAGTAACTTTGTTCAATGATCAAATGTAGCAAAAATAAAAATAAAAAATAGAAAAAATAACATAAAATAAAATAAAAAAATCTTGCTTTTATTTGGCATCATCATCAAGTATGTTTCTACAAATTCAAGGACTAATGGACCACAATGATACTTGGAATATTGCATAGTATGCATTGTCTTTGTAATGACTTGCTCTTTGTTATGACTTCTTTAATACATCTTAGAAACACACATTATTACACCAAGGATCATGACCACATCACCACAAAGGGAATTGATGATTGATATCCAAAACCACATGCAAAAGACTTCTATTGAGAAGAGTATACACATGACCTCAAATTCTTACAAGAATAAACGATGTGTTTTTATATATAAAAGATTATATATATATATATATATATATATATAAAGAAAGAGAGATAATTCAATATATATATTCTTAAAAAGGTAAAAACCACCTCCAATTATGAAAATATCATTTTAACGATGTTTTTACCTATGAACATTATAAATGTAGCTTTCTGCTTATATTTAGCTTCCAAATCACATAAATTAACATAATATGTTGACGTGATATTCAAAAGTTTTCAAAGAGTATAATTATTAAGTTGTTTTGGTATACATTATTTTGTATAAATTATTTTGTTTTTCTAATTCTTATCTTTATATAATTTATTTCATTCACAAAAAGAATTAGATTGTATCTTCCAATCCATCCACTACTTGTGTAGGTTTCATTTAAATCCACTTCTACAACTTTGTGTTCATGGTGAACTTAAAAACATGAGGTTTATTGTTCTTGTTGCCTAAGTATACAAAGTCTTGTGTAAACTTCTTTAAGAAAGTATAAGATACTTATCCACCCATTGAAGCATCCAAATTATGTTACTCAATCACTTGCTTTTAACATGTTGCTTCTAAAACAGAATAAAATAAAATAAAATAAATCTCTGTCCTTTTATTTCAGTTACTAATATAATACTTAAGTTTTTTTAAAAATTGTCACAACATGCTGCAACAACTCTACTGCAATTTATATGATTGTACTTTACTTACCATTGCCATGAATATATTTTTCTTGTAAATTTTAATTACAATTGTAAAGTGCCTTTAAGATATCATAATATCTCCAAATGCCCCAAAATATTTGCAACATAGAAAGTCACAAAATTGTCAATTTGGGGCAAGTTATTATTGTTGTCAACTGTTGCTTTTTCAAGTCTTATCAATTGATGCACATATCATTTCTGTTAGTTTTTATTATCCATATAAGTATATATATATATATATATATATATAATCTATTATCAGTGAGCATATCAAATATGCTATGAGTTCAATCAACTTAGTGTATTCAACCAATATGGAATTTTTGAAGGTGGTCCAGAAATTGCTTTTACTTCAATATTGAAATGTAACTTTTCCAAGTACAAATTTTAAAAATAAAATCATTTGGAAACACATACACATACAATTGTACCTCCCTAAATCAATCCTCCACAACTTGATAAAGAATGTATTCAATGCTTAAAGTATTATTGCAATTTATTTCCATGCACAATTGTGGTTTTATTATATGCAAATATAAACATAAATTGGAATAGCAGTTATATTATAATATTTTTATACTAATAATTATACTTTGCACGATTTATTTTATTTTATTTTTATTATGTATTCTTTAGAATAATATTATATTCTATATTAAAAGTAACAGCTTATGTCTGTTTAACTTCTTAATTTTTTCAAAAGTATAATTTGGACGTGGTTGAATACAAGTAAGTTAAAAGAGGAACAAAATAAATAAATAAATAAAAATAAGAAGCCACTATGCATTGGGAACCTCCAAAAATTATACATTCCCTATGACATGAATCCCAAAAGAGACCAAGAGAAAAAAAAACATGGAAAACATAGCTTTAAATAAAAAGTGAGCTAAAAAATGTCCCAAAGTAGGAAAAAAGAAAAAAGAAAAAAGAACACTCTACCATCCTTGTTGAGAATGTTTAGAAAGACACAAGAGTAATAGTAAGTCATACACACACACAAGAGTAATAGTAAGTCATACACACACACAAGAGTAGTAGTAAATCATACACATAAGAGGGTTTCTAAGGGGAGAGAGCTTCACACACACAAATCTATTGATCTGGTTGTGTCTTGTATACAAGAAGAGAAAAGAGGAGAGGATAAAGAGTACTTCTTTACTAGACTCTAAATATTGTAGCTACAATATTTATTGTAGTCTACAGTAAATATTATGGAGAACGTCGGCTACATTTAAGGATCTCAACACTCTTCCTCGTTCATCATAATATTTACATAATATAAAATTTGTATAGAATTATAATCTATACTTTTCTGTGATCTTACAAGATCAACAATTGTTGCCTCATTAAAACCTTATCTAGGAAAACCTTATTTTATTTAAGAACAAAACCATAGATGAAGGAAAAAGAGTACAATATCATTTTCTTTAATTATTTAAAGAGCTCATTAACTTTCTTATTCAAGAAAAGCAAGTCGCCACATACCAATGCTATAAGTAAGTCGACGATGGTTTCTTAATGGAAGAGCTTTGATAAAAAGATCAGCAAGGTTATTTGTAGATTTAATTTTCTTAATTATAAGTGCTTGATCAGTAATCAAGTCATAGATATAACTAAAATACTTTGGATCAATATGTTTTATCCTGTCACCTTTAATAAAACCAACTTACATCTGTAGAATACAAGTACTATTATCTTCATGCAAGATAGTTGGAGAATCATCATATGAAAATCCACAAGTTGTTTGAATGAATTTATGAATTGATCGCAACCAAATACATTCTTGAGATGCTTCATATAAGGCAATAATTTTTGCATGGTTGGATGAAGTTGCAGTTATTGTTTGTTTCATTGATTTCTATGATATTACAGCTCTATGTCTTAAAAATACATATCCTGTTTGAGATTTAGCTGTTGCAATATTAGATTTATATCTTGCATCACAATATCCAACCTATTTTGGATCTGTGAATTTTGTGTACTATAATCCCAAGTCTTCAGTACCTTTTAAATAACATAATAAATATTTGATGCCATTCCAATGTCATAGTGTTGGACGTGCACTATGTCTTGGAAGAACACTAACTGCAAATGTAATATCTGGTCTTGTAGATGTAGCTAAATATAAAAGTGCTCCAACCGCTGCTAGGTATGGATATTGGTCTCCCAATATTTCCTCCTCCTCCTCGCATGGACGGTATGGATCATGAACCATCACGACCACGCCCAACCATTGGTGTGGACAATGGATAAGCATCTATCATATTAAATCTTTGCAAGATTCGTCTAATATACGTTAATTGGTAGAGAAAAATGCTACCATCTATTAGATGCATAATCTGAAGACCAATGTAGAAAGTTATTTTTCCTAGCATTTTCATCTCAAAATCACGTATAAGTAGGTTTGTAGCTGTAACACATGTAGATGTAGTATCCACTAGGTTAAGATCATCAATATATACAGTGATGATCACAAAACTAGTTTTATCTCGTTTGATAAATAAACAAGGGATTAGTGGATCACTTATAAAATTATTTGTAATTAAATAATCTCGAAGATGTTGATACCACATTCATTTGGATTGTTTTAAATCATACAAGGCCTTACATAATTTAATACCACGATATTTTTTTGGATCGGGTTAATTTGGACTTTTTGTTTCTAAGTCAGGTGGAACTTTCATATAAATATTTGCATTAAGAGATCCATATAGATATGAAATTACTACATCTATCAGATGCATCTCAAGGGTGGCATGAACTATCATTCCAATAATATATCAAAATATAATTGAATCCATGATTGGAGAATATGTCGATTCATAATCAATGCCAAATCGTTGAGTAAATCCTTGAGCAACAAGACAAGCTTTATAGCGGGTTATTTGGCCTTGAGTATCTCGCTTGCATATTAATACCATTTTATATCCTATAGGGTGAGATGTAAGAGTGTCTACAATTGGACCAAAGACTTTCCTCTTACGCAAAGAGGCATACTTCTCTTCAATAGCAATTTTTCATTTTGACCAATTTGAGCGACACATCGCCTCTTAGATGGTTTGACGTTCACGATCATCTTCCTTGTAAGAGAAGGCTTCTATAATTATATATGCAAATGATTCATCTACTATAATAGATTGTCTGTCCCAAATATCATATGTAGCACAATACAGAATAGATAATTCTTTACTCAATTTGTTCTTATTCCTTCCAATTCCAAGATTATTTTTCATAGGAATTGAAGGTACATTATGTATGGATATATCATCATGAATTGGTAGTCCTGCAAGATGAGTGGCAATTTCTTCAGAAATAATACTAGGATTAGTTAATTTTATAGCTTTCTTCTTACGTGGTTGCTTATCTGGTCCACGAGTTCTTTTAATTGTTGTTGTTATAACTTGAGGTATTGTAGTCAATGGCACTACAATCTGAGCAGGTGCATTCTGAGCCTCATTAATAGGAACTCTGGTAATTCTAGGTGCATCATTGAAGCCATCATGTATTTCAACCGCGATCCGTTTTAAATGCAAAATCTTAGCAACTTCAGTTTTTGCCAAAGATATCCTAGGATCGGGATTCATTGTAAACGTTTTTGGTGCTTCAAATATGAGTACTTTATTTCTTTATTGATTGGATACTCCTCCTTGAAGAGATGGAAATACAGTTTCTTCAAAATGGCAATTTTACAAACGTGCACGTAATAATGTGCGAGTTGATGGATCAAGAATACAAATAATGCTTGGTGAATCAAAACCAACATATATGCCTTCTTATCAATGAGCTCCAATGGTACGGCATTGAAGTTTTGGTACTGGAATCTAAGCACGAGAACCAAATACTCGAAAGTGAGATACATTTGGAACACGACCCAAAATGAGCTCATGTGGTGAAATAATTTCAAGAGAAGAAAGACAGAGGGGTATTAATGTTGCAGCATGTAAAACTGCATGACCCCACATACATGCAGGTAGATTTGCGTGAAGGAGGAGTGGCGGGGTAATGAATTGTATACGCTTTATAAATGACTATGCAAGTCCATTTTGAGCATGTTCATATGGAACACAATATGTCAATTCGATTCCTGTTGTAGTACAATAGTCTTCAAAAGACTTTGATGCAAATTCTTTTGCATTATCCATACGCAATGTTTTTACAGGATAATCAAGAAAATATGCCCGAAAGCAAATAAGCATAGATATAAGATTGGCAAACACCATGTTTCGAGTTGATAATAATGAAACATGTGATTGTTTACCTCATGCATCAACAAGGACCAAAAAATAACGAAATGGTCCTCATATTGGATTAATAGGACCACAAATATCACCATGCAATCTTTCAAGCATTGGTGGTAATTCTTGTAGAAGTTTCCAAATTGAAGGCTGAGTAATCATTTTACCTTGCATGCATGCATGACATAATTCCATAGAGTCTACATTTGCAGGCTTTAAATTGTGCCCAATTATACACGGAATGATCTTTCTAAATAATGTGGATCATGGATGTTCCAATCGTCCATGCCAGAGAGAAACACGACTCTCTGAGATAGATGATACAAAATTAAATATAATAGGAGGCCGAATCACAATTCGGTATAAACCATTTTCTGTAGCAAAAGCTTTTTCAATAACTTTATGATTCTTTGCAAGAACCAAAACCTCTTTTCTATTTAAAGTGGCGGTCGAGAGATGATAACCATTAATATGCACATCTCGGTAGCTGATCAGACTCTGAGGTGTTGAGGGTGTAAACATCGCATGTTTACATTTTATGATGGAACTCGCAGGTAATTTTACCATCGCTATGCCTTCTTCGAAACAAAACGCATTTGCTCCAACCATGGTCATCATATTTTTAGTTTGCCAATTGAAGATTTTTCAATAAAAAATCATCTATCTCGCAAGATAGTATGTATTGTTGCAGAATCAATGAGCGCATCATTTGATTCATCATTAGAGATTCTATCATTCATATAAGCCTCTAAGTCATCTACACCAATTGAATCCATAGACGCATCTATGGTATGAACTTCATGAGCCTCAGCTCACAATTTCTTATTTTCTTGGAATATTTTAATAAAATATTCTGAAGTACGGCACGCATGTGCTAAATGTCCAAACATTCCGCACTTATGGCAAGAACGCATCTTTGATTTTTGTTTTCTACTATAATTAATAGTAGAACGTTTATTCTTTCCATATGGATAGAAATGGTCTTGACTATGACTACTCTGATACTTATAAGTACGTTTCCCATGTTTATATAATTTCTTCTTAGACTTTGAAATATTAAGTGCATGAGATTCTGGAATTGTAGTTCTAATAGGACGAGCTTCCGCATTGCGTAAGAGTAGTTCATTTTGCTTCTCCACAAGAAGTAGATAAGACATGAGATCAAAATGACTTTGAAATTTCATGTTCGTGTATTGTTGTGCAAGCACAGCAGATACAGGAGGAAATGTAGAGAGATTTTTCTCAATTATTTCTTCTTCAGAAATGCTTTATCCACATAATCGTAATTGTGAGACAATACTATACATTTCACTATTGAAAGCATTTAAATTTAGAAAATCTAAGACACGTAAATGTGTCCAATTATGACGTGCACATGGAAGAAAAATGGTCTTTTGATGATCAAACCTAGATTTAAGATTCTTCCAAAGTTCTGCAGGATCTTCCATTTCCAAACATTGATGTTGTAATGCAGGTACAAGATGACGACGAAGGAGAAGAAGTGCTTTCTAACGAATAGCAGGAAATATAAAAATACTTGTTGTAGGAGATTCTTCAAACATAATGGCATCCGAGAGTTGTTCTGCAAATAAATTTGCTTTTGCCATTTTTGCCCATAATAGATAATTGTTTCTATCCATAGTCAATGGTGGAAATAAAAGAGCTTGAAAATGTTGGGATGCACTAGTAATAGTTGGAACCATAGTAGAAGCAGTTGAAGATGTTGAAGCACTCATTATAAATAAATCTATAAAGAAAATACAAGATCAAGTAGAAAAGTTGAGTAAAACGTACCTTAAAATATAAAGTCAAATAAAATGATAAACTTGAACTTGAAAAAACAAAAAATATATATATATATATATATATATATATGTATACATATATATATATATATATATTAAAGAGATAGTAGATTAAGGCAACAGAACAATAATAAGGTGGCACAGCTAGCAGCGGGAGGCAATGGCAGGCGGCAGCGTCAACGGCGATAGGGTGGCAACGGCGACAGTGGCGGATTTAGCGGTAGTAGGGGTGGAACATGGCAGGGAGTAAGGAGCAAGCTAGAGTGGAGTTGAGCAGAGAGTGCTCTAAGCAAGCTAATGTGTGAGGGGCTAGTAAGAAGAACAAGATCATGAGGCAGACATTGAGAAAGGGTAGCAACAGGTTTGAAGAGTCAAAGACTAGAGCAAAAAATTGTAATAGTGTGTAGAAGAGAGTCGTATTGATAATGTGTTGAGAATGTTTAGAAAGACACAAGAGTAATAGTAAGTCATACACACAAGAGGGTTTCTAAGGAGAGAGAGCTTCACACACACAAATCTATTGATCTGGTTGTGACTGGTATATAAGAAGAAAAAAGAGGAGAAGATAAACAATACTTCTCCACTATACTCTAAATACTGTAGCTATGGTATTTACTATAGTCTACAGTAAATATTATGGAGAGCGCTAGCTACATTTAATGATCTCAACAATCCTTAAAGTTAATGGAATCCCGACACCACACAAAAGTTAGTTTTCCACACAGTACACAAAAGGGACGACTATTCATCCAGAATATGGACGAAGGACGGAGAAAATCCTGGAGAGACTCATTCATCCCCCCCAAACAACAAGACAAGTCATTCATCCCGCAAGGCTAATAATTCATCCAAAATATTCAATCGAGGGAGACGATTCATCCACTAAACCCCTCGCCCCGTGACACGTCAACCGTCGCGACGACGGGAACCCGTAGACGAACAGACGAACGACGTCGGGGTTTATCCAACGAAATCTGGGTCTGGGAGACCCTATCCAATAGATCGCCATATAGAGAGATGAGGGGGAAAGGGATAGGTGGCGCCATTGTATTATTATTATTATTATTATTAGTGTATTATAGAATTTTATGTATTGTATTGAATTGTATGAGTTGGGGTTGGGAGGGGAGGGGGGGTTTTTATGTTTTTTATTTCGATTCCTCAGTCATTATGTTCCTCTCTTTTTTTTCCACGGTTTCCTGGATCTGCTTGTTCCCAGATTCGAGCTTTGTGGGATTTTTTAGCTGAGCGTTATGAGCTTTTGGGGAGTTTTTTTGGAGTGAGGTTGTTGTTGTTGTTGTTGTAGTAGTAGTTGATGTGTTGAGGGGAATTGTGTTGTAGTGTTAGGGGTGGGGTGTTTGTTGTTTCTCACTATGGCTGCCTTGGCTGCTGCCACTACGGTTGTGGGCCAAGCTGTGACCCTCAAGGGTTTATCGACCTCTGCGTCTTCCTCCTCCTCGTTGCTCAAGAGCGATGCCAGCGAGTTTTTTTGTGCCCAGAAGCTGAATTTATCGAAAGGATATCACTCTTCGTTGCGGCTTCGCAGTAATGTAGGAGCCCATTTCTATGTTTTTGTGTGAGTTTGTTTGTTTTTGAGAGTTGAGAGCAGAATTTGGGGGATTGTTCACGCTTTGGGGATGGGCTGTTTGTAATGTGGGTGGTTTGTTGAGGGTCGGGCTGACTGAAATTTGGGATTGGGTGCAGGGAAAGAGCAGGATTGCGGCATCCGCGGTGCCGGACTCCTCTGCAGAGTACCCTGCTGAGAAGCCACCGACTCCCCTTTTGGATACTATTAACTATCCTATGCACATGAAGAACCTCACCGTGCGAGTACGTCTGGCACTCTGCACTGGAACCGACCTATCGTGTGTCTTCAATCTCGACAGAATTCCAGTGTTTGCATAGACATTTCTTTGTTTTCTGGTTATGTTTTGGCCAAACTGTTCCGTGTTTGTTATTGGCCATTGTGGCACGGGTCTAAGTGACTGTTGCAACCGTGCTGTTAGAAGTCTTACTGCGTTAACTTTTTTTAATTGCTGGTTATTGTACTTTTATTTTTGTTCGTTTTTGTTTTACAGATTTCTTCATGTAATTTTGTTTTGTAGGAGCTGAAACAACTCGCTAATGAAGTGAGAGCAGAGACCATTCACACTGTGTCGAAGACTGGAGGACATTTAGGCTCCAGTCTAGGTGTGGTGGAGCTCACCGTGGCCCTTCATCATGTCTTCAATTGTCCGGAAGATAAGTTTTTGTGGGATGTTGGTCATCAGGTGTGTGGTTCTTCTTCACATTTTCAATACAGAGCGATTGCGTTTTGTCTTTTCTCTAATGAAGGGAATGCATGTAGCTGTCTAGTCTTCTGTATGCACGTTTCTATATTATGTATTTCTGTCGCCAACTGAACCTAGTGATACCACCTGGTTGTAGTCACACAAGAAAGTATGCTTATATGTGATTTCAGATACAGAGCCCTTCTCTGGGTTTTACGTTACATTCCTCCCCTTGTTGAAATGCGATTATAATTCTTCTGTTCCATTGGAACGTCCTCACAGTTCAGGAACAACCATTTGTTAGGATGAATGATAGTGCGCACTCGCTAGAAGACGCCTCGTTTTAATTTAATTGTTAGTTTTATTGGTTTCTTGCGATTTACTAATTTCAGTATAGACACTTTCCGTGATATTTTTACTCCTCTTTTTCTTTTCTTTTGTAGTTGTTATTTTGTTACTTTGTATTATGCTTATTTCCTGCCTTCTGAAGACCCTGTGCAATCATCGTGATTATCACAGACTTACCCACACAAAATTTTGACCGGGAGAAGGGGCAAAATGCACACATTGAGGCAAACCGACGGGCTTTCAGGTTTTGTGAAGAGAGCTGAGAGCGAGTACGATGCGTTCGGAGCTGGTCACAGTTCCACCAGTATCTCTGCTGGGTTAGGTGGGTTTTCTTAAAAAATGACCATGTCTGAGCTATATTTTATATACGAATATTGAATCGATTGCGAATATGGTTGTTTTGTTTTTTTGTTTTCGTTTTTTTGCTTTTGCGGTCTCTATTGTCATGTTCCTAATTGCGGTCTGTCATTGCTTACCTTCTTGGAAATGACCAACAAGCTGCTGCGCTTTGGATGTTTCAGGAATGGCTGTTGGGCGGGATTTGAAGGGCAAGAAAAATAACGTGATTGCCGTTATTGGTGATGGCGCTATGACCGCTGGACAGGCTTACGAAGCTATGAATAACGCTGGTTATCTTGATTGCAACATGATCGTAATCCTCAACGACAATAAACAAGTATCTCTACCTACAGCTACTCTTGATGGCCCTGCTCCTCCCGTTGGTGCTTTGAGTAGTGCACTCAGCAGGCTTCAGTCAAGCAGGCCACTGCGTGAGCTCCGTGAGGTTGCCAAGGTTGGTATACTTACTCTAGGATGTGGTGGTGGTGCTGTTGGTGGAATATAAACAGTTAGAAAATTTTAGCTCAAATGGATACTTACAAGGTTTTGTTTCCGCGTTCGATGATGAACTCTACTCTTTGTTTGGTCGTTGTAGGGTGTCACTAAGCAACTTGGGGGTCCAGCGCACGTGTTGGCGTCTAAGGTTGACGAATATGCTCGAGGTATGATTAGTGGTTCTGGGTCGACTCTTTTCGAGGAGCTTGGGCTGTACTACATTGGTCCTGTTGATGGTCATAACATGGACGATTTGGTGACAATCTTGCGGGAAGTGAAGAATACCTCTACAACTGGACCTGTGCTGATCCACCTTGTGACTGAGAAAGGACGAGGGTACCCCTACGCTGAACGAGCAGCAGACAAGTACCATGGTTAGCATTCGTTGCAGCTATCTGTGTTAATTTTCTGTTGACAGTCTGTGGCCTGTTGTTTGAAGAGTGTTCACGACCTAATTCTTAGTTTAAAAATGGGTCAGCGGCACGTACTTTGATGCATAGATCTGTACTTATAAATGTTTGATCTTCCCCGATTTTGATGGGTCTATGGCATGGACTTTTGAAAATATCCCAGGCTTTGGTGTTTCTCCTTCTGTTTTTATTTATGGAGAATCTACGTTTTGATGCTGTTGTGCAGGTGTTGTGAAGTTCGATCCAGCTACTGGGAAGCAGAACAAGGTAAAGGCTCCAACACAAGCTTACACCACGTACTTCGCCGAGGCATTGATTGCCGAGGCAGAGGTCGATAAGGACGTTGTTGGAATTCATGCAGCGATGGGAGGGGGTACTGGAATGAACATATTTGCAAAGCGGTTTCCAGAGAGATGCTTTGACGTGGGCATTGCCGAACAACATGCTGTGACGTTTGCTGCGGGACTTGCTTGCGAAGGATTGAAGCCTTTCTGCAGCATTTACTCTTCTTTCCTTCAAAGAGGATATGATCAGGTCGTGCATGATGTAGATCTCCAAAAGCTTCCTGTTAGATTTGCAATGGACCGAGCTGGGCTCGTTGGAGCCGATGGGCCTACTCACTGTGGGGCTTTCGATGTCACCTACATGGCCTGCCTACCTAACATGGTTGTAATGGCTCCTGCTGATGAAGCTGAGCTTTTCCACATGGTAGCAACTGCTGCCGCTATTGATGACCGTCCCAGCTGTTTCAGGTATCCCAGAGGTAACGGGATTGGTGTCCAATTGCCTGCAAAGAACAAAGGAATTCCTATTGAGGTATGTATAATTTATCAAATAACTTTTCATTCTTCAGTGAGCAAGGTTGTCTAAGTTTTGTATTAAGCTGGTCTATGTCGCTCTCTGTTTGCCATGCTGGATATTCCTCAATCCTGTTTTCAAGGTCTTGTTTTGACTATCTGTTTCCTGAACGCAGGTCGGTAGAGGGCGAATTCTACTGGAAGGTACTGAAGTGGCACTTCTAGGTTATGGTACAATGGTCCAAAATTGCCTGGCTGCTCACGTCTTACTTGCCGACCTGGGGGTCTCAGCGACTGTCGCCGATGCTCGGTTTTGCAAGCCCCTTGACCGTGATCTTATTCGCCAGCTTGCTAAGAACCATCAAGTGCTTATTACAGTGGAAGAGGGTTCTATTGGAGGCTTTGGTTCTCATGTTGTGCAATTCATGGCATTGGATGGGCTCCTCGACGGAAAGCTGAAGGTAAGTACTCTATTTAGTCCAATCGTGCCTTCAAAATGCTTATTCCTGTCCTTTTATAGTTCAATTCTGCAGAATTTCTTGTGAAATTATGAGAACCTAGGTATCGTTAAATGACTTTGGTTCGAAGAGCTTAAATCTGCCGTCCCCGCTCTTCTGAGCAGATTTTTTTACATGATTGGACAATTATGGTTGTCACTCCAGTCCAGCACAGTGAAGAAAAGTGATTCTTATTCATGCTATCTTCTTTTGAACAGTGGAGACCACTTGTGCTACCTGACCGCTACATCGAGCATGGGGCTCCCAAGGACCAGTATGCCGAAGCAGGTCTAACTGCGGGTCACATTGCAGCCACTGCACTGAACGTTCTCGGGAAGACGAGAGAAGCGCTGCAAGTCATGACCTAAGATCTTCGTGGTTAAGATATGGTGAATTCGTTGCGAACTATGATCCAGTCGACGACGGGCTTCTCATCAATCAAAGCATTACCCAGATTGCATGTCTGAACATGCCATGTAATGAACATATTCTGGTCTACTGTTCGTCTCCTTAAATTTACAAGGCAACTTCTATCATTTGCTGATTGCTTAGCAGACTTGAAGATAGGGTCTTACTCGAAAGCTGAAACGTTGAATATAGATGCTGCTACTCTAAAATTAGAGCAGTTGGATGGTTTCTAGGCAGTTATTTGGTATGCTACGCCATGGAGGGCAATCCGTACTGCACTGCTGTAGGCTTTGAGCCTAAACAATGCCAAAGTTTGTACTTTACACACTCTTGTACACTATAGTTTGATCATTCCCATTTAATAACTGTAATGGGGTGCATGATGACTCTTTTTCTCATCCAATCATCGTAATCTGTCGTGCTTCATGGAATTGCAAGCTGTCAATGTGTGTCGTGTTTTAGCAATGGATGTGAATATTGTACCACAGTTCTGGCTGTGTATGGGACCAGCAGTGCCTAACGTGTATGGTTCGGGCTGGTTCACAAGTTTCTTATCAGTCAGTCCCTTACTCTCTACATGCACTCAATCAGTTACATCACTAAGCTTCTATTTGTCTCGTGTCACCTGCTAATCACAAAGCACAGAATTCCGAGAATGATATAAACACAACAATTGGTACTTTTGGCACTAGTTACACACACAACAGTGTAGCAAGCGGGCTCGTCACAAATAGCATTGTAACCTATAAATGATTGGATTGTACTTGCAGACATGGTGAAGGCAGGAAGATAATGAGAAAATTGATCGTGAATACCGAAATCTGATTCTATGAGAGAAGTATCATATAATGGTCTGGAAACCAAAATCGACAATCCACGTTTGTGAAGCATATCGAGAAAAGCCGACGTTTGGGAATGGATTTGACAGCAATAAGTATGAAATCTTACTGGCATGCAGAAAACGAGTATTATCAGAAGAACTGTGTTGAACTGTTTAAGAATTAACAGAGCGCTTCCCTCTATCTTTTTCATGGATGAATGGTAGCAGTCCCCACCAAGGTGATAGATGAATGTTTCGGAGCTTTTTGGGATCGCTGTTGAAGCTTGCCGTCGAAAATTGTGAAGAATCCAGATTAGAGCTCGTTTTCCACCAATCCCTACCACTTCACATTGTGGGTTGTCTCTTAAATAGGTTTGGCCTTGCAGGCAAAGGCTTAGGACGTTTGGTTTCCTGAAGTTTGCAGTGTTGGCAGAGGAGTTAAGAAAGGAAAGTCTAAGAAATCATGCCTGAAGGAGAAGGTAAATTTTACATTGTTGTAGTGAGGTTGTTCTTATCTTTGGGTTTTGGAGTTTGAGGTCCAGAAGCTAGAAGGGAAGAGGCTTTCTTGTTGGCTACTGTTTCTCCAAACGTTGGAATAAGGTTCACGTTCAAGTTTGGCTTCGTCGGACTTTTCAATGGATGTTCACATCTATCTATTCGATTTCTTTCCTGCTACTGCAATGCATTTGTAATCCAAAATTTTCCAACCCGAGCAATTGCACGTCACATTTGGTTAGAATTCAGGCGATTCATTTTCAATGTCGTGTGTAGTGGTAGCGTCCCCAACGCGGGATGATGGTGGTGGTATGGAAGAGGAGGCTGGTGCATCGCAGGTCGTGACACCGTGGGAAGTAGGGTCTAAGGATGGCGGCAAGATCAATTATGACAAGCTTATTGTGGACTTTGGATGCACCAAGATGGATGCCGACACGGTGTCACGCATTGAGCGCCTGACGGGTCGCCCCGCGCATCCCTTTCTTCGTCGAAACGTATTTTTCGCTCACAGGTATTTTGTTTGTTGGAGTGCTGAATATATTGATATTCGGTGGTTTTTAATGTATTAAAATGTTAGATAGATGAATAATATAATATAGTTTCACCGTTTGTCAATGTCTCAGGGTTTTGTAGCCAATGCTAAGGTTGTATGTCTAAAACCATTTTGCGACTTCGCAGGGACTTCGACAAAATCCTTGACTCATATGAAAAGGGGGAAAAATTCTATCTGTACACTGGGCGCGGACCCTCTTCGGAGTCACTTCATTTGGGCCACTTAGTACCGTTCATGTTCACCAAGTATGTGTCACTGTGTCCACTAGCCTTCTGATTGCAGCCTGGTTTTATGGAGTTAGTCTTCTTATTTATATTGATTGACGTCCTCATGTCGATTCTAGAGGTTTAGGGTTTAGGGTTTAGGTGAGGCTTTTACGAGAATACCATGTGCTGCGCATCATGTTGTAGGTACTTGCAAGACGCATTTAAAGTCCCGCTCGTGATTCAACTCACGGACGATGAGAAGTTCATGTGGAAAGATTTGAAGCTGGATGAGGCAAGGCGCCTTGCCCGTGAGAACGCTAAAGACATAATAGCTTGTGGATTCGACGTTAGTAGGACATTCATTTTCTCGGACTTCGAATATGTTGGAGGGTACTTTTTCAGACACTTATTCTGACTTCAAGAAAAGGAGAATGAACAGTTCTGACCTGGAGAATTCTGAGTTAAATTGGAGGAAAACTTACTGTTTTTGGCTATATTTTTAGTGATTCATCGGATGGTTCTTTTTAATGGAACGTTTTTTCAGTTTTTATGGTTCATATGTAATTAAAATTACCTGATTTTGACGTGGATATATTTTTCAGGGAGTTTTACCGGAATATGGTCCGCATCGCTAAGTGTGTCACCCTAAATCAGGTAAGCTCCTCCATACTGTGTTCACTCTTTTTCGACGAGTTTGTGTATTTTGAGTAACGTGGTGAGACATTATTTTTACAGCAAACTCATTACCCAAGAGAGATTTTTCTTTGCTCTGGGCTTTGTGAACGAACGGTGTTTTGGGCCTCCTAATTGCGACGCAAACTTGCAGGTTAGAGGCATCTTTGGGTTTGTTGGCGAGGATCACATTGGGAAAGTCATGTTTCCGCCTATTCAAGTAAGCCTGTTTTTTTCTCCTTGCTTTCTTTCTTTCTTTCTTGCTGCTTGTTTGCTTGGAATGGTATTTCAACTATGGTTCATGCTTGGGGCGATCAACTGAGGTTGTTTTAGGCCGATTGGCATGTTTTGTTCTCCTTGTCTTGGAGTTGATCATGTTTAGGAATGTCCGGATCGGTCGTTTGGTTATGTCTGAATTTCCAAAAGGGTTGTTCACTGAACTCTAATAAGCACTTCAGGCTGCCCCGTCATTCCCAACTTCCTTTCCGCACTTGTTTGGAGATGCGAATCAATCGAAGAATATAAGATGCCTGATACCATGCGCTATTGATCAAGTAAGTCTCATGTTGTCTTTTGTTTCTTTGTTTTGATATGGCATCATGCCGAGGATGCTTTCTGTAAAATGTAATAATCTGATGCGACATCCATCATATGAATATCCTTGTGACACATTGACATGCAGTGAAGGTTTATTTCCTTTCATTATGTGTATTCTATCCAGTAGTTGTTAATATATTGTACCCTTTCTGTCCGCTAACTCATCCTCAACCTCTTGCAGGATCCATACTTCAGAATGACGAGAGATGCTGCTCCTCGACTAGGCTTTCACAAACCTGCCCTCATTGAATCTTCGTTTTTCCCTGCTTTACAGGTGAATACCAGTTATTTGAATGCGTCGTTGATAGCAGAGAGAGTTGACAACTTTGCATCTCTCTGGTAATAACTTGAACCGGCGGAAAGGTGATAACGCTGGATTTAAATGATGTTATGTGGGGATTGTTGCAGGGTGAAAGTGGGAAGATGAGTGCCAGTGATCCGAATTCAGCAATTTACGTCTCAGACAATCCAAAACAAATCAAGGACAAGGTAAGTAGCGCTTTTAGTGCTCACATATGTACTGTATGGAACACTGCCTTCCTTGCTTTCGTGTGAAGACTCTTTCCTTCAATGACTTGCAATCAATAGGTCGTTTCTGGTAGTGCCAATTAACCGCAAGTTTGGTGTTGGTGATTATGCTGACATGAACTTGTGTAATATTAAAACACCTTTGTGCAGATCAACAAGTCATTTTCTGGAGGAAGAGATACTGCCGAGGAACAAAGAAAATTTGGTGCTAACATTGAGGTTCTGATCTATATACACTTCTCGTGGAAACAATTATTGTTGACGGTCTCATCTCCCACATTGGATTCACATCTGAACATTTTTGGAAATGCTTGTAGGTTGATATTGCTGTGAAGTACCTGGGATTCTTCTTGGATGATGACAAGGAACTTGCGCGCATCAAAGAAGTAAGCATCTCCACAAATAATATTTTAGCTGATTGCAGGGTCGTCACTACCGACTAATTACTTGAAACCTTGCTGTGGTATCAGATGTTGGATAGCATAGGATTTTGATTCGGAAGCTCTTTTGATAGAAATATTATGTGCTGACGAAGGGAACTTTCAACTTTTATTCTTTGCAGGAATATAGAACTGGAAAACTACTGACTGGAGAAGTGAAGAAGATTTTGATTGATGTGTTGGTCGCCATGGTAGAACGGCATCGTAGGGCTCGCGCTGCAGTTACTGAGGAGGTATGTTACACTAACTGCTTCCTTTTTGTTATTTTGGCTCCCTTTGAACCCAGCATGTCCTTCAACGTCACAGTTCGAGTCTGTTGAATTCGGAGCTATGGAACAGCTTGAGTTCAATTCAGTCGATCTTCTAAGTCTCAAGCTCAGTTCACAGTTTGTAAGATCTCTACCTTTATTTTATCTCCACTAAACTTATGAAGCTCTATCGGACTTGTCTGTTATTGCAGATGATTGATGTATTTATGGCGCCAAGGCCATTACCGCACATGTTTGGGTAGTATCTAAATCTGTATCGACAGCTTCTATTGGAGACAAAAAGCTGTACTGGCCCTTGAGCAGCTTAAATTTTTGCACAGCGCACTTTTATTTTCTAGTGCTCTAAAGCATCCATCAGATGATTCCTGCAAGTATATTAACGAAGAAATTAGTCGATTTGGTCTCCATTCATCAATTTGGGAATCTCCACGAGGGGCATCTTCTCAATTATCTTATTTTATTTTATTTTTTAAATTTCTAGCTTTTGCAGAGACAATCGTATGATTATCTTGATGTGGCATCAGTATGGAGTCATCTGAGTTTATAGACTTTATTTATATGCTCCAGTCAACATCATTATTCTCCTTAATATATACTTTTGAAATTATGAACTTTGTAGTCTTTTTGAGTTTTAATATCCTGTCGACATATATGTTAAAAAAAGAGAGAAACGATATTGACAAAGTATGTTGTCTTTCTGTAAATCATAATTCTTACTGTACCTTCACGTATTGTTCAAAGTGATTCTTGTCTCATACGTGTATAAAACTTATCTTATTTTTCAGGGAATGTTACTAGCTAAGTGCGGATGTTATAGACTTGTATGGCCAATATAAGACTCTTTTTTAATCAATATAGATCGACATGAGTAATCTTACCATCCATCTACAGCCACATCACAAATCTGTGTCGCGAGGATTATCTCCAAATATAATTCCAATCGTAAGACAATCAAATCAGGTCCAATGATTCCAATAAAATTATCCCATATCTGCATCCAAATGATTAAGTACAAAAATAACATTTTTGTTTTTACTTATTTTTATCACTTTTCAATTGAGCAAAAAAATTCCCCCATATTCACACCATTTATGAATGAACCCGATTTCTATGCATTCGCAGAACCTCTTATTTAAATTGAACAAAACAGTGAAAGTAAACAAAGTAGAGTGTAAAGATGTGGGGATCCCAGTAAATTACGCGAAAGTAACACCAACGATGACAGTAAGTAAAAAGTTAGTGTATGAAAGCTGATTAACGATAGTTGTGGATGATCGATATCAACGAACAGAGACATTCATTCACATAGGGCTCTTCGGCGTCGGAGCTTGGTGACGAAGGCACAGACGCGAGGAGCTGGTTTTAGCGAAGCTTTGGTGTGTCTGTAGCGGTTGCGGGATCTGCTGCTCTTCTACGAATAGTTGATGCTTGGCCTCAGTAGCGACTCCTTTGGACTTGCGACCTCTCTCTCTATCGAATTGTGAAAGAACAGGGGAGAGGAAGAAGCGCCACTTGGAGAGGGGGTTAGTCGATTGAGGGCAAGATGCCCAAAGTGCGCACTAATCGGACGGTGTATCCCGAGGGATGGGAGCTCATCGAGCCTACTCTGCGCGAACTGGAAACTAAGATGCGTGAAGGTGTGCTCAATTGTGGACGATTCTGTTTCTTATTTGTTGTTGTAGTTTTTAATTGTAGTTTTTTCGTGAAATTTTGGATTATTCATTCATTTATTTATTTTTATTGTTGTGGGAGTTAGAGTTTTTTCAATCTGTATTTTATGGTCTGCATCAAAGCTATGAAGGAATTGTGCGTGATTTTATGAGGGTTTATTTTGGAAGTGGGTCGTTTTCTAGGTCTTCGGGTTCTGCATCTTGGAAGCTATTTGGTTGGAGGGCTTTTGGGTTTTCTTTTTCCCGTTATAGAACCAGGAGCAGTTGGAGGTTGTGATTGTGGCTAGCTCTATGTATGTCTTCGTTTCTTCGCTTTGAGGACCACATTGAGCGTTAGTTGCTGACGTATTTGTGTTTCTCGGAATCGAATTCTATCCTATTTAGTTCAGTTCGTTGCTATTAATTTTAGGGTTACATTGCGAGATTTTTTCCTTACAGTAGCCGGGCGTTTATGAGCATCCGGTTGTTGACATCTTCTTTCTCTACTTGTCCATGCTTCTATCGTAACTTAAGCAGGTTGGTTTTCACAGGTTGATGTTTTATCACGGTTGAGATTTCTAGTGTCTGACATGAATTTTTTTATGGGATGCAGCTGAAAATGAGACTCATGAGGGCAAGAGGAAATGTGAGGCTTTGTGGCCAATATTCAAGATCTCACACCAGAAGAGCCGTTACATTTATGATCTATTTTACAGACGAAAGGCCATTTCTAGGGCGTTATTTGATTTCTGCTTAGAACAAGGTCACGCAGATAAGAATTTGATTGCCAAATGGAAGAAAGTAAGTACTTCGTACCTTCATACATCATCCAAAGCAGATCATAGTAGTAGCTCTGTATTACACATGAGGTCACTACATTACTTGGTGTGAGAGCCGTGTCATGTCCCGAGTTTTATAGTTTGCTCCCGTTTTGCTTCGAGAATGTGTGAGCTCATCAGGATTCTGCTCTTGCATTTCAAGTCTGACGTCAAAATTTCTTACTTAGATGCTTCGTTATTTTCGCATACCATGTGCGGTTCTATGTAATGCGGCTTCCCTCAAGCTGGAGTTTGTTGTCTCTTGCGATTCATGCAATGTACTGTTGTCGAATGATATGCTTACGTTGGTGTTCTTGCTTGCATGACAGTCTGGTTACGAGCGCTTATGTTGTTTGCGGTGCATTCAACCCCGCGACCATAACTTTGGAACAACATGCGTATGCCGGGTACCCAAGCATCTGCGAGAGGAGAAGGTGATCGAGTGCGTCCATTGTGGTTGTCACGGATGTGCAAGCGGAGACTAATTATGTAGACTCTACGCTTGCCTTGACTTCAACTAGTTTTTAATCAGACAAGGTGGGTTTTTTGTATAATTTTAGATCCCCTCTTGTGGTGAAGCAAAATTAGTAAGCTTCTAATACCAGCCGCTTAGGAACTATCAGAGGTTTTGGGTATATCAGAGCCTAAAACGCTGCTGACTGCTTGTGGCAGACTAATGCAGAGAGATCTCAAACTGCGATAAAATTGTTAAGAATGTGGCATGATGCATGCTTATCAGTTGGATCTGAGTAGTGAAAAAGCTGGTAAGTTGTCATTTCATCACATACGTTCTTCTTTTGCTACCTTTAACCTTGTCATAATTTGTTTTCTATCTAGCAGAATTATGGAGTCAAGTGACTTTTATGAAGTGTACAAGGTCAACTCATTTAAATTGTCATGATAAGGAGTTATCACCACTGCAGTGCTCCCTCGGCACTGGTCAATCCCCTCGTGCTGCTGCACTTTTTTCACTCAACTTTCCGTGCACCAGCAGTGTGACAACGCACTTGCTTTTCTCTTTGTCGATCAATTAGCATGGGTAAGCATCAAACACTTGAATCGAATGGAGAGCTTTGAAGTAGTGGATTTAAGGCTCCTGATGTAAAAGCTCCTCCACGCCCGTCCTTCTTGATGCTGCTTGACGAGTTGGGGCATTGTATCACACGGTGGAAACTCAATTTGATTCTTTTCTAAAAACTCATATCAATAGTGGGGGAGATTGCCTGAAGAGATGCATGCTTTCTGGACTTGTGGGTTCCGAATTTCTTGCACCCCGAGTACTGTTGCCATCGTACTGCGTTGAGTGATGGACTGGGGTGTGTTCATTCTGTACGAAAAGTAGGTTGACTTGCCCAGCCTTCATTTCTTTTTTAGGGTAGGGTATTAAACTGGGCTGAACAGCATAAAGAACCAAATGGCGAATTTACTGCATTCATGAATTGAACTTCGTTAGGAAAGTGGTTGGTAACTGAGGGTTAATTTACGTTAAGGCTTTAATGGATCAACTTCGAGATTTCAAATTCGTGAAGTGAAAAGTGCTATAATCTCTGCAACCTGCGTTTGTCGTTGGTTGAGTATACAATTAGATCAAAATGTATACCTATCACGAAATATCAACACATTTTCGTGTCAATAATATCAACATGTTTTGTCAAAACGTACAACAATCGATCTCCACATTGGCATGATTTACTACTTTAACTTAATTTTCATATTTACACTCATGTGATTGTTTACACTAATGTTGTTTCAATGGGATCTCAAAAAACATAACCATTTTAATTTGTTTTTCCTCATCCCCCTTCAACTCACCCTGTTTCTGAAATAAATTAGAATAATGAAATATTACACATACTCGAATCACACGATCCGCAAAACATGTGGGCATGATCCTGGTGGTAGAGTTTTCATGTGCGGAGTAAATAGAAATTCTACAGAATAAACACCCATTGTGGATGTTTCGAGGTCTACAAACTCATCCTTAGTCCACAACAACCTCACACCACACAGTAAGACAAATTACCGACACAAAGCACGAGTCTCCAAGGAAGAGCACCGACAGCATGCCGGCACTCGACTTTTAGGGAGGGGGAGGAGGGAGTTAAGAATTTTGAATCACCGCGCCGTCTTGGCGTCTACGCCGCCGCCGCCGCCGACTCTGTCGAGCATCAGCTTGAACCAGCGCGCGGACGCTTTGGCTTGTCGGTTCAGAGTGGAGCCGATGTCTACCTGGTAGAGCCCAAACCGGATCCGGAATCCCTCGTGCCACTCGAAGTTGTCTAGAAGCGACCAGACGAAGTAGCCCCGGACATCGGAGCCACCCCTGCACACAACACCGCTCAGAAGCGTGAGATTTTTGCGAGTGTTGAATGGTTCCATCCCACGTGAAGGCAATCCAGGAATGTGAACCACTGGCGATGGCAATACTTCTTTTTGCGTTGAAATGAGGGGGGATTAACATGACCTTATGGCTGATAATAAGCTTTGCATGTAGCCATGGTGGTAGCTGATCCTGTCGAAATCTTGCACTTCTTGTGAAGACCACGGCTCGTCGTTTGCGTTCGTGGGAAAGCCTGGGACGTAGAGCAAGATGAGGTAAAGTTGTGATCAATGCTACTGTACCGAGGAACAAACACATCGACCAAGGCCTTTGTCGGAGAATATTAGCGTCATTAGAAGGGTATGATGGGTGTGGGAAATGAAGGCCAATTTTTGAAGCTCACCATTTTCTGTGATGTAAACGACCGGGTTTCCATACCGCGTTCTGATACAGTCAAGCTGCTTCCGCATTCCATCTGGGTAGACGTAAATCCAACCTACCGCTGCTTGGGGTCCGATGGGAACTCCGTTGCACCTCGCTGCGAATTCAACGAAGCGTACTAGCAGGTCAGTGAAGAGCCGGGGAAGAAGATAAATTCGACATTGACAATCCAAATGTAATTTCATCGTATGAGGAGCCAAATGGAATGAGATCACAGCCAGTAGCCACAGTAGGTCAGAGACGAAGCTGCATACGTGAGCTTGTGACGTCGTTGTTCTCCACGCTGTGCTTGTCGTAAGTTGCGAATTGGGACGTGTACTGATTCAAACCAAGGAAATCAAGCGAACCTTTCAGCAATGCGGATTGCTCCTTTGTGAATCTGGGCAACGTCTTTCGATGGTCAAAGGCGCGCATGGAGGCTGGGTACTCCCCGAAGAAGAGAGGGTCCAAAATCCTGCACACAGATAAACAGATTGCAAATGTTAGTATATGTATGTGTGGTGTGTGTATGTATATAATATGTGTGTGTGCATGAGAGCGTGAGAGCGAGGTAAAGACAATCACTTACCAGCCAAGCCAATACTCGTTAGCTCTGAGCGCAGCGTCACGGTCTTCGTCAGTATCCTTGCACGGCTCAAACCATGACCCATCTTCGATGAGCCCAATCAAGCCTTTCTGCTTAGACTGATAGCCAAAAACAGTTGAACAAATTAACACGTAGAAAATCACGAGAAAATTGTCCATTGATCAAGAACCTGCGAAGAGTTTTCTTTAGAATATTGCTACATTTTCAGAGGGGTTGAGAGTCTGACCTGAAACTTCATACGGTAGACGCTGACTGCCAAAGCGTGAGCATTCAGAGCATTGTGCACGACAAGTGGCGGCTCAACATCGGAGTCTCCAGCGAAGCAATCTCCGGAAGAGGCAGAACAGCGGCCTGGCGGGCCAATTCCGAAGCGGTACCCATTCATGGCGAGGATATGGATCTCATTGAACGTGATCCAGTACTTCACTCGATCGCCGAACAAGCTGAAGCACAGTGCGGCGAACTCAGCAAACGCCGACGCTGTGTCCGCGTTGCGCCATCCCCCAGTCTGTTCTAGCGCGAGTGGCAAGTCAAAATGGTGGAGCGTTACGAAAGGGACTATGCTCTGGCGGTGGAGCTCGTTGATGAGTCTGTTGTAGTATGCCACCCCTGCCGTGTTAATGAAGCCTCGTCCGTGTGGGAGGATTCGAGACCAGGAGATAGAGAATCGGTACGCGTCCAAACCGATATCCTTCATGATCTTAACGTCTTCTTCAAAGCGATGGTATTGATCCACGGCGATGTCTCCCGTAGCATTGTCCTTCACCGTCCCTGCAGTGGAAATCAGAAAGAAGAATTTAGCAATGTGGAGCTCCTGCGAGAAAGAAATTCTTGTTCTGCTCTCCTTGAGCTAAGAATTGCCTGACTTGAATGAATTTTTTCCCACCTGGTCTTTTGGCAAATTCGTCCCAAATGCTGGGCCCTCTGCCGTCTTCCGCAGCGGCGCCTTCATACTTTGACAAACAGACACGTGAGAAACGGTTGGTGAATTTTCCAGACATGTCGGTGTACAAGAAAACCTGGCTCGAAGTATAAGATTGCGCTAAGAAGGGATGAGATGACTTACTTGGTATGCAGAGGCGCTGCTTCCAAAGACAAATCCTTCCGGGAATAGGCTACGGCGCATTACGCCTCCCAGTTCGGAGCTTGTGTTGAGCATCAACTTGGACGTCCAGTCCTTGTCATGGGCGCCATCTTGTGTAGATTTGTCCCCACAGACCAGCGTCAGCAACGAGAGGTGGGTGCAGACAGCAATCAATAGCATGATCTTGACCATGATGAGATCCATTCAGTGACACTAGAGCTTGTGACAGGCCGCCTTTCCTAGTGTTTATAAGAATTTGCAATCATAGAAAACGAGCTATTCCTTCAAAATCTGCACTCAACAGTCACATTGTTCAAGAGTTAACGAGTTGCCTTAGAACTGTTATGCAGAGCTAGAGAAATTTGCACGAAGGCGGAACAATTCAGAATTGGCTTCGAATTTCCGGCTTGATCCATCGGAACGGTCGCCAAGCTCCATACCGCACCCATTTTACTCGTCAGCTTGAACTAAGAATCTGATTCTCTTTGCAACTGGACCACTTCTGTTGCGAAATTTAGTGATACCACATATGGAGATGAAGAGCTCCTAATTATGCCTTCCGGGTAAAATTAGTTCCGCTGGAGTGCAAGCATTTTTCACGCGAAGGATGTGATGAGGATCTTAAAAACACGAATTGTCCAAATCCCACAATAACCACTCATAGAATCAACAACCAGGGGGATATCCAAAGTCTAAGTATTTTCCCGTCAATCAAAACCTAATATTGCCCTTGAGTTCGAGTTTTGAAATCCCACACATCAAATTGACCAAGTGAGTCGTCAACAATTCCTGTATGAGTCAGAAATAATTGCAATGCCAGCGAATTCGCAACATCTCTCTTTCTATCTCTCGCGGACGCACGCTGCAAGTCACAATAGACTCAGCATCACTCAACTGAAACTACCAATAGGAATGAAACGAGTCCTTCACCTTCCCTGAGAAATCATTCAGCATAGCGATCGTCACGATGCTCACCTCGTCTCATAAAAAGAAACAAAATAAACCCAACCTCAGCACCGCCCGTAAACCCAATTCCCGCTTGAACGAATCATATTCACAAAACCTCAAATTCAGTGCTAGGAACTCAGGAAAGGAGCTGATCACCACACCCACAATGATACCAAACTTTAGTGATTAGCCAGGGGGATGAAGTGGCCAAAACGAAGTGGCCTACTACACGAGCAAGCGAACCTCACAAACCAACCCTAGAAGACCCACTACCCGGACAGTTGCGTGCACAACTGCATCAACACTGACAAGAGAGCAGTTGAGCAGATCCAACGCACTGAGACACCGAGAATGGACCCGTTGGCATGGCAGAGTGGGAGACTGATGCGCTGCAATGGGGGAAAGCAATTCTGACCCGTCTTTGAGCTGGATTTTGCAAGTATGGCCTGAGTTCATCGTATGTATGCGAAGTGGTCCCAGACAATAGCGCAAAGGTGGCAATGCACACTAATGACACGGACGCACTCCTTATGCAATCTCTTTGAAAAAAACCAAAAGGTGGGTCCAGCTCCAGTTCTTGCTCAACCCTCAATCTCTGGGGGCCATGGCGAGCGATTCTTCGGCTAAGCCTCTGCTTGTGCGGGCACAGATTTCATTATACAACAACAGCTTCAGTAGCAGCACCTCTTGCATGAGCCATCCTGGGAATGCAGTCAGTCGCGGGACTCTCAGCGCGAGCTTTCGAACTGCGGGCGGCGTCAGCGGCAGCTGCCGTTTTTCGTTGCATGCGGTGGTTTGCTTTGGTGGATAATTTTGGATACCCACATGGAGCAGCCTTCGGTGGAGAGCTTTCAACTGATTTAATTCATCATATTTGTATATTTGTACAATAGGGGGTTCAAACATGGCCTTTTTGGTGATTCAAACGAGGCCCTTTTGGGTGATATTTTGCACTTGAAGTATCTCGACTTATTTCAAAATATCACTTGATACTTCACCAAATCACACTCAACTAGAAAGGTGAGTGATTTTGAAATCAAATATCAAAAGAGGGTCCATACCTCAGCTCCATATCTCACTACCTAACATCATGCCTCCTTGGCTTTAAGATAAAGTTTGAATGGTGATATTTTAGATTTTATATTTTGAGTGATCCTAGAAATATCAAGTGTTGAATTTAGTTATTTGGTTTTGCAAAAGTGCCATGTTTGAACCCCCTAATAGTGTGATTGATTTGTTGTTATTGTGAGATTTAAGGTGAAGGTTAGAATGTGTCTTGTCATTGGAATAGAACTTACTTCAAGAAATTTTTGAATTTGCCTCTTTTCTGGTATTTGTGGTATTTGGTTTAGTTTTAGGTACTTAGTCTCATCCTAATTGATATTTAAATTAGCCAAAGGTAACCATAATCAAAATTTCAAAATACAAAGGCACAACATACTTCATATGTAACTCATATCTTTTTTTTATCACAACACCAATCCTTATGGATATAATTGGAGGTAGATTATAAGATAGAAAAACCATTTCCATAGGATTTTGTTGATCAAAAAGTTCAAATCTTACTTTTTTTTATTTAATATAAATTTAATATGTTTTTTTATTATTTTTATTTTTTTTGTTTTTTGTGAGTGCACATGGATACAATGAAGAAAGGATTGGATGGGATTGTTTTTGTTTTAGGATTTGGTAGCTTCTTTAGAAGGCATCCATTCATGCATGATTCTTTTCATTGCTTTACAAAAGTGTGCATATAAAAGTATATGCACACTAAATGGTGTCCTTCCACTTTTAGTGGATTTCTCATTGATTTTTTTGTACTTGTGTATGTATGTATGTATGTATATATATATATATATATATATATATGTATGTATTTTAAAAAAAATATTAGTAAGTTTAACATAACTTTTATATGTTTTTTTTCAAGCCCTTTGAATGGAAGAGCTTCAAGCACCACCATAGTCTCATTCTATTGGGCCTTTCCACTTTGTGTACTCTACTGCTTTAAAACATTTGAATGTTTGAGAAATCCTCATAAGTTGATGACTTGAACTACTTGGAAAAGTCCAAAACTTAAATTAAAATATTAAGTTATATGATTTTAATAAATTATATATATATATATATATATATATATACATATATGCACACATAAAATAAGTAACATGTTTAAAGAAAAATGATTTATCAACTAACATGTTTTTTGAAATGAAAAAAGAAATTTAAAAATCCAATATTCTAGTTGTACTAAAGTGATAGTGGACTTGGACTTTGTGTAATTTGGAACTTGGATTTGGGGAGTTTGAGGACTTGGACTTTTGGGGCATGTAGATGTGAACTTTTGATCCTTTCTTCTCCAGAAAAGAGCTTTTAAAATCAAAGGTATTTTTTTAGTGTAACATTTGTGCTGTGAGGTGGGTGTGTTATCCAACCTTTTAAGGATTGTGACTGTTTTTACATTAGATTTCTTCCTTCGTAAAGCAATAGTATTCTCAATAGTATATTGAGCTACTTGACGTGATCATTATCTACATGGTCTAGTTATGAAATATTGAAACACAAGCCTTAAGAATTTTCACGAGTTAGAAAAGTGGAGATAATAAGATTTTATGCAATAACTAAAGATTGACTTATTTGGTTAAGCCAAAAACTGTTATACAAGTACAATACTTTAAATTTAATTATATTATAATATTTTGATCATTTTTATTTTTTTATTTTTTTTATTTTTTTTATGAAATCGGAAAATCTTAGGGCTGTGATTTTTGCATCAAGTTTAGGAAAGGAGGCCTAGAGACACATTAGTGTGATTTTTTGAAGTTTATTTTTAATTATAAAACTGGATTATTCTTTAATTATGAAATTATGTAAAAAAATTGATTTTGAAGTAGTTTGCGAATTTTTGCATTGATTTTAAAATAAAAAAAGCTTATTCTATTAAAGTCTAATAATTAGGATTTATAATAGTTATATGAAAAAGATTTGGATCTTTTATTACAATGTTTAGGTTTAGGATTATTTTATTAGAATGGCTAAGATTAGGATTTTTGAGTGAACTTATTAGCATTTAATTGGTGAGGATTAGAATTAATCACAAGAATAAGATTAAAATTTGACAAAATTAAGAATCAAAAGCTCATTTTGTATTTAAAGCTATAAATACGTCTACAACTAAGAATCTAATATATTTTTGAACAAAAAAGAAATATATATATATATTTATATATATATATAAGATAGGCTTGCATCTATTTTTATTTACAACCATGTGACTAATATAATTAATATTAGTTGTATTAACTAATAATATAATATTACAAAAAAGATTTCAATAGAAGCATCTTGATATTTTTCAGAGCAAAGATAAGGGCTATTATTAAATACTATTTTATTATTTTTAGACATCATCAATAATTTTACATGGCCATAAATACATGATGCTTATATAACCTTATAGCCTAAGTAGAAAGATTATTTAAGATATTGTGCTTAAATAAATTTAAATTTCTACTTTAATAAATTAATGTTAATAAGTCTTAATATGTCTAAAAAAAATAGAATTTTATTATACATCCAATATATTTGAAAAAAACCCAAAATCTTAACTTATATAAAAGAAGTTTCATAGATTGTTTAGAAAGTTAAAAAATGTGTGAATGTATTTTATTTTAAATATTTTGAAAGAATTCTTATAATATACATTTTTTCAATAAGTGTATAAATAACATCTTCATAAATAATACAAGAAATAAGATAAAAAAATTTATTTTAGAGATATTTTAGAATCAGTTTCATAAATTTAGTACAAATTGGTTATAATTTTTGTATATTTTTATGTATATAATATTATTTTTTTAATAAAAATAAAAATAGAATTTATTAAGTAAATTAAAAATTATAGCTAATATATTGCCATTATATTATACTTAGAAGGTAGTTTAAGTTGTGAAAATAGTTTTATGCAATTTTTTTTTCACTTTGTGATAATATTTTTGTAAATTATTGTAAAAATTTCTACAATATTTTCATATATATATATATTTTTTAAATTAATTATTTTTTCTTCCTATGCAATTTTTTTTATTAGTGTATGTGGATATTATCTAAAATTTGCCTAATATTATGTAGAATTATTATTGAAGAACTTTAAAGAATATCAAAGTTTAAGGTTTTTTTTTATTTATAATTTTATTTTATTTTATGTGTACTATATATGTCTTACATATTTATTTGATTTTAAGAACTAAAATATAGTCATAGAAAATTCTTGATTTTTTGACAAGAATAAAATCTATTTTAAAATTATCTATTTATGTTAATTCTATTAATAACATTCATATGTTCTTGCCATGTTTAATAATCAATGTTTTTGGTTATAAAAACAAAGAAAAATACTAAGTTGACATCTCTCTTTTACTATGTGGACACTTTCTTTTTACAATATAAATATCTCTTTTTTATTGCTTAAATATCCACCTTTTACTATATAGATACATTACTTTTATTATATAAATATTCCTTGTTATATATATATATATATATATATATATATATATATATACTATAATATCATTAAGTGTGTTTAGGCAAGGTGCCTATTTGTAAACACAAGTACTTTGATGATAGTGCTTTTGAATTCTACTTAAGTGGCTTTGATTATAGCAGACACTCTATAATGGGTTTTAGGGCAATAGATTCAAAATCTTTTACAAACAAAAAAAAATGTAGTAAATTTAGAAATTATATGCACAAAAATAAGACTTACTTGTAATATAACTACTCTTCTTTTTTCAAGCATCCAACAAGATTTTTTTTTATCTTAGTTATTAGAGAATAAAAAAAGAAAGTATTATAGAAAATATAGAGAAATTATGAAGGGAAGAAATTAAGAGGAGAAGAAGAGAGATAAATGTTGAAGTAATAAAAGAGAGGTGTTCGCCTAGCAACTTCTAAAACAAATCACCTTTACTTACATTTTGTTTTAAATTCTACCTACTACATATTTTGTTTGTGAATCTAAGTAGCTTAATAAGATTTTATGGCACTCTTACTTAAGTGGTAATAAATCTTATAATGTAGTATTATGACATGGTTATTGGATGAAAGAAAATAAATATAGATTTTATTTTAAGAGAGCTTAATTGAAGAATATAGTAGCAAAGTACTTTAGAAATATATAAGTAAAAAATAGTAAGGTACTAACTATATTTGATTTTAATGCTTCTTTTTTTATAAAAAAAAACTTCTATATACTTTGTAGGGCTATAAACAAGACAAAATAAGATTGATTAGTACAAATAATATTGTAAGCATCATTAAGTAGAAATAAAGAGTAGTTTTTAGCAAAATTTATATATAAAAAAAGAGATTAGTACTTATATAGGACTTGTTATAAATCAAGGTTAAAACTAGATCTTGAAACATAGAACTGTGTACCTACGGCAATTGCACAATTTTAATGTTGATTATAAAGAAAAGTTAAGGAAAAAACTTCATAAGATTTGTTAAAGATTTGATATTAAGTAATTTGAGTAGATATTGACTTTATGAGAGTTTTATAAAGTTAGGGTTGTTTTAAGTAATTGGAATTTCTTAAAATAAAAATGGATTAATATTTTGAAATATTCATGAGCATTTTGATAGATCAACAAGTAATAATTTATAGAATTGAAAATTTATTTGTTATAAATATACTTTATGAATTTAAAAATAGTCTTATAATTAGATCAAAGGCTATTTAAATTCAATTGAATTAAGATATTGGAAATTTTATTTTAAGAGTCAGTAAGGATTTATATAATCTTAAGCAATACATAAGTTGGATTAAAAAAATTATTTTTGAGTTGATAGCAAACTTAATTTATAATGTTCTTGTAGATATTAAAGGCAAGTTAATGGTGAAATAAAGAACTATTTTTTCTAATAGATTAATATTAAGGTTAGAGAAGAAGGACGACACCCTTCTCTTATCTTACTGTTGGCCTAGCCAACACTCAAGTAGATTAGAAGCTTTTTGTTGTAATTTCTAAGTTTAATTCTTGTTTAATTTTATATTCTTGTTGTTAATTAATAGATTGAAATGTGTGCAAATTTTGAAGCAAGATAAATCATTAAATTAATAATTATTGAGGTTTTAAAAATTCTATAGAGTTTTGTTAGGATTTATTTAGAATTTAATCCGGATATTTATAGTATTTTAAGGATTCTACTTAGGATTCATTTAGAATTTGATTACAATGTCTTGTTAGGATTTGTTAGAATTGGATAAAGATGTCTTTACAGTTTTATTAGGATTAAGTACCAAATATATTCTTAAACAAGAAAACATGTAACACAACAACAATGAATTTCAAGGACTAAGACTATATGCTTCTAAGTTAAAAGGATATAGAAGGTACTTTTTAGATCTTAATCTAAGACACATTCTCGCATAATTGATTTATAGTGAATCTTTGAATAAAGTTGAATGAAATAGCTAGAATGAATAAGTTATTGATTAATATTGGCTAAAAAACAAAGAAAAATTTAAAGATTATTTTAAAAAAGATAACAAAATAATGATATCATATAATAATTGTTAATAAAATTAATATTTTTAAAATTTTTTCTTAAATTTTTATATAGTTAGAATGTTAATAAATAACATTTACATTGTATTTTAATTAAAATATTTTAAAGAATTTAAATTATTACTTAATTAAATAAAAATGACTTATTAAAAAGATTTGTTTTGATATTTTTTGTATATCATCCTAAATACACACATTAATACTAGTAATTACTAAAATAAAAGGAATTAAGTAGAAGGAAATAAAAGTAGATGAATTTGATAATATCTTATAGAAAAGCTTTTTAAAAGCTCCATAGACGGGAATTTGACTTTACAAGTATTTGTTGGTAATTGATAGGTTGATGACTTATCTAACAATTTGGCCATGTATTGTACATGTTGGTTATTTGTGATATAAGTTGGCTATGTGGTGTATATATTGGAAACTTACATTGCAAATTAGACATGTGTCTTGCAAATTGGACATATGTCAAATGACTTAAAAAACTTCGCAACGTAGCTCCTAAGTTAGATAGTCCATACAAAGGAAAGAATAAAGCTTTTCTCACTCTTATCAATGCCTATTTTGTTCTTAGTCTTATTTCAAGAGTCTTTAGTCGTCTCATCTTTGCGAATAGTCATTCTAGTTTTAATATTACAACTATCTTTAAGTGAATATTTATTCTCTTCTAGTAATACAAGAGTATATCAATACTTTGGTAGTTTTGTGATTTATGTCCTTGAAATATATACAAAGTATATTTAGTAGATAAAATTTTGCTTTTGAGAGTTTTAGTTTCTTCAAACTAACTAATTAATAAAAAAAAATTAATGATATGTGGAATTTCACTTGAATTCAAAAAAATACATAATGTAATACTAATAGTTTCTTTAAGTTTTTTTTAGTCAAGAGTTTATTTTTATTTTTATTTTTATTATTATAAATTTGTGCTTTAACTTTAAAAGATAAGACAACAAGATTAATAGACATTGATATTTGTTAATATATATCTATTTTGTTGAAGTATTAATTTGCATACAATGTATCATGATGTTTTGAATATGAGAATATTTTATTATTTAATTTTAATACTATTAAAGAATAAATAAGATTGGTGAAAAGAACAAGACAATGGAAATATTTTTGAGATGAATCTCTTGTAGAAAGAGAATCAATGTGATGCTTGAAAGATTATTATTATATGTATAATATAGGCTACTTAAATTACATTATCACTTATGAAAGTTTTTTCATTAAATAGATAGTATATATTTTGAATATTAAATTTACGATTATTTTCATATTTCTATTAGAGAAGAAAAAGTCACCAATACATAATATTTGATCAGCAGTAATCACTTATGAACGCATATCAGTTTAAATATTATAATTACTCCAAGCAGAAGTCAGTGGCACGATTGGAATCTCGGCGCTTCGTCCGCCGCGATCCCGATTAGCGCTGCCGATTTCGTCGAGCACTTCTGATGAGACACCTGCTGCTGCAGTGTTGATCTCGACAACAGACGAAGCCACGCACTTGTGATCGTCTCGCGGTCTACGAGACCCCAGCGTCCCACTCGCAGTTTCGCCCTGACAATGAACAGTTCGATAAAGACCAACTTTCCACTGATCGCAGGGCTATCGATATGTACGTGATCGTTAAGAACCTGTGAGAACAAACACACGTCTGCAAAAACCCATATCGTGAACTGCCGGTTCGAGTGAGTAACACTTGGTGGGATTCTGTGTTAAATCATCAGTCGGACATACTTGGTAGAGGAAGCATCATTGTGTCGATAAGCGAGATCTGCGATACTCATTGCCACTGCAGAAACCTGCAAACTAAGGTCTCCGGCAGGCAAATCCAACTGTTCAACCTAGGAGCTGGTTTCTCAACCACACCCGGTTGAAGCTGGGTCCGAGCAACTCTGTGAGCCTCTAGTTTGCCTCCTGGTAGATCGTGGATGGTGATGCGCTCGCTCTCGCAGCAATCGTCTGTATTGAAGGTGAGCTTCTTCGCTGCTATGCTGGTTTCTAATGAGAATTCCTGATGCGCCCAGTGCAAGCCAGTCTTCATTTTGTACTCCTCTCCGATGTCGATGGTCACTAGCTTTGAAAAGTGATTCTGGTCTCGGACTCTTAGCGTCAGCCTCTGTTTCGTCTGGTTGATAATTCGAGTGACGAGCCTTTTCTCCATTCGATGATTCACTAGATGTGTGAGGACGAAATATCAACTGGACTATTTCCCGATGTCTTGAAATTCAAAGAAGTGTATTTAACGGTAAACTCTGCGACGCTTTCCAATTGCTTGTGACTGTGATTAATATCATGCACTCACGAAAATTCAGCAAATGAAATTCCGAAAGACTACCAAAAGTATTCAAAAGCAACTGATTGAAGAAGAAGCGCCACTTGACAAACACAGAGTAAGTGAAGCCCAATCGTCCGAGAGACGATACAAGCAAAACACTCCCTCTCTACACTAGCTATTGCGCAACCTGTGCCTTCAGCGGGTCCAAGCGAATCTGTTGAACGAGTAGTCTAAAATTTTAGTCGGGCAGAAATGCACACTAGCAAAATCTTGCTTGTAGCTTCGGGTAAGGGTGGCGTGAAAGTCCACAACGGCAACCCCGTGTTGTCTCCGTCATTGACTGCTGCGTGTCGAAGTATGCTTAGATGTTCCACCGATGTAAAGAGCTAATAGCCCCTCTTGTTTGCCTATCCTGTGTGTGGATGTTGTGTTGAAGCTTCGATGGCTTCGTTTAGGGTACGCAACCGAATGTAAAAGTCAAGTCGCAATAGAGATTTGCAGTTTAAGAAAATGATAATCCAAATTCTTTTGAAAACAGTAAGGTGGCATTGACATATTTTGCAGGCAAATTCGAGGACCCACAAAATCGACCCCAGTTAATACGTGTGGGACCCAGATGGTTATTTTAACATAGTCTGCAGAGGTGGAAACTTTCGGAATCGTCAACGGAAAGCTTGCCATGGCATCCCGATTTGCTCACTTCCGCTCTTAGTGATTCCAAGCTGCTTCAGCTGACGGAGCGATGGCCACGGACGAGGCAGCTCATGTGGCGTGGCGAGTGAGGACGCTGTCTCCCTCCTTCTCCCGGGCATCATCTTCCTCTCTTGACACAGCCCTGGTCGAAGAATTTGCGCGCTTAGAGCGCCGAATCTTTCCCAAGCACGAGTCTCTCTCGTCGTCCTTTTCTCAGGTGAGTCGTCTTTTTCCTTCTTTTTCTTCTTTGAGTTATTGAGGATGAAAATTGAAGACGTCGATCTGTTTTTTTAGCTTTTTAATAGTCCCTGTAAAACATTTTATAGCATTTATGCGGTAAGCAGTGATATTTGTTAGGCCTTGAAGGTGTTCATAGGGTTTACAAATTTCGACCGTCGCTGTTTGTCAATTTACTTCTGCTCTTCTCCAAGCTGCCTTTCCCAAGTTATCTAGGTTGTATCTCTAACTTTCATCAGCTTTTCCGTTCTGGCTTATCTTCGTTTCAATGGTAGAACTCGCTGGGTTCTATCACTGGCTGGTGATTTCCTGAAGCTGTACCGCAGTGAATTACACGCTAGGAAACGTACTGCCCTAAAAGGTGACCGAAGACAGCATCGGACAGGCAATTTTAAATTCGTGAGGAGTAGGTTAAAGCTGAAGCTGTCGAAATACTTGCTGGAAACTTTTGACCTAAGCTGAAATGTTATAAACAGGAAGTCAAAAAAAGGAACCAAACCATGCTCTACGTTTTGATAGGCGATGTAGTTAAGGGCGAAGGAGATACTGAGGAGACTGCCGATCCAGCTAAAGTTGCTGGTTATCTTATGTATTCATGGACGTCACTTGCAGCCTCCATTACTAAACTTGCAGGTATTTCGTGGGTTTTTCACGTTCCATTTCAGTCGTGCATACATTTTTTTACCTACATCTTGGACCGTGTGTTTCAATGAGCTCAACTACGGAACCTAATTCGAGATTCGGGTGAGCAACCGTGATAGAATCAGGCCAGACTGCCTTCACTGATAATCGCTATTTGAAGTACTTGCAGTAGTTACTGAATAAAAAATCAATGTGAGCTACATTCTAACAAAATAGTATATATATTTTTTGCGCCCACATGTGATTCAACTCATTTCTTTATCCCATGAGTGGAAACAGGTTGCTGACCAATGATGTTGTTACAGTAAGGGAGACTTGCCGGAAACAAGGATATGGTGAAGCACTAATAGATGCAGCTGTTCAACAAATTCGTGATAGAAGGCTTCAATGCGTGAATCTTCACGTAGACCCAGCTCGTTCTGCTGCTGTTGCTTTATATAAAAAGAAAGGGTTCTACGTAGAGACAACCATCAAGTCATATTATGCTGCAGATCGGGATGCTTACAGGATGGTTCTGCAATTAATTTCTCCGGAAAACCAATGAGTAAGATGCTCAGGGAAATCTTATTCCTTCTTGTACACAGCTGAGAAGATGCATCAGATATCTGCTTCTTTCATCATATTGTTGACGATGGTTTCTCAAGCTCTGGACTTTGCCCCCGTTGAGGTACTTCTGTGCGTGTTGATGCCACAGTTGGAAAAGTGTCCCATGTATCACCTGTAAGATTGCTGAATTCAATGTCACTCCTAATGGTGCTCTTACTGGAGCCTGTGCCACCTACTTTGGTTTCTGTCGTTGAAGAAGATAGTGGTCGCGAAAACGACAATGACTGCGAACTCCTCTGAGGTGGTCTTTCTGCCTCTTGCAACAAAGGCTCTAAAACACTCACTACGTACTGCCAAAACCCAATATGATGTTAAAACTGTGCCCGCATACAGAACATAGGTCCTCTATGCTGCAAAAGTGAAATCGACTAATGTTAACGGCTGCATACCTTCATCGTAGGTCGAGTTTGTCTTTCAAAAGATGCACATTTTAATGCAAGATCAACCAGATATTTAAATATTCTTTTTGGATAATCTCCCTCCAGTCTAGGATCTACTATGCTGTGGAGTGCATCTTGACATGCTTCCATCTTCGCCCTTGTCTGGACACAATATTAACAGTCTCAGGTGATTACAGCTCCTGAATAAAGAAAACTACCTCACAGCACGTTTCTAATGGTTTAATTGATTTCATCAGATGCATTAACTAAACTCGTTGAAAATATTATGAACAAAAAGGTCCCAAGTAATATGACCTCTTAAATTTCTGCTCTTTTCAGCTTATTCAACAATGTTAGCAGTTATAGACATGAGAATATGCTATTGTACAAAAGGCTACCAAGGTTGAAATGGATCATGCCGTAAATCAAAAAATAAAATCCATGACACATCCCCATTCACTGTTTTAGAGCTAAACGGCTTACCCATTCAACAATATTAGTATCCTCCTCAAGTCCATCAGATTCAATCGCTTTACGGCCGGTAATGAGCTCAAGAAGAACGATACCGTAGCTGTAGACGTCACTGGCAGCAGTCAATTGTAGACGAAGGAAGTATTGAGGGTCCCAGTACCTGAAACAACATAAACATGCAGCTTACATATTTGCAGCAATTATCGGTACAACAATGGACTATTATGCGAACCACTGCCAACGAAGAAAAAGAAAGTTTTGTTGAAAGGTAACGATGGGTACCCTGCTGTCCCCACTGGCCTTGTAGACACATGAGTGCCCATCTCAATCGTTTCTTTGGATATACCAAAATCCGCCACTTTGGCTACAAGGTTGTCATCAAGCAAGATGTTGCTAGGCTTCACATCCCTGTGAATGACAGGGGGGTGCTGTGGAGAAGCCAATTCAGGTGAAAGTTTTAATCAGTAAGTTCCAATTATACACAATTATACACAATCTTCTGGAAATCGCATTCAAATCTCTCCGAAGTTTTGCCAAATATTCAACGTTGAGCCACGTCCTAGTGGAATATTAAACTGAAATAAGAACCAAATCAAAACGAAAACGAAGTCTGAAGCATAAATACATTTGTTCATTATATATATATATATATATATATATATATAAATCAATTATTTGATTGTCTATGAGACAAAAAAAGTACCGCAAACGAATGCAAGTAGTCTAAGCCTTGAGCAACATTGACAGCAATCTCCAGACGCTTGTACCAGTCCAATGTCACGTGCTTGCCTGCAATAATGTACATAAATAAATAACTAAATTATCAACGAGCATTTGGAAATCACTGGATCACTGGATCACTGGATGAAAACATTTGGAAATTTTAGGATTACCAATACAAAAATGATGATGATGAGACGTCATACTCTTCCACATGCAATCAGATAAATCAGTGATGCTACTTAGAAAGGTGCCGCTTATACCTTGAACATTTCCATGGAGAAGATCGTGAAGATTTCCCAACTTCATGTACTCATATACCAAAATCTACTCAGACCCAACATAAAAGGGATTAATCAGTCTGGAAGGAGCTTAAATTTCTTTGTATCAGAGTCGCAGGATAGGCCACTGCTCAATGCAGGTTGAAATATGTCACAATGCTGCTAAATTATAGTACATGAAGAAAGTTCTGGGAACATAATGACAATATATAGATGACACTCAGCAGGCTGGATATGAACCTGCTGACCACCGTCGTCGCAAAATCCCTCCAGTCGTACCAAGTTCTTATGGTGAAGCCTGCTCAATAACGATACCTGGTGGAACAAAACGAAAAAATCCATGAATGTCTTCCAGTTCCTAAATTTAGATAGAAAGGTGCGGTACAAGTTCGTTCTAAGCATTTAACTGAGAATTATTTCAAATGGGTGATTGGATCACTTACCTCATTTCTGAACTGTCCACGGCCAGTCTCTGACGAATAATCGGCAATACACGCTTGTTTGATTGCAAGTGAGCGTCCACAAGGGAATTTTCCTACAAAAACTTTGCCGAATCCACCCTCTCCAATCTCATTTGCCTTATCAAAGCGGTTTGTTGCCTTTATTATCTCCTTGATTGAGAAGTGATGCACACCCCCTGGAGCTTCCCAGGATTGGGACAATGACCTCGTACTACCTGCCAACCTCTCAATGCATATCGTTAGCTAAGTCCTGTCCTCACGTTAGGAAGAGAACTCAATTGAAGACTTCAAGATATAAAATCCAGCTATTTTGAATGAATCAGTCCTCAAAATTATTTTGCAAGGCGGAGAGAGGTTGTAATTGCAGCATGCATTTCTCACCTCCGTTCTCAATTTGAAAGTAGTCGGGATGGGAAACTGCTGGTTGAGATTTTCTTGACTTCTTTCTGGCTCTGAAAATGAAAAAAGCCACCACGAGAAGTAGGAGGAATACACCCCCTACTACACCTCCAACTATAGCAGCAATTGCCAACTTCTTGCTCGAATTTTCAGGATCTGCAAGTTAGAATTTAGAGTATGTCAGAGGAATAGAAGCGTTGTCCCACACATACTATCACTTATTTTTGATGTGGCACAGAACAAGCCTCAAGTGAAAAGATACCATCACAATATTCAGTGTTTCACAAGATGAAGCTTGCTCGATTTTTCAAGGAACCAACCTCGAAAACAGATGCATGTCGTGGTGTTGACCATGTGCTGCCCGCTAGGACAAACTGGACATTTTCCTGCGCTCAATTAGCCAAATAAAACTGGATAAGTATATCTTCTCCAGAGAAAACTTGAAATAACCCTCAGATTATCAACATCCTCTACCGAAGCTTGCGTCCAGAGAAATTACTCAACTTATCATGTGGCAATTTTAGATTGAGGTAGGATCAACGTACAAGAGTTCTAAGCGAGTCCATGAAAACTAGCAGTTAGAAATTACAAGTAAGTCCATGTACCGTTGCTGACAGCGAGTTGAAAATTTAAGCAATTTAGGGCTCTGACACAGGCGGAGTCCAAAGAACCCTCGTTTTCCCAGCAGTTATAATCAAGCGCCGCCCTGTGATAATTAAGATCATGAATTCAAGACCTCAATTCTAAACATATTCGAAGGGGAAAAGTGGACACTATAACGTGGTTTAGAGCCTTCAAAAGCAAAGGGAGCTCATTGAGGTACGAGGCACGGCCTACTCACGTGATATTGTCGATTTTTGGCCGAACTCCTTCCAAGTAATTGCAATCAGCATATCTGCAAGATCAAGAAGACGACGGCGTGGCCTGTTATTTCTTGCTGATAAAACTTACCACACCAATCTTTGTGGAGGGGTAAATTGGTACCAGCAAACTCCACCACATTTAATGCCTACTACTTACAAGACTCACAAGCAGAGAAACAGAAACAGCATGTTCCCATTTCCAACTTTCCAAACAGGTAAGACATTAAACAGTTCGTCTAGGATCGTCATTTCGGAATACTTTACTTACAAGTACTTCAAACTGGGCGCGGTGCTGATGTTCAGAACTGGTAATGTCTGACCACTTAGCTGATTATTGCCGAGTTGCCTGTATCCCAGTGTCAGAATCATGTCAATCACACATTCTTCTTAATATTATTTCAATCAGAAAGAAGTAATACATTGAACAACTGTGTTAATGAGTTTCCTAAAAGAAAATAAGCATCCTAACCAAGCATATGTACGTATCCTAGGCGAGCAGGAGAATTTATCTGGAACAGTAAGCCAGGGTCACATTAACTTACAATATTTTAATTGCAGGCATTTTCAGCAGCCACGAAGGAAGCCCCCCGTACAAATAATTGACATTGATCTCTCTGCATCGCATCAGGAAAAGTAATCAGAAACTAGTGCAAAATCAGCTGGAACTCTAAACTTGATCAACCACGCTTTCAAATTAACGAACGAAAAATCACAAAAGTTTCCTCTAATTCAATGCAAGGGAAGGTCTGAGGAACCATACAGATCTTGCATGCTGGTCATTCCACGCCATGTGTCTGGGATAGGCCCTGTAAATGTATTCTTGTAAAGAAGTCTTTCACACATTCCAACACCATCACATGCCGAAAGAGCGTCAGTTGAGTTACCCAGTTTTCCATGTGAGCTATTAATCTACGGACAGGGTTTTGAGCTCGATATACACATGTTGATCAAGGAAAGAAGATTTCGTAACTTACAGCTTTTTCAGAAGGGTGAGCTTTCCGTATTCCGGAGGAAGACCACCGTAGAGATTATTCTTATTCGCGTTCCTGCAGTTCGTAGTGTTAGCAATTTGTCAACCATTACAAGATCCAAGTCAGGATGGGAAATCACATTGCAGTCATTGCAAAGGGAAGATTGACTCACAGGTAGGTTAGATTGACAAGGTTGCCAAGTTCGGGTGGTAACACCCCGTTGAGACTATTACCCCAGAGAGACCTGGAGAAATTGCTAATTCGTCAAAGTATGTAGATAATCTAATATGCAAGCAAAATCAATTCACACTGATGAAATCACACACTGCACAGATACCCACGTACAGTTCCTTCAAGTTTGTTAAGGAGCTTAGCGCGCTTCCAGGAATGGTTCCTCCAAACGAATTATTTCCAAGGTACCTGTTCAGCAGAATAAAGAGTAAGAATCCGCTCATGGCCTGAAAAGCAGATTGAGAGGACACACTGGGGCAATACTTTTGTAAAATTGAAGTGTCCATCGTGCTTGACGTACAGATATTGCAGGTTGTGCAGAGTTGAGATTCGCAGGGGAATTCCGCCTTCGATCAGCGTATTGTCAAGCCTCCTGTGGTTAAGGAGACAACGAAGTCAAGTTGCAAAACCTAGAAATTTCATTATAACTCCGACAACTCCACTACGTAATGGCACAGAATGCTGCCAGTACAGAACGATTTTTGTCAAGGGTGCATGCCACTTACAGATCCGTGAGTTTCGTGAGCTGAAATATAGCTGTGGGGAACGTCGAAAGAGATAACTCATTCGATGTTAGAATCCTAGATACAGCCACGAGAAACATCATGCACAAAAAGTAACCGGGTCACAGAGAGCAAACCTTCTATATACTTCGAATTGTGTGAGAAAATGAAAAAGATACTTACTCTCTGGAAACCAGGATTTAAAGATATTCAAAATGTAGTGAAAGACTCACTCACAGTCTTTCAAGGTTCACCAGAGTCCCAAGAGCAGTGAGGTCGCCTGTCACACGATTCCACGGGCCACAGCCTTCACATGTCTTGTCATTTCCCAAATCCAAGTATTTCAACAACGTAAGTCTTCCCAAAGCAAGTGGAATAGGCCCTCTTAAGCCCGTATGTGTCAAGTTCCTGGCGAAAAGCACCAAGTACTCGTAAATATTCCAGTGTAGTACTCCGTCATATGCAGAACACTTCCAAAATGTAAAGCATAGTTCAGAGGATTTAGGGCTGATCTTACAAGGTGATGATGTTGCCCATCGTGTCACAATCGATGCCTACCCAGTGACTGACACAAGGGTCTGTTCCTGGTGTCCATGAAGTAAGATTCTGGGTTATCCATCCGGAGTTTTTCACTTCCTGCAAGGCAATGCCTGCCCACTACAGAGTCAGCGACATCAAACTTGTCCTGATCATCAAAACCTGAATCCTCCAAGTGCAAGATGATTTCCATGGCCTGCGATATTTTCAGAATTTGGGCAATAAATTCCTTCATTTTCTACTTCATATAATTTTCTGAAAGTTGCCACAGATCTATGGTTTTCCCAAAGAGTTGTAGGGAAAAATTCTTGCTAAAACGTCGCGATTTATTTTTTCCCCTAAATTCTACATAACTTTAAGAACCCAAAACTTAGTTGGCCATCCCTGGGATCCTATTCGGAATATGAGGCAAGAGAGTACCTTGTTCTAGAGTAGCATGACTTAATCTGCAAAAGAAAAAGTTGAGTCCCAGGAACAGGAATATTGACGAGAGAAGCTTCCTGCGCCATATCCTTGGCATAGCGTCCATCTACAATCTCACATGTTACTGCTATACACAATCTCCTCACCCTCAGTCTGAAAAATTCCTGGAATTTGGATACCTAAAACGTTCCTCTTTGGAGTTAATACTTCTCATTCCTAACTTCCACAGCTGCATTTTCAGAATTCTTCCATAATCGAGTTCAGCTGCTGATGATGATTCCGACTACAAGATCGTCTTGCTTCAGCAATATTCGAATCCTGAATAAGACTAGAAAGCCAAAAAGAAGCTGCTAAATCAAAAACTCCGAATCGGGATGCATCAGGCTCTCTGGTTCACAAACTATCACTAGATGCTACCACATAACTTACAACACGTCGTCTCCAACCAACGAGTGATCCTCATCAGAAGTTTGAAACCTGTAACCGGGCACATGCTCCCCTGTGTGGTTAACCGGCCGTTTTTTTTTGTAGTTCGTGGTCGTGCCTTGGCTTGTTTACCACCACAACAATGTCCTTGAGTGGGTGCGTTCCATGTTCAAAACCATGGAGTAGTCACTACTCTGTCTATACTCATCTAGACTCTGGACCGAGCCTGTGCGCCTATCGAATACAAAATCGTCAACTACACGCCAAAACTACGTGCTTAGCTTCTGACGTGACTCTCTCCACGAGCTGCATGAGGGAGCTAGAGCCTCATCAACTCAACCTCTCGATTCTATGGACCAGCAGAGCTCTCACCTGGTCACAGCTTGAAAGATGAGCTGGACTTGTGTGTTGGGAGTCGGAGCTACGCGAAACTTGCTGCCATTGAAGTGTATGACTGACATTTAGAGGCAGAAACAAGGCTATCAGGAGCGCGGGCTCTTTTTACGTCAGTTGACATGAGCTGTGTCTTCACTAGTTTGTTGCCTACACCCTAGCCTTAGCTCACTGTTACTCACACATCACACCACAGAGTTTCTGAGTTGGCCCAATCTAACCTGCTGCCTACAGCTACAGAATCTCATTCTGTAGATGCTAAAGCTCTCGACAGGTTTAATCCTTGATCAGGACAAAACAATCCGACGTACACTCAGTATATGGAACTGGGACTGTTTGTGGGACAAGCAGAAGATTGCTTGTACTGTCCAGACGAAGATGTCTATGGTTTTACTCCTCCTTTACTTGTACTGTCCAGACGAAGATGTCTATGGTTTTACTCCTCCTTTACTGAAAGATAACGAATCTTTTGTGAGTGGAGCTGGTGACGTGGAACCAGGACAGTTTCCAATAGTGTACCAAAATGTCAAACAAACAATGGTTACCCGTAGTAGCCAGGTTTGACCTCCTTTAGGACAGATGAGAAAAGATGATGTCTTCCTCAGTAACATCTGGCCTGTACAAGCCCAAGAAATCAACCTACGAAACAACGCTCCCCACATCTTCGAATTTCGGATTCTATAGAAAGAAATATCTCAGACCCTTTGACTATAGTGCATCCGATCAGCGGCAGCCAGTTGACTGCAACTTAAGCCGATTTTTCGATCCTCAAAGTGATTGACAGCTTGGACATTAATGATCGTTTCGCGCCACGGCTCATCAAGGTCGTGATCCACGAGTTTCTTCGTCAACGACCTCCTGCCTGGAGTGTGACGACTTGCCTGCCATTACACTGCTCATGTCAACTGAATGCTCTGCTTCGGTTGATGCACCCTCACTACTTCAGTCCTCTTATCTGCCGATACCCATCTAACGGGAAAGTCTAGAATTCGGCTGCCGTCGCAGCGAGGCAGTGCCTTCGGTGAACATCTACATACGGTCTGACCGTTCCCGTGTGTGCGAATTCAAACCTGGACGACCGCAGAAATTGCAGTAACAAGTTGAGGAGAACAGACGGCTGGAAAGAACGCTTGGAAATAGAAATTGACGCAGTCGGAAGGATTCGTGTGTAGTGCTAATCTACACTAAACTGAAGCTTCCGAAACTGGCATCCAGCGAATAGGCCACCTTGGTCGCACAGACAAAGCATGATTTTCATATGCACAGAGCGAGAAAGTACACATTGTGTTTAACCGCGTGAGGATCTGCCGTACCCACGAGTTCAGATGCGTCAGGTCGACGCTCCTGCACCGTTTCTAGCAACGACGCGAGGCATTGCGCCGCACTATCCGTTCTCACAAGACTCTTCTGAGGACCTCCACAAGATGATGCCGAGCATTTCTTTCACAAGTCTTGTGTTAAGAAAAATCAACCTTGCTACGAGAATGTGTATGGAAAAATCATTCAGAATTGGTTAAAGTAGTGAGAAATGTAATGAAATCTCGCAAAGGGGGGGGGGGGTGAGTGGTTTTGTAACTGGCATGGTTTTCACAATATTTTAGGGTTTTCACCCACCAAAGAAGTTTCGGTGAATAAAAATCAGGCGAAACACATACACGTGAATGGTAGGCTTAATAACATAATTGACTTGGAAGTGTGTGGAAACTGAGGGAATTGCATGCATAATATACTCACAGGTTTTTATTGATAAGATGTTTTTAACATTCAAATATGTATAGTAATATTTTTTATGAAAAAACATCAAAATGTATGCATTATGCCCAAGTCTAGAATACAACACCTATATTATTAAAGAATGTAGTCACAGATCAATTCAATTCAAAAAGAAATCAACTTTTCTTTTACACTACTCTTCAAATATTGTAAGTTGCAAAAATAAACACAACATTTTAAGCTGCTATAAACATAAAGTTACACATAAAAAATATTTCCTATTCTTAATTTATATTACAGTTTTAATAATTTTGTATAAATTAGGTTTGAAATCAAATAATAGATTTTGGAATGATAATTGTGATTATATTGTTTAAATCAATTGTAACAAATTAACAAAAATAAAATTATCTTAGTCTATATTTATCGATTATAATACAATGTTTTTATCAAATACCATTTTTTTTCTAAAATTATAGTTATTAAAAAATGTTGTATTTCTCAATTTTTAGTTTTATTTTTTATAATGTCATCTCATGGCTCTATAAGAAGACCTTATTAGTATCTATAGTTAGGTGGTAATAAGGTGAATGTATTCTTTTATTGGCATCATTTATCATCAATTACAAGCAAAGATATTTCTACATATGCATAACCACCTTCACCACCTTAATAGAATATATATATCAGCAAAAAAGTCAACTAATTTTTAACTCTAACACTGTAATTTTTTAGACACCTTAAAGTTATTAATCAAAATAAAGAAAAAAAAAAAAATTATTTCTATCAATATTTTTTATATCCTCAAAACACTTTTTTCTTCACTCGTCTTCACAGTTCATCTTTTTTAGGTATGTTTAAAAAGTTTTGAGTAAAATTATTTTATAATTATTATTATTTAATAGTCATTAAATCTTTAACTTGTTTGAAGATTGCATTCTATCCATATCAATTGAAAATAAAATTATTAATAATTTTTTAATTTATTTTAATATAGGAATTAAAAGAATATCCTACTATATCTATGTCAATTAATTAAACTATACATAATTATTTTTAAATTTTTGATAATTTCAAAAAGATTAGAACATATTGTTATTTTAAGTCATTACAACCTTTAGTTATCTACAAATTCTCAAAATTATTTCCAAATAATTTTTTTTCAACAAAATAGATTTAAAAAGATGAAATTCATAATTAAAGAATATATATATATATATATATATATATATATATGTAATTTTATAGACTAAATAATATCACAATTAATTGAATTACTTGAATAAGTTGAAGTAAATAAAAAGTTATATAGATTAGATTTTATCTAATCTTGATAATTTTAATAATAAATTTTAATAAATTTAATTTTGATTCTAAATTCAAGAATTTTTTTTAAAATCTAAGTATAAAAACTTATAGACTTAAGTAATTCCTTGCAAAATCTACATGATCTAACTTTAAAATTCTAATTTAAAAAATATATAATTCTAATTTATAATATTAAATAAAATCTAATTCTAATCCTTAATCTTACACAAATATTAATAAATCTTAGCATATTTTAATTATTCTTAAATTTAATATATCTAAATTATAAATCTTAATCTTAGGTTAATTCTTTTAAATCCTAAATATAACAAATCTCAATTCTAATTCTAATTCTATGTAAATCTTAGAAAATCACAAATGCATCAAATTCTAATTCTAACTCTAATCTTAAATAAATCCTTAAAAATTCAAAATATCACTACTCAATTGCCGTTGTGTTGCATAAAACCATTAGTCTCATGTTCCCTTTTACTTCCTCACTTTAGTTACTACTTTAAAAGCTTGCTAATTGGGGTATCTTCTCCATCCATAGACATAGTCTTCCTGGTCAACTTTATACTTGTCAATTTCTCGTTCTAAGGCAAACTTTACATATGGATCAACTTATTTTGATGTACTTATACTTCAATGGATTGTGCAACAATTAAATCTAAAATTTTATTTACTATGAGATCAAAAATAGATTTTAGATCCAATTGCATAAATACAATTTGTTGTAGTTTTGACTAGCAAGATAGTCTCATTCAATCTTTCAAGGATTTTGTTTATTTAGTAATTTGCCTAGAATGATGATCTCCATTTTTTGCAAGTCTAGCACCATGTCACAACCAAATGAGATCCCAAAGTACTATTAATAGACTTATATTCACTATGTTTCTCAAGTTGCAACTTCAAACTTGAAAAGAAGATGACACAATACTATCCCCTTACAAAATGTGAACAATGGTCGACATAAAATAACGACCTAGCAAACACCACAATACAAGATGACACAATACTATCCCCTTACAAAATGTGAGCAATGGTCGATGCAGTTCAAAGACCTGGCAGTTTGGTGGATGCAGTTCAAAGAGTTGACAACATTGACACCCCCCCCCCACGTGGATATTGGCCATTGTCTTGATAACCAATTCTGTGTAAGAGTCAAGCAGTAAAAACATAGAGCTCCTGTAGCGAAGATGATGAGTTGTTTTCTCTACGTTTTCTGCTTGTATTACTTTGTTGAGTCATTCTACGCCACAGCGGGCTTAGTTAGAAGGAACAGTCCCAGTAAGTTGAGTGAATGCAGTCAACATGGTATCAGAGCGAACAACGCAGTAGAGAGAGCGTCGCAGTGAAAACTGATCGTTCAAAAGGAAATGTAAATAATGGATACAGTGAAAGCACCATCAAAGATGTTGGCGGGACCAGAGAACTACAAATCATAGAAGAGCACGATCTAGATTGTATTAGAGAGAGAAGACTTGTGGGAGGTAGTAGCACCAAACGACACAACTTCTCAAGCACACAATGCAGGGACAACATCATCCGATAACGAGGCATCATCGAACACAGCCACGGCAAAACATGAATTGGAAGGAACAAATGCATTTGATGGTGTAAACAACATCAATTCAAACATTACGAAGCAGACACCACAAAAACGAGAGAACGTCAAAAGAAGAAGAACGAGAGCAATGGACTTCATACAACTTTCAATAACAGAAATGGTACAGCCATATATCCCAATCATAACCGATCCTGAAATTGCTTGGAAAACTGTTGCTAATCTTTACTCAACGCAAACCATCGCAGACATTATGAAAACTCTTGATAGATAGAAAAACCTCCAGATGATGGATGGAATGTCGGTGTCTGTATTTATGCAATATGTGTATTGAACAACCAAAGAGAGATTAATGAACTACCATCAGACATAGTGGTAGTTCACAAAGTGTTGAAAAGTCTTCCCGCAAAGTTTGAAACCTTTGTAAAAGTTCTGAAATCGGAGAGGGTGACTCCGACCCTGGTAAGTTTGGCAAGCTGATTTCATATGGAAGAAATTGAGATTAATTTACGCACAAAACAAAGCGAAGAAGCGTTCTCATTAAAATTCAAGAACAACGTTGGAAATAGATATCGATCAGCTATTGGGTATAAGGCGTTGAGCTCATCCAACAATTTCTTATTGCATGACAACACCTCAGTATAAACAGCAGTTTAAATCAGTGTCAGAGCGGCTGTGTCAGCGGTGTGGCAAATCGCGACACATTTCCCAATTCTATCGATCACAGGAACTGAACAGGTATCAAGCCAGGGCAAACATCGCAAAAGAAACCATAGGCGACCAATTCCCAACATCAGATGAGATCCAAAAAGCTCTACATGTACTTTCCGTGGCTTCGACACATGACAAGGAGTGAATCATCGACAGTGGCGCGTCGAGACACTTCTCTGGAAATCAAATCGTGTTTTCAAAATTAGAGCCTCTTTCTCATCGTTGCACAATTGCCACTGTGGATGGGAAAACTCATAATGTGAGGGGGCAAGGGAACATCAAAATTGTGAATCAAAATGATGAAATAAACCGCCTTCGCGACGTATATATTCTGTCTTAAGCCTGGTATGTAAAAGCGTATGTTTTTTACATACCAGGCTTAAGACAGAATTTAATGTCTGTAGGGGAATATGTACGTAATACAAATCAACTCTTGATTTTTGGGAAAGAACACTGTTTGGCACTAACCAGATAAAGTCCACCAAAAATTATCAACCTAGGCTATTGGGATGGAAAATCCAGATTATACAAGCTCAATAAGGATACGAACTTAGCCTCGAGTGTATTAACTCATTCTGAAAATCCAATGGCACGATTAAGTAACACAAAAAAACCACCAACAATGACACTATTACACAGCACTGAAAATTTACTGACAACGGCGCCATTCCTCGGCACAGAGAAAACACAATCGTCTGCACCAGAATACAGCACAGAAAGTTCTCAATCGAAATCAGCTTCGATTGGGTGTCCTCAGAATACAGCGCCACCTTCAGAACAACTCACCCGCCTGTGGCACAGCCGCCTAGGCCATTCAAGCCAATAAACAATGCAGATGATTAATTTGGAGCACATTCCAAACCTTATTACAGAGCCGATCGTGTGCCAGTTCTGCCTCGAAGGAAAACATACACGTGAATCCATACCCAAGACTGGAACTAGCAGATCTGACGACATAGATTTAATCCATGCTGACCTATGTGGCCCAATGCCCGTGGCATCCCTGTCAAGTACTAAATATTTTTTTAATTTTTGATGATCACTGCAAGAAAATGTGGATTTACTTTAGCAAAAATAAACACCAGATTTTGGAAAAATTTATGAAATTCAGGACTATAATTGAAAGACAAACAAGAAAACCAGTCAAGCGGATGAGAACTAACAATGGAGGGGAATTCATCTCACAAGGATTTTGAGATTATTATTCAAAGTATAGTATTATTTGATAGTAGATGCAATTGTATACATTCCAACAAAATGGAGTAGTGGAGAGATGAAATCACACAATTATGGACAAGGTTTGATGCATGTTATTATAGGAAAAACTACCTACATATTGATGTCTAGATGCAACAAAAATGGCAGTATATATCTTGAATAGATTGTCTACAAGGGTAAATAATTAAAAAAAACCACCAAAGGAGATATTTTTAGATAACAAACCTCACCTCAATCACCTAAAAGTATTTAGATGCTTATTTTATATGCATATAAATTACCAATCTAGAAACAATTTGCAATGGCAATCAACAATGGGTAGTTTTGTAGGATATGTTGAACAAATGGAGGGATATATCTACATCAATGCATAAAGGTTATAGTATCAAGATATAATTTTTGAAGAATCAAAATTTCTTGATTTTAGAAAAATCAAATATAACAATGAGAAAAATAACCTACTATAGCAGTTCATTGAATTGGGAGAAAATCAACATCAAACTAATTCAGAGTTTGATACAGCAAGAGAATTACTGGAGAGAAACTCCATGGATTATTTCATCATAGACTCATTGCAAAAAAATAATTAAATAGTCTCATCATCATCATGTAAAGATCCTTCAATAATGATAACAAAGATACTAAAATTAATAGGAGCAAGCAAAGAAAATAATATTGACATCTTAAAAGAAATAATTTTGTACAGAAGTTCATTACCAACTCAAATAGATTATAAAAAATTCAGCTACATCCTGGATGAACTAAATGAATGACAAATTTCAAAAACAAACAATGATGTATTATCTACTAAGACCTATGAATTACCAAGCACAAATACTTCACCAACCCCAACATGGATAGCACCAATTCAAACAAGAGCAAGACAACAAACTCAACACATAAGTTAGTTACATCATCATTTTGTAAGACTTATGCAAATATCAAAATTAGAATCTACAAACTATTGTAAAGCCTCAAAATACCAAGGTTGGAAGCAAGGAATGATAGAAGAAATGAATTCTACATACAAAAATAAAATGTGGTATTTTATGACCCTTTCACTAGGTAAATCTGCTATTTCTATAAAATAGATCTAAAAAGCAAAATTAAATAATAATGTAACTTTATAAAAATACAAAGTAAGACTGATAGCAAGGAGATCTGAATAAAAGAAAGGGACAGACTATGAAGAAACTTTTGCACCAGTTATAAAATGGACAACAATTAGAGTCATAATATTAATTGCAGCACTAAAAAATTAAAAATTATGTCATATAGATTTCAAACCAATATTTCTTCATAGAAAACCTAAAGAAGTCCATATCACTCAGCCTCAAGGTTTTAAAGAATCAAGAAAGGAATAACTAGTATGCAAATTAAAAAAAAGGCTCTATATGGATTATGACAAGTACCTTGAGCATGGTATGAGAAAATTTATTCATACTTAGAGGAAGTTGGCTTTCAACAAGGAACATGTAATTACAATTTATATGCCAAATTCTTATAAGAATATATATATATATATATATATATATATTTTTTTTCATTACTCTCTATATAGATGATCTACTCATAATTGAAAACTGTGAAGAAAATATGATCTAATGTAAAAGAGAATTATATGAAAAATTTGAAATGTCAATTTTTTTAAGGGTTAAGTCATTTTATATCTAAAAGCATAATGCATATAAGTAAAAGAAGGGATTTTTATGATCCAAAAGGCTTATGTTCAAAATATATTAACAAATTTTAGAATGAAAAATTGTACATTAATAACATTATTATAACATTATAAGAAAATATCTCCACATAATTCATATGAGTTTTGACATTCAAATTGCAACTGAAGTTGACAATTGCTTTATGATAAGACCTCAACAATCTCACTTATTATTAGCAAAAAAAACTTTATTATACATTAAAGACATACAAGGATATAAAATTCTACATAGAAATAACAATGAGAGAATTCTATCAAGATATGTAGATCCAAATTGGGTTGAAAATATAGAACAAGCTTGATCTATAATTGGACTTTTATTTCATCAAAGAAACAACCTACCATTACATTATCATCATCAAAAGTCAAATATAGAATACTTATAGATGTATTTAAAAAAGTTTCTTAGCTTACAATGCTACTTAAGGACTTACACGTTGAAATAAAACTACCAAAGATAATACATTGTGATAATGCAAGAAGTACTAAAATAGCAAAAAATCTAGGAGTAAATCCAAAGACAAGACATTTTGCAATACATTATCACTTTATAAGAAAAAATATTAAATTTGAAAAAATCAACCTTAAATACATACTGATTTTAGAAAAAGTAGATGACATATTCACTAAACCTTTGGAATACTCTTTATTTGAGAAATTCAAAGAAAGGCTGAGTATAATCAATATATATAGTGTCATTAAGTAACAAGATAGAGTTACTTTAATATAAACTCTTTTGCCTTCAATTTAGACCAAAATACGTCAAATCTAGCACCTTTGAATTCTTTCACCTTAAGTTTACATCTAAATCAAAAATCATAAATATCAAGATTAAATCATTTTTGGACAATGTAAAATCTCTTGCATCAATTGCCATTGAAGCAAAGGCATCTTGAGACAATGCCACTAAATCTATCAAGTCTTTAGAAAATTGCAACTTAGAAGGAGACCCTCAAGCAACTACAACAACTATATTCTCCTTCAACATCATATTTGGATGATGAAGAAAATGGCGCTCTAAAAGATTCAATAATTAGCCACTAACATCTCTCAAAAGCATTAGTAGTGCCCAAATTACAAGAAGGATTGTCCAACACTCCTACGACATTCTTGAATAGCATCAAAAAATTATTCAAAATAGAATAATATTCAATATTAGCATAATTTAGTATCTAAATTATTAACAAGAGGCAATGGTATGCTTAAACTCAAGCCATTATTTATGGAGCAAAACTAACCAAGTAAGAACTTTGAAAAACGAACTATAAAAATCCTTGCCTTAAGAATTAGAAGAGTATCAAGTTAGGAAGAAGGACTCTATAGCCATAGAGGCAAAGGAGGGTGTTAATATTGATAATCCCTTCTTATGTTTGGGATCACAATGTATATCTGATATATACTAACTATCATAGAATTACAGTGTATATCCTGCATCCACCAAAGTTATAGGTATCATAGATCATATAGGGCAATGGAGTCATGTTAGACTTCAAATCAATTAAGTATGCAATGATTCAAGAGCTTCAAGATGGTCTTATAGAAATCCTACTTCATATCAAATAACAAATTTGATATTGGTTGAATACTTTACTGGAACTAGTTCTTCAACAAATGCATCTACCAAAATAATTGTTACTTTAGAGGTGTAAGCTAAATGCAATCCTAGCACTTAGGATGCAACTGCAAAACAGCCACAAAGTCTATTACTAGAACAGATTGTTGAAGTAACAAAATTCCAATGCAATTGACTTGGTGGTAACACATACTATAAACCAAGTAACAAGATGAAAAAGTTCCATAATTTCAAGGATCTCACAAATGCTTCAAGCTGCAAATCACTCAAGCTCCTCTGATGGATTGAGCAGGAGTGGTCACACCGAAGCTTGTCTCCTCCACAGTCTGGCTTCTAGATGGATCCAAGTAATTCAAAAGTCTTGCACTTGATACTACAACTACCAAGCTGCACTTGCCGTTTAAAGGTCTCTCTTAATCCTTAATCGTATTGTCTTTAAATCCCCATTCTTTTAATTCCTCATGGGTATGATGAACCAGCTAACTCTATTCTTCACCTTCGGCTACTTCTGTTACTCGTTCCACGGAAATTATTCCTGAGAGCGCTGCTCGGCTCTCGGTTCTTACCTTCTCTCCTCATGTACAAAATGAAAAAAATAACGCGACAAGGAAGATTATAAACCGAAAACCAACAGATTGCCGCGCCAGATCTCTGGTTCTACCTCGTGACAACTCCAAACACTATATCTAACCCCTTGTCAAGCTAGGAAAACACAACCCCAGTTAGGCATTGTCTCAAACTAGCTCGGCCAGAATTCGATTCCATGACGCAGTATGAGCATTAACAGGCGATCAGCTGCAGAAACCATCCAGGTACCCACACACCCCCACAGTTTTTCTGCACATACTACCCTGAGAGGGGAAACTACAATACCACTTCGTCCATGACACCGCTTGTCACCACCACAGGTTCCTGCTCCACCTAGCCTCTCGGCCAAAAAAACAAAAACAACGAAACACCTGTCGCTAGAACTAAATACAAGCCTGCCTACTTCCCAGCACTAACAAACAACACAGCAATCAACTTAACCGACAGCGTGGTGCACCACTTCCTACAGAAACCGTAACGCCATTTCATCACAAGAATCTTGTATGTGTGGAGGAGCAACAATCCACCTTCCTGATGCTATTCAGACACACATATTCGTGCTCTAACCGCCACTTTGACACAAAAAATGTAATAGCCTTCAACCATATCTGATCCGCTTGTTCTAAACTCTAAGAAAAATACGATTTTTGCAATAAAGTGAGCCTTCAACAGTGCACCTTGATGGGGTCACCACTGCCTAGTTTCTCTCCCCTACAACGCTATACAAGAGGGGCAAGCAGCAATTTCTTTGTCACAATGCCGTGACAATTGCCCACAGTCCAAGCTTAAGGATCAGGATGTGGATGTCTTCACCACCCACATGTGACTTCTTTGCCATTCCCTTCCAAAACCAATTCTTCAAAATCCATTGTCATGTAATCACCGCATGAGAGGACAACACATGTCTACTTCATCACCTTTTGGTGATTTAACTCTCTTTCATATGTTTATAAAGAAACTTGATTGTTAGATTTAGAATCTTAAGGTCTAAATTAGTTATGGTTGTTGTATCTGATTAAGTTCTTCCAACAATTTATCAAAGTCTAAAAGTTTGTTCCAAAATGTTGGTGAATCAGATCTATATTTAAACTCCTTTGTACTACAAACAAAATTGAAAATGTGTTTTAAAAAAACATTGTGTTGGATGCAACTCAAGTTTTTCTTTGTAGATATACAAATATTTTTGGAAATTTAAAATAGAAACTAGTAGTTGTTTTAAGATTATATCCTCCTACTCACTTCTATTAATCAAATGTTGGAGTAGATTTTTCTTGATAATATTTTTCATCAAAACTAATTTACATATATTTGATTATAATATACATATTTTTTTCTTACATTGATTTTATATTAATTTAATTTAATGTAGTTTATCATTATTATTATTATTATTATTATTTTAATAAATTTACAATATAATAAAAATATTATTCTATTGTCTACATTTGGAGTGCATTTTTTTGAGGACATAAGCCACAAATAAATAAATCCTCAATACATTCTTGTATTATTTGAAAAAAATAGATATTTACTCAAATATAGTAAAATATTAGAATTGAAATGGCTATTGCTTAAGACAAGAAGGCTAGAAATTCTTAAAATAAGACTAAAAATAAGAAAATATCAAGGACGTGTATCACAAATAAATGAAACCTCAATACACTCTTATGTCATTTGAAAAGAGTATATATATATATATATATATATATATATATTCAAAATTAGTATAATATTAAAATTAGAATGGTTATTATCAAAGACTAAAAGATTAGAAACTCTTGAAACAAAACTAAAAATTAAAAGACATTGATAAGAGTGAAGGAGATTTCATTCTTACCTCTATATATACTATCTAATTAGGAGCTACATGACAATGTTCTATAATACCTCCGACATATGTCTAATTTGCAAGACATATGTTGAATTTATAAGAAAAGTTTTATATGAATGTCACATGGCAAATTCCTACTACAAGCAGCCAAAATGTCCAACATGTGGCTAATTTGTTGACAAAATTTTTAACCTATTAATTACTAACAAATACATTGTTGTATTATGTGAAATCTTGCTTGAGAATATGTTCGGTATTTGGCTATAGATGATAAAAGAAAATTGCAACAAATCATATATAAATTGCAATTAAAACTTAACAAATATAATCAAATATTGATCAAGTCCAATTAAATTTTTAAATAAAGTATAAAAGAAACACAAAGAAATCTTAAGTAAATTTTGATTGAATCTTAATCAAACTCTAAACAAACTATAGACAAATCTTAGACAAATCCTAATAAAATCTTAGACAAATCTTAAACAAACCTTAGACAAATTTTAGACAAATCCTAATCAAATCTTAAAAAAATCTTAATCAAATCCTAGACAAATCCTAATCAAATTCTAATCAAATGCTTAAAAAATCCTATTCAAATCTTAGACAAATCCTAATCAAATTTTAATCAAATGATTAAAAATCCTAATTAAATCCTAGACAAATCCTAATTAAACCTTAGACAAATCTTATTAAAATCTTAAATCTTAAATTAATCCTAAAACTTAAATAAATTCTTATCAAACCTTATGGCAAATTAAAAATCAAAACATTGATTTCAACTCAAATTTTGCATACATTTCAACATCTAAGCTGGCAAGAAGTATAATTTTTTTAAAAAGATCAAACTTACAAAATAAAAGATAAATCTTAAAATTTGCTCAAGTATTGGCCAACATCTTCCTTTAATCTTGATGCTAATCTTCTTGAGCCAAAATTGCTTAATTCCACCATTAAATATCTTTAAAAATTCTCATACATGTTAAAAATCAAGTCTACTATCCATATATGCAAATTTCACCTCAATACAGCTTGCATATTGCTAAAGATCTTTGAAACTTTCACTGACTTTCAAAACTCCATTTCTTAGACTTAAACCCACTTGAAATTCAATAACCTTTGACCTAATTATTCTATCATGCTCAAATTAATAACATGCAATAATAAAAAATATAATCACAAATCCACAAATTTTTATCCATAAATCTACTACTGTCATGGACATACATTGGAAGATTCTTCGAATATTCTTCTAGAATATTCTCTAAAGATTCTCTAAAGATTCCTTTAGAAGGTTCTAGAAGATTCTTAGAATATTCCCTAAATATTCTCTTAGAAGGTTCTAAAATATTCTTAGAAGGTTCTAGAATATTCTGATAGATTCTAGGAAGTTGCTCGAGAAGTTTCCTAATTAGTAGAAGTTGTTGGAGAAGCGTCCTAGTTAGCGGAAGTAGCTCGAGAAGCTTCCTATTCAGTAGTATATATAGGAGTCGAAGCTGAAGGGTTCTTCAGTCTCGACAACACATCTCTTGGAGTTCTAGCTCACCTTTCTGGTGTTGTTCTTGTACTCATCTGTTTAATCTAGTTCTGCCACTTCTTCTTGAACTTCTTGTTAGATTTCAAGTCTGTATTTTGTGTCCGTGATAGTTTGTCGAGATTGCATTTTCACTGGTATCAGAGCTAGTTCCTTCTTATTAGAGAGTGGATTACCCCTCTTCTTGAAGGTGTGCTAGTGTTTTAGAGGTTGCGGATTACCCTCCTCTAAACTGATATCTCTTCTTTCTCAATATTGGAGCCTTATTCTTCTTGGAGAGAGTGGATTACCCCTCATCTTGGAGTCTTAAGGCGTTTTAGAGGTTGCGGATTACCCTCCTCTAAACTGATATCTCTTCTTTCTCAATATTGGAGCCTTATTCTTCTTGGAGAGAGTGGATTACCCCTCATCTTGGAGTCTTAAGGCGTTTTAGAGGTTGCGGAGTACTCTCCTCTGAACCAATATTGTCCTCTTGTCAAAACTCTTTTTTCTTCTTTCTGAAGGTTAGCCGAAGGTTAAGACGTTAAAATGGCTGAAAGTTTGGAATCCAAATTAGACGCCATCATAAATGCTCTTGCCTCGTTGTCACATAGGACAACAGAGATCGAAGGAGTCATGGTAGGACTCCATAACAATGGAGCATCTGGGATAGCGCCATCTAAAGCATATCAGCCTCAAACTTCTGCACCAAAAGAAGCAGTTCTACCTCTATTTCAACAAGATTGAGTAGTCCTACAACGAAAGGAGCCTCGAGTTAGTCTTCCGGATAAGTTTGATGGAACTCGTTCCAAGTTTCGAGGTTTTGTCAACCAAATCAGGTTGATAACAATTTTACAGCCCGAACGTTATCCGACGGAGGAAGCGCGTGTTGGGCTTGTTGGAACCTTGCTTACAGCATAAGCTCTGTCTTGGTTTACTCCCTTGTTCGAGAAGCGATCGCCAATCCTGAGCAACTTTGAAACGTTCTTGGAGGCGTTTGCAAAAGCATTTGGTGAGCATGATAAAGTTCGATGGGCTACAACAAAGATCCGATCGCTACGACAAGGAACACGCTCTGCATCAGTCTATGCCTCGGATTTCAGACAATTGGCAAGTGACATTAATTGGGGTGAAGAGGCATTGGTGAGTCAGTTTTATTGGGGCTTGAAGGATGATGTGAAGGACTTGCTGTTATCTCTTCCTGATCCTCAAACGCTCAACGAAGCTATTAGCCAAGCTGTAAAGTGTGACAACCGCCTATTCCAGCGTCGCCAAGACCAACGTCCAAGACACCAAATGACTCCTTACGACGTGACTATGTCTGCAAATAGCTTAAACTCACATTCAGAGGCAATAGACATGCAAATCGACACGGCGCGTGTCCGATCTCTTACTCCAACAGAGAAGAAACGGCGTATGGAGGAAGGGTTATGTTTGTACTGTGGAGAAGAAGGTCACAAGGTTGGAAATTGCCCAAAGAAGCAAAATTGGCACCCTGTCAAGACTAGAAGTGCGATGATTCCGGAAAACGACGACGCCCAGCCACAGTAGGAACCGTGCGGCTGGACAATCTAATATCACGACAACAATCAGGTTCCTCCTTCTCTGTCCAACCTGCCCATTGTTTTACAATTCCTTTATTTTTAGGCCCTCAAAAACAAAAAACTTTAGCTTTATTGGATTCGGGGGCATCTACTTGTTTTTTAGATGAAAAGTTTGCTAAACGCCACAAGATCCGTTTAGTACAGAAGTCCAAACCTGTTCACGTAGAGGTGATAGATGGACGACCCTTATTGTCAGGCAACGTTACCCACGAATCAGAACCTATAGAAGTGGTGTTTAAGGACCATAGTAGTCACGTTATTTTTAATATTATTAGAACCCCATCAAGCCCTGTTATCCTTGGTCTTTCTTGGTTAGAAGATCATAATCCGTCCATTGATTGGAGGCTACGAAGGATAACATTTCCTGAAAAAAATAATAATAAACCTGTTGGTAGAACCTACATGAAGAAATCCATGTTTATTGGAGCGAGAGCGTTCCTAAGATCGTCCAAGGAAGGCGCACCATTTGTCATTTATGCAGCTCCAACTAGCGGCGAGAATATCTCAACATCGAATATACCAGAGTAATATAGGGATTTTGAAGACGTGTTTCAGAAGAAGAACGCCGATATACTGCCGGAACATCGACCATATGATTGCGCCATAGACTTAGAGGAAGGAGCGCAACCACCTTTTGGTCCAATATACAACCTATCGCAGACGGAGTTGGCAGAATTGCGGAAGTACATCGATGAGAATCTAGCCAAGAATTTTATTCGACATTCAAAGTCGCCAGTTGGAGTACCAATCCTATTCGTGAAGAAAAAGGATGGCTCACTGCGGATGTGCGTGGACTACCGAGGACTCAACAAGGTGACCAAGAAAAATCGCTATCCCTTACCTTTGATCTCCGGCCTCTTAGATCAACTTGGACGTGCAAGGATTTTTACAAAGATTGATTTAAGAGGAGCCTACAACCTTGTGCGAATCAAAGAAGGAGATGAATGGAAGACAGCCTTTCGTACAAGGTATGGCCATTTTGAGTACAATGTCATGCCTTTTGGTCTTACCAATGCTCCAGCGGTCTTTCAGCATATGATGAACGACATCTTTCGGGAGTACCTCGATGACTTTGTTGTCATCTATCTGGATGATATTTTGATATTTTCCAAGAATGAAGAAGAACATGAGAAGCACGTTTGTTTGGTTCTTGAAAAACTACGCGAACGAGGACTCTACGCCAAGTTGGAGAAGTGTCAATTTCACCAGAATGAGATGGAATTTTTGGGCTTCATTGCGACTACAGAGGGCTTGAAGATAGATCCAAAAAAGGTAGAAGCAATTATATCTTGGGAAGTTCCGAAGACAGTTAGAGATGTTCAGTGTTTTCTTGGATTTGCTAACTTCTATCGGATCTTCATCAAAAATTATTCTCAAGTTGCTGCACCACTCACGCGTCTAACAAGCAAAGACAAGCTCGAATGGGGATCACAAGCAGCAAAAGCATTTCAAGATCTCAAGACGGCATTCACTACGGCTCCAATCTTGGTACACCCTGACTTTGCAAAGGCTTTCTATTTAGAGACCGATGCTTCAGATTTTGCTTTGGGAGCTGTGCTTTCACAGATGGGCATAGACAAGAAGCTTCACCCAGTTGCGTTCTATTCACGGAAGTTCTCTGCTGCTGAGATCAACTACGAGATCCACGACAAAGAGCTGCTTGCTATAGTGGATGCCTTCCAAGAGTGGCGTCACTTCCTCGAAGGAGCTGCACATCCAGTGACTGTTTATACGGACCACAAGAATTTGGAGTACTTCATGACAGCTCGAATTTTGAATCGTCGTCAAGCTCGATGGAATATGTCTCTATCACGATTTGACTTTATTATCACCTACCGCCCTGGAAAACAACAAGGATTATCTGACGCATTATCGAGGAGATCGTATCTTGCGCCAAAGGCTGGAGAAGCAGCGTTTGATCAACAATGTATAACATTGTTGAAACCAGAAAAATTCAAGATTTTTGCTACTGTTGCAACTATCGATGACGGCTTCCTCAACGAGGTACGTACTGCGACCATTGAGGATTCTATAGCTCTTGACATCAAACAACGTGTCGATAATGACAAGTTTAAGGTAGAGGGAGATCTTCTGTATTTTGAGGAGCGGTTGTATATCCCGAAAGGACCAACTCGACTCCGAGTACTTCAATCTCGCCACGACTTTCCAGCTGTGGGACATTTTGGATTCAACAAGACTTTGGAGCTCATTTCACGAGATTTTTGGTGGCCCCAAATGTGGAAGGATGTGAAGGAATTTGTCCTTTCTTGTGATGTTTGTTCAAGATCCAAGATCCCTCGACATCGTCCGTATGGACTTCTCCAGCCATTGCCTATTCCGCACCGACCATGGTCTTCAGTTTCTATGGACTTCATTACGGACCTACCGCCATCGAATTCATTTGACAACATCTTTGTTGTGGTGGATCGATTTACAAAGATGGCACATTTCGGGCCTTGCAAGAAAACATCGTCAAGTGAAGACACCGCAAGACTCTTTCTTGATAACATATATCGTTATCATGGCCTACCAGATGATATCGTGTCGGATCGAGGTACTCAATTTGTATCCAAGTTTTGGAGGTCTCTCTTTGAGATATTGAAGGTGGATATTAAGCTCTCTTCGGCTTTTCATCCTCAAACTGACGGTCAAACGGAGCGGGTGAATCAAGTTTTGGAGCAATATTTACGATGCAGCATCAACTATCAACAAGATGATTGGACTGCATATCTACCGCTTGCTCAGTTCGCATACAACAATACTCTTCATGCGTCAACTCAACAAACACCATTCTTCTCCAACTACGGATACCACCCCAAGCTCGATTTATTGAGTTCTTCAGCAAATAACAACCCAGCAGCTGAAGGATTTGTGAAGCAACTATCGGAGCTTCAAGCGACGTTGAAGCTTCAATTGCAATCTGCCCAAGAGAGTTACAAGGCATCTGCAGATAAATATCGAAATGAGGCGCCTACTTTTAAAGTTGGAAGTAAAATATGGCTTCTTTGACGAAATATCAAGACCAAGCGGCCATGTGACAAATTGGACTATCGGAGATTAGGGCCATTTGTTATCGGGAAGCAGATCAATCCGGTGGCATATCGTCTGGAGTTACCAGCTACTATGAAGGTACATCCAGTCTTTCACGTGTCTTTGTTGGAACCTTATCGAGAGTCAGCTTTTCCCCAAAGAGTACAAAGTCCGCCACCAAGTATCGAAATTGAAAACCATGAGGAATACGAGGTGGAAAAGGTACTAGATTCACGGCGTAATAGGAGAAAATTGGAGTATTTAGTGCATTGGAGTGGATACGACATCAATGAACGAACGTGAGAGCGTGCCGAAAATCTTGCCAATGCACCAAAAAAGGTACAAGAATTTCATCAACGATATCCTCATAAACCTAAGCCGATTCAACGATAGCTTCTTGCTGAAGCTTGCTCATCAAGTAGCATAAAAAGGGGGGAGGGCACCTCCAAAACCCATAGTTCGATAGTGTAGAACTTTGTTAGCAACTATAGTTTGCTCTCATCATTTTAGCCTTTGGACATGGATAGTCAAGATACTACACTTGTTATGTCATCTCAAGCGACTAGCTCACGAAGACGACCGCGAGATGAAGAACCGCCTGCACCACGACGACGTCGGAGGATACCGAGCAACAGATCGCTAGTAATTGTATTTGAGGTCGAGCCTGCCTACGACGGTCAGCCAGAAGGTGTGTTTGGAGGACAGTTTCACAATGAAGACACAGAAGTCCACGCTTGGTCAGAGGTTGAAGGTGTTGGTCACTACCGTTGGCTCCAAGGGCCGATGAATCATTTGCCTCGCGAACAACAATTGGAATTCATAGCGGATGTGATGCGACAGATTTTCATTTTCTTGCGTTGGTATTGACTGATAACAACATTGCTTCTCGGAGACCTCGAAGTTAGAAGAGGAGGTGATGTCATGGACATACATTGGAAGATTCTTCGAATATTCTTCTAGAATATTCTCTAAAGATTCTCTAAAGATTCTTTTAGAAGGTTCTAGAAGATTCTTAGAATATTCCCTAAAGATTCTCTTAGAAGGTTCTAAAATATTCTTAGAAGGTTCTAAAATATTCTTAGAAGGTTCTAGAATATTCTGATAGATTCTAGGAAGTTGCTCGAGAAGTTTTCTAATTAGTAGAAGTTGTTGGAGAAGTGTCCTAGTTAGCGGAAGTAGCTCGAGAAGCTTCCTATTCAGTAGTATATATAGGAGTCGAGGCTGAAGGGTTCTTCAGTCTCGACAACACACCTCTTGGAGTTCTAGCTCACCTTTCTGGTGTTGTTCTTGTACTCATCTGTTTAATCTAGTTCTGCCACTTCTTCTTGAACTTCTTGTTAGATTTCAAGTCTGTATTTTGTGTCCGTGACAACTACCAAACATACAAAATTCTCGCAAATGTAAAGCCTTTCTTTTATTTTATAATACCAAATACACTAAAAATAACTTTGACTTAGCAAAGCTCTTACAAAGTCATTACAAACTTAAATTGCTTAAAACCAATGCTTAAAGAAATCTTATGAAGTCATATCTCAAATCCCATTTGTTGATTTGCAAAAAAATCCCAAAATCGATGTAAGTATGCAGTTTTGTACCTTAAGATCTAATTTTATTCCTAATTGGCAATTGGTCCTTTCAAAGTATCAATTCTTGTTTTCTTCAGGTAATTTTTACTAAAATCAACTCCTAATTCCCTTATACATATTTTTATATCTTTTATTTTTTTAATCTACCCTTTTTTGTCTTATTTATGGTCCTACAAAGTAAGTAGAAGTTATTTTACAAAAAGGCAACATTTGTAGTTTTAGTTTTATTACCTTTGACTATTACCTATATTTTTAAGATAATTTGCTATAATAATTTGAAATAAGATTTTCTATAAAATAATATTTTTTTCATTCTTTCATCTATTAGTTGTATTACATCACAAAAATGTATAATGTCACATCACATCTATGAAGCTTTTAAGAAGCTCTTTCACAAGATATTATCAAATTTATTTATTTCTATTTACTTCTATCTAATTCTTTTAATCTTAGTAAATATATATGTCCATGATAAAGATGGGTTAATAAGAGTGAAGAAGGCTTCACTCTTGCCTCCATATATACTACCTAATTAGCAGTCAAGTAGGAACATTCTTTAGGACCTTTGACATGTATGCAACTTGTAGAACATGTGTCTAACTTGCAAGATAAGTTTCGTACATATGCACCACATGAAAAACTTGTACTACAAGTCACCAATATGTGCAATATGTGGCCAACTTATTGACCAAGTTTTCAGCCTATTAATCACCAACAAACATATATAATGTCAAATCTATGTTCATGAAGCTTACAAGAAGTTATCCCACAAGTTAATATCAAATTTACTTACTTCTATCAAGTTCTTTTAATCTTGATAAATATATATATTTATGATAAAAATAAAAATAAAAATTATTTTTTAGAAATTTTATATCTTTGCATTCTATATTTAATATTCATCTGGTTTTTTATCTATAATTTTTTTTGTAATAAAATCTTACACAATTTATTTATTTTATTAGTTTGTTAATATTTTTTTAGCTTGTGTCAATAGTTAAAATTGAGTTGTATTATATGCCATTTATTTGTTTCAATTTAGCAAATTTGATATATATTTTAAACTTGGTCCAAAAATTTTAATATTTAATTATGAAATTTTCTTAAAAGCATTCACAAAATAATTATTACATTTGACATATGGATAAATTATTTGATTTCAAAATTGATGATTGAATAGATATAGGTAGTAATTTCAAACTACCCTTTATTTTTGTAGAAGCATTGAAAATGAATACATACATACATACATACATACATACAAAATCGAATTTTTATAAAATAAACCCTAATTATTATATTCCAATAAAAAGAACAACAATAATCTGTTTGAATAGAAGAACATTTCCACCCTAAATTCCTTCCACTTTCTTCACATTTTACTAAATAGAATTATCCAGAATAATACCTCTAAAAACTCTATTTCAAGCAGCTTAAAGTTCATTATTATTGCATATGACAAAATACTTCTCATCTCTTCTTTAATTTCCTTGCATATAATCCTGGTCTAACCATCATCTTAAAAAATTTAACAAGGTTTTAAAGTACTCTTAACCACACCAAAATATCAAAATTATCCAAATGTTCTCTAAAAATGCTATTTCGCACGGGTTGTGTAAATATCAAGAAGACATTTCATAACCAAAAGGAATACAAAAGATTCCATGTGCTAGATTCCCTCTTCTGGCCCTATAACCGACAGGGTCTCCATGACCGCGTGAGGCCCTAAACCCGGAGACTGCAGGACTCCGACGTCGAGGATAAGACTCGGCGGAGAGGATCAATCAAGATTTGTGTAACAGAGTAGCACGACGCCGGAATTCGGACGATAGGCGTTGTCGAGGAGGAGGAACAATTTCTAGCGGAGGAAAGCTTGTCACAGGGTTTAGCAGAGCCGCAGCAGCAGCAGCAGGGTTTTTGGGTACAGAAGTAGCGAGCGAGAGAGAGAGGGGTGTTTGAAAGTCGGAGCTATGGCAGCAACCTTCGCTAGCTCGTGCTTCACCTCTAATTTGCTTCAAAACCCCAGCAAATGTGTCACGATTTCGCGGAGAAGAATTGGGTCGGTAGGCGTTCCAACAGCCGAGTTCCATTTGCGTGATCTTCCATATGAGCTGGACGCATTGGAGCCCCACATGAGCAAGAAGACGCTGGAGTTTCACTGGGGGAAGCACCACGGGGGCTATGTGGCGAATCTCAACAAGCAGATAGCTGGCACTGACGCAGAGCGGTTGAACTTGAGCGAGCTGGTGCTGTCGGGGTATAACAACGGTAACCCACTGTCGTATTTCAACAACGCCGGGCAGATTTGGAACCACGATTTTTTTTGGATGTCGATGTGCCAGGGCGGGGGCGGGGCGCCGCCAGAGGACAGTGAGCTCCTCGATCTTATTGTGAGGAACTTTGAGTCGTTTGAGCAGTTTTCGGAGAGGTTCAAGGAAGCTGGCAGGTCTCTGTTCGGGTCTGGGTGGGTGTGGCTGGTGTTGAAGAAGGACGCGAAGCTGGAGATTATGAAGACGTCGAATGCTCTTACACCCATTGTCTGGAATCATATCCCCTTGCTGGTCGTAGACGTCTGGGAGCATGCTTATTATCTTGACTATCAGAACAAGAGACCCGATTACTTGACGGAATTTTTGGACAATTTGGTATCCTGGAAGGTAGCAGAGGAGCGTCTGCAGCGGGCGAAGGCATTTGTGAACATAGGGGAACCAGTCATTCCCGATTTGTAATTAGGTCCACTGTTTCTGGGGTTCTACAGGCTTCGAAAGCTTTTAGTTAGACCTTGAACCCTAATCCTTACAGTCATCGTTGGTGTGCGTTAATTTGCTTCTTGAAGCGTGGGCACAATATACGATTTTGATATTCTTTGAGTAATGAGAATTTAGTTGCGATTTCAAGCTTAAAATCAATTTCCTGGGATTCAGTACCGCATTGCGAATGCCTTCAGGTGCGTGATGCTGTTGCCCAACAGCCCGATAGACCTTTGTTTGCACCTTAAATAGTCAGAGGAGTTCGTCGTGTCAGTTGAAGTTTATACAACGCAGGAGTACACCAAGTAGGATGCAGTTATACAAATGTTGAGGCATGAAATCTCTCAAACACGAACCAGATAATACCTTCTTTTTCTTTTTTTTTTCTCGTTCTATCACAAGAATGAGTCGTTACTACTCCGGCACTTGTTTCAATCAAAAGTTTTGTAGCAATTTTGGAACACTAAGATCTGTCGCCTTTCCTCAAATTTTCCCTGTGAATACTTTCAAATGCAGTGTGTGTTAAAATGTCCACGAAACTCAATTGTACTTCATGCAAGTGAGTGAAAAACAAAGGCATACAGAATCATATCCATATTGATCGAATGCATACATATTCTATAACAAATCTCTATTTAAGAAGACATTCTCGAGCACATAGAAGGATATGAAACTCTACTGGCATGCAGTAGAGTTTCATGAACTAAGATAGGAAGCACTTGCAATGGTTCCATGCTCAAAAGTTCTGGGCACTTGGTCCGAAAAGCTTGTTTTGTGGAAGAAACTCAAAGACTTTTGAGGAGGATCAATCAAATCCCATTAGTCACCATGCAATTGCACCAAATGCCAACATGACTTTGAATTCATCTTCAAAGCTCTACAATGGTCAATGTTCTATCCAATCATAGTTAATCCAATATTATATGCAAATGAATAATTTATAAATTTTGCAAGTTTTCACTTAAACCAAGATAATTAATTAATGCTTCTTTGATTTATTTTAAACCAAATCTTGCAAAAACTTAAATCTTTTGTTGCTTGTGTTATTAATTTGCAAGTTGTAGATGTATCTTATGTTTAAGAAATGAGTAAAGTATTCACTATTGCCATACTATCATTCATTTAAAGAATACTATTCTTTGGAAAATAGTTGTAGAATCCATCTTATATAGGAAAGAAGTAAAAAAATTGAATTGTAAGTGGATCCTTATTTTTGTACCTTAGGATCTAATTTTAACCATGTCTCACAAATAGTCACCTCTAACTATCAATTTAATATTTATTTAATATTTGATTTTACAAAAAAAATATCTTCACTTTAACTTTAAAAAAATTGATTTGATTTTTTATCTATTCTATTAGATCTTATCTTATTGGAATTCCATAAAATAGGTAATTTTTTTATTTTTTATTATTTTTTGAATAATAAGAGCAACAACAATATTAAAATCTTAACTTACGAATTAATAAGAAATCTCTATTAATACGAATTAATAAGAAATCTCTATTAATCTTTTATATAAGTCATTTCAATTCAGTTTGGTCTTTGTCTACATTTTCAACCAATAGTTGTATTACAACATGACATCAAGCAAGAATCATAAGTAGAAATAGAAGTTAGCCAAGCATTAGGGTAATAGACATAATACAACTAATATATTAAGAGCAATAAAAGAAAAATCTCAGACAAGGTAAGAGCAAAGGATGTTGTATTTGAAGTAAGGCAAGTAGAAGGTAGGACAAAGATAGATATCATTAGATTTTTGTAAGATGGATAAAAATCTTTTGATAAAAATATAATTTAAGTCTTTAATCTTCTTAATCATGTAGAACTTAGTATGAGAAGTCAAAATTTGAACAAATTTTAATTATGATTAATTAAATAATATTTTTATCTTTTTTATCTTTTATATAAAGATTGATGTCGAATGTACATTGTTTTTTTTTTTTTTTTTTTTTTTTTTTTGTCTTGTTTTGTTTTTTTTACAATTTGAAATGTCTACAAATATGTATCTATATAATATCTTTAAAAAATAAGCTTCTATTACTTTGAGAAGTTCGTAAAATATTTTTAGATGATATAAAGTTTCTTAAAAAAAATAATTATAATCATTGTGTTAGTAAAATTTATAATATAAAAGGTTTATATATATATATATATATATATATATTTTTCCAATTGCTGTTTTAATAACAATATTACCTTTATCTACTATCAAATCTATAAAATATTTGATATTATTATTTCAAATCAATTAATAGTGGACTTATGTATTTTGGAAAGACAATTGATAAAAAGACACCCTTCTTTTATTGCATGAATATCTTTTAAGCAATTCACTTTATTTATTATAAGTTTTTTACAAAAAAAAAAAAACATCATTATAATTATAATTATTTACTGAATTTGATTGCATAATATTTTATTTTTTATGTTTTTATTTTTTTTTTTCTAAGTTTGAAATAGAGCATACATCTAAGTTTCATATGTGATATTAATTATGTGAACTCATAACAAGACATAATTTTTTATTTTGTTTTTATTTTTTCATAATCCTTTTCAATGGTAGTAATAAAATAGACAAAAAATAACATTATCAAAAGTATTTAAGTAGGAGCAATATTAGTATGAGTATATAGAGGTGTTTGGCACAAAGGGTGCCCATACAAAAAAAAAAAAAAAAAAAAAAGGTTTCTACCCGGAAATTCTCTTTAAAAATAATTCAAATAAATAAAATCATATGTGAGAATTAATTTTCTTCATTTCAAGAAAAAATGTTATATATATAAAAAAAAAAAAAAAAAAAAAAAAAAAAAAAACCTGGTATGCCAAAATATTTTTGAGAATAAAAATACAGCCTTAAAACTTGCAAATACATATCAATGAATAATATCTCTTTAATACATGAATTATTAAATAGATAAAAATAAAATATTCTATAATCAAAAAATAATATTCAAATTTATATAAAAGAATTTTGTGGTACAAAATTTAAGTCAAATCGAAAGTATTTAAGAACATTGAGTATTTTTTTTTTTAAATTGTTATATAGACGTGTGTATACTAAAATATTAAAATACTTTAATGAATAATTTTATTAATTTCTTCTTTTTTATAAATTTTCGTATTTTCTAATTTTAATTTAAATATTATATATATATATATATATATATATATATGTATTTATTTTTTATTTTAATTTAACTTTTCTTGCTGTTAAAAATGTGTAAAATATTGTTGCTAGAACATAAATTTTGTTGTATTTTCTATTTAATCTAATTTTAACGTAATTTAATTTTTTTAAGAGGTAGATCTTGTAAACTATATAATTAATTTGTATAAAAATATATTACATATTACTTGTTTAAAAATACTAATTTAATTAATTTATTTATTTTAAAATTTAAATTTTTTGTACCTTGAATATTTTACTTGTTATTAGATTTTGCAATATAGTAAAAATCAAGATATTCGACCATTAAAAATAAATCAAATTTGAAAGTATAGTCAATATAATTATGAAATAGAGAATAATAATATAGCCACATAAGAGCTAATATAGTTGATGACATAGAAAGTTCTAGCATTTATATAAGTCATACATTACTTATGAAATTTAAGCATAATTGAATTAATTATTTTTAATTAAGTTTTTATGAGCTTTTTAAAAATTAAATTAAATTTTAAAAGAAAGAGAAAAGCAACAACAATTATTATAAAACATAAGTAACTCCAAACATAAAATTTTATAAGAAAATAATAATCATAATTTAATTACATTACCTTATAAATCATTTTTCTTTCAAAAATAAATTTAAAATTAATTATTTGACTAAATTCATACTTATTTTTATAAAAAAAAGAATAATATTTTTTTAAAATACATGATTATTTATTATTTATGTAAAAGAGATAAGAATAAAAATGTCTTTAGTTTGAACAATTGGATGTACTTATGTTGAATAGACTTAAAGCATATCATTTATTTTTAGGAAAATTTAAAGATGAAACATTTATAAATATAATAAATGTATAAATTTTATTTTTTAGGCATTTAAAATGATATAAGTCCAATATTTTTTTTAAATAGTATAATCTAAAATATTAATTATTAACTTCAATATTTGTTATAATTTTTTTTAATAATAGGCACCTCAACCTTTTAGTGATATTTTTTTTAAAAAAAAAGATATTTTTGTTACTCATCTGAATATGAAAAATTCAAAAAGTATAGAAATAAACTTAAAATAATGATTTTTACAAAAACAACTAGATTAAAGATCCATAGTATGTTGTCATATAGTAACATGACTATATGGTGAAAAATAAAAACATGGATGTTGTTATAGAAGAGCCTAGTAGAAAGATGTGGTAGAAAAACAAGGATAAATAATAAGAAGGTAATAAAAAGTTTAGTTTTAATACTGTCTTTTAGAGAAGAGGCTTCTATTTACTTTATAGGGGCATAAATACTTCAATTCAAAGTAAATAAGATAAGTAATTGATATAGACATGTTTAAGGAGTTACCGATAGGTTCAAGCAAAAATTACCTCAAATTACCAAATACTAATACCTCGAGAGGATTGATTGTCAACTTGGGTTGAAATTAGACCATGAGGCACAAAACCACGTACCTATAGTAACTCTCAGATTCTTTGGGAAATTAAAAGAGTAGGATTTGAAAACAAACTAATAAAGAGATTTTTGAGTATTGGTTTTATGTCAATTAAATTAATATTCAATTTTTAGGAGATTTTCAAAGTTAGTGATGTTCTTGGTTGGATTAGATTTTGAAAAATAAAATTATGTTTACAAAATTGACGGTTTCTTGAGTTTTGTGGTGTATGTACAAATGAATTTTAGGCAATGTGTTGGTATTTTAGTTATTATTGTGTGTAAAGATTTTGAGGTCAATCAAATAGTTACATCAAAATGTGTGAAGGTTTTTGTGGATTAAAATTTCAAAGATTGGAATTTGAGCATAAGTGAATATTTTAAAGATCTTTAGCAATCTATTGATTAGATTGAAGTAATTTTTTTTTGTGTGGAGACTAGACTTGATTTTTTGCAATATAAGTATATTTTGGAGGAAATTTGATGATTCAAGAAGGAAGTATTGGCACTATAGTTCCAACATTCAGATTAGGGTAGGAAGCCAGCCAATACTTAAGCAAAATTTAAGATTGATCTTCTATTTGGTAAGTTTGATCTTCTTCACATTTTTTATGCTTCTTGCTAATTTAGTTGTTGAAAAATGTGTAGAATATTAAGCAAGTTTGGTGGTATGATTGATAGATATTGAGGTTCTAAATTGCCTTTGGATGAGATTAATTTGATTAGGATTTTGTTTAAGATCTAAAAATTGGTTCATATTTAAAATTTGTTTAGGATTTAATTAGAGTTTGATTTAAGTAAAGACTATTAGAATTTTAACTAGGATTAAATTTAGATTTGGTTGCAATTTATTTAAGATATGTTTTGAATTTTATTTTGATACTTTCTTTGAATTTCTTTAGAATTTTTTCATGCTTCTTTTGTAATTTTTTTTTTGAGATTTTTTTAGATTAATTAAAGCTTGATTAGTATTTTTAAGGTTTAATTGAAGTTATTTAGTATTCTATTAGAAATAAAATCTTGTTATTGTAATATTCTTTTTATCTTCCATATGCTCGATGTATACTCAAGTAAGGCTTCATATAATACAACAAAGTTGTCTTGGCTCACAATTCTAATAAGAAGTGTCTTCCTCAACATATGTGTGAATGGTGAAGTAAATTGTACATGTAATATTATAGAATACAAATGAATATCAAATGGTAGAAATTGAAGGAGGTTGGAGTGAGAAAGGAGGAATAAGTAGCTACTGGGGGATAGAATATAGGATCCAAATGGTGATGATAGATTCAAAAACTAAGATTGGCCGTAGCTTGGTTTTCTAGAACATGCTTGATTAGAAATTATATCCTTTAACAACATTATTTAGCATCCATGCAAGCTCTCTATTACCTTCCTTGTGCAAATACTATATATCTTTGTTGCAATTTTTGCTTTCTTGGCAACTTTTGAAATTTAAATTATAACAACTTCTTGTGCACGCAACTCCTTTACATGCTTTGTTGTTTTTTTTTTAATGGTGCAGCATGTTTAGAGGGCAACCTTCTTCACAATCTATAGCTTATATTATCCAATCTATTTATCTACATTTTGATGTGTTACGCACTAATTTCTTCTTGCTTTAGTTGTTGTCAAAGACATGAACTAAAAGAAGATGCATAAACTTGTGAAATCCATGTCAAAAGAAAAGTAAGAAAATAAAAAAATATATATATATATGTATATTAAAAAAAAAAAAAAAAAACTATCAAGGCTATTGTCAAAAGACAAAGAAATCAGAGATTCTTGAATCTGGACTAGAAGCAAGAAATGAGTTGACAAGGGTGAAGAAGGTTTCATTCTTATTTCTATATATACTATCTATATAGGATCTATGACTTTACCTCTAAAAACGTGTTGACTTTGTATGACACATGTCTTTATTTGCAAGGCAATTTTTCTATATAAGCGCCACATAGTAAGCTTATTTTACAAGCTATTGTTAGGGACATAGTCCTTAGAACCTTTTAGAAACAAGTTTCTAGAACCTTCTAGAAGCAAGTCTCTGGAACCTTCTAGAAGCTTCTTAGTTGGTGGAAGTCGCTTGAGAAGCTTCCTAGTTGGTAGAAGTTGCTTGAGAAGCTTCCTAAATAGGAGTATATATTCGAATCGAGGGTGAAGAGTTCTTCAGTCTTGACAACACATCTCTTAGAGCTCTAGCTCACCTCTCTGGTGTTGTTCTTGTATTCATCTAATTAATCTAGTTCTTGCGAGTTCTTCTGGAACTTCTTGTTAGATCTCGAGCCTGTATTTCTGTGTCCGTGACAGTTTGTCGAGACTGAACTCACCTCAAATATCAGAGTTAGTTTCTTCCTTGTTAGAGTGTGAATTACCCCTCTGCTTGAAGGTGTACTAACATTTTAGAGGTTGCGGATTACCCTCCTCTAAACTCATACTTCTTTTGTTACAATATTGGAGTCGTATTCTTCTTGGAGAGAGTGGATTACCCCTTTTCTTGAAGCTCTTAAGGCGTTTAAGAGGTTATGGAGTACCCTCTTCTAAACCAATATTGTCTTCTTGTAGAGTCATTTCTGTCCTTCTCTTAGAATGGCTGGAGGCCAAGACATTAGTATGACAGAAAGTTTAGAGTCCAAGTTAGATGCTATGTCAAGGACAAGAACTCGATGAAAGCTAAAGAGTAAGTGAGACTTTTCTCAAAAAGAAATAGGACAAAATAGAAATATGTATATTAAGAAAGAAACTGGAATGGCTATTGCCAAAATACAAGAAAACTAGAGACCCTTGAAACTAGACTAGAAGCAAGAAAGGAGTTGACAAGAGTGAAGAGGGCTTCACTCTTGCCTCTATATATATTATCTAACTAGAAGCCACGTGGCGATGTTCTATAAGACCTCCAATATATGTTGACTTTCTAGGCCACATGCCTTTGCTTGCAAGGCAAGTTTTCTATGGATGGACCACGTAGTTAGCTTGTTCTTTAAGCTTCCAACATGCGTGGCACATGGCTAACTTGTTGACCAAGTTTCTAACCTAAAAGTCAACTATAGACTCCTATAAAGTCAAAGCAGCGTCTATGAAGCTTCTAAGAAGCTTCTCTAGAAGATATTACACAATTAACCTACTTTTACATACTTTTATCTATTCATATAGGTAATTATATGTATGTCCGTGACATTACCCCCCCTTCTAGGGACGAGTTCCACGAGGAGCGGTGATTATATATTGAGAAAATCTAATATGCAGCGAATTGTATTTGCTACATACTCTGATCTTTGTTCTCTTCGAAGATAGTTGATGGGTCCTCTTAGCCATCGATAGTGTCCCATTCCAGGGCGAGAAGACCACCCTGTTATTTGATCACTGTTGAGGCCTTCATAACTTCCTTCAAATAATACATTTGAAACACCATCAGGAGTCGTTCCTATCTCCAATAATATCACCAAACATCGAGAATCTCTTCCAAGGTCGTGATACCAAACGCGTTGTATCTCACCATCTATTCGAGGAAGAACATGTCGTTCTTGAGGGTCTTCATCTCGGTTGCGTCGTCTTGAAGGTTGTGACAATCGCAATGTCTCATCCGGTAAGTCAGCAAACGAAGGTTCTTGAGTTGAATCCGCTGGTTGTTGGCTCTCCATCTAATTAGCGTCACAAAATGCAAAGAAGTTACAAACAAGGATAGGAAATTGAATGTTATCTTGCCTCAATCTTGTCTCTTTTATAAGAGAGGTTTTCATCTTGGTTTTGATGGATGTCGTTGATGAAAAACTTTGACTTTAGCTGATACATTTGCTAGATTCCTGGATGGCTCCCATGTGCGCTCACTAATATCATATCCGCACCAATGAACAAGATATTCCAGCTTATTTCGGCGCCGCCTTGAGTCTAATATCTCTTCCACCTCAAATTCTTCATTATTATCTACTTCTATAGGAGGCGGTGGCATTTGTCTTCTTCCTTGTATATCCACTGTCTTATATGGTTCAAGAAGAGACACGTGGAATACAGGATGGATCTTCATTGACTCCGGTAGATGTAACCGATATGCAACTGGGTTGATCTGTTCAGAAACAGAAAAGGGGCCAAGCCTACGATAGTCCAATTTGTCATAAGGTCGAGTGGTCTTGATATTGCGACGAAGTAGCCATACCTTATCACCCACGTTGAGTTGTGGTTGCTCTTTACGATATACATCTGTATTTATCTTTTGTCGTTCTTGAGCTTTCTTCAACTGCGCCTTCATTATTGCATGTAACTCTGACAACCGATTTGCCATATCTTCTGCTGCAGGATTATCAACTTTTGAAAAATCAAAAGTATCAAGTCGTGGATGATAGCCATAATTGGCAAAGAAAGGTGTTTGTTGCGTGGAGGAATGTACCGTATTATTATAAGCAAACTCTGCCAATGGCAGAAGGTTTGTCCAATCATCTTGTTGGTAGTTGATGGTACACCTTAAATACTGTTCCAAGACTTGGTTTACGCACTCTGTTTGTCCATCAGTTTGAGGATGGAAAGCTGAAGATAGCTTTATGTCCACTTTTAAAATCTTGAAAAGAGTCCTCCAGAATCTCGACACAAATTGAGTTCCCCTATCCGATATGATATCTTTAGGTAATCCATGATAGCGATAGATATTATCAATGAAAAGCTTAGCTGTTTCTTCACCTGTGATAGATTTTGTACATGGCATAAAATGTGCCATCTTGGTGAAACGATCTACTATCACAAATATAGAATCATAAGATCTTGAGTTTGGAAGATCTGTGATGAAATCCATAGAAACAGAAGACCATGGTTGTTCTGGTATAGGTAATGGCTGAAGAAGTCCGTAAGGTCGATGTCGAGGAATTTTTGATCTTGAACAAATATCACATGATTTTACAAAGTCTTTGACTGACTTCCACATTTGTGGCCACCAAAAATCTCTTGATATGAGTTCCAAAGTCTTATTATATCCAAAGTGCCCTGCTGCTGGAAAGTCATGACGTGCTTGAAGAACACGCAAACGTGCTTTTCCTTCTGGAACATATAGGCGTCCTTCAAAATATAATAGATTATTCTTGAACTCGAACTTAGAAGAATCATGAGACTTGAAAGAATTATTCTCGATATCATGAACAAGAGGGTCTGAGGACATACTGGACTGGATTTGCTTGAGAAAAGTTGAATCAACAGTCAATGTTGATTTCACTGCTCGGAGATGAAATTGCTCCGGTTTCAAGAGGACCGTTCTTTGTTGCTCAAAAGCTGCATCTCCTTCTTTTGGTGCAAAATAAGAACGTCTAGACAGGGCATCGGACAAACCTTGTTGTTTTCCTGGCCGATAAGTGATAATGAAGTCGAATCTTGACAAAGACATACTCCAACGAGCTTGACGACGATTCAACACGCGTGCTGACATGAAATACTCGAGGTTCTTGTGATCTGTATACACAGTGACTGGACTAGAAGCACCTTCTAGATAATGACGCCATTCTTGAAAGGAATCCACGATTGCAAGAAGTTCTTTATCGTGGATCTCATAATTGATCTCGGCTGCTGAGAATTTTCTTGAATGAAAAGCTATCGGATGAAGTTTGTCATCTGTTCCCATTTGTGATAAAACTGCACCCAAGGCAAAATCCGATGCATCTGTTTCCATAAAAAATGCCTTGGAAAAGTCAACACGATATAAGACTGGTGCAGAGACAAACGATGTCTTCAAGGCTTCAAATGCTGCTTCCGCTTCTTGATTCCATTGGAATTTATCTTTACTAGTCAAGCGTGTAAGTGGAGCTGCAACTCGTGAGAAGTCTTTGATGAAGATCCGATAGTAATTGGCAAATCCCAAGAAACATTGGACATCTCTTACAGTCTTTGGAATCTTCCAATCCATGATTGTTTGGACTTTCTTAGAATCCATCATAAGACCATCATTTGAAATGATGTATCCTAAAAAGTCAACTTGAATAGTGTGAAATACACACTTTTCCATCTTGGCGTACAATCCTGCATCTCTGAGTTTTTGTAATACTTGACGAACATGTATTTCATGTTCTTCAACATTCTTAGAATAAATCAGGATATCGTCTAGGTAGCAGACGACAAAATTGTCTAAGAATTCACGAAATACATCATTCATGAGATGTTGAAAAGCAGCTGGTGCATTCGTGAGTCCAAAAGGCATGACATTATATTCAAAATGCCCGTACCTGGTTCGAAACGCAGTCTTCCATTCATCTCCTTCTTTGATCCGTACTAGATTATATGCTCCTCTTAGATCTATTTTTGTATAGATCTTAGCTTGATTTAACTAGTCAAGGAGTCCTGATATCAAAGGTAATGGATACCTGTTCTTGATTGTGATCTTGTTGAGTCCTCGATAGTCAACACACATTCGTAAAGATCCATCTTTTTTCTTTACGAATAAAATTGGAGCTCCTGCTGGAGATTTTGAATGGCGTATGAAATTCTTCGCTAAATTCTCGTCAATATATGTCTTGAGTTCAGCTAACTCATCTTGCGATAAACTGTAAATTGGTCCAAATGGTGGCTGAGTTCCTTCCTTGAGATCGATTGAACAATCGTATGGGCGATGCTCAGGAAGAATATCTGCATTCTTTTTCTCAAAAACGTCTTGATAATCCTGATATTGACTTGGAATGCCACTTGAAGTCTTTACGTTTTCAGAAATAGGTGCAACATAAATAGCAAAAGTTGATCCTTCTTTTGCTGCGTGTATAAATGCTTTTGCACCTATAGGTGCGAGTTTTACTATACTAGACTCATGGTTTTTTACTTGGTTAATAGAACTGTTACTAATGCTCTGAGAAAAATCAAGTTTACGAGAAATCCAATCTATTCGAGGATTATACTTTTCTAACCATGATAAGCCTAAAATTACTGGATTAGAGGGAGATCTAATTATATTAAAAATTACGCAACTACTATGACCATTTATTACTACATCTACAGGAAGTGTTTCGTGAGTTGAATCTCCAGAAGACAACGGACGACCATCTATGACTTCTACGTGTACAGGTTTAGTTTTTTGTATTAATGATATTCTATGACATCTAGCAAATTCTTCATCTAAAAAACAAGATGAGGCTCCTGAATCTACCAAGGCAAAGGCTTTGTAATTATTAGGTCCTAAACGCACATCTATTATAAAACAAGGAGATGGTTCTGAGGAGAGGATAGGACCTTTATTAGAAGTTGTACAAGATTCCAGCCGCACGGTCCCTATTGTAGCTGGACGTACTTGTTTTCCGACATACTGTCTTCTTTGGCAGCCGTACTCCTCATTTTGTAGTTACGTCGCTTCTTTGGACAATGTTGAGCAGTGTGCTTAGGTTCTCCACAATATAAGCACAATCCTTCTTGTCGACGACGAGACTTTTCTTGCTCAGTAAGAGGTTTGAAACGTACCGCATCAATTTGCATATCCTCTACTTCTGAAGGTATGTGTTGAGGAGACATCCGTGTTGCCATTGAATTGTAGTAACGTTGAGGCCCACTTGTGCGACTCTCGGATCGAAATTCAAAAAGTCGATTGTCGCACTTCACAGCAAAGTTAATTGCTTGACTCAATGTTTGAGGATCAGGTAAATTAAGCATCAATTTCTTTACCTCATATTGTAATCCGTAGAAAAATTGACTCACAAGTGCGGCATCATCCCACTTGATATCAGTTGCAAGTTTTCGAAATTGCGAAGCATATAATGTTACTGATCGATTGCCTTGTCGCAAAATATGGATCTTGTTGGTTGCAACACGAATTGCATCATGTTCTCCAAACATGGATCGAAACTCCGCCAAAAAAGCCTCCAGATTATCCAATATTGGATCTCGTCGTTCAAGAAAAGATGAAAACCATGACAATGCTAAACTTGAAAGAAGTGTACCAATGAATCTTACTTGTGACCCTGGAGTTGGATAGCTCTGGGGTTGAAGTTCAATCACTAGTTGGACCTGATTGATGAATCCTCGAAACTTGGATCTGGTACCATCAAACTTCTCGGGCAAGGCAACTCTCGGTTCTCTAACACTCGAAGGGTGTTCCATTCTGGGAGAAGGGACATGGTTTGGTGCAGATGTTGAAGCAGCCCCAATCATCTCTATATCTTCACTTCCTACCATTCTTGTTGCTCCTTGTGGTGGTAAATTGAGTTGATGCATCGCAAGCATTAACTCCCTCAATTGTTCTTGCATCTGTGCCATTGCACTCTTCATTTCAACAAGCTCTGCCATAGTAGCACTTAGAAAAGAAAAGATGTCTAACAACGCTCAAAACAAATAGAAGAGAGGAATTGATAACAAAGAAAATACTAAGAACAATATCAGTTTAAAAGAGGGTAATCCACAACTTCTAATGCGCTTATGTCTTATCAAGAAAAAGGGGTAATCCACTCTTAATCAAGAAAAGACAAAGCTCTGATATTGTAAGTGGACTCTTGTCAATCTGTCAAGGACAAGAACTCGATGAAAGCTAAAGAGTAAGTGAGACTTTTCTCAAAAAGAAATAGGACAAAATAGAAATATGTATATTAAGAAAGAAACTGGAATGGCTATTGCCAAAATACAAGAAAACTAGAGACCCTTGAAACTAGACTAGAAGCAAGAAAGGAGTTGACAAGAGTGAAGAGGGCTTCACTCTTGCCTCTATATATATTATCTAACTAGAAGCCACGTGGCGATGTTCTATAAGACCTCCAATATATGTTGACTTTCTAGGCCACATGCCTTTGCTTGCAAGGCAAGTTTTCTATGGATGGACCACGTAGTTAGCTTGTTCTTTAAGCTTCCAACATGCGTGGCACATGGCTAACTTGTTGACCAAGTTTCTAACCTAAAAGTCAACTATAGACTCCTATAAAGTCAAAGCAGCGTCTATGAAGCTTCTAAGAAGCTTCTCTAGAAGATATTACACAATTAACCTACTTTTACATACTTTTATCTATTCATATAGGTAATTATATGTATGTCCGTGACACTGGAAGGCTAATTCGGGGCTCTTTATGTTGTAGAACTAACGGTGCTTGTCGAACCTGAGGCAAAGTTGCTTCTCCAAGTGTAGAAGTTTGAGGCTGGTGCAACCTAGATTGTGCCATTCCAGATGCTCCATCATTATGAAGCCTTGCCACGACTCCTTTAATTTCTACAGTTCTTTGCGATAACGTATCGAGGGCATTCATGATAGCATGTCACGGACATACATATAATTACCTATATGAATAGATAAAAGTATGTAAAAGTAGGTTAATTGTGTAATATCTTCTAGAGAAGCTTCTTAGAAGCTTCATAGACGCTGCTTTGACTTTATAGGAGTCTATAGTTGACTTTTAGGTTAGAAACTTGGTCAACAAGTTAGCCATGTGCCACGCATGTTGGAAGCTTAAAGAACAAGCTAACTACGTGGTCCATCCATAGAAAACTTGCCTTGCAAGCAAAGGCATGTGGCCTAGAAAGTCAACATATATTGGAGGTCTTATAGAACATCGCCACGTGGCTTCTAGTTAGATAATATATATAGAGGCAAGAGTGAAGCCCTCTTCACTCTTGTCAACTCCTTTCTTGCTTCTAGTCTAGTTTCAAGGGTCTCTAGTTTTCTTGTATTTTGGCAATAGCCATTCCAGTTTCTTTCTTAATATACATATTTCTATTTTGTCCTATTTCTTTTTGAGAAAAGTCTCACTTACTCTTTAGCTTTCATCGAGTTCTTGTCCTTGACAGATTGACAAGAGTCCACTTACAATATCAGAGCTTTGTCTTTTCTTGATTAAGAGTGGATTACCCCTTTTTCTTGATAAGACATAAGCGCATTAGAAGTTGTGGATTACCCTCTTTTAAACTGATATTGTTCTTAGTATTTTCTTTGTTATCAATTCCTCTCTTCTATTTGTTTTGAGCGTTGTTAGACATCTTTTCTTTTCTAAGTGCTACTATGGCAGAGCTTGTTGAAATGAAGAGTGCAATGGCACAGATGCAAGAACAATTGAGGGAGTTAATGCTTGCGATGCATCAACTCAATTTACCACCACAAGGAGCAACAAGAATGGTAGGAAGTGAAGATATAGAGATGATTGGGGCTGCTTCAACATCTGCACCAAACCATGTCCCTTCTCCCAGAATGGAACACCCTTCGAGTGTTAGAGAACCGAGAGTTGCCTTGCCCGAGAAGTTTGATGGTACCAGATCCAAGTTTCGAGGATTCATCAATCAGGTCCAACTAGTGATTGAACTTCAACCCCAGAGCTATCCAACTCCAGGGTCACAAGTAAGATTCATTGGTACACTTCTTTCAAGTTTAGCATTGTCATGGTTTTCATCTTTTCTTGAACGACGAGATCCAATATTGGATAATCTGGAGGCTTTTTTGGCGGAGTTTCGATCCATGTTTGGAGAACATGATGCAATTCGTGTTGCAACCAACAAGATCCATATTTTGCGACAAGGCAATCGATCAGTAACATTATATGCTTCGCAATTTCGAAAACTTGCAACTGATATCAAGTGGGATGATGCCGCACTTGTGAGTCAATTTTTCTACGGATTACAATATGAGGTAAAGAAATTGATGCTTAATTTACCTGATCCTCAAACATTGAGTCAAGCAATTAACTTTGCTGTGAAGTGCGACAATCGACTTTTTGAATTTCGATCCGAGAGTCGCACAAGTGGGCCTCAACGTTACTACAATTCAATGGCAACACGGATGTCTCCTCAACACATACCTTCAGAAGTAGAGGATATGCAAATTGATGCGGTACGTTTCAAACCTCTTACTGAGCAAGAAAAGTCTCGTCGTCGACAAGAAGGATTGTGCTTATATTGTGGAGAACCTAAGCACACTGCTCAACATTGTCCAAAGAAGCGACGTAACTACAAAATGAGGAGTACGGCTGCCAAAGAAGACAGTATGTCGGAAAACAAGTACGTCCAGCTACAATAGGGACCGTGCGGCTGGAATCTTGTACAACTTCTAATAAAGGTCCTATCCTCTCCTCAGAACCATCTCCTTGTTTTATAATAGATGTGCGTTTAGGACCTAATAATTACAAAGCCTTTGCCTTGGTAGATTCAGGAGCCTCATCTTGTTTTTTAGATGAAGAATTTGCTAGATGTCATAGAATATCATTAATACAAAAAACTAAACCTGTACACGTAGAAGTCATAGATGGTCGTCCGTTGTCTTCTGGAGATTCAACTCACGAAACACTTCCTGTAGATGTAGTAATAAATGGTCATAGTAGTTGCGTAATTTTTAATATAATTAGATCTCCCTCTAATCCAGTAATTTTAGGCTTATCATGGTTAGAAAAGTATAATCCTCGAATAGATTGGATTTCTCGTAAACTTGATTTTTCTCAGAGCATTAGTAACAGTTCTATTAACCAAGTAAAAAACCATGAGTCTAGTATAGTAAAACTCGCACCTATAGGTGCAAAAGCATTTATACACGCAGCAAAAGAAGGATCAACTTTTGCTATTTATGTTGCACCTATTTCTGAAAACGTAAAGACTTCAAGTGGCATTCCAAGTCAATATCAGGATTATCAAGACGTTTTTGAGAAAAAGAATGCAGATATTCTTCCTGAGCATCGCCCATACGATTGTTCAATCGATCTCAAGGAAGGAACTCAGCCACCATTTGGACCAATTTACAGTTTATCGCAAGATGAGTTAGCTGAACTCAAGACATATATTGACGAGAATTTAGCGAAGAATTTCATACGCCATTCAAAATCTCCAGCAGGAGCTCCAATTTTATTCGTAAAGAAAAAAGATGGATCTTTACGAATGTGTGTTGACTATCGAGGACTCAACAAGATCACAATCAAGAACAGGTATCCATTACCTTTGATATCAGGACTCCTTGACTAGTTAAATCAAGCTAAGATCTATACAAAAATAGATCTAAGAGGAGCATATAATCTAGTACGGATCAAAGAAGGAGATGAATGGAAGACTGCGTTTCGAACCAGGTACGGGCATTTTGAATATAATGTCATGCCTTTTGGACTCACGAATGCACCAGCTGCTTTTCAACATCTCATGAATGATGTATTTCGTGAATTCTTAGACAATTTTGTCGTCTGCTACCTAGACGATATCCTGATTTATTCTAAGAATGTTGAAGAACATGAAATACATGTTCGTCAAGTATTACAAAAACTCAGAGATGCAGGATTGTACGCCAAGATGGAAAAGTGTGTATTTCACACTATTCAAGTTGACTTTTTAGGATACATCATTTCAAATGATGGTCTTATGATGGATTCTAAGAAAGTCCAAACAATCATGGATTGGAAGATTCCAAAGACTGTAAGAGATGTCCAATGTTTCTTGGGATTTGCCAATTACTATCGGATCTTCATCAAAGACTTCTCACGAGTTGCAGCTCCACTTACACGCTTGACTAGTAAAGATAAATTCCAATGGAATCAAGAAGCGGAAGCAGCATTTGAAGCCTTGAAGACATCGTTTGTCTCTGCACCAGTCTTATATCGTGTTGACTTTTCCAAGGCATTTTTTATGGAAACAGATGCATCGGATTTTGCCTTGGGTGCAGTTTTATCACAAATGGGAACAGATGACAAACTTCATCCGATAGCTTTTCATTCAAGAAAATTCTCAGCAGCCGAGATCAATTATGAGATCCACGATAAAGAACTTCTTGCAATCGTGGATTCCTTTCAAGAATGGCGTCATTATCTAGAAGGTGCTTCTAGTCCAGTCACTGTGTATACAGATCACAAGAACCTCGAGTATTTCATGTCAGCACGCGTGTTGAATCGTCGTCAAGCTCGTTGGAGTATGTCTTTGTCAAGATTCGACTTCATTATCACTTATCGGCCAGGAAAACAACAAGGTTTGTCCGATGCCCTGTCTAGACGTTCTTATTTTGCACCAAAAGAAGGAGATGCAGCTTTTGAGCAACAAAGAACGGTCCTCTTGAAACCGGAGCAATTTCATCTCCGAGCAGTGAAATCAACATTGACTGTTGATTCAACTTTTCTCAAGCAAATCCAGTCCAGTATGTCCTCAGACCCTCTTGTTCATGATATCGAGAATAATTCTTCCAAGTCTCATGATTCTTCTAAGTTCGAGTTCAAGAATAATCTATTATATTTTGAAGGACGCCTATATGTTCCAGAAGGAAAAGCACGTTTGCGTGTTCTTCAAGCACGTCATGACTTTCCAGCAGCAGGGCACTTTGGATATAATAAGACTTTGGAACTCATATCAAGAGATTTTTGGTGGCCACAAATGTGGAAGTCAGTCAAAGACTTTGTAAAATCATGTGATATTTGTTCAAGATCAAAAATTCCTCGACATCGACCTTACGGACTTCTTCAGCCATTACCTATACCAGAACAACCATGGTCTTCTGTTTCTATGGATTTCATCACAGATCTTCCAAACTCAAGATCTTATGATTCTATATTTGTGATAGTAGATCGTTTCACCAAGATGGCACATTTTATGCCATGTACAAAATCTATCACAGGTGAAGAAACAGCTAAGCTTTTCATTGATAATATCTATCGCTATCATGGATTACCTAAAGATATCATATCGGATAGGGGAACTCAATTTGTGTCGAGATTCTGGAGGACTCTTTTCAAGATTTTAAAAGTGGACATAAAGCTATCTTCAGCTTTCCATCCTCAAACTGATGGACAAACAGAGTGCGTAAACCAAGTCTTGGAACAGTATTTAAGGTGTACCATCAACTACCAACAAGATGATTGGACAAACCTTCTGCCATTGGCAGAGTTTGCTTATAATAATACGGTACATTCCTCCACGCAACAAACACCTTTCTTTGCCAATTATGGCTATCATCCACGACTTGATACTTTTGATTTTTCAAAAGTTGATAATCCTGCAGCAGAAGATATGGCAAATCGGTTGTCAGAGTTACATGCAATAATGAAGGCGCAGTTGAAGAAAGCTCAAGAACGACAAAAGATAAATACAGATGTATATCGTAAAGAGCAACCACAACTCAACGTGGGTGATAAGGTATGGCTACTTCGTCGCAATATCAAGACCACTCGACCTTATGACAAATTGGACTATCGTAGGCTTGGCCCCTTTTCTGTTTCTGAACAGATCAACCCAGTTGCATATCGGTTACATCTACCGGAGTCAATGAAGATCCATCCTGTATTCCACGTGTCTCTTCTTGAACCATATAAGACAGTGGATATACAAGGAAGAAGACAAATGCCACCGCCTCCTATAGAAGTAGATAATAATGAAGAATTTGAGGTGGAAGAGATATTAGACTCAAGGCGGCGCCGAAATAAGCTGGAATATCTTGTTCATTGGTGCGGATATGATATTAGTGAGCGCACATGGGAGCCATCCAGGAATCTAGCAAATGTATCAGCTAAAGTCAAAGTTTTTCATCAACGACATCCATCAAAACCAAGATGAAAACCTCTCTTATAAAAGAGACAAGATTGAGGCAAGATAACATTCAATTTCCTATCCTTGTTTGTAACTTCTTTGCATTTTGTGACGCTAATTAGATGGAGAGCCAACAACCAGCGGATTCAACTCAAGAACCTTCGTTTGCTGACTTACCGGATGAGACATTGCGATTGTCACAACCTTCAAGACGACGCAACCGAGATGAAGACCCTCAAGAACGACATGTTCTTCCTCGAATAGATGGTGAGATACAACGCGTTTGGTATCACGACCTTGGAAGAGATTCTCGATGTTTGGTGATATTATTGGAGATAGGAACGACTCCTGATGGTGTTTCAAATGTATTATTTGAAGGAAGTTATGAAGGCCTCAACAGTGATCAAATAACAGGGTGGTCTTCTCGCCCTGGAATGGGACACTATCGATGGCTAAGAGGACCCATCAACTATCTTCGAAGAGAACAAAGATCAGAGTATGTAGCAAATACAATTCGCTGCATATTAGATTTTCTCAATATATAATCACCGCTCCTCGTGGAACTCGTCCCTAGAAGGGGGGGTAATGTCACGGACATACATATAATTACCTATATGAATAGATAAAAGTATGTAAAAGTAGGTTAATTGTGTAATATCTTCTAGAGAAGCTTCTTAGAAGCTTCATAGACGCTGCTTTGACTTTATAGGAGTCTATAGTTGACTTTTAGGTTAGAAACTTGGTCAACAAGTTAGCCATGTGCCACGCATGTTGGAAGCTTAAAGAACAAGCTAACTACGTGGTCCATCCATAGAAAACTTGCCTTGCAAGCAAAGGCATGTGGCCTAGAAAGTCAACATATATTGGAGGTCTTATAGAACATCGCCACGTGGCTTCTAGTTAGATAATATATATAGAGGCAAGAGTGAAGCCCTCTTCACTCTTGTCAACTCCTTTCTTGCTTCTAGTCTAGTTTCAAGGGTCTCTAGTTTTCTTGTATTTTGGCAATAGCCATTCCAGTTTCTTTCTTAATATACATATTTCTATTTTGTCCTATTTCTTTTTGAGAAAAGTCTCACTTACTCTTTAGCTTTCATCGAGTTCTTGTCCTTGACATCCAGATAAGTTCGATGGTATGCGTTCCAAGTTTCGAGGATTTGTCAATCAAATCATATTGATAACAGTTTTACAGCCCGACGATATCTAACGGAGGAGTCACGTGTTGGGCTTGTTGGAATCTTACTTACAAGGCAAGCTCTATCATGGTTTGTTCCTTTGTTTGAGAAACGATCATCCATACTAAACAACTTTGAAACCTTCTTGGAGGCGTTTGCGGAAGCATTTGGTGAACATGACAAGGTTCGATGGACTACAACAAAGATCCGGTTACTACAACAAGGGATGCGCTCTACATCAGTCTATGCATCGGATTATACGCAACTAGCATGCGACATCAATTGGGGTGAAGAAGCATTGATGAGTCAATTCTATTGGGATTTAAGGGACGATGTGAAGGATTTGCTGCTAAGTCTTCCTGATCCATGAATGCTCAACGAAGGTATTAGCCAAGCTGTGAAGTGCGATAACCACCTATTCCAATGTCGCCAAGACTAATGCTCAAGACAACATATGGTTCGTCACATTCCAACTATGTCGGCAAGCAGCGTGAATTCACATTCAGAGGTAGAAGACATGCAAATTGATGTGGTATGTATCAAATCCCTTACTCTAGAAGAAAAAAACCAGTGTATGGAGGAAGGTCTATGTTTATATTGCGATGAAAAAGGCCACAAAGTTGGAAACTGCCCCAAGAAACAAAATCGACGTATTGTCAGGACTAGAGGCCCGTTTATTCAGGAAAACAAGGATGCCAAGCCACAATAAGAACCGTGCAGTTGGACAGTGAAATATCGCAACAACAATTAGGTTCCTTTCTTTTCGATCAACCTGCCCTTTGTTTTACTATCCCTTTGTTTATTGGCTCTCAAAAACTGAGAACCTTAGCATTATTAGATTCAAGAGCATCTGCTTGTTTCTTAGACGAAGAATTTGCGAAGCATCATAAGATCCCTTTAGTACAAAAATCCAAACCTGTTCACGTTGAGGTCATAGATGGACAACCTTTATTGTCTGGTAGTGTCATCTATGAATCAGAACCTATAGAAGTGACATTTAAGGGCCATAGTAGCCATATTATTTTTAATATTATTAGAACTCCATCAAATCCTATTATTCTTGGTCTTTCCTGGTTGAAAAAGTATAACCCATCGATAGATTGGAGGTTGCTAAAGATGACCTTTCTCACAAAATCATCCAAGAGCAAGCCTAGTAGAAAACTCCGAATAGAAAAATCCTTATTCATTTGAGCAAGAGCGTTTATAAGATCATCCAAGGAAGGCACACCATTTGTCATTTATGCGGCTCCAACTACCGGAGAGAAGATCTCGACAGCAAGTATACCGGAGCAATATAAGGATTTTAAAGATGTGTTTCAAAAGAAGAATGCCGACATGCTACCGGAACACCGACCATATGATTGCGCCATAGACTTGTAGGAAGGAGCACAACTATCATTTGGCTCAATCTACAATCTATCGCAGACAGAGTTGGCGGAGTTGCAGAAGTACATTGACGAGAATCTAGCCAAGAACTTCATCCATCATTCAAAATCGTCAACTGAGGCACCCATCTTATTTGTGAAGAAGAAAGATGGCTCGTTGCGGATGTGCATGGATTATCGAGGCCTCAATAAGATAACAAAGAAGAATCGTTACCCGTTACCCTTGATTTCTGGTCTCTTAGAATAACTTGGACGTGCAAGGATCTTTACAAAAATTGATCTAAGAGGAGCTTACAACCTCGTACGAATCAAAGAAGGAGATGAGTGGAAGACAGCATTCCGTACAAGGTATGGCCATTTTGAATATAATGTCATGCCCTTTGGTCTTACCAATGCTCCAGTAGTCTTCCAACATATGATGAATGACATTTTTCGAGAGCACCTTGACGATTTTGTTGTCATCTACTTGGATGATATTTTGATATTTTCCAAAAACGAAGAAGAGCATGAAAAGCACGTTCGTTTGGTCTTGGAGAAACTATGCAAGCGAGGACTATATGCCAAGTTAGAGAAGTATTTATTTCACTAAATGGAGATGGAGTTTTTGGAGTTCGTTGCGACTACGGAAGGCTTAAAGATGGATTCCAAGAAGGTGGAAGCAATCGTGTTTTGGGAGGTTCCGAAGACGGTTAAAGACATACAATGCTTTCTTGGCTTTGCTAACTTCTATCGAATCTTCATCAAGAATTACTCTCAAGTTGCTGCTCCTTTCACTCGATTGACATGCAAGGATAAGCTGGAATGGAGACCTCTAGCAAAGAAGGCATTTCAAGACGTGAAGACTACATTTACTACGGCTCTAATTTTGGTACATCCAGACTTTACAAAGGCCTTTTATTTAGAAATTGATGCTTTGGATTTTACTTTGGGAGCTGTACTTTCACAAATGAGAGAAGACAAGAAGCTCCATCTGGTTGCATTTTATTCTCGAAAGTTCTCTGTTGCTGAAATCAATTATGAGATCCACGATAAGGAACTTCTTGCTATAGTGGATTCTTTCCAAGAATGGCATCACTTTCTTGAAGGAGCTGCACACCCAGTGACGTTATACACTGATCACAAGAATTTGGTGGAGTATGTTGCTATCTAGATTCAATTTTGTTATCACTTATCGACTTGGAAAGCAGCAAGGACTATCTGATGCCTTATCGAGGAGATCATATCTTGTACCAAAGGCTGAAGAAGCAGCGTTTGATCAACAATGTATGATGTTATTGAAGTCAGAGCAATTCCGACTTTGCACTACTATTGTGCCAATTGATGTTGACTTCTTGAACCAGGTACGTGTCGTAACCATTGAAGATCCTATAGCCATTGATATCAAGCAACGTATCAATGACGACAAGTTCAAGGTGGAGGGAGATCTTTTATACTTTGAGGAGCAGTTGTATATTCCAAAAGGACTAGCATGACTTTGAGTTCTTCAATCTCGCTACAATTTTCTAGCTGCGAGGCATTTTGGATTCAACAAGACCTTGGAGCTTATTTCTCGAGATTTTTCGTGGCCCCAAGTGTAGAAGGATATGAAAGATTTTGTCCTCTCCTGTGATATTTGTTCAAGATCCAAGAATCCTCAACATCGCCCTTATGGACTTCTACAACCATTACCGATTCCTTGTTGACCATGGTCTTCAGTTTCCATAGACTTCATCACGGACCTGCCATCATCGAATTCATTTGACAACATCTTTGTCGTAGTAGATTGGCTTACAAAGATGGCGCACTTTATTTCTTGCAAGAAGACATCGTCCACTGAAGTCATAGTAAGGCTCTTTCTCGATAATGTGTATCAATATCATGGACTACCAGATGATATCGTATCAGATTGAAGAACCCACTTCGTATCAATGTTTTGGAAATCTCTTTTTGAGATACTGAAGGTGGATATCATGCTTTCTTCGGCTTTTCATCCTCAAATTGACGACCAAACGGAACGGGTGAACCAAGTCTTGGAACAATATTTATGATGCAGCATCAACTATCAACAAGACGATTGGACCGCATATCTGCCGCTAGCCGAGTTTACATATAACAACACCCTCCATGCGTCGACTCAATACATACCATTCTTTGCTAACTATGGATATCATCCGAAGCTTGATTTATTGAGTCCGTCAACAAATAACAATCCAGCAGCTGAAGGATTTGCGAAGCAACTATTAGAGCTTCAAACTACGTTAAAGCTTCAATTACAATCTGCTCAAGAATCCTACAAGGCGTCTGTAGATAGATTTCAGAATCAAGTACCTACTTTCAAAATTGGAGATAAAGCATGGCTTTTTCGACAGAATATCAAGACCAAGCGACTATGTGATAAGTTGGACTATCAAAGATTGGGACCATTTATCATCCAAAAGCAAATCAATCCAGTGGCGTACCATCTGGAATTACTGGCTTCTATGAAGGTACATCCAGTCTTTCATGTTTCTCTGTTGGAGCCTTATCGAGAGTCATCCTTTCTTGGAAGAGTGCAATGTCAACTACCTAGTATTGAGATCGAGAACCACGAGAAATACGAGGTCAAAAAGGTGTTGGTTTCATAGCAAAGGTGGGGTAAATTGGAGTATCTTGTTCATTGGTGCGGCTACGACAATGAGCGAATGTCGTATCAATGTGCGAACGTCGTATTATGTGCTAACTTCCTTGAGAACGTGCCAGGCGTCTGGCTGTAGGAGGTAGTATGGTGTTTCGCTAGTACTCAAGTAGTCTATCGGGTTCTTAACTACCCAAATACAATCTATATCAGATTGCAATGTAAAAGCTTAATTCCAATATAAAACACTTAGAGACCCTATATAACTTCAATCTCTTTTGTTATTTTTATTTTATTTTATTTGTTTTATGTTTTTTATTTTATCTTTATCGTTAATTATCTTAATCCTAGACCATGAACTTCGGCAAGCTGTAATCCTCAATCTGCCCTTCCGACTTGTTGTGAAATATCTATCGCTAGTGTCTCTGCAAGCCCTTTCGAATGCTCAAGAAGTTCCAGTTCAACCCCGCTTACAGATTGTGAGGCTATGCTGCAATCCGCACCGATGTCCCTTGGCCGCTCACCGATATTCATCTTATCTTTGTCGATAGGTCCCAAGTTATCATAGAAATCCTAAACAAATTCCAATTTGTCAACTCCCAAAACCTCTTTAAACTGTTGGCAGATATCCTCTATCCGTATAGTCAGATTAATACAACCACGCATGCATTCAGCATACTCAACCTTCTAGACAACTCTGAATTTCAACCACAGAAGTATCCTCTATTCCAACAACAATCAAGAGTACTAGCCTTTTCCTCTCTTATGGAAAATCCAGTTCATCAATATATCACTGACTTTCAGCGATGATTGCCTCAGTCTTTCCAAAATCCTATGAAAAAAAAAAAACCCCCAACTCTGTGTCTTTTCGAGCATGAAGCTAGCTCTCCGAGCCTTAAAACCCTGATTTTTCCCTCCCCATTTCTTAACCTATCCTCCCCTTTAACCCTAAGAAGATCCTATTCTTCCGCCTTGGATTTTCCGAATTGAAACAGCCGACGGAGCTTTCTCTCTCCCATTTTCGCCTTTAAGTGATCCTTTTACCGAAAGGACGTTCCCAGAATGGTACAAAGAATCGGAACAACCTAAAACAAAATCAAAGTCCGTAATCAGACCACATTGGATTGCCCGACCAAGTCAGGTCTCATATTGGGTAAGAGGCCCGTAATAGGACTTGGATTCGAGGTCTTCTAAAATTGGATCCAATTGGCTCTTTGAACCAGCCTCACCCGTCGTTGAATTGGTCCTTTTCCTTTCTGCTAACTCCCATTATTGGAATGAAACGAAGCATTTCGTTACTGGTGAGTATGCCCCGGCTGACTGTAACGGGGTGACTGAACCTGGCCTCTTAGTATTTGCACTGGAATTGGCCACCGCTTCTAACACCCAAGGTGACTAAATATTAATAAATCTTCTTCATTTATATTTTCATCATATAGACGTGTTACAACATGACAACGCATGTTTACTTGTGAGACAAGTTTTTTATATGGACACTTTATAGTTAGCTTGTTCTACAAGCTACCAACACAGATGGTATGTGGTTAGCTTATTGACTAAGTTTCTAACCTATCAATCAACTACAAACACATGTGAAGTCAAAATAGCATCTAAGAAGCTTGTAAGAAGCTTTTTTAGAAGGTATTATGAAATAAATCTAATTTTACCTACTTCTATTTATTCATATCATCTAGATAATAATTATAATAGATATATATCCGTGATAGTTTCTTTTATTTATAACACTCTTCTTTTTTCTTTTTTTTTGACAGTCTTTCTCTTCTTGCAAAGCTTCTTCTTAGAGACTTTATAAATCTATTATTTCTTCATACTTACGCAATGCAAGTATGATGGATTTTGTAAAATCTACCTCTAAATCATATTGTTATTAATTAGATTGAGTAATCCAAAGCAACCTCAAGCATTGTGTTATGAATTTTTGATTTTTTTTTCAATTTTATCTCCTTCGTAGTACACTTCATCTCCTTTATTCCTTACTTTTGGATTACTCACTTGAAATTATATATTAAAAAATAACTGTTAGTAGCATTTGGATGTCATCCAAAGTTGTACTTGAGTAGTTCTTTGTCTAGCATGGCTAGTGAATTTGTAGCATGCTTTTTTGCACCTACTCTAAAGTATTACCATCTTCAAGAGAAGTATTTATAGAAGCATTCATATAGATTTTAGATGATCTTATGTACTTCTTCATAGTATTCTGAAGTAATATGACCATTAAGTAAAAGAAAAAAGAAAGTGTTTTATTATAGAAGAACCTAATTATAAAGATATAATAAAAAAAATATAGATAAAAGATAAGCATGTAGTAAAATCTTATAGTATTAAAACCACTTTTTATGAAAATGATTTCTAATTACTTTATATGGCCATAAATAATATAAAAAAAAGATAGATTAAAAAAAATAAAAGATATCAGTAAAATATGAAGAAGTTAGGAATTGATTTTTAAAAAAAATACTTCAAGAAAATAAAAAGTGATATCTAGAGAGGACCAATTGCCAATCATAGTTGAAATCAAATCTCAGAGTAAAAAACTACATATCTATAGCAAGTCCAAGGATCTTTTGTCAATCAAAGAATGAAATTTGAGAGCAAATTAAAGAAAAGATTTTTGATAATTGGTTTCAAGTCATTTAGATTAATATTGAAATTTTGGTGGATTTTTAAAGTAAGTGATATATTTAATGGATTTGGATTTTGAGAAATAAAAATATATTTATAGATTTGAGGATTTTTTTTACTTTTGTAACATATGTACAAATGAAAATTTGGCAATTTATTGTTGTACTTGTTGTAAATGTGTGTGAAAATTTTGAATTCAATCAAGTAGTTAGATTGAAGAGTACAAGAATTTTTGTGAATTATGATATTAAATAATTGAGATTTAGGGTTAGTAAGGGATTTTGCAATCTAACAATATCTATTGATTTTATTGAAGAAAAAATTAATGAAAGCAATTTAGACTTGAATATCTACATTCAATCCAAATTTTAGAACAATTGAATAGTTCAACAAGGAGTAATATTTGTTGAAAGATCAATATTTAAATCAAAAAAGGAGGATAGCCAATTTTCTTGCAATTGATATGTAGGATCTTCTTTAAATGTTTTGTACTTTTAGCTAACTTAGTTGTTGCAACGTTTACAAATTTTGACTCAAAATCAATGATTTAAGTATTAATTATTGAATTTTTAATCTATTGTAGGATTTATTTAAAATTTATTTTAGATTTAAGATTTAATTAAGAATTAATTAGGATTATTTTAGAATCTAAGGTTTGATTAAGATTTACTTAAGATTTGGTTTTGGATTTGGTCAAGGATTAAGATTTATAATTTAATTAGGATTTATTTAGGATTTGGTTAGAGTTTAGAATTTTGCTAAGATTTGATTAAGATTTAAGATTTTACTAGGATTTGAGTAAGATTGGTTTAAGATTTAGGATTAATTTAGGATTTTTTTAGGCTTTTATTAGGATTTTATTAAGATTTGAATAGAATTTTATTAAAATTTTATTAGGGTTGATTTAAAATATGATTAGGATTAATTTAAGATTTTATTAAGATTTTTTGAAGGTTACATTAGGTTTGGATTGAGATTCATTTAGGATATCTATTTTTTATATTTTTTTAAGATTTTTATATTATATTTTTTATTAAAGTTAATTTATTATTTATTTATATTTCTTTTATAAATTCTTGAGACTTTTTTTGGATTTATTTAAAGATTCATTAACATTTTTATAATTTAATTGGATTTTATTTAAATTTCTATTAGAATTGTTAGGATCATCTTATTGTAAGTTCCATTTTTCTTTCCACACCAAGTGACTAGTGCATTCTCAAGTAGACTTCATGTAATATGACAATGGCCTCTTTATGCAATAGATAAATGCCTCTAGTAAGAATGCTATATTGAATATTTGATAGAATTAGTACCTTTTAGAATGCAAAAAAGAGCATTCTATAGGCCTTTATTGAGCGTTCTAACATGTTCTTTTTTGTAAGCCTATTTAAATTGTACGAAATCAAGTAATCTTTATATTAACTAAAGAATTCCTTAAACAATTTTAAAAACTAATATATTCAAAGGTTGTAAGCAATAAGTGTGGGATGAAAAACTCACAAGATACAAGCCAATATTGCAAGAAAATCAAGCAAGATGGAGCATAACATGGCTCTTGTACCTATCAAGTATCAATTAGTGGCATTATCTTATAGAAATCTCATCTTCTCAATGGATATACAAAAAAAATGAGTAATCCATGTTAAAAAAATATATAAGATCAACCAAGTTTGAAATTGTATAGATATATTTTCTATCAATTTTTACTTCTTTATATAATTTGCATAAAATTTCTTTCCACAAAAAATATAAAAAGAAGGTATGGTCTTATCAAAGGGATTCATTGCAGCAAGATAAGAAAATCACTTCTATTGATTGGATTCTACGAACTATATGCAATGCATGCCAAATTTTGTAATGATCATCTCATTGCCATTCTTTCCTAAACATCCCACCGACCATACACATGTATGTTTAATTTTGTTATTCTTTTTTTTTTTTTTATAAAAATAATTTTTAATTTTAAAAAAAGAAAATGAGAGAAGAAGAAAGAGAGGAAGTGGTTGCAAAAAGTCTATACTATTCCTTTGTAATTAATCATGGAGTTATTCAAGTGGCCAATTGCTCAAGTAGTTGGTCAAAAGATTTGCTATCTTAAAGCATGTGCATGTAGCTAGAAAAAGAGCATCAAACTTGGAATATCATCTAAATTATTGATTTTTTTTTTTTAGCATGTGGTGGTCAATTCACATCCTATACCTTCTTGAATTTAATATATTTTACTTAAGCATATAGCTAATATTGACCATTGTTAGTTGTTGCAGTTAGTAAAATCCATGATATGTTTTATATTAAAATTTATACACAATCCATCAAACTAAGGCTATCATTCACATTTAGAGATTTTTATGAAACCTTACAAGAATAAAAATTCTATATGCATGCTCTGATCAAGTTTAATATGCTTGCATGATTTATTATGACTTCATGACAATATAAATAGTCTGCATTGATAAAACTTAGCTACATAAAATTTGCTTCAATCACTTCATCAAATAGTGGACATGAATGTTTGTAATGGATATATATATATATATATATATATATATATTTATATATATATATATTTATTCTAATATTTATCTATATAATTAAGTAGAAATATGTAACAGTAGATTTATTTCATAATATGTTTTTTAAAAAGATATGTAAAATCTTCATAGATGATTTTTGACTTTACATGTATTTATAATTGATTGGTAGATTAATAACTTGATCAACAAGTTAACCATATATTGATAACTTGTGGAACAAGCTAACTATGTGGCACATATATAGAAAACTTGTCTTGCAAGTTAAGATATGTATCTTGCAAAGTCAACATGTTTTGGAGGTCCTATATGACATTGCCATGTAGCTCCTAGTTAAGAGTATATATGGAGGGAAGAGTAAAGCCTTCTTCACTCTTATCAATGCCTTTTTAGTCCTTATTCTTATTTTAAGACTTTCTAATCTTCTTGTTTTTAATAATAGCTATTTTAGTTTAATATTATATCATCTTTGAATGATTTTTTAGTCTTTTTGAATGATATAAGAGTATATTGAGGTTTTCTTTCTTTAAGCTATGTATCTTTGATAATATTGCACCTTTTATTATATATTTTCTTTACCAAATCTTTACAAAAATTCTATCTATGTATTGCAATCAATTTCTTCTTTATACCTTAGCATATTTACAGTGACTTGCACAAGTACATTGACAAGTAACGAACAAAAACATTTACAAAAACACTAGGTCTCACCTTCATGCTAACTAGAGGAGCACCTAGTTCCTCAATAATTTTGTACCTTTATGCCAATGTGCTCTTGAGCATGTATCACAAACATATCTATAGTTACTCAAATAATATGAATAGGTAAAAGTAGGTTAATTTAATAATATCTTGTAGTCAAGCTTTTTAGAAGCTTTATATATATAATTTCACCTTTATACATGTTTGTTCATAATTGGTAGATTAGAAACTTGGCCAACAAATTAGCCATATATTACACATATTGATAGCTTATGGTATAATGTAACAATATGGCGTATATCTAAGAAACTTGCATTGTAAATTAAAACATGTATCTCACAAATTAAATATGTATTGGAAGTTCTATAAAATATTGTTATATAACTCTTAAATAGATAGTATGTATAGAAGCAAGAGTGAAGCCTTCTTCAGTCTTATCAAGTCATTTCTTGATTCTATTTTAATTTCAAGAGTCTCTAATTTTTTAACCTTTAGTAATAGCCATTCCAATTTCTTATTACATATATTTACTTTCTTATTTCTAATTTGTTATCTCTCTTTGATTCATTTCTAACTTATTTATATACCTTCTTTGAGTTCTTCTCCTTCACAGCATGCACCAAATCACATAATTAACTTCACACTTTTTGTCAAACTCAAACTGTATGTACTTAGGCTCAAAAGTACATGTAGCCATTGCCTTAAAATTGCTCTTGGCTTTCTTGTGAGCTATAGACTTTCATTTTTATTTTTTTCTATTGCCAAGTTAGTTAGCCACATACACTCTTTAATTCCGCATTTATAATTAGGAATAAATTGTCTCTAATTATGCTAAAGGGCATAAAGAATTTATATGAAAATGTGTAAAAAGAAACTATTGAATCTACATTAGATGTAGCTATTAACTGCCTGAGATCATATTCATAAATATTGCCCTCCTAATATTGCCACCTACCATGCGCATGACCCAATATTGCATCTTTTCTTTTGTGATTTCTATATAACAATACGACATTCTAAAGTTTTGAAGCCTAGTTACAAGGTTTTTTCTATTTTTAGTTATTGGTTTAAGGACATGACATGATTTAAGGTGTTTTGATATTATCATCTATAACTAAAGAGAACTAGAAGTAAAAGTTACCTAATCCCATACTTCTCTTTGGAAGCAACCTTAAAGGTATTAAGTTTTGAAACTATTTCTTTTTTTTTTCTCAATACTTACAACATTTTGTGTTCCTTAAAATAATAAAAATAAATTAATAAAAACAAAAATCTATTTAAAATTTAAAATTTATAAAATTAATCAAGCATGCATTTATTAAAATTATTGGAAGAAATTTTATTTCAAAATATTTCACATATTTTTATTTAAGATTTTTTGTAGTTTTTTATTATTATTTCTACCATAAATATCACGTCACAACCATAAATAATAAATTATTTTTTACTTAATTTTAGATTATTCTTCAATTGTAATTTTTTTCAAAAATAAATAAAAACATAGTTTTTTTTTGAGTATTTGTTATTCATACAGGTGGTTGATATAAGTTTAAAAGTCTAGGATACAATACCCTTCAAAAAAACAGAAAAAACTAAGAGAGCTTGTGGATTGCAGATATTTTCTCAACAAAACAATAACATTTTTATAATAGATCAACTCAATCACAGGTTTGTCTTTCTGTTCATTCAGAATCTTCTAATATTTAACAATTTCATTAATTCTTGCACAAGATTCCATTCATTTTATCTTTCTCGTGCACTTTAAATTGTTTAATACAATTCCATGAATCATACATCATATTAATAATTGCAATTATAAAACACTTAAATAATTCTCTATAAAGAGTCTTGGAAAACTCATTCTGCAAACAAGACAAATCAACATTGAATGAATACATTATACATATCAAGTTGAAAGTACAATGTATAATATTCAAACGTCAGTGTTTCCAGAAGATTGACTTTTGACAATGAACACGTCAAAAAGTCATGTGTGTATACAAAAGCATGAAATTCAAAAATAATAGTAGATGTAAGGAGAAGAGGATAGTAAAATAATAAGTATTTTTAGAATATCAACACACCAACTAGAGGCTACCAAATTTCAACCCCATCAACTTCTAGCATTAAAAAGCAAGAGAATGAACATAAATTTCTAGAAAAAGTAAAAATCTAGTCTCTCTTCTCAAGTTGTTGATGGCCAGTGAGTCTCATTTATTGCCAACTTCCAAAGAAGAGAAAGAAAAAGCAAAAGCAAAACTGATTGCCAGCTCACTCAAGATTCAGAAAAAAAAAAACAAACAAACAAACAAACAAACAAACAAAAAAACAAAACATTAATCTCTAGCCCTCTTAGGAAAAATTCTATGATAAAACCCCAAGTAGAGGGTTAAGTAAATGCAACATTGTCTGCAATTTTTTTTCATTTTACATTTATCCTCCACCTCTGATGCCTTGTAGTATATACTTTCTAGCACATGCCTTCTAGCATATACCTTCTGGTGTATGTGTATAGAATCAGAACTCACAAATGGGGCAAGATTTCCTGCACCGTTGTGGGCTACTCCGATCACACAACACGCTTTGCCATCAAGCTCGACGAAGCCAGACTTTCACTGTTCTTAATCACGAGTAGGGCACGAAGAAAACCGCTGCAATGATTTGTCAGGCAACGATGAATCAAAATGGGAGCTCAATCCGTCTGTCTGAGCACAAGTCGTTCGCAGCTTTTTTGTTTCGCTGCGTGAGAGAGAGAGAACTCGGAGGAACAGATCAGTGACAGGAAAATCGATAACATCGTTCACTCCACCAGCGAAAAAAACACACAACTTTAAGCTTGGCCGACAGTGCTCCAGCATAGTCGCACACTGTGTGGTGCAATCAGCTCGATTTTGCTGTAGATGGATTCATCAGGGGGGCGGCCTATGTGGTCCATGAATGCTTGACCCGGGTCACGAGGCAGATTTGAAACCAGGTTGCGTTGTTTTTCCAATTGTTAGGGATGCAGAACCCAATAGAATGATGGGCTTGGGGGTCGTAAAAGCTGTGGGTAGAAGCACAGCTTAAAAACCACAACCACAATAAAAATTTGTTTACAAAAGGTGAAGTTTTAACAAAATCCTCGCTCTGTGGGCCACGTCGAGGACGTGTAACTACACTACTTGTAAATTCTAGAAGTTTTAAACTCACCCTTCAGTTGCTGCGCAAATCATGCACTCTTACGCAATTAGAATTGAAGCAGGGAAACTGGTCCATCACGTCTAGGGATACAGGAAGGCTGACTGTTGACCATCAACCCGGTCAACGAGAGAAATCATGGGTGTGCCTTGAATTCAACGAGAGACGTCATGGCTGTGCCTTGAATTCAACGGAGAGTTGACGGCCGTTTCTATTTCCTCGTAAGAATAGTCGATGTTTGACCAGGAACTCAAATGCTGTCCTTGAATTTGGAGATAAAAGTTCCGAATCGAAGTCTCTTGGTCGATTTGTCAAATGTTGGACAAAACATTTGACAAAACATTTGACAAATCCACCATCGGGGTGGGGGGAGAACATCTTCAACAAAGCTGATCTCATGGTCGTTGCAATGCACTTCGTAGCGATGTCGGGTAGTTTCAGTGTTTGACCCAATTGCAGCAATTGACGTCCAATGGATGCTCAGTTTCAAAGAATTTCTGCAGGGGGATTGGGTTGACTTTAATATGAAATGGAGGCTCCTCAGTAGGAACTAGCCCCGCCCCAATCATGTTGAAAATATCGAGTAAATTGTTGCACTCAGTGTAGATTGACTGAATCCAATGTTAAAAATTCAATGGAACAGGACTAGATTACCCGCATCAAGCACGCATTTGCAATATATAGATCGCCTCCATCCCCTACTCCATCATCCACAATCACCACTTCAGAGTTGCTCTACATTCGATCAGCTGCAGTAGACGTGCATTTCAGTTTATAGTGCGAGAGCATTTGTCTTTGCGAAGATGGCCCACACTCTCTCCCACACCGAGCTCCTCAACTGCGACGCTGCCGATGCTTGGGAATGTTGCAAGCACTCCGACAAGGTTTTGCCAGACCTACTGCCCGAGTACTTCTCCAGTGCTGAGATTCTCGAGGGCAATGGCGGCCCCGGCACTCTCCGTGTCTTGCACTTTGGTCCTGGTACATCTCTAATTCCTTATTTCACTTACCACACGCACACACCTCTGTCATCACAACCGCTTTTGCGCGTACATTACGCTCTTATGTGCTCTAACTCGCACACCGATCGGCCCCTTGTATCAAAATGTTGTGTTCAACACGAATTTGATCAATTAGGTTCAAGTCATTTCCTTCACTGAATTTTTTCTGTTGATTTCACATAACGTTCGGAGGCACAGTTGGTATGATCGCTTTATCCTCGCAGCACAGATTGCTTAAATTGACCTCGATTGTATCCACATGTGCGCTCGTGCAGCCATTCCTCAGGCCGGGGCTGCTAAGGAACGCCTAGACAAAGTAGACGAGGCAAGCAAGACGCTGTCCTACACCGTCGTCGAGGGCGATCCCAGGTACACCAACTTCACCGCAGACGTGTCCTTCAAGTCCGTGGGCGACAACCAGACCGAGGCCACCTGGACTGCCAAGTATGACCCTGTCGGTGAAGCAGGACCCCCCGAGCACATCAAGAACATCAGCATCCTCATGTTCAAGACCTTCGAGAAGGCCATCCAACAAAAGAAGACGGTGACGCACACTGAGACTCTGAACGCATCACCCGATGCGATCTGGAAGGCAGTGAAGGAAGAGAACAGTATTCTCCCCGCGGCCATGCCCCAAGTCTTCGAGTCCATCTCCTTCGTCCAGGGCAGCGGCGAGCCCGGCAGCGTCCGCGTCTGCAAGATGGGCCCAGGTATACATATACACTCCCCCTCAATTCCACGCTATGCATAATCTCGTATTGAGGGGACTTCTTTGTCGCTGCAACAAGCTAAGAATTGGAGATTCTCGTGGTCAATAACAATTGTGATGGCGATCTGTGCAGCCATTCCCGGTGGCGGTGAAGTAGTGGAGCGATTAGACATCCTAGACGACGGGAGCAAGGTAGTGGGATGGACAGTACTGAAGGGTGACCCCCGATTCAAACACGTCTCCGCAGTGTTGAAATACGCTCCAGGACCGAGCGATGGCACGACAACTGCAACCTGGACAGCCACGTTCGTGCCAGTAGAAGAAAACGGCACACTGGAGAACAAATTCGTTGTGGGGGTATGGAAGGCGCTCGAGGCTGCTGCCGCCGCTTAAATGCGCGACGGCACTGGTGGCACCGAGCTCCCCAATAGTTCGCAATTGGTGCCGGGATCCACCGTAAGGTCGCATTTTGTCTAACTGGGTTGTAGAATTGCAGCGACTGCTCGCTATCCCCATCGATTTGGCTGAGGTGGCCGCACCCCTTCTCCACTAGATCCTCAGCATTGCTGATAAACGCCAATTTAATGGTCTTACATAATCCGCTATAGTGCGTTACGTAGATACCCATCATGTCTGTAAGTTGCAGAGTTTAATGAGCATATTTGAGGTTGTGTATAAATCATTCAATGTGCTTGCTTGTCAAATTTGTTGGTGGGCAGTTCGTCAGCCGAGTTGTTCGAGAGATTTGAAGTCGCTAAGTTGTTACAAGATTACTACTGTTGCACTTGATGTGTGCATTTGTTCCAGTCGGTGGTGGTTGTGGGAAATATGAGAAATTTGGAGAGATTTAAGAGAGCAACTTTGAGCATTTTTCTTTTTTTATTATTATAATTATTCATTTGGGTGATTGTAAATGTAAAAACATCAACATTTTTCTACAATCACATTAATCACATAAGTTTTGTAAAGTGTATTGATGTATGTTAAAATACATATATGTATATATATATATATATATATATATGAAAACATGATTTTTTAACATAATAGTTCAAAAGTGCAAATATAAATGAATTTATAAAATAAATAATCGAAGTTTCAGAAATATATATTTTTAAATTAAAGGTCGAATTCAAATTTCAATGGTGCAGTATGTAGTCCATAGTATTATTTTTTTAATATAAATGTATAACAACAATAATACAGTTAAGTAAAAAAAATTGTATTAATTCAAACAACAGCATAATATATTTCAAGCTTACACTTACTAATTATAAATATGGTACATTTATTAAATTATATCATAGTAATTGTTATAGATGTGTATGTTACTTAAATAAATAATAACAAATAGAAAGTAATACAAGTAGAGACAATAAATAGTTTAAAATCAGTCCAAAGAGCATGTCTATTATTGGACTTAATTCAAAGTGATTTAATGTACTCTTTAAACTTATTAAAAGTAATTTCAAATCAATTTTGAATTATTTCAAACAAATTTGATCCTAGAAACACATTTTATATGTTATGTGCATAGAATTTTTGAATTTTATAATTTTATTCAAGTTTGATAGTCATTGCTTAACTACAATGTAGGAATTTGATGACATTAGTTAATTCAATGAATAAATATATTTCATATTTTTAATTAATAATTTATATATATATATATATATATATATTCAAAATAAGACATAAACAAGCAGAGTCACTATAGAAGATATCAGAGAGACAAATTGTAAATAGAATCAAGAAAAAGCTAATAATCTATTATCTAATGGCATAGAGGTATTGGAAGCATTATAAAAATAATGATAGCAATTGCAATTTTTTCTTTTAGAAATGAGTCATATAGACAAGAAATAATGTATAGCTCTGTGATATATGACAGATGTTTTATTGGAAAGAACAAGTTAATACAAAGTAAGAAAAAAATGAGTTTAATATTAACATTTAATATTTTATGTATACGTATTTATAGGATTTGTAAAATTTTGTTTTTTTAGCAAGATTAATAATTAGCCACTAATATATTAGTTTAAAAATTTTAAAATCTAAAATTGCATCACAAACAACCTAAATTATATAAACCTTTATTTGCTCAAAATCAAAGTAATATTCTTTAAAACTAATTAATCTAATTAAATATGTATTGAAATAAAATGTATTTATATTAAAATCTTTTAAAAAAAAAACTCCTAGTGTTTAATCATATTTTTGGACATGGATATTACACCTAATGGTATTTTAAATATTTTATTTTAAAAGTAATGATTAGAATTTAAATAATAGTTAATTAATTATTTTTTTCTTAGATATTAGACATTATGCTTCAAATGACCTATCAAATATCTTTGTGTATGGAACTTATTAAAATTTGTAGTTAAAATCATTCAACAAATCTTGGACTTTGTCAACTTGTAAATAATTTGGAATATAATCTATTCTTATGGAATTTATCTCTAAAAGAAAAAAAATAATGCTACAAATATCCACTCTACATAAGTAAATAGGAATAGATAAATAAATAAATAAAATTAATTAAAAATATATTAGATAGACCAAGAAACCTTCTTTAAGGAGTTGTCTCATGATGTGGCATAGAGTGCCAAATTCTGTTGGATGTATGTAATTTGGTTTGATTTGGTAGTTTTCCATCCACTTAGCTCTTTCTATTAGTTGACTTTATTAATGTCAACCAAGATTTGAAGACTTAGGTGAAGAATCCTCTTTGTCTTGATATTTTTGTCAAGTCAAGTCTTTTAAATGATTTTGACGAGAGAAAGATAATGTTGTAAGGTTTTGCTTGACTATGGTGATTTGACCATTTAGTAAAGCTTTATATAATATAGGGTTTTCTCTACTCACGCTTGGATTCTTCCTTTGAGGTATAAGAGGTAGCTCAACTTAGTTGTGTGTAGATTTATCATCTTTTTTTGAGAGAGTGATGGTTGTGCATTTGTATTTGGTTTAGATTGTTTATTATGTGGTTGATTTATGGCACTTAATGTGTTATCTATAACAATCTTTGTTTATATGATAGGTCATTGATGAAGCATTCTAGATGTAAATTAGATCTATAAATGTCCTTGGATACATTTCTTTTATATATCTTGTATTATATTCTAAACAATATATATATATATATATATATATTTCTTTGAAATAAGTAATTTTTAATGTAAATTCTGATATGAAAATACATCAGTATAATTTATGCATATTACTATTTTAAAATAATGACATATGATATTGTGATATACTGATTTATTTGATGATTGTTTCTATAATTCTATAAATATATTACTTCCAAATGTTGAATTTCCTATCAAAATTTTATTATAATTTTTTTTTATTCATTTTCTAATTAAAACTCATTTTCTAAATAAAAATTTAGTAGAAAAGTACAAGTTTTTATATAATTTTTGTGGTATAAATAATGATTTCTTTTTCCAAATTTAATTTATATGAAACACTTAATGGCATTTAATATTTGTGAACTAAATTTTTTATATGTTTTTTAAGAATTATTATTGCACGTGCAAAATCAACTTCAAGTGCCTTTTATTTCATCAGCTTCAATAATATTAAAATTATTATGATTTTGCTTCACTGGTGTCAATGACCATAAGCAATGAGGAGGATTAGAAGGAGAACGGATGCCACCTCAGCAGTACTAGGTACAGGTGGTAGGTATGTGGACAGCCACGTTGCAGGTACCTAACCACAGTCCCCAGAGGGAACGAAAAATGAGGCCCATCGGAAACTGGTTTTCGTTACCTGGATGGAGTCGTCGCCGTCAGCGGACGACGTCCATCTTTATCGTTTCTTACACGCTACTCGCCCTCGGCCTCCGGCCTGCTCCATTTGCTGTGCTGTCTCTCTCTCTCCTTGCTATGGAGTTAAGCTTAGATCGCACTTTCCGGCACGCTGTGATTTTTCGTCGGTTTGGTGGTTGGAATTATGTACCACTATTTGCAGGATTGCTGCGCCGATCCTTGTCTTAGGATGATTTGAGTTATTATACCGCTGAAAATGAAGTGCTAGTTGAGAGGATCGGCGGAGGTGACGTTTGCTGGTGAGTTGAGAGTTGGGCTCTTGTGTGTGTGTGTGTTTGTTTTTTTTTGTTTTTTTCAATTTTCATTTTTCATTGAGTTTAGAAGTTAAGCGTGCGAGGATAGAGCGGATTGTCTACTCTGAGCAGGTAGAGTGTTTTCTTGTTGGAGATAGGCGGGCAAAGAGGATGGGTGGTGTGGTCTTGTTTAGTGGAAAAGATTGCCTGCCGGATTGGTCGGCTTATTTCTTTGTTTTCGATCTGCGAAGAAAAGTGAAGTTTAAGTTCTTGAAGGGCTGCAAGGTCTTGAGAAATCTCTGGATTATTGTCGTTTGTTCGTTTACAGCGTTGACTAAGATTGCGGTATATGGAGTGGTTGAAGTTCGGTTGGATAGTGTAGAAAGGTGGCTTGGTAGTATCTGTGTATGCATTTGTGGTTGAGGTTTATGCTCTCTGTATACGCTGTTCTACCGTTCAGTGGAGTTGGCTTTCTTTTTGTGTTTCTGTTCGTTAAAACATTAGAATCATGTGCGCCAAGTCGCTGTATTTTGAATCCTTGATTCCGACAGAAAGTTTCGCTTGAGTGTTGGAGTTTGAGAGCGTTTGGTATCTTGCATACCGGAGGTTTAGGCATAGTTTGTGTCAGCATTTTGTTGAACAGTTTTTTAGGTTATGTTCGTCCTAGAATCCTCGAACCCTTATATATTGATTAGTGACGAAAAGTTGCATAGAGCGTAGATTGCGTAGTTGCTATGTGCTGGGCTGCGTGAGGTGTCTTCATATATTCTTGTGCAGATCTCTCTCTTATTACAAGATAGCGTAGTTCAAATAATAGCTATTATAATTTATTTGATTTTTGAAGAAATGGTGAATTTGCTATGTGCACCAAGCGGATCATTACCTCCGATCACTTTTCTTGCAGCAATATCTCATTTGGCAGGTTTTTTGAGCTACATTAAGCCCCCTTCTTGGTTAATTTGCCACTGACGTCTTCTAAACAGTGGTTCCATACACTCGTTTTCCGCTTAAATAATTCACTCTTCATGTTTTGTTCACTGTCTCATAGAGTAGTCGAAACAGTTAATGTTAACTTCTTACTTTTATGTTGATTGCCGAATGTGCCTTGAACCATCCCTCTGTAACTCTTTCTTTCCAACCTTTGATCTGTTTCTTTAGCATGCGCTACTCATTTGTTTGATAATACGTGCTGCGTCGTGTACAGCATGTTTCAGAATTGACATTTCTTTGTTATTCTTTGTTCTCGTTGTTTATTTGCATTCTGCCGCACTCCACAATTTGCAGTATCAGTTTACATCTTATTTTGAAATAGTCTGCTCTCTCGCCTTGTCGTAAAAGATATCGGACAGTTCACAAGTAACTCATTTTAGAACTGGTTGTAGTTGTGCTTCTAACTAAGCGTACGCATGACCATTCGGTTTAGCGGTTGTTAACGTTTTATGGTTTGATTTATAAACTCGTTGCCTGGCGACTTCTATTGGCTTTGGATTTCGGATTCTAGAATGTAGACCATATATTGAAGTCTGCTCTTGAGTACTCTCTCGTCATGGACCCTTGACATTTCCTGCTTCAATCTGATTCTGATTAAACCTCAATCATTGAAACGTGTCGAACTTGTGTCCTTAGGTCTTCGACGTTCGTTATTTTGGTGTGCGAGCTATTCAGTGAGGAACTTGCAGAGTAGGTTGATGAACTACTGGAGCTGGACTAGCAAGACTCTGAAAGTGTAGACTGAACCAATTGGAAAGTCGGACAATTAGATAGGATAGTGGGTTGACTGTAACATTTCTTCTATAGCAGAGGGTTGCGAAATAATGGATCGCGAGGATGTAAATGAAGATACAAATGGGCTTCAACGGGAAAGTGAGGATTCACATGAGAATGGTGGACAGCAAACTAGGCAGAGGCGTACAGACATTCCTCCAAAAGTATGCTTTTGCATTTCCTCCCGCAGACCAGGTTTTAGGGTTTCTCCTTTTCAATATAAGAAGTATTTATTTTATTTTATTTTATTTTAAAAAATTCTTGTAACAAGATGTTGGTTGGTTTAAACTCCAGGTGGTGAAGAAGACGAAAGAAATAATTAAAAAACAAGCAACCGTGATTGCTAAGAGTGCAGATGAACATGAAGATTTTATTGCGAAGGTAAGTGTTCATGAGCCATTTTGATATTTGGATATAACGAGTTCCCACTTAATTATTCTTGTGCTTCAATTTTTTTTTTACTTGTACTGATATGTGGTCTTTGCTCTTGTTTGTGAGTATGCAGATTATGTATTGCTTGGGTGTTGTCTCCTTTGGAACATTCTGCTTTCTGTTGGGATCAAGTATGTATTTTTGATCTTATTCTCCCCTTAAATTATTTGTTTGAGCTGAAATCTTACATCTTTCCTAGCTGTTGACTTTGGTGATAATCTTTTTCTTTTATTTCTGTGAAGGATATTCTTTTTTGAGCAATTCTCATTTGGATTACTAGCTACTTTGTTTGTACTGAATTGGTTTGTTTTAATCCTGATCAGGGCCTGATGCTATCCCTAAATTGTACTGCCTCTTTTTTATAACTGTGGCACCTTTGAGATGGATCTATTACCGCATGAAGAAGTGGCACTATTATTTCTTTGTGAGTTTACTCAAGTCCTTCGCTACAATTTAATTGCTTCATCAAGTGTAGAGCTCAAGGTTCAGGGTCTTTAACCTGTACCCCTCGTGGATGATCGATGTGTTGCTCATTGGGGCTGTGCCTTGTTTGATGTAGTTCTAGGACTTAGTGATGCAGTGAATCGTCTGCATTTTATCCTTTTGTAGACATCCGAGCTCCACTTTTATGATTGGTTCTGTATATCATCGACATTTGTAGTCCGTTCTCACATTTCATAGTAGTTGAAGTCTTTCATGTAAAGAAACTTGTGAAAGTTTTATTCATTCTTGACATCTTTAAAGTGCGACCCAACATAAAATTGACAAATCGGAGTTAATGATAATGATCTTACGTCGTATTTTCTTTAGCCTTCTCTTCTCATCTCAGCATCAGAGGCGATGAACATTTATTAAATCTTCCGTCATAGTGTGGTTCTACATTACGCTTTAAATCCCACCCCCTTTGCTTTCACTTATTTTAATTCAAGTTTGCTCATATGGTAGCCATACCTATTGTTCGTTATGTACGCAGGACTTCTGCTATTATGCTAACACTATTTTCGTAGTGATGCTTTTATACTTCCCTAAAAATGACAAGCTCTTTCTTGTTTGCTTTTCATTTGCTGAGGTTAGTCCCATCCCCACCGAATATCTTAAATCTTTTTCACCGATCCTGTTCTTAAATCTTGTTATAACAAAGGACGTAGTAGCCTCTTGATAGTTCATACTCACGCTGTCCAATTGTATGTTTTTAGGGACCGCTGGCATGGGCATTGATCGTTTGGCGCTGTAGTCTTGTCTTCAGCTCCTTTGACAAGCTCGTTAGTGTTCTCATCCACTTACTCCCAGGTAAGTATTTTGTATGAGTTTCAAATATTCGTTGATTGCTTGTTTGAGGTTTGTTGCTGTTTTCCTCTTTTCATTTCGTCGAATCTTAATGGATTTTTCTTGCTTTTTCTCATTTTTCGTTCGATTTTTAGCTGTGTTGTATATCGTTATATTACATTAATACGCAATTCTTGCAATTTAATTTTTTTGCTTCTTGTTCTGCAAGATCTTTATAACACGTCGATTGTGTACTGGATTAATTAATTATAGTGTTCTTTTTGCAGGCCTCGTCTTCTACATTATAAGGTGGTGGGACCCGGCTAGCTTTTCTCATCATGCAATTGATGACACTGGTCCCTGGCCAGCATACCCTCTGCTGGAGAACAATCAGCAGTTGTGGACGTGGCTTTTTGTTGTCCCCCTCATCGCTTACACTCTGTGGCAGTTGTTGTATCTACTTGTTGTGAACGTGTTGAGGCGGCAGCGATTGCTCAACGATCCGGAGGTCATGACGTCATTTAGGTTGATCTCTCTGCCTGTTTATACACCCAATGATCTCGTTTCTGCAAGGATGTTAATTAAATGTTCTTGCTTACCTCAATTCAATTTGGTTCTCACACGGTATACTTTTGGAAAGAAAATTTAAATAATCCTCATCATGTGTTTGTTCTTTGAGCAGAGAATTGTCGCGAAAGGCACAAAGATCGAATAATATTTGGTGGCGTCTGAGTGGGGTGTTGGGTGACAACAATCGCGTACTCATGTATTGCATCCTTCAAGGTATATTTACGATTCTCACTATGGGCTTAACTGTTCCGCTCTTCAAGTCGTACCGACTTCATACGGTGTTCCAGTGCTTGAAGGTCGCAGCTAGTGTTTGGAATGGTGGTATATTCTTCTTGGATGTAATGCCTAGGAAGATAGATGCCAAGAAGAATAAAAAGTCCAAAGCCCCCAACTTTCCAGTTTCTATGAACAGTACTGGCTTGCCATTAGAAGGTGCTTCAGGTTGTGATCCACATCTCTCATCTGATCGTAAATCTAGTGATGGAGAGTCAGGCAACAACACCGATTAGGATCTCTCCTCTTTCAATGTGGGCGCAAATGAATCTCAAATAGCTGATTTTGTCTGTAAATTGTTGTATTGATTTTCCGCACGAAGGTTTGACAGTGTCAGAGCTTCGTATTACGTGTTGCTCTATCGTATGCCTGACAAGCGATATCCATGATCGGATCGAGATGTTTTGGTTTATTATAGACGAATGAAACGTTGAATCTGTGATTTAATCGTGCTCAAACCCGGTCTTTCAAGATGTATGCATGTCAGGCTGTGTCTGGATGATTTTACTGATGTTTAAAATGCTGCATTTCGATATTTATCTTGTGTCAATTGGCTAGGTTGGTTCCACAGAGAGATGACCAATATCATGACTTCCACATTTGATGGCCTTAGTAACTCATGCAACGTACCACATTTTCATAAGTAATGCTGCATTTTTGAGATGTTCAGCTTGTATTACAATCAAACATTACAAAATCTGCACATGATTAAAATGTTGGTAAATAAATAAATTCAAATGAATGAAAGTGAGGATACCAAGCACCTTCATTAAAATATGAATGATTGTCAAAGTAATTGGGAGCAAACACTTATATAGGTAGATATATTATCAACAAACATAAGAAGCATGGAATATTTTTACATGATTCAGTTCTGACAGCGCATGTTTAAACAGTCTCAGCAAGGATCACGATATGTACATTTAAGCCACAATGAGCATTCACTTTATTTAAGCTTCTTAAATGTATATGTTAACATTGTGAATGTTCCAACATATTATAGCCCTTTACAATATTTGATGAGAATATCACTTCAAATTCATAACTTCATTTGAAGATTTTTTTATTTTAATTGCAAGGTGCATTCGAATGTCAAGTAACCCCACTAAAACATCACAAAACTCCCACATTGTTGAAATTGCCCTTCGGCTTGACTTTGTGAAATTACCCACGAGATTGAGTTTTGAGCAAACCACTTCTTTGGATACAAAATTTAAAATGTTGGGGAATGGATGATAATTAAAAGCTTTGGTGTGAGTAGCAAGTAAGTAAGGTTCTTAATGCACATACAAGTATTCTGTAGATTGCACCATGATGGAGTCAAGATTGCTAATCAGAAGAAAGAGCTGATTTCTTCACATATTTAGCGCTTTTCACCCTCTCCTTTGATTTCGCCAACCACCAATTGTTGGCTTCATCTATTTGAGAAGAAAATCGTGAAAATCACATCATCTGTGACTTTGTCATTCACCCATTAAAGGAGTTTTTCAAGATGAACGAACCTCAAGGCTCAATATCCTCTATAACTGTCTTTGTGTATCTCCTCGTCGAGAGATGGTGTTGAGAATTGAGATGGTGAAATTCATCAAATACTCGCATCTGCTGGGTATTTAAGGGGTCGCTTAGTGAAATTCTGAAAGTGAATGTTACACTTATTCTTCGTGTAAGCAACAGTAGGTTGTTCACTATCTGTTGGATTGATTCTTCTTCGGACCGTCATTTTTGACTTCGTCTTAATCAGTAAAGGTTAAGTAAATTACCATCACAACTATTGTGTGCATCTTTCCAGTCAACGGCATCTGTTTTAATAACAGGAGTGGCAGCGACATTGAAATGTGTTGTGATTCTCAAATGAAGGTTTACTATGCTTCTGAAACTGAATTATTGTGCAATGAGAAAGCCATGGTATTGAAGGACACCATGTATTGTTTTTTCCGCGTTTTTATTCTTATTTTTGGTGTCATCAGCCCATTAGTTGTAAAACCGATACACCCAATCGATAAGGCAACTGACCTTGCTGAAGTCCTATCATTAAATTTCCTGCATTACCTGTAGTTTTTGGATGATAATTTGTTCACTGTTTACCTGCGTTTCTCACAATGCTGCAATTTAAGTCGTTTTCTTTGCACTTCCTCAGTATAATTAATCTATTTGAATCCATCCACCTCCGCATTTCATAATCTAACATGTCACTAAATAGGTTTCAATAAAATTCGGGGAAATCCTTATCAAGATTCCCGACCGCAACCTCGCCAGAGTACCCAGTTGGAAGCTCTCAAGTTGATAAAAATTGAAGTACGTAAGTCTAGGATTTCCTGAGCACGTCTTCAAACGGAAAAACTGCAAGGATATCAGATAATAACTCAGCAAAGTAAGTCTGTCAACCATTTTCTCCTCGCTCTACTAAATCTGCGAGCTCTCCAGGTTGGTTCCGAACACATCGACTACGATATTAGTAATTGATGGTTTAAGAAGGGACTATTTCTGCAAAAATTAACTTCTGAATATACAGAAATGTAGAACACCAGAGAGATATTAATACTGTGTTTTGTTGTCTTCGCAATACTGATGTCAGTAAATCTGCTTTGCATTAGAACTCCATCCCTTTCTTTCAACAAACTACCTTTCGGAACAGATGAGTTGGTCAAGGCATTAGCAGGATATGAGAAATTGAGGGCACAAATGGCACTCCAATCAGCTGTTATGAGTGTTGATGTTAAGGCCTTGATTGGCCTGGGCAGTCCATGAATTCTGTACCTTTATTTGGTTGCAACGTCCTGAACAACAGGTTCGTGTTATCCAGATGTTCTTCAAATCATCCAAAATATGCAACTAGAAATTAGCATGTTTCAACAGCATGTTCTAGCACTTCATCTTTCGATAAAGCACACAAAAGTGAATTGTAGGTTGAATACTTGATTTTTGTGTTTTGGGCACTGTCACGAACCCAAATAAAAGCGAGCAATAGTGGCATCAGCAAAACATAGACAGGTTTTCCCAGATGTACCAACAATGCGTGGACAATATTCATGCGAAGCTCAAAATCCCCAGATTCTAGCATCTTCGTCTGCGATGGTTACAGTAGTATCTGAAAATCAAGTAGAAATCTTCTCAACAAATAAGAAAAAGAAAAACTCCAATTTACTAAAAGTTCTTAACTTGAGAAAAGTGGCTCTACATGGATCTCATAGAGCACAACAGAAAGAAAATTGCGCCTCAGACTGTCTTGTTGGATGATGTAACCTTGTCTATTCTCTCCAACAGCCGGTGCAAAAGGTTTCCACTTTCAACACAAAACTCAGACTCTTCTGTGAGATACCCGCTTTGGTTGTTTGAATTATATCACAACCCTACGCGCCATCCAGTATGCCTCTACTGCTACAGAAATTTACACGGCTATCCGAAGAAGCACAGGGAACTGCGGCACTCTCCACTAAAAGAGAAAAATTCATCAAGGGAAGCCAAATGTAACTTATATTCTGAGCGGTTCGGTTCCGATGCCCTTAATACTTTGCTTGTTTTGTGCAAATGTACCAATGGTATCAAGGGAGTTTCAATGACCGCTGAAGAATATCTTTGAGAAAATTGTAATTACCATCCCTTTCAAACTTAGAAATGCCCTTGAGTCCATGACTTAGCAAAATCGCTGCTGCCATTGAACACCTGGTCCGAAAGCTCAGCGAGAAGACCGTTCACGGTGAGTAAGAGAATAGAGGAGCCGAAGATGATCCCTACCACGACCCCTGTGGTGCCCAACACTTTTTGGAACTGCGGCCATTCTACGAGTTTTGTTTCCTCCCATACCCCGCTCCAGAAATCTTTCGGATCAGCAGACTGCTCTCCTCGCCTGATCCGCAGCTGCCTCAACTGCTCTCCAATCTCTTCTGGAGACATCTGCTTCTCCTGCGTCGCAAACTCAGCCTCAGTCACTGCGTCGACGGCCAAGTTATCACCCCCTGATGACGACGCAGTATCTTCTCCGTCGCTGGTGGCTTCAGATGGGGTAGTACTACCTGGCGCAGGTGGGTTTGAAATGTCTGAAGTTTCTACATTCTCCTGCTTCTGTTTCTGTGCAGCTGGTCGCACACGGAGTGATAACGGCGCCCGAATCTTGGTACCCTCGATAGCCTTTCCTGTCAGATATCACCCCGCAACACTAATATTATTCCTCGACCGAATTTGGTATACGATTTCACGAGATATGACATTGAGAATTGTGAATGGTGTTCCCGAAAGAGGATTGAAGGCTACAAATACGATTCTACGCATGGCATGAGGTGGCCCAAATCTCAATTCCACCACCTCAAAACTCCAAACGACTAGGGGAAGCGACACTCGCCGTGCCAAAAAAAATAATTCAGAAGTCTTACCACCTCCATAATATAAAAAAATCCTCCAGCTCGTCTAGCAGGAAAATCCATAAACAAGAAACAGAGGTGGAAGCAACCAAACTCTTTCACAACAGGGAGTGAAGACATGAAACTCACCGGCGAAAAGGGCATACGTGGGCTTCCACTGCGAGCTTTGAGAAGATGCAGTGGAGATGGGAGCACACGAGAGCGAGGAGAGATTCGTCATAAGGGCGGAGTTGCAAGAGAGCGCCATCGCCACCACGATAGCTCCGAATCCAAGCTTTCGCTGACGCTACTTCACATTCTCATCACCCAGCAAGCAGCGAGTGTCTTAACCACACACAGGCTGTGGATGAGCATGAGACATACGGTATAAGTATACCCTCCCAGGCTTCACCAAATATGAGGAGCATACACCCGGATTGGGTACTTTTGACATGGTCAGGGTATGATAACTGATAAACCCTAACAGGAAGTTTTTGCCTTCAAACCCACACCAACAGCACCGCGCATTCCCTTTTGCCTTGCTGCTGTCACAGCTCGAGCGGTAGCGAGGCCAGTTGAGGCGATTTCTGAACGTAATCACGATGGTAAGTGCGAAACTCCTTCATGATTGTGTGTGGAGTTTTGTTCTTGTCGCCGATGGTGCTGTGTCAGACTCAATTTAATGTTATTATATATCTCACAGAAGGCTCTCACACTACATTTAGATACATATCTGGGTTATGTGGGAGGTGGGCTTATAGTAGATCTGAATACTAGTTTTTGTGAGAACTACGTATTGGACTTTACTTTAGGGTTTATTTGGGGTGACTCTGATGGAGGCTTGCATGGGTTTTCTAGGTGAACGTTCCGAAAACCAAGAAGTCCTTCTGTCCAGGGAAGGCGTGCAAGAAGCACACCCTCCACAAGGTCACCCAGTACAAGAAGGGAAAGGATAGTTTGTACGCACAAGGTTTTGTTCTGCTTTTTCTTTTTATCACTTAATGGTGACTTACTGCTCCCTCAATTTCACCTGTAACAATCAGAATGAGAAGGAGTACGGGGTGTTTTGTTTTTCCAGCATCTAACGATAATTGTCTCTCAGAACTGGTTGTATGCATTGGGGACGGAAACGTTAGTCCATTGGTGTTGACGGGCACATGGTTTTCATATCTGCTCTTCCGCTTCTTTGAGATCAGGGGTCAAATTTTAGGATCTGCATGTGAAATCTTACCTATCCTAGACCTGAATGACGTCAGTTTTTCAATTTTTAGAAGTACAATATATGATTGTATGGCAGGTAAGAGGAGATATGACAGGAAACAATCAGGATACGGAGGTCAGACCAAGCCTGTCTTCCACAAGAAGGTATGTTGCGTAATCAGCACCTGATGAAGCATGGGCAGTTCACTCTCAGAATTTTAGGATGTCTCGTCAATCCTGCTATCTCAGTGTTTGTGTTTCGTGTAGATACGTGAACTCCATTACGATTTCTGTGATAACGAAATAGTGGAATTTCGATTACCTCAATGTTATAGGCTAAGAAATCATCTATGAACACACAGGATTTGTAATAGCAGAAAGTTCAGGTCATTGCTCGTATTGTCAATGATTTCTGGTAGTAAAAAACAGGACTAAGTCATCTTCTCTGCGATTTTTGTTGTTTTCTTTTCTTCTTCTTTTTTATTTTACCTCAGGCTAAGACTACCAAGAAGATTGTACTGAGGTTACAGTGCCAGGCTTGCAAGCACGTGACACAACATCCTATCAAGGTAATTAGTCCTTTACTCTGTGCGCACTATGAGGTAAACACTGGTGTGTATGTCATTAATACATAATGATGTTTTGTTGTTCATTCGTGTAACATGTGTGTTCGTTTAATTTTACAGCGATGCAAGCACTTCGAGATCGGAGGAGACAAGAAGGGCAAGGGAACACAACTCTTCTAGACAGTGTTGTTAGAATGTTCTCCTTTTAGAATGCGGAAAGTAAGATTCAGAGAAAACTGTATGTTGTGGTGATTGGAATTGATGGTTTTAAGCTTCTGGATGAAAGATTTGATCGTCCATCTTGCATGTTGGTTCGTAGCGCAGTTTGCTTTCTCTATAAATCTTTTGTGATGGTAAGTTGATTGTCTTTTTCCTAGTTGGACACTTCAAGGAATCTGGAGAATGTTAGTTGATTTAATTTGAATGCATCATCTTAGTGGGTTTTCTGCCCAAATTTTTTGATGTGAAAATGTATTGTGTCACTGCGTAGAAATTATTTCAAATCACGAATTGCGCTTCTGGTTTTTATGGTGAAGTCAAATATATAGTGTAGGTTTTTAAAGGTTCTAATGCCGAAATGAAGATCTTCTATAAATCCTCTACCTGTCAATTTTCTGATGACGATCTTGCTTTACCCCCTTCTCAGAGAAGCAATGACTTCAATATCAACTGAGTGAAATACTCCAAAGAAAAAATTGGTTATATTGTTGACTTCTCCTCAACAAAGCTACTGGGTGGAGGTGCTTGCTTGTCACGTCGGAAACACTCTTATTTACATCAGCTTGCCTGTGGCGACATCACTGCATTACATACACAAATTCCTTGCGTACTTTGAAAGGGCAGTGAAGAGGAGCAGAAGGTAGCAGTATGAACATGAAGAATCTAGACAAATGAGTAGGAAAAAGAATGCGAAATGTTGAAGTATATGTGTTTTAATAACATTCTGTACTGCTACTTTGCATGCATATCTATATTTAGACTTATATATATACTGTGTGAATTGCACTTTTAAAGGCATCTTCAATTATTGTTCAATCATTCATTTAACTTCATTCATATTTCTAATTTGCAGGGTTGTTTTACCATATCTCTCGTAAATATGTTCGTAAATACATTTCAGTGCATGTATGGAAGTACAAATTTCAGTACTAATGTGGAAAAATATTTTTTACGCTAAAATTCAGATTATACAAAATATCATCTATTATTCTACCATCTATATGAAGTGTCCTATAATTTCTTCGGCAATAAATTAAATAACTATCTTCATTCATTTATGAATATTTGTAGTAAATTATTGTTTTTTTTAAAAAAAGAAATCATTTTTTTTTTTCAATTTTATAGTGCATGACTAGTAGAGAATGAAAAAAAATTTGAAAAAAAATTGAAAAAGAAAAAAAAAAAAAAACAACAACAACAACAACAACAACATAAGAGTACAAACATTCATTTATTAGTATTTTGAACATAAAATCCAAAATACTACACAAGCGAGAGTAAATGCACCATAGAGTTCACCCAGTGGTCATAGATATGGAAGAAGAATACATTAATACCTATTTGAGGACACCACATGGTCAAGAGCAAAAATGCATCCAGGAGACTTAACTAGAGGTGTCTATTTATCTTTATTTACTTTTTAAAGAATCTTACACTTGTTGTTTGTTTGTTCTGTAGTTAGTAGGGTTGTGAAACTTGGTCACAATGTAGTTACAAAAATGAAACTTGGTCACAATATAGTTACAAAAATGAAACTTGGTCACAATATAGTTACAAAAATGAACACAATAATATACTCAATACCAAATCTAAAAGACCTCATGGTTGAGAGAAAAACACGTCATGAACACACATGGTTTACTAATATATGTTCTTCTACATTGAAATCATTTCCTTAAGAACTCTTCTTTACGTGAACAAACTCCTTTTCTTATTCACGCAAACATAATTTGTATGAAGTAAATGTGTAAACTCCTTCATTTCAAACAAACTCCTTGTTAAGCGCATGCATTGTCAACTTCAACTCCACAAATTCTTCACTCACGAAAACTCTTTACACTGCAGCTGGGCCTGATTTGATTGAAAACATGCTATATGTGCTTGACAGCCAACTTTTGTATTGTGCCTGAATTCTATGCTATATGTCAAGTGCAAGTAACAAGTCGGAATGGATTTTGTTATGGCGGCCATGATGCAAGTGTACATGCAATTCAGACCCGTAGACAGTCGGCCCTCACAGACATAACAATTTGAACTGTTCCTACTATGGATTATGCATTGTGTGTGTATTATGGGTGTAGAAATATATACTCTTTTTGTTTTAACTTTTGTCATACCAGTCTGAGTAGAATAACAATAATGGGATAAAAGTTAGCCTAGTCTAAATATATATATTAACATATATATATATATATATATATATATTGAAATCTTTGTTGTATTAGTTCTCCATGTTATGTATGATTATATCTCCGGATTTGTGTGTGATTGATATGCTCGGAAACGACCCACATTTGCAATGGATTATATATCGATGAAAGACAAACTTGACGCAGCTTCTGGAATTTTGAAGCTACGAATGTTTTTCATCGGATTCCTGCCGGTTGATTCCTTTGCTGTTGTGTGACTAAACAACAAGCGGTTTTGTTGTTCTCGATCTGCATCCACTTACCGATTACAAACCAATTTTTCGGGAAGATCGAACCAGTTTAGCAAATTCTTGCTCAAATTTGTGAGTATCAAACTTGCGTGGATATTCTGAGCTAGGAATTGGATTCGAGGGAAGCGGGGGTTTGGTAATTTCGACGTCGATTATATTACCTAGACCGAATAGCGTTGGACCCAGAGTTAATATGCTGCTTGGCAACGGAGCGGCTCTAGTAAATGCACATTTTTCGGTTGTGGGTAGCGCCGAAAATACTCACGTCACCTTTGAAACCAGATTATGCAACGACTTTGGTCGAGGAATCTGGTGAGATGCCCACGATGTAGGTGATCGTCCTACGGTGGTGAGTGCGTAGAGTAAAAATCCAGGACCACGCATGTGTCGTGTATCATCGCACACTTGCCATGCGAGGACCTCCTGCGCTATGTTCCCGCAGGGTGTGCAACCTAGATCAAGTCTCGCGTCGTATGCGCTTTTCGTTGATGCAATGGAGGTGTATCCACGATTTTCGAGAGGAAAATCGTTTGTAGAGCCGCCGTCTGGAGTCTCACTCGACCCTCGTGAATGACCCTCGTTCAGTTTTAGGGATAACTACTGAGTCCGAATTTCTCCCTTTCTTTCTTTGTCCCTGTTTGTTTATGTTTATGTTTATGTTTTTTTTTTTTTTTTTCGATCCTTCATCATTTTGGTGTACGTGTGTGATACGTCCGACGTAGCCTGTCTGAGTCAATCGCTGCTTTGGTTTAGCAAATGCTGAGCACGGACTCCTATGTGACAGAAAAAAAAGCATAACTTAGTGTTTGCAACGTTAGAAGGGTTTTGAATTCAGAGTTTACATTAGAATTTGGGAGTTGTGAGCAAAACCAATCGGGTGTTTTGTTGACTGAGCGCTTGGCACATGTTTACTGCCGTTTTTCGAGCTGAAAAGGATTTTGGGACGGAGCACCACTGCAGCATTATGTGAGAGCGCACTGTGGAAGCTAGAACGTTAGACCGATGTGGACTTTGGGCGGACTTTTGTTCGAGGGAGTTTGTGAGGATTTATTTACACCAAAATGTCTGTAACGATGGTCACTCAAATTTAGGTTTCTTGGGGTTCAAGCAATTCGTGGGCTGGTCTCCGTTCATCTGGGTCGGTTTGTAATCTTCCTGTGGTATGTTATTCCACCAAAATGTGCTATCAGGGGTCTGGCGAAGGTGGTTCAGAAGCTAATATGCACAAATGGTCGGTCAGATAATTTTCTTGAGTGAATCTTGATGCCTAGGGTGTTGAGTTGGTTTCGACTCTCCGCAAGTTGAATAATCGTGACTGAAAGTACCTAGTTGGGGAGGTTGAGTCGAGATTGAGTGGACCTATTTTTGAAGCTTGAAGCGTTGTCAGCTTGCTTTGAAGATCATTTACGCACTAAATCTTTTTTTACCGGGTCCACAGTAGGAGCAGGCTGATAATGACATTGTAATTGCAGAGAGAGAGAGAGAGAGAGAGAGAGAGAGAGAAGGGGGGAGGGAGAGATGGAAAGTGGGACAGGTCATCGCAGTGGCTCAGGACATCAAGATACAGAGGATGGAGACCGAGCTCGAATTGGTGATCACTCGCAGGAGTTGGCCGATGTGGATCTCTCATCTTCCCCTCGTACTCCGGTCCGGCAACATGTCGCCGGGCTGTATGCTCCTCGGTCAGTTGCTGCATCTTGAATTAAAGCGAAGGGGTATGATTTACAAGGATGTCTGATGATTATTACTTTTCTTGGGTGAATTGAAACTTAGCGTAAGTCGAGAGACCTAGAGTGATATTGATTAATGTATTGTTGCATCGTGAGCAGAAAGTTACCATCGATTAGAACCCGAGAATCTGAGAATCGAAAAGAAGCAGAAAATGGCGATATCGATGGCGAAGTTTTCGATAGGACTGAGAGAGAAACTTTTAAGCTTGAGCTTTATCGCAGTGATCCTATGGTGGATGTCAGAGGGCTCAAAAGGTGATTTTCGATGCAAATTCTACTAATTTGGTTTCCAAAGCTTCATCGTATACTCTAAAGAATTCCTATTCAAGCTACATTTGTACACCTGAATATAGTGTTGTGTATATGAAGTGTGACCAGAGGAACTAAATGTTTTTAGTCACTCATTGTGATACGATTATGGCACTGTTTTCAGACTCTTTTTCTATTTTGTGATGCAGTATGGGAGGGCAGCAAAATGCAATGCCTCACAGCCCTAGGGACCCGGAGGATTACTCGATGGATGATGCTGGCCCTAGTGATAATCCGGGCTATGTATCTCTGTTTATAGAGGTATGAATTGACAGTGCTACTTCAATATATGTCCGTCATTTGTTTCACACAGTAAACTGTATACCTCTGTCTAATTTTCCTTGTCAACTAATCCTCACCTAAGCTCTGGGAGTTCAGTTAAAAATTTCCTTCATACCTGGTTTTAGGGGGATTTTAGAGTTGCGAAGCTTGTGATATGAGGTAGAGTTGATGCTCTTTTTTCACGTACAGCACAAGTTCTCCGTACATCGCTTGGAATGAGTTACCATCCAAGTTTATTCAAAATCAATGAACTGGTACCGCAGAGTTGTGATCAGTTTGGGCATTGTAGAGTTATTGTTATGCAAGTCGATCACTTTTCTATATTTGTACATTCGAAAACACAGATTATTCTCTTTCGTTTTAAGTCAAGTTCCGCATATGTAGCCAAACTAGCTTTCATCTGCAGTGCCGATCTTCGCGGATTTGCTGGTGTTTACTAGCAAAGTTGACTAGCGCACGTAAGCCTACAAGATCTGCTCTACAGTCGTCTTGTTTACTCCTTGCAATTACTTGTGGCTAGAACCAATTTTAGAATAATGACTGTTCGATTTGTGTTGCAGACTCAGATCGGAAAGATGGGAACCTTGATGGGTGTCTTTGTACCATGTTTTCAAAACATCATGGGCATCATCTTTTACATCCGATTTACATGGTGAGTTTAATCTCTTAACGATGAAATAGCACGTCGTGTTTTTCAGTAGGCACCTCAAAGTAGTAATTTACTTAGCTCTCCCCTTCACTCCTGCCATTTGGATGAGATGAAATAGTTCAACTTGTTTATTTTTTATTGTCTTAATTTGTTATTAAAGCAAAGCTTTGACCGAATGAGTTTTGGATGATTGACAGGATTATTGGAATAGCTGGAGTTTGGAACAGTCTCTTGCTGGTCTGTTTCTGCTGCTTTTGCACATTTCTGACTGCTATCTCCCTCAGTGCTATTGCCACCAATGGAGCAATGAAGGTTGGTTTTTGTTTTCTAAAAGCATTTGCATACCATCGTGTTTGATTGAGACTTTGTCTTTAAATCCACATGTTTGATCTAGTAGTACGTAGTGCAGTTGAGGTCAATGAGATTGTACCAACTTCTTGACTGCTTTCTGGACATTTCGATTTCGAGTGAAGGTACATAGCAACTAGGTTAACTGTTGTGCAATGCAGGGTGGGGGTCCATACTATCTGATAGGACGGGCACTTGGTCCTGAGGTTGGCGTGAGTATCGGACTCTGTTTCTTCCTGGGAAACGCTGTTGCTGGAGCTATGTAAGTATAAACTGGCATTCCTTCAATCTTATTATTTTATGACTTTTGTGTTTTTCTGCAAAATTTGGTCACCTTGTAATGTTGCTGTACTTAATTTCATTATTTGCAGAATCCCTCATCTTGGGACGTGCCTTGTAATCGGTTAAATCTTTTAATCTCTTAACTGTTGGCACAACAGGAACATGACTAAAAATTTCTGAAAGAATGCAGGTATATTCTAGGAGCTGTGGAGACGTTTTTAGATGCTATTCCTGCTGCAGATATTTTCCGGCGTGAGTCCTTGAATTCTGCATCAATGATACAAGAGATATACATGTTAAATCCCATGATGAACTTTCTCAGATAACCCAGTTGCTGAAATAGTCGATTACTCTGTTAATAATTTTAATGACCTCGGATTGTAGTTGTTTCGTTTAAGACTTGAAATTATCCTACTGGTCGAATTTATGGAATTTAAAAAATTCTTGGAATTTTTTTGAGTTTCTTGATTTGAGGATTCGAGATCGAAAATGTTGTCGTTGGCGCATAAGTCTCCTGAGAAGGATGGAAGAGGACTTCTCATCTTTTTGTATCTCTCATAAATATTTAAATTTTTTGTGACAGGAACTACAACTGATTTGTATGTTGCGCCTTCCCCTTCGGCAGTGCCCGAAGTACTGCAAAGTCCTAGTATACATGACCTTCAGGTTTATGGTCTTATATTCACAGCTGTACTTTGCGTAATAGTATTTGGTGGGGTCAAAATTATCAACAGGGTCAGCCCGGCATTTTTGATGCCTGTGATTCTATCTCTTTTCTGCATATTCATAGGTATTTTTACAGCAGGTCGGCATAGTGATTCAAGTACGATCACTCAACCTTCTTTTTTTTTCTTTCTTTCTCCCCGCCCCCCGCCTCTTTCGATTCCCTTGTTTGAAACATAATTTTTTTGTACTTTAGGATGCTATTCCTTTGCTGTTAGATTACGTCTTATTTTGTTAATTTTTTTTGTTTGTGTATTTATTTTTAGTGAGTGATGTACTGTAATGGTTTTTGGTACGTAACAGGAGTATTAGACGTTTTTTTCAGTTTTTGCATTGATTTATTTATGAACTTGTGCTTCTTGAAATGATAAACACAGCTGGGATAACGGGATTGAAAGCGAGTACTTTACGAGAGAATTTGGGTTCTCGCTACCAATACACGAATGATGCAGGAATACCTGCTCGTACTGGTTACTATTGGGATTTTGAGTACGTCGTTAATTATATGATTTATTTTTGTAATTTCTCTATGATCAAGGAGAGTGGATTCTATGAATTAATAGTACCAAATATGTCTTATTTTGTTAGCAAGGTGTATCCATTCAGAGAAGCACGCAGTTCTCAGCACATTTCACTTTGATTAAAATCAAGAAGTGATTGAATGACTGCAGGAGCTTACTTGGCTTGTTCTTTCCTGCGGTCACCGGAATCATGGCGGGATCTAATCGATCTGGTTCACTCAAGGACACTCAACGTTCCATACCAAGGGGGACCTTATCTGCTATTGCTGCTACCGCTACTATATATCTTGTTTCTATAATAATGTTTGGAGCTGTTGCTACACGGAATGAATTGTTAACTGACAGGTGCCCTTCGAATTTATTTGATTTTTTATTTTTATTTTTATTTATTTTTATTTTTTCCTTTCCTGCCTCTCTTTTCGCATTGTCCGTTGTCAGTTAGAGTGGTAGCTGAGACGAATATTTGGCTCCAGTTAGACTTTATCTTTTGTGAGATATTGTAAAGGTTTAAATTTCTCTCTAAAGTTCTTTCTTTTGTAACCTTATCGCGTGCTACAGTGTTCTTAAGGATCTTTTGATTCACAATGTGTAACGTTTATTTGTTTGTTTCTAGGTTATTGACTGCAACAATTGCATGGCCAGTTCCATGGGTTGTTCAAATTGCAATCGTTCTTTCTACACTTGGGGCTGCTCTTCAGAGTCTGACAGGGGCCCCTCGGCTGCTTGCTGCGATCGCTAATGATGACATCATCCCTGTGCTGAAGTACTTCAAAGCGCCGGACGATGAGGAGCCTTATTATGCAACGATTTTTACTATATTCATCTGTGCTGGCTGTGTCGTCCTCGGCAATTTAGATCTTATCAGTCCTGTCACGACCATGTTTTTCCTGCTTTGCTATGGAGGAGTCAATCTGTCTTGTTTCCTACTGGATTTACTTGATGCACCGAGTTGGAGACCTAGATTCAAATTCCATCATTGGAGTCTTTCTCTTCTCGGTGCTATCATATGCATCAGTAAGTTATCAGTGCAACTTTCCTTTGATTGTGTTATTCTTCATATTCTTTGGTCCACTTATTTGTAGAAGATGTGTTTCGTTTACCTGATTCAGAAACTGTGGTTACTTGTTCCGATTCGATGCCTTAATGTGTTGAAAATAATCTTTAGGTCCTCCTATCTGCAGTTTCAGTCCTTGGGTTTTGGACGGTCTATAAACCTTGTAATTCAGACTTCCCTCACTTCTTACTTGTTGGCAATTTTGCAGCTATAATGTTTATGATCTCGTTTGTATTCACCATAGTCGCCCTTGCGCTTGCCGCGTTGCTTTATTGGTATGTGAGCATCAAGGGCAAAGGTGGTGACTGGGGTGATGGATTCAAAAGTGCCTACTTTCAACTTGCGTTGCGTAGTCTTCGGTCGCTTGGAGGTACTTACATTTAATGCATATTTGAAAAATTTACTGGTCGATAATCGTCCCTATTTGCTAACATCCTTGAATGTGTTTCCTAGATGCCGCGGTCATCAAGCAAGTGAGTTACTGGTTCTTGTTGTTCTGTCTAATGATGTAGTTACAAATTCCCACTCCTGTCATCTTGTTCTTTCCAATTAAACTGTGTGACCGCTTATTGCTCTCTTTCTGCTTATGCCTTTTGCAGCCACTCCAGTGCATCCAAAAAATTGGTATCCAATTCCTCTCATCTTCTGTAAGCCTTGGGGTATCCTGCCCAGTGATGTTCCATGCCACCCCAAACTGGCAGATTTTGCTAATTGCATGAAGAAAAAGGGACGTGGTATGTCTATATTTGCATCTATCGTGGAGGGAGACTATGAAGAAGAAGCGGAGGAAAGCCGAGTGGTACTGTCCTGATCTCTTGTATTGATGACTTTGGTTACTGCTGTACTGAATTAAATCCATGTATAAATTAATATGAAGACTAGCCTCGTCAGCAACAAAGAATGCATATTGTTTGTGGGTTACACGAGCTTCTTTCACGGTATGCTTTGCATGAAATGGTCCAGTACCTAGATTATTGTTGCTCCTTTTATTTGTTGTCTTCCGGATTAGTTATTGATGACAACTTTATCCTCACCTGTGACAGGCTTGCCAACTACTTTCCACTTACATCGATCATAAGAAATGTGAGGGGGTTGCTGAGGTTGTGGTGGCTCCAAATATTGTTGAGGGTTTCCGCTTGATTGTTCAGGCCATGGGGCTCGCAAATTTGAAGCCTAACATTGTTTGTATGCGCTATCCTGAGATATGGAGGGAGCAGAGAGGTAGCAATATCCCGGAGAACTTTGTCAGTATCATCAACGATTGCTCATTATCCAACAAAGCAGTTGTTATTGTTAAAGGTTTAGATGAATGGCCTGGAGAGTTTCAAAAGCACTATGGGACTATTGACCTGTATTGGATTGTTCGAGATGGTGGTCTTATGCTACTTCTATCCCAGTTGCTTCGTGCTAAAGACTGTTTTGAGAGTTGTAAGATTCAGGTGAGCTATAATTTCACTTCTTTACTGTAGCAGTCTTAAAAGTGACGCTCTTTGCCGTTGATTGAACAATCAGAAGACCAACCTTTCCCTACCAAAAACACCTCAAGAATGACCCACTAAAATTATGTTGACAGGTGTTCTGCATTGCTGAAAAGGACAGTGAAGCTGTTGAGTTGAAAACAGATGTGAAGAAGTTTTTATACGATTTGCGTATGCAAGCTGATGTTATCGTGGTGACAATGAAGTCTTGGGAAGATCACCGCGAAGATGCTCAAGTTGCTGAAATACCAGGACGAGATGAGGCTATGGAAAATTTCTCCAAAGCCCGCAAAAGAATCGCTCAGCAGACTCTTGAATCTTTGAAGAGAACAGGAAGCAGCAGCAACAACCCCTCTGAATCTGCCGTACCCGCGGTAGATGAACAGCAGGTGAAATTGATTTTTACGCTGAGTCTTGCGTCTTTGTTTTGAGTGCAACTTCATTAGTCGCCGTGGTGTTGTAACTGATTGGCACATATTGGAGTCTTCTTCTATGTTTGTTTATATCAGGCCCTGTCTTCGTGTTTTTGAACTATGTTTAAGAGGTCATGTGCTATCTGAGGTTAATTCTTTATTATATTGTACAGGCTAACAATTGTTCTGTTTTGAACAGGTCAATAAATTTTTGTACACGTGCTTGAAACTGAACTCCATTATCATGCGATATTCAGGGCCTGCTGCCGTTGTTCTGGTCAGTTTGCCCCCACCTCCTCAACATCACCCGGCTTACTGCTACATGGAGTACATTGATCTTCTTGTTGCAAATATCCCTAGAATGCTCATGGTCCGTGGTTATAGTCGAGATGTGGTCACCATTTTCACTTAAAGAGAGGGCGAATGACCCTGTTTCACCCTTGGTAAGTGCCGAAGATATTCACCTTGTGCATTCACCACTTCTACTGGATTGTTACTACTGAGGTTACCAACTTAGCTAAGGCGGCTATTGACGATAGATGTATCGCAGTTCCGTTTCCAATCGTTCTTAGGCCTTCATAGAGTCTCAATGGAAGTCTCAAATTTGGATCGACTTCCTGTTCGTTAGACATGCATAGCCCCTGACCATTGTTGGGTAATCCAATTTTTTCTCCCTAGTGCGGTAGAGAAGGGCCATACTGGAGGTGCAGGACATAGACCTGCCCGTTATAGGGTTGACGGACCCATCATTTTAATCAGATCTTTAATCGGTTACCAAACTGATAAAATGTACCAAATCCAAGATCTAGTATGAAGTTATCCTTCTTTCCAACCATTGCATGAATGTAGTGATGATTAGTCATCAGAGAATTGGGATGCTTTGCAGGTTTTATGGGGCTTTGTTGTCTCAATTATCATTGTATTTGATTGCTGAATTTTCAGCAGGAATCAAAAGTTGTGCACTTTGGACATAACATGTGATGAAATTATTGTATCTCTACTTAGATTTTACGTTTGGTTTTTTAAGTCAAAAAGAGGTAGCAGTACTAATAATGATAAAAAAGCAATTGTGCATACGATTGGAACACTAGAAACCAACGGCACAAGGATGTCATGCAGCATAACTTACAGAAGTATGTGCTGTTAATCTTCGAGGTTATTTTGATATTTTTTTTCTTGAAAGCACCTGTTGCAGTACTCTTATGGACAATTGGGCTGGTCCAATTCAAAGAAATAAGAATTTCTATTGTGAAATGGTGAAGACTTATAATCCACCATAGAAAAAGTTTATTCAAGATAGATGTAGTTGTTTTGTATTTACCTACTTGTAAAAAAGTTGACCAATCTCAAAAATAGTTACAGCATTAATTAACATATGGATAGTACAAAATTTACAAATAAAGCCACAAAGCACATAAAATCTAAATTTGCATATGGAGGTTGATTTTATGTAATTCTCAGCAATTGACTGTATTATTGCAGAAGAGACAAGTCTCTTTGTAAACTTGCTAAAAAGTATATATGTATCTAAAATCTTGTATAAATTTCAGAGGTGACTTTGTGGTGGATATTTTGCAAGGCAATTCATTGTTGAGAGTTTTTTGGCATGACAATATCATTAGCCAACATTACATAAATACATATGACAATTGCAAGAAGTGTAACATTTTTTGAGATTATTTAAACATGTTTATTATTGAATATTTTTATTTGAATCTTTTAAATGGGCCATTCAGAGTATATAATAATGATTGAATAGGACATTATCTTGTTACCAAACGATTTTTTAATATATTGATACTGCAACCAGATATCCTATAAAACTTTGCAAGAACAAAACACTGTTGGTTTTAATATAATGTAATTTCATCTTTTAAGCAATCACAAGATTTATTTTTTAGACAATAATAATTGATTTTAGAAATCTATTGGATAGAGCTCCTAATCAAGAATAACAATTTTTTAGTCATGTGGTATAAGAATTGATAAGATGTTTAGATATTAAGCATAAGACCATTATATTATATAAGTCTAGTAATGATAGGTTAGTGAAAAAAATACCAAGGATCTTTTTATTTTATTTTATTTTATTTTTATCAACAAAATAAAAATTCCAATTAGTATTAGAAATTTTAGTTTAAAGATTGATCAAACTAGTGGATTTAAAATGCTATATTGAATATTTTTTATAATATTATTTATTTAGTATATGATTTAAAATAGAATAAATTTTATTCATTGATTCTAATGTAATGGCTCTAAAATAAATTACAAGACTTTGATAAGAATTAGGTGAATCATAAAAATTAAAAAAATTGGTCTACTTGAATGAATAGGATAAATTACAACCATAGACCCTACAAAACATTGGTGTAAAAGAAATACAGATGAAGAAAATATAGAAGAAGAAGATTGCAATACAAATGAAGATATTTCAAATATTTTTCATTTTATTTTTATTATTTGAATCACAAATAATAAAAAAATTCAATATACTCTTGTGTCACTAAAAAAGATTATATATATACTCAAAGATAATATAATATTAAAACTAGAATGGCTATTACTAAAAACAAGAAGACTAGAGAGTATTGTAACAAGACTAAGAATAAGAAAGATGTTATGTTGTAATATGGCTATTAGGTAAAAGAGAAAAATAAAAATTATATTATAGAAGAGCTTAAATGAAAATATTTTAGCAAATTATCTCAAAAATATAAGTGATAGATAAAGAGGTAGGAAAATTAATTAGTTCTAATAGTACCTTTTTATAAAAAGGACTTCTACTTACTTTGTAGGGCCATAAATGAGGCAAATCAAAGTAGATAAGAAAAATAATTGATAAAGACATCTTTAGGAAGGAATTGAGAGTAGCTTTTAGCAAAAACTACATTAAGAAACTAAGAATTGATACTTGAAAAGAATTGGTTGTGAACTATGGTTGGAATCAAATCCCAAGGTTCAAAATGTGTACCTATAGCAATTTTGAAGTTTCTTAGTTGATCAAAGAGAATTTAGAATTTGATTAGGATTTGATTAGGACTTGGTTAGGATTTATTAAGGTTTAGTTAGAGTTTATTTAGAATTTTTATTTTTAATATTTTTTAATTTTTTTTTATTTCAATATTCTTTTAAGATTTCTTTATTATTTTTTTAGAATTTTTATAAAATTATTTATGATTTCTTTATGTTTCCATTATAATTTCTTTAAGATTTCAATTGGATTTGATCAAGATTTGATTCGGATTATTAAGCTTTAATTGAGATTTAATTAAGATTCTATTAGAGTTGTTAAAACCTTATTGTTGCAATTTCAATTTTATCTTCCACAATCAAGTATCCAATTCATTCTCAAATAAGACTTTATGTAATACAATATATTTGGTGAATCCAACGTGAAAAAATTGAGATAGAAGAAGTTTATTTATTTATTTATTTTTGAATTATAAAAAAGAAAGATAAGAGAATTGAAGGAAGATCTATAGGTAATATTTTAACTAGAGCTTCAAGTAAAGTTGCAAGTGGAGCTACAAGTAGAGGTACTAGTAAAAGATAAGGTATGTATTTTGATCCTAACTTTGCAAGCATATTTAAATCCTTTTTTTTTATTTATACAATAGTAACAAGTTAAAGATTGCAAAGACGATATGACAAACAAAGCTTTACAAGTGACTATGAACAAAATTAATTAATTTGAAGGAATAGATATTATAAAGTATTTAAAGTGTTATGTTGAAGAAATAAAGTTGAAGCATGTTTCTAAGAAGGAGTTAGTTCAATTATTTGAATTAGCTTTTGCTTTAAAAATAAGAAATTACGTCAAGTCCATTCTAAGAAATTTTAGAGGTTCATGAAAGAAATTTTCTTAGGTATTGAAAGATGATTTGTTTTTAAAAAATATTGACTGGATTACAAAGAAGTCATTTTTTGAATAGATTGAAAGGCCTAAGAAAGATCTTTAAGCAATAAATTTTTTGAAGGAGTTTGAGAGATAATATTCTTGTTTATTAAAGAAAGAGAGGAAATTAATATAAATATAAAAAGAAAACATTATCAATAGAAATATACAAGAAAAATTAGAAATTTTGCTTGAAGATAAAAAAAAAAAGAAGTAAAAAAGATAAAGGATTGATAGAAAATTAAAAGTAAGTGGAAAAAACAATATGATTTCTTGTAAAAAAAGAAAAAAAAATATGGTGGATATTTAAAGACCATTGCAAGCATCTAAGGTAAAAATGCCTAGTATCTATTTTAAATCTATGATTCAATCTTCAATGGATATATATAAAAAAGAAGAAATGAACATTGATGAAATCATATATGGAGTGAGAGATTTGAAAACAAAATTTGCAAAACTTAAGAAAAAAAAAATCAATCATCAAGAATATTAATAAGATAAAAATTAGAACCAATAAAACAGGTGCATGTGGTAAGATATCATAGATCATTCAAGTAGGAAGTGTGAAGATTTACAAAGGCGCAATGCAAAAGGGTTTTTTTTAAAAAAGAAAATTGGTATGATACCCTTAAAAGAGTGTAGAGAAAAATTAGAGACAAACTTGGTAAATATATATATATATATATATATATATATATGTATATATATATATTGGTGACACAATGATTTATGATACTTGGTATTATATAAGAATTCAAAAAATATTCTTATTTGGATAGTTTGATGTCTATAAAATTATAAAATTATTTTAATACAATGGAACCTACATATTATAGAATTAAGGTGATACAATGTTGTATTCCATAATTTTTTTTGAAAATGTATTAAGAATCTTAACCCAATAGAAAAAAATTCTATGATATCTTAAATACCTTATAATCATAAAAATAAATTTTTTAAAAATATTTCTTTCAAATATTTCAATTTTTAAATATATTTTAATTTTGATTAAAAAAATCATAGGAAGATAAAAATTCTAATTCAAATATTAAATTAATTTAGGTTATTTCACTGTATCTTTTTTGGTTATTTAATAATTATTAATTTATCATAAATTTTTAAAATCTTTTCATAAAATCTTAAATACTTTTGCTTAATCTTCTATTCTAAGTTTAATAAAGACTTCTAATATATAGGTCTTCAATTTTAGTAATGGAAGTAAATTCTATTTTTTTAAATAATAAAATTACTTGTTATAAAAAATATGGTAAAGTTTAAAAAGTCGCTCTAAGATATAAGAAAAGATGAAAGTAAAAATACAACTACTTCTTGAAGTAAAAAAATACACAATAAAATAAAAAGATAGTTATGTTTTTTTTTATAAGCAACTTATATTTTTTTCTAAAAAAGTTGTGAATAGTAAATAAAAATCAAGTTTTTTTTATAAAAATTACTATTTATTTTCATCATAAAATACATATCTAAATAGTTGTATATATATATATATATATATATATATATATAAGAGAATGTTAAATTAATACTAAAATTTATTAAATCAATCCACCTATCAAAAGCATCATTACACCTTCCAACTCTTGTTCTTGTTTTCAATTTTTGTTCACCATCTCAAGCCTCCATTCCTTGTTTCCATTTGCAACTTTTGTCTTTTATTTCTATTTTTCTCCATTCTACATCTCCAATTTCCTTTGTGGTTGTATAATGTGTTATCTTACTTGAGAATGCAACAAGCACTTGCTTGTTGAAAGTAAATTAGAAATTGCAAAAAATACAGCGCTAAAAACTCTAATAAAATCTTAAATAAATTCTAATTAAAATTTAAAAATTATAATAAAACTTGAAACAAATCCAAAAAAATTCTAAAAATTTTATATAAGAATCATAAGAGAATCTTAAAAAATAATAAAAATATATTTTTAAAAAATACTAAAACAAAACCTAAGTCAATTCTAATAAAAAAATAACCAAATCCAAACCAAATCGTATTTAAATCCTAATAAAATCCTATTCAATTTCCAAAAAATTATTAACCAAATCCTAATAAAATCCTAATTAATTCATAATAAAATCTTCAAAAAATATTAATAAAATCTTAATAAAATTATTAAAAATTTCTAAAAGAAAATCCTAACCAAATTCTAATTAATTCTAATCAAATTCAAATGATTTCTTTAAAAAAATCTAATCAAATTCTAATGAAATCTTAAGTAAATTCTAACCAAATTCCTATAGCAGTTTTAAAACTTTAATAAATATTAATAAATTATTGATCTTGAAAAAAACTTTTCACACATTTTAATCTTTAAGCAAACAATAAGCATACAAAGTTTGAAAAAAATTAAACTTACCAATTGAAAAAAATCTCATATTTTCTTTACTATCAAATGTTTTTTTTTATATTTTAATCTTGATATTGATCTTTAAGCAACAATGACTTCTTTTTAAACCATTCGTTTATTCTCTAAATTAGTAAGATTTATTAAAATTAAACTTACTATGATTTCATAAAATTTTGCTACAATCAAATTGGTAGATTTCTCAAGATCACAAAAACTCTCATTGATCCTAAAAATCAAATATCTAAGATTCTAATTCAATTAAATTCCAACATCCTTCAATCTAACTATTTGATTTATCATAAATTTTCAAATTAAATTCAATACAAGCAGATTTATAAACTTATAAAACTTCATCGGTCTATTTGTTAGAATACTTAGATTTTTTTTAAATATATAAATTCTTTTTTGTTTTTCAAAATTCAAGATCATTGAAAACACTTCTAACTTTGAAAAGCTCTCAAAAACTTAAATATAATTTAAAATACTTGAGGCCAATGCTAAAGATTCTTTTCTACCTTTCTTTTGCAATCAACAAAAGAACTTTTGGATTGCCATTGGTATATAGTTTTGTGCCTTGGGATCTAATTTCAACCCTGGCTCATAAGTTATTCTCTTTGAGTATTAATTTCTTATTTTTCAAGATAAATTTTGCTACAAATTACTCTTAATTCTCTCTTCAAGATGTCCAAATCATTTATTTTTCTTATATACTTTATTTTGCCTTATTTATAGTCATACAAAGTAAGTAGAAGCTTTATTCATAAAAGATAGCATTGATACTAAAAGTTTTTATTATCTCCCTATTTTTACCTATATTTAGCTACTATATTTTTTTAATTAGGCTCTTCTATAATAAAATATGTATTTTTATCTTTTACCATGTAGTCATGTTGCAACACAACAAAGTCTTTTGTTCCTATTTGCAACTCCCATCTACTATTTTATTTGTAGTCCCCATCTTTCATTCTTGTTCCTAGCCCCTATCTCCTATCTCAATCCCTATGTTGTCTTTTCCTAATTGCAACCCTTATCTCCTATTTCAACCCCATATCCTCCGTTTCAATGTTCTAATTTATGATGATGAGTGGATCAATTAAGAAAACATTGGGATCAATTTAACATTTTTTTTTTTTTTTTATTAAAACTCTTTTTTTTCATGCTTTTTGATATGGCTTTTTGAATTTTTATTAGAAGTGTTTCTTAAAATAGACTAAATCGAAATTCCAAGAGACAATATTATTTATGTCATGTAAAAAAAGTATCTTCTACCATATCTTTTTTCTTATTGTATTTGGACTATTTTCTAAATATAGAACCAAATAAAAAAGGTTTCTCAATTTAAATCAATTGAAATATTTAAATGTTGATGCCTTTCAACTTGTTTTCTAAACAGAAATCATCTTTAAAACTTGTAATCCAAACAATGTTGAATCAATATTTCTTTGCATTGTATATATAAATATAAATATATATATATATATATATATATAACCAATGTTTTTTAAAAATATATATATATATATATATATATATAGTTTTTGTGGAAAGGGAGATTATAACTTCACCTTGAAAACCAAAAAGAGAAACAAAAAGTGTCTGAAAATGTGTTCCTAATCATTTGATGAACCATGACACGGAAGAAAAGGAAAAAAGAAAAAAGAAAAAAAAAAAAAAAAACTTGAGTAAAAGGAAAATAGGAAGAGACAAACCCAGCCGAGATGCTGCCATCACGACCACCACCACCACCACACCCAGAGCCCACTCTGCAGCAGCAGCATCAGCAGGCGCAGCGCTTCGACAGCGGATCCCTTCCTTCCCACTGGCCACCAGAAAGGTGGTGATGCCACACACAAACACACAGTGCCACAGTGCGTGTGTGTGATGCAATATTCCTCACTACTCTCACAGCTCAACTCAACTCAGCTAAGATCAGCTGAATCCACACCCACTTTACGCGCCTGCCAGCCACCATCACTGACAACCCAGTCTGTGTAGTGCAGCTTCCCGGCCCCCTAACGACCCTCCGATTTCCTTTCTTTATGGCTTCTCCTTTGCTTTTTGGTTTGTTCGTTGGTGTATCTGTTCCATGGTGTGCTCTGGTAGATTCAGGGGTAGAAAGCAAGTGGCCTGGTCCTACTTGAGCTGGCACCTCGCATGCTCCAGTTGACCATGACATCTCCGACGACCAGTCGAGAGGGTGCTCTTCAATGGTTGCGCTGCTGCAGCTTCCTGTGTCCTGATTCGGTGACTCACAAGTTGTGTGTGTCGAAGACTTTCGGTTACCGGGACTTTGATCATCGTTGTCCTTTTACAAGGCGACGGTGAGTGAGGTTTAGAACGAAGGAATCAACGTTGCACTCCGGTGTTCTGAGCTTGGTTGTTGTGTAGGTTGACTGCGGTCCCATTGACATGTTTTGTGAGATTGTTGAAACCATTTTGTTATTGATTTTGGAGCCCAGAGAGTCGATGAGCTGGTGCTGGATCGGAGATACTGTGCTTCATTTTTCAAGCATAAGAAGAGAGTGAAAACTTGTCGGATATTGTGGTGTACATTTTTAGAAACCTCTTGAAAATATCTACACGACTAGAAGCTTCTCATATTTTTTTTTATATCATTTTATCATATTTTTAGTAAAATGCATTGATATTTTTGGAATAATCAGGAAGAGAATTGAACCAATTCTCATTCTTATTTACACTTTACTTACTTTTTTTTTTTTTTTTTTTTTTTTTTTTTGCAAAATGTTGGTTCTTTTACTTCTTAAATAATATATAAATAAAAAATAAAAAATAACATTCTAATTTTTACCAATTTTAAAATTATTCTTGGTATATGAATATTTTCTATAATTATTGTAAGCTTTTATCAGATTTTACCAAAAATAAAGTGCTGAAGAAAATTAACCAATCTTCATGAATGAGGTTGAAGGAACTCATCTGTGAATTTTTAAAAACATCCTTTAAATGCTTTGGTAAAACAGACATGGATTTCACTTATTAGGAATTTATTTTGAAGATTGTGGTTGATGGCGTGTATGTTAGCAAACCTGTGGTAGTCCATTGATACTCTCTACTGCTTTGGCCAAATTATCAACATCATCTCCTGACATTGGAGGTACACAATAACAATTATGGTAAAAAAGGAATGCTTTCAGGAAATTTTCGACAAATAAAATTATCATTAATATTATTATTATGACTATCAAAAAATGTTAATTCTTTTAACACAGTGTGTTTTTTTTGTTTTTGTTTTTGTTTTTGTTTTTTGTTTTTGTTTTTTGTTTGATTGTTGAGAATTCAAGTGTAATATAGATGAATACTAAGATGATATAGTATTGCAGTATTTAAGTTTTATTTATTTTTTGGATTTTATTTGTATTTTATCAATAAAAATTCTTTAATTTATTCTATCTAATATATTTTTATCTACCTATATTGATTTTTTTTCTTATTTTTATTGATTTTATAAGATAAAAAATTATAATAGACAATGATATAAGTTTTTTTTATAGTGCATTTATCTATCTATATATATATATATATATATGTATTATTTTCAAAAAATACATTTTTTTACTAGCAAACATAGTGAGATTATTAGACATATAATAACATTAAGGACATGGTAGCACAACATTATTGACGCTCTTTCTATACAAAAGTAAAAAAGAAGAGTTTATTTTTCTATCAAATACAAATCTCATTTGCTAAATCCATTACCTCCATCTACATTATTTCAAGTGATTTTTAGAATTTTTTAAAAACAATTCATGGTTGGAATGTTGATATTATGAATATTTTCTACTTTCACAATTCGGTAGAAAATATTGTAGCTTGTTTTGTGGCAAGGAGAATTAATACCAACAAGAGATAAAAGAAAACTATGTTGTTGAAAGCTAGTGTTGCCCAAAGGTCATTACAAAAATCTTCTATCTTATTGGTTACTTACTAATATATTAAGACATCTATAATCAAAAGCTTAAATAAAAGGTAAAATATTTTGTGAGTGGATAACTAATCAAAGCTTAGTTAGATAGCTTATTTATTTTTCAATGAAGTTGTCCAATACAGTATAACAATAAAATTAGAAAAAATACCAAGCTTAAGTAATTCTTTTTTATACAAATTATTATTGAAGAAATTGCCAAAAACCACTCATCAAACTTTGACAATCTTTTTTATTACATTTATAAGAAAAATAAATAATATTCTCAATTCTAAAAGATGGTGACATGGTAATTGTATTAAATACATCATTACTCACTTCTAATCATTATTGCACTCGACAAGTATCAAATATTGTTACTACATGAGGTAGAGTTTTTTTCTACCAACTATTCTTTCTTATTGTTTTATTGCTTTTTTAGTCATAAAAATGTTTTATTATAGATAGACCTTAGAGCAAGGAAAGAAATATTTTAGAAACTATCTTTCTTAAGAGTGCTTGATTTTTCTTAGAGATTAGAATCTAGCCTTAACAATTGCCATTGATATCTTGATGTCAAATGCCAAATTGTTGCATTACATTTGACATATGAAAAAGAATATCCTTATATATGTGAAATTGATCATTATGGCAAAAGAAAATTTGACATGGTTATAAAAATGTGAAAAATATTATACTATTATAGAACAAAGGATCAATATACAACTATTTGGACCAATATTAAAATATTGGTAGTATCAAATGTGTGGGATTACCTAAGCACTATATGGCTAATTTATAAAAAAATTATTCTAGGGCTTTAATTAAGAACGTCTTAGATTTATGCCATGTGATATTGTCTCACATCAAATAATAATATAAAAATTATAAAAGCACATATGAAGGTCTTGACAAGGAAGCTTCTTGCTATATCCAAAAAAATAGAATTTAGAAACTCTCAATAAAAACATAGCATCACCTAAGAGGTTTTGAAACAAAAATTATACAACTTAATTAAGCAAAAAATATATCCACTTTCAAAGGAGGTACTATCGGGAGCTTTTTATTTTACATTGAATCAAATATGGTCACAACTTCTTTTTTATTATACATTTTTTATTAGATTGGAAGATTTTAACCTTCACATTATTACAATGGGCATTTAAACAGAACCATAAATATTAATCCTTTGAAAGTATAAATTGTAAGACAAATATATTATTAAAAGTACATGGCATATTTTGTACATACATTCAAGAAAATTAATAAGGATAAAGAAAAGCTTTAAATGAAGGAATTTCACTAACGTTGGTAGTTATTCAAATCCATTTTTATTATCTCTAATTCTATTAAATGAAGACAATAAAAAGTAATAAATATAGATCTATAAAAGCTTTTTATAAAAAATAAAAAATAAAATAAGAACTTATTTCTTTACTAAGAAGTTAATTTGAAGAAAAAAAATAAAAATTCTTTAATAAATTATTAAACGATATTATTTAATATGCCTTATATAGATAGATATATTAATAAAAAAATATTCAAAAGTAATATCAAAGAAATTGATTTTTTTAGAATATAAAATAATTAAATATTTATGATAAAAAATTATGCATAAAATAATTATAAGATAAAATATAAACAAAGATCATAGAAAGACTAAAAGTTTAGAAAGAATTTTAATCTTATTTGAATTTACTTTATTCTTCTAATGATTAATTTTATTTCTTATAATATTTCTATCAAATTATTTTTATTATTTATATTCTGAACCAATATCATTAATATTCGTATGTATAAATAAAATTATATTTTATTCAAATCACTTCTTATTCTATAGGATTTTAATTCAATATCTTATGCATAGATGCATGTTTTGCATACTACTTTTATTCTATGTCCATTGATTCTCTTTTCTTATTTCTTCTTTTATTATCTTTTCTAATTTACAAAAATATCTAATATATATATATATATATGAAATTATAAAATCAATTTTTCTAAATACACTTCACCTGTATTTGACAATATTAGATCACAATTTCTGTTTTGATCTTTATTTTAATTCTTTGTAATTGTTTTAGAATAATAGAATGATTTCATTATTTTAATTTGTAAAATTTGATAATTTTTTTAAAATTCTTAAATTCAAATAGTCTCTTTTGTCATCTAATAGTGACTTGGTATTTTTATCTTCTAATTCTATAAGATTAACCTATAGAATAAGATTCAATTTTAAAAGAACCAAACAAGATTTGGCTCTTTTAGTTAAAGAAAAAGCCATTAATTTTCAGAAGAAAAACAAATAAAATTTAAATATTACCCAAAAATTCATTAATTATGTGAATAATTGATGAAGAAGTGGTTTTTGTAGGTTTTTATATTGTCTAAAAGCATAGAGCTAGTGCACTTGCATGTTGCAACAAAACTTGCCAAAATTGATCTTAAAAGAAGATCAAACTCATATAAACTATTATTAATGACATGAAAATCTTTTCTAAGTTTTTTTTTTTTTTGCTAGAGAGAGAAAAAAATTAAAAATTAAAAAATTATAGTATTATCTCAAGTATTATTTGTATATTTTGGATCCAACACATATATAAGATGGATGGTTATACAAAAAAAATAAAAATAAAAATAAAAATTGATAAGTAGAATTTGATGTATTATAAAAAAATTGGTTGATCAAGCTAAAAAAATATCACTATAAATATAAAAAATCATTATACAAATAAGATAACTTAGCTTGTAAGATTGTTAGTAAAAAATAGGCGTGTTGGGCACCAAGTTGAATGGTCTATATTATCCACCTTCAAGTTCATTCAATATATAATATGCAACATAACTAAATTAGCCATTTAGAAATAGAAACATAAGCTTCAGTTATTAGAAATTTAATGAATAATTTTTTATATTTTTATTGTTAGAAGATATTATTTCAAATTTATTATGTGGTATTTAATTTATATTCACAAATATATAATTTGTAATTAAAAAAAAAATAGCTTTAACACATGTCATGACTTAATTTTGCCTCTTCACATCAAACACAATGAGGTTGAAGAAGAAAAATCCAACATTGCAAAACTTAGATTCCTATGTATATTTGGACTATATTTCAATTCAAAGCTCTCTACATGTTTTCTTTGAATCCTATTCAATAATTATGGTATATCTTAAGAAGTATTTTTTTAGTATTAGAATAGACCTTAATAATTCTATTTTTATAAAATTATAAGCTATTAGTTCTACAAGAGATGTAAAAAATGAGTTGCAAATAACTCATAGACACTTCCTATAAACTAGAAAGAAAAGATTGTCCAATCTTTGAACTTTTAGTAGTGGTAGACCACAAGTGCTTTTAGATGCACAAAAGAGAGTATGTATCAAAGCTACTATATTAAGAGGTATTGATGTTGCCCAACATATACATAGGAAATGCCAAGTTACTATAAGTATTGATACATTGAGAAGAGTTTGACATGATGCAAGGCTTAGATCAAATGTAAAGCAAAAGAAGCCAAAATTGAACCAAAAATACATCAAGGAGCATCTCAAATTTCCTAGGCACCATGAACATTGGACTATTTGCAATTAGGAGTGCATTATCTTTTTTGATGAGACAAAGATAATTTGATTTAGTTTAGATGGTTGCAATTGATGTTGAATTTGTAATAGACAATCTTGCAATTTAAGACAATTTCAACATATATTAAAGTCTTGTGGGGGTTTGATGATATATGATGTTTTAAGGCCTTGGCATCATTTATAGTATTGAAAGAAGAATGCTTTAGCACCAATACAAAGAAATCTTATAGAGAGATTTATTACACACTATAATAGCTTATGATCTTGATCCTTTTCATTTGATTTTTTAGCATGATAACAATTCCAAGTATATAATAAAAAATATTTACTAATAGTTAAGATAATTGTTCTTAAATGGCTTGTACAATCTTTTGATCTAAATCCAATTGAGCATCTTTGGACAAGGCTAAAATGCCATCTCAAATAATATATCAAAGTGCTTTAACAAGAATTTTAGAATTGTAGGAACATATTGAAGAATGTTGTGTTTCTATTATACCAAAAGAATGTAGAAGGTTGTATGAGAGCATGCCAAAGTAAATCCAAGTTGTTTTGGTTAGCATAGCCAAGCAGACAAAATATTATGTTGGTTTGTAATGGAGGATGCAAAAGTGAGTCAAGGAACATAGTTTCCATTAAATATAATTTTCTTATACATGTTAATGCAAAGAAACATTTTTTCCCATCAAAAGGTAGCATGTTCAAACTATTATCTTGTACAATTTATGATTTGTGATGACATGTTCCCAATTTCTCTACATTGTTGATTGAATCAGGAATTACAAGAGTTTGACTCAGTTTTGCTACACAGTGTGTGTAAAGCGAGCTAGCTAGCTTTGCAAACTCCATGAGAGAGAGCGAGAGAGAGAGAGAAAGTCCTGGAGCTGGACTCCCCTCAAGCATCTTCCTATACATGAGCACACAAGATGCGAAGGAGTGGTGCTCCCCTCTCCTTCACCTCACTTCGCTACAGCTTCCTCCTCCTCATCCTCTACAACAGTTGTTGCTTCGTCGGCAAGGTCCGAAGCTGGCGACGCGAAGGAACACAACAAATCCTTTGACCCAAACTGACGCATCCTCGTGGTCCAGGCTGCACGCCTTCGAAGCCCTCCTCAACAGCGAGCCTCCGTCGGAAACGAGCAGGGAAAGCATGGATAGAAAGGTGCGGAAGAATAATAGTCATAACTCCCGCATTCCCTCGCTCCCTCCCTCCCTCTCTCCCTGTCCATTGTATTGTAGTGAACGGTGACTTCGTCGGGTGCGAGTCCGCGCACTCAGGGTGGCATCAACAACAACAACGAAACAAACACACACACAAGATGAGCGTGAATCAAAGCGTGAATCATCCCCGTAAGCTGCTGCATCCATCCGGGGGAAAAGGGAGGGACGAGGCCAAGCAAGCAAGTCTAGCACGGATGACTGGACGCGGGCGCTGAATGGGTCCCATCCCCCATGTGACCCCCAGCCAGCCCGGCCCAGCCCAGCCCCACGAGACAGCGCCGCCAGCCTTCCTCCCCCTCTGGAGTCCCCCGCAAGCCTGCCCGTCGTGCGCCCTACGTGCTGACTGTTGAGGTCATGCTACCCAGTGGTTTCACCCGACCCGGCCTGGCCACGGAGGCCGGGACTGACCCGTTCTGTATATAAATTCCTTCTCTAAGCTCCGACTTGCCTTGCAACTATTTAATACAGACTATTTAACACAAACATAGTTAAAGTGTAAATTCCTTGGTCTTCGAAGAAGGTTAAAAATGAAATGACCTCTACGGGAAAGAAAAAAGTAAAAAGTAAAAATGAAAATATTATTGTAGTGTCTGTATTTATATATCTTTTTTGGGTAGTGATTGTTATGTATGTGTATATATATATATATATATATAAATTTTAAAAATATATATTGAAAGATAAATTTAAAATTGAATAAATTTATTTATGTTTAGATTGAATAATCTTTTGCTGTTTGCAGAATAGACAAGATGTTATTCAATGTAAGCAGTTCGTTGTTTGAATGCTGTGTGATAATTGTAAGAAAACATTAAAGAAAACATTCACAGGGCTGATACAGTAGCTTGATAGAAAAAGTTTGATTAGAATTTCATAGGAATATACTGGTCGGAGATGGGTGTATGAAAGATATTAAGTTCCAATCATAAATACTTTTGCAAGCCAGAGTATTTTCAAAACTTTTGAAAAATTAAGGAAATTAATAATGACCTTAGTTTTGTGTTCTTTTATGCTAACTTTGGCCTACATTTTGTTCTCAGACTTCTAGTGACTCAAAAAAAAGATGTAAAAATAATAACTTTATTTAGACTCACTGTTTATTATTTTGACGAAATTTTCTATAATGCTTTTATGACCAGGCTTGTAGGAAGTATTTGAAATAATCTCAGAAGATTTCAGAATCAATAAAATAAAATAAAATAAATTCTATGTTTTATCTATGTTCTTTTTTCAAAAGAATACTATTTTATTTTTTGCAGTACCTAATAATAAGGAAAATATTAATTAAAATTTTTCAAGGATTGTTGTAAGCTTTATAGTGCAATTTATATGTCTTTTCTTATGCCTTGTGAAAAGTTTCACCATAGCTTGAATATATGTGATGCCAATGAATATATCTAAAAAATTAATTAAAATCTACAACTGAATATTACATTAATGATTATTCAATGTTATCAAAATATCATTTCAATATGACTCATGGTTTGTATTAAATCAAAAATAGAACCAACAAATAATCAGCCGATTAAAAATTTCTGTTAAATTAAAACCAATTCAATTAAAATTATCAAAAACTGAGTCATCAAAATTTTATTTTATTTTATTTTGAAAAACTATTTACTTTAAATAAATTATTTTATAATTACGATTTGAAATATATAAAGAGATTTATTTCATATTTGAATAAGTATTATAGCTTCGAATAAAATTGCATGTTTTTTTACTTTTTATTACAACACACATAACTAGTATATATTCTATTTTTTCATATTAAACTGGTTAACTACTATTATACACAAGTAATTCATAAATTATAATAAAAATCATAGGTGTTTTAATAAAATAAAGTGATTATAAAAATAAAATAAAATACAATATTTACTTTTTACAACCCTCCAAAAGCTTTTATTGTTTCCACTGCTAAAAAAAATATCACTTTCAAAATTCCACAACTCCTCACTTTCACCTTCAAACAAATTGGTCTTCAAAATTTTAGCACCCAAGTTGTGCAGATTTTTCTCTTGCTCCTCCACGTCCCATGCTCACCCATTATTACGACGATTATTAAATCGAGTGATTATAATAATCAACTGATTAAATGTTTTTGAAAAAAATGCTACAAGATTCATGTTCCATTCTAGAATCCATTTAATTTCTTGATGTTGAAGCCATTCTTTGGAGAAAAGCAAGCAAAGATGACACTTCAGAAAAACTTCTTCATGAGCAGTTTATTCACCACGTTAAGTGGCTAATTTGCAAAGCGGGACGTTAAGATTCCATCACCGCACGATCTCATGAGTAAAAAGAATCAATCCATACATTACTTCACACACACACACACACACATATATATATATATATATATGTATATCTATCTATCTATCTATCTATCTATCTATCTATCTATCTGCTGTTGTTGTTGCGAAGAACAACGAAGAATAATAAATGAAATTCCCTCTCTGATCTTGAAGGCAAAGCTGAAGTAGGCAACCGAATGTTCTGTTGCTGGGTACAACATCGATATATCTGCCCGCACAAGCTTGAATAGAAGGGCATATTAAAAACCAATGCAGTAAATGACACTGAATCGAGGATTTGCCAACTCGTCCTCAGAGTGAGCATTACCAGTTTTTTTGACCACGTGCTGTGACCAAGAAGCGGCCAAGTATATAGATCGCAGCTGATGTAGTTGGACTCCGCCGGAGAAGTAAGACTGCGTCAGCTGGAGCATCCGCAAGATCTGCACGACCTGCAAGCTCTTCAATCATCGCACACAATCTCGGCATCCGAGACGGTGGCCTGCAACCCCACCCCCCCTTCCCACAAGGCAGACCTCTTGCCTGATTTGGCCCTGGCTTCCAGTCGCTGCTTCTGTGCAGTCCGGACCAGCGCCTTGACAGGGTAGTGGGTTTACGCGTTGCGACTTGGCTCTGATCGAAGTTGCGGGCTGCTCGTCCTCGGCACCATTTCTTCACCTCGACTGTGGACACTTGCCGATTTGGATGTAGGATTGCCTCCAAGGTCTCGCAGTGAGCGTTTGTGTTTTTCCGTTTCTTTGTTGTTGCAGTTCACGCATCGAATCCCCCAGTGGTTCAGTCGGTTCGTGGGCCCTCGCTTGCACCTTCCCAACTGGTCTTTTCCTCGTAGCAGCTGCGCATCAGGTACAGAAGTTCTGAGGGTTGAAAAGCTTCCGCAACTGACTACATGTTTTGGCTAAATGCAAGAACATCAAATTTCGATGTTGTCCTCTTAAGCTCACTATCAAGCTTTGAAACTCTCTACGAACTCACTACCACAGTCATCGTGTCTTTTCCCTGCCCATTCTCGCAGGATTTTCAGAAGCCAAGTCCAATTTTCCGTGGGGTTTTCTAGCAAGTTTTGGGGGAGAGCTTTGGGAGATAGTGACACCAGCCATGGCGACACTTCAAAAACCAGCTCCAGAGATGACAGCAACGGACCGAGCTGCACACAGCGCCGATGCCGCCCAAGTGGAAGCTGGTAAGAATGTGGCCTCGGAAAGTCACGAGCCAGTTGTGGTGACCGGAGAGGGCAGCAATGGCATGGCAGTAGCAGCTCGACATGATACTCATCACCACCACAGCAGTAATAGTGGCTTGTCGGGGCACACTGAAGAAGAACTCGCGCACCTGCGTCTCCGCACGCAGGTCACCCACGAAGGAGAAGCTTACTGCCCCAATCCCAATCTTAAAGATCTGGTACGAAATTGACAATCCGAGGCTACAGCACGAGTACTTATCTGTTCTTCGATAGCATTTTCAATTAGCTTGTGTAAGGTTGCTTCTGTCGCTGGAGTGGTTGGCTAACCACGGTTCAAATTACAACGTGGGTGAGCTTTTGCAGCCCAAGGAGTTTGAGACCAGAGTGACGGTCATCCAAAGGTACCCTGAGATGCGAACAGTGGAGAAAACCGAATATGTCAAGGAGATTCACCATGAAGAGCGCATAATCATTGTACCGAAGACAAGAGTTATCATGGAAGAGGTTTGCCACGTTGATCGTGTCCCAGTGGTGAGGGAGGTGGCCAAGACTAGAATTGAAACTTTCCACAGGTTAGTTTGCGTTGCACGAATTCTATTGCGAAGCATCAAATGTGAGTGATGTAGCCCAATGCCTAATTGGTTCAATATTATTTAATGAACGCAGAGTGATCACCGAAGAGCGAGAGGTCACAGAAATGGTGCCAGTGATCGAGTACGTGGACGTACCGAGGATTGAGCAGGTCCCCCGCGTTGTGGTCGAAGAGGTGGAGGAGAAAATCTCGGTTCCAGTGGTGAGAGAAGTGCCAGTGACGCGTTTGGTCGAAGTGCCGACTGGAAAGTAAGGACCGAACTTCTTTTCATTTGTTGGCTTCTTGCCGATCAGCAGAATCGCTACTAAAGTTTCAATTTGTGTATTATAATTCCACTTAACAGTTATTTACAATGATAAACACTGATGTTTGGACGATCTCCTGACGCAGCTACTGCGAGGCACCTGCTGGCGAATTCATAAACCCAGGCCACTTCAACCTTTTGGGCCACAAGCACCACAAGCACAAATCCAAGAGTCACAGTGGCGGTTTACTTGCAAAGCAAACGAGGAGCAGCTCCTCGTCGTCTTCCTCTTCATCCTCGGATGACGAAAAGAGGGGCGAAGGCTTGGTAGCTGTTGAACCAACGGACCATCACCACGCTGATGGAACCACAACAGTGGACCCGTCCCATTCCAAGAGGAAGAACTTTTTGCAACGAATTATTCACCACTAGACAAAGCCCTCTACTTCTGATTTGTACGCAGAAGCAACTTCTCAGCTTATCCGCACGTTTTCAAAGAACTCCACCCATGTCACGCGAGATGCACGGCCTTCATGTTGGTAGGACTCGAATGAAGCTGGTAATTCATCGCACTGGAGATAGATACTTTCACGTCGATAGAGACCTTCAGTTGCATGTCGATCTTATATTATTTGTATAATGGACAATTCTTGTATACTTCGTTGATTGAGAGGCTGTAAAACATGCTTATGCCCATTTCTTGTTACTGTTCCAAGCTGTGCGGCGAGTTTCAAGGTGTGATAGTGTTCAATAAATTTTCGACATTTATACGGCATCCAACAATACTTTGTTGGACTCAGTTTGTTCCCAAATAAGAGTGCTCAACACATACCCAACAATGTTGAAATGGACGATACTTTTATGGATGACAGAAACTTGATGGATGAGAGACACTTGATGGATGAGAGACACTTGATGGATGGATGGGTGTGTGGATGGATAATATATTTAAGGATAAATGATGCTTGCCCCACCCCACATACTCAAAGCCTTGATGACGATCACATCAGCGAGACACACTTCTTTCGCAATTCCTACTTTTCTGCAGTGGAATGATGCAGCACACTAAATCAGACCATCTTGAGGGACCTTTGTCGCACATGAACATCAGGTGCGAGTCTTCTCTCCGAAGCCATTCCTCCAGAATCTCGTCCTTTTCATTCGAAAGAGATCTCTTTACAAAGGGTGCTAAAACAAGAACTTGGTGTCATTGAAATTGCCTATCCAGAACCGATTGAATAGCGCACTATTAATGGAAAGCAGACAATCAAAAGCTTTTTCTTCCACCTGCTTCACGCCTGCTTGAGGAGCATGTTCTGGTGTGTGCAGCCACACACTATTCCGAAATGTTGGCGCAAAAACCACCATGATGTACTCCCGGATGTACTCTCCAGCGTCCTCACCGATCCTGGCAATAAAGGTGTTTTCATGAATGAAAGCTATCCTTCTTCGTCCCAGGCGCTCAGTGGGTTTCCAGTTCCAGCAATGCAAATTTTCTCAACTGCTGACAGTCATTTCCTCCGAATTTGAAGGATCTGTAGCAACGCAAGGCATGAAAAGATGATGGTAACCGCAAGCTCGTGGAACAGGAGCTTTCTGAGGCTCTTTGACACTCTAAGTCACTCTATTTCGGTGGATCAATACAGGATTACATTCACGGTACTATTACCTCACCTTCCCATGTCAGAGTTGAGCAATGGATGGCTCCTCCTGAGGGCATAGACACAGTTTGGCATGCCGGGCAAGCAATGCAAGCATGTGAAGAGAGAGGGTGATCATGTAGAATCTCCCCCTGCATCACGGAAGATTTCGAAGAAGTCTTCAAGTGGGCGTTGGAGTTTGAGCCAAGGTCTACAGTACAATTTGAAGGAAGAACAGATAGCTTTTACATCCTTAAGCTTAAAACTTTGGACAGCACACGTTTCATGCTTGAGAGTCAAATATTCCTTTACACCCTATTTGATCCAAAATGCTAATGTTCATAGCACTTTTTTGTGTAAAATTTTACACTATCTTGGAGATTTATTTTTGTACAAATATAATTTGACCCGTGATTTAGTTTTTCAAAATAACTTAAAGACGTGAGTTTTTTTTTATTCTTTTTTTTTATTTTTTAAATTATTTAATAATTAGATATTTTAGAATCTAAAAAGGCATGTTTAAATATTTTTATAATGCAAAAGAAACAAGAACTACAAATACAATTATATATATATTTTTTTATTTCTTAAAAATGATTATAATTCTATTATATTAGTTAAGCCAAATTAATATTTATTTAATTTTTAACATGAAGTTTTATCTTTAAGATTTATAATCTAAATTTAAATTACAGCATAAGACTACATTTTCTTTAGAGAGTTGTTAAAGTTATATTTTAATTTTGTTAAAGTTACATCCTCTTTTACCACCATGATTTATTTTGTATTAGAACAGAATGTTAAGTAACCATACACGTGGAGTAACCAAATTAGCAGCAATAGAGTTTCATCTAATTGAAGAGTTGTAACATTCTAATTACACCTCTTTTAAACTGGATAATCTTTGTAAGACACACACTTTGTGTGAATTACTCAATATTATTTTATACAAATATAATCTGTAATTCTAATATGATATCAGAGCATAACTCTACAAATTTTGTAATACAAGTTCCAAAAAAGTAATAAATAATCATAAGAAAAGGAAGTTATATCAAAGACATTCTTCACAGAAAAATAAGGCATCACTAAACTTGTTTTTTCTTTTTTCTTCAACATGGTTACAACTAGTCTTTGAATTAAGAAAGGGCCTAAGTTTGATGACTCTTAGTATACAATTTGAAAACAAAAAATCCAAATGAAGTTCAAAATAAAAGAACTATAAGAGTTGGTATTTGATAAAGAAAAAAAATCAATACCTATTTCAAAAAATAATGCAGCAATATCAACACCACCAACAAATCAAGTTGCAATTACCATGTAGAAAATGAGAGATCATAGAGCTCTAGTAGTCAAATAAAGTTATGTAGATAATTTAATATTCTCTCATGTAGAAGCATGAAAAATAGCCAATGAAGCTTGGCTAGCATTCAAAAATACATATTTAGTAAATGACATTATCATTCAAGCTTATATACAAGAAAACTTCATCACACAAAAAATAAAAGTATGTAAAAAATAAAAGTACGAATGTTGATAGTACAATATTTATATAATTTTAAAACTTTATTCTAACAATGTTACAATGTTGAAATAATAATTCTATCTCAAATAGAGATATTCACACTTATAAAGTTATATCATAGACATATTTATTTTAATAATTATTTGAATAATATGAATAGGTAGAAATATATAAAATTAGATTAATTTGATAATATCTTATAGAGTAGCTTCTTAAAAGCTTCATTGTTACGTTTTCACTTTTATACATATCTATAGGTGATTGATAGGTTAAAAACTTGGCCAACACATTAGCCATGTATTGCATGTATTAGTAGCTTGTGGAACAACTTAATTATGTGGTGCACATATAAAAAACTTATTTTGGAAGTTAGACATGTGTCTTGCAAATTAAACACATGTTGGAGGTCCTGTAGAATGTTGCTATGTAGCTCTTAGGTAGATAATATATATAGAGGTAAGAGTGAAGCCTTCATTACTCTTGTCAATTCCTTTCTTGCTTTCAATTTAGTTTTAAGAGTCTTTAGCTTCCTAATCTTTGACAATAGACATTCTAGTTTTTGATTAAATATATTTATTTTCTTATTTCTATTTTTTCATCTTTCTTTGATTCATTTCTTACTTTTTAAAGTATCTTCTTTGAATTCTTATCCTTGACAAATTGACAAGAGTGATAACTCATTATTTCTAACTTATTTTTAAAAGAGAGTAAATTATCTTACTTTTATTATTGTATTTCAAAGATTGAAGACTATATATCTTTGAAGTAACATTCTTAGTTTTTTAAACCTTGATTTTTTTTTAAAGAGAACAATACATCTTTCTTTGTGGAAATTTTTATTTAACATTAAAAGTTATAAATTACTTTCTTCTATTTAATTTGTCAATTTATTAAGTTATTTGAAATAAAAGAAAAAATTATCAATACTATATTTGACAAAAGTAAGAATAGATTTGTAACTATTGTAGATCTTCACAAGCTTGTCAATACTCTTAGGGTTAAAATTTCATATATTACTAATACCAACTATAAAAGTACTATTTATACACATATGAAAGAAGTTCAAAGTCTATGCCAAGAAATTGTGCAATTAAGGGAAGCAAATCTAAAAAGCCTTGTTTTTATAAGTACAAGGGAGATAAAGATGAGTATCTCCAAAAAGTTTGATGGAACAAGATCAAAATTTTGAAGATTTTTGTAACAACTCAAGCTCTATTTAAGATTATATCTTTTTCAATACTTTAATAGATTTACTCAAGTTGGATTCTTGAGTGCATTTTTATCTAGAAGTGATCTTTTCTAGTTTGCACCTTTAATAAAAAAAGATTCATGATTTTTTTATGAAGAAATGTTCTTTTTATTATTCTTAGAAGTATTTATGGCCGCATTTGGAAAAAGTGATAAAAAAAAGAGTAGTAGAGACCAAGTTCTTATTTTTACAACAAAGATCATGGTCAATTACCATATATGTTGCTAAATTTTAAAATCTTGCTTGTAATATGGATTTGAATGACAAAATCTTTATTAATCAATTTCAATATGAATTGAAGGATAATATCAAAGATTTGTTATTGATAATAATAAAAGCAAATTCTTTAAAATAATTTATTTTTTAGGCCATTGCATGTGACAATTGATTATTTAAAGGTATTAAGAACAAAGATTTGGTGTCATGGACATACGCATGTAAGCCAATAATTACATGTATAAATAGATAGAAGTAAGGAAAATTATGTAAAAGTAAGTTAATTCTATAGTATTTGATATGAAAGCTTCCTAGAAGCTTCATAGATGATGCTTTGACTTTATAGGTATCTTTAATTGACTTATTGGGATTAGAAACGTGGTCAACAAGTTGGCCATGTGTCTCACATATTGTTAGCTTGAAGACCAAGCTAACTATGTGGCCCACACGTAAAAAAACTTGCCTTGTAAGTCAAGACATGTGTCCTACAAAATCAATATATATTAGAGGTCCTATAGAACATGGCCACATAGTCCCTAGTAAGATAGTATATATAGAGACAAGAGTGAAGCCTTCTTCACTCTTGTCAACTTCTTTCTTGCTTCCAGTTTAGTTTCAAGGGTCTCTAGTTTTCTTGATTTTTGGCAATAGCCATTCTAGTTTCTTTCTTAATATACATATCAAGTTATTTCTATTTTGTCATCTTTCTTTGAGAGAAGTCTTACTTGTTTATTTGTCTTTATCATGTTTTTGTCCTTGACAGATTGACAAGAGTACACTTACAATATCAGAGCTTTGTCTAATCTTGATTAAGAGTGGATTACCCCTTTCTCTTGAAAAGACATAAACATATTAGAAGTTGCGGATTATCTTCTTCTAAACTAATATTGTTCTTAGTATTTTCTTTGTTCTCAAGTCCTCTCTTTTATTTGTCTTGAGCTATATTAGACATCTTCTCTTTTCTAAGTGTTATCATGGCAGAACTTGTTGAAATGAAGAGTGCAATGGCACAAATGCAAGAGCAATTGAGGGAGTTAATGCTTGGGATGCATCAACTCAATTTACCACCACAAGGAGCAACAAGATTGGTAGGAAGTGAAGATATAGAAATGATTGGAACTGCTTCAACATCTGCACCAAATCATATCCCTCCTCATATGGTAGAATGCCCTTCTAGTATTAGAGAACCAAGAATTGTCCTATCCAAGAAGTTTGATGGCATCAGATCAAAGTTTAGAGGATTTATCAATCAAGTACAACTTGTGATTGAACTTCAACCCCAAAGCTATCCAACTCTAGGATCGCAAGTTAAATTCATTGGTACGCTTCTTTTAGGTTCAGCATTATCATGGTTTTCATCTTTTTTTGAATGATAAGATCCAAGATTAGATAATCTAGAGGCTTTTTTGGTGGAATTTTGATCCATGTATAGAGAACACGATGTAATTCGTATTGCAACCAATAAGATCCGTATTTTATGACAAGACAATCGATCAATAACGTTGTATGCTTCACAATTTTGACAACTTGCAATTCATATCAAGTAGGATGATGTTGCACTTATTAGCCAATTTTTCTATAGATTACAATATGAGGTAAAAAAATTAATGCTCAACTTACCTGATCCTCAAATATTGAGTCAAGCAATTGACTTTACTGTGAAGTGCGACAATCACCTTTTTGAATTCCGATCTGAGAATTGTACAAGTGGACTTCAACGTTAATATAATTCAATAGCAACACCTACATTTCTTCAACACATATATTTGGAAGTAGAGGATATGCAAATTGATGCAGTACGTTTTAAACCTCATACTAAGCAAGAAAAGACTCGTTGTCGTCAAGAAGGATTGTACTTATATTGTGGATAATCTAAGCACACTATCCAACATTACTCAAAGAAGTGACGCAAACATAAAATGAGGAGTATGGTGATTAAAGAAGATAGCATGTCAAAAAATAAATTTGTCCAACTACAATAGGGACCGTGCGGCTGGAACCTTATACAATACCTAGTGAAGGTCTTATCTTCTCCTCAGAACCATCTCCATGTTTTACGATAAATATTATTCTAGGACCTAAACATCTCAAAGCCTCTACCTTGCTAGATTCAAGAGCCTTAGCATGTTTCTTAGATGAAAAATTTGCTAAAAGATATAGTATATTTTTAGTAAAGAAAACTAAACCTATTCATGTAGAAGTCATAGATGGTCGTTCGTTGTCTTCAAGAGATGTTATTCATGAAACCCTTCCTATAGAAATAACAACTAATGGTCATAGTAGCTTTGTAATATTTAATATCATTAGAACTTTTTGTAATCCAGTCATTTTAGGTTTATCATGGCTAGAAAAATATAACCCTAATATAGATTAGACTTCTCGTAGTCTTCACTTTTCTGAAAGTATAACTAAGAATGTAGTTAATCAAGTACAAAGTCATAATTCTATTATAATTAAACCTATATTTGTAAGTGCAAGTGCTTTCTTGCATGCTGCAAAAAAGGATCACCTTGTGTCATTTATGCCATAGCTGTTTCTATTGGTGGAAAGACTTCAAGTGGTATTCCAAGCCAATATTAAGATTTTCAAGATGTCTTTGAGAAAAAGAATGTGGATACTCTTCTACAACATTGTTCCTATGACTACTCAATTAACCTTCAAGAAGGAGCACAACCGCCATTTGGACAAATCTACAATTTATCTCAAAATGAATTGGCTGAACTCAAGGAGTATATTAAAGAGAATTTGGCCAAGAACTTCATACGCCATTCGAAATCTCCAACAGGAGCTCCAATTTTATTTGTGAAGAAAAAATATGGATCATTGTAGATGTGTGTTGATTATCGAGGACTCAACAAAATCACTATCAAAAACAAGTACCCGCTACCTTTGATATCTGGACTTCTTGATCAGTTCAATCAACCTAAGATCTATACAAAAATAGATCTATGAGGAGCGTAATATCTGGTACGCATCAAAGAAGGAGATGAATGGAAGAGTACATTTTGAACAAGGTATGGACATTTCAAATACAATGTCATGCCTTTTGGACTTACAAATGCACCAGCAGCATTCCAACATCTAATGAATGATGTCTTTTGGGAGTTTTTAGATGATTTTATTATCTGTTACCTAGACATCTTAATCTATTCTAAGAACCGAGAAGAACATGAACTTCATGTTCACCAAGTATTACAAAAACTAAGAGATGCAGGATTCTATGCCAAGATAGAAAAGTGTATATTTTATACAACTTAAGTTGACTTCTTAGGATACATCATTTCAAATGATAGACTTATGATGGATTCTAAGAAAATTCAAACTATTATGGATTGGAAGATCTCAAAAACGGTAAGAGATGTCCAATGTTTTTTGAAATTTTCCAACTACTATTGGATCTTCATCAAAGACTTCTCTCAAGTTGCAGCTCCACTTACACATTTGACTTGCAAAGACAAACTTCAATGGAATCAAGAAGCAGAAGTAGCATTTGAAGCTCTAAAGACAACCTTTGTTTCTGCACCAATCTTGTATCGCGTCAATTTTTCTAAGCCATTTTTTATGGAAACAGACGGATCGGACTTTGCTTTGAGTGGTGTATTGTCACAAATGGGAACAGATAATAAACTTCACCTAATAGCTTTTCATTCTAGAAATTTTTTAGCATCCGAGATCAACTACGAGATCCTCAACAAAGAACTTCTTACAATCATGGATTTGTTTCAAGAATGGCGCCATTATCTAGAAGGTGCTTCTAGCCCAGTCACAGTGTATATGGATCACAAGAACCTTGAATATTTTATATCAACACGTGTTTTGAATCGTCGTCAAGCTCGTTGGAGTATGTCTTTGTTAAGATTCAAATTCAAGATCACTTATCGACCAAGAAAACAACAAGGTTTGTCAGATGCAATCTCTAGACAATCTTACCTTACACCAAAGGAAGGAGATGCTCTTTTTGATCAATAATGAATAATTCTCTTGAAGTTAGAGCATCTTCATCTTTGAGTAATGAAATCAACAGTAACTATTGATTCAACTTTCATTAAGCAAGTTTAGTCAAGTATGTCTTCTGATCCTCTTATTTGTGATATTAAGGAAAATCCTTCAAAATCTCATGATACTTCCAAGTTTGAATTCAAGAAGAATCTACTATATTTTGAGAGACGCCTATATGTTCCAAAAGGTGAAGCTCGATTACATGTTCTTCAAGCTCCTAATGACTTTTCAGCAGTAAGACATTTTGGGTACAATAAAACTTTGGAACTAATATCTAGGGATTTTTGGTGGCCACAAATGTAGAAAGCAGTAAAAGATTTTGTACAATCTTGTAATGTTTGCTCAAGATCAAAAACTCCTTGTCATCGACCTTACAGACTTCTTTAGCCATTACCTATTCTAGAACAACCATGGTCTTCTATTTCTATGGATTTCATCACGGATCTTCCAATCTCAGGTTTTTATGACTCTATATTCATGATAGTAGATCGTTTTACCAAGATGGCACATTTTGTACTATGTACAAAATCTATCATAGGTGAAGAAGTAGCTAAACTCTTTCTTGATAATATCTATCGCTATCATGGATTATCCAAGGATATTATATCAGATAGGAGAACTCAATTTGTATCAAGATTTTGGCAAACTCTTTTCAAGATTTTAAAAGTAGATATAAAACTATCTTTGACATTCCATCCTCAAACTGATAGACAAATGGAGCATATTAATCAAGTTTTGGAGCAGTATTTAAGATGTACCATTAACTAACAATAAGATGATTGGACAACTCTTTTGCCATTGGCAAAGTTTATTTATAATAACACGATACATTCTTCTATAAAAAAAAACACCTTTCTTTGCCAATTATGGTTATCATCTACGACTTGATACTTTTGACTTTTTAAAAGTTGATAATCCTACTGCAAAAGATTTGACAATTCATTTTTCAGAGTTACATGCAACGATGAAGGCGTAATTAAAAGAAGCTCAAGAACAACAAAAGGTCAATGTAGATGTTTATCAAAAGGAATATCCATCATTCCACATAGGTGATAAGGTATGGCTACTTCGTCGCAATATCAAGACCACTTGTCCTTGTGACAAGTTGGACTATCGAAGGCTTGGACTATTTTCTATTTCTACACAAATCAATCCAATTGCGTATTGTTTACACCTACCGGAGTTAATGAAAATCCATCCAGTATTCCACGTGTGTCTTTTTGAACCATACAAGACAGTGGATATACTAAAAAGAGGACAAGCTCCACTTCCTCTTATAGAAGTGGACAATAATGAAGAATTTGAAGTAGAAGAAGTCTTAGATTCAAGTTGGCGCCAAAATAAATTAGAATATCTTATCCATTGGTACGGATATGATATTTGTAAATGCACATGGAAGCCAGGAAAGAATCTTACAAATGCAACAAAGGTGATAGAGGCTTTTCATCGATGACATCTATCAAAATCAAGATGAAAACTTTCTTTATAAAAGAAACAAGATCTAGGCAAGATAACATTCTACTTTCAATCCTTGTTTGTAGTTTTTTTGTAGTTGTGATGCTCAGGAGATGGAGAACCAACAACTAGTGGATTTGACTCAAGAGCCTTTGTTTGTTGACCTGCCGAATGAGATATTACGATTGTTACAACCTTCAAGATGACGCAATCAAGATGAAGATCTTCAAGAATGACATGTATCTCAAATAGATGGCGAAATACAACACATTTAGTATTACGACCTTCGAAGGGACTCCCTATGTTTGGTCATTTTACTAGAGGTAGGAACAACTCCTAATGGTATTCCAAATGTTTTATTTGAAGGAAGTTATGAAGGCCTTAATAGTAATCAAATAATTGGATGATCTTCCCGCCCTAGTATGAGACACTATCGATGGTTGAGAGGCCCTATCAATCATCTTCGAAGAGAACAAAGATCAAAATATGTGTCAAATACAATTTGTCGCATCATAGATTTTTTCAACATATGATAACCGCTCCTCGTGGAACTCATTCCTAGAAGGGAGAGAGGGAGTTAATATCATGGACATATGCATGTAAGCCAATAATTACATGTATAAATAGATAGAAGTAAGGAAAAGTAGATAAAAGTAAGTTAATTCTATAGTATTTGATATGTTAGCTTCTTAAAAGCTTCATAGACGATGCTTTGACTTTATAGGTATCTTTAATTGACTTCTTGGAATTAGAAACGTGGTCAATAAGTTAGCCATGTGCCACACATGTTGTTAGCTTGAAGACCAAGCTAACTATGTGGCCCACACATAAAAAAACTTGCCTTGTAAGTCAAGGCATGTGTCCTACAAAATCAATACATATTAGAGGTCCTATAGAACATGGCCACATAGCCCCTAGTAAGGTAGTATATATAGAGACAAGAGTGAAGTCTTCTTCACTCTTGTCAACTCCTTTCTTGCTTCCAGTTTAGTTTCAAGGGTCTCTAGTTTTTTTGGCTTTTGGCAATAGCCATTCCAATTTCTTTCTTAATATACATATCAAGTTATTTCTATTTTATCATCTTTCTTTGAGAGAAATCTCACTTGTTTATTTATCTTTATCATATTCTTGTCCTTGATATTTAGATACAGAAGAATAACTAAAGTAATAATGGCAAATCTTAAGCTTTCAAAAATTGATCCATCAAGATTGAAATCAATGAAAATTAATACAATATATTTTAAACTTTTTGCTAAGCAAGAAAAAAAATGATATTATTAAAAAGATTTGTGCTTATACTGTAGAGAAGCTAAGTACACTTAAAATTATCTAAAAAGGCAATACAATCACAAAATAAAGAATATGGTTGCTAGAAAAGATAATGTATTGAAAAATAATTTTTTCTAATTACAATAGGAACTGTGCAATTAGAATTATATGCAATACTTAATAAAGGTTCTATTCTTTTTTTAGATCCCTCATCTTGTTTTTATAATAGATGTGTGTTTAAGATCTAAAAATCACAAAGGCATTACTCTATTAGATTCAAGACCTTGGCTTATTTTATAAATAAAGATTTTATCAAAAAATAAGAGATATTATTAATCAAAAAAATTAAACCCATATTTATAAAAGTCGTAGATGGTTGTTTGTTATCTTTTGGAAATATTATCCATAAGATTGTTCTTTTAGATATAATAGTTCAAGATCATAATAAGATAGTAATATTTAATGTGATAAGATTTTCCTCCAATTTAGTTATTTTAGGATTATTGTGGTTAAAAAAATATAATCTTCAAATAGATTGGATTTCTTGTAACCTTAATTTTTTTTTTTGTTTAATGTAAAATTTTGTTAGTCAAGTAAAAATACATAAGTCTAATACATCCAAATTCTTATTATTAGGTGCAAGAGCTTTTATACATATAACAAAAAAAGAGTCATCATTTGAATTATATGCCACGTCTATTTTTGATGGTGAAAATATATGAAATAGTACTGCTTGTCAGCATTAAGATTTCTAAGATATTTTTGAAAAAAAAATGTAAATATTCTTTTAGAGCATTAATCGTATAATTGTTTAATTGATCTTTAAGAAAGAGCTCAACCACCATTTGGACCAATCTATAACTTATTGCTAAATAAGTTGGTTGCATTAAAAGAGTATATTAACAAAAATTTAGTTAAGAACTTTATATACCATTCAAAATCTCCAATAAGAGCTCCTATTTTATTTGTAAAAATAAATAATGGATCTTTACGGATATGCATAGACTATCAAGGACTTAATAAGATTACCATTTAAAATAGGTATCCCTTACCTTTGATTTGAGGGCTTTTTAACCAATTCAATTAAGTAAATATCTACAAAAATAGATCTATAAAAAATATACGACTTGCTTTGCATCAAAGAAGAAGATAAAAAAAAGACTACTTGTTGAATTAGATATGGATATTTCAAATATAATAACATATCTTTTGGACTCATAAATGTACCAACTACTTTTAACATTCTATAAATGATATTTTTTCTAAGTTTTTTTTGATGATTTTATCATTTATTATTTAAGTTATATTTTAATCAATTCTAAGAATTCAAAAGAACATGAATTTCATGTTTGTCATGTGTTACAAAAACTTAGAGGTGCAAGATTATATGCCAAGATAGAAAAGTGTGTATTCTACACTATTCACTATAACTTTCTAAAATACATCATTTTTAATAAATAATTTATGATAGATCTAAAGAAGATCCAAACTATCATGGATTAAAAGATTCTAAAAAAAATAAAAAATGTGCAATGCTTTTTGAACTTTGTCAATTATAATTGGATCTATATCAAGAATTTTTTTAACTTGTAGCTCCACTTACATGTTTGATTTATATAAAAAAAAAATGAATGGAATAAAAAAGCTTTACTATCATTTGATATTTTGAAGAAGAAATTATTTCTTTACAAATATTGTATTATTTCAACTTTTCCAAGGAATTTTTTTTAGAAAAAAATGCATCAAAATTTGCTTTAGATACAATATTATCACAAATGGAAGCAAATAATAAACTCCATCTAATAACTTTTCATTTCAAGAAATTTTTAGCAATAGAGATCAACTACAAAATCCATAATAAAGAACTTCTTGCAATTATGGATTCTTTTGAAGAATAGAATTTTTATCTAAAAGACACTTTTAATTAAGACATTTTATATGTAAATCACAAGAACATCAAGTACTTCATATTAGTAAAACCTGGTCACCAAGCTTGTTGGATTATGTCATTATCAAGATTTGATTTTAAGATCACATATCGGCTTAAAAAATAATAAGGTTTGTAAGACATACTTTTTAATGGTTTTATTTTGTACAAAAAAAAAAATTAACTTTTAATTAACAAAAAATAGTCATCTTGAAGCTTAAGCAATTTTATCTTTGAGCAATAAAATCAACATTGATTGTTAATTCAATCTTTGTTAAGAAAATTCAATCAAGTATGTCTTTTGATGCTCTTATTTATGATATCAAGAATACTTCTTTTAAATAATATAATACTTCTAAATTCAAGTTTAAGAACAATCTACTCTATTTCAAAGATTGCCAATATATTTTAGAAGAAGAAGCAACATGTTTATTTATTCTTCAAGTATATCACAACTTTTCAATGGCAGAATATTTTCGATACAATAAGACTATGGAATTAATATCTTAATATTTTTGGTGGCTACAAATGTGGAAGGCCATAAAAAACTTTTTATAGTCATGTGACATTTATTCAAAATCAAAAACTCCTTATCAATCATATGGACTTTCCAACCATTGTTTACGTTAAAACAACCATGGACTTTTATTTCTATGGATTTTATTATGGTATCAAATTTTGTAAAGTTTGCTTGAAAATATACTGGACACTTGGTTGTAGAAAGAAAAATGGAACTTGCAATAAGATGATTCTAACAATTCTAATAAAATCATAAAAAAATTAATTAAATTATAAAAATATTAATCAATTTTTAATTAAATCCAAAAGAAGTCTCAAGAATTTACAAATAAAATATGAAGAAATTATAAAATTAATCTTTAAAAAATATATAAAAAAAAAATCTTAAGAAAATATCAAAATTAAAAATTTTAATTGAATCCTAATTGAATCCTAATATAACTTTCAATAAATTCTAATGAAATCTTTAACCAATTTCAATCAAAGCTTCATGAAATCTTAAATTTTAAATAAATTCTAATTAAATCCTAAATAAATCTTAAAAAATTCCTAAAAAAATTCTAATGAAATCCTAAATTTTAAATTCTAATCTTAGACTAAAATTTAATGAAATTCTAAATCCCAAAAATCCTACAAAAATATCAAGTAAATTTTAATTAATTATTATAGCTATTTGAAACCTCAATAAGTATTAATTAAATCATAAAACTTTACTAAAATTTCATCCAAACTCCAATCACAAATCAATTAATAGACACATAAATTTTAGAAAGAATCAAACTTATCAATTGCAAGAAAAGCTCTATGAACCTCTTAAATGTTGGTTGCCCTCCTTCTCTAATTTAAATGTTGATCTTTCAATACCAATTTTGTCTTAAAAATTATTTAATTGATTTAAAAATTAAATTGTAAATATTTAAGTCTTAATTTTTTTTCACCAAATTCTCTTAATACTTACTAATTGAATTAATCAATCAATGATTTCGAGATCTAGTCAATAATTTCGAGATCTAGCAATAATCAATGACTGATTTTAAATTTCAAATTTTTAAGATCATAATCCACAAAAATCTTCATATGCTTTAATCTCACTACTCAATTGACTTCAAATTTTTCACTCATATTTACAACAAGCACAACAACAAATTGTCCAATTTTCATATATATACATACTACAAAACTCACAAAAACTTGGAATTTGTAAACATATTTTTATTTCTTAAAATCTAAATCCAGTAAGTACATTATTAATTTTGAAAATTCTTTAAAATCTCAATATTAATCCAAATGAGATAAAACAAATATTCAAAAAAAATTTCTTAAGTTTGCTTTCAAATTCCACTCTTTAATTTATAAAAAAAAATTAGAATTATTGTAGATGTTTTTTACCTTAGGATTTTATTTTAATTCTAGTTGATAATAAATTCTCTCTAAGTATCAAGACTTTTTTTCTTCAGGTAATTTTTACTAAAATCAATTCTTAACTTTTTCCTATATATGTTTATATTTTTTTATTTTTTTAATCTATTTTTTTTATTTATGGCTCTATAAAATAAATGGAATCTATTTTTATAAAAGTTAGTTTTAATCATAATAGATTTTACTACTTGCCTATTATTTATCTATATTTTTTATTATATATTTTTAATTAGATTCTTTTATAATAAAATACTTTCTTTTCTCTTTGACCTAATGATTGTATTACTACATGACAATGAATCTTCTAAATTCAAGTTTATATGATTCTACATTCATGATCATAGATTGCTTCATTAAAATAATATATTTTATATTATGTAAAAAATCTATTTTAGATGAAGAAATAGCTAAATGTTTTTTTTTTTTTTTAAATATCTACAGCTATTATAAATTACCAAAAGATATTATATTAGATAGAAGAACACAATTTACATAAAGATTTTAGAGAATCTATTTAAGATATTAAAAGTAGAAATAAAATTATATTCTGAATTTTATTTTAAAATTGATGGATAAGCCAAATGAATGAATCAAGATTTGCCAATTATGGTTATCATATAAGATTAGACATCTTTGACTTTTTAAAAGTTGATAATCTTGTGATAGAAGATTTGGCAAATCATTTTTTAGAACTATATGCAATAATAAAGACATCAATAAAATAAGCTTAAGAATAATAAAAGATCAATGCAGATGCTTATTATAAGGAACAACCATAATTTGATGTAAATGATAAAGTATGATTATTTTGTGATAATATCAAGACTATTCATTATTATGATAAGTTGGATTATTATAGGTTTGGATCTTTTTCTATTTGTAAACAAATCAATCTAGTTGCTTATTGATTATACCTATTGGAGTCCATGAAGATCTCTCTTGTATATCATGTGTCTCTTTTGAGTCATATAAAACAATAAATATCTTAGAATAAAGAAAAAATGCTAGTACTTCCTATAGAAGTAGATAATAATCAAGAATTAAAGATGGAAGTAATCTTAGATTCAAGGTAATACTAAAATAGGTTGAAATATCTTTTTTATTGGCATAGATATAATATTAGTGAATGCATGAGAGAGCCAACAAATAATCTTGCAAATACAACAGAGAAGATTAAAACTTTTTAACAACATCTATTAAAACCAAGATGAAGAGTGAAGTAATTTCTTACTATAAAAATAAAAAATGCTTAACAAAGATTGCATCCTATCTTCTATCTTTAATTATGAGTTCTTTGTATTTTAGCAATATCAATAAGATTAAAAATCTACAACTAGCAAATTCAATTCTTACACCATTGTTTGCTGACTTATTAGATGAAATATTGCAATTATTATAGCTTTCAAGATGATGTAATTGAAATAAAGAATATTGGAGTCCATGAAGATCTCTCTTAAAGAATAACATGTTTTACTTTAAAAAGATGGTAAGATACAACACATTTGATATCACAATCATAGAAGGAACTCCTAATGTTTGGTGATTTTATTAGAGGTAGAATTTTTGGTGATATAATTAATGTTTTATTTGAAAGAAGTTATAAAAGCTTCAAAAATAATTAAATAACAAGGTGGTTTTTTTAACTTAAAATGACACATTATGATTAGCTAAGAAGACCTATCAACTACCTTTGAAAGAAAAAACAATCAAAGTATGTAGCAAATATAACTTATTGTATCTTTGACTTCATTAACATGTAATCATTGATCTTTGTAGAACTTGTTTCTAAAAAAGGGGGAGGAAGAAATGTTAGAGATATATTTACTCTAATTTTCTTAAAATAAAAATAGATTAATTTGATAATATCTTATAGAAAAGCTTCCTATGAACTTCATAGTCATGTTTTTACTTTTGTACATGTCTATGGATAATTGATAGGTTGGAAATTTTACCAACAAATTAATCACATGTTGTACGTATTAGTAGCTTGTAGAACAAGCTAACTATGTGGCTCACATATAAAAAACTTGTTTTATAAGTTAAACACTTATTATCATGGAAATACATATTTATTCCAATAATTATTTATATGATTAGATAGAAGTAAATAAAAATAAATTAATTTCATAATATCTCCTAAAAAAGATTTTTAAAAGCTTTATAGATGTGATTTTGATATTATACATATTTGTAGTTGATTGATAGATTAGAAACTCAATCAACAAATTAATCATATGTAATATGTATTGATAGCTTTTTAAACAAGCTAACTATATAAGGCATATGTAAAAAACTTCATTTATAAATTAAGATATGTATCTTGTAAAATCAACATGTACTGGAGGTCTTATAGAATATTGTTATATAGTTCTTAATTAGATAGTATATATAAATGAAAGAGTGAAGTTTTCTTTACTCTTATCAATGTCTTTCTAATCCTTAGTCTTATTTCAAGACTTTCTAGTCTTCTTATCCTAGGAAATAGCTATTCTAATTTAATATTATATCATCTTTGAATAATTATTTAATCTTTTGAGATAACACAAGACTATCTTGATCTTTCAGTTCTTTAAGATTCATATCTCTCACAGTTTGATAAGAATGCTAACTCATTGTTCTTGTCTTGTTTTAAAAATAAGTCAATTATCATAATTCTATTATTATATTTTAAGATTATAAACTATCCACCTTTAAACTAATATTATTGTTTTTCTAAACCTTGATTTTTTCTTAAAAAGAGCAATTGATTTTTTTTTTGTAGAAATTTTTATTTGACATAAGTAGTTACAGATTATCTTCTTCTATTTTCTTTGTAAATTTATTAAGTTATTTGAAATGGAAGAAAAAATCATGGATGCTATACTTGACAAAAGTAAGAATAGATTTGTAACTATTATAGATCTTCATAAGCTTGTCAATACTCTTAGGGTAGAAATTTCACACATCACTAATGCCAACCATGGAAGTACTATTCTTACACCTATGGAAGAAGTCTAGAATCTATGCCAAGAAGTTGTGTAGTTGAAAGAAACAAATATATTATCTTTATAACCAAATTTAGGAAATCTTGCTTCTATAAGTATGAAAGATGCAAGGATTAGTATGACCAAGAAGTTTGATAGAATAAGATCAAAATTTTGAAGATTTTTTGCAATAAATTAAGCTCTATTTAAGATTATATATTTTTTCAATATTCTAATGGATTTATTCAAGTTGGATTCATAGATGTACTTCTATCTAAAAGTAATTTTTTTTTGGTTTTTATTTTTGATAGAAAAAGATTCATGACTTCTTTCTGATTTAAATTCATTTTTAGAAGTATTTATAAATATATTTGGAGAAAGTATTCAAGAAAGAGTAGCAAAGACCAAGCTCTTATCTTTATGATAAGGATTATGGTTAGCCACCATATATGTTGTTGAATTCTAAAATCTTGCAATGTAGATTAGAATAACAAAACCATTATCAATCTATTTTGATATAGATTGAAAGATAACATCAAAGATTAATTACAATAAAGACTGTGCAGCTCGAATCATGTACAATACTTAATTAAGGTCATATTCTCTCCTCAAATCTTTCACCTTATTTTACAATAGATATGTGTTTAGGACCTATAAATCATATTTTTTTTTAACTTATTAGATCCAAGAGCCTCATCTTTTTTTATAGAAAAATTTGTTAAAAAATAAGAAATATCATTAATTAATCAATTCAATTGATTTTCAAGAAAGAAGTCAACCTCCATTCAAATTAATTTACAACTGATTGTAAAATGAGTTAACTATAATAAAGCAATATATTGACAAGAATTTGGTTAAGAATTTCATATGCCATTCAAAATCTCCAATACAAGCTCTTATTGTATTTGTGAAGTAAAATAATTAATCTTTGTATATTTGCATAGATTATTATAGATTTAACAAGATCACCATGAAAAATAGGTATCTCCTATATTTGATTTCAAGTCTTTTTAACCAACTCAATGAAACAAAGATCTATATAAAAATAGATCTACAATGAAGATAAATATTAGTTCATATCAAAGAAAAAGATAAATAGAAGATTATTTTTCAAATTAAGTATAGATATTTCAAATATAATGTCATTCTTTTTGGACTCATAAATGCACTAATCACTTGTTAACATCAAATCAATGATATTTTTTGTTAATTTTTTAATGATTTTATTATCTATTATTTAGATGATATTTTAATTTATTCTAAGAATATAAAAAATATGAACTTCATATTTGTTGTATATTACAAAAACTTAGGAATACAGGCTTATATGCCAAGATGGAAAAGTATGTATTCTATACTATTCAAGTTGAATTATTTAGATATATCATTTTTAACAAAGGCTTTATTATGGATCCAAAGGTCTTAAGTATCATAGATTGAAAGGATTTAAAAATAATAAGAAATATATAATACTTTTTGAACTTTTCCAATTAATACTAAATCTTCATCAATTTTTTTTTTCAAGTTATAACCCCACTTACATGTTTGACTTGTACAGACAAATTTGAATGGAATAAAAAAGTCAAAATATTATTTGATACCTCATAGAAGGAATTTATTTTTGCAATGATTTTATATTGTATTGTTATAGAAAGAGATTTGCTTTGAGAATATATGAACTTCTGACTACTATTAATTATCTTACTATCTTGTAACTTTAGAATATAGACAACAATCTATAAAACAAGAATCCTTTGTAAGTTTCTTTGCTCATTATATCAACAAATTCTTTTATTAAATATTTACAAAATAAAAATACAAGAAAGCAAAAACCTCCCTAGTGAGTCATATCTCTTTCTCAATAGTATTGCCATTATTTCAAAATCCTAAATCCTAAATCTTACTTCAAACCTTAAATCTTAAATTTTATTCCAAATCTTAAATCTTAAATCCTATTATAGATTCTAAATCCTAAATCCTACTCAAAATCTTAAATTATGAATCCATCTTCAAATCTTAAACTCCAAATCCTATTTTCAAATCCTAAATCATAAATTTTTTATTTTGTATTTTATTTTATTTGAAATTTGTGTATTTTAAAAGAAAAAAAAAGGTTAGATTGAAGATTCAAAAGGATTGATGTCATCTTACTTTAGCTACTACCAACTTGTAGCTTCTTCCTTTTCAAAAAAAGCTATATATCAATCCATCAAAAAGACAAATATATAGAGGGCATGATCATTACACATCATGTTATTATTATAGGAAATTTATTGCTCCTGCCTATAGGCGATAAGTATCCTTGTCATTCAACATAATCTGTTAATACAAGCATTGTAGGGCCAATTCTTTAAATATTGTTAATAAATTAATTGAGGATTTTTGAAAAATATTTCTCCTTCCTCTTTCTCATCTTTTAGGTGCCATCAAAATACCTTATCATCTATCCACCTCCACAAGCCTCAAGCCACCTCTTGATGTCTAAGCTTCAATTTTTTTTCTTTATAAGCTTGCTGTTTCAATTCTTTTTTATTTAAATCTCTATTTTTTAAAAATTATAATTTTTTTTAAAAAAAAAACTCAAAATTTTTTCTAAAAAAATTTATATATCTATTTATAAATAAATTAACAACATATCTATCAAATTTTATAATAAATTATATTATTTTGTATAAATTTTTATTTAATAAAAAAATAAAAAATAAAAAATAAAAAATAATATATTTTATCTAATTTTGAATAGGATTTAGGATTTATCATATTTATGTATAATATCTTATCTAATTTTTATATATTGTACATAAATATGACAAAACATCTACTTCTTCTAATCTTATATATCTTCTAATATGTACTATTAATTTTCTTTATTTTCTTTAGACTTTGTCAATATTTCCTTAAATTCTTCATTCTTTTTATTTTCTTCTTTTTCTTATTATAAAGAGTCAATATTATCTTCTTTATTGAACCTTGTATTTTTTTACTTAAAATCCTTTATTTTCTTGCTTGCCACTAAATTTTCGATAATAATTCTATTTAATTCATCCAAATAATAAGTAACATTGTCATAAACTAAAATTACCACATAAGGTTCAAACCACTTCTTTGCTAACTTCTTTTTTGTACTATTTTGATAGGTTAAGCTATTATCATAAACTAAAATCCAATTTCTAACTTCTATGGATTAAGATCTTAACTGATGTGTCTCATCAAATCTTTCTTTATTTTTTAATTGAATTTCTTTTAATCTTTCTATTAGAAATATTAAAAATATACAAATAGAAGTAATTTTGGCCATTACATTGATTTATCTTTACAAGCTTTCACTAATACATTAATGATAGGAAAATGACTTCTTTCACTTTTATTATTTGCTTTTGGATTATAAAAAATAGTTAATTATAATTGAATTCTATAATTTTTGAAGAATCTTCTAAACTCTGTTCCATCTAATTTTTTTCTATTTGCTTTCATCTTTCCAATACTTCTATATCAACTAAAGATATCTTCTAATATAAATTGACATACTTCTTCTGTAAACTTGGTCCTTAAAGCCTTTGCTTCAACAAAATTTGATACTTCTTCTCTTGCCAAAAGCAAATATTTCATGTCTCAAAGCCTAAATGGCATAGATACTAAATCAGTTATCTATTAAAAATATACAAAATATGAATAGGTAGGTCAAATTCAATTTCTATACTTAATCTTAGATTATACTTGGCAATCTATATAAAAGTCTATAAAAGCTTGTATATCTTTGAATAATCTTTTCCACCAATACCTTTTCTTGATTTGGATATAAGTGGTTCAAACTCCTCTATATCTAGCCTAAAATATATCATGAAATTCTTCTAGAACCTTTTTATTAGTCATTAGATCTTTTACTATCCGCAATGGGAACTTATCACCTCTCTTTAGTCTCTTCTACAAAAATCCATCCTTGAGAAGATAGTCATAAGATTAATGTCAAATATCCTTAAAAGTCTTATCTATCCAACCTTCTTGCCTCTTTATTGTACTCAAATAAAATCCAATATCTTTAAGAATTCCTTCATATAAATCTTCTTCAAAGACTTCAATGCCATCTTTATGATTTATTTCTTCAATAGCAAATAAATATCTATAGGTATTTTTATTTCCATCATTTCTATCTTTATAAGTCATCATCTCCTCTTCACCAATATATCTAGCTTTAAATAATATATTTTCTATCAAATTATTTTTTTCAATGATATATTCTAAAATTAGATTTAATATTTGGATGTAAGTAATCTATCTTAATATAACAATATTAAGAATAGAATAATTACTTACAATGCCAAGTAATGGTAGATAATTTGTTTCTAAAATCACATTTGCTCCAATCAAATAATTCCTCTAAATCTTTAATGCCATAAGTGCTTTTATAAAATTCATATTTAACTTGAAGATATGTCATTTGTTTGTTTGTAAGAATTTTGGTTCGAAATCTTATAACAAATTTCCTCTCTTTTTGATCGTTTTGTCTAATAATCCATTCAATTGCTATTGTACTAATATCCACCATTACTACTATTGATCTTTTGTATTGATAATCTACTTATCTAAGGATAGATGGTAAAGTTAAAATTTTCTTAAAATTTTCAATAGCTTTGTCATGTTCTTTTCAAATAATTTTTTAATCTTTTCAATAAATTATATGTTGGCTTTGAAATGTAGAAAAATAAGGCACCAAAATATGATAAAACATATATATATATATTCAAAAAAAATTTAACTTTAATAACACTATTGCATACTTTTATTTTGAATATAATATTCATCTTATTTGGATTTGATTTCCTATCATATTTTTTACACATATATTCAACTACTAGAATTTCTTCAATTCCAAAACTTAATTTCTGTAAACATAATGTCAAATTTATTGATTGAAGCTTTTCCAATATTTGAGCTACATCTTCAATATATTTTTTAATAAATATTTTGCAATCATTTACATCAATGGTTTCATCTCTTTTTTTATATTTACAATCTTTTATTAATATATTATCTAAAAATAGAATAGTCTTTTTTGACACAAATTTTTTTAATATCTAATTCATTGCATTTTACACATGAGCCATCAAATTGGTTGCATCTTAAGGTAAGATATACATCTTCATTAAACCTAAAGGAATTTTCATGGTTGTAAGATCCCTATTTTTATTTACCAATTAAAATTGATAATACCTTGAATATGAGTCTCCAATAGAATAGATAGCATGATTGGCAAATTATTCTACTACTTTATATATGACTGATTTGGATTCCATATTTTTAATTATTAACTTGTTTGTTAGTTGTATATCTTCAATGGATCTCAATGCTTTTAATTTCTTTGGCATTATGAACCATGTATTTGAATAAAGAAAAATTGAAGGTTTTATAATTTTCATCTTCATCATTTCCTTCAATAATTCTATTAATCTAAGAAGTAAAGCTCTTGGTACCAAAATAGGTTTTAAATTCCATAAAATATATCGCAAAGTGAAAATTATTATTGGTACAAAAATACTAGGATCTATACAACTTATTTCATTATGAGTCAAAGAAAATATCTTATCATATCTAATAAGAATTTCTTGAAATACCCTTTTTTTGGTGTTGTTAAAAATTCATCTCCTCTAATCTTTATTTTAGCCAATGATTCCTTAATGAATTAATGTTCAATCCTTTGTTTCTCCCTTAAGCCTCATTATTTAAGTGCTTGCTTGATATATTTTATGGTATTAGGTGGTAATTGAATAGCTACTAATTTAACCTTTTTGGCTACTAACTTATACTTTATTTGAACTATAGCCTCATGCAATAATCCATAGCCGGTACCATCTTCTACACTTTCTATTACCTCCTTCAATTTTTTATAAGCTTCTTTTGAATGAAAATTTATACATACTTCTTCTTTATTTTTCACTATGCTTTCCAAAACCAACATCAAATTGTCTTCTAAACTTACTTCTTCTATTACTTCATCAATAGCCCCATCTCTTTAAATCAAACTCATATATTTTTTTAAAATCTTATTTCTTCATTCTTCTTATTTCTACTAAATTCAAATCTTTAATTTTTCTAAAATTTATAAATCTATTATCATTTAAATTTAAATATATATTATTTAAAATATTTATATTAAATTTGGTATAATTTTTATTTGCACCCTCATGTCTCTTTTTTACAAGGATGCTCTCTAAAAATCCAAAAATCTATCTTTGAATTTCAAAGATATTTCTTCTAATTGGTTTCAATGTCTCTTATAAATAGGCTTAATTGTAAAGAATTATATTACCTATTTTTCATCACAAGTACAAATCCTAGCATAATAGGAACCATCATCTAAAATTCTAATTTCCATCCTTGCAATACTAATATAAGGTTGATCAAGAATTATCAAATATGTAACTGAATTTTGCATAAAAAAGTTTTGCTCCACCTCTGCATGTCTAATCATTGTCTTTATTGCTAAGTAAGCTCCATAAAGAACTTTTTATTTTCTATTTGTTACTCTAATTATCCATCTATGATTCATGTCAATTGGCTACTTACCCTTTTCATATACCTTCCTTGATATGATGTTAATTTCCAATCCATGATCAACCAAAGCTAATATTAAATTATTTAAATTACAAAACTTTACTTATATCTATGTGGTTACTCTAGTCCAATCAAAAATTAAATAGCTCACTTTATCTTCTTCATGATCATCGTACTTAATACTTTTTATAATTAGAACTTCTTATGCTTGATGTACTTCTGTAAGCATATTATTATTGAACAAAGCCTTGTCTACTAAATTTCCTTTTTTCCTTACTCTTGGCATTATAGATTGGACAAATACATGTCCTATCTTTTCTTTTTCATCTTGAATCATGTAAGTATTTAATGCCTCAATTATAATAGCTTTGGTTGTTGTTTGTCTCTTTATTTTTATTATATGAATGATCAACTCATAGAAATATTTTTTTATCATACTAAGATTTTTTTCAAGATAAATTCAATTTTGACATTCAAAATTTTTTCTTTTAAAATATTCTTTATATTAAAATACATTTCAATGTTAGATTGAAGTTTATAAGTAAGATTTTTACCTTTGGCCTTCTTTGATGCATCTTTTTCATTCTCTCTTTTTTTTTTCTCCAAATATTCTCTTCTTATTAGAAAGTATAATAAAATTTTCTTGTTGAGTAGCTCTACCTCTTTTTTCTTTAACTGCAATATCATATGGACCAATAACTTCTTGATCTTCACCTAAAAAATCTCTAATGCTCATAGCACTAACTAGTGTCATAATAGAAAGAGTTTGCCTCAAAAAAGCACTAGACTTATAGGTGCTACTAATTACTCAAATAACTTGTAAGTATATAATATCCAAATCTTATTTATAGCTTATGCTTATGAAGATATTTACATCATACATATAAATCTAGGATTCACAAGAGTTCTCAAGATATGATTAGATATCCAAAAACCACTTCTATTCTTATAGAAATTCCTTCTAAATATGTATTATCCTATAAATTCTAATCTATTCATCTACTTGGACTCAAATTTTTTTATAGATTATTTTATATCCTTAACTATCTTTTTTAAAAAAATTAATTATAAATCCATTAAAAATATTTGGATATAATCTAATTTCTAGTAGGTATTAAACATATTATTTTTTTGGCATCTATGCACTAAATCCATCATATTTCAAAAATTTAAGACTCAAATATCATAAATTTTTTATATAAATTTTTTTAACATAATTATTTATATTTGAAGATATTTTGAGTCAAAAATTTATCCAAATACTCAAGATTTGGTCCAAATCAAAACCTCTATGAAAAGAATTCACTTACAAACTTTAATTTTGAAGGAAAGACTTCAATAACTCTTCATCTTTTGTTATAATTTAGAACTTATCAATCCTTTTTTTATAAAATATACTTCTTCAGGTTAAATTTCTAATGCCCTCTTTTGATTACTCAATGCCTTCTTTCAACTCTTTTTAAGCTTGAAAGAATAATAGTAGGTACCAAATTCACATTCCAACTAGAAAACAATCATATATCTCTTATTTAAAATCCAAATCATACATTTTTTTCATCTAATTTCTAATTTAAAATATAAAATTTTTGAATCCAACCTCTAAACTTCAAATGTATTGCCTTACTTCAAATGGACCATCTTGAAGTGGCCTCAAATTTTAGTGTAGTTCTAAATAATATCTTAAAGTCTATTAGATATGATCTTCAATGAATAGAAATGAAGTCTTCTATCATTCACCTTATCTACCCACATGGAATGACCTAAGAGTCAAAATATTATACTTTTGATATCAAAGCTCTTTTGATTTTTTTATTAATAAACTCTATAATTTTTATTTTTAATTAAAAAATTTAAATAAAAATTTAAATAAATAAAATAAGTATTTTATTATATTTATTTATATTTATATTTATATTTTATTTTTAATTAAAATCTAAATTCTCATAACATTTCATATTATTTTTATATATTATGTTACTAACTAGTATGACACCAGATCTTTTCACTTAATCATTTTTTTAATAACCTTAGCTTCTTTGTTCAAAGCATTAATTATTAGTGAATCCAAAACCTTTACTTTTCTTTGTCATACTTTAATGGCATAAGACCCTCCTTTCTTTTTGATATGGTACTATTCTTATTAATTTATTGCTATATCTAATTTTTTAAATCTCTTTTTTCAAAGTTGGTCTTTAGAAGCTCATCAAAGCTTGAAAGATTTATGCTTCTTTCTTTAACATAAACAATACCTTCTCGGATTGCTGAATTATAGTTATCACATTCATTAAACTTGTGGCATAGATTATTACACACATATATCTTTTCACATATCTCTTAGGTCCTTCCAAAATATTTGATATATTAGGCTTTTGAAATCTTTTCAATTTTGTCATTCCACTCTCAAATCTCTTATATCTTTAATTAATTTTTCTAATTATTCATCATAAATAATCTTATTTTTTGAGTTAATGAAGAAGTTTGAATAATAAATACGAGATTTAATCATATCAAATAACTTTGAGTCTTGAACTTTTGTTACTTAACTAAAATTCCAACTACCTCCTTTATCTTCTTTCAATCATTAGTAAAGCCATTCTCAAATGTACTAAATAAAAGAATTGTTTGTTTCTCAAATTATAGTTTGTTGCTTGCAAAAATAACTTAATTTTTTTAATATCAAGTAATTGCCTTTCATACCTTCATATTTGACTGAATTTCTTTTCAAAATTCTTAATTAATTTTCTTGGATCTATTTGACATCCAAGCCTTTGTTCAATCTATTCTAAAAATATCTTATTGATTATTCTTTTTTAATATTTTTCAAAAAATTCATCTTTAAGATGTTATACAATTTTTTTCTAAAAAATAGAGTCTTTATACAACTCTTTTATTCTTTCTTTAATCTTAAGAATAACAGCAAGATTAAAGAAAAGATTATCTTTATTTTTGAAACTTGATATATCTCCATCTTACATATGAAGATCTCAAGAAATTTCGTAATATTTCTTCTTTCAAATCGTCCAAATTTATCAACTACAACTTATAAGGGTTTTGTGGTATCTTTGCCATATTCTTGAACTTATTGTTGTTGCTCTATAAATTGTGCAAATATTCAAAAGAAGTCATTTGAAGCAACTTTATTTAACATTCTAAAACCTAAATCAATAACTTCTACTATTTTTAATAGAAAAATAAGTGACTTTAGGCTCTCTCAATGGAAGCACCTATATGGCATAGAGAAAAATTTTGCTTTAAAAAAAATGATGTTTTTGATTGCTACTAATTGCCTTACTATCTTATAACTTTACAACATATACAACAGTCCATAAAACAAGAATTCTTTGTAAGTTTCTTAATCCCTCATATCAATAAATTTCTCCATTAAACATTTGCAAAAGAAAATTACAACAAAACAAAAACATCCTAAAAGAATCTTTATATCTCATTCTTAAGAGGATTTTTATTCTTTTAAAATCCTAAACCATAAATCCTACTCTAAATTCTAAACCTTACTCCAATTCTTAAATCCTAAATCCTATTGCAAATTCTAAACTCCAAATCTTATTTTTAAATTTTAAATCTCAAAGTCTATTTTTAAATCCTAAATCCTACTTTCAAATCTTAAATCCTAAATTTTTTATTTTATTTTTTATTTTATTTATTTTATTTTAATTTTTTTTATTTAAAAAAAAATAGATTGAAGATTCTATAGAATTGATGCTATTTCACTTTAGCGACTACCAACTTGTGGTTTTTTTTTATTTTTAAAAGTAATTACATACCAATCTATTAAGAAGACAAATATATAGAAGGTTTGAGCATTACACATCATACTACTATTAAAGGAGATTCTTTGTTTGTGCCATAGGTGACAAGTGTCCTTATCACCCAACATAATCCTCTAATGTGAGTATTGTAGAGCCAACCCTCTAGATATCCTCAATAAACTAATTTGGAATTTTTAGAGAATATTTTCTCTTGTTCTCTCCCATATACTACTGTGGAATTTTGAACTAAGGACCTTCTAGGTGCCACCCAAATACTTTATCATCCATTCACTTCTACAAGCTCCAAGCTGCTACTTAATGTCTAAAACTTTAATTCTTTTCTTTATTAGCTTATTGCTTTTCTTCTTCTCTTTTTTTAAATCTATATTTTTTATAAATTATAAATTATTTTTCTATAAAAAATTTCACACCTATTTATAAATCAATTAAAGATATATCTACTAAATTTTATAATAAATAGATATTTAAATAATTAATTATTATAAATCCTATTTTTTTCTTATACAAATTTAGTTTTTTCTAATAACTATGATACTTATTGTTAATAAGATTTATTTATCTATATTTATATATATATAATATTTTAAACATATTTTTTACTAATCTTTATTTTAATTTAAAACTTATTTAATTAATTTTAGTTTTTAATTATTTTTTAAATATTTTATTTAATAAAAAAATATAAACTAAAAGCTAATATATTTCATAGTTCTTATCTAATTTTTATATATTACGTATAAATACATAACAATAGTATCTACTTTTTAAGGTATTTTTTTTGGAAACAAATGCATCAAAATTTGCATTAGGTGCAATATTATTACAAATAGAAGCAGATGACAAATTCCATTTAGTAGCTTTCTATTCTAAGTAATTTTCAGCAATAGAAATCAACTATAAAATCCATAATAAAGAACTTGTAATTATATATTCTTTTTAAGAATGGCATTATTATCTAAAAAGTGCTTTTAGTCCAATCACAATATACATAGATTACAAGAACTTTAAGTATTTCATGTTAGTGCAGGTGTTGAATTGTCACGAAGCTTATTAGATCATGTTATTATTAATATTTGATTTTAAGATCACCTATTGGCTTAAATAATAATAAGGTTTTTCAGATGTACTTTCTAGTGGTTCTTATTTTATATCAAAAGAAGAAGATGCAGTTTTTGATCAACAAAGAATAGTCATCTTAAAACTTGAGTAATTTTATCTTTGAGCAATAAAATCAATATTGACTATTAATTCAACTTTTGTCAAGAAAATTTAATCAAATATGTCCTTTGATCTTCTTGTTTATAATATCAAGAATACTTCTTTTAAGTCTTATAATACTTTTAAGTTCAAGTTCAAGAACAATCTACTATATTTCAAAGGTTGCTATTATATTCTAGAAGATGAAGCATGTTTATGTATTCTTCAAGCACATCATGACTTTTTAGCAGCAGGATATTTTAGAAAAAAATAAGACTTTGAAACTAATATCTTGAGATTTTTGGTGGCTGCAAATATAAAAGGCTAATAAAAACTTTGTACAGTCATGTGATTTATTTAAGATAAAAAATTCCTTGTCATCAATCCTATGGACTTTTCAACCATTGCCTATATCAAAATAACCATGGTCTTTTATTTCTATAGATTTTATTATGGATCTTCTAAGTTCAAATTCATATGTCTTTATATTCATAATAATAGATTGCTTTACAAAAATGATACATTCTATACTATGTACAAAATCTATTTCAAATAAAGAAATAGCTAAGATTTTCCTTGATAATATCTATTACTATTATAGATTGCTAAAGTATATTATATCAAACAAAGAGACATAATTTATATTAAGATTTTGAAAAACCATTTTTAAGATATTGAAGGTAGATATAAAACTATCTTTGGCCTTTCATCTTTAAAATAATCAACAAGTAAAATGGATGAATCAAGTTTTGAAGTAGTATTTGCGATATATTATTAAATATCATTACAATGATAAGATAATTTTTTTGTCATTAGTAGAGTTTGAATATGATAATTTGATACATCTTTTTTTTTAATAAACACCTTTTTTTACTAATTATGATTAATATACATAACTTAATATTTTTGAGTTTTCAAAAGTTGATAATCTTGTGGCAAAAGATTTGACAAATTGTTTGTCAATGCTACATACATCAATGAAGGCACAATTAAAAGAAGCTCAAAAACAATAAAAAAATCAATACATATGCTTATTTTAAGAAACAAATATAATTCAACATAGGTGATAAGATATAATTACTCTGTCATAATATCAAGACTACTTATCTTTATAATAAATTGGACTATCATAGGCTTAGATCTTTTCTTATTTATGAAAAAGCCAATCTTATTGCTTATTGATTACATCTACTAAAGTCTTTGAAGATCCATCTCATATTTTACGTTTTTTTTTTGAGTCATATAAGACAAAAAATGTCTCAAGAAGAAAAAAAATGCTACTTTCTCTTATTCAAGTGGATAATAATTAAGAGTTTGAGATAGAAGAATTTTTAGATTGAAGGTAGTGCCAAAATAGGTTGGAATATTTTTGTTCATTGGCATGGATATGATATTAGTGAATATACTAGAAAGCCAATAAAGAAGCTTGCAAATACAATAATAAGGATTAAGGCATTTTATTAATGATATCTATCAAAACCAAGATAAATAATAGCAAGATTTATAAAAGATGATAACCACTGTTTATGAAATTTGATTCTAGAAATGAAGATAATATTACAATCATATATAATTATTTTAATAATTATCCATATGATTAAATAGAAATAAGTATAAATAGATTAATTTTATAATATTTTCTAATAAAGCTTCTTAAAAGCTTTAAAGACATCATTTTGACTTTATACATTGTTATGATGTAACACGTTTAATAAATAAAAGAGAGAAGAAAAATTATATTATAGAAAAATTTTATTTTAAAATATTATTAAAAATTATTTTAGAAATATAGATAATGATTAAAAAGATAGTAAAACTAAAAAGTGTTAATACTACCTTTTTACAAAATAGGCTTCTATTCGCTTTGTAGGACCATAAATAAGGCAAAACAAAATAGATTAAAAAATTAAATGATATAAACATATATAGGAAGGAATTAAGATTATATTTTAGAAAAATATATCTTAAAAAGCTAAGAATTGATATTCAAAGAGGACCCATTGTCAACTTAGATCAAAATCAAACCTTGAGGTACAAAACTACACATCTACCATGACTTTGAAGTTCTTTGGTAGATTGGAAAGTGAGATTTAAGGAAAAATTTAAAAAGAGATTTTTAGGCATTGGTTTCATATCATTTGAATCAATATTGAGATTTTAAAGGATTTTCAAAGTTAGTAATTTTTTTGATAGAATTAAGATTTGAGAAATAAAAATATGATTATAAATTTGACGATTTTTTGAATATTATAGTAGATATATAGGTGAAATTTGGAAAGTATATTTTTGTGCTAATTATTAATTTATATGCAAATTTTGAAGTTTATTGAGTAGTTAGATTAAAGTATATAAAGATTTTTATAGATTGAAGACTTAGAAATTGGAATTTGAGGGTCACTAAGTGTTTCTAAGATCTTCAATAATCTATTAATTGGATTGAAAAGAAATATTTTTATATAGATATTAGACTTGCTTTGCAATATTTATATGAAATTTGAAAGAAATTCAATGATTCAAAAAGAAAATATTGGTATTGAAAGTTTAGCATTTAGGTTGGAGTAGGAGGCCGCCCAACATTTGATTGGATTACCTTGCATTTCTCTCAACTATTAAGTACAATTGATTTCATCTTTCTTATACTTGTTCCTAACTAAGAAATTAAAAAGTGTGCAAATTTTGAGTTAATATCAATGATTTGATCATTAGTTGTTGAGGTTCTATTTTGCTATAGGATTTGTCAAGAGTTTGTTTAAGATCTAGAATTTGATTAGGATTTGATTTAAAACTTATCTAAGATTTGTGTAAGATTTAAGATTTCATTAGGGTTTCATTAGAATTTGATTTAAGATTTGATTAAGATTTAATTAAGGTTTCAATTAAGATTTAAATTAGGATTTGATTAAGACTCAATTAAGGTTTTAATTAGAATTATATTAGAATTTTTATTTTTAATATTTTTTAGAATTCTTTATATTTCTTTTGTAAATTTGTTTAAATTTATTTTGATAGGTTAAATTTTGATTGGATTTATTAGAGATTACTTGAAGTTTATTTAAGGCTCTATTAGACTTGGTAGAATAGTTGTTGTATTTTTTTTTTTTACCTTCGACAATTACATGTCCAGTATATTTTCAAGTAAGAATATATATTATACAATATATTTGGTGAATTTGATATAAAAAGCTTGAAGTAGAAGGTATTTGGAATTTTTTTTGGTTTATTTGAATTATAGAGAAGAAAAGTAAGAAAATAGAAGGAAAAGGCTTTTGATAGTACTTCAAGTGGAGTTGAAAGTGGAACTATAAGTGGAGGAAAATATATGTATTTTGATTCCAACTCTGTAAGCATATTTGAGGATTTTTTTCTATTCATGCAACAACAATAGATTAAAGATCACAAAGATAGTATGTCAAAAAAAGCATTACAAGTGGTTGTAGACAAGATTGATTAATTTAAAGGAAAGGATATTAAAAAATATTTAAATTTTTATATAAAAGAGATAGAATTGAAGCATATCAATTATTTGAATTGGCTACTATACCAAAGATAAGAAATCAAATGAAGTCAATTATAGGACATTTTGGAGGTTCATGAGAGAATTTTTCACAATTATTGAAGGATGAATTTTTCTTAAAAGATAGTAATTGATTTATAAAGTAGTCATTTTTTGAATGGATTAAAAGGCCTAAGAAGAATCTTCTAGCAACATTATTATTAAGAAAGTTTAAAAAATAATATTCTTATTTATCAAAAAAAAAAATGCAATTATTAGATCCAAATAAAATAGAACTTTTTCTTAAAGCAGCTAATAGAGAGTTGCAAGAGAAGTTGAAAATCTTACTTGAAGATAAAGAAGAAGATGAAGGATTGAAAAAAAATTGGAAGAAAGTAGAAGAGATAGTAAAATTGGTTACAAAAAGGAAAAGAAGAAAGGATATGGTAGATATTTAAAGACCATTTTAAGCATCTAAGGTAAAAATGTCTACTATCCATGTTATATCTATAATTCAAACTTCAATGATTATAGCAAAGAAAGAAGAAATGGACATTGATGAAATCATATAAGGGATGAGAGATTTACAAATAAAATTTATAAAACTTGAAGAAAAGAATCAATCATTAAGAATATTATTAAGACAAAAATTGAAACTAATAGAAGGTGTAGAGCATAAGTACATGTGGTGTGATAGCATGGATCATTCAAAAAGAAAATTTGATTATTTTATAAAGGTATTATGCAAAGGATTTATATTTTTTAAAGATGATATCATACATTTAAAAGAGAGTGGAAAAAAAATTGAAAACAAACTTTGATAAAGAGGGAATGAAGGTGATTACAACGAAAGTATTTGAAAACTTAAGAAATGAAGTATCAACATATTAGTTGGAAGCAAATCCGGGCAAATGTTTAAGCATAAATTTAGAATTTTTAAGAAAATCTAGTTCTTTATAATCAAATGCAATGAATTATGCTGAAAAGAAAAAAACTACTAGAGATTATTTAAAATGAGTTAGCAATAACATTTGATAAATTACTAGGTAGAATGATTTAGTGATGAAAATAATGAAAGACCATACAAAAAAACTATAAAAGAAGAATAAACACGACAATAAAAAAATCTTATACATGAAGAGAAAATAAAGAATATTTCTACAAAAAAAAAAAAAAAAAAAAAAAAAAAAATGTAAAAGAAAAAGCAAAGGATTTTGCTTTTAAATTATAATTAGATATTAAAATTTCTATAGATTTAAAGAAATTATTAGAGAAGCATATTTTAAAGTAGAGTTGCAATGTTAGAAGGGGTGATGGCTCTCTACTTAGTAGAAGAAATAAGGCCATTATAAGATTATTACAAAATGGATATATTTCATAAAAAGTATAAATAATTTAAAAAATATTAAAAAAAATGTCAAAAACATGGAATACAAAATGAAGATATTTGAAATAGTTAAAAAAGATGAATATATATCAAGTATATTTGAAGAATCTTGCTTTGGTGATACTATGGATAATTTACAAATGTTATTGGATTTAGATTTTGATAATATAATAAATATGAATTCTAAGTAATTTTATGATGTAATGAAAGAATATATAGATAAATATGAGGTGGAGGTGAATACAACATATAAAACTATTGCAAAAAAGATTAAACCAGTGGCATTACTACTACCATTTGATTTTGAGGAAAGAATTGAGAAGGCTTCTATGCAATCGAATTTAAAAGATCTAAAAAAATAGGTCATGAATTTAAGAATGAATTAATATTAGATGGTTTGAAAGTTCAGTATGAAAAATATTTGATAAGGAATGAAGAGAGATGTTTCAAAAAATGCTTTCACAACATGATAAAGTATTTGCATTTGAATTACATGAAATAGGATGCATTGATCTAAATATTGTAGCATCTATTATTATTTTTATAATTCCACATGAATCATGGAATTTAAGACCAATTTTTATTCCAAAGATCCATTTTCCAAATTTAATTAAATTATTCAATAAAAAGATTAAAATAAGAATTTTAAAACCATTTATTATACTATATTCTAATTGATGGTTCATAAAACTTAAGAAAAATAGAATATTGAGGTTTTTTCAAGATATGTATCTTGTAAATAAAATAATTATTAAAAATATGGATTTAATTATAATTATAGATGAATTTATAGATATTTATAAGGAGAGCAACTTATTCTATGTGAGATCTTTATTTAAGATATAATCAATTTAAATTGGCAATACAAAGTAAATATTTGATAATTATGACAATACCATTAAAATTGATCAAAATATATACATTACCACAAAGAGCTATAAATTCTATGATATACATGATGAATAGAATGTATAAGATATTAAGGGATTTTATTCAAAGAATAACAATGTCTTTCTTAGATAATGTTCCAATTAAGGGATATGAAGCAAAAAAAAAAAAAAAAAAAAAAAAAAAAGATGAGACATTGAATTCAAAGGGATGTAGGAAGTTTGTAGCAAATCATATTGATGATTATGAGAAGGCTTTAATAAGGTTAGAAGAAGTTCATTAAACCTTCTCAAGGTTAAAATCAATGTTTAAAGTAAAAAAAGTTTTGATAGTATGGCACATGTACGGATTATATGGATGTAAGTCAAATATGAAAAGAATTGATATTATTAAAAAGATGAAAGAATGTGCAAATACAACAAAAGTCAGAAGGTTTATAAAAGCATGTATTTTCTATCATATATGGATATCTAATTTTGCACATGTAGCAGATCTATTGTATGAATTGTTAAGAAAGAATCAAAAATTTCAGTAGAAAGAAGAACAAAGAAAAGCCATGGAAAAATTAAAAGAACTTCTTTTTTTACTTCCAACTTTAAGAAAGTAAATTATAAATGTTGAAAGCTAATAATATTAATAGTTGATATAAGTTCAATTAGAATAGATTGAGCAATTGGATAAGATGATGTACAAGAAAATAAATATGTAGTAAGATTTGGAACAAAGTTTTTGAATACTAAATAGAAGATATATGCACAAATCAAAAGAGAATTATGAGATGTAATAATAGCTATGAAAAATAAAAAAAGAATACTTGATTTGTCCATTGATAGTTATAAAAATATATGTTCTATCTTTATTAGGTATGATTATAAGTTATTCAACTTCTATTATTGTTATATTAAGGTAGATAGCATATATCAAATCTATAAACCCTGAATTTGAATAAATTACATAGAAAGAAAATTTAATTGTACATATATTATCAAAAATAAGATATCTCAATGGAAAAGATATGATTGATTTAAAACATGATATAGGTACAAATTTTTATACTAATAAATTATTAAAAAAAATTATATTTAAATATACTATTGGAAATATTTTCAAGAAATTTATATAAAAAAAAATAGAAAGATATTGGATAATATTTAAATACATTAAAGTGACAAAAAGATTGAACAGATTAAGAATTTAAGAAAATCTATACGAAAGCCTATAGATATTTTTTACATGATGGATATTTATAGAAGCATCCAAAAAAAATACTTCAATAGATTATATGTGGTTTAAAATCTCAATAAAAGATTATTAAGAAATTTTATGAAAGTTTATAGATAGAATACAGAAGAATTTGAAAAACTTTTATTAAATTAAAAAAGAAATATTAGTAAAAAGGCATGTACAAAGATGTGGATTTTATAGGATCATGTGAGATTTTTCAAATTTGTTCTAATATTTGACGTCAAGATGGATTACATCCAATTTATCTTCTAAAATTATATTATAAGTGGATAATAGATTTAGTTGCAATATCTATGAGACTTAGACAAATGAAGTATTTGGTATTTGTATGTGAAGATTTATCAAATATGGTTGAAGGACAAATATAAAGAACAAAAAGAATTGAAAGTGTATGTTGATTTATCTTAAAAGATATTATTTTTTGCTATGATTGTATTGGAAAAATTACTCCAAATAGAAGTAGATTAGATGCAAAAGAACCAAAAATACTCTTCAATGGAATAGAAATTAAACTTTCTTTGATACAAATATATAATCCAAAAGGTAATAGGAAGAATGAGCAAGGACATTTATCTATTGTTAAGGCATTAATAAATGTATACAACAACAAAGTACATCAATGGCTTAGACTACTATCATTTGCATTATAGATAGTCTACACCACTCATAGCGTGGTGACTAGTTATATGCCTTATAAATTAATGTATGGACAAAAGCTAATTATGCCAATAGAAGAAACAATACATACATGGAAAGTGTTGTGTTGGAAGAATGATCTTAAATGAAAGAAGCTTTCAATATTACATATTTAACAATTGGAAAGAAGACCTAAAGATATTGAAATAGCAATAGAAAGGTTGAAAGAAGTAAGAGAAAGGAGTAAAGAAAGATTTGATGGAACGCATTGACTATGGCCTAGACAAATTGAAGAAGGTGATTAGGTCTTAGTTTATGATGATAGTTTGGATAATCAAAATAATATATTACAAAAGTTTTATAAATGTTGGTTTGGACCATATGTAGTGATAGAAGTCTATGACAATGAAACATACTTGTTACAAAAACTTGATGGAACAAAATAAAAGACACTTATAGTAGGGAAGGGAGTCAAATTATTTAGACAAAGAAGTGTATGCAGATATTTTGGTAAAAAGAAAAATCTATTAAGTAATTTAATTTGGTTAAGATTTTACTAAGATTTAGAATATTATTAGGATTTGATCAAGGATTATGATTTATATTTTTTTAGGATTTAATTATGATTTATTTAGTATTTAATTAAGATTTATCTAGAATTTAATTAGAATTTTTTAAAGATTTCGTATAAGATTTCGTATAAAATTAGGATTTAGGATTTGATTAGAATTTTATTAGGATTTGATATTTTATTTATATTTGATAAAATATTAGAATTTAAGATTTTCTTATGATTTGATTAAGATTTATCTAAGATTTTATTAGGATTTATTTAGAATTTAACTAAAATTTATCTAAGATTTGATTAAGATTTTTTTAGGATTTGATTAAATTTCAATTAAGATTTCTATTTTTGATATTTCTTTAAGATTATTTTATTGTGTATATTTTATTAAGATTGATTTATGATTTCTTTATGTTTCTTTTATAAGTTCTTGAAACTTCTTTTGAATTTAATTAAAAATTGATTAATATTATTATAATTTAATTGAAGTTTTTTTAAAATTCTATTAGAGTTGTTAGGATCATCTTATTGCAAGTTTTATTTTTCCTTCCATAGCCAAATATTTAGTACATTCTTAAGTAAACTTCATGTAATATGACAATATTGCCATATAGTTCTTAGGTAGGTAGTATATTTAGAAGCAAGAGCAAAGCCTTCTTCACTCTTATTAATTCCTTTCTTACTTCCAATCTAGTTTTAAATGTCTCTAGGTTCCTAGTCTTTGGCAATAGCCATTCTAGTATCTTATTAAATTTTTTTATTTTTTTATTTTTATTTTTTCATCTCTCTTTGATTTATTTCTAACTTATTTACATATCTTCTTCAAGTTCTTAACCTTAACATGTCAATGTCATCTAAATATAAAAAAATTATTTAAACTCTTTGTACTATCAAAGCAAGAATATTACCAAAATTAATTAATATCCTTCTTTAGAAGGAAATTGCTATGAAAGGCTCTTCTTTTAGATTATATGTACTATTTTTTAGACTCAAAGACAAAGGCAAGTGTAAATATGTTCTACTACAAAAAAAACTATGAAAAGATTATAAAAATTCAAAAAAAAAATTAAAGCCAATAACTTTACATTTTCATTCCAAAAAGATGGAATATTAGAACTCATAATTTTTTAAAAAAAACAAAAAATTAAAATCTTTTGCATACATGATAATTATATCTCATAAAAATAGAAAATAAAAATAAAAGTCAAAAATGTAGAAGAAATTTTTTTATCATTTTATATTCATGTCTATCTTACAAAAGTATATTGCTCAAAGAAATCTTCATAATTAGGAGCATAAAAAGATAAAAATAATTCATCAGTATTCAAGCAACATATCATTTGGCTCACAAGAAAAACCAATTCATTAATTTTGAACCACTTTCACTTCAAAAAAATAAAATTTTCCTTAAAAATAATAATATACTTTTTATTTATAGCCAAAGTAATATTGAAATCTCTATGATCAATATAAAAATAATTTGGATCACTAATGTAATTTATATTCTTGATTTGCAAAAGAATTTATTCTCTATTAGTGACTATGATCAACAAGGTGATAGCATCTTAATCAAAAATTATACTTATCAAATTCTTGTATAAGATGATTCTACAATAGTATCTTATTCACTTTAAGATAACTTGTACATCTTAAAAAAAACAATACTCCAAAATAGTAATATCTTAACTTACAATATTACCATTAATGTCAACAACATATCACAAAAAGCCTAAGCTATATAATATCAAAAACCAATATGTACTTAATTCAGCCATGGATATTGGAATCAGTGATGATCAAAGCCCAACAACACCTTTTTTATGTCTCTCTCCTACTTTGGCCATGGCTGAATTGAACTCTCCTTAATCCTAGACTTGCAATAAGACAATGCAACACAAGTCATATTACTGCAATATTTGACCGCCTCAATGGCAACAAATCTTCTCCACAATAAAATAAATAAATAAATGAGCTCAATTTTTGCAACCTTAGCCTCATTCCATGTGTATGTTACCTAACTTTGTGATGTTGGACCACCAATTGCAGAACTATAATATGATAATGGTCGCACACTATGCCAAATATCACTAGCTTTCAAAAAAAATTATCCAAACAAATAAGATTGTCAATCTATGGCATCATAGATTTAATTATATAAATACTAATAAACTTTAATAATTGGTTACTAGTAATTCAATCACAATATTATTAAATAAGCAAGTACCATAAAAAATATGTCCTATTTATTTACATAGCAAGAAAATAGTAATAAAGTTATTAAAAATTATTGTAAGTTGTATTATACAACCTCTTTAAGTGGGATATTCTGATTTAAGTAGTTGTATTGCAACACCAATCTTTTTAAGATTTGAATACAATTTTATCTTTATTGATGATTTTTTTCAATACATAGTACTTTATCTAGTTTGCAAAAAAAGCAAATACTTCTATCATTTTAAGAATTTTCATCTTTGGCTTAAAATCAAATGATATATAAACTTCAAGCTCTTTGCTCTCATTAAATAAGAAAATACATCTCCTCCAATTTTGACAATTATTTGGAAGCTCATGGTATTTAATAATAATTCAATATGACTTAGATTTCTTGCCAAAATGATGTTGTTGAAAGAAAAAATTATACTCTTCTTGATGCCAGTTGATACATGCTCTATAAAGCTAAGTTATCTAAATCCTATTGGAAAAAAGCCATCACATGTGCAATCTATTAATAAAATAGATATTCTACTAAAACAATTCTTCATGGCACTACTCCTTTAAACTATGATACAAAATAAAATCCAAAAATGATCATTTCTTGATCTTTGGTAGCTAATATTTTACAAAAATTCTTAGTTCTTTTCAAATCAAATTTAATGATAAAATCCATGAATGTATCCTTCTAAGATACAATTCTTTTAGTAAAGGCTATAAAGATCAAAAACTTAGCAATAGAAAGTTCATCATTTTAAGCAATGTCTTATTTCAAAATTAAAATACTTCTATGCTTCTTCTTGCCCGCATTGCAATAGCTCAATCAATTCAAAGATTCAAGTAGACTTGTTATTTTATAAATCCATAGACATATTTTATACACATAATATTTTCAATCAACTTCCAAAATTTTCAATCATAACAATATCTGTTATGGATGTTGATTTGCTTTTGCAGCCTCTATCTCACTTTACAATTATAATATTCTTGGTCTCACCTTAAGCAGCATCCTTGATTCCACAAGCACCAATGAATTTGTGTCTTTAAAATCTGAATTATTAGCCTTTATTTTGCCTAATTTTGCTTTGCCCTCTTCTATTCTTTTTTGCTTTGCTTTGATACTCTAGCAAACATTTAGTCATTATCACTATCTCTTATCCACACTAAAAAAAATACACCATGCAATGGATGGTGGACCATTAGTATAGATTAAAATTGATATTGTATTTGAACCACTACATCCAATGGAGCTGCTCAGCTCCAATATCCTCCAACTTTGACCATGATTCCTTATTGTTAGACCATGTCAATAATCATGGTCATAGTTTATATATCTTCATGCTCAAATAAATTTATTTTTTTTATCCAAAGATCTTACAAAGAATAATAATTTAAAATCTTTAAATTTTCTTTCTAAATATAGTGAGTTATTTTAAAATCATAAAATCCTTATTTTTGTTATAATAATACCTCTAAAATCCACAACTTTTACATAAATAGTCAATTTACCATAGGCCTTTTAATAGAAACTTACAATAACAAAAGAGCTAAATTTTTACTTAGTAAATGCAATCTGAACTTTCACAAATTTTTCTCTTTATCAAAAAGTAATCACATATAAGTAGATATTCAAAATTAAGTTTAAAAGCTTAAGAATAATAGATTGTTTCAAAACTTGTCTTACGGCATTCAAATTCAATTAGATTTTGAGATTGGATTACAATGAATTTTTTTTATCAATGATGCAAATCAGTCAATTAGACTCATTCTTACTTTTATAATTGAGCTTGATTTCCAAGTGCACCAAATAGATGTTAAAACTATCTTTTTGAATGGATCTTTTTAAGAAGAAATTTAAAAGTTTTTAAAAGGCATCACTTTTTTGTACCTTAAAATGGTGTGCTATCTTTATAAAATTATTTATGGATTAAAAGATTCTCTATGGAAATGATTGAAGATGATTAACATATTTTTAGAAACTCTCAAATTTATCAATTCAACTACTAATGGAAATATTTATTACCTTTATTATGGATCTAATTTTGCCATCTTGTTATACACATACATAATTATTTAAATAAAAATTATTAGATAAAAGGTAAATATAGGTAGATTTGATATTATCTTGTAGCAAAGCTTCTTAGAAGCTTTGTAGATATGGATTTGACTTTAGATGTGTTTGTAGTTGATTAATAGATTAAAAACTTGGCCAAAAAATTAGCCACATATTGCACATGTAGGTAACTTGTAGTACAAGCTAACCATGAAGCACACATATAAAAAACTTGTCTTGCAAGTTAGACACGTCTTAGAAGTCCTATATAATGTTGCTATATAGCTCTTAATTAGATAGTATATATAGAGGTAAGAGTGAAGCATTTTTTACTCTTGTTAATGCCTTTCTTGTACTTGGTCTTATTTTTAGATATTCTAATTTTTTTTCCTTTAACAAAAGCCATTTTAATTTAATATTTTACCATCTTTGAATGATTATCTATTTTTTTCAAGTGATATAAGAAAATATTGATCCTTTGATTCATTAATATTCATGTCTTTTACAAATCCTTACTTTATATGTGGATGATACTCTTATTGCAAGTAAGAGCCTTTTCTTGCTTAGCACAATTAAAAACAAATTTATTTATAATTTCTTCTCTCAAATCTTAAAAAAATTCAGTAAATATTCAATCTCAAAATTATCCAAGATCACCACCAAGGTTGAATTTGTATTTTGTAAGAATTATATACTAAACAAAAATAAATAGAATTTAAGATTTTTGACTTTTAATTGATCTCTACATCTATCATTCAAAGTACATGACTATCCACCAAAAATTGCTTTGCCACCTTGAAAGATTTTTGCCAATTTGCTAAATTTTCATATGCAAAGGCCATAGAATCCTCGAATTTGATCACAATTTGTATGCAATCTAACATTTTCTTTGTGATAAGCATCTTGATATAATTTATGCATGATCCGGGTCTTATTCACATATATACTTATAAACATATAATGTCGTATTTTATGAAGTTTTTTTGAGAATGCATCAAGAAATTGGTTGTAGAAGGATAAATGGAACTTGCAACAAGAAGTTCTTAACAACTCAAATAAAATCCTAAACAAATTTCAATTAAATTATAACAATGCTAATCAACCTTTAATTAAATTTTAAAAGAATCTTAAAGAACTTACAAAAGAAATATAAAGAAATCATAAATTAATCTTAAAATATATATATATATATATATATCAAAAAAATATTTAAAAAATAATAAAAATAGAAATCTTAATTGAATCTTAACTAAATCCTAATGTAACTTTCAAAAAATCCTAATGAAATCTTAATCAATCTTAATCAAATTCCAATCAAATTTTAAATCAAATCCTAATCAAATCCTAGAAAAATTCTTAATCAAATCTTAATCAAATCCTAGAAAAATTCTTAATCAAATCTTAATCAAATCCTAAATCCTTACCAAATCCTAATTAAATTCTATTTCTTAACTAATCCTAAAAAATCTTAATCAATTATTATAGTATTTTTGAAACCTCAATAAATATGAATTGAACTATTGATCTTGAATAAAATTCTACAAATAATTTACAACCATACAAAATTTGAGAAGAATTAAATTTATCAATGGAAAGAAAAATATATATATATATATATATATATATATATATATTGGCCACCTTCCTTCTCCAACTTGAATGTTAATCTTTCAATACAAATTTTTTGTTGCTAAACTATTCAATCGCTCTAAAATTTAATTGGTATTTAATTTTTTTTCATCAATTTTTTCTTTAATCAAAATATCCAATGTTGTAAGATTGTGAAAGCTTTTACTAATCTTAAATTTTAATCATTCAAAACCATAATCTACAAAAATTCTCATAACCTTCAATCTAACTACTCAATTGATATAAAATTTCTCACACATATTGACCAATTGACAATTTTTCATCCATACACTCATAAAATCATTAAATTTATGAACTTTTTTTACTTTTTAGAATCCAAATCCATAGAATAAATCTCTCACTTTGAAAAGCTTTTAAAACCTCAATATATCTTCAAATCACATGAAAACAACTCTCAAAAATCTTCTCACTAATTTACTCTCAATTTTTTCTCTCTAATCAATCAAAGAGTCTTAGAGTCACTATAGATGCATTGTTTTAAGCTTTAGGATCTGATTTCAACCTTGGTTCACAATTGGTCCTCTCTAGGTATCAATTCTTCATATTTTGAAGTAATTTTTGCTAAAATCTATTTTTTATCTTTTCCTAAATATGCTTAAATTAATTGTTAAGTTAATTTTATTTTATTTAATTCATTTATCTCCCTACAAAGTAAATATAAGTCTCTTCTATAAAAAAAAAGTAGCATTAAGACTAAAAAATTTACTATTTTTTTATTTTTTATTTTTTATTTTTTATTATATATTTTTATTAGGTTATTTTATAATAAAATACTTTCTTTTTACTCTTATGTAATGGTTATGTTACTACATAACAATACTTTGTTACTTACATAAAAACCTTAGCTACTACCTCAAATACTACAACACTCTCCAATTACTAAAACTAATGTATGGCCATGGCTACTTCCAAGTTAGTATAGCTCCATTATCTAATGCACAACATATAATAACATAAAATCCTTAACCAACTCTTAATATTCTACTATTACAATTAATCTATCCTTGTATTAGTAGACACAATAAAGTTTTATTTCCAAATAAAATATATTGCAGTATTACATTGTATGAAGTCTTGATCATGAATACATCAAGCACCTCACTATAGAAGGTAGAATGAAAATTGTTACAAAAAATTCCTAACTCTAATAGAATATTAAATGAACTCTAATTAAACTTTAATAATGCTAAACAACCTTTAATTAAATTCAAAAGAAACCTTGAAAATTTTCAAAAGAAAAAATAAAAAATCTTCCATTCAACTATTTGATTGAGCTCAAACTTACAACATATACTTTAGATATTTATTCTTAGAAGTCCTTAAAATTTTAATAGTAGATCTACTACCAAACTCACAAAATTCTCCAAAACATAATATCTTTTTTATTTCACAAATTCCAAAGTCACCCAAAACAACTGTGACTTTGCAAAGCTCTTCTAAAGTCATTAAACATTCAAATCAACAAAATTTAATGTCTAAAAAAATCCTTTAAAATTTACTCTCAAATCTTACTCTTTGATTTGCAAAAAGAACCCTTAAGTTGCCATAGGTGCTCGGTTTTGTGCCTTGGGGTCTGATTTCGACCCAGATTGATAATTGGTCCTCTCCAAGTATCAAATTTTGTCTTTTTGAGTTAATTTTTGCTAAAATCGACTCCTAACTTCTTCTTATATATGCTTATATCATTTTTTAGTTTACCTTATTTTGCTTTATTTATGGTCGTACAAAATAAGTAGAAGCTTACATTACCAAAATATAGTATTTATACCTTTAGTTTTATTTTCTTTATGATTATTATCTATTTTTTAAGATAATTTGTTACAATATTTGAAGTAAGATCTTTTATAATATAATAATTTCTTTGCCTTTTTTACTTATTATTTGTGTTACATCACAATAGGGGTTAGGTATTACTTCATATAGCAACTTACAAATCTCAATAAACTTCAAGTTTGCTAGTACTCTATGCACAATATGCCTACAAACTTATTCACCAAACCTTTGTCTGAATCGAATCTTGCCAAATATTTTCTATTATTAGATATACTTAGAAAAGAAATTCCAGCCACAACATGATGTGATTAAATATGTATATCAAAACATAACTTCAAGTAATCATACATATAAAATAACTAAAGTAATAGTCATAGAATTTCATTCAACTTAGAAGTTGTGACAATCTAATTGTTTTTCCTTCAATTAGACAATTCTTATAAAACACACATACTTTTTGTGAATTACTTTATATAAAAAAAACTTATAATTTTAATATTTTGTATCTCTCTTCAGTCCTCAGTTCTATTCTTGCCCTCCATTCTTGGTTCCATTTCTATCCACAAAGTTTATTTTTTTCTAAACTCCATCTTATCTTTATTCTATTCCTATCAAAATAAATTCGAATAGAAGTCAAACTAATTAGAATAAAGAAAGAGTCATGAACTAGGTAGAATAAAACCTAAGTAAAGAAATCTAATAAAAATTACTCAAGTTGAAAAACATCAATTTGAAAAAACTTAAGCATATTTTTTAATATAATTATACATACATGTAAAATAATAATTCATTGTTTAGAATCATAAATTATATTTATTCATAAGAATGAAAATAAATTTTATTATCATCTTAAAAAAGATTATATCTAATTAGTCAAACTAATTAGGCTAAATTTTATTGTCATCTTAAATAAAAATATCATCTTAAAAAAATATATAATAAATATAAAAGCCATATATTATAAAGCCATGAGATGGTATTCACTAATTTCATCTAATTTTGTTTTTTAGAGAATCAATATTATATTCTATTGTATTTTCTTTTGATATAATTTTAAAAACATTTATGTAAAAAATATAAATGTTTCTACAAAATAATTTATTAATATATTAATATAGAATATTTATTAAAATGTAAATTTTATCTATGTACATAAATATAATTTAAATTATGAAATAAACCATTTTGAAGTTAATTATAAGTTTTATTTTTAGAATCAAATAATTTATATAATAAAAATAATTATTAATAAACTAATAAATTTGATATTTTTAAGATTTATATTTTATTATTAAAAATTTTATTTATTTTTTTGATTATTTTATTTTTTAAATAAAAAACTAAAGAAAGTTGAAACATATAATTTATGTAATTAATTATATAATATTTGATAATTTGTAGTCTTTAATCTTCATAAAATCAAACATAATAGAAAATATCTTCTTTTATGTATACCATGTGAAACAAATTTATTTTGGAGATCATCTTTAAAACTTAATTAGTTGTTCAAAAAATCCACTAAAAGCATGGAGTTTTGGTATAATAATTTAATAAATTTTATTTCATCACCAAAAATATTATAAAAAAATAAAAAGAAAAAAATCTTAGCATTTAAAATTTTAAATTATATTAAAAATAGGATAAATTTGTGATATCCATACTGAAGACAAGTAGGGTTGAGAGAAGATAGAAATAAGGTGGGATTCGGAATGAGGTGGAGTGGAGTTTGAAATGAAGTGAGGACAGTGGTTGAGAACAAGACTGGGAACGAGGAACAACAATAGAGTTGAAGACAAAGAATAGGTACAAACTGAATCATAGTAGCAAGGGAGGGTGCGACTTTAATAAAATTTGGATGTACCTTTAACAACTTCTTGTATTTAATGACTATAACAAAAGACAATAAAATTCAAGTTTTTTAATTTTTATATATAATGGAATTTATGTGAAAGCTGGTTATAATGCTACATATTTATATTATGGATATATAGATAAAAGTAAGATAAGTGGTGGTATATAATTTTCATGGTGGCCATCTATTGATGTCACAAACATCAATATTGACATTAATAATTAGGATAAAAAGCAGAGTTTGATAGAAGTACATAAAAGTGTATTAATTTGATAATATTCTACTGAGATGGTCATTGGAAGCTTCATAGATGCCGATTTGACTTTATCAATGTTTATAGGTAATTAATAGGTTGAAAACTTAGCCAACAAGTTAGCCATGTGTTGCACATGTTGACTACTTATGATACAAGTTGGCCACAAAATGCACAAGTTAGAAATTGTTTTTGAAAATTACACATGGCCTATAGAACTTTATCATTTAATTTTTTAATTGAATAGTAAAAATAAAGGTAAGAGAGAAGGCTTCTTCACTCTTATCAATGCCTCTCATCTACCTTAGATGAAGAGAAGGAAAATTGGTTGGCTATCAAAAAAAATGTATTGGCTATTAGAAAAATGATATTTTTTTAGATTGATAAAGAACAAGAATTAATAGAAGGAACAAAATAGCCCTATCTAAACTAATTTTTTAAGTTTATAAAAAAAATATTAAAGTGGATAAGATTCTTATTCAAATAAATATTAAAAAATGAAAATTTATTGCCTTGTCCTTACAAAAATTAGAGCACTTGAAAAAAAGAAATTGAAGACTAATGACGGCCTCTAGTACTTAAGAATCAATGTTTACATCAGTGAAGAGTTTGTAGGATAGGAAAAATTACTCTTTTGAAAGTACAAGGATGTATTTGAGTAGATATACAAAGATTTGAAGAAAAGCCTTTTTTTAATAGTACAACACCAAATTGAGTTAAAGAAGGATATGCAACTAGTACATTAGGCTAGATATCAAATGAATTTGAACTATATCAATATTATAAAGCATAACCTAAAAAAACTATTGCAAGCTAGATTTATAACATCATTGAGTGTTGCCACATGATTCTCACTTATTGTCATAGTGCCAAAAAAAATTAAAAATTGCATATATGTATTGATTTTAGAAAATCAAATATTGCTATTAAAAAGAATTTGTATCCATTACCATTTATTTAAGAAGTATTGAATATTGTGGTAGAGCACAAGGTGTATTTTTTCCTAGATGGATATTTGAACTATGATTAGATTCAAATAGCTCTAGAAGATAGGTACAAAATTACATTTGTATGAATAGTCATGCCCTTTGAACTGAAAAATGCTCTATTGACCTACTAATTGGTAGTAAATAAATTTTTTTGTGATTTTATTTGTAATTTCATGAAACTATTCTTAGATGATTTTAGTGTTTATAGTTATATAACTAGTCACTTAGATAAGTTACAGTTGTGTTTTGAAAAGTATCAAGAATCTGACATAAACTTGAATCTAAAAAAATGCTCACTATTGGTCTATTTGGATATCATATTGGGCTATGAGGTATCTAAAAGAAGTAATTTTTTTATCCAAAATAAATCAAGAAAATAGAAAATATGAATCAGTTCAAAAGGCCAAGTAATGTTTTAGTGTTTAATAGATTTGCCCAATTCAACAAGTGCTATATCTGATTTTATACTTATATCATCAAATTAATCACCAAGTTCATAAAGAAGGCTAAAGAGTTCACCTAGTCAAAAAAATGTAAGGAAGCTTCAAATGAGATTAAAAAGTGATACTAGAATGTTTTATTTTAATTTCTTTCAAATAAGACCTAGAGTTCTACATGTGCACAAATGCTTCAAATAAAGCAATAGAGGTGATATTAGCCCAAAATCCAAAATAGAAGTGCGACTAGCCAATTTCTTATATTCCTAAACTATTGAATTCTGTTTAGAAAAATTTTGTTGAGAAGAATTATACTACTATAAAATAATAATAATAATAATAATAATGCAATGGTATATGCTTTGAATAAGTATTAATATTACTTACTTAGTAACACGTTTTTCTTTTTATGTAAATCACATGGCATTAGTGTATCTGGTTTGAGGATCAAGTAAATATAACATCAATTTTTTTATATTATATTGCAATCAATAGAAAAAATAGCTAATAAGTGTAATATCATTCTACTTGATATTAATTACAAGTTGTTGAAATTTTAAAGCATGTAAGAATACTAAAAAATTGACTTTATATAAAATACCAATTTTATTGATTGCAATACACATTACATTATATTTTCTTTATATAGACCAAAAAGAATTTCAAAAATATTCTAAATTATTTAGTATTGAATTTTGTTATTTAAAAAAAAGATAAAAATCATGATAAAATAGAAGTTAAAAGTGATATTTCAATAAACTTAATTTTTGATTTAAATATTATATAAATTTAAAGTTAAAACTCAATTGCTAGTTGATATCTAAATAAATACTCAAGTCTTATGCAATAGTCATTCTCTCATCTTAATGAGTCCTTTAAAATGCAATGATATGCATTATCTTATTTTTGGTGATTAAGATCACTTTTATACATAAGTACTTGCAAAGTAGCAATTTTCTCTCAATGAGTGGTGTATTGCCAAAGTTGCAAACAATATTGATTTAGGTAATTATTTATTTTTCTTGTCATCAATTTCTAACCTATTTATTACTTATAAATATGTATAAAATTAAATTTTTATCTAAATTTTTTTCAAAAAGTTATTAAAAATTTATCTTATTTCTACTTAATTCTATTATTAAATAAAATAATTATACCACTAATTATAGGTATCTATGAAAAATATCTTATTAATATGATTTGTATGTTTTATTTTTTTTTTGAAAACTTTTTTATCTCAAAAAAATAATTAAAAATTAGTTATTTGATTGCGAATGGAACATATCTTGAAAAACTTACTAATAACTTTTATCATCTATAATATTAAAAAAGAATCCTTTAATCTTAAGTGCTTTTTTTAAAATAGAAATTTTTGCTAAAAAAAAAATTATTTATGTTCTTAAATTAAAATTGTACTTTATTATCTATCATCTCAAATCTAGACTAAATGAATAGTTACATGTGGTGATACTAGCTTCTTTATTTTTGAAACATCAATCAACACAAACTTCTTACATTGTGTATCTTAAAATACAAAAATTAGGTGTGATGAAATATATATATTTTTAATATGTTAAAACATGATTAGATAAAAAAAAAATCTTATTTAAATTTTATTAGTGGTTAAGTTTTTTAATAATTATTCTATTTTAAATTTTATAGAATTCTTATTTTTGTTATGTCATTAGTGATTGTAAACTTATAGTATTGTATATTTCTACATTGCTTACTTTTAATTGGTTTTAGAATAAAAGAGATCTTTTATTTGTCATGCTTATAAAAATATTTGGTTCTTGATATTGTAAGAATATTTTTAAATTTATTTATATATTATTATATTATTTATATATATATAAATAAATATTTTAATGGTATCAATAGAATATATTTGTATAAATTTTAATTATATTTTTTTCGATTTTATTCATTATTCTATCTATAAATATTTTTTAGTATATTTTTTAAAAAAATTAAAGAACTTCAATGCTACTTTATTTTCATATTTAAATCAATATTTATATCAACTTCAAAAATAAAATATGTTTGTTCATTTAAAAAAATTAGTTCTCTAAATTTAAAAAGATTTTGATATTTTTTCAATAAAAGATCCTTTATATCATTTTTTTATTTATATTAATTTAAAAGTTATAAAAAAACTATAATTAACATTTCGTATTTAATTCTAATTTTTAAATAATATTATTTATATGATTTAAGTTTTATAATAAATGAAAAAATATTTTTTAATCTAAAAATACATAAGCTATTTATTTTTAAATTCATTTTTTTAAATAAAAAAATACTCAAATCATTTTTAGATCAAAAAATATTTTTTGCCAATCTGTTATTTTAAATGTACCAATACAATAAATATATAATAAAACTTTGTATTTAAATTTTTTATTATAACACTTATAAGATTATCAATTTCTAGTAATTATTAAATGAATTATTTTAAGAAATTAAAAAAAGAGAATAAATTAGGAAAAAAAAAATCAAATAATACAAATGGTCTTGTCTTCTTTACATGGATTGATACACCATTTTTCAAACTCAAAAATCTTTAAATTGCCAACTTATATCTCCAAATAAAAACCATGTCCATATAAGATTCTAACAAATTTTTTAAAACCATATATATATATACATCTTTTTAATTTATTTTTAAAATATATACAAGACCTTTCTTCGGTTCGTCCTCCACACTTGTGCCTGGTCCATGAATCTCGTTTTTCAACAAAGAAGCTCCTTCGAGCATCCCACAAACTTCACACAAAGCTAACTCGCCCGCCCTCCCTCGTTGCTGGCTTGACTGCGTGCCGATGCGTCCGTTGCTTCGTGCGACGCTTGCTCCGAAGATGAATCTACCAAAAGTTGTCACCACTTCCATGAAGCCCATGAGCATCACCGATGAGAGACACATGGATGTCCCGCAGGAGACCGCATGGCCTGTAAAAGTGCCCACTGCGACCTGGCGGATGAAGGACCACGGACAACGATCTGACACCAGCTTACCCTTCCAATTGTCGCCAAATCCTGCAATAGTGCTTGCTGATTAGCCAGATATGGCAAGCCTGATTCCCCTCCAGCTTGCGGTTTGCGGTAAATGAACACCTTTTCAGGGTGTCTTTAGATGCGGTGGCCAGCCGGTGACCTAGTCCTTGGCTATACCTTGCGCCATGTGTCGACGGCTGTTTCTCCTCATTTCTCACAACTTCTTGTTGGTTTCGCGATCGGTTCCGCTTGGTTGGTTATCACACCACCCCTGCGACGATTTTACGTTGAAAGGCATGAAGTCTTGGGAGAATCTCATGGTGGGATCGTTTTAATGAAAGCTGTGGCTTTGGGAAATCTAAACTGGGTGGTTGCGCTTAATAACTCCAGGACACAAAAACAAACAACTATAGCTCATGGCTAGTATTCATGCTGAATCATCGAATTATTATTGATGTTATGAGTTGGACTTTTTGCTGATGGAACGGATGTCAGGACCATTGATCTCTGCTCCCTACAGTAATATATTAACTTCTATAATCACATTTTATGATTTCGTTTCAGTTTTAGGGACTGGTGTTGACTTCATGCCATCACGCCACTAGCTACAGGTAGCGCACTGGCATAGGACTTGTCACCAATTCAAGCAGGTTCTGTATTGTACACATGTCCAATCTAGAGAGACTTTGCCTCAAATCAGTGAAAAGCGCAAAATAGTGAAGTGGGATCTCGGGCTTAATCCCTCCGCATTCGGCCTTCATCACACGTGTTGTTCTTCTGCTGCAGGAGAGTTCTTCAAAATGGCTTTGCTGTGTGTGTCTCGCAGTTAAGTAGTAGTCCCCAGAGCTCCTCATACTTCATTCTACACCAGAAAATCTCGTCTCGAACATCGCCCGAAGTGACTTGTTTCAGTGCTTCGACTCCTACCTGTAGAGCATAAAAATCCTCTTCCCCTCTTCTGAGCTTCTAGCAGTCTGCGCAGTTGTGTACATATTGGATTGTTGTCAGCATCACCGCGTCGGCTTCCTCTGGAGTTGTGAGCAATCCTTGAGCGATTTCGGCCACAGAAGGTACCTACATTGGTGTTTTGAATGTGCGGCTTGCTTGGTTCGGCTGCTGTTGTCAGAATGTGCGCACATTGCATTCGTGACTGTAGATCATAACTTGTCCAACAATGTGTCTCATGCCAACGTTCTGTAAAAGCTGAATAAACTATTATTGGCTGATTCGAGTAACAGGTTCATTATCCCTCACTGGTCAATATATTAATAAAAGTGTAAATCTGGTAAGTGCAGGCACTAATCACTGTCGAGTTTCTTTCGTAACTCAGTTCGAAAACAGGAATCTCTTAAAACCTGCAAGGAGATGGAAACTGCAGGAGAGCGTGCGGCCATTGGCGCCGAAACAGCTCGCATGGAGGGTCGCGGTGCAGCAGGTCAAGGAATGGAGGCAGCCAAGGCCGCCGCTACCGGGCGGGTGGGAAGGCCCAGGCACCGACGCGTGAGGCTCCCCGGACAAAGCAGGAGCAGGAGCGTCAGCAGTTCTTTGAGCAGCTCCGATGAGGAAAGCATGCGACGCCGACATGGCGCAGAGGGAGTCAGGACTGTTGTCAGCAACGAAGGAGAGGCCTTCTGCCCAAATCCCAACGCAAGGAACCTTGTAAGCATCGAAATATCATTTCATCCTTCTAGAAATCTCAGGCTCTTATTGCTCCTGAAATTCAGCTGTAGCGTCACATGTAGAAAACATTGCGACGCCGATGTGATGCATGTGAACTTGCTCCGGTGACAATCATGTTGTAAAGATTACTGTGCTGTTGGTGAAATTTTAAGTCTGGAACGATGTAAGTACTTGTGTGACATCCAATATCCGTCTGTAGCTCTTGGACTTGATGTGTTTTGCAGCCGAAGGAATATGAGACCAGGGTGCAGGTCATTCAGCGATACCCTGAGATGCGAACTGTGGAGAAGACCGATTACGTGAAGGAGATTGTGAATGAAGAGCGCACCATCATTGTGCCCAAGACTAGGGTTGTTATGGATGAGGTTCAACACGTCGATCGTTTACCCATTATTAGAGATGTGCCGAAGTCGCGGATCGAGATTGTGTATAGGTGAGGCTTCGACTTCTCTTTGTCCTAGACTTCGCGCATTGAGAGAGCCTTAAAAATCTCATTACTCAAGTTTGCTAGTCCGCTCAGAAGACCAAATAAAAGGGAGTAACTAAAATAATACAAATACTTTCTTTCGTCTTTGATCATATTCAAGCTAAGCGTAACACTGATATAAAATGGTAAGTCATATTTTGAAATAAGGTATGGAAAGAAATAGGCATCATTTTCTCAAGCAATGGTAGCAGTGCATCATAACATCTAAAGTTATCCGATATCGACTTAACAAATAGTATAATGAAATCATCCATACTCAAAATATGAAGGACAAGTCTCTAGTAGTTTCACTGCCTCTTCTCAGAGTTGTTCCTGAGGAGCGTGAGGTAACCGACATGGTACCCTTGGTCGAGTATGTCGATACTCCGAGGATTGAGAGAGTTCCCCGGGTCATCGTCGAGGACATCGAGGAAAGAATCAGAGTACCAGTTATCCGAGAGGTTCCAGTCACCCGAATGGTCGAGGTTCCCACCGGAAAGTAAGTTCCAAACCTCGTTCCATCTCATTTTTTTTTTCGTTCAGTGCAGCCCCATTTGTCACAGTCTGCAATTCGGTATTTACTTTGGAGGGAAAATGCTATAACGTGAACGTTGCGGTCATGTGCAGCTACTGCGAGGCACCCGCTGGCGAATTCGTCAACCCATCGGACCTCAACCTTATGGGTCACCACCACCACCACCACGGTCACAAGACTGGCGGCTTGCTGAACAGAACCAGCAGTTCGTCGTCCTCATCATCATCTGACAATGAGCATGGCCTCCACACTCACAACACAACGGTTGACTCAATGGATACTGGTCTTCCAGGGCACCATCACCATAACTCCCTCGATGGAACCACAACCGGCACAGACTTGGACACCACCCACACAGCGGCGCCGAAGAGGAGGTCGGGATTGTTGGGCAGGATCATCCACCACTAAGTTCCCCCACATCGGCCAGCGCTGTTTATCACGATCTGTGCATGACTTTCCACTCGCTGAGCCATGAATGAAGACCCCAATACGATACAAGGTCGGATTTCTGAAATAAGTTTGCAAGTTACAGAGGTGGAGAAACCGTCACGCCGATGGTCGGCTTGCTAGTTTCATTCCACACCGTACATTACCCGATTGCCACTTTTATTATTCTTCAACACCATTCCTCGAATTTACTTTGTACACTTGGATTCTACACAGTTTTTGTAGCAAGCTATTTTACTGTAATTTATTACTGTTCCGCGTGTCCTATTCTTGGTTTCAATATAAGAACAATGCATTTTTCGTTCAATGGTTCTGCTTACTGTGACAATTTCAACTAGTTTGTGTGTTGCTGCTTCATCAATCTTGCATTATCCTTCGATTCTACAATTGTGACATCCATTCACTTGAAATCTCAATGACCAGAATTGCTACATCTAAAAAAAGAAAAAGAAAAAGTAGTTCATAATTTTAACAAAACTGTTTATTAGTACATCTAATCAAATAAATCATGTTTGAAATTTTCACTCTAATTTCAATTTAGTATTTTAAAATACATTTGAATAGGAAAAAAATTAAATTAAATTAAATATATTGCATTTAAATAAATAAAAAATCTAATAGAATCTTTACGATGTCATCTTTTAATTAAAATTTTAAACTTTATTATCAGTTAGCATAATCAAAATTATAATAACTATAAATGTTAATTTAAAATTATAAATAATTATAAATAATTTAATCATAACATTAGCACACCAAGATTATTTTGACCTTAGAATATACATTTTCTATCATTATTGGCTATTACAAATTGATAAACATAATACTAATGCTTTATAATTCATTGTACTTTAATATATATATATATATATATATATATATACAAGAGAGAATGATAAAGCAACCCAAATTTGTATTAAAGCAACCCATGCTATCTTAACGAGCATTATACTCTTGTAGTGCTATCCATATTCGCAGCCATTCTACATTCCTAAGTATTGCTAAGAATGGAGGCAGGAGGTTGGGAACGTTGGAAATGGGGGCAATGGTTGGGAATGAAAATGGGGTTGAAAAGGTACAATGATAGTTTAAACATGTGGGTTGATTTAGTAAAAATTTTGGTTGCTTTATCATTTTTCTATATATATATATATATATATATATATAATAGAAATTAATTCACCACATAATAATGTCAATATTTTTGCTTCATAACATCTTCATAATAGCATTGGTATAAACCTTTATCTTATCAATAATGGTTATTTGATGCAACTTATTGGCTAATTGTAGTAGTACAATACTTAGTATTAAAATCTTATCTTTTGAAAATATTTGGTTGTGTACAATATATTCATCAATGTCTACATTATTATTTAATAACTAATAGTAAAAAAGATAAAAAAAAATTCAATCAACACAATAGTTTATTTGTTGTCATAAAAAATCTTAAAGCTTTGTAGATCCAAGAAATCAATAATGGCTATAGAATTCAATTAAAGATGATCATATAGTCTATAATAATAAAAACATGAGAGATTATTTTTAAATAATATTATTTTATAGGCTTGTCAAAGGTAATCCTACAATATCTTTTGGATCAATAAATATAATCAAAAATTATACTTTATAATTAGATTAATATTATTTTTATGCAAAGACAAATATAATTAATAGTAACAACTATTTCAAATTCATTATGGTTTTAAATTATTTTAATTTTAAAATCATCAATTATTGAAATAAATATTACTTTAAATATTTTAAATAAGTAAAAATTATATTTTATACATACTTGTACGTTGGTTTTAAATAGATATTTTATATGAGTGTGAATGTGCATTAATCTTGTAATTTATATTTTAAAACAGTATCTAATATATTTATTTATTATATATATATAATTTATTTTAATATAAAAATAAAATAAATATAATAAAATTAATAAATTTGATTGAAACTATATAAAAATAAATATATAAGTATCATTTTTAATCATTTTGGAATATAACTTATCAAAAAACTATACATGTATTTATAAAAATAGTTTAAACTTATGAAAAAAATTAATAAATTATTATAAAAAATAATATTTTTTTAATATAATACATAATATTTTTACATGTTTAGTAAGCTTAGCCAAGTCATACCAATTTTACAAAAAAATAAATAAATAAAAAGAAAAAAAGATACAATAAGATTGGAATTTCATAAAGTTAACAAAATGATGTCAGGTCTCTTTGCCGACAAATGCACAATGATATTTTGATTCAACTTGTTTTTTCTAAGATAATAATTACATCAAGTGGTGATAGGTGAGTAGTTCTATTTATTGTGCAAGCCCTATCTATCACATCCTATTGAGTAGAGTCACTTTTGTGTAGAGTAAGTTCCATAATAAGAAGTCTTTATAAAAGATGAATTAGTGCTTATTTTCTTGGTTTTTTTGGAGTGTTGGTGAAATATGTATGGATTAAATTTTGTGAATTTTGAGTTCACTTATTGCCCTTTGTATTAAATTGAGTGTATCTAAACTATGCCAATTAATTGTATTTTGATTTTGGTATATTGAACAATGTGGTTGTGGTTGATAATTATGTCTTATATTGTAGAAGAGCCAAAGAGTGATAAGGATTTATAATGTTGTATGCAAGAAAGAATTGATTGGATTTTGTAATAAAGGAATTATTAATGTTTTATCAATAGATTCTTATTTGAGTTGTTGTAATAATTCTAAAGAAATTGATCAAGATTCTTTGAAGGTTGTAGGTCTTTATAAGTATCTAAGTAATTTTGTAATAGAGTATAAAGATATAAGAAGAAATACAAAATTGGTGAATTTTGGAATTAGATATTTTTATGAAAATAATTATACTAAATATAGCAAATTAGAGAAGAAAATTTAAGAAGATAGAAATATTTGTAAAAATAAAGCATGTATTATTGGATATTATCAGAGAATTTTAAAACATAGATTATTTTTTATATTTCAATACCAAAGCTATTTATAATAGAAGTATTAATATGTAGATTATTAATAGAATTTAAATATAGTGATAGAATTCTAAGAGTCATGTATTCATTGCAAATGATAGTTGAAGATTAAAAGAGAAAGTTGGCCAAAGAAAGTAGAGTTGAAAGAATGGATCTAGAAGAAATCGTAGAAAAGTTCAATGAGTGGCATACTATGATCAATGCCTTTTGATTGCAGCTTTAGGTAGATATAGAGCAATTGTCCAAAGATAAGAGTTTTTTTGATTTTCCAGAAATTAGAGATAATAAGTAAATCAATGTAGATAATAGAGCTAAAAATATAGAAATTTTGAATAAGACATGAAATTTAGTTTTGTCTTGTATTTTTCAAATAGTTCTTTTTCCAAAGCCTTTATAAAAATGTTAGCAACTTGTTCTAGTAAACGAATATATTGAAGTATAATTTTGTCACTTCAATTTTTTTCTTGTCTAAAATGATGATGAATATTAATATATTTTGTCATAGAATTTATGTCAAGATTCATTGCCATATAAATGTTGTTATTGTTTTTATAATAGATGGAAGTAAGTCTAGTGATTTGAAGGCCAATATCTCTAGTAAGCTTGGCTAGCCAAGCCACCTCCTTTGAAGTGGTAGATAATCGAATATACTCAGCTTTAAAGAAGTTCATTTCCACTATACGATGTTTTTTTGAAAGCTAGGTAAAGGGACTAGAATCCAACATGAAAATGGATCTATTATAAATCAACTATTAGTCACACTTCTTCTCAAGTCTATATCTACAAATCTTATGATATTTATATTGGATTCTTATAGGTAGAAAATGCCTTAGTCTAAAGTATGTTTAATATATCTAATGATTTAATTGGTTTTTATTAAATTCAATTCTTGAGGATAAGTAAGAAATTTTAAGTAGATTTTAATTTCTATAGAGATATCAAAGCAGATTTTTATAAAATGATCAATATTCCAACCATAGAATGGTAGTATGTAAGGTCACATGGTTGTGCATTCATATCAACTATTAGCTTTAGTTATTTCTACATTAGTGTAGTTCCAAGCACATAGTTTTTTATACCAAAGTATTTTAGTAACTAAAGTATATAACTACATTGAGTCATAAAGATGTTTCCAAGAAGTTTGGTACATTCTACTTTTAAATAAAGTGTCATGTCTTCTTTACTTAGTTCTAACATGTTGAATTTGAATATAAGCTGTTGTTTGAATCAATTCAATCACTTTTGAAAATTGTCAATGAATAGTAAATCATCAGCATAAAAGACCAATAGTAATATTTTTCCTATTTATTTAACAATGTATAGGTTGTAATTGCCTTCTCCTTATAAAAAACCTTGTTTGTATAAAAAGAAGTCAATTTGGATATACTAAGCTTTAAATGCTTATTTCAATCCATTATAGTAAAAAGAATTTGCTTTAAGAAGTCATTGAGCCTCTAGTTACCATTAATTATTCAAACATGTTTTAAGTTTAAAAAAAACAAATTTTATTTATAGCTTATCTTCATGAAGAAAATTACTTCAAATATGCAAATCTTGAATGTACAAAAATCTCCAAGATGTGACTAGATATTTTAAAACCACTTCTATTCTTATAAAGTTTTCTTTCAAATTTGTATCATCCAATATCTTTTAATCTATCTTTCTAATTGAATTCAAACTTTCCTACAAGTTAATTGATATCTTTAACTACATTTATAATAAAAAAATAAAAAAATAAAAAATATAAAGAAATAAAAAAAATTATAAAGTAATTACAAATCTTCAAATATGGCCTAATATCTAACAAGTGCTAAACATGTCAATTTTTAAGATATGGCCCAAACCAAAATCTCTATGAAAAAAACTCACTTACAAACTCCAATTTTGAAGTTTCTTAAGTTAGCTTTTGAACCACACTTTTTGATCTCCAAAAGCTTTCATACAATTCTTTATATACAAAAAAAAAAAAAAAAAAAAAAAAAAAAAAAAATAGATACAATTTTAAGATCTTAACTTCAAGCATCTTTTTTCTCTCATAAAAACTCTAAAGTCCTTAATTTTTGCAAAAAACTTATAGCCCTCAACACAAGCTAATAAATTCTAATCTTTGAACTTCAAATAGCTATCCTAAAGTAGCTTCAAATTCTAATATGGTCTTGGACAACATCTTGAAGCCGATTGGGCATGATCTTTGAATAATAGGAATAAAATCTTCCATCAACTTGCCTTATCCATCTTCATGGGAAGGCCTAAATGTCAAAATATTATATCCTTATGTCACGGCCATAATCATGTAAGCTAATAATTACATATAGAAATAGGTAGAAGTAAGTAAAAGTAGATAAAAGTAAGTTAATTGTATAATATTTCATATAGAAGCTTCCTAGAAACTTCCTAGACGCTGCTTTGACTTCATAGGTGTCTTTAATTGACTTTTTGGATTAGAAACGTGGTCAACAAGTTGGCCATGTGCCACACATGTTGTTAGCTTGAAGATCAAGCTAATTATGTGGCCCACACGTAGAAAAACTTGCCTTGTAAGTCAAGGCATGTGTCCTACAAAGTCAACACATATTGAAGGTCCTATAGAACGTCGCCACGTAGCCCCTAGTTAGATAGTATATATAGAGACAAGAGTGAAGGCTTCTTCACTCTTGTCAACTCCTTTCTTGCTTCTAGTCCAGGTTCAAGAGTCTTTAGTTTCTTGTCTTGTGGCAATAGCCATTCCAGTTTCCTTTTAATATACCTACTTGTTTATATTTTGACTTATTATATCGAGATAGCTTTTTGGTGTATATTTTTCTTCATCGAGTCTTTGTCCTTGACAGATTGACAAGAGTACACTTACAATATCAGAGCTTTGTTTTTTCTTGAGTAAGAGTGGATTACCCCTTTCTCTTGACAAGACATAAGCGTATTAGAAGTTTGCGGATTACCCACTTCTAAACTGATATTGTTCTTAGTATCTTCTTTGTTATCAAGTCTTTCTTTTCTTTTGTCTTCAGCAATATCAAACAAATTTTTCTTCTTAGTGTCATTATGGCAGAGCTTGTTGAAATGAAGAGTGCAATGGCACAAATGCAAGAGCAAATGAGGGAGTTAATGCTTGCGATGCATCAACTCAATTCACCAACACAGGAAAGAACAAGAATAGCAGAAAGTGGAGATATAGAGATGATCGGAGCTGCTTCAACATCTACAACAAATCACGTTCCTTCTCCAATTGTACAACATCCTATAAGCACTAGAGAACCAAGAATTACCTTACCTGAGAAATTTGATTGTACGAGATCAAAGTTTCGAGGGTTCATCAATCAAGTACAATTGGCAATTGAACTTCAACCGCAAAGCTATCCAACTTCAGGATCACAAGTCAGGTTTATTGGCACTCTACTTTCTGGTTCTGCATTATCGTGGTTTTCGTCTTTTCTTGAACAACGAAATCCAATATTAGACAATTTGGAAGTTTTTTTGGCGGAGTTTCGATCTATGTATGGTGAACACGATGCAACTCGTGTTGCAACAAATAAGATCCGAATTCTGCGACAAGGAAATCGCTCAGTAACAGTATATGCTTCACAATTTCGACAACTTGCAATTGACATCAAGTGGAATGATGCTGCACTCATCAGTCAATTTCTTTATGGATTGCAATACGAAGTAAAGAAATTGATGCTCAACTTACCTGATCCTCAAACTTTGAGTCAAGCAATCGATTTTGCGGTAAAATGTGATAATCGACTTTTTGAATTTCGATCTGAGAATCATTCACGGGAACCTCAACGTTATTACTCAATGGCAACATCAACATCTTTGCCAAACATACATTCAGAAGTAGAAGACATGCAAATTGACGCAGTACGTTTTAAACCTCTAACTGAGCAAGAAAAGATTCGTCGTCGTCAAGAAGGATTATGTTTATATTGCGGAGAACCTAAGCACACTGCTCAACATTGTCCAAAGAAACGACGCAACTATAAAATGAGGGGTACGACGGTCAAAGAAGACAACATGTCGGAAAACGGATTCGTCCAGCTACAATAGGGACCGTGCAGCTGGAACCTTGTACAATTCCTAATGAAGGTCCTATCCTCTCCTCAGAATCCTCTCCTTGTTTTATAATAGACTTATATTTAGGACCTAAGAATTACAAAGCCTCTGCTTTATTAGATTCGGGAGCCTCAGCATGTTTTTTAGATGAACAATTTGTTAAAAGTCATAAAATACCCTATGTACAGAAACCTAAACCAGTACATGTAGAAGTCATAGATGGTCGTCCCTTGTCTTCTGGAGATGTCACTCATGAAACTCATCCTATAAAAGTAACAATAGACGGTCATGATAGCTACATAGCTTTTAACATAATTAAATCCCCGTCCAATCCAGTTATTTTAGGTTTATCCTGGCTAGAAAAATATAATCCTCGAATAGATTGGAATTCGCGTAAACTTGACTTTTCCAAAAGCGTTATTAATAGTTCTACGAACCAAGTAAAAAATTATAAGTCTAATACAGTAAAACCCGTACTGATAGGTGCAAAAGCATTTATACACGCAGCAAAAGAAGGATCAACTTTTGCTATTTATGCTGCACCTATTTCTGAAAGCGTAAAGACTTCAAGTGGCATTCCAAGTCAATATCAGGAGTATCAAGACGTTTTTGAGAAAAAGAATGCAGATATTCTTCCTGAGCATTGTCCATATGATTGTTCAATCGACCTCAAGGAAGGAACTCAGCCACCATTTGGACCAATTTACAGTTTATCGCAAGATGAGATGGCTGAACTCAAGACATATATTGACGAGAATTTAGCGAAGAATTTCATACGCCATTCAAAATCTCCAGCAGGAGCTCCAATTCTATTCGTAAAGAAAAAAGATGGATCTTTACGAATGTGTGTTGACTATCGAGGACTCAACAAGATCACAATCAAGAACAGGTATCCATTACCTTTGATATCAGGACTCCTTGACCAGTTGAATCAAGCTAAGATCTATACAAAAATAGATCTAAGAGGAGCATATAATCTAGTACGGATCAAAGAAGGAGATGAATGGAAGACTGCGTTTCGAACCAGGTATGGACATTTCGAATATAATGTCATGCCCTTTGGACTCACGAATGCACCAGCTGCTTTTCAACATCTCATGAATGATGTATTTCGTGAATTCTTAGACAATTTTGTCGTCTGCTATCTAGACGATATCCTGATCTATTCCAAGAACGTCGAAGAACATGAAATATATGTTCATCAAGTATTACAAAAACTTAGAGATGCAGGATTGTACGCCAAGATGGAAAAGTGTGTATTTCACACTACTCAAGTTGACTTTTTAGGATACATCATTTCAAATGATGGTCTCATGATGGATTCTAAGAAAGTCCAAACAATCGTGGATTGGAAGATTCCAAGGACGGTAAGAGATGTCCAATGTTTCTTGGGATTTGCCAATTACTATCAGATCTTCATCAAAGATTTCTCACGAGTTGCAGCTCCACTTACACGCTTGACTAGTAAAGATAAATTTCAATGGAATCAAGAAGCGGAAGCAGCATTTAAAGCCTTGAAGAAATCGTTTGTCTCTGCACCAGTCTTATATCGTGTTGACTTTTCCAAGGCATTTTTTATGGAAACAGATGCATCAGATTTTGCCTTGAGTGCAGTTTTATCACAAATGGGAACAGATGACAAACTCCATCCGATAGCTTTTCATTCAAGAAAATTCTCAGCAGCCGAGATCAATTATGAGATCCACGATAAAGAACTTCTTGCGATCGTGGATTCCTTTCAAGAATGGCGTCATTATCTAGAAGGCGCTTCTAGTCCAGTCACTGTGTATACAGATCACAAGAACCTCGAGTATTTCATGTCAGCACACGTGTTGAATCGTCGTCAAGCTCGTTGGAGTATGTCTTTGTCAAGATTCGACTTCATTATCACTTATCGGCCAGGAAAACAACAAGGTTTATCCGATGCCCTATCTAGACGTTCTTATTTTGCACCAAAAGAAGGAGATGCAGCTTTTGAGCAACAAAGAACGGTCCTCTTGAAACCGGAGCAATTTCATCTCCGAGCAATGAAATCAACATTGACTGTTGATTCAACTTTTCTCAAGCAAATCCAGTCTAGTATGTCCTCAGACCCTCTTGTTTATGATATCGAGAATAATTCTTCCAAGTCTCATGATCCTTCTAAGTTCGAGTTCAAGAATAATCTATTATATTTTGAAGGACGCCTATATGTTCCAGAAGGAGAAGCACGTTTACGTGTTCTTCAAGCACATCATGACTTTCCAGCAGCAGGGCACTTTGGATATAATAAGACTTTGGAACTCATATCAAGAGATTTTTGGTGGCCACAAATGTGGAAGTCAGTCAAAGACTTTGTGCAATCATGTGATATTTGTTCAAGATCAAAAATTCCTCGTCATCGACCTTACGGACTTCTTCAGCCATTACCTATACCAGAACAACCATGGTCTTCTGTTTCTATGGATTTCATCACAGATCTTCCAAGCTCAAGATCTTATGATTCTATATTTGTGATAGTAGATCGTTTCACCAAGATGGCACATTTTGTGTCATGTACAAAATCTATCACAGGTGAAGAAACAGCTAAGCTTTTCATTGATAATATCTATCGCTATCATGGATTACCTAAAGATATCATATTGGATAGGGGAACTCAATTTGTGTCAAGATTTTGGAGGACCCTTTTCAAGATTTTAAAAGTGGACATAAAACTATCTTCGGCTTTTCATCCTCAAACTGATGGACAAACAAAGCGCGTAAACCAAGTCTTGGAGCAATATTTAAGGTGTACTATCAACTACCAACAAGATGATTGGACAACCCTTCTGCCATTGGCAGAGTTTGCTTATAATAATACGGTACATTCTTCCACGCAACAAACACCTTTCTTTGCCAATTATGGCTATCATCCACGACTTGATACTTTTGATTTTTCAAAAGTTGATAATCCTGCAGCAGAAGATATGGCAAATCGGTTGTCAGAGTTACATGCAATAATGAAGACACAATTGAAGGAAGCTCAAGAACGACAAAAAATAAACGCAGATCTATATCGTAAGGAGCAACCACAGATCAACGTCGGTGATAAGGTATGGCTACTTCGTCGCAATATCAAGACTACTCGACCTTGTGACAAGTTGGACTATCGTAGGCTTGGCCCCTTTTCTGTTTCTGAACAGATCAACCCAGTTGCATATCGGTTACATCTACCAGAGTCAATGAAGATCCATCCTGTATTCCACGTATCTCTTCTTGAACCATATAAGATAGTGGATATATAAGGAAGAAGACAAATGCCACCGCCTCCTATAGAAGTAGATAATAATGAAGAATTTGAGGTGGAAGAGATATTAGACTCAAGGCGGCGCCAAAATAAGCTGGAATATCTTGTTCATTGGCGCGGATATGATATTAGTGAACGCACATGGGAGCCATCTAGGAATCTAGCAAATGCATCAACTAAAGTCAAAGTTTTTCATCAACGACATCCATCAAAACCAAGATGAAAATCTCTCTTATAAAAGAGACAAGATTGAGGCAAGATAACATTCAATTTCCTATCCTTGTTTGTAACTTCTTTGCATTTGTGACGCTAATTAGATGGAGAGCCAACAACCAGCAGATTCAACTCAAAAACCTTCGTTTGCTGACCTGCTGGACGAGGCATTACGATTGTCACAACCTTCAAGACGACGCAATCGAGATGAAGATCTTCAAAAACGACATGTTCTTCCTCGAACAGATGGTGAAATACAACGCGTTTGGTATCACGATTTGGGAAGGGACTCCCGATGTTTGGTGATTTTGCTAGAGGTAGGAACAACTCCTGATGGTGTTCCGAATATTCTATTCGAAGGAAGTTATGAAGGCCTCAATAATGATCAAATAACTGGGTGGTCTTCCCGCCCTGGTATGGGACACTACCGATGGTTGAGAGGCCCTATCAATCATCTTCGAAGAGAACAGAGATCAGAGTATGTGGCGAATACAATTCGTCGCATCATAGATTTCCTCAACATATGATGACCGCTCCTCGTGGAACTCGTCTCTAGAAGGGGGGGTAATGTCACGGCCATAATCATGTAAGCTAATAATTACATATAGAAATAGGTAGAAGTAAGTAAAAGTAGATAAAAGTAAGTTAATTGTATAATATTTCATATAGAAGCTTCCTAGAAACTTCCTAGACGCTGCTTTGACTTCATAGGTGTCTTTAATTGACTTTTTGGATTAGAAACGTGGTCAACAAGTTGGCCATGTGCCACACATGTTGTTAGCTTGAAGATCAAGCTAACTATGTGGCCCACACGTAGAAAAACTTGCCTTGTAAGTCAAGGCATGTGTCCTACAAAGTCAACACATATTGGAGGTCCTATAGAACGTCGCCACGTAGCCCCTAGTTAGATAGTATATATAGAGACAAGAGTGAAGGCTTCTTCACTCTTGTCAACTCCTTTCTTGCTTCTAGTCCAGGTTCAAGAGTCTTTAGTTTCTTGTCTTGTGGCAATAGCCATTCCAGTTTCCTTTTAATATACCTACTTGTTTATATTTTGACTTATTATATCGAGATAGCCTTTTGGTGTATATTTTTCCTCATCGAGTCTTTGTCCTTGACACCTTAATATCAAAGTCCTTCTAAACTCCTTATCAATAAATTCTATAACTTCTATTTTTAATTACAAAATTTAAACTAAAAACTTAAATAAATTAAATAAGTATTTTATTTTATTTTATTATAAATTATAATCTAAATATTCATAAAATTTGATGTTTTTTTTTTTACATATTATGCTACTTTCTAGCACAACATTGTAGAAATCTTTATAAAGTTTGTATACAAGATATTTTTGTCCAATTACAATAAAATCTTGTGGTTGGATGATGTATACTTCTTCTTTTAAATTGCCATGGAGAAACATAGTCTTAGTGATTATATGGAAAAATTTATAATTTTTTTGTGCTTCTAAGACTATTATCATATGAATTATGCTTCATTTTACTATTAGAGTAAAGATTTCTTCAAAGTCAATTCTAGATTGTTGTTCAAAACTTTGGACTATTAACCTTGGATTTTTCTTTTATAAGATACTTTTTGGTTTGAGCTAAGCCTTAAGTGTGATATGACTATTCAAGTATTATTTTTATACATAGATTTTATTTTATTTTTCATAGAGATCCTCCAACCAACATCCTTGAAAGCTTCAAAATATGAAAATGGTTTCCTAATAGGTAAAGTAATAAATCTACAAAAATAATCTTATATCCATTCTAGTAGCTTTATAGATTATTTTCTTAAGCAAAATGTAGAAGATGATATTATAGAGCTAATTGATAAGTGTTTGAATGATTAAGAACATGGGACTAGATCATCAACGTAATTAGATTTAGTAAAAGGGATATTATTGATATTGCAAGATGGCCAAGTATAAATATCATCAAAGTTTGTATAGTAAGGCATGATATTCAATATAGATGCTAATGTAGATATTTCTTTTGAGATTGATAGTAAGCTTGAAATTAATGTGGATTAAATTGGTGAAGTTGAAGTCAAAGTGAGTATGGAAGAGTCTAGGATATCTAAACTACCAAGAAATAGTATAGTAGTATTAGAAGTAGGTGTGGTCTTTAATTCTTCTTCATCATTGTTATTGTTGTTGTTGGAAATAGCTTCTTTTTAATAGAATAATTGAAGATCTTCAATGGTAAGATTTGTCATAGTGAGATCTAAGTTGAAAAAGCATGTTCCATCAAAAAAGACATTCTAAATAATTTGGATTTTGCAATCAGTAAGAAGATATACTTTATAATTCTTAGACTTGTCATCAATTCTTAAATACATTTTAAACTTTGTTCTTTATTCAAGCTTGTGTTATTATATGCTATCTTTTTTTATAAAGCAAAAACATCCAAAAAAAATTATTGAACTAACATCTATTTTTATATCATAGAAAAGATAATTAGGTGGCATACTTTAGTTTGCAAGAGTAGAAGTATAGTTAACAAGTTGCATAGTAGTGTGAGCTACTTTGGTCCTTAAAAATAAAAATATAATTCTACTTATAAGCATATTTTTAAATTTTTCTAATATGGTTCTATTTTATGTTTCAAACTACCATTTTATTGAAGTATATGAACAATCGATAATTGTGAAGTGATTCCATGTTTTTATAGGTACTTGAAAAAAAATTACAAAATGAATTCTCTTCTTCAATCGAATTAAAGTAAGAGGATGTATTCAAATGTTTTTTTTTCAATTAATACAAGAAATTTCTTAAACATGTCAAGATTTTAATTTTTTGAAATTATGAAGCATATCTAAGATTTTTTAGAAAAAATATTTATAAAAAAAAATAAAATAACATGAGTGAACTAAGGATTTAACTAAATACACATCTAAATATATGAATTCTAGTGGTTTTGTAATTCTACTCTTGGCTTATTTAAGAATTCTATACTTGGTTTGTTTTTTTTATAATAATGACTACAAATTTCAATTTGTATTAAAAAAGAAGTCTTGAAACTAGATGGTATATTTATAAGTATTCAAAACTTTTATAATTTAAGTAATTTAAATGTAAGTGCCAACCATCAATCAAAAAATTTGTAGTTTTGCTAGATGTTTCTAATTTGAGAAGTTCTATATCTTACCTATGTAGTATTGTTGTACCAGTGTTAGTATCAAAATTATGAGTAGATAATTATTCTAATTTATATAGTCTATTTTCACAATTTCATTAATCTTGGCATATAATCTTATGAGATTTAGTAGCAGATATGACAACATATTGTTTAAGTCCAAAAATGTAGAAGTTGCTAAGATTTGTAATTTGATTGATAGATAGCATGTTTCTCTCTAAACCAAGAACATAGAAAACTTCTTTGAGAGTTTTTATTTTTTCATTAGACATAGAAAAATTGATTGACCTTTGGTCTATAATTATATAGGCATTACCCTTAGATGATATGATTGTGATACTTTTGAAGTAATCTATCTAGTTGAAGATAAAATAGTTGACAATAAAAAGCTTTAAAGCACCAAAATCTAAAATCCATTTATTTTTTATTTTTTTTTCAAGCATTAGTAGCTCAAAGGTTTCTAAGATAGTTTTATTACTTAAGAAATCAATCAGATTTGGATCACCATAATTTTCTTTAATAATATTAATTCTATAACTATTGTGGATTAGTGATGTTAAAGAGAATCGACTTGAGTTTCTAGCAAATGAATGATTGTTGGTATACTCTTAATGAAAAATCATGTTAGCAAGTGCATAGCATATATTTGAAATATGACATTTTTTTTTGCATTGCGAAAAAATAAAGAGCTCTTATAGAAGGCCTTAATGATGATATCAAGGTCTTTGAAGCCTATTTGATAAACCACAATTTCACCCTTAATGATGCAAAGAGCCCTTATAGAGTTGATTATAATAGATGTTTTGAATTTTTATAAAAAAAAGGTTCATCAGTAAGTTCTTAAGATTTCTTAAGCACCACATTAGTTTCTTTTATATGAAGTCGACTCCACAACTCATCTAAAGAAGGTAATTATTTTTTATTTTACATGTGTATCATAATTTTTTCAAAATATTTTGATAAATGATTTGATATTTTGTAAAAAATGGCTTCTAAAGGTAGCTCTAGATTGATAACTTTTAAATCTTTAATAATAACATTTACATGTTGCATAAAAGAATTAACAACTTATTGTTCACTTATTTGAAAGTGTTCTCAATTATTAAATACAACCATAGTATCAAATATAGTATTGATGAAGAAGATTTTCTTAAAATGATTCCAAGCAGCTCATGGATCTTGGATATTAACAATGGTGTGGTGCAAGTCAAGAACTAGTAAAAATTTGAAGAAGGCTTCAAAATATCATATGCACTTGCAATTAATGTCAAAGATCCTACATGTAGCAATAATATCCTCAATTACCTTTTCCTTGTATTTCTTGTCTTATTCTATAGCAGAGTTATTTTTAGGTTCAATATGGTCCAATATATCTTCTTTTTCAAAGATGCTTTGCAATGTCATAGCTCAAAATTTGTAGTTTTTGAGTCTTATTGGCATTATTTCTTCAGAACAAACACTTTTATAAGTATTCATAGTGTATTGTATTTGGTAATGCTCAATGTATATTATACAAAGGAAACAAAGGAATAGAAGAGAAGAAAGAAATTGAAGTGTTATTGTATCATTAGAATATGTAGTTTGTAGAAAGCAATAAAAGAATGTATATTGATATTAGTTTTATCATAAAATAAGAGTTAGATGTATAAATTGGATAATACACTCTTATAGAGTTAGTATGGCAGCAAATAGAAAAATGAAGAAAGAAAACTTTAAATCAATGAAAAAAGAACTCAAGTTTTCAAAAAAATAATAATAATAAGCTAATACCATGTAAGGAAGTTTGCTCTGATACCATGAGAGAACAAATGTAAGATAATCAAACTAAATAGATTAAGTATAGTAATGCAAAGAACAAAAGTATAACATAATAATATATATAATCAACTTAAAACCAATGTAATACCACATGGTAAAAAAATATGGATTGAGATCTAAAACTATTGGATTATAACTACAATAGTGTGAAGTAGACCAATTGTAGTATTTGTAAGTATGATATGAATGATAAGTGAAATATGGATTGAACTCATTGTTTCAATATAGGCATAATTTTATAAATTAAATATCTTAGAATAAAGTTATTACTTATACCAATAACTTTATATGCCACTTCAAGTAAAAGTATTGTTATACCAAGAATTTTTTATTATAAAATTTAATTTGTATCAAAAAAATATGTATAATCTTAAGATTTATTTGGTTTTAGTAGAATTATAATAATCTTAGATCTTCTTGTCTAAGTAGTAAATTCGAATACTTTAATTTATTAGTCTAATATATAGAAAAATTATCAAGATTTACTTAATTAAGATTACTAATTTTTATAATAAAATGGTCATAGTACTATTTAAAAGATATCAACAAAGATGTTATATATGCTATCAAGTAAAAAAATTGGTTGGTATTTATCTAATTTTGTTTTATCTTTAATTGTGAAATTGTATTATATTTTGCTTAGTTGTAATAGAAAAAAAATAACACCTTATAAAAAAACTCCAAAAACTACTTATAATTAATCTTAGAATAAATTAAACTAAAAATATTTTTAAAACTTTGCACCAAATTTTCAAGTTCAAATGCCTTCTTATTAGCTATTTTTTCAATTGTATAATATAATTTCTAATTTAATATTTGGTTAATAAAAGAATTATGTCTTTTGCATAATCTTGCATAAAATACTATCTAATATAAATTAAATGATTTCAAAAGCCTTTAAAGAATAATTAAGAAAATTTTATAAGTTTCAATAAAAATTTCATTACATATGTTGTTATGAAATTTTATTGTATTAGCAAATCTTCCTATTAATTTTTTATTGATTAATTTTGTATTTTATAAATGTGTTCTTCAAAGTTATAAAAAAAAAAAAAAACTCCTAATACTAATCATATCTTTTCTTTGTAATACTAATACTTTGTAATACTAGTATCTTCTTAATCTCATATTTTTTTGTATGATTTATATTATGAATAAAAATATTTATATATCAAAAAAATATTCTTATCTTTAAAATAAATATATTTTTTAATTTTTGAGTTTATTTTATATATATTAAATAATTACGGTTGGTTTTTATTTATCTCTATGTAAAATACTTTTTTTTATACAATGCTATTATATTTATATATATATATATATATATATATATATATATATATATATAATTTTTTTAAATTATAAATTTTGGTGGAAGGTAGATAATTCTATTTTAAAAATGGTAAAAAATATCAAATAACCAAAAATCAAAACTCTTTTTTTAATTTTAGTATAAAAATTAGAATATAAAAATTATATATATATATATATATATATATATGTGATATTTATATACACTTAAAAAATGGTTCATGATTCTAAGAATTTTTATTAGTTCTTTAGAAATATTTATATTTTTTTTTTATGTTCATTGATTCTAAAATTTTCTTTATGTATAAATAATTATAATAAGATCATTGAAAATTAAATAACATTAAAATTTAACATTACTTTTGGTGTTCTAATGCCAATAATATAAAAAAAGAGTAATTTAATAAAAATAATGAGTTTATTTTAGTTTCAAATTTTTATCTTAATTTTCTTATTATATTTAGATAACATAAAATTTTATTTAAAATCAGTATGACTAATCTAATTTTTCTTATATTTTCATTATTATTATTATGTCTTTTTTTTAAAATAATTTTTTACTTTTTATGTTTTATATGTTGTAAAAGTGAATTTGTGGAGAAATTTATTACATAGCTGCAAGTTTGGATTTTTTCCATATTTTCTTAGTTCTAATTTATTGGTTTTCGTGTAGTATTTGTGTAACTTCTTTTTTCCTTATTATTGATAAAATCTCAACATTACATTTGAAGTTCCTTTTGCTTTGTATTTTATTCATATTTTTTTTGGTTTTGATTTGTTGATTTATCTAATGTGAATCATTTTTTTATTACATCTTATCCTCTTATAGATCTATCTAAAATTCACCACTTAGTAACCACCAATCACAATTGCAAATTCTTGTACTTCAATCTATTCTATTGTTGTATCAATAAGTTAATGATCATTTTCATCTTTAATAATATTTATAAGATACTTTGTGTGCTTAAAAATTTTATCCAATAATTTATTTTTTGTAAACAATTTTGATGGAAATATCTCCTTCTCTCCCCTATAAAAAAAATTATCACTGTAGCACTAATTTAAAAAAATGTTTTAACAATAACAATATTATTATTTACTTCAAAAAAAATTTAAATGATTTGAATTAAAAAACCCTAAATAACTATATAATATTCCTTCAGAAAAAAATTGTCCTAATAATATTAATGAGATGTTGAGGTTTTAGTTGTTTGAGGCAATTCAACACATTTTTGATGTCATGTTCTTCTTTTTATTCCATCTTCTCATGTTGTTGTTATACAATTGTGTTGCATCATGCAGCATAGAATCCTGATCCTCTGACATAAAAAATACTTATTTATTTATTCATACATTTACACAATCTGCAAACATCTCCATTGCAATAGTAACTCGCCCTAACCCTAAAACCTTATCATTGTGAATGAAATTCACTTTGAGTGTGATAAATATACTTTCTTATTCCACTAGATCTGATGGCACAAACATTCAGATTCCACAAAACAAGTGCAGCTGTGGCCATGCCAGATAACAAGCATTCCAACAATATTCCTCACATCACCAATTGTGGAACCCCCACAACCCAACTTGTCCCCCTTGTACATTGAACTTGCACACTTCTCATATTTTGATTTTTTTTTAAACTACATTTTATGGCTGTTTATGAATAGGTCCTTCTTTTTGTTTCTGTGGTAGTCTTTCAATAAAGATCCTTTTTATAAATTGGTGGAATGAAAACCTCCGCTTTGAAACCTATTTGACCCTAAAATCAAGACAAAAAAATGAAATAAAAAGTAATGTAAAATATCATGCAAAAATTGGCCCCACATGATGTGTCAAGTAGGTTACATGGCAAGCCATATCTGACAGCTTGAATTTGACCACCTTCCCACTTAAGTCAATTTTGTATAGGGCACATGTAGCTATTGGTAAGGAGAATGCAAAATATGGCTTATCAATGTGCAAAAAGAAAATGGACCTTATGGAAGGAAGGAGCTTGTATATAATTTTGGCTTACTTTCTCATGGTGATGTGTTCTTCTAACAAGTGGACCCTTTGTTTGTTTCATTCATGATGGTTGAATATCTCGACATACATTCCATCCTCCGTATCTTGTGAAGAAATATGTGAATAAAGAAGAAGAAAAATAAATTAATTAAGTCAATTGTGATGAGAAATTAATGCTCGAGGAGCTAACCATTCTTAATATTTGTGGAATAGGAAAGACATGAATGATAAGAGGTTAGGCATGAGAAGAGTGTTATAATTCTAGGGTTTAGTTGTGAAGAAAGGTCAATGAAGAGACATGTCTAATCTCTTGAATTCTAGTGAATTGAGAACTTGGAAGAGTAGAGGAGATTTGCACATTCACATAATAATTTTATTTCTAATCTTTGAATAAATAACATTTATATGTATGAAAAATGAAATAAATTTACATCTAAAATTTTGAAATTGAATTTCTCATCATTTATACCATCATAGAATTACAAATGAGTAAACAATTGAAGCGTTTTTGCTCTTAAGGTTTTATTTTTATTTTTTTCATTAAAAACTCATCATTTACTGAGATACAGATCACAAGCTCAAATAATAGCAATTAAATTTATAACCATAAAATTCGTATCACAATTTTAAAAGCATACAACTCTTTCTTTCAATTAAATTGTACCTTATTAAACAAATTGAGTACAACATATGGATTTCATATTAAAAACTTAAAGTCAAGCCAAGTGGGAGGAAAATAATAATAATAATAATAATAAAATGAAAAACCTCCATGCATAACAAGGTACAAAGCAAATGAGATTCAATCATATTTCTCTTATGGTAATTTTTTTTTAAAACCATTTTTGAATTGTATTCTCACTTTTAACCGAGTTTGGTACTTCACAAAACAAAAAGACAAATCAACGCCTTATGTGGCTTTATTTCAAAAGAAATAGAGATTTTGGGCATCTTCACATTGTAATTTGTTTTTAATGTACAAGAAGAGAGAAACTCTTGCACACATGATATTGAATTTTAGCAACATGATCAACAGAAGAACAAAATTGGGTTTACAAAACTTTGTAATATTTGGTAAAAGCAATGAAGAAGATAAATTTGCTAAAAGGAGTGAATTCATGGACAAGATTATTTAAGTGGTTCATTTACTAATAAAAATCAACATTATGTAACTGAAATTTTTCAAGTACTTGAAAATCTTTCTTACTTAAAACTGTCTATTGCGAAAATTTGAGGTTCAAAAAGTGCCTATTGTATAATTTCATCATGTATTGCAAACTGTGAAAAATCGCAAATTCTGTGGTAGTTTGAGCATACAATTTCTATAATTATGAGTGTTCTTTAAAATAACGCTTCATTCTTTGGAATTTGAAAATCACAATTCTGTATTCAAAACGCCCATCTTTATTCATGAAATGAAACATTCATTTTGCCTAATTCTTCCAACTTGTACACATTGCAAATTCTTCAAATATCAATGCACAACTTTGATAGCTCCTTTGCTGCTAAAAACAATATATTCTAGGGCAAGAAAAATGTAGGGATATATCTATAGTGAAGCATACAACTTAAGGACAAAGGAGAAAATAATAATAATAATAATAATAATAATAAAAATAATAAAGTCGATGAATTACACGCAGATCTCAAAGACTTTGTATTAATGCAACGCTTGTGCACACGTGAGCTCCACAACTAGCGAGGCCACTGGGCAACCCTATCCAACTGGGGGCGCCAGATGACGTCAACCCTACCCTACTGCCGACCCCGGCAAAGTGAGCTGGCGCCAGGGAATTGCCACGCTGGACGTCCAGTCAGCCGGCGCGGTCCCGTTTGACCCCGCTGGCGTGCCCTCGTAGATAGCTGGCAGATAGTCCTACGTGGACACGCCAGCTACCCTGGTGGTGAGGATTTTCTGGAGACCCAATTGCAAGAATGTATCTTACAAGTGGACCCCCATAGGACACAAGAGAAAGATATTAAAATTGAAATGAGTAGCTCCATCCACATTTATTTGTAAATATATATATATATATATATATATATATATAAGAGTTTTTTGTTTTATTTATTCAGAACATTTATTTGCAGCTATTTCTTTATCCATTATGTGTCAAAGAATGATGTTTTGTCAACAAACAAAATGTTCAAATCCCATCTATCTCATACATTGACTTTCTTTGCATGCATTCAAATATTAGGTCCTTATTTTATATTTTAAAAATAAGAACCTAAACTATGTAGGTGGAATTCATGGGTCAAAGTGTGGGGCTTTTTGGCATCAGCAAGACTTTTTACAACAAACAATGATAGAATTTGAGTATGGGCTTCTTCTCACATGATTGCAAGCTTTCATAGCCTTACCTCTCCATATATGGATACATAGAACTCAAATATGTATGTATGTATATATATATATATATATATACACATATTGCAATAAGAATACTCCAAAACAGCACAATCTCTTCATAAAGGTTTGTTTTCATTTGTTCACTTATCTATCATTATTATTATTAGTAGTATAAATATTTCTTCACCAATATTTCTTGTTCATTGCTCATTGGATAAAAAGATTTAAGCCAAGTTTGTTAACTTATTAAGATGGGATGAATTAGCATGTGTTTGTGTGTAGAGATAGAGGCTGTTTTCAACAAAGGATGATGTGGCATTTCACCTCAACCCTAAACCAAAACCAAGTCAATGACATGAGCTAGATAGTTCATTGGGTTCAGTGTTGGCTTTGGATAACTGTTCCAGATGTTTCCATAAATAGGAATTTTATTATCATCTGTCTTCAATAAAACCCACAACAACATTTAGTATCAAATCTACAACCAATAAGTGGCCCTACTAAAGGCTAGAAAACTTATTGACCAAGAAAACTTCAAACTGTTGCCGATATTTTATTGTGCACATCGGAGTTGCTTAAATAATGAAATTTGAATTTAACCACCTCATGCACAAAAAGTCCTAATTCAAGAGTTGTTTGAGGATTTTGATATATGCCACATCTCATTCCAACAACTTCTAGTCTGTCAAGTTAAAAATTTTAATTTGGTATTTGGAATTATCATTCATCAATATTATTATTATTTTAGGTTATTTTCGAAATATTCTTTGCTTCAAGTTTTTATCAAGAAAAAATTCCAAATGAATAGAGACTTTTTTATTATTATAAATCTTCAAAACAATGATAATGATAGCCGTTGAATAAACCAATTATGATATTTTGGTTTTAGATTAAAATCACACTATTTTTTTATTTTTTGAAAAGAGTGTATTTGAATATATATATATATATATATATATATATATTATGTGGTTTGTGTGTATTTGTAGTACTCTGTGCGCTACAAATCGTTTTTTTAGAAAAAAACATAAAATAAAAAATATTAAAACATTATTTTTTCTATCTTGTTTGAAAATAAAAATAAAAATAATCTAAAGAACCATTAATGCAACACAAGCACATAGAGATCCCATGGAGTTGAGAATTCAAAGTTTGTCATTTCAATCAACTATAAAGATGTGCATGGAAGTCATGAAATTATTTGACTATCAAAACAAACTTGTACACCATAGTCAAATCAGAGCAGATAAGAGAGCATTGAATCTTGAATGTATTCTTCAAAAAAGCTCAGTTGTGTTGTTGGTTACAAAACTACAACTAATTATGAAATGAGATTGCTCTATACATAAATAAAAATAAGACAACACTATTAAAGTGAATTTTAAAGGCAGCAATCTACCTTAGAAAAATTGCAACTTGAAATGAAATCTCCATTTGAATTTGAATACATTTGTGAGAAAATTGATATACTCATTCTTTATTTTTAATGTTGCATTAGTAGTCTTTTGAAGTCTTACACGCCAAAAACATGATGCAAAATAGGTGCATGAAATAAAACCCCCAACTTTAAATTCTTGTGTACGCAAAACAATCATCTTAAGCATTTACCATAAATTTCCAAATGAAATTATATATATATATATATATATATATATATATATATTCTTTAGGAAATTGGCAGGTTGGTACCAAGAGGTTGATGGTGAAAATCCCCGGACGTTTATGAAATCTCTAACACTGCCTGACGAAAGCTAGCACAGAAGTAACGACTCCTCATGTGTTCAAAAAAACGAAGAAGAAAAGAAAAAAGAAAGCAAGATAAGAAACTCTCTCTAGCTTGTATCGAAAGCAATAAAGTAATAACATAATAACCAACAATAAAAACAATCCAACACATGATGGATCCGGATGAGCAGACCTTGGAAGTGGGGTTGTTGTTGCAAGAATCAGTCGGTCAAGCAGCTGCAACGCAATGATCCCTCGAGGCCCCCTCCGTCCCACTTGGGTCCGCTGCGGGAGCGACATGATCGATGAACATGCACATGCACTGGCGCCGGTGCGCTGCTGGAAGCAGCAGAGCAGCGCAACCCCTCCAGTGTCGGGTTGTTAAATTCTGCTTTAGTGGACTATAATAATCCGCCTCCACATCAGCAAGTCATGGGCTTCGACCCATATTGCTTACACCAGCACCCGCAGCACTAGCAGGACCAGCAGCAACGGCGACGGCGCCTTCGAGATTCACTGTTGCATCTGAACTAGGATTCGTCCCGCTCCAATTGGGTCATGATCGCCGCCGCGTGGTTCTGAACCCCAGCTCGCTCCCCCACATCGACCCCATCCCGACATCAGGGGCGACCTCACTCCCCCATCGCACGTTCAGCGTCGAAGCAACACCCCTGGCATCATCCAGCACCGCTCGATGCAACCGCCGCTGCGCATCGACTGGTCACTTTAGTTTCGATTTGCGGCCAACGCGGCGTCGATTCTAACCGTCGCAGCCGCGGCATTGAAATGCTCGTCGATTTGCTGTTGATTAGGATATGGTTATTTATGGCCAGTCCGCTGCCGTGGTGATGCTGCAACTAGTCTTTGAATGTGGCGTTCTGCATCGGTGTAAGGCAGGCACCGGCGCGTGGTTCGCAGACTGGTCTCTCGACGATTTCTGGGTCGAGTGCTGAGTTTGCAGTTTTCGATGCAGGGGAAATACTGGATTTACCTGATTACTCGGTTGAATTTCCTCGTTACCGGCAAGCCACGAGTGTAGATTGTGTGTCCGATGCTGAACCTTGATCACAGAACTGCACACGAAGTGTGCAGAATAATTTATAATGTACAGGTGAAGAGAAAGTAAATATTGATAGGTTTAAATTTTAACAATGTATTGGGTTGTTTACTTGGTAACGAGTAACATAATATTCTGGCTAGTATGTTTAAATTTTATATGCCATCTTCCGCCACTTCCTAGTTTGGGTTTATACTCATAAAACTCGGTGCTTATCAAAATCTTTGCTTTTCTTACAAATTCTGTGATCAACCAACTTTATATTTGTCTTTGTAAAGAACAGAGAATCGAAATGACAATAGTTTCTTTTGATTTGTTTATGATTCTTATCGTTGTAAAGTGTGTTTTATAATCTTTGATACAACAGTGAACAGTAATGAGTTTGATACAGCATATCGTCACAAATATCATAAGACCCATTAAACAATATCATATAAACCAAAGGATAAAACACCAGAATTACGATCTAAATTTAATATTTTGTTTCTTTGTCTCTTGAAACCAAAGATAATGGAATTCATTGTTTGATGCATAGGCAAACATGTACTCATCTGAGGAGAAAAAAGAAGTGTATACATAGGCTATTGTGAGGCTGGGCATTGGACCATGTTGACGAACAAATGGATACAAACTTAAAACCTAAATCTACAGACAAAATTGGAGTTAGAAGATGAGAGAGGGGGAGCCCAAACTCAACAGCTTCCAGTGATTTATATGGGCTGGTATTTTTCAATAAATTAGTAACACTATTACAAATAATAACAATAACGACAACCCACAAGAAGAAAGTGGTAAAAGAAAACACCAAACATGTTGTGTAATCTCAAGACATGCTAACTTGTTGAAGAAGAGTTGCTCATGTAGCTCTTGAATAGGCCCTTTGTACATAAATCCACTTCATTGGGATGAGATTTTAAAAATAGTTAAAAAAAAAAAATGGTAGGATGGTGGCACATCATGATCATTGAGACATGATTTTTGGAAGTCCCAAAAACACAATTTTTTTTTTAATAAGTTTTTTTTTTTGTAATTTTATTTTATTTTAAAAATCAATACACACACTCTTGCACACTAGTAAATTCATACAATTTTATGATTTCCACTTGTGCTCTAATGTTGCCTTACTCCCTCTCACTTCATTCTTTTGTAGCATATACTAATCCATCCATTCACCTATCCACATACCCATCCATCCAAACCATTCATTCATCCATTTCTCACCTTCAAGCAGATGGTTTAGGGTTTTCAGGGTTTAGTGCTCGTGGTTTTAGTTTCAGTGTTTAATGCCTAAGGTTTAGAACTCATACTGCAGTCGTATATTGCATGAATAAGTTGTGTAGTTGGGTTCTTGTTATACCCATTTCTTATTTTTTAATTTTTTACATTCTGTTATTTATTTATTTATTTATTTATTTTCTTCCTATGATTCATTGGAGGAATTTGTATTTCAGACACTATTTAGTACAATCATAAAAAGTGAATGATCAAGTTGGCTAGTACAGTATTCATGGTAAATTTAATAATTCATATATTATTATCCAATTAAAAATATCAATTATAAATGGTATATATAATATTTTTTTTATTCACTGACCAACTACACTGTTTTAGTGAAACAATATGCTGTTTTTGATTTTTGTTCTCCTCTACAAGTCAATGCTGATGCATCATTTCATCCAGAGAAATAGGTATAAACTATTTTATATCTTTTTCAGATGAAAGCTGCTATTGCAAAAGTCTAAAAAAAAAATAAAGAAAAACAGATTTAAATTCTGTGCATGTGACTGAAGAAGCAAAAGCATAAGGTTGATGTAAAAATTTGAATCTAGTTTTGGAAGAGCTGCTCGAGACTTGAAGATTACAGTAATAAATCAACTATCAAACAATGATAAACTTGAGATTTGGTTACTGCTCAAAGCTCCAAACTATCTTCCAAGTTTGATATTTAGCTGCTACTGATCAATGTATTAATGTCCAACAGTTTTTGCATGTAATTAAATGACAAATTATTATTATTATTATTATTATTATATGTTTTTCATTATTATAGTTACAAGAACTGCTGATGATCATGTGTCAATAAAAGTATAACCTTTTTCATTTAAAGAATTCTTAGATTCTGGAGATTACTTCAAAAACTCAATTAGAAAACATAATACACTACTTTAAAAGTAGTGTATTATATATTTTAAAAATAAAATTGGCTGTTTGAAATTGTAATATAAATAAGCACGTTTAAAAAACACAAGATAAAAAACATAATAATAATAATAATAATAATAATCATAAAGTCATATTTCAAAAAATGTGTTATTCCAGAGGTGAACCTCTTGTTGTTGGTTTTGTTTTGTTTTTTGTTTTTCTTACATTACTCAATGAAACAAATTTATTACAACTTATCATTATTAACAACTTCTGCGAACGACAAAGGCTGCACAAAACTCAATGGTTAGGTACACTACAATCACATTTAATGAACAAGCAAATGCATCTGTTATCAACCACAAAAACAGTTCATGTACACTCCACTTCAATCTCACGTTGAAAAAGGATACTTTTCCTGAACTTCATACAAATTTCCAGTTAAAATCATTACTACTGAAACGAAAAACAAGATCATGGCCAATGAGAAGACTTGTTTCATATCCCATTCTTTTCTCTTTCAGTGAGGTGAAATCCATCCTCCACATAAGTAGTTCTATTATTATTTTTTTATCATGATATTGATATGTTTATAAATAAAGTAAGAGACTGGGAATTTCAAAACATTGAGTGCTCTCCTCGGAGCGGAGCCTCATGTGTCGAACTGCATCAGTCGTGGTTGACCAATTATCGATCGGTAGCCACCAGCATCCGCACTGCGTCGATGGCAGCTCTAGCATACGTTTGTTTCTTTGTTTGTTTGATTGGTTGATCGATAGTGTGAGAACCTCTTTCCGGTGATCATTTAGTGCTCTGCTGGGGTACTGACCCCGCTACTAGCTCTAGACACATGTTCGGCGCGACAACTCAGACTCCGGACGTCCGTCCGATGCGTCGCCTTGCACCGCGATCTCGAGTTGCGCCGTGTTTCAGACGAGCGTGTCCTTGAACAGCCCCAATTGGATCGTTCGGAGCTGGTGAACCTGGAGAGCCAGTCTCTGCTTCGGCGCTCACAAACCTGTGTCGTAGTAGGATCCTGGTTTTGTCAGAGCTTTAAAGGTTCTGGGCCAGGTTACGGTATCAGACGTCGAAGCATGGTTTGAATCTTTGAACATTTTGGGTCGATCCAGAGGGTGGGTTTGTGAGCGTTTTGTTTGTGTGGAGCTCGTTGGGAGGACCTGCGACAGTGGCTCTCGAAAGCTGCCGACGCCAGTGGAGCTGAAACTCTCTGGGGGCTGGGGGTGTTTTTGGTGCTGGACTGTTGCCTCGCCCGTAGAAGACAACTTCGTGGATATCTGAACAGGAGATGTTTGCATTGTGGGGATCGTGCACGTGTAGGGTGTCATTAAACTTCCTGGTTGTAGCTTCGGTGTTTCGGTCCGTGACCTGTCTTGAAACCGCCGCTCGGGTACCTTCAGGACTGTAACCATGGAGGTTCCCCCACGCATGGACACAGATGAATTGGGATCTAAAGGGCGCTGCCCGGTGCCCTGCCCTGTGTTCCCCGGAACGCCCGTACCGGCATTACTCTTGAAATATGATATCGAAACTCTTGTGCAACCGACTCCTCAGCAGGTTGAAGCGTATGAGCTTTACCTGCACCTCCCTGAGCTGAGGCGGCTATGGCGGGCAAGAGATTTTCCGTCTTGGGAAAACGAAAGCGTAGTAAGACCTGCTTTACACAGTTTAGAGCTGGTCTTCCGCGTGATATCAGGCGTTCTGTGCGACACTCGGCCCTACATAGATCGCGACGAGTGGCTTCGTAGACTGGAATCGCTTGCAAACTTGCAGCTGGAAGTTCTAGCTTGCATCGTAGAGGGAGATGAGGGGGCGCCCACGTCCAATCTCTCTAATTGTTGTAGTTCCGTGGGAACGGAGTCGGTAGTGTGGCACAAGTCTGGTTCGAAGCCCATCGTGAGCAGGCTCAGCAAAGAAAGCTTGTTGCCCCGCCTTGCTGCTTGGAGGACTGCGCAAAGCGTAAGCTTTCGGTTACATTTTGCCATTGAGGGTCAAATGGCGCGGGCACCATTCACTCTTGGCCTTGGGGAGCCTAATCTCGCTGCCAAGCCGGTTTTAGAGTATGACAAAATTTGCACCCCTCTTGAGGTATACTACTTCTGCAGAACTTTTTAATCCTCGCTTGTTGTTAGGATTTGGACAGAACCTCTCAATTAGGTCTGCACTTACAGATTTGAAATTTAATGGAGTTTCTTTGTGTCAATCAGTCGCCAACGGTAGGACTTTGCCTCTTTGATTTACCTCTGCTCTGGATTATAAATTTTTGGTTTTCACAAGGTTCGGGACATTCTATTTCACAATCTTATTCTGCTCATTTTTCTCAGTAGTGCAGGCATTTTAGACGAGCTTTAGTATAGTGAACTACCCCAATCGGAAAACGCCGTGATCGATTTCACTTAATTCGTGTCGTATGCATTGCATTCGCAGCATTAGTTTCCATGCCACAATCATTTCATAGATCTTTTCTTAATGGCGTTGAGTACTTTCACGAAGGAATCTTACGGAGAGTTTCTATTGCAGGTTTATGCGTGCAGACAAGTCATGTCTGGGCATCCTGAAGATCACACGCTTTCGACTGTACATCAAATCATGGAGGCATGGTTGGAAGTAGCTTCCGGCCTGCTGCAGAATGTTGAGAGGATGGTCAAAGCAGGAGATATTGGATTAGCTGCCAAGAATTGCTGGATCATCGAGCGAGTGTGGAAGCTTCTCATTTCCACAATGGATTTACTCCAAATCATGGACCCGGACGATTTCATGCGCTTGAAGGAGGAGCTTGCAATTTCCCAGGATGAGACAGCTGTCAGCACAGAACATATTGGCGGAGGTGAGATAACCCTCATGTTCTCAATGTGTATGATCCTTTCAAACTGAGCTTCCTTGCGTCAATGAGTCGCAATTTTTAGTGCTGATGAGTTGTGAACTCTTCAGGTGCATACTGTTTGCGATCCACAAAGCTACGACAAATCAGTAAGGGCTGCAAAGACCTTCGGCATCTGGTCCCCAAGGTGGTGGGAGTAGAGGCTGATCCCAAAGGCGGTCCAAGGCTCCTGGAGGCAGTGATGGATTTGCTCCATTCGCACGGGATGCAAACTCACATAACTCCGCCATTCCGGCGACCCTTGGCCTACCACTCGTCTACAATACATTTACTCCAAGCCTTTCAAGCGGTTGAGGCAGCAGTTCGGCAGTTTTACTTCTCATATCAGCAGCTAGTGATCGCTGTCATGGGCAGCGGAGAGTACAAGGCAACTGCACAAGCAGAAATCTCTGCCGCAGATGCATTATCTCAAATATACTTCGAGCCACCATACTTTCCCAGCCTTGATGGCGCAAAGACTTTCCTAGGTAGCTACTGGCATAATAACCCAGAGCTCGAAGAGGGCGCTATCATGAGGCAGCTCATGTTGGAGAAGACTACGCGAGATGCCCTAACTGGAGACTCTAGCAAGGCTTCTAGTGATAGCAATAAGACTGACGCAGTCGAAGAGCAAATACAAAAGGTACACAGCCTATTTTTCAATAGAATTTTAGGGAGCTAAAGAATGAAGCTACATTATTTTGGTCAGTATTGGGATCCTCTGTGCTGATATTCTGTTTGTGCTTCTCGGTTTTACAGACTTCTGGATCTATGCGGAAGACCCCAGGATCTTTGCAGAAGAAGCAGTCTTACGCGACCCTTGCTTTCATGTATCAAGGAGCCATGGGGGCTTGACATGACTGTGCCGATGGATGTATCAGCGTGGGATTGTCAACTGTTCCTCTAACAAGCGGAGGATATTATCAAAGTTAGCCATCAACACGGGGTGGTGGTAAGCAATCCTTGGGGCTATTGCCTCTTCATTTGGAGCTGAAGTGGGTGCTTGCCTTTGGTCCCTTCTCCTCCCGCACATGCGCACACACCCACAGAGTTCTCATGCTAAAGGGGATTTGTGCCTGTTTTTAACCTGCACTCCCCGATTCTATACTTAGAGGATTACAGGTTTCAGTGGGTCATGGATTCTTTATGACTGCAATGAGTGCAGATAATGTCTTCGGACTTCGACGGCCCTCGACAGATCTGTTATTGGTAGACAGACGTAGAGTCCACCATTGTCACGGAAATTGTGTGTTTCGGTTCCATTTGTTTTCTCATTTTACTGTGGTAGATTTGTACATTACATTATTACGGAGTGCGAACGTTTTTGTGTATATTGTTCCCGCTTCAACCAACCTCCTAGCTACGAGATTGTAGCGGCAACTACAGAGTTAGCTATGTGCAGCAGAAAGTTATTGCTATTATTTTTGTGACTGCCAATAAAAGCATTATGCTTTATTGCTTTTTGCAGCTATTATCTGATTGTTTACATCTTGGTACATCTCGCAGCCAGGTTTACTTGTCCAGTTTCAGGACCTTGGCATCCTTGTACTCAATTGAACTGCATGCTCCTTTCTGAATACGTGAACGTCCTCCTTTAGACTTTTTCTGAGACAGTGACCTAAGTGCCCAGCATTTTTTCACAGCAGCTTCAAATTCATCTTCCTTTGGAGGAGAACAAGAATAATTGCACATTCATACCCATCATATCCTTCAGAGACGTTGTAATTCTCCTTGGTACTCACAGTCAGTTTTTTCGTCATTCAGCGTTAACAAAAATCTCAAAACGGCTGTTGAATCTGATTTTAATCTCGTTAACTCATCCAGCTTTCATGAGTAAACAGTTCAGAAGCCCGTGGAGAAGTTATTTTATCATAGTTATCATTGTCAGATCCTCTACAACCTCAACTACTCGACCAGTTCCCACCTCTGATTCCGAACATTGGCAATCCCAGCAAATTCCAGACTGTCCAACTATTGGGAGAATTATACTGTATAATACACTAGTCTCATGTGTAGAATACTATCTACTCTATATTGACCTTACACCAAGAGTTGTGACTCTTGGTGTCACTGTGGTACACACAATATATATATTGTGTGTCAATTGATCATATTAATAATAATAATAATGACGTTTTCAACATGGTATCAGAGCTATAGAAATATTCGATCCTTAGAATAAGCTTTGGTGAATGCTTTATTAAGAAAATAATTGTTGAAATTACAAAAATAGTTTATAATGAAAATAATATCAATACAATTCATTATAATAGCAAAGGTTGATGAAGAACTAGAAGTTCATCAAACCATGAAAAGCAATTCGAGACCTAAAAATGGCAACATACAAACTATAAGCAAAGATAAAATTGAATTGATCAAAAACAAATTTATAAATAATTATAATTCAATTTCAAATTAAGAATATTGAAGATGACACAAAAAGTGGACATTAATCATGTTCCAAAATTCAATGGTTCATATTTTAACATATGGAAACATAGACTAATATTAGTTTTTAAGACTGAAAAGTTATGGCCCATAGTAAGTGGTGAAGAACTCTTACCAGTGGAACCAACGGAAGCTGAAATTGCTGCCGGAATCCCAGCTTTACCTACCATAGGAGTAGGGAGTATAAGCGCATGGGTAGACAAGGATACCTTGTCTTTAACCATAATTAATAATTGCATAGGAAACAATATTGTTTCACATATACAATCTTATATATGAGCAAATTCAGCATGGCAAGAATTAGTAAAAATATTTGAATCACATGATGCAATAACTAAGATGTATTTAAAAGACAAATTATACACCTTAAAAATGAAAGAAGGTGATAGTGTTATTAAACACATACATACCTTCAGAGCACATATGGAACAATTGTTGGCAGCAGGATCAGAAGTTCCAAATGATGAAGCAATTCTCACTTTAATGAGAAGTTTGCCTCTAAGTTATAGATCCTTCATTAGCTCCTTAAGAAGGTAGCCTGGGATTACATTAACATCCTTGATAACAGATTTGATCCAAGAAGAAACACTCATGAGAAACATGAATTTAACATTTGATAATAATTCAGCCTTGTATGTAGGTAAGAAATTTCAGAATAATAATAAGAAATCTTATTTTAATAAGAATTTCAGGAGGAATTCACAAAGAGAGACTAGTATCTCCAAACCACATGAAAAGAGTAATTTTGCTATTAAGAAATGCTTTTTCTGCAAGAAAACAGGTCACTTGATTAAAGATTGTAGAACAAGAATAGCAAGTAAAAATTGTAATAACAAAAAAGAAACAAATGTTGCTACCAAAACAAATAAACTATATGTGGCAACACTTACAGTTAAAGAAAACCCAAATTTAATGTGGTATGTGGACTCGGGAGCAACTCAACATATGTGTCATGAATTAGAAGGATTTGTTAAATACATCAAAAGTGAAGACAAACAAATTGTCTACTTAGGAGATGATACTACATCATGTATAATTGAAGGACATGGTGATGTAAATATCAAACTTACAAATGGTGATGAAAAGATCATACCTGATTTATTACATATACTTAGACTTGTAAAGAATTTATTCTTTGCCAAACAATTAGTTAAGGCAAGAGGAAAAATTCGCATAAGAGCTGGCACCACTACACTTATAAATAAATTTGGTCAAACCATTGGAATATGCAAATTAAACCCTGATTTATATGAATTAGGTATATCTATACTTTCAAACAAGCCTCAAATTGCTATTCCAGCAACAATATAATTAAATAAAGCTAATTTGTGGCACCTAAGACAAGGACACATAAATCCTCAAAGACTCAAATAAATACAAACCATGACAAAGGAGATTGATTCCTTTGATGAAAGAAAAAATACCTTATGCCAACCTTGCATAGAAGGTAAAGAACATAAAGAAAATTTTTCTACACAATGTGCACAAAGAGCTATCCAATTGTTAGAATTTATACACTCTGACATTTGTGGACCTATGCAAGTAGGCACACATTCAGGATGTACTTACTTCATCACATTTATTGATGATCTAAGAAGATATTGCTAAGTCTATTTGATGAAATACAAATTTGAAGCATTTGAAAAATTCACCTTATACAAAAAATTTGTAGGAAAACAAACAAGTTTCAAAATTAAAACCTTAAGATCTGATCGTGGAGATAAATATACATCCAATGATTTTAAAAAATTTTGTAACAAAGAAGGCATTAAATAAAAATATATTGCAGCTTATATACCACAACAAAATGGTGTTTCTGAAAGAAAAAATAGAACATTAATAGGATCAGTACTTGGAATGCTATCCTATTCAAACTTACCTAAAATTTTTGGGATCAAGCACTCCAAATAGCAAATTACCTCCAAAATAGGAGCCCTACAAAATCTGTACAAGTTACCAAAACACCATTTGAATTATGGTACAAACGACAACCAAATTTATCCTACCTTAAAATATTTGGTTGCAAAGCTCATGTATTCATTTCTAAAGAAACAAGAAAGAAGTTAGACTCTCATTCACAAGAGGCTATCTTTCTAGGCTATAGTGAAGAATCTAAAGCCTATAGACTTATAAATATACAAAGTCAGCAAATTCTTATTTCAAGAGATATTCTCTTCAATGAAAATCTACATGATTCAAAAACAATCACATACTTGCAAAAGCACAATGAAGAACTCTTACTAGATTTAGAATTATTAAAACACCCTTCAATAACTAAAAGAATCAATGAGTAAATCCTCCCTTCTCTTTAAGGCATGTCTTCTACATCAATGTCACTACCACAAGAAACACATGTATTAGATCAATCACCAATACATATTATTCCTTCAAATGTGGGAGAACAACCTCCTTTTCACATTGATGTCATAGAAGACTTTTCTCAACTATCATTACCAAATGATTAAGAGATCTTACGTCTTACAAATGATGAAGTACATTCTACATTGAAGGCTCCAAATCTTCCTACTAGTTCTAGACCAACAAGAATTATTCAACCAACCACAAGATTGTTGGAGTTTATACAAGGTAGAAAAGAATATAAATGACAATGTAATCAACATCACCAAGCCCACCTTGTTTCTACTCACATAGAAGCTTCAAACTCTATTTAAGAAGCAATGGAGAGGGTTGATGCTCAAAAATGGCAACAAGCAATCAATGCTGAAATTACATCCTTAAACAAAAATAATACATGGCATATGACAAATTTACCTCCTAATCAAAAATCAATCAGTTCAAAGTGGATTTTTAAAATCAAAACTAAAGCTGATGGAAGTGTTGACAAATATAAAGCAAGGCTAGTTACTAGAGGTTTTACCCAAGTTATTGATTACACAAAGACATACTCTCCTATAGTCAAACTTAACTCTATCAAAGTTCTTGCTTTAACCACTAAACATAATTTGGAAATACATCAACTAGATGTTAAAACAATCTTTTTAAATGGTTTTATAGAAGAAGACATCTATATGATTATTCCTGAAGGATTACCTTCTATATATACTAATAAGGTATGTAAATTAAATAAATCCCTATATGGTCTTAAACAATCATCTAAGGCATGGTATCAATGATTAGATCAATACTTAATCCTTCACAAATACCAACGTCTCAAATCAGATGCAAACATATACATCAAAAGAGAACATAATCAAGATTTTACCATAATTATAGTCTATGTTGATGACTATATTCTTATCAGCAACAAGCTTCCTTTAATTCAAAAAGTCAAAGACATTCTCTAGCAAGAATTTGATATGTTTGATGAAGGAGAAATCTATTATACTTTAGGCAATGCCATATTAAGAAATCGAAAAGAAGGATGGATCATCCTCCAACAAGCCAAATACTTAACAAATAAACTTAATGAATTCAATATGTTGAATTTCAATCCATTAAGTACCTCAATTCAGTCAAGAATTTGTTTAAGCAATGAAGATCATATTACTTTATCTAATTATCTCTATTCTCAAGTTCTTGGCAATGTAATGTATGCTATTGTTAATTCTAGACTCGATTATGCTTATGCTATCAGCATTTTAGCACAATATCTCTCTAAACCAGGACCTACATATATTCAAACTTTGAAAAGAACTATGAGATATATAAAAGGCATATTATTCTTTGGAATAAAATATCAACACCTACCTCAAGGTGATATTCTCCATGGTTATTCTCATGCTTATTGGACAGGTGATAAGGACACCCATCGCTCCACCTCTGGCTTTTGCTTCTTACTAGCTAGAGGAGTTATCTCTTGAAGGAACAAGAAACAACAATCTGTTGCTTTGTCATCCACAGAATCTGAATACATGGCTTTAACAAAAGCAACCACTGAAGCCATATGGTTGAGAAAATTATTACATGAACTTAGATTCCCTCAACATGCACCAACCATCATATACTCACACAATCAAAGTATAATTGTTCTTAGTGAAAATCCAAAATATCACTCTAGAAGCAAACATGTGGATATACAATACCATTTCATAAGAGAAAAGATACTTACCAAAGAAATTAAATTACAATATGTACCAACCACACATATGACAGCCGATGTATTTATAAAATTTCTTCCTAAAGAGAAATATTTTCAGTGCCTATCTCAACTAAGCATGTATCTTATTCCTCTCAATTCAAAACAAGAAACCTATTCTACAACAATTTAAGCATTGCTGGTCTACTCAAAATCACCAAACCTTCTACAATAACCATATTTTGATACATCATAGAGTGGGAGAACACACAGTAAGCCACCTCACTCCAAATCCATGAAATATCAAAATACATAGATTGATACCACTCCAACAGCGGAACTCGCCATAGCAGCAGTGGAGCCCACCATGGCCGACCCCGCATCGGTAATTGACTCCATTGCAAAGCCCGTCAAAGCGCCTACATCGATAGTCGACCTCCCATCAATGTATATGCAAGCAGCAGAGCCGATCTTCATAGCGCCAGTAATCTTCAATAGCAGCAGCGCTTCCAACAACAACAACGAAAACATCATTGCAACAAAAAGAGAGTGTGCATGAAGCAATCATGAAATTAGGCTGGTCTATATGTCAAAAATAGGTCAAGAAGAATCTTCACCAAAAATATTTATATTAATTCTATTTTTGGGCCAAAGGCCAAATTATGTGAAAATACTTGGAATCATTTTCTTTTTTGTTTCCTTACATAGAAGTATTTTATTTTTATTTCTTCACTTACTGCAAATATGTTGAAATGCTTAAATTATCAAAAATGGATCGTCTACCTTGCATTGGATTTACATATGTTTGCTATGATACACTCCTTTTGCAAACATGCCTCTAAATTTGGCTTTTCTACTCATCTAAATATGGAGATAGAACAATATGCATTGAAGTAGGGAATTGATGTTGAGGGGTGATGGGGCCTTGGGTAGTAGTCCAATTGCTAGCCAATTTATGAATTGCCAAATGAAATTGTTGATTTAAAAAAAATTATGTTTTTATAGAAATATAATTTATTAGGGATATAGTTTGTCATATAAGCATAAAATTAGCATATGCTTATAAGATAAACTTGTGCATAAAAAATATATTAAAATTTTAAAAATTTGATATGTAATTCAGTTTTAGGATATAAATCACATTTATTCCTACTTCAATTTTTTTCATTTTTTTCATCATTTTTTTCTTCTTCTTCAATTTACTTATTGGTGATCAATAAATCTTATTGATTTAATTTTTTTCATCTACTTAGATATAATATACAAGCAAGATTCATAAATTAAAAAAAATCAATTTAAATATAATTATCTATAGATAAAGTATAAAAATAGATAAAATCTTAATATGACTATTCATAGTAAAGCTTTTTAGTATAGTATTAAAAAGATACATTGAATATTTGTATGTTATTTATTACATATACATTATCATTGAAAAATAAATTGATTTTAAAGTTTCTAATTTTTTTTAAGGTTGAAGATTATTAAATATAATTAGTACTTATAAATTTTTTAAAAATATCAATAAAATATCTACTACCATAAATGACATCTATGTTGGACTTTAAGAAGCACATAAATTGGTCTTCTAAATTTGCACTAATGAATCAAATTATTATAGACAACTTATCTTATCAACTTCTTTTAAATATTTTAAAAAAATTTACATAATATTTTAATATTGACCATGTACCATGTGAATATAATAGTGAAATGCAATCTTGTGCTGCAAATATTAGAATAAAAGAGGAAGTATTTTAAACAAGGAAATACTATCCTAAAGATAATTAGAATAGCATATGATTTTAATAATAGATAAAAATATTATTTTTATTTATTTTAATTATTTTTTATATGGATATTAAATTATATATATATATATTATATAAAAATATGAAATCTAAAAATTAAGTTATTTTTAATTTTTTAAAACCTCATTTGGTTTTTATATAATTGATTTGTTTGTTGATATTGTCAATGTTGAGGATTTTTTCTATTAAACATTCTTTAACATTGATATCTTTAGGAATAATATCAATGATTCTATCAATATATAACTTATTAATGGTATCACTTGTATATAGAATTTAAGTAGGTTTTTTTAATTCATTTTGGAACAAATTCTTTTGATTCAACTTAAAATTAAGATCAATAACCAATATCATTATATTCATCATAATCAACTACCTTGCTTGTATTTACTACATATGTTCTATTTTTTTATTGCTTTAAATAATATTTTTGCTTTAAAAAAATATTTTATATTTTATAATAGATTTTATACTATTTTCATTTTGATAGAATACTAATTATAATATTTTACAATATATATTTATTCTTTCTTATATATCTTTTGTAGCCAATCATCTACACCATTAATATTTGCAACAATCTAAGTTTTGGTGTATTTATTGTTGAAAGTGTTGATAATATTTTGCTAGTGATAAATGCCATGATTTCCATTCTTTGGATATATATATGTTTTTTTAATATAAAAACCTAATATAAAATTCACTTAAAAATCTCTATATTTTACAATTTGAATGCATACATTTGTATATTGAGGAATTTTTTTCTTTATACTATTTATTATATATACCATGTAAATTAATATATGAAAAAATTATAAATTAAATATAAATTCTAAAATTATCCTATTTATATTATAAAAGTCTTTGTATAGTAAAATAAAAGATATAAAATTGTGCTTATAATTATCTAAATAATCTTATTTTTACTATTTTTTATTTTTTTTGTTTGTTTTAAATTTTTCTTAAAATAAATCATTACAATTTTTTTTTAAAACTTTTACACAGAAAAACTTATTAAAATTGAAAATACATAATATGAAATTTAAAGCATAGAATAAATCTTTATGACCAACAATTTTTTGAATATTAAAATAAAGAACATCATCTAAAAATCTTATAGCTACCAAAATCTTAAAAAAATATTTTTTTGAGTTCTACATATGAAGAATTTAAAATAAATAAATGAAAAATGATTCATATCTAAATACAAAAAATAAATACTATTTTTTTAACATCACAATTAAAAATTATTGATCCTACACTTCTTCTAAAATACTTACATACACTCAAAGAAATTAAAATTTTTACTTTTTTTTCTAAATTATCTAAATAAAATAATAACGTAAAATAAATTCTATATTTAAATTTATTTAATTCTTTTTCACTAAGAACACACAAGCACAATAGCATACTAAAAACGTATGTTAAAAACAGAATATTTAGGCTTAAGTAAACATCTCTTTTTAAAGATTTTACAAGCATGTGATAACAAAAAGATATATATCTTACAAAAAACAACTCAAAGTCACAATAATTTATGAGTTTTAACAAAAGCACGGTTCTTATGCTTGATTAGAATTTTAAATGTTATTTTCAAATAAAAATTTATAAATTGAATTCAATTTCTCTAATATGCCAATTGTAACGAGGCTAAAAATTTTCAATCTACAATTGGCAGCAAGATAGTTGAATTTCGGAGTATGTTTATTTATTAAAAAATTTCAACCTTAAACTATATCTATATATATATATATATATATATATATATATATTTGTTTTAATTATTGAGCTAGACCATAAAGTGGATTGCTTCCTATTGATAGGCTCAACTTAGTCTACTTCTCTTAATTTGCCTTCAGTCAAATTGTCTATATTTTTTTATTAGAATATACTATTGTACCATTGAAAGTTGGATTTTATCTCTCTCTCTCTCTCTCTCTCTCTCTCTCTATATATATATATATATATATTTTTTTTTTTTTATCTACATTAATTTTTATAGTTTTGAACAATCAAATAGATTATGAATCCAAACTAGTGAAGTCTACATGACTAAAATAGACAAATATGAGAAACATAATTTTCTTAATATTAGAATTATTTTGTTTTTTTGTCTACTGCATATTGTATTGTTTTGTGTTGCAAAAATATCATACCTTATAAGTTATCACATTTAACTTTTAAAGATGTTTGTGGTGATTGCACCACCTTCTACTATATTAATTTTTTATCTTTGTCTATTGTTTAGTTCCTAAATTGTCTTAAATATGCATATGTTTGTCTTATTAAAAATTAGGTATTAGAATATGAAAGTAGATTTCCAAGTATATATGGTATTTTGAGGAGTAAAAAAATAAAAACCAAATTAACTAGATTTTTTATTTTTTATTTTTTATAATTATTTAAATCAAATATTATTTTTCTTTATCATTCTTGAAGATATTCATCTATTTCTTATAATAAGATCATATAAATGTAGATGATTACGTATAAATTTTAAAACTAAAAATCTTAATCAAATAATAGTAAATAAATATAAAAATAATATTATATTAAAATTTTGAAGTTTTTAAATTTTATTTTAATTATATTTTAATTTTTAATCTATAAATTAGAATTGATTTTTTTACACAAAAAAAATATGATACTCATTTTTCATGAGTTTTTATTATAGAATTGACTATTTTTAAAATATATATTTTTTAACATAAAACTTTTAATATAATTTTAAATTTGATTAGTAATTATCTATAAACATAGTTAATTTATAAGACATATTAAGCTAAGGTAATGACTTCATGTTATAAATATTTAATAAAAAGATTCTATATATATTCTTAGAATATTATATTAGGTTCTAAAAGATTTTAAAAGATCTTTAAAACATTTCAATAAAAGATTTTAGAAGGTTTTCAAAATATCCCAAAAGATTCTAGAAAATTAAAATAAAATTAAAGAAGTTCTCTAATAAAGATCGTAGAGTTGTTTCGTCTCTAAGTAACATAGAAACTTCTTGAAAGGCTTCTTAACATCTAATATATATATTAAAGTTGATGCTAAGGCAATCTTCGCTCTTAATAATACATCTTTAAGAGGTCTAATTCATCTTTCTTGGTATTGATCTTGTACTTATTTGGTATAAACAAATTTATGCTAGCTTATTTATTGAAACTCTTATATTCAACTTCTTATTTATTCTTATATATAGTATATCCATGACAATTTTTTGACACTACCTTCTTATCAATATTAGAATTTGATTGTTTTTGATAGACAGTAAATTATCTCTCTTTTTGAAACCACTTGAGGAATTTAGAAGATATGAATTACTCTCTTCTAAATTGATATTATTTAGTATATATATATAATAGTTGGAAGTGAAGATGTTAATATAATTGAATTTATTAAGTCTAAGTTAGATACTATTATGAATACACTGAATGTTTTATCTTGTAGAACTACTAAAGTTTAAAAAAAAAATTACAAGATATTATAGTGATGTAAGATTTGAAGTAATTTAGCCTATGATGCAACTATTTCTTTAAGCTTCTACATTCAAAGAAGCAATGGTGTCAAAGACATGAATCTCAAAGAAAAAAATCCTCAATACATTCTTATGACACTAAAAAGAACTAGAAAGTCACTCAAAGATGATATCATATTGAATTACAATAGCTATTGCCAAAAACTTGAAGACTAGAAAGTCTTGAAATAAGACTAAGAACACAAAGGTGTTGACAAGAGTGAAGAAAGCTTCACTCTTGCCTCTATATATACTCTTAATTAAGAGCTATGTGGTAATGTTCTATAGGACCTCCAAAACATATTGACTTTATAAGACACATATCTTAACTTGCAAGGTAAATTTTCTATATGTGCACTACATAGTTAATTTGTTTCACAAGCTATGAAGACATGATTAACTTGTTGACCAAGTTTCTAACCTATCAAGCAACTACAAACATATATAAAATCAAAGTAGCATCTATAAAGCTTCTAAGAAGCTTTTTTAGAATGTATTATGAAATTAATTTACTTTTATCTACTTTTACCTACTTCTATCTAATCATATAGGTATTTATCAAAGTACCTATGTATATCCATGATATTACCACCCTTTTTAGGAATAAGTTCTATGAGGAGTGATTCTCATATGTTGAAGAAATCTAAGATGTAGCAAATTATATTTGCCACATATTCAAATCTTTGTTCTCTTTGAAGATGGTTGATAGGTCCACTTAGCCAGCAATATTATCCCATATCAGGGTAAAAAGATCACCCTATTATTTGATCATTGTTGAGGCCTTTCTAACTTCTTTAAAATAAAAAATTTGAAACATTGTCAAGAGTTTTTTCTATCTCTAATAAAATCACCAAACATCAAGAGTCTCTTCCAAGGTCATGATATCAAACACATTGTATCTTGCCATCTATTTGCGGAAGGACATGTCATTCTAAAGGATCTTCATCTCAACTATGTCGTCTTGAAGGTTGTGACTATTGTAATATCTTATGTGATAAGTTAGCAAATGAAAGCTCTTGAATTAAATCTACTGGTTGTTAGTTTTCCATATCTTTAGCGTCATAAATATACAAAAGCTACAAAACAAAATAGATGATAGAATGTTATCTTTCTTTGATCTTATTTCTTTTATAGGAAAGATTAGCTATTCTTCATCTTGATTTTGATGGATGTCATTGATGAAAATTTTTAACTCTCTTTGTTGTATTTGGAAGATTTTTTGCTGGCTCCTATGTGAGTTCACTAATATCATATCTACGCCAATAAATAAGATATTTCAACCTATTTTAGCATCGCCTTGAATCTGAGACTTCTTCTACCTTGAATTTTTCATTATTATCCACTTTTATAGAGAGAGGTGGCATTTGTCTTTTTTCCAAGATATTCACTGTCTTATATGGCTCAAAAAGAGACATGTAAAATATAAGGTGGATCTTTATAGATTCTAATAGATATAATTGATAAACAATAGGATTGACTTATTCACTAGTAAAAAAAGGTCTAAGTCTATGATAGTTCAATTTGTATTATTTTTTTGTCATTCTTGAGCTTCCTTAAATTACACCTTTATTGTTGTATATAGCTTTGACAAACGATTTGCCAAATCTTTTGCCACATGATTATCAAATTTTGAAAAGTCAAAAATATCAAGTTATGGATGATAACCTTAGTTGGTAAAGAAAGACATTTGTTGAGTGGAAGAATGTATGAAATTATTGTACGCAAACTCTACCAATGGTAAAACAGTTGTTAAATCATCTTGATAGTAATTGATGGTATATCTTAAGTACTGCTACAAAACTTGATTCACTTGTTCTGTTTGTCCATCAATTTAAAGATGAAAAGCAAAAGAGAGCTTTATATCCACTTTTAAAATCTTAAAAATTATTTTTTAAAATCTTGATATAAATTGAATCTTTCTATTTGATATAATATCTTCAGATAATTCCCGATAGCAATAGATATTGTTAAAAAAAAGCTTAGCCCTTTTTTTATCTATGATAGATTTTGTATATGGTATAAAACATGTCATCTTGATAAAACGATTTATTACTACAAATATAGAATCATATGAACTTAAGATTGAAAGATTTGTGGTAAAATGCATAGAAACGGAAGACCATGATTGTTCTAGAATATGTAATGGCTGAAGAAGTTGATAAGGTTGATAGCAAGGAGTTTTGGATCTTGAACAAATATCACATAATTGTACAAAGTCTTTAACTACATTTTACATTTGAGGCAACTAATGATCTTTCAATATTAGCTCTAAAATCTTGTTGTATCCAAAATGTCTGGATATTGAAAAGTCATAAAAAGTTTAAAGAATATGTAATTATATCCTACTTTTTAGAATATACAATCATCCCTTGAAATAGAATAGGTTGTTCTTGAATTCAAATTTGGAAGTATTATGAGACTTAGAAGAATTATTTTTGATATCATGGAGAAGAAGATCAAAGGTCATATTTGATTGAATTTGTGTCATAGACCTACTCATGTAAGCTAATAATTACATATATAAATAAATAGAAGTAAGTAAAAGTAGATAAAAGTAAATTAATTCTATAGTATTTGATATGAAAGCTTCATAGAAGCTTCATAGACGTTGTTTTGACTTTGTAGGTGTCTTTAATTGACTTTTTGGAATTAAAAACGTCGTCAACAAGTTGACCATGTGCCACACATGTTGTTAGCTTGAAGACTAAGCTAACTATGTGGCCCACACATAAAAAAACTTCCCTTATAAGTCAAGGCATGTGTCATACAAAGTCAACACATATTGGAGGTCCTATAGAATGTCTCCCCTTAGTCCCTAGTTAGATAGTATATATAGAGACAAGAGTGAAGCCTTCTTCACTCTTATCAACTGCTTTGTTATTTCCAGTCTAGTTTCAAGAGTCTTCATGTTTTCTAGTGTTTCGCAATAGCCATTCCAATTTTTCTTTCAATATACATACTTGTTTATTTATATTTTGTTACCTTTCTTTGAATGAAGGCTCACTTGTCTAAATTACTTTTTCATCGAGTTCTTGTCCTTGACAGACTGACAAGAATACACTTATAATATCAAAGCTTTGTCTTTTCTTGATTAAGAATAGATTACTCCTTTTTTTTGATAAGACATAAGCGTAATAAGAATTGCGGATTACCTTCTTTTAAAATAATATTATTTTTAGTATTTTCTTTGTTCTCAAGTTCGTTCTCTTATTTGTCTTGAGCAATATTAGATATTTTTTTTTTCTACGTATTACCATGGCAGAGTTTGTCAAATTGAAGAGTGCAATGACACAAATGCAAGAACAACTGAGGTAATTAATGCTTGTGATGCATCAACTTAATTCACCAACAGAAGAAGGAAGAAGAATAATAGAAAGTGGAGATGTAGAGATAGTCAGAGCTGCCTCAACATTTATATTGAATCATGCACTTTCTCCCATGGTAGAACACGATTCAAATACTAGTGAACCAAGAATTGCCTTACCTGAGAAATTTGATGGTACGAGATCAAAGTTTCGAAGATTCATTAATTAAGTACAATTGACAATCGAACTTCAACCCCAAAGCTATCCAACTCCAGGATCACAAGTCAGATTTATTGGAATACTACTTTCCAGTTCTACATTATCATGGTTTTTATCTTTTCTTGAATGATAAGATCCAATATTAGATAATTTAAAAGCTTTCTTGGTGGAATTTTGATCTATGTATGGAGAACATGATACAGTTTGTGTTGCAACAAATATGATCCATATCTTGCGACAAGGAAATTGATCTGTAACAATATATGCTTCACAATTTTGACAACTTGTGATTGATATCAAGTGGGATGATGCTGCATTCATTAGCCAATTCTTTTATGGACTACAATATGAGGTAAAAAAATTAATGCTCAATTTATCTAATCCTCAAACATTGAGTCAAGTAATTGATTTTGCTGTAAAATGTGACAATCGACTTTTTGAATTTTGATCTGAGAGTCACATAAGTAGGCTTCAACATTATTATAATTCAATGGCAATACCTACGTCTTTTCAATTCATATCTTCAGAAGTAAAAGATATGCAAATCGATGCAATACGTTTCAAATCTCTTACTGAATAAGAAAAGACTCGTTGTTGTCAAGAAAGATTATGTTTATATTGTAGAGAATCAAAATACACTGCTCAACATTGTCCAAAGAAATGATGCAACCACAAAATGAGGAGTATGGCTGTTAAAGAAGAAAATATATCAAAAAATAAGTTTGTCCAGCTACAATAGGGACCGTGCGACTGGAACCTTGCACAATATCTAGTAAAGGTCATATTCTCTCCTCAGAGCCCTCTCCTTGTTTTACATTAAATGTTATTTTAGAACCTAAACATTACAAAGCCTCTGCCTTGTTAGATTCAAGAGCCTTAGCATGTTTCTTAGATGAAGAATTTACTAAAAGACATAGCATATCTTTAGTAAAGAAAACTAAATTTGTTCATGTAGAAGTCATAGATGGTCGTCCATTGTCTTTTCGAGATATTACTCACAAAATCCTTCCTATAAAAGTAATAATCAATGGTCATAATATTTTTGTAATATTTAATATCATTAGATCTCCCTCTAATCCATTCATTTTAGATTTATTACGGTTAAAAAAATATAACCCTCAAATAGATTGGATTTTCCGAACTCTTATTTTTTCTAAAAGTATAACTACCAGTGTATTTAATCAAGTAGAGAGTCATAAGTCCAGTTCAATTAAACCCATGTTTATAGGTGCAAAAGCTTTCTTGCATGCTGCTATGCAAGAATCACCATATATTATGTATGCCACACCCGTTTTTAACTGTGCAAAGATTTCACGTGGCATTCCAAGCCAATATCAAGAATTTCAAGCTGTATTTGAAAAAAAGAATGCAAATACACTCCTGGAACATCGTCCCTATGATTGTTCAATTGACCTTCAAGAAGAAGCACAACCGCCATTCGGACCAATCTCCAGTTTACCACTAAATAAGTTGACTGAATTCAACGAGTATATTGAAGAAAATCTAGCCAAGAATTTCGTACGCCATTCTAAATCTCCAGCAGGAGCTCCAATTCTATTTGTGAAGAAAAAAGATAGATCATTGCGGATGTGTATTGATTATCGAGGACTCAACAAGATTACCATCAAGAATAGGTATCCACTACCTTTAATATCTGGACTTCTAGATCAGTTGAATCAAGTTAAGATCTATACAAAAATAGATCTCCAGGGAGCATACAATCTAATAGGCATCAAAGAAAGAGATGAATGGAAGACTGTATTTCGAACTAGGTATGGACATTTTGAATACAACGTCATGCCTTTTGGACTTACAAATGCACCAGCAGCTTTTCAATATTTAATGAATGATATTTTTTGAGAGTTTTTGGACGATTATGTGGTCTATTATCTACATGACATCTTGATCTATTCTAAGAATCCAGAAGAACATGAACTTTATATTCATCGTGTGTTACAAAAATTAAGAGATACGGGACTCTATGCCAAGATAGAAAAGTGTGTATTCTATACTACTCAAGTCGATTTCTTAGTTTACATCATTTCAAATGATGGACTTATGATGGATTCTAAGAAAGTTCAAACTATTATAGATTGAAAGATGCCAAAAACGGTAAGAGATGTCCAATGCTTTTTGGGATTTGTCAACTACTATCGGATCTTCATCAAAGACTTTTCTCAAGTTGTAGCTCTACTTACACGTTTGACTTGTAAAGACAAACTCTAATGGAATCAAGAAGCGGAAGTTACTTTTGAATCTTTGAAGACATCGTTTGTTTTTGCAACAATCTTCTATCATGTTAATTTTTTCAAAGCGTTCTTTATGGAAACAGATGCATCAGACTTTGTTCTGGGTGCGGTTTTGTCACAAATGGGAACAGATGACAAACTTCATCCAGTAGCCTTTTATTCAAGAAAATTCTCATTAGTAGAAATCAATTATGAGATCCATGACAAATAAGTTCTTGTAATTGTGGATTCTTTTCAAGAATGGCATCATTATCTCGAAGGCACTTCTAGTCTAATCACTATATATACGGATCACAAGAACCTTGAGTATTTCATGTCTACACGCATATTAAATCGTCGTCAAGCTTGTTGGAGCATGTCTTTATCAAGATTCAAGTTCATCATTACTTATCGGCCAAGAAAACAACAAGGTTTGTTCGATGCCTTATCTAGACGTTCTTATCTTGTACCAAAAGAAGGAAATGCAGCTTTTGAGCAACAAAGAATGGTTCTCTTGAAGCCAGAGCAATTTCATCTTCGAGCAATAAAATCAATATTGACTATTGATTTAACTTTTCTCAAACAAGTCCAGTTAAGTATGTCTTTAGACCCTCTTGTTCATGATATCAAGAATAATTCTTCTAAATCTCATGATCCCTCTAAATTTGAGTTCAAGAACAACCTACACTATTTCTAAGGATACCTATATGTTCTAGAAGGAGAAGCACGTTTACGTGTTCTTCAAGCTCATCACAACTTCCTAATGGTAAGACATTTTGGATACAATAAGACTTTGAAGCTGATATCTAGAGATTTTTGGTGGCCTCAAATGTGGAAGGTAGTCAAAGATTTTGTACAATCATGTGATGTTTGCTCAAGATCAAAAACTCCTTGTCATCGACCTTATAGACTTCTTCAGCCATTACCCATTCCAAAACAACCATGGTCTTCTATTTCTATGGACTTCATCACGGATCTTCCAATCTCAGGTTCTTATAACTCTATATTCGTGATAGTAGATCGTTTTACTAAGATGGCACACTTTATTCCATGTACAAAATCTATCACAGGTGAAGAAACAGCTAAACTCTTTTTTGACAATATCTATCACTATCATGGATTATCCAAAGATATTATATCAGATAGGGGAATGCAATTTGTATCAAGATTTTGGCGGACTCTTTTCAAGATTCTAAAAGTGGATATAAAACTATCTTTGGCATTTCATCCTAAAATTGATGGACAAATGGAGCGTGTTAATCAAGTTTTGGAGCAATATTTAAGATGTACCATTAACTACGAACAAGATGATTGGACAACTCTTTTGCCATTGGTAGAGTTTGCATACAATAACACGGTTCATTCTTCTACAAAACAAACACCTTTCTTTGCTAATTATGGTTATCATCCACGATTTAATACTTTTGACTTTTCAAAAGTTGATAATCTTGTTGCAAAAGATTTGGCGATTCATTTGTCAGAGCTACATGCAACGATGAAGGCGCAGTTAAAAGAAACTCAAGAACAACAAAAGGTCAATGCAGATGTCTATCAAAAGGAACAACCACCATTCCACTTGGGTGATAAAATATAGCTACTTTGTCGCAATATCAAGACCACTCGTCCTTGTGACAAGTTGGACTATCGAAGGCTTAGACCATTTTTTATTTCTGCACAAATCAATCCAGTTGCATATTGTTTATATCTACTAGAGTCAATAAAAATCCATCCATTATTCCACGTGTCTCTTCTTGAACTATATAAGATAGTGGACATACTAAAAAGACAACAAGCTCCACCTCCTCCTATAGAAGTGGACAATAATGAAGAGTTTGAAGTAGAAGAAGTCTTAAATTCAAGGCGACGCCAAAATAAATTAGAATATCTTGTCCATTGGCACGGATATGATATTAGTGAACGTACATGGGAGCTAGTAAAGAATCTAGTAAATGCAACAAAGGTGGTAGAGGCTTTTCATCGACGACATCCATCAAAATCAAGATGAAAACCTTCTTTATAAAAGAAACAACATTTAGACATGATAATTTTCTACTTTCAATCCTTGTTTGTAGCTTCTTTGTAGTTGTGATGCTCAAGAGATGGAGAACCAATAACCAACGGATTTGACTCAAGAGCCTTCATTTACTGACTTGCCGGATGAGACATTACAATTGTCACAATCTTCAAGACGATGCAATCGAGATGAAGATCTTCAAGAATGACATATTCTTCCTCGAATAGATGGCGAGATACAATGCATTTGGTATCACGACTTAGGAAGGGACTCCCTATGTTTGGTGATTTTACTAGAAGTAGGAACAACTCTTGATGGTGTTTCAAATATTCTATTTGAAGGAAGGTATGAAGGCCTCAACAATGATCAAATAACTAGGTGGTCTTTCCGCCCTGATATGGGACACTACCGATGGTTGAAAGGCTCTATCAATCATCTTCGAAGAGAACAAAGATCAGAGTATGTAGTGAATACAATTTGTCGCATCATAGATTTTGTCATCATATGATGACCGCTCCTCGTGGAACTCGTCCCTAGAAGGAAGGATAATGTCATGGATCTACTCATATAAGCCAATAATTACATATATAAATAAATAAAAGTAAGTAAAAGTAGATAAAAGTAAGTTAATTCTACAGTATTTGGTATGAAAGCTTCCTAGAAGCTTCATAGATACTATTTTGACTTTATAGGTGTCTTTAATTGACTTTTTGGAATTAAAAATATGGTCAACAAGTTGACCATGTGCCACACATGTTGTTAGCTTGAAGACTAAGCTAACTATGTGGCCCACACATAAAAAAACTTCCCTTATAAGTCAAGGCATGTGTCATACAAAGTCAACACATATTGGAGGTCCTATAGAACATTGCCATATAGTCTCTAGTTAGATAGTATATATAGAGACAAGAGTGAAGCCTTCTTCACTCTTGTTAACTCCTTTCTTGTTGCCACTCTAGTTTCAAGAGTCTTCATGTTTTCTAGTCTTTGGTAATAGCCATTTCAGTTTCTCTTTCAATATACATACTTGTTTATTTATATTTTGTTACCTTTCTTTGAGTGAAGGCTCACTTGTCTGAATTTCTTTTTCATCGAGTTCTTGTCCTTGATAATTTGCTTTATAAACTTTCAATCAACAATCAATGTTGATTTTATTTCTCAAAGGTAAAAACATTTTGGCTCCAAGAAAATTATGTTTTGATGATCAAAAGATACATTTTCTTCTTTTGGTGCAAGATAAGAATGTCTAAAAAAGAGTTCCAATAAACCTTCTTATTTTTTGAGTTGATAAGTGATCTTGAAATCAAATCTTGATAAAGACATGCTCCTACAAGCTTGACGATGATTTAAAATATATTTTGATATAAAATACTTGAGCGTCTTGTCATCTTTACATATTATGATTGGACTTGATGCACCTTCTAAATAATAATGCCATTTTTAAAAAGAATCCATGATTATAAAAAACTCTTTGTCATAGATTTCATAATTAATCTTAGCTATTAAAATTTTTTTGGAATGAAAAGCTATTAGATGGAATTTATCATATACTTTTATTTGTGATAATACTCTATTCAATGCAAAATTTGATGCATTTATTTCCATAAAAAATACATTGAAAAAATCAACATGATATAAAATTGGTACAAAATTAAATTCTATTTTTGAAGCATCAAATGATGCTTGAATTTTTTTACTCCACTCAAATTTGTCTTTATAAGTTAAAGGTATAAATGGAGTTGCAACTTGAGAAAAATTCTTGATGAAGATCTAATAGTAATTCGCAAAGCTCAAAAAATATTACACATCTCTTATTGTTCTTGAAATCTTCCAATCTATGATAGTCTAGACATTCTTCAGATCCATCATTAGCTCTTTGTTGGAAATGATATATCCTAGGAAGTCAACTTGAGTAGTATAAAATACACACTTTTCTAACTTGGCATATAATCCTGTATCTCTAAATTTTTTTAACACATGACAAATATGAATTTCATGCTTTTCTATATTCTTAGAGTAGATTAAGATATTGTCCAAATAATACATGATAAAATCATCAAGAAATTTATGAAAGACATCATTCATTAGATCTTGAAAAGTAGTTGGTACATTTGTAAGTCCAAAAGGCATGAAATTATATTCAAAATTTCCATACCTAGTTTTCCATTCATCTCTTTTTTTAATGCATACCAAATTATATGCTCTTCAAATATCTATTTTTGTATAGATCTTTACTTGATTCAATTAATTAAGAAGTCTTGAAATCAAAGATAGAAGATACCTATTCTTGATGGTAATCTTGTTGAGTCTTTGATAGTTTACACATATCTGCAAAGATCCATCTTTTTTCTTCACAAATAAGATAAGAGCCTTAATTGGAGATTTAAAATGATGTATAAAATTCTTATCCAAGTTTTCATCAATGTATTCTTTGAGTGCTATGAAGTCATTTTGTGATAGACTATAGATTGGTCCAAATGGTGGTTGAGTTCATTTGTAGAAATCAATGGAATAATCATAAAGACAATGCTTTAGACAAATATATGCATTTTTCTTTTCAAAAACATCTTCGAAATCTTGATACTGGCTAGGAATATTTTTGATGTCTTGTGACCATAAAAAATAGGTGCGGCATATAAAACAAAAGATAATTCTTTTTTTGAGGCATGCATAAAAGTTCTTGCATCTATTAATAAGGATTTGGATATATTAAACTTATATATTTTTACTTTACTAACAAGATTTTGGATTAAACTATCAAAAAAAATTAATATTACAAAAAATCTAATCTATCTGAAGATTATTCTTTTTTAATTAAGATAATTCTAAAATAACTGAATTAGACAAAGATCTTATTAAGTTAAATATTACTATGCTATTATGATCTTTAATTGCTACATCTAAAGGAATAATTTCATGAATAATATCTTCAAAAGATAATAAATGATTATCTATGATTTCTTCATGTACAAATTTGGTTTTTATAACTAACAATATTTCTTATTTTTTGACAAAAGCTTTGTTTATAAAATAGGCTAAGGCTCTTGAATCTATCAAAGCTAAGACTTTGTAATTTTTTAATTCTAAATAAACTTCTATTATAAAACAAGGTGAAAAATCTGAAAAGAGAATAAAACCTTTACTAGGACTTACAAAAGATTTTAACTGCACGGTTCCTATCGTAGCTAGAAAAACTTGTTTTTTGACACATTGTCTTCTTTGGCAACCATGCTTCTTATTTTGTAGTTGTTTTGTTTCTTTGGACAATGTTGAATAATATATTTAGCTTCTCTATAATATAAGCATAAGCCTTCTTGACACTATCAAGTCTTTTTCTACTCTGTGAAGGATTTAAAATATACCATATGAATTTGCATTGTTTTTGGCCTTGATGAATAAGTTTCTGAAAACTTAAGAGTTGCAATCATTATTTGATTTGTTCTTCTCTAACTAAGTTTTTTTTCTTGATGTCTTTCAAATAATCAATTTTTACATGGAATGTCTTAAACAATAAATTATTTTAAAGATTCTATCTTTGACATTGTTAGTAACAAATCTTTGATATTATCCTTCAATCCATATCAAAATTAATTGATAAGAGCTTTATCATTCTAGTCGATGTTACAAGCTAGATTTTGGAATTCAGTGGCATATATGGTGGCTGAATATGATCCTTATTTCAAAGATAAAAGCTTGATCTTTGCTACTCTTTCTTGATCACTTGCTCTAATTGTGGCCCTAAATACTTTTAGAAATGAATTCAAATTGTAAAAGAGTTGAGAATCCTTTTCCATTAAAGATATAAATCAAAAGAGAGCACTTCATGATAAAAAAGTATCTATGAATTTGACTTGAGTAAATCCATCAAGATATTAGAAGATTACAATCTTAAATAGAGCTTGACTTATTGTAGAAATCCTTGAAATTTTGATCTTGTTCCATCAAACTTCTCAGGCATACTAATCTTTGTTTCCATCATACTTGTAGAAACAAAACTCTCTAGATTTGTTTATGAGGTCAATCTATTTGCTTCTTTCAATTGTACAATTCTTTGCTACAAATTCTAAATTTTTTCTATAAGTATAGGAATAAAACCTCCATGATTCATATTGAAAATATGTGAGATTTCTACTCTTAAAGTGTTGATAAGCTCATAAAGATTTGTAATAGTTAAAAATCTATTTTCACTTATACTAAAATAGCATCTATAATCTTTTCTTTCATAGATAACTAAAATAAATTCAAAAAATTAAATTATCAAAGGATAATTTGTAACCTCTGATATTAAATAAAAATTTCCATAAAAAAAAGTAATCCATTCTTTTTAAGAAAAATATTAATATTAAAAAATAAGATTATTTATTTAAAAGTAGATAGTTTATAATCTTCAAACAAAACAATAAAAGCAAAGTAATCCACTCACTTCTAAAACAAGATAGAAATAGTAAGTTATTATTCTTATTAAAATTATCAAGGATATGAATCTCGTAGAAAGAAGTCCTCAATACACTCTTGTGATATTGAAAAGAACTAGAAAGTCACTCAAAGATGATATCATATTGAACTAGAATAGCTATTGCTAAAAACATGAAGACTAAAAAGTCTTGAAACAAGACTAAAGACACAAAAGTGTTGACATGAGTGAAGAAAGCTTCACTCTTGTCTCTATGTATACTCTTAAATAGGAGCTACATGGCAATGTCCTATAGGACCTCCAAAACGTATTGACTTTGTAAGACACATATCTTAACTTGCAAGGCAAGTTTTCTATATGTGTGTCACATAATTAGTTTTTTTTACAAGCTATTAACACGTGGTTAACTTATTGACAAAGTTTCTAACCTATCAATTAACTACAAATATGTGTAAAGTCAAAGTAACATCTATGAAGCTTCTAAAAAGCTTTTTTAGAAGGTATTATGAAATTAATCTACTTTTATGTACTTTTACTTACTTCTACCTAATCATATAGATATTTATGAGAGTATCTATGTATATCTATGACATATGACTCTTATATCTCAATAAACAATTCACCCATTCAACAATATAAGGAGCCTTAGAGTAGTCTTTCAAAAATATTTGATGGCGTACACTCAAAGTTTTAAAGATTTGATAACTAAATTCAAGTGGTAATTTTTTTACAACTTAAGTGCTATCTAACAAAAGAGTTGGAAGTTGGTTTATTTAGAACCTTGCTTATAGAATAATTATTATCTTTATTTCTTTTTTTTATTTGAGAAGAGATTTCTAATCTTCAGCAACTTTAAAGTTTTTTTAAAGCATTTACAAAGGCATTTGGAAAAAATTACAAGACCCAATGAGCTACAACTAAGATTCAATAAATATGCAAAGGATGATGCTTTGCATCAATTTATGTATTTGATTTTAGATAGTTGGCTTATAACATCAATTGAAATGAATAATTTTTTATGATCTAATTCTATTATAAACCAAGAAATGATAAAAAAAAAAAAAAAAAAAAAAAAAAACCTATTATTATCATTATTTGATCTTCAAACATTCAATGAAGCCATCTTAAAGTTATGAAGTGTGATAAATGATTATTTCAACGTTGTAAAGATTAATGATTGTTAACTTTGCTAAAGCAATGCATTGCAAATTTGTACTCTATTGCTTCAACAAATATATTGCTTCTTTATTCTAAAATTGATGATATATAAATTGATGTAGTACAATTTAAACATCTTATAGTAGAAGAAAAGAAGCATTGATTTGAACAAATTTTATAGTTGTATTGAAGTGAAGAAAGCCACAAATTTGAGAACTAGCCAAAAAAATAAGACTAAAGACTAAAAAGGCATTGATAAGAATGAAAAATGCTTCACTCTTGTCTCTACATATACTATCTAATTAGAAGTTATGTAGCAGTGTTCTACATGACTTCCAACATGTATTGACTTTGTAAGATATATATCTTAACTTGTAAGGTAAGTTTTTTATATATGCACTATATAATTAGATTATTCCAAAAGCTATCAATATTTGTGTCACATAGTTAACTTGTTGACTAAGTTTCTAATCTAACAAATTTCATAAAATTTCTTTAGTACAAAAGTCAAAACTTTTATATATAAAAGTAATAGATGATCAACCTTTATCTTCATATAATGCTATTCATGAGACTATACTACTAAAACCATCATTTGAGAGCCATAGTAGCAAAATAGTATTCAATATTATTAAAACTCTATCTAACCTTATCATTTTAGGACTTTTATAATTATAAAGATATTATCCATCAATAGATTGGATGTTTCATAAGGTTGAATTTCCTATAAAAATCTTTCAAACAAAACCTATCAAGTAGTCATAGATTATAAAGTTTTTTTTTTTTTTTTTTAATTTTAAACAAAGATTTTTATGAAAAGAATTTAAAATATATATTATTTATTAATTACACAACTTTAACTTGTGAAGAATAAGATTTGGTGGTAGCTATTTTAAAGCAATATAAGGAATTTTAAGGTATCTTTAAAAAAAAAAAAAAAAAAAAAAAAAAACCTAATATATTGCTGAAGCATCTATTATATGATTGCACTATCAATCTTCAAAAAAAAACTCAACTATGATTTGGTCCAATCTACAATCTATTACAAAAAGAGATTTAATCATTAAAAGATTACATTGACAAAAATCTTGCAAAGAATTTTATTAGCTATTCCAAATTTCCAACATGTGCACCTATACTTTTTGTAAAGAAAAATGATGGATCCTTGCAAATTTGTATTGATTATTGCAACCTCAATAAAATAATAGTAAAAAATTATTATCTATTACCATTGATATTAGAGCTTTTAAAGCAACTCAGTCAAGGCAAGATCTTTACTAAAATAGATTTCCATAGGTGTACAATTTGATATGGATTAAAAAAAGAGATGTATAGAAGATAATATTTTGGACAAGATATGGAAATTTTGAGTATAATATCATGCCTTTTAGATTGAAAAATACTTTAATTATATTCTAACATTAGATGAATGATTTTTTTTTAAGAACTCTTAAATAAGTTTGTTATCTACTAACTTAATTATATCTTAATCTATTCCAAGATTTCTAAAGAACATGAAAAATATGTGAAATTAGTCTTGTAAAAATTACAAGATATAGAATTATATGCCAAATTAGAAAAATAGATATTTTATCAATCTAAAGTAGAATTTTTTGGATATATTATATCTATTGAAGGCTTGTTGATGACTTGAAGAAACTTCAAGTTATAATGTATAGTACAAAATATTAAAGACAAAACAAGGTGTACAATGCTTCTTTAGATTTGTTAATTTCAATTGGATATTTATCAAGAATTACTTCCAAATTGCTATTCTTTTCATTTGATTGAAATCCAAAAAAAAATTGAAATAAGAACCTCAAATATAAAGAGCTTTTCAAGATTTGAAGGCAGCTTTTATTACAATTCCAATTTTAATGCATCCGAATTTTATGAAAGTTTTTATATTTGAAAACTGATGCTTTCAACTTTGCATCAAGAGGTGAACTAAGACATATAGGAAAGGATAGAAAGTTCTATCTAGTTTCATTCTATTCTAGAAAGTTTTCAACTATAAAAATCAATTATGAGATCTATGATAAAGAGTTTTTTGTGATTATAGACTCTTTCTAAGAATGACATCACTTACTAGAAAGTACTATATATCTTGTAACTGTGTATAAAAATCACAAAAATTTGGAGTATTTCAAATTAATTAGGATTTTGAATCACTACCAAGCTCGTTAGAATATGTCATTTTTTTTTTTAATATTGTGATTGCATATCAAGTAAGAAAGCAACAAGGACTATCAAATGCTTTATTGAGGAGATCATATCATACTTCAAAGACTAAAGAAGCAACATTTAATCAGTAATATATAATTTTCTTGAAACCACAACAATTTTGTCTTTGTGCTACTTCTATAGCTATATATGTTGATTTAAGTTTTCTTGAATAAATCCGTGCAACTTTAGCTAAGGATCCATAAGTTTGTAATATCAAGCAATACCAAAATAATAAAAAATTTAATTTTGTGGAAGAACTTTTGCATTTTGAAGATCATTTATATATTCTAAAAGGACCGATGCAACTTTATGTTCTTCAATCTCATCATGGTTTTTCAGCTACATAATATTTTGGATTTAAGAAAACATTGGAACTTATTTCTTAAGATTTCTAGTAGACTCAAATGTAGAAGGTCATGAAGGACTTTGTCGTCTTATGTAGAAGTTCATAAGGATAATGTTGGAATCTGTTCAAGATCTAAGAATTTCCAACACTATCCTTATAAATTTCTATAGCCATTGTTAATTCCAAAGTAACTATGGTTTTCAATATCAATGGACTTCATCACTAATTTGATGAAATCAGCTACATTTGATGCTATCTATGTTGTGGATTGACTTACAAAGATAACATACTTTGTTCTATATAAAAAAGTAATATATATATATATATATATATATATATATATATATAAAAGTATATGTTATTATGAATTAATTTGATTAAGAGAACGAATTTGTAAAGATATTTAAAAATATATCAATATAAATAACATCTATGAATTTTAGGCATATTTTTTAATTTAAATTACATGCATTGGATGTAAAATTATTTTATTAGAATAATAAAGGTACTTTTAAGATAAATATAGTATTATTAAATTTTATATTTATAATGGTTAATTATATAAATAATTTATTTTTATTAAAAGATATATACATATATATATTTATAATTTTTTCTATTTTAGAAAGAAATTTGAAAATATATTAATCAAAAAAATAAATGATTTTATTTGGATTTGTTTTTCTTCAACCATCTATTAATTAACCAATTTATTAATTAATCAATTAAAAAGATGATAGTAATTGCAATTGATTGTTGTATTAACAATTATTAATAAATTAATGTATAACAAACATATTTAGTTTTTGGATGTTAGAATTTTAATACATCTTTCTTAATTTTTCAAATGAATTGGATCAACTCAAAATTCAATGTTAAAATAGCTCTATATTAATTATTTGTATAAATTATTTGACATAGCTTACTTAATTTAGAAATTAAGAGATAGTATATATATATATATATATATATATATATATATATTGTAATAAATCAATTCTAAGAAACTTCTACATTATTACATTTATTTTTAGTTCTAAGGTTTGAATGGTAATTTTTACTTATCTAAAAAGTTACAAAATAAAAACTAATTGTCTTAAAGATATGTTTCTTTCTAATCTTAAGCTAGAATCTAAAAACTCTAATACATATTATGTATAACGTGAAAATTTATGCAATATTATTTTTCATGTTATTAATATCATAGCTATATTATCTCTATACTCCATAATTTTGCAAAAGATGTAAAGATGGCCCAATTTTATCAAGAATCATTTTTTTGTTCTTCCAATGTTAGAAAATTCTTCTGTAGAAGTACTTGGTAGCTCTACTTGCTCCTACCATATAAGCAAAAAATCACATTATTTAATCTTTTTTTTTTTATCAGTTGAATTTTATTAGAATTTATTAGCCAAATTTTCTTAGTGGTTAGTATTAAATTAGGTCAAGATATTAATATTAAAATTTAACTTTATTTTTATACATTTAAAAATCACTCTTTCTAAAAACCAATAAAAAATAATGGTAACCATTTTAAAAACTTTGTAAAAATATTATTTATTTTTCATGGATCTTTGGATATATATGATGCTAGTAGAAATTAGTCACTTCAAAACACAAATAATTATATTTTTTGTTTTAATATCTTGTATTTTCTATTTTATAAAAAAAAATTAAATAATATTTATACTTACAAAAATTAACCATTACTTGAATCTATGTGTATTGGCAGAGGCATCTACTTTTAAATAATACTCTAATTATGTTATAAATAATGTTGAAATTTTATACTTAATTGTTTTAATTACATTAATTTAAAAGGGTAATTATATTAATTTAAAAGGGTAATTATAAATTAATGTTTTAAATTAATGCTTTAAATTAAGTATAAAATTAAGTATAAAATTATGTAAATTAATGTTTTTATAATTATAATTACCCTTTAAAATTAATAATTTAAATATAATTACCCTTTTAAATTAATGTTTTAATTACTTTTAAATAATACTCTAATTATGTTATCTTACTTTATTACTAATCTTAATTTTTTACTAATTTATAACATTATTTATTTATAACATTCAAGGGGAAGAGACGTTATAACGATTTGATGTCTTCAATGACGTTACCCACGCTAATATTCGTACACGATATTGTTAGGGCTGACGTGGCTAATGGACTGGGCGTAGCACAGTGGAAGTCCCGTCAGAGGCTTCCATAAGGTCGAACACCGTGGCTTGGAGCTGCTTGACGAACGCATTGCTTGGCAATGGCGGACTGCGCTGTGGATTAACTGACTCGCCTCGCTGCGGACACTGGCCGTGAGCCTCACATTAAGCGCTACATTCTCATCCAGAACGTCGGTTTTGTGTTCGCGTCAAATTTGCCGTGATTAAAACAGAGGGTGGAGATATGGAATGGTGATAACTGAAATTCTTGGGAGTGGGTTTTGAGAGGGGAGGAAGTTAGGGTTTGAAGAATCGAAGGTCGGGAAAGGATTGGAGGTAAATTCTCAGGGCATAGGTGCGGTGATGGACGGGTTGAAGAAGTTAGAGTATCTTTCGCTGGTGTCGAAGGTGTGCACGGAGTTGGAAGCGCACATAGGGTGTTCTGATAAGACGTTGGCGGAGTTTATAATTGACTTGGCGCAGAAATGCGAAACAGTGGAGCAGTTTGGGAAGTCTCTCAAGTCCAATGGCGCCGAAATGCCGGAATATTTTGTCAAGACATTGTTGACGATTATTCACGCCATCCTGCCGCCTGTGAGTAAGGCGGAGCGGGAGAAGCTGGGCAAAGGTCTAGGTGGGGATAGTGACTTGAAGCGGGCTGCGTTCCCGGGATTGGCAGTGCCGGACAGTAAGCAGCGGGTGCGGGAATTGGAGGACGAGCTCGAGGCGGATGGAGTCGGAGTTAGGGTTTTGGAGGGTAGGAGAGATGAACGGGGCAGGGGAAGGGATGGCGGACGAGGTGGTGAGAGTGATGGTTTTTCCAGAGAAAAGGAGTTTCAGAGGTACAGGGACAGAGATGGTAGTGGGGAGAGGGGCGGAAGGCGGGACAGAGAGAGCGATGGCGGGAGGAGGGATGGTCGTGAGGAGAGGGATGACGGTGGTCGGCGGTTGGATACGAAGGGGAGAGGATATGACAGGCATGATGATCGAAAGAATGGAGGTGAGCGAGCCAGAGACAAGGACCGAGGCGGTAAAGGAGGTTATGACAGATCTGCTGGCGAAAGCGAGAGAGGCAGAGGTAGGGGCAGGGGTGACGATTTCGAGGATGGAGATAGAGATTGTCCTGGTTCGCGGAGTTATGTCCCAAGTAGGACTCCTATGGTGGACGAGCCGGAGCTGTATGGAATATATAAAGGGAGAGTGTCTCGGATTATGGACTATGGTTGTTTTGTGCAATTGTTAGGGGTTAAGGATCGGAAAGAGGGACTAGTGCATGTGTACAATATTGCGTCCCGGCGGGTTGTGAATGCTAAGGATGCCGTCGAACGGGACCAGGAAGTTTGGGTGAAAGTTCTCTCTATAAGTGACAAGAAGATAAGTCTTAGTATGCGAGATGTGGATCAGAAAACAGGAGAAGATCTACTCCCCATGAAGCGTACGACAGCTGAAGAAGAAAACTTGCATGCGAATCCATCTAGCTCGAGCTTGGCTCCAGAGATGCGGAAGGGACTTTCGGGTATTACTATTGTTGACGAAGATGATAACAATTCACATCGTAGACCTATGAAGAGGATGAGCTCTCCTGAGCGATGGGAGGCCAAGCAACTAATTGCGTCAGGTGTTCTAGGTGTCAAGGACTACCCGATGTATGATGATGACGGGGGAGGTATGCTCTATCATGATGAAGGTGCTGAAGAAGAGCTTGAGATTGAGCTCAACGAAGATGAACCGGCTTTTCTTCGAGGTCAAACTCGTTATTCAGTTGACGTGTCTCCAGTGAAGATTGTGAAGAATCCTGATGGCTCATTACAAAGGGCTGCTATGACACAGTCCGCGCTTGCTAAAGAGCGGAGAGAGTTAAGAGAGCAGCAACAACGGACAATGCTCGATTCCATTCCCAAGGATTTAAACAGACCGTGGGAAGATCCCATGCCAGAGACTGGTGAGAGACATCTAGCCCAAGAGCTTCGGGGAGTAGGTCTATCAGCATACGATATGCCAGAATGGAAGAAAGATGCATTTGGAAAAGCTCCCACTTTTGGGCAGCGGTCAAAGCTCTCGATCCAGGAGCAAAGACAGAGTCTACCCATCTACAAACTGAAGAATGAACTTATCAAGGCTGTGAACGATAACCAAGTTTTAGTTGTGATTGGAGAGACAGGTTCTGGGAAAACGACACAGATGACTCAATATCTTGCAGAAGCTGGTTACACTACTCGTGGAAAGATAGGCTGCACTCAACCCCGGCGAGTCGCTGCCATGTCTGTAGCTAAGAGAGTAGCGGAAGAGTTTGGATGCAGACTTGGGGAGGAAGTAGGCTATGCAATCCGTTTTGAGGATTGTACAGGACCTGAGACGGTGATCAAATATATGACAGATGGGATGCTGTTAAGGGAGATTTTAATTGACGACATGTGTGCTTCATATTCTGTAATCATGCTTGATGAAGCTCACGAACGTACCATTCATACAGACGTCTTGTTTGGGCTTTTGAAAGGGCTTGTGAAACGCAGACCTGATTTGCGACTAATAGTTACTTCGGCAACATTGGATGCGGAGAAGTTTTCGAGATACTTTTTTGATTGCCCTATCTTCACCATTCCCGGAAGAACGTATCCTGTGGAAATACTGTACACGAAGCAGCCGGAGACTGATTATTTGGATGCTGCACTGATTACTGTCATGCAGATTCATCTCACAGAACCTGAAGGTGATGTTCTTCTTTTTTTGACTGGGCAAGAAGAGATTGATACTGCGTGTCAAATCCTGTATGAGCGGATGAAGGGTCTTGGGCCCAATGTCCCAGAGCTTATTATCCTCCCAGTTTATAGTGCTCTGCCCAGTGAAATGCAGACAAGAATTTTTGAAGCCCCACCACCTGGTACAAGAAAGGTTGTTGTGGCAACAAATATTGCTGAGGCCTCTCTCACAATCGATGGAATATACTACGTCGTGGATCCTGGATTTGCAAAGCAAAACGTTTACAATCCGAAGCTGGGATTGGACTCTTTGGTGATCACTCCTATATCGCAAGCTTCCGCAAGGCAACGAGCAGGACGGGCAGGGAGAACTGGACCTGGCAAGTGCTATCGATTGTACACAGAAAGCGCGTATAGGAATGAGATGTTGCCAACAACAGTACCAGAGATACAAAGGGTCAATTTGGGTTTGACAACATTGACAATGAAGGCAATGGGGATAAATGATCTTTTATCGTTTGATTTTATGGATCCCCCTCCACCTCAAGCACTTATTTCTGCTATGGAACAGCTTTACAGCCTTGGAGCCCTAGATGAGGAGGGTCTATTGACTAAGTTAGGAAGAAAGATGGCAGAGTTTCCGTTGGAGCCACCTCTTTCTAAGATGCTTCTAGCTAGTGTGGACTTGGGTTGTAGTGACGAAATCTTAACTGTTATTTCTATGTTGCAAGCTCAGAATATCTTCTACCGACCACGAGAAAAACAAGCACAGGCTGATCAGAAAAGGGCAAAGTTTTTCCAAGTGGAGGGCGATCATTTGACTCTTCTGGCAGTGTATGAAGCTTGGAAAGCGAAGAATTTTTCAGGTCCTTGGTGCTTTGAGAATTTTGTGCAATCTCGGTCATTGAGGAGGGCTCAAGATGTGCGAAAGCAGCTTCTTACAATTATGGATAGGTACAAGTTGGATGTGGTGAGCGCGGGCAAGAACTTCACAAGGATAAGAAAGGCAATAGCAGCAGGTTTTTTCTTCCATGCAGCACGGAAGGACCCCCAGGAGGGTTATCGAACTCTGGTGGAGAATCAACCAGTTTATATTCATCCAAGTAGTGCTTTATTTCAGAGGCAGCCTGATTGGGTTATCTATCATGAGTTGGTCATGACCACGAAGGAATACATGCGAGAAGTGACTCTAATGGACCCTAAATGGTTGGTTGAACTGGCTCCTCGTTTCTTTAAAGTTGCTGATCCCACAAAAATGAGCAAGAGGAAGCGACAGGAGCGAATTGAACCTCTTTATGATCGGTACCATGAGCCAAATTCATGGCGACTTAGTAAAAGACGGGCTTAAGTGCCTAACCTTGGAAGTAAATTTCAGGCAAGTTGAGTTCCTCTGCACTTTGATGGAGGGGATGTTATGATTTTTAAGAGAGGCCGAGGAAAGACTGGCATGAAGCAAACTCTCCACCAGCAAGTGCTGTTTCATCGATGTGCTGATTTTGCTCTACCGAGGCTTGACTACCAGGACCTCACATCAACGCCGAGTACTTTTAATTCATTTTTTTTTTGACTTAGCGCCTCACTGCATATAGCATGGTCATTAATGTTGAGTAAACAACTGCAGCAGGTATCAGCTTGTTCGTCTAATTTGACTAAGATTCCGATCTCACGAGTCAGTCAAGAGAAGCCTTCACACAAACATGTATTCTAGGTCAGAGCTCAACATGGTAGTAGTCTACTTAAGGCTAGATTAGGAACTTCTTCAGTATCTGGTTTGGTACAAATAGTTTCAATAGAGGTATGCCGATTCTAGATTTGAAGGCTGGAAATGTTAGATAGTCTCACTTTCCCAGTGGGAACTGGGTCTATAAAAAAAACCACATAGATCTCATTTGGACATGGATCAAACACCTCTCAACTTCTGACGCTGGAGATATCACGTAGGGTCTAATCTTTGTAGTGCCATCAAATTGCAGTGCTAGACATCCAGCGGCTCATTGAGTGGAACTGACGTCTATGTTCTTTCAGTATTCGACAATTTTGTTAACGTGTAGCTCAGTAAACCTTTTCTGTATCTTTCTACGCATTTCTATTGAAGGTCTGGACTCAGTTCCGCCTTGTTTTAACGTGCTTGACTGGGGTGCCTAGTAACTCCGACCTGCATATCTGTTCAATTTTTCTTCTTACAGGTCTAAGCAGACCATGGAACACCTTAATATTCAATTCATGTAGACCACTAATAGTTATCCCTAGCATACGTTTGCAGTTGGCCAGTTACACCCGTGTACAATGGCAACGCTAGTAAATCATTTTGATATTCTTGTGTTAACAATCTGCATTTGGTGCTTTTATAAATAAAAAACCGCTTATCTATTAGTATGCCATTTGAATTGGTTTATCCATTTCAGTTCTTTTCATTTAAATTTGAAGTGTTTTTATACCCATAGGACAAAAATTGGAGCCAAATTGTAAATTAACATTTTTTGGACCTCATGTTACAATTAGGCCTCCTGTTAAATGAAATTCATAACCTAGGAATTTCATAGTATACTTCATTTTGCTATGTAACTGTGGCTTCTGTTAATTGTCATTGATCACATGGTTGCATGTCACTAATTTACATATTTTTAATTTATTAAATTTTAACATGATAAAAAAATAAATAATATACAGTGTTAAATAAGTCTCCATTGTTTTCCTCTTCATACGTGAATTAAACACATAATAAATCATTTTGAAACTATCCAAAACAACATCTATCTACTGACACTAATAAAAATTCATATCCCTTCCAATTACTCTAAATTAATTTTCACACAGTCAACCTAATCTGATTAATTTCTGTAATTTCATTTCATTTTTATTTAACTTTAATACTGTGTTAACAAAAACCTGATTTCAAATAAAATGCTATCATATACTGCAGTGTACTAAATTAGATTTATTCTTTTTAAATAAGAAAATTACAAAATACCTTTAAAGCTTCACCAATTTATAATTAACCCAAGCTCCTTTTGCAAAGATGATTTCAAACACACCTCAATTTTCCACTTCAATTGAGGTGAACACGTAAGGCATAGATCCTGGTTGATAGCCGTTAATGTCCAGGCCCACACCCAGGATTGATAACTGGTTGATACACCGACTTCTTCATCGCGCCTGGTTGGGGTTTGCACTAAGTGCCGTCGGTACTCTCAATTGCCGCTTCGACTGAAGCTTGCTCTCTTGCTCGGGCACCGTCTCTCAACTTTCAAAGAGCAGTTGGGTTAGCTGCTGGTGCTTCATTTGGAGGAACTAGAAATCCGAGATGGCAGTTCCAGTACATCCCGAGGACCCCGCACCGGATCAACCTCAAACACCACCCCCAGTCCGTGATTTTCTTCAGGCAAGACTCTCGCTAGAATTCCACGCTCAAAGTTAGATGCGTTGGTTTGTATTTGCTACAACTTTATCTTGATTCTTTATGTACATTCGCTGATCCGTTTGTGATGAGCGTAGAATCCGAATTAGGGCTTAGAGTTTAGTTTCAGTTTCAGAATGGTGCTGGTTATGCGGGATTGGAAGTGTGTTTATGGTGCGCCCAGATTCCATTAGGAACGTAATTCTCAATTATGGTTTAATTTCAGTGGGAACGTGTGAGGTAAGCAACGCTCGAAGCATCAGAGTAATGCAGGGTTTTCATGAGGGGAATATGCATTTCGGGGTGTTTCACTAACCATGATGTTCTTTCGATGTAGTGCAGGCCGCTAGATATGGAGATTTGGAAGACGTGCAGAGGTTGCTCGCACAGGGGACCTCTGTAAGTTCCCAAGATGTTCAGGGCCGGACTGGTATGCGAAAACAGTTCCTCGCAAAAGTAGGAAGTTGCTGTGATATCATGTTAATTTAGTCCTTCCTTTGTGACTGACCGCTCAAGAGGTGTTGCCTTTTGGGGTTGGGAGCAGCTCTACATATGGCCTCAGCCAATGGCCACCTTGACGTCGTGAAATGCTTGATTGAGCATGGGGCCGTAAGTACATCTCCTTTATCAGAAGTGAAGAAACTTTTAAGAGACATGGTTCTGAAAGAAATGTGTTTGTCTTTTCTTAGGTTTAAGTCAAAGTAGGTGACGAACTTGGAGTTTTTTTATTATTTCTTGGTGCATATTTGAAATAAAAATTCAGTCAGCATTGAGGAGTTTCTCGATCCTTATACTATGGCTTGTAATTAGGTTTAGCCAGATGCAGCTTTATGGGCGGACTGGCAGCTAAATTGTTTTTTTTATGCCTTTGATCGGATGGTCTTTTATTTTTATATTTTGCAGAATGTAAATATGTGCAACTTGGAGCAAAACTCTCCTCTGCATTATGCAGTTCTCAATGCACACAAACCTGTAAGCGCAGTTAGGCTTGCAAGTAGTTTTTAAGGTTCTTATTTGTTCTAACATATTCCTGGAAATACGTGTTTCGCAATTGAAATCCATTGCTTTAGGTTTTAGTTCGTGGAGTTATAAAATATGCCCTAATTTTGATGTTACTAGTGCATTGCGCGAGAGGGTTTTGAGTTCTTAAGTCTGGAAATGTTTTGTCCATGCTGCGTGACATACTTGTTTTTTAATGCTGAAATGCTTTTTGCAGGTTGTAGAGTTCCTTATTTCCGCAGGGGCCAATGTTTCTGCAATCAATAGGTACGATCTCTAATACTTTACTATGCTCATAGTGCGGCCTTTTTATGGTTTTGGATTAGGTTATAGTATGTAGGCCAGATTTTGAACACCACTAATTCCCCAACACCACTAACCAATCATCAGCGTAGTGAATTATACGTGCACTGTTCAGGGTTTACCATGCACTAGAATTTCCAGAACCTGTAATTATTTCGCAAACCAATCAAAGATGACTGTCAGGCGTGCAAGGAAAGGACATAATGATACAGAATTCAAAGTGGTCCTGTTTAGCTCTATTTTTTAATTTATTTTTTGGTTGTCTGCCATTTAAGTAAAACATGAAGGGTTGTCTTTCGGATGTTTAATCAACAGAAGGGAAGTTTTCCGTTACTTGGACCCGGGTTTTGTCATTTGCTAGAATTTCCTGAGTGTGTGTACGCTATATGTTTTTCCTCTTACGGTAGAATGGTGTGTATGCAGGTATGATAGAACCCCAGTAGATGAAGCGGTAAGCAAAGGTGATGTTTCGTTGATTGAGTGCATTACTCGAGCAGCACCAATTGCAGAGGAACCTACTAATGGCGAAGCCAATGGAGCTCCCGATCATGCTTCTGCTATGGAAGAAGAGTGATACGAATCGCCTTGCAATGCAGTTTTTTCAATTGTCTACATTGGTATGCGAAAGCGCTTTTTATGTATACGGTCCGGAGCATGTATATGCAAAACTGTATATTGTATCAGTGTTGGAGAATAACCACAGAATGTAAATTTCGTATACAAAGAATCGTGGGGTGCACCGCTTGCTACTTTCCTGAAGCATTTTAAGCCAACAGGTTGTGTCTTAAATTTCAGAAATAGTCCGTGACCAAGTTTGAGTGGCATCTCGCATCATTTGCAACGTCAGCAAGCAGTGAAATGACGCACGAGATCGGTCTCCAGGTATAAATTCCACATAACGACGTAGCCCGATATTTGATATGCAGGACATTATAAAACTCAAAAATATGTTCTGGAGAAAATTTCTAAATTACAGTTTTATGTACAATTGGGGCAAACACCAGGTCGAGGACAACCAGATGGTAAAGGAAGCCTCAGATTTTCCGTGGTTCGGAATGTCCGCTTCACCATTTTGTCTACATACAGAGTGCCCTGCAAGTGGTCATACTCGTGCTGTAATATACGTGCCTTCCATCCTTTAGCCGTTAAGTGCAAAGGTCTCCCATCTCTTCCAAGGCCAGTAACTTCGACTTCCGAGTGCCTTTCCACAAGGGCCCGATATCCCTCAACGCTGTCCCATTGAAACGCCAAGAAAAATCATGGTAAGGAAGTTGTCTTCAGCCATAGGCATATCACCGAAATGATGTGTGAACCACTTATTTAAGCCGAACTACTTCGCAGAACATGATTTGAAAAGAATTAGACCTTATTTAAAAGGATACGTTTAAAGAAAAAATCGATCTGTTTCTCCGTTGCATCAAGAATGAAAAGAATTTAGTCACAAGGATAACGCCGAACCTGAGACAACCTTCGAAGAAGTATGCTGTGCCGCGGCCTTCCTTCTTTTCTATCTTTGGGTTAATGATAACCTGCCCATCGCCGAGGTAAAACTTAGCCAGTAAAATATAAGTCACCTAAAACATCACTTCAAGTTGCCGTTTCCGTATATGCCTTACTGGAAAGTAGCGCTCATTCATTCACATTACTGACATAGCTACATCATCCTGGTCCAATGAGTTATTTCCAGCCTGAAACACTAACTCGCTGCGCTAATGCTTCGTAACGCCTAGAGCCACCTTAAAAGACACGAGAAGCGGCAACAAGGTGAATCAATCAGGATTTACCAAAAGATCGAAAGGTGATCTCTGTTGGGCTTCGCATTCTTCAGGGGATGTGTAACTCATAAGTTCTTTCGTATCCTCCAGCACGATAATCTACCCATAAGTACCCCCGCACACCCACCAACAGATATCAAGGGTGGGTGCGACAAGAGGCAGTTGCATGAAATTCACGTCGAGCAAGTTGTGACAGCAAAAACTGCAAGTTACGAATTGGGTTTGTCGACGCGGGTTAACATGTTGTGGATTTTCGGCGGAACAGCTGGTGAAGCTGCGTACCTGAAGAGGGACCCCAATCTGAGGAGCAGCCAAGCCTACACCAGGGCCGGCACGCATGACGTCCACCATGTCATTGATGGTCTTCTCAATGAGTGAGCTCCCGATGTTTTCTCTCTTCACTTCTTCTGCAGGCTTGTGCAGCACGGGGTCTCCTGCCTGCACCGTAGATAGGGTTCGATCACTCGTGTCAGTCAAGATTGGTTTATCTTTCTCAAAGCAACCTGAAATTGTGCATCCCTACAAGACTATGCGTGACAGCAACTGAGTGTGAGCATTCGCTACTTCTCACATGAATACTTTCAGTCGTAATAACCAGATATGTTAGGCATTGCCGAAGGTCCACCAAACCCTACTTGTAAGGACGATCAATTTTTATAGAGGGAAGTGAATCAGGCTCAACGATCCGCTGCCAGAGGGACAGTGAAAATACATCATTCTCAGTTCGTTCGCGATGATCAAGTATTAATCTCGTCGATTATGGATCTCAATTACATAACGCGGTCCGCACATGCGCAGATCAATCACCATCTACACTTGGTTTTGCCATCCTCGAAGTACGAAGTTGACTGCAACGAATTGGTGAATTTTTACGAGCACGTTAGGATAATGAGTCGATACCAAAGGCATTGTGACGGTGCCACGCTGTTAAGCATTCATGGTGTTCTCACAATTCAGTATTGCAGCTCAAAATTGTAGTTCTAGGTTCAACAACAGTCGAAGGCCCTCAAATTTGAAACACAAAAAAGAATGAAATGGTTGGGTGTGCGTGCGAACCCACTTGCACAACGTCCGGAAGTTGTTTCTTCCCAAAACCGAAGAACGCCATGGGCACTGTCGAATCCCTGGCGTCCCGCACCCGCGACGGCGCATGACAGACACCACGGAACGGCGCCGGGTCCATCAAATGCGACATCGCGAAATCCATCTCGTCCCTCCGCAGCAACCCACTCCTCCTGTGCGTCACAAATCCTCTCTTCTCACCCATGCCACCCCTTCTTCCCCTCGCACCACGGTCAAAATGCGCAAGAACATCCCGGCACACGAGCCTCTCGCTCGATGCCGATACCCGCACCCAATGATTGCCCGGTCGCGGACTATTCCTTGTACGCGATCTCCCTCTGAAAGGGTCTGTAAGAAAGGGTCTGTAATCATGACCGTGTCCGCCCCTGACACACACCGTGATGTCCCTGGCACACCCATCTCAAACCTCCCCACAGAGTCACATCGCAAGGTGGTTGCAGCGGCTCTTCTTACCTGTGATGCGCAGGTAAAGGGTACGCTTGTTGCAACCCTGCAACAGTAGATCCCCCTAACCAGCTCCATAGCCACACAGATCACCACCTCGGGTGATCTGATTCCACTACCGGCTCACTGTGATGCTGATGCTGATTCCAAGTAGACCACCCCACAACTACGTCAGTCTTCTTCCCTCTGCCTGCGACCATACCATCTCGACATGTCAGTATTGCACATTCCTAATTGACAGAGATTCAACCACCATCTTCTCCTAAGCACGATTTCTATTTTTTTCTTCCAGTCAGGCGCCTAATCCTCCGTCGTGTCCATTTTTAGACAGTAAACATCCGTCGCTTGTTGGCACTGGAGCGTCCACCCCATCTGACTGTGGAAAAGAATCCTGGTCACATAAAACTGTACATTTCTTTTGGGTCTCTGAAGTTTAAGTGGGAGATTGGATATGAACCTTATCCTGGTTTGCGGGTAGAGTTTGGGTTCTGGCAGAGTGCCGGAAGGGGCAGTTGGCTTGGGAGGTTGTAGAGAGATCTTTACTACCTGTGTCGAAGTCAAGAATGTCTACTTGCACAAGCAAATATTCGTCCACACTCTGGTGCAATTTGTTCAACAGCAACTTGAGGCATACTTTCGCGACGGATTGCATCTCGTCTGAATTGCACAACTGAGAGCTAGTTATCGCGGCAAGGCAGATCCTGGAAAACTTTTCGCAGAAAAAAATTCAGGTTGTGCAGGGATGATGCCAGGCATGATTATGTGAAACTAACCAGCTCATTACAACAGAACCGTAACTTATCAGTAAAAAAAACCAACACTCTCTCTCCTCATCGACAACAAAAAAACACCAGCATTGAACTTAACTTCAGCTTCGGATTGAAAGTGAAAACTCTTATCACAACTGCAATCAATCTGGACGCTGAGTGGACACAGTTTGAAGAGCCCTGGAGTCTTAACAAATCAAAGGAAATTGTAGCTCACACACCAGATTTTTTCGGCTGGAACTGGGGCCGAGATTAGAACCCTTGTGATCACTTGCCACTGTCGCCTTAGGTGAGAGCAGAATGGAAGGCTGACGTGGCGGCCACCGACGCCAGCTGCAGAGCGCCGAGCATTGCATTCTGACACCGACAGAGTGTAATACTCGTCTTATTCCTCTGTCGGTGGTGCGCTTGCAAGAATACGGACCTAGACGGAGTTACGGAATATAGATCAAGACTGGGTTTACGGGGTTCATCCGTCTTATGAACCCATAAACCAAGCCTACATCCAAAAGCCCCCCAGAGCTGCGCAGCGGGCTGGTCCAACGTCCTTGCGTTTTTGACAGTATAATATCTAATATATATATATATATATATGTTTCTCCTCTAGAGCGTTGTTGTAATGTCTAATTGTATTTGATTAAGTCAATGATTGATGATTACAGTGACCAAGTTATTAACTCAATATTTTTATGTTAATTTAATTGGTTGTTCAATTACATCAGGTGCAACCAACCAAGTAAATCGATTTCATGCAATTATTGTCAATGATATAAATCATAACTAATTTTAGTAATGAAAATACAATCTTATATTACCAAAAGGGAGAAAGTAGACAATTAAAAAATAGATATAGAATTGAAATTAGAATGGTTTTTGCCAAATGCAAAATAACTACAAAATCTTGAAACAAGATAAAACACAAGAAAAGCATTCAAATAAGTGAAGAAGTCCTCATTCTTGCTTTCATATGTATATATATATATATATATATATATTAAAGAATTACATGGCAATGTTCTCTAAGTCAAATGACACATGTCCAACTTGCAAAACACATGTCTAATTTATAGGACAAGTTTTCAATATGTACACCACATGACCAACTTATACTCAAAGTGGCTAAATGTACAACATGTGGCCAACTTAATGGCCAATTTGTCAACCAACTAATTATTTATGAACTTGTGTAAAATCTATAAAGCTTTTAAGAAGCTTTCAAACAAGATATTAATAATTTAATATAATTCTATTTAATTTTGCATAGTTCTATTTATCTAAGTAAATATACTAATAAATTTGACTATTTTCTATAGCTTGTGTAAATGCCTTAGCTTCCACAAATAAAGATTAAGATGGTTTGTTGTCATTGGAACTACATCTTAAAATAATCTTTTGTGATTTCAAATCAATATCAAGATTATGTAATTGAAACCAAGGAAGGCCAAGTACTACTAGATTTTAGGGATATTAAATAATGTTAAAGACAATGTTAGATACTTGATCTTCTAAAGCCACTTTCAATAGTTTGATTTCTTTTTATGATGTCTCTAAATAGAAGTAGTCATCTATCAATAACTTCTACTAAAGCTGATTAGATCTTCTTTGAAATTGTTAATTTTTGTTGCAATGCAAAGTCTTTATTTATAAAACTTGTTGAGGCTTAAATGTCTAAAAGTGCTTGAACTAAAAATTTGTGACTTGAAATTGTTATAACTATAAAAAATTTAAAATAGGGGATAGGATTTGGTAGTAGTATGAGACTTGTATTTGATGGCCTAAAATTGTCCAACTGCAAGGTCTCTATTGCAACTAAATGTCTTTATTTTCTAGTATTTTCATGTTTAATTATATGTTTCTTATTCTAAATCCTATTATTTTGATGCAATAGTCTTTCACCTTATGATTTTTTTTAATAATTATAAAAATATAATTTTTAGATTAAAAATAGAATAATTATTAATAGATATGATAGGAGAGTTGATCTTCAGAAAGGTGCCCATTAAGATAGAAAATACAACTGAAGGCAACTCTAATGTGTGGAATTTCTTGTTAGTAATACATATATATTAGTTAAAAAATGAAAGAAACAGCTTGTTATCAAAGATTGAAAAAATTATGCCAAAGATGGCAGTAATCTTTTTTTAAACTTATATGACCTACAAAAAAAAAGTATAAATTATCAATAAATTATATATATATATATATATATATATATATACATATATGGGAGTGGTCAATTTTTGACTTGGCAACTACAAATTAAAATTTTATAAATTTTTTGTATCCAATGGCACTTGTTTTCACTAGTTTTAAATATATCTAAATCTTTATGTACTAGCAATAATAAAATGATAATCTTAGAATCATTACTATCTACCCCCTGTTTTTTTTACCAAATGACCATATTACAACTGAATAATGTTTCTACTGTAATATTGTTAACATTCATTATACATTGATTATTTTCATCTATCCAATAAATGAATGTGAATCCCAACTGTTATTATAATTCTAATTGAAATTAACCTAAATTATAATAGGTAGTAACTTAGCACAACACTGCCTGAATAGTATGTGATAAACATCTCTTTAACCAACCGGGAGACTCTGCATAGCAAGCTTGCAATCCAGAAGTTCAAAAAAAGCAATATAAAAAACATGAAGAAAATATAATGAAGTTAGCATAGATTGTTGAAAGTTGGGCTTGTAAAATGTCAGTGAGATTGTTTCAAATGACCAAGATTCTCATGGTTTCTCAGCAAAGTTTTACTGAACGTTATTAAACTTTGTGATCTTGGAGTGAATCAATCTCACTCCCAATCCAAATCAAACAACTTTCGAGAATGATGATTGCTTCATTTCCAGTAGGTAGTTGCGAGATTGTGCCTTCCAACTTGTTTTGAAGGAGTCCTGAATATTCAACCTTCTCACAGAGGTTTTTGCTAATTCTCAATTGTGATTGCCTCCAATTCCGAGTTCGATCGAAGCTGCATGATTGTGGCAGAATGTTGAGCTTCCAAGTTGTCCATTTCATCTTTGTCTTGGATTCCTTCTTCCCATATATACCTCCTAGCGGTCCACTCTAGACCACCATCTATGATGTCTAACTCCATTAGTAATTGCAAAATAACATCATGGTGTCACTTTTCTGTTGCCTGTCGAGTCAAGGGCTTCAGAGCTTTCTGCATGATTCAGCTTGGTTCATTCTTGCATACCATAATCTGCTAACCGTTTTTTCGAGACCTCTTCAGCATGTGTCTCCTCAATAGGTCCGACTCTCTTGGCCCTTGGTGCATGAGTTTGTCGCCCCTTAGGCCGTAGCAACAGAAGCAACTTGCAGTTTCCAAGTCGAGGGAAACTCACAGTCCAAAGACGAGAGAAAATTTTGAACCCGCCTCTAACGTCCAACCGCACAAGAAGTGCCTCCTCATCAAATTGGTTCCCATGCATTGTCTCTGCTACAAGAGTTTCGATACAACTGTTTCGCTCCCCGGTACAGTGGTGATCGACAATGTCTAGCTGCTAAGTAGTATCCACCCTCGAACAGATCAAGGTGTGAGCCCATCGAAGCGAACCGTTTGTGACCATCTCGTTTCCACGTGACCGGACTAGTTCAGTGCAACGCACTTCAGGAGCATTGTCGCACAATGAGACATCCCATGCAGCGTGGTGCCGTTTGCTCTGTGCCTCACATACAATGACGTGCAACGTCTCATGACGGCACAACAACACTCCATAGGACTGGACCTGCATTGGACGCATCGCACACCACATTACAAAGGCTGTCACACGAGCAATGCGTGATTGAGGTCACTGAACAGATTTGTCTCATTAATAAATATTTTCCCGCTTTCACAGGGGAGTACACAGTTCCACTCTACTCGGGTGCACGCTCAGAGGTTTTCCGTCCACTTCGACCTCACGTGGCGACGGCGGTGCTCCGGCTTGGACCCTGAGAGCTCAGCTTTCTGGGACGCGAATTCCTGCACAGCATGCAAGTCAAAGCCATGAGTGGCAACCCCATCATCGTGATCGTCTCCTCTTCGCACACAGCTGTGCACTCGCCGCCGCACTGTCGGTAGCATGTCCACAACCATGACGTTCAAGGCAAGGCAGCAGGAGCAAGACATCACCAGACGACGCGAGGGGTGAGCCATGACAATGCGCTGCTACAACCCACTCCCTGGGGCGGCTGGGCGGCTGGAAGGCAAAGAACTGCATCAGCGTGGGAGAAGGCGTGAAAGCGTACCTTGGCACACGAAGCCCCTAGAGACGGCGATGCGGCATTTCTGGGAGATGCCAAGAGCGATCTGGGGAACCACCCCTTGGGATCTGGCCAGGGGGTGGTGCAGGAGAGAACACAGACACTTCGCTTCGGGAAGCCCCTTGCCCATGCTGGCGACGTTGGAGCAGCATTGCCTGGAGGGCATCACGTTGGTATTCTTGCTGGCGCTAGGTGCTAGGTGCTTGGTGGAAGACACGGCGCTAGGTGGAAGTCGTCGCAGCCGGCTGCTTGGGAAGTGACCAGCATCTGAGAAGTCACAAACAGGATCAAGGACACAGCGGCGACCGCGAGGAACTTCATGGCGCTGGGACTGCGGCGTAGTGCAGATGCAACCCCTGATGGAGAGAGCGAAGAAGATGGGGAACTCGGGGTGGCTCAGGCGGGTGCTCAAGCATCGAGAGCGGGTGATGAAGGTGGAGAGGGAGAGCGGCGGCGGGTGGATCTTATAGCATTGAGTTGAAGGAGGGAGGGAGGGAGAGTGACATACGTGGTGTGTTGTATTGTGCGGCGGGGGAGGATGCTGCCGGGATGAGCAGGTTGGTGGGGGTAGCTGCTACAGGGACAGGGGCTGCCGTGCCGTCATTTGGATTGCGAGGGGCAGGTCTAATAAAGCCCGGGGCTGGGAATGTCAACCTGCTCCTCGTTCTGAGAAAGTCTGATGTGTGTGTGTGTTTGTGTCAGTCAGAAGTGTGCGGGATGAAGCACTCGGGCGTCGGGCGGAGCAAGTGGATTTTTTTTTTTTTTCTTGACCCAAATAAAGTTATGAATTTACTGCAGAGGTGTTAGTATGCAATCCCCAGCCAGGTCCGGCCAGAGAGGTTAGTTTTAGTTCTCTCCTAATGACAAAATCTACTACTAGGACCTACCAGTTTCCAAATTGGTTTGGACTGTTGCGAAGATGCCAGTATATTGTTCGCGCACCATTGTTGACGAAACTTTTGGGCGTACTCTCCCGCCCGTGCTGGTTTACGCTATATTCGTTGTTGGGTTTTGTACTAGGCATATCTACCCTAATCCACAAGGTGGAGCCATATCTTTTGACACAATTTCGCAGTTGGCCAATGCACGCTGTTAAACGCGGCGTCATTTCTCTCAATCCATAGTACCCATGCAATGACTCTCCGCACTAGCAACCAAACTCGACTCACTCTCCTGAACGTGGAATCCTATACGCAAAAATACAGTGTTTCCATTAGGGAGATAAATTCACGAGATTTGAGTCTTGACGGTGAACATTTCCTGTGTTCAACCCTTGCCTTGACTGGCTTGCGCGGCCATCGGCGGAATGAATGAAATTGTCACTCAGTCCCCTCTGCCTCTCCTGTGCTGCTCTTTGGGTGAGGAGTGGGAGGATATGGATGCCCCATTTTTGACCGTGGAAGCACACTCCTAGAACCTATGTAAAACTGTTTCTTGTGCTCTCGTCACGCATACAGGGTAGCACTGATCTATTTTAACACACACTTGACCCCTCCACGAGTTAATTGTCACAGCTCTGTGCCACGCTTACCACAACAGGCCCTCTTCCTTTCTTACCCGTTCCTTGTCCCATATATTTGTCCATTTCAGTTTAAAGTTGGGTGGAAGTATGCCGCTCCATTTCATAGATATAACGTCCTGTGCGTTATGACGTTCCTGCATCAGCGTCCTACCTAATTTGGCTGTATAGTGCATAAAGGGCATTCCACCTGGCCACTGAAATTGCTCGGGGTCCCAGTCTTGTGAGTTGATCCTCCCGTAACACAGAATTGTAACCTTCGGATGAGAGTCTGTCTTCGAAGATAAAATCCGCACCCTTTTGAGGATGCCGTGTGCGTAGGTGGAGTCTCTGTCCACCCTCCCCGTACCCCTTGTTTGAAGTAGTCTGTCGCCCCTCGGGATCTCTACTAGACAATTAGTTGTGGTATTAACATTATACATTTTAACATACGGTGGAACCCAGAATTCATCCTCTTATGTTCGCCAGAAATTCTGTGCACGTTTGCATACTACTATGGGTTGCTAAGCCTCTTCTGAAGGGAACAGTCCGGCCAATTCTTTCACGTTTAACTGAGTGGTGGGGCCAAACATGAACTGTCGCCATTGTCGGGACTACTTCTCATGTAATGTTGTCCATGCACCCACCTCTTGCATTACACCGTACTTACTCCGTGTTTCCTTAAAATCCATCAGGCAGCCATCTCTCCATATATTTCTGAATTATCGGAGGCCCCTACTGTGTAGTTCCGCTGCTAGTGCCTTGGTGAATCCTGGTCCAATCCCTGTGCAATTGGGTTGAGTCCACAAGCTGCAATTTAACCATTCCATGTGACATGAAGGAGAAATGTATGTTACGTTAAAACATTGTGGATAATAAGATACTGTTAATCACCATCCTCCTACCTGATATATTCATCATTATTGAGTGAAAATGATTTAATTTTTGTTCATTTTTTTGTTGTAGAAGCCTATTAAAATCTCCTGAGGTAAAAGAGACCAAATGGCACCCCTAGTAATTTGCTTATTGGTCTCCCATCTGCCCATGTAATGTCTAAACCATTCATCCGAAGAGGGCAAGTGATTAATTAACTTACTTAGATTAATTTGAAAAGTTGATTACTTTTCAATTTGAAAAATTGATTACTTTTCAAATTGCCGCTAAATTTATGCTAATTCAATATGAGACCTAAGCTAAGGCAAAAAATTTCTAAAATATGGATTGTATGTCTGACATTTCCTTCACAATATAGGTATCATCGACATTGTATTAAGAGCTTCCGCTATAATACAATCATTATAATTATTGTGTAAAAAGTTTCTGCTATAATGAGGAAAAGATAAGAAGCTAATGGACAACCTTGCCTCACCCCTCTTTCAATTGTGAGGGGTTTGGAAAGTGAGTTATTAATCTTCACATTAGCTTTAATATTAATAAATAATAGTTAAACCATTTAAGTAAATTCCATTGGAAAGCCCATTTTGTCCATTATGATGAATAAAAACTCTCAATCAACCATATCATATGCTTTGGAAAAGTCTAAATTCAAGAAAAGAAGGGATTTTCATGAATTCTGTGTCCATGCATCAATATAGTTTCATGTGTCAATAGTAGATTGTCCAAAATTTATCTATTGGGAAGGATGGCCAATTGATTCATATTGAAAATACTCATAAGTATTGGTTGTAGTTGAATTTGCAAAGCTTTAGCATAAATCTTGTATCATAAATTAAGAAGAGTAATTGGCCTCCAATTGGATAGTCATTTTGTGCCCCCCCCCCCTTATATAATAATGCTATTAGTCCATGAGTCACACCTTGACGAAGACATCAATAAGTAATGCTCTCTTAAGTCGTAGTTAAATATTCTGGTCCTAGCATGTCCCAGAAAAGCCGATAAAATTCCAATATGACCTCATCTAGACCTAGGGATTTACTTATTGCTTGTATTTTATTTGTAGCTCCTCCAATGTAAGTGACTTTTGGAGGTTTGCTTTTGGTATTGGATCTAGCCTCTCATTCATGTACAAGACTAATTGATGGCTAGATGCTTGATTAACTAGATTGGTTGGTTGTGCCGCATATAATTTAGGTGTGCTAACATAAGTGTGCTAACACTTCTGGATTGCTATGGGTTTGACCTTGTGTGTCCAATAATTCTAAGATATGTGAGGCCGCTGACCGTTCCCGGTGAGCCCGGAAAAAATCCTTGTGCATCGGTCGCCTTCTTGCTGCCATTTCAGCATCTGGCCCTCCACCTTTTTTTTTTGCTCAAAGCGCTGTAATTGCTTGACTCTGTCCGCAAGCTATGGACAGTCTGCATTCTCGGGGTGCTATTGGAGCTCAGCTAATGCCTCGTTAAGTTCCCGTCAAAGGTTGTCTTCTACCTGACGCCGCTCTGCTGCCTTCTGAATGCAATGAGATCTGTAGTACTTGACACATTGGCGTTATTTTTCAAAGAACAAAAGTGTTGGGTGTGATCTCTAGATCATCCGCAATTGCGTCTGTACCTCCTCGGTGGAGATATTGGGCGTTCATTATATAAATCAATTTACGCCGCAATTCCTCTTCCAGATGTACCGCTCTCTACACCGCGAGGTGGTCAGAGTGCACGCTGTCGTCGAGGATCGCGTACTCTGAGCTGCGGGCATTCCTCCCTTGCGACTTGAATGTGTAAGTCCAATCCAATCGAGCCATTGCCCTATCTACACCTCGTCTCTTGTTATTCCAGCTAAACCGCAGTGCATGCGATTCTGGGAAGTTCTCCTCAACTTGAAGATTTTTTTTTTAATTCGTTGAACACTCTCTTTTCATTCCCTTAAAGCACCGATCCGATAAGATTGGTTTTATCATGATGCCGCTCCACGAAGTTCCAGTCCCTGGTGATGATCCATCTACAGTCACCGAGTTTGGATTTAAGCAACTCGCTCCAGAGTGCACTTCTTTCAGGGGAAGAGTGCGGTGCATATACATTCAACATCGCAACATCATCCCCCGGCACCCCTTTCAAACGTATCCATTGAGCCCTCATAGATCTAGATTGTCCGATCGAGTCCACCATGTGTGCGATCCGGGGGGATATCCACATCCCTATGCAGCCACTTCCCGCTCCTAGGCTCGTTAACATTGTGATTATACGCTACGTTTGCATTCTGCCCAAAAAAATTTGCACGCAACCACAGTTGATTTTTTGAAGTTGTTTGTGCTAGGTCTCGGAATTTGTGTTCCTGAATACATATTATATCCGTTCTGTGCCGCAATTGGTAAAAATAGTTTCGTAATGCCTTGACCTTTGTCGGGTCGTTCAGGGATTGAACAGTCTGTATTAAAACAGCGAGTTTCATTGGTCAGAGGGGGGGGGGGGGTGGGGCACAAATCATTGCTATCCAGATTCGTTGTTCCTATGCAGGAACCATCTCCTTGTCTTTTGCTGTGCAACCGCAAGGGAGCGGGGTTTTTTGGTCAGGTTCGATCTCTGATTGCGCCACGCAATGGTCCTACTGTTAAGCCGATTTGATACTGGAAGCTAGGCTGGCTCCGACGTCATTCCTTGACCGCAAAGCCACTCCGTGAATAAAGATGCCAGATATGCGGTTAATTCGCGATTCACCCCAGTAGATTTTTGAATTGTTTTTGTTGATGCTCCTGGAGATTGGAATGTCCCCTCCAACCGCACCTCTGTTACATTTTAATGAGCAAGACGAGATGTCCCGGCCGCTCTAATGCCGCTGTCTCTATTCGCGCCCAAGGAGGCCGAGCGGGATGAGTTCCCTTTGTTCAGGTCTATGTTCGACCCGCGAATTGATCATCGAGTGGAACATATGAGTAGGTGCTGGGCATTTTTGGTAACAATCTCACATTCATATTACCCCCGCCCACTTCCTCTGAACCTCCATCAACAACGATCCAATCCATATTGCGGGGGTCAACAGGGGATCTGGAGTTACAACACCGGTTGCTTTTGTTGTGGATCCTTCGGGTTTGCTCTGTCCCCCCTTGGTATGTTTTTTCTTTATTTGATTTGAGCCATCTTCTCTCAATGATCTATTGGAACTCGCTGCCAATCCAGTAGACTGTGTCCTGACTGCCTACAACCCCGCGTGTGGGAGGGGGTGGGAGAGCTTCCTGTATGATCGGGCCTGTCTGAATCTCCCCAATCTGCATGTATAGATTACCCAGCGGAGAAGGTTGATTTACAGGTTTAGGGTCTTGCGTGTGCCCCACTGTAGAGCTTGGTCGTCTATTACCGGGAAGAGAGTGACAATCTCTAATGATGTGTGACGTAGACATACAATACCTACACCTGATTGGTAGGTTATTGTAGTCTACTTGGATATGAGTAGTGCTACCGGTCACTGGATTGAGAGCACCAATTGTCAAGATATACGGGTTGTCATTACTCAAGGCTACACAAAACTTTTGATCTTGACCGTTTTTGTTACTGCAATCCCGTTGTAGGACTGGCCAAAGGCTTTGTGCCAAATTCCTTGCATTACTCAATAATTCATCTAGAATTGATTTTAACGTTATCCATGTAGGCATCTTCATGCCAATAGGGTGACTTGGATTAAACCTCACTATCCATGGTTGGAGTATTCACATCCTCCTTTGCAAAATGTGCAAGATTTCCATCAAAATTTTCTATGAAGCTACTTTATCTTTGTACATCATTTGAAAGAATCTATGTTCCAAATTGTGTCCTAAGCAAAGCTTTTCTTTTACTTTGGATTTCAACTTCCCAATCCATGCATATAATGCTCTAGGCAAAGATTTAGCTTAAACAAAGTATGCTATTACTGTGCAATACTGCAAATGCACCATCTCTTATTTTTTGCAATCTTCATTCAAGTAAACATTGATGACATGATTATTTAGCAAAAATCTTATGCAACTTCTAGATAAATCTTTAGGGAGCTTTTTTCCAAGCATAGCATAGATAGGATTAATATCAACATACTTACTTAAGTTAGTAGTCGTGGGGATCAACTTCAGCTCCACCTTGTTTGTTTTTCTTATCTCTTCTGCCATTTATCCTTCTTCCAATGTGGTAGGAGCCACATGGACATGTGGTAATTTTTTCTTAAGTATCTTTATACAAGTCATCATCATACTATCTAATTACTTGTTCTTGTAATGCAATAGTTGTTATTCAGTACCTATCCCCAATTCAAATCCTAGCATACAACTTTATCCCATCACAATATTCTATTGCCACAGTGTGTGTGAGTCATAGTAGGTTGAAAAGGATTGTAGTTTCTTTAACTATACTTGTGATTGAACATTTCTATCTTAGGTCACTAATATATATGCAAAAGCTACTCTTGAACCCTCTTCTTTTGTAGTAGCAGAACTTTCAAAAATAACATTGTGATCTCCTAAGTGGAACTTTTGTTGGTTTGGTCTTTCATTACAAAAACTCACTTACTTACTCCATTAGGTACTTATTCCATTAGGTACTTATTCCATACAAAAATTCACTTACTTACTACAATCAAAATTCATCAAGATATCAGATTCTAATTTTTTAACATAATAATTATTTTAATTTGCTAGTGGCACATTAACATTGAGGTTTGAACTTGCTATCTAATGTTCTCTTTCCAAATGAATATTGGTACATTAATATTTTTTATTTTATTTTTTTGACACATATTAAGAGACTCTTTACTACAAGAAAATTATAAATATAAAGATGCGTGCTAGGTTTAGCCAGCATTAGGTACAAAGACATCTAGATTAAAATGTAATAAGTCATCTTGGAACTTACTAATTTCAAATTTGGAAGCCTACAAGGCTTAAGTTGTCACAACTTCATTTACACACCATTGATGTTGAAAATTTTCTATTAACATTCTTGCTTTATCAAGTGCCTTTTTAATCTTTGCATGTATCAAAGCCCATGCAATTCTTGCATAATTAATAAGACTTAGTTATGTCTTGTTACAAATTTTTATATTATGGTAGTATCTTTCTTTGAATACTGCATTATTTTTAAGCTACAAATTCTATATAACTATTCCTTGCAACAACAACCATTGTTAGGTGACATTCATGTATATGTGTGGTATCCTATGGATAGATATCCTCTATTTTCATATGATGCTAAAGATATGATTTGTATGGCCTTCCACTACATTTCCTTCAATGAATTAGGAAATGTTACTTATGAGACTTATTCCATAGTTACTACTTAGTCCCAATTAATTATAGTATTAGTAGTACATCTATTGCCTATGCTTTCTAAGGACCTTCTTTTGCATATAATCTAAGTAGATGGTACAAGAGTACATTCTATTATAAATTTCTTCAAAATTATGCTATCCTACATCCATGCTTAGGTGGCTAATATTCATTTATAAAACTTATGCATAATGGTTTATTTCTTTTTTATGAGAGAGACAAGATAATATTATTGCTAATTTTTCTCCTCCATGCATTCATTGCAAGTCAGTAATGCCATAGAAGCCAAAGAAGGTCATTTTTTTTGTGTTCTCTATATCTATCCTATACATTGTCTATCTTAATTTACATGATATTAATAAGATATCCGATCACTTAGTTTCTTCAACATCCAATACTATGTATCTTTTTTCAAAGAATTATTGGCCAAATTGAGTTAAGTAGTTCATAAATGGTATGTTATATAGCCAGCAAAATCTTCCTTGATCCCATTAAAGACTGTCTTGGCTATAGAAAAATAACATAAGATATTTCTTTTGTCATTCTTCTACTTATTCCATTCATATTCTATAGGTAATACTAGCTTAATAATAGAATTAATTAATAAATTACAAGTATTTTTCTAACTTAGTATATTTGCACTATAATAGGTGTCCATAATTGTGTTAATCTCCACATTAGGGCAAGCAATGCACTTGCTTAAATTTTTTTATTGAGAAGCAAGTCTCTATCTGTTACATGTATGTCCATTCACTTCCTTACCATGAATCTATTTAAAATAAAGCTTAACATACTTTTCTATGTGTCATATAACACTTAACAAGTGCTATTTTATGATCAGTTTTTTTTAGTAGTAAGTCAGAGTTAGCTTCAACTTCTATAGTTGTAATGAATTTCTCTCCATTCCATATATTTTTGTAAACCTGTATGCCTATCTTATATAATTGAGAAGTTGTTAGTTTAGAAAACTTGGATCTAATTAGCAAAATATTACAATAGTACAATAAGCTAAAATTTAAAAATTCTTTGATATTCTTTGGTGATCCCTAAAAGGAATTTTTTTCAAGCCATAACAATACAATTCTATATTATGGATCTTTGATGGGACAATAGAATGAAATAATGAAGATAAGAAGCTACCTGCCATAAGTATATTATTGAAAGCAACCTAATTTCTATTATGATATAAATTAAAGGTTTGATTTTTTCAATTCTACTATCTTAATAATTTACTTAATCAGTAATATTTTTATAATGTATTGTAAGTATATGAGATTAATACCTCATTTATCTTTTGATTAATAATATTATATTTACTTAACTTTTAATCTAAATTATTTCATAGTTATGAAAGCAAGATACACTCCTAAAGTAGACTTGATTTTTAATATACTTTTCTTTTGTGTCCTTGCTACACTTATATGAAGAAAAATAACAAAGACAACAAGATACTATTAACCATTATTCTTCTATCTATTGCTTTAATTTGTATTATTTATGAATATATGAGTTTCTTCCATATTTGTGCTTGCAAGAACTTGTAAACATTATGAAAGTTTAGAAACAAGCCAAAATAAGAGTCAAGTAGTTTATTCAAAATGTCTTATTTATTCCATCTTATCTCAAGCTATTTTGTCTAAGATGATCTTGATGTGTTATTAGAGGCTTTTAAGTATTTGCTTAACTTTGATCAATTAAAGTTGAGTCTAAATGCCAAACATACTAATTTAAAGAGATAGACAATGTTACAGATGGATTCTTCTTCTTTTCATAGGATGAAAGAAATGTCATTGGTACATTAAGCTAAGATTTGCTGCCAATTTTTTGCAATCAATTAAATACCTTAGATCTTTCCTATCTCAGCTTCTTTATATATCATCTTGTTTAGAGCTTTTGCCACAAAGAAGAATCAGTAAGAGATAAGCAAATGTCCTTATGGTGTTATGATTTCAGGAGTCGAAGTGGATGGTGGCTCCACTGTTAATTTAATAAATATTGATACAATAGATTCTTTAAACTTAATAAATTTATTACCCACTATGTTGATATTGAGGATGGTAGATTATAGCCAGGTTAAACCAATGGATATCTTATGAAGTATTCAAACTAAAATTCCCGGTATTGAATATAAAATAGATTATATTATTTTTCAATTACAATGTTTAACTTTATCATATACAATTTTATTGGGACGACCCTCCCTTTATCAAGTAAAAAATAAGAATGATTGGGGTCGTGGTACTCTAATTATTGGAAAGGGAAGAGACAAGATGGTATTACAAATGTATTTAGTACACTATCATAAGGAGTCTCAAGTACCGACATCTGAAATGACATCTGATGATGAGCTTAGTTCTGATGAAAATATAGTCATATCAAAGGAGGGAGCATCCTTCGAGATAGCTCAATAGCATGGGGTGGTGTATCAATGTGGAGGACCGGAAAAATATTTGATATACTAAGAAGATACCAAAAATTTCAATCATATTATTGTAGATTAGATGAATAAATATGAAATGTATCAAGTCAGTGCAATGGAACCAGAGTTGATGAAAGGTTCAAAATTAGAGAGGGAAATAAACTAAGAAGATGCAATCATATTTATATGTCAAATTATTAACTTAGAAAAAAATGGAATGCCCTCGACAATAAGAATTTATAAAAGTATTGAGGATTTGGAGCTGACATATTAGAAGGAATTTTTCATTTATCATAAATCTACTTTTACTTAGACTTATGCTGATTTGAAAGGTATTCTTGCTGAAGTCTATTGACTTTGGATTATTCTAAAGAATGATGCTAAACCTGTCTGCCAACGGCAACATCGACTTAACTCAAAATATTCCCTTATGGTGAAAGAAAAATTAGACAAACTTATAGAGGTTGGCTTTATTTATCCCATACCAAATAGTGAATGGATTTCTCCAATTGTGATGGTACTGAAGAAGAATGGAAAAATTAAAATTTGTCAAGACAAGACTTCCATAAATTAAATGGTGCTACCACAAAGGATTACTTTTCATTATCTTTTATGGATAGTATATTGGATGCAATGGCAAGACATGAATGTTATTCTTTCCTAGATGGATTTTTAGATTATAATCAAGTTAAAATTGTAAAAGAAGATCAACTAAAGACTACTTTTATTACAGATTGGGAGACATTTGCGTATCAAATTATACCGTTTGGCTTATGTAATGCTCCGGCCACATTTCAAAAGGTGATGACTCACACATTTCAGGATTACTTAAGAATGTTTATGGAGATATTTTTAGATGATTTTTGTACTTTCAGTACAAACCAAGATCATCTAAAATGCCTAGGCAAATGTTTGGATTAGTGGGCTAAATACGAAATATTGCTAAAATCTAATAAATGCCAATTTGGTATTTTGTCTTGAAAATTCTTAGAGCACATAGTCTCTGAACATAGTATTGCCACTAACTTAGATAAAGTTCAGCACATAATGAACATGCCAAGACCAAAGACAGTGTGGAGTGTTTGAAGTTTTGTCAACCATGTCAGTTATTATCGATGATTTATTCATTCATTTGCAGTCATCTGTCAGCCTTTAACTAATCTCTTAAAGAAACCCTCATTGGATAGAACTAGTCCAATGTGGATCAAGGAGTGTATTATTGTGTTTGAAGAATTAAAGCAAAAATTGAAGTATGCACCAATACTGGTTGCTCCTTATTAAATGAAGCTATTTCATATTTATGTTGATGCATCGAACATTGCTATTGGATCTATGTTAAGGCAAAAAGATGACAAGGGTTTGAACCATCTAATATATTATGTCAGTCGACAATTGGTTGCTGCCAAACAAAATTATACTACTATTGAATGAGAAGCTTTGGGCATGATCTATTTTGTTCAGAAAATTTGGCATTATTTGCTTGGATATTTGTTTGTATTTTATGTACATCATGATGCTCTAAAATATATGATTAGTAAACTCCAATTGAGTGGACATATTGCCAGATGGATGTTACTACTACAAGAATTTAATTTTATTATTATCGTAAGACCTGGAAAAAACTATGCCAATTCTGACCATTTATCCCATTTGTCTAATATCCTGGACAATGAACTTGTCCTTGATGCACTTCCCAATGCTGATTTATTTACTATAGATATAATTTCACCTGAATATAGTGAAATGATTTAATATTTGACATTCCAAATATTTTTACCTACATTTAGAGAGAAGCTTAAAAAATACCTGATTTTAAAAAGTGAGCCATATACGATGATTGGTGATGCCCTGTATAAGCAAGGGAAGGATGGAATTTTATGATGTTGTATCTTTCAAAGTGAAGTATAGACGATATTGGAAGGTTGTCATTTGGATAGTTGTGGTGGATATTTTATCGGTGACAGTACTGCTCAAAAATCTTTAATGGCCAGATATTGGTGGCCAACAATGTTTTCAGATGCTTACAAATATGTTCAACATTGTGATCTATGCCAAAGAATTGATCGACCAATTGGCACTTCTGCCATGCCGTTAGTACCAATTTTGGCCCAAATACTATTTGAGAAATGAGAAATTGATTTGGTAGGACCAATTGCACTAGCATCAAGACATGGATAGAGGCGATATATCTTAGTTGCCATAGACTATGTAACAAAATAGGCGGAGGCTATTGCAATAAGAAATGATAATGCAAATATTATTGCCATATTTTTATACAAAAATAATATAATTCGATTTGGGTGTCCCAAGGAATTAGTTAATAATCGAGGAATCTATTTCATTAATTCTTCAATTGCAGCCTTCATGGCTACATATGAGATCAAGTACAAGAAAACAACTCCATATCATCTTAGGGCCAATAGACAAACTAAAAAGACCAATGGTATTTTATGCAAGATCTTAACTAAGACTATTTTGTGGGCGGACATGGATTGGGATATTAAATTATTTGTAACTTTATTGGCGTATTATACAATGTATAAAGTGTCAACCAATTCCACCTTGTTCCAATTGATTTACGAGCAAGAAGTAATCTTACCAATCAAACTAGAAGTCCAAAGTTTATGGATTGCACTAGATGAATGCATGAGTGATAAAGAAACTTTATAATATCGGTTAGCAAAATTGAAAGAATTGGATGAAATTAGAGCTACTTCTCTTTTAATGATAGAAGCTACCTAGAAACAATGGAAGAGTTATTACGATAGTAAATTGCGACTCAAAAGTTTTATGTCCAATGATTTAGTATTACTTTATGATAGTCATTTTAATAATTTTCCAAAGAAATTTCAAGTTCGATGGCATGGCTCATATTGGATAATTGAAGGTTTTTTCAATGGATCAGTGCAATTGGAGGATTTTATGGATCATTAATTCAGTACATGTATTAATGGAAACCGATTAGTATTATATAATATCTAAAATCCGAGATAGATTTAAATTGATTCTTGGGGAAGAGATTCCACATAGAATTGGAATGGAACTACTTATTGGTATAGGTGGGCTGAAGTGTAGAAGTAGCTAAAATGGTAGCTAGGGATGTAATTATGATTAGGCAAGAAGGGATGGAGGATCGCCAAAAACGTTACGAGAGTTTTGAAATGCACAAATGTTTCAATTCTTACAAATGTCAAAGAACTTGTTACTAATTAATGTGGGATTATTCGAAGAGTATATCGCAAACTACGACCCAAAGGACGGATCGAGTATAGTATAAAGGCACGTTATTGGGATTGATGAGACAATCCTACAAAAGTTGTTGCATCTTCTTATTAGAGAGTTTGTGGTGGAGGTCAAAGTGTTAAATGATTTCAGCCCAAAAAGCTTTTTTCAAAAGTAGAATGGCATCATTTGAAAAGAATCAAGAATGGCGGATGGCTAAGGCAATTATACCAGAGCTTTTGGAATAGTTGCGCTTCATTCAAAGGCGTTTAGGCTTGTATCGATATATCACGTATATGTCAAAATGGTTATTGTTTACGGTAGTAGGGATGCTTGAAGAGATAGTATTTAATTAGGTAACTTTTATAGTAATCCATATTCATGCGAAGATGGAAGTCAAGCAAAAACTGAGGAAGTTTACATCTTTGTTATGTCCCAACTATGTGCATTCCGTGATTGCGTATACATTGAATTAAGCACCATGAGTAACGGAGAAAAATGTACCCTTGTCTGTGCCTCAATAATATGAATGAAATTTATTAACACTGACCGCCAGTCCATGGGACATGGTACACAAAATTGAAGAATCCAGTTGTACATTGGAAGAGGAAGCTATTTCAAAAATTATACTAGAATGGATTTCAATTTGTTCAATGGTCAAGGTAAAGAATGAAATCCCGATTTTTTTGGATATCAATTAGTTGGCATTTCCACAGGATCAACTATCGGAAGGCATAAATGTTAAGAATGTTATATTAAAGCATATTTTTCAATTACATTGCATGGTACATAAATTAAAAGTAGAGGGCAAGGTAAGGCAAGAATTGGATATAAGCCAAATAGTGATATCAGAGCAAAGCCATCAAATTACAAATTAAGAACGAATAATCTAGGAAAATGTAGAGTCCAAGTTATTGTTGGAGTATAAGTTTGTACAAAAATATGAAGCTTTGACAAAAGAAAAAGAACACATATTACGTATCTTGGAAGGCCAACAGCAAGAATTAATCCAAAATTACAAGACATGGAATTTGGAACGGGAAGAGGCAAGGTATTAGTTGCAAGTAGAATGAGAGAAAGTAGAGTTATTGGCACAGAAAAAAGAGAAATTTGATGACGAATATAGATATGAAACAAAACAATTACGGGCTGAAATTGGAATCTTGAATACTAAAGTGACAAAATTAGTAGATAATTTAGCCAATATTGGTCAGTCACAAATGTTGATGATATCAATTTCAGTAATTATAGAATGGAAGGAGAAAATGAAGCAACTGCAACACTAGTTGGACTCAAGAGATGCCTGGATATTAAAATTAGAAGTTCAAGTTGGCAAATTGGGAGAGTACAATGAAGACTTATCAGTCCAATTCAGAGAAGAGCCAATGGCAGAATTAGAGGAGGATGAGGATTTACATTTGAAACAAGAATCAGTGGAACTGACAATAGAGAATGCAAAAATTGGTGAATTGAGTGAGTCAAAAGGATAGCAATTTTGTAGGATTTTAATGAAGAAGTTTATTTTAGATGAATACCAATTTTATGTTTGCAAAGACACTGTACAATTAGTAGTGGAGCTATGTAGAATGGATAGAAATTGATTTTTGTAAGATATTGATAAAATAAATTAATCATCCATAGGGTAGTTAACTCAGAAGGTAGGATAGATGATTTAGTTGTGAAAAATGACTAAGTAAGAAATGTCAATTAGAATCTAAAATTTCAAAGTGAAATATATAATAGTAAGAGAAGAAGCAAAAAGGGCTAGACTGTGATAGTCATGAGCCGGGATAAGATTGGTGCTATCTCTTATTTGTTTATGTTTTAAAGAGGAAGGAATAGATTTCAATTACTGTAAAGTGATACTATGAAATGAAAGAAAAGATTGATTTTTTAAGATATCGAGTGAGCAATTGAATTATTATGTGATTGAATTCTATGAAAAGAATTGGAAGATTGTTATCAGATTTTATAAAGATTGATTATTGGATGGAAGATCATGATCCATTGTTTTTTTAGAGTTGTATGTTTTGAAAGAAGAAGTATGTGAAGACAAAAATTGTGCAAAGCGAGATTGTTTGAAGTAACAATCCATTATTTCTAGTATTTGGATGGAATATATGTGTTTTGAGTGGTCTTTTGAAAAAGTGCAGGATTGCATATTATTGTCATCAATTTGATGAAGGAGTATTGTTAGTAGAAGCAAGGAATTGTAGTGTTCATGGATGTTTTAGTGGTTTGGAATACAGTTAGTTGTATGATCCTAATGTGTAAGCTCATGCAGATAGTCTTTCCCTATGTTTGAATCCCCCTTTACATGTTTATTTAGGAAGATATTTGTAAAATAAGTAAAATGACAATCACAAAGACGCTTCCAATTTAGTCATTGTATATATGAATTATAAGAATCTTAAATATTTCATGTTAGCACATATTTTGAATTATTTCTAAACTTATTGAAGCATGTTTTTATTAAGATTTGATTTCAAGATTAGTTATCAATCCAAAAAACAACAAATTTTATTAAAAGCTCTTTTTAAATATTTTTATTTTGTATACAAAAAAAATATAAATTTTGATCAACAAAGAATAATTTTTTTGATACTAAAACATTTTCATCTTCAAGCAATGAAATCAATATTAATTGTTAATTTAATCTTTTTCAAGTAAATTTAATTGAGTATGTTCTCTAATCCTTTTATTTATGATATTAAGAATAATTCTTTCAAGTTTCATGATAATTTTGAATTTAAATTTTAAAATAATCTATTCTATTTTAAAGAATAATTATATATTCCAAAAGATAAAGCATAATTATATGTTCTTCAAGCTAGTTTTATTTTTTTAGCAGTAAGATATTTTAGATATAAGAAGACTTTGGAGCTAATATCAAGAGATTTTTAGTGGCCTCAAATATAAAGGGCAGTTAAAGACTTTGTACAATCATGTAATGTTTGTCCAAAATCAAAAATTCTCCATCATTAATCTTATGGACTTCTTTAGTCACCACTTATTCCAAAACAATTATGGTCTTTTGTTTCTATGGATTTTATCAAAAATATTTTAGTCTCAAGTTCTTATGATTTTATATTTATAATATTATATTATTTTACCAAGATGACACATTTTATATCATGTACAAAATCTACTACATATGAAGAAATATCTAATTTTTTCTTTGACAATATCTATCCTTATCATGGATTGTTGAAAGATATTATATCAAATAAGAGAATTTAATTTGTATTAAGATTATAAAGAACTCTTTTTAAGATTCTAAAAAAAGGACATAAAGTTATCTTTGATTTTTTATCCTCAAATTGATGAATAAATGAAGCAGTGTTGTATTATATGATGTTTGTTTGAGAATAGACTAGACACATGGCTATAGAAGGAAAAATGGAACTTACAACAAGGTGATCCTAATAACTCTAATAAAATCCTAAATAAACTCTAATTAAATTATAAAAATGCTAATCAATGTATAATGAAATGTAAAAGAAGTTTCAAGAATTTATAAAAAAAATATTAAAAAAACTTAAATTAATCTTAATAAAATATATATAATAAAAAAATCTTTAAAAAATATTAAAAATAAAAATCTTATTTGAATCCTAATCAAATTTTAATATTATTTCTAACAAACCTTAATGAAATCCTAAATCAATTCTAATGAAATCTTAAACCAAATTCTAATGAAACCTTAATAAAATCTTTTTTATATCGTAATTAAATTCTAAAAAAATCATGATTAAATCCTAATCAAATTCTAATCAAATCCTAAATCCTAATTCAAGACTAAATCTCAATAAAATCATAAATTTTACTCAAATTCTAATTAAATTTTAATTCTAAACCAAATCCTAATTAAATCTTAGAAAAATCTTAATCAAATTTTAATCAAATCATAGATAAATCTTAAATTCTAATCAAACCTTAGATCTTAAATCAATCCTAATTAATCTGCAATCAAATCCTAAATCTTAAATAAACTCTTCACAAATCCTATAGCAGATTGAAAATTCAATAATTAATACTTTGACTATTGTTTTTGATTTTTAAAAATATATTTTGTAACAACCAAGTTAGCAACAAGTACAAAAACTTTGAAGAAGATTGCATATACTAAATAGATTATAATTCCTAAACTCCTCTTGGATGTCAATCAATCTCCTTCTCCAATCTTGATATTAATATTTTTCAACTATAATCTCTTAATTTCATCCTTCAATTGATTCAAAACTTTGAAAAAATTATTAGAAATTAAGTTAACAATCTTTGAGAAAAATTATATTTCAATCTAATAAGTAAATTGACAAATACGTTAGAAATCGTCACCAATCTTCTAAATCCCAATTTTCAAGATCATAACCTACAAAACTCTTTTATTCTTTAATCTAATCATTTAATTGGCCTCAAATTTCTCACACATATTTATAACATGTAAAATAATAAACTATCAAATTTTTACTTAAAAATATACTACAAAACTCACAAAATTCTTAAACTTGTAAACTTATTTTTATTTTTCAAAATCTAAATCCACCAAGTACATTATTAAATTTAAAAGTCCCTCAAAATCTCAATATTGATTCAAATACCATAAATCTAACTTTTAAAAAAAATATATTAAGTTTTTTTTCAAATCCTATTCTTTAATTGATAAAAGAATTTTAGAAATAGCCTAGGTACTTGATTTTGTGCTTCAAGGTCTAATTTTAATCTTAGTTGGTAATTGGTATCCTTTAAATATCAATTCTTATTTTCTTGAGGCAAATTTTGCTAAAATCAACTCCTAATTCCTTTCTACATATGCTTATATCCTTTATTTTCTAATCTACCTTATTTTGTCTTATTTTGGCCATATAAAGTAAGTAGTATCTATTTTCATAAAAAAAACTTCTAATACTATAAGATTTTACTACATGCCTATCTTTTATCTATATTTTTTATTATATCTTTTTTAATTAGGCTCTTTTATAATAATTTTTCTTCTTTCACTTAATAGCTATATTTCTATATGACAATAAGTAAATTAAGTTTTTGAGCAATATTTGAGGTATATCATCAACTATCAATAAAATAATTGGACAATTCTTTTGTCATTGGTACAATCTGCTTATAATAATATGGTACATTCTTCTATGCAATAAACATCTTTTTTTGCTAATTATGATTATTAACTACAACTTGATGCTTTTGACTTTTTAAAAGTTGATAATTCCATGACAAAAGATTTGGCAAATTTTTTGTTTGAGCTACATACAATAACAAAGGCATAATTAAAAGAAGTTTAAGAATAGCAAAAAATTAATACAAATGCCTTTTGTAAGGTGTAACTTCAATTCCATATTAGAATTATGATATGGTTACTTTTTCATAATATTAAGTTTAGTAGTCTTTGTGAAAAATTAGATTATCATAGGTTTAAATCATTTTCTATTTGTGAATAAATCAATCTAATTGCTTATTGATTATATCTACCAAAATCTGTGAAAATACATTCCATATTCTACATGTCTCTTCTTGAACCATATAAGACAATGAATATCTGAAGAAGAAGACAAATACCACCTCCTAATGTAGAAGTAGATAATAATTAAGAATTTGATGTAGAAGATGTCTTAGACTAAAGGCGGTGCTAAAATAGATTAAAATATCTTATTCATTGGAGCAAATATGATATTAGTGAACGCACATAAAAGTTAGTAAAGAATCTTGTAAATGCAACAAAAAAGGTTGATGCTTTTCATTGATAACATCCATCAAATTCAAGATGAAGAATAATAAACCTATAAAAGAAACAAGATCTAGAGAAGATAGCATTCTACTTTCTATTCTTATTTTTAATTTTTGTATATTTGTAGTACTTAAAAAATGGAGAATCAACAATTAGTAGATTCAATTCAAGAGCTATCATTTGTTGACTTTTCAAACAAGATATTATGATTGTCATAGCCTTCAAGATAACATAATAGAAATGAAGATCCTTAAGAATGATATGTTCTTCTTTGAATACATGGCATGATATAATGCATTTAATATCATAACTTTAGAAGAGACTATCAATGTTTGATGATTTTATTGGAGGTAAGAACGATTTTTAACAATATTCTAAATATTTTATTTGAAAGGAGTTATAAAGACCTTAAAAATGATTAAATAATAAAATAATCTTCTTGCTCAAGTATGGGATATTATTGATGGCTCAAAAGATCTATTAACCACTTTCAAAGAAAATAAAGATTAGAGTATGTAACAAACATAATTTATTGCATATTGGACTTCCTTAATATATAATGACTACTCCTCATAGAAATTGTTCCTAGAAGAGAGAATAATATCACAAACCTACATATTTAATTACATATAAAATACTAAGTAAAAAATAAATTTAAATAGATTTGATATTATCTTATAGAAAAGCTTCTTAAAAGCTTTATAGATGTGTATTTGACTTTTATCTATATTTATAGTTGATTGATAGATTAGCAACTTGGCCAATAAGTTAGCCATGTTTTGTACATGTGAATAGCTTATGATATAAGCTAATAATGTGGCATGCATATAAAAAAACATCTTTTGGAAGTTAAGACATATGTCTTGCAAATTGGACATGTATTGGAGGTCCTATAAAATGTCGCCATATAGCTCCTAGTAAGATAGTATATATAGAAGAGAGAATAAAGCCCTCTTTATTCTTGTCAATACCTTTTAACTCTTTAGTCTTATTTCAAGACTTTTTATTCCTCTTATCTTTGGCAATAGTAAATTTAGTTTAATATTATACTATCTTTGAGTAATTTTTTAGTTTTTTTGAGTGATACAAGAATTTATTGATCTTTTAGTGTTTTGAAATTCATATCCTTGACAAAAGTATATATCCATCTTCTTTGAAATTGTAAAGGAATTTTAGCATGTACTCAATATTTTAATATAAAATCTAGATAGAAGACTTTGGCAATGTAAGAAAAAAAAGTTTGGAAAAAAATTGAATTGAATGAAGGTAATAAAAAAATGGTAGCTAAAGCATTAGTCTATTTGCCACTATGACCTAAAGCTTAAATAAGATAGATTGATGATAATTTAAGCTTGTTCTTTTAGATGAAACGAAGGTAAAATAAATGCATTGATTTGAAAAAATCAATGAAATTAGTTTTTAATGTTGGAACTCGGATTTACAAGGATATAATCTAAAAGAAGTAGTAAGGCCAATTATAAGTCCTTGTGAGTGGGAATTGAAATATCCAAAATATTATAAGGTACTATAATAAAAAGCAAAGAGATAGAAGATACTAAGATGGAAGGTAGTAACAACCATTTTCAATACAAAAGAGAGAAGAAAAAAAAAAGACATTGAGATGGAAGGTAGTAACAACAATATTTAACACCAAAGAGAGGAGAAAAAAAATGTGCTGAGATAGAAGGTAGTAACAACCATTCTCAAGACAAAAGAGAGACAATCTTAAAAGCGTCACTTGTATTCGAAAAAATACATAACCAACTTAACAAAATTAATCATGATGGAAATAATCGTATATTTTTTTTAATACTTTGGCCTCACTCCCACAATATTTAAAAAAAGTCTTGCTATAGCATGTTATGACAAAAGTATAAATATAATCATTTTTTTTTCATGGCATTAATTATTTAAATTGAGTAGTATCAACTTTCATAGATTTTGGCCTAAATAAATAATTTTTTTAAAACTTAATAGTTGTGATTTGATTTATTCATCTCTAATCAAATCTTTATTTGTAGCATTGTTGTGTTGTAACATAGTTATAATATATATATATATAATATCTTAATTAAAAATATAATAAGAAAATATTTTAGGAATATAAGTAAAAATTTAAAAAATAATAAAAATATTAGTGTTAATTTTTTGTATAAAAAATTTTAAAAAAAGAAAAAAGAAAAAAGAAAAAAAAAATAAATATTTATTTTCTAAGATCATACAGTAGAAAAAATAATTAGATTACCAAAATTATTATTAAAGTCATCTTCTATAAAAGCAAAGAATAGCTTTTAATAAAGATTACCTAAAAAACCCTTAATTAATATCTAAAGAAGATTGGTTGTGAACTAGAGTCAAAACCAAACCTTGGAGTACAAAACAGCCTACTTAATGCAAATAGGAGGTTCTTTTGTTTATTAGAGAGCAAACCTAATAGGTTTTTTTAAGCATTAATTTAAGAGATTTTAGTGAATAATAATTTTATAAGAGCTTTTTGAGTTTCTTGCTATTTTTGCTATAAATTGAGTTATTTTTTTGCTACTTGATTGCTACGTTTATCAATTGATTCTAAAAGTTTTGGACTTTCTTTTAATTTTGATTGAACAATAATTGCACATTTTTGACAAAAAAAAGTTTTTTTAATATAAATTGAATTTGAAATCCAAATAAATAAAGAATTGAAATATTATAATTTTATCTTTGGTTTTTAAAGATACTTGTAAAGTATTAGAAGTGAAAGAAAGAGGTTTGAGAAAAATTTGCAAAATTAATTAAAGATTGTAGATCAAAATGTTGTCAAATAAATTTTCTAAATCTGCCATTAAAGAGAGATACAATTATATCTTAATTTCCATAACTATTTATAAACAAAGATGATAGAAACATATAAATAACATCTTATTTTGAATTGATTGATTTTCTAGCTTTTCATAAAAAGAATCCAATTTCAATCTAATACACATCAAGTAATGAAAAGCCTTATAATATGTTTGTTTAAAGTATTTAAGTTTATTTCTAATTTTCATGATAGATTTAAATTTGTGTTTAGAATAAATTATATATATATATATATATATATATATATATAATTTATTCTAAACACAAAAATCCATAGTTATAGCTTAATGTAAAATAAAATAAATACAAATTCAAATACAAAGAACTTGATTAATTTTGTAAGAGGTTAACATTTAAAATACTATACTTATATTATTTTTATTTTTTATTTTTTAAAAATTAAAATATGTTCAATAGATTTTTATTTTTAGTAATTTTATATTAGACATAGTTTTATTTTTCTTCATAACCAATCTAATAAAACTAAATAGAAATTTACATTTTATCTTTTATACAATATATTAATTTTTGTAAAGTTCAAATCGAATGCTGAACAATTGGGTGCAATAGGTGTTGTAGAATATTTGATAAGATGAACAATACCTTGTAGTTGTGGTAATAAATCTATTGGAGTTGTAAAACAATGTGCAGAAGAAAAATTAGAAAATTTATTTAAATTTAATTTTAAAAGTATAAAAATATATATAATCAAATGTACGTCATTATTGATCTCAAAATCTAAGATTGCCTTTGTGTTGACACTTTGTAGTTTCAAATTGCACTACCTAAATTTGTGTCAAGGCAAGATTGGACAAAAGAAATTCACAGCCGCAGTAAAAAGAAACAAATGAGTGGAGCACAGGACAAACATGCCACACTGCTATCATTGTGCTGCAATATCCATAGAGAGTGAGGCATCTTGTATCAAAAACAAATAAACAAATCTACACACTTAGAAGTCGTACATAGGCATTTTAAATTCCTTGGATAGATCAGGTCGTGGACAAACGACCCAACGTAAGCATCGGGATGAAGCTCAGCAATAGCTGACTTTGAAGCCACCGTCGTTCCTGTCAAAATGGTGACAGGTCAACATCAGATTAGTATATATAATCCTTGCCAATTGAGATAGGAATTATCACCTAGTTATCGAATCATATCCTGATTTTGCGAGGTCGAAGAGAAGAATAGAGAACTGTACAGTGCAGGAATTTCGCAGGTGGATTATGGTGCGATGACTCGGTAGGAAGCCGCCATGGCTCGTCTAGGTGCGATCTTGCAGATCTGTCCGCATTTTGCATCCATTTCCAAGTTTCTCTTGCTGCGGAGACTCCACCGCGGGCTGTGAAAATTGCCCTCCCACCTTTCAACAACAAGTTCATCTGTAGTGTCGACCCAGAAGTTGGAGTCGACCCCAACATCATTTGCACCCCTGGAGTGGGGTTCAATCCTCCGGTACTGATCTTATCCTATGACGATACTGTTATCTCCGCCCGCTGCCAACACAAGACCCCTGTGCAGCTCTGGAAACGAAACTCCAAGTTCGTCACTTCCTTCAAGGCCTTCTTCACGATAAACTTCAACAGAGACGTCGAGTTCACTGTGCGGGAGCTCTTCAGCGGGGGTGGGCTTGCGTTCGCCCTCACACCATCGCTGTCGGTGGTCGGAACGGGGGCGGAGTCCTTCGGATTGTTCCCTGTCGACTTGACGACCGGGTCGTCGTTGAACGGAAAAGTTACCAAGACCGTGGCCGTGGAGCTTGACATTTCTCGCGTCGAAGACCACGGCTTCGACCCCCAGATTCCCCACATCGGCCTCGACATCGACCAGGTTATCCGCTGGGTGCTCATCCTAGTAGTTTTGTTAGGGTTAACGGTTATGAAATCTTGCTTCTGTTGGGAAACAACGTAACTGGTATTATTGATTGAGTATCACAAGCCGTGGCGTGAGTTCGGTGTTTTGTAAGCATGATATTTGTATGTCAGGAGGATGTATTTTATTCACTTATCTTTAGTTAATGAAACAAACAAGACGGAATGTGAAAAGGTGATGCAGCCCCATGTTGTCTACACATCACACACCTGGATGTGTCCAAATGAAGCAATCTGAGATGAGAACATGGAATGATACATTTTATAATCAATAAATTAATGAATATGAACTAATGAATATAATTTCAAATATTTAATTTCAATTGTAGTTTTAAAAGCAAAAGTACAATCATGTACTGTGTTATTTGTATCTTGTAATTAAGCGTGAAATGGATAATATTTAGTGTATACAACATATGCAATCTAAAATAGATACCTTGGAGAGAGTGAAGTAGGGCTGCAAAACCAGGAGGCACAAAGTATTGATGGGTGGGAGGTGGTGTACATTAGAACCATTGTGCGTGCAGAGGATGATTGAAGCTCGAGTTAATTCTGTGTGTGCCACTAAGTCTGATACGAATGCTGGTGATGATGTGGCCTGGCATTGTTGAGTGGCTGATCTAGCCCTCAGGTACTCCAGATGCAGTTGGGGAGACGAAACAGTCATATGAGCCCTACTAATCAATAGTTATTGAAAAAAAGTTAACCCCTCAGTTATTATAGTAATATTAAAACTCAAAAGATTAAATGCTTGATTAAATATCTATAGATAAGAAAATAAGAAATTAAATAAAAATTCACACAAGAATCATATAGTGAAAACATAAACAAATAAAATTTTACTCTACCTTCAATAACTGAGTTATTAACTCCTTTTTTTTTTTTTCAGAAGAAGTATTCCTAAATTACATAAAAAGAATCTCTAAAACAGGGGTTTGAAAATCTTGGTCAGCTTAGTGAGAATGTAGCAAGTTGTGAAAGAAGAGAATGATAAATCTATACACATTCAGCACTAACACGCCGTTGTCACGTTTGTCGCCAACGTCATCATCCCGTTCGTCACCGTCATCATCTCGTTCGTCACCGTCGTCATCTCGTTCGTCACCGTCGTCATCTCGTTTGTCAACGTCGTCACATTTGTTGTCGCCATATTCGTCGTCAACATCATCATTACATTTGTCATGGCTTTCGTCGTCGTCAGGCAACGTCAAGTATCAAAGCCAAGTTAGTGTAGAGACAAACAAAGTAGCAATTTGTAATTCTCCTTGCAAATTTGATTTATTTATTTATTTATTTTTCACTTGAAGAAAGGACATCAATCTTTATTTTGACAATTTGGATTGGAATTTTATGAAATATTGAATTTGCAAGAAAAGAAATATGGATTTGCATTGTTTTGTATTCAACTTAATAAAAATATTATTTTCAATATGATACACTTGTCTTTTATGTCTAAAACTTTTTATGCAATCAGCTAACTTAGTCATCTTTATTATGGGCTGAAATTTCCAAAATCTATAGTGCAAAAATGAAAAGAAGAAAAAGTTAGAATGTGTTGACCTGATCGGAAATAGTGCCAATTTTTTTAAAAAACTTCAATTGCTATAATATTTTAATTAGTAAGGTCAATTTTAATAAATTTTTGAAAACCATCTATCATAATAATTTATTTAAAGATCTTATAGTTAAATTTAGAAAATAATGATTTTATAGTCATTCATATTTTTTGCATTGGAAATGGTAATTTTAGAGTATTTTTTGGTGAAACATAGTCAAGGAACTTTAAGGGCTAAGAATGCTAGTAGAAAAATTCGAAATGGCATTAGAAATTATATAGTCACCTACAATTAGCCTCCTCCACTTCTTAGCTCTCTTATTTATCTGACCACCACAATGTAGTGTTTCACCGCTTTCATACAAGATGAGACAGATGCAAAGGAGTTGGCTTACATAGGAGTGGTGTGTGGTGAAGAATCTCCATCATCATCACTCAACTTGTGGATCTCTTTGTACCATATGCAAAACCTTTGATCAACTCTATGTGGTGCACCTCAATTCTTAGCTGTACCACCAAGCATGTTCTCAGAAACTTCGTACCATGGCCACTTCGGCAATGTTGCACCGCTAGCTCCTTGCTTCTCCTTCTTTACTCCATACCTTTGCTTCATCCTTGACCATTTGTCTTTGTACTATAACCAACTTCTCTGAGATTCTTGGAAGAACTTTACATTCAACTTTGTTCCAAAGTTTACCAAATACTTTTCTTTAAAAGGCTTCTGCTCATATTCCTAGTACTTGTCTATGCACAAAGTGAGGAAATTTTCAGTACTCTCCTTTGTCCATTTTTTCACAAGCTTCTCTTCTTTAATCCCTAAAAATCCTTGACTATTCCTCATCAAAAACACTCCAAAATTGCACATTCTAGTCTATTGAGTATAAATCAAATAAAAAAATCTTTATTTATATTCCAACCATAGAATCTTGATTCAAACTTCATAAAGAACAAGCTCTCAAATTTTCATAAAAGTTGATTGTGTAGATTGGAAGATAATAGTGTTTGAAGTGAAGAATTTTTTTTTTTCTCTTTGCATTAAGAGGATCAACTAACTTTGAAAATGCATCGTGTCAAGTTTTTGCATTATGTATGGTCAAATTTTTATACCATTATCGTGATCATGATGTTAATTCCTTGTACACCAATTTTTTAGGTAATAGAAGGGTTTAGCATTTTCAAAAAAATTATGCAAGGAACAAAGGTTCAAATTTGCCAAAATTCATTTTGATTTATTGTAAACTAAATATTTCATAAAATACAATCCAAACGGACAAAACAAAGATTTATACCACTTTCCAAGTTTTAAAAAATAAAAATGAAAAAGAACAAAATCTCTAATTTTTATGAAGTTTTTTTGATATCCTGCCTAGCTTAAAAAAAAAAAAAAAAAAAAAAAAAAAATCTATATATTTAATTATAACTTTTGACTTACAAATCCGATCCCGTAAAAATTGCACTCCTACAAGGTACATACTTTTTCTCATCTTACAAAAAAATTCACCTCTATAGGACTTAAATTGAGATTATATACTTGTCCAATAGATCCAAAAGCCCACCTTAGGACTTTGGATTTTTAGGGGTTAATCACTTCAGAAGGCCCACTCTCATCACAAAACATCAAGTCCAAAAGCCCCCCTACATGAACATATACCATGATAATACCCTAGACTTGCATATGACGTAACAGACACAAATATATAGAGCATTATAAATACCATGTGATCAAACTCAAGAAAACTTGTAATTATTGTCGTGTTGTGGTTCGGCTACTATATGAAAATAATGTAATTGTGTACTTAGTATATAATTTACTAAGTAACATGGTGAAAGCCATATTAGTAGATTTTAGTTGGTTGTAGAATATAATTTAATTATTACCTTGAAAAGAGGTTGTTTAAAAAAATTACTATAGAATTTGTATAACTTTGATTTCTTTTGATAGTGGTTTTGATTGATAGTAACTTCTAAATATTTAGAGTCACCGTTGTTAAACATTAGTGACCTTTGAAAACTTATTTTGGTTCTCTTTTTTGGTGTTTAGAGCATAAATTATGTAAATTCTATAAGAAAAAGAGTTGAAGAAGGGTTTTAGTAGTAAAAAGAATTTAAGGCATCTACATAGATGAATGGAGATGGATGATGAAAATCTCCATTTCTATTGGTCAAAAATTATTATCAATAGGCTTTGAGGAGGCTACCTGAGGCCATATTAGAAATTAGGGTTAGTTTTTCAGGACATTTGAGCTTTGAAGGCTAAGGTCAGCAAGTTTAGGTTTTTGGTTATGATTTTGGTGCAAATTTTGTATAATTTGGAGTTTATATGAAAGAGATATAGGCACTCAAAGTTAAGGTGTTGTTTTGGGAGCTAATGTCACTATTTTTGACATAACGCATGCGTACAAAGGGCAATTGAGGATGGGCAACTACAACTAGAAAGAGCACTTTTGCGGCTACATTTTTTGCATACTGCTTGTTAGATTCCAAGTTGAAGTGAAAGTGTTATTGGATTTTGAAGTCTGCACATGCAATCTAAGGGTAGTAAGTGACTTGATTTACTAGTGGTTGTGTCTTGAGCTATAACTTGAGCAATTTGACAAGGTTTTGGCTCAAAATTTCAAAGAATGTGTAAATTCATGTCAATAAACTTTGTACATAAGTTTGATGACATTTGAGTATTGAGTTCTTAAGATTTTAAGAAAATAATGCTCATGTGCTTGTAAATTAGGGTTTAGAGCATCTGCTAGGATTTCTTAGATGCCAAAAGATCAGAAGTGAATTTGTAGTTAGTTTTTTTAGTGGTAAAAGTTAAGGATGAATTCTACTTATCCTATAAATTTGATACAAACCTAACAGTTATGTCAAGAGTTATGAATATCTAAAGTTTGAGAAGAAAAAACCCTTCGCAAGAAAAATATATTTTGAAGAGATTTTGTTATATTTTGAATTTTATGCAAATCAAAGGAATTTTGGAAGCTAAGACAAGATTGATATAAAAATTTAAGCTAAATTCTCTACACCTAAATACACAGTGTATTCCGAGCTAGCAAATCACACTATACAACATTGCACAAAAGAAGGAGTATCAAAGAAAATAAGAGAAAAAGAGAGGTGTTGGACTCGCTGGAGGTTGCTTGAGATGTTGGACTTGTTGCTGGGAGAGATGATATGTAGTGAAAAGGTAGTGGTGAAGTTTCGTGGGATAAAAAGACTCTGGTGAAGTTTCGTGGGGTAAAAAGACTCTGGTGAAGTTTTGCTATTAAAATCATGTTGGGGTCCGAACCCAACAGGGCATCAAGCTGTGGCTGTTCCGTTGAGGGAGGCAAACTCGACCTTAAGCTCGCTCATATGGATGCAAACGGGCAAGATATTGGGGTGTAGATATAGAAGGCGGGCCCCCACCAAACAACCCAATGCTGAAATCTCACGTTGTGATGTGAACCCAACAGCCATCGGGCCACCTCCGTTGGGGCCTCAGGGTTGCGAATCCGCACGCAACGGACGTGGATTTGCACCCAACAGCCTCCCGTTAGCACCCAACGGCCTCCCATCTGCCCCATGATGGAGGTGGATTGGGCCCCAACCCAGCCCCATTCGCATCCATGTGCGTGCGCTTTCTGACATGTATGGTGTTGTCGGTATATTTCAGGGGCGAGGTAGGAGTGGCCTTCACGCATAAGCTGACCCGCTCAACAGCTTGGTCCGAAAGTTTAGCTCTGTCAATTCAATCGGAAACTAATATCACCCCCTCCTTGGTCCGTATGTCGGATGTCGGAGCATGATTTATACCTGTGCAGAATCCAAGAGGCATCCAGTAGAAACCCATCGTTCCATATCCATTCCACAAACATGGCGGCCACTCTCCGAAACCACAGAGGTGGGCTGGCGCTGCGAGGACCCATGATAGATGACGCAGGGAGGGAATTTGGGGCGCATATTCGGGATTCAACTGGCACGCCATACCACATCACTCTCCTCACAAAAGAAGAGTATCGCTCAAAAATTCAAACCACTCCGACCATTCCTGTAGATCATCTTTACTTCCTGGGCCTCGGCGGCGCGGAAGGGAGCGGCGTGTACTGGGTAGTGTGCACATGGGCAGCCGGGGCGGCGTGGCGGAAGACGCTCAACCTTCCTCCAAAAGACTTCCACATCACGCTCACGAGCAACGATGTGCACAGCGTCGCCAAGGACGCGTCTTCGCTGCTGAACCCCTCCGAGCTCGTGGCGGCGTTTCCGAGCTTCCCTCCGGAGAAGCAAGACAATGTGCTGCACCATCTGCACAGCATCCGCAGCGACCTCACGCTCCCGCTCGCGATCCCGCGCGCCATCGCCAACCCGGGCGCGGCGAAGGATTTTTTGCGGGTGGGAGACGCGAGTCTGGGAGTGAATCCCAAGCTGTCCATGCTCGCGTACCAGCGCGCGCTGTTGCTCGACCCGTCCTCGCAGCGCTACGTCGAGCGTCGCCTCCGCAAGCTCAGTGCTCTCACTCAATACGGCCCCATGATGACGGCTGCGGAACGCGAAACCATCGCCTGCGACATCCTCATGGAACCGTGGTGCGCCGAAGCGCGTGAGATCGGCCACCATCTCTACCCTCTCGAGGCGCCACCCGCGGCGCTCGCTGTCGACTCGCGGGAGCGGCTATGGTGCGGTGACTACGAGTTCCCGAGATTCTTCTCCTGGATCGTGCCCTTCTTCCTGGCCGGGATGTCCACGCCGCGGAACGAGCGAGACGTAGATGCACTCGCGGACCTCGGCATCAACCGCGTCCTGACGCTCACCAAGGAGGAGCCGCTGCCGACGGCGTGGTTCCGGTACAAGGCGGTGCAGAACGTGTTCCTGCCGGTGGAGAATTACAAGGCGCCCACGTTCAAGGAGGTGGACTACTTCCTCGACGCGGTGAATGAGGATGAGACGGTGTGGCTGGTGCACTGCGGCGCGGGGAAGGGTAGGGCGGGGACGTTCCTCGCGTGCTACATCGCAATGCACGGGTTCCAGAAGCCGGCGGCGGCGTCGTCCGGTGCGAAGCCGGTCCTCGATGGGGGAACCGTGATCCGGTGGCTGCGCGCGATACGGCCGGGCTCCATCGAGACCGCAGAGCAAGAGCGATTCGTCGCGAGCTGGATCAGCTACCGGTGGAAATCCAAGGCAGATGAGCTTCCGGAGCCAATCGGCGCCATGCGCGTCGAGGGGCGCCTGCTCGAGCGCGCGGCGCTCATCCTCCTCGTCGGGCTGCCGGGGAGCGGCAAGAGCTGGCTGAGCGCCGCGCTCGCGAAGCGCGTCGGCGCGGAGGTTGTCTCGCAGGACGACAGCGGCTCCAGAGACGCGTGCGAGAGGGCGATCTCGCGGTGCCGGAGCGGCAAAACGGCGATCCTCGACCGCTGCAACGCGTCCCGCGACGAGCGCCGGCAGTGGCTGGCGCTCGCCGACGTCGGAGAGAGCGCCGTGGCCGTCTACTTCGACGTCGACGCCACGATATGCACCCAGCGAATCAATCGTAGGATCCACCACCCGACGATCCGACCTGGACGCTCCGACAACGCGATGGCGCAGATGCAGCGCCTCATGAGCAAGCCATCCCGCGACGAAGGCTTCGCTGCCGTCGTCACGGTCCCCTCATTCCCAGCCGCGCGCGACGCCGTGCACGCGCTCGGCGGCACGCCGCCGCTGCGCAAGTTCCCGCGCACGCCGCACCTGATCGACCTGGGCGCCGCGACGGGCGACGACCTCGTGGCGCCCTCGTTCCGCTCCTCCACCCCCTTCGTCGTCGTCGAGGAGAAGGTCGATGGCGCGAACTTCGGAATTTCCCTGGACTGTAACGAAACCCTCGTCGTTCAGAACCGGAGCCACACCGTGAACTCGCTCTCGCACACCCAGTTCCGCCCGCTCGACGCGTGGCTGCGCACGCACGGGCCCGCGCTCCGCGCGCTCCTCCTGCGCGACGCGCAGTTCCCCGAGCGTTACATCCTGTACGGCGAGTGGCTCGTGGCGACGCACTCCATCGCCTACCTCACGCTGCCCGATATCTTCCTCGCGTTCGACTTCTACGACCGCGTGACGGACACGTTCGCGTCACGCGACGCGCTCTCGCGGCTGCTGCACAACACGGGCATCCATCAGGTGCCGCTCGTCTGGAGATCCGTGCAGGGCGTCACGCGGAACGAGCTCGTGGCTATGGCGTCGCGGAAGTCGGCGTTCTACGACGGGCCCGTCGAGGGCGTGTATGTCCGGTTCGAGGATCCGGAGCGGATGGTCACTGTGGATCGCGGCAAGGTCGTGCGCGTGGATTTTATTGCTGGGAATGAGCACTGGAACAAGGGCGGGTTGCGCCTCAACGCCATCACCGAATGCTCGTGAAACTGCGTCTCTTCCGTTCCCACGCTCGCAGGATCTGATTATGAGTTCGTAATCTGCGTCCTCAAGCTAATTATGAGTTCGTGATCTCCGTCCTCAAGTTTGGCTTCATGTGAGTTGAACAAGCAGGTTCATCCTCGAGCTCAGCTTGAATCAACTCCATCCTCACGCTCTTACAGGAACTGATTATGAGTTCATAATCTGCATCCTCAAGCTCTTGCAAGAACTAATTATGAGTTCATGATCTCCGTCCTCGAGTTCAGATTTATGTGAATCGAACAAACAAGTTCATCCTCGAGCTCAGCTTGAATCAGCTCCATCGTCAAGCTCAACCCTGGGCCCCTGGACCTTAAACCCTGGACTCCATCCTCGGCTCTTGAGACTTGATCTACTGCATCTTCAAGTTCAAAATTGGATCCACAGGGAACTTTGGCCGGGTCACCATGGGGTAACCTGCGAAGTCACCCACGGATGGCCTGGCCCCAACGCACTCGGGCACATGAGGCCGCGTGCGACCTGAACGAGGCACATATCGGGCCATCACCCACCGCCAGGTGGACGAATTAAATTGTCTCCCTACACGCATGTTCTGGCAAATGTAAAAGAAATCTTGAAGTTATGAAAGTAATGAGCAGTGTATATACCCTAAAGTGCATGTGATTATTGATGTAGAGATGTCCATGGTTTTGGAGGTAGTGAGCTCAAGAGATGTTTGTGTGATAAGTACGTTCTTTCTTTATGCTTGCTTCAATTTTCTTTTGGTTTTTGGTTGAATTGTAATTGATGTAAATTGTTTATAAAATTATTTGTAAAGCCATCCAAAATTACAATCAAATGTGGGTCTATTATTTTCTAATACTACTTTGTTCTTGCTTTTAATAGCTACTAGATATGGAAGAGCATGGTGGTCCCTACAATAAATTAAAAATAGTATTAGTAGCCTTTGAAAATGAAGAAAGAGAGGTCATATTGTACCAAAAATTCATGGATTCTTAGAAAAGCTCCTTGGATGCTAAAGGATTAACCTATAAGTATTAGGGCATCAGTTTTTAATGCCTAGTTTATAGCCCAACCAAGTTGAAACAACACCATCCACAAATAAATTCTTGAAGGTAATTACATTTTTTAAATTTCTAAATTAATTCTTCATGTTGTGAACCTCTATTCCTAAAACTGCTTGCCATAGTAGTAAAATATTAGCCACCATTCTACACCATGGTATAGATTATTTTTTACTAATTTTAGTGACATGGATGTTTTTCATTGAATGGAATGTTCTCCATTTTTATTTGTACTTTTGGTTTTAAAAAACTATAATTCTTCTCTCGCCTTTGAATTAGTATGAAATTTCTTAACAAATATTTTAGTTGTAATGATAATTTTAAATCGTCACAGAAAATTTATCAGGACTGCATGGGGCACAATAGACAAATACTTTCATCAATCATTAACCTATAAAGGACAAATGGGTTTTTTGAGAATTCATGTAGGTTCTTCTGATGTCAATTTTGAGTGTAATTTTTAAAGATTCTTTTTGAGGTGGGGGATTGTACGAGCTTTGCAAGGATATTTTTTCTGAATCAAAAAATTGATGAAAACATTATGCTACCGAAAGTGGTTTTTCTGGGATTTTGGGCAGTTTAAACAAGTAGCCAACATGCAATTCTTTAAGAATTTAAAAAAAATGATAAATAAATAAATAAATAATCTTTCTGTAGTGCAAAAATTTCACTACAAGAGGAATAAAAGTTTCTAGGCATTGTTCAAAAATGAACTTTCCATCTTTCACATTTATAAGCAAAAAAAAAATTGAGATTTTCCTTTCTTCTTTTTTTCCTACCTCTAGAAGGAAAAATAGTCTCCAAGTTCAGCACTTGGATTAGGATTTTATAGTGCATTGAATTCACAAAAAAATAAAATTTATTTGGCTTCATTTTAGACCCCTTTCTATTGCAAGATTTATTTGGATAGGCTTAATGCATTTACTAAATCTAAAATTTTGTGCACAATTACTTTATATCATATGAATTGTGATGACCTGAAGAGTGGCAACTTTGCACAGCTCAAAAAATTATTTTATCAAGAACACATAGTGTGCTGACCCTATAAAATCAGGGTGCAAAAACATGATTTATATTACTTTCAATGCTATAATCTTCCAATCTAAGCAGTCAAAAAATATACAAAATACTGCATATATCATGCTAGTGGTCTTCAACAAGATCTAACGGTTAGAAGTGAAAAAAGATCATTAAATAAGAATATGTGCTAACCGCACTAAAAATTATAGTGTTGAACTTTTAAAAAATATATATATATAGTCACTGTCCTTTGGGAGTTAATTTAACAATGAATTTTTTTATAGTTATAATGTAAAAATTGGATGCAAGTGTATGGCCTAGACCCATGGTCATCTGTCCATTGTCTGAAGGTTAATTTTTTATTTTCTGGAAATCCGGTGTAGGCTGCTTGAATTCAGATCAATGTATGGGAAATCCAGCAATTGGTGTAAAATTAGCCCAACCGAATGGACAAATCTCCAATCCAAATTCTTTGTTATAAGCCAAAATCCAACTGAAATTGACGTCTTTGGATGTTGCCTAAATGATATATTTATATGAAACTCATTATCACCAATTACCCCAATACCATGAACTAGATCTATATTGAGCCACTCAACAGGCCTCTCTAAAACCACCAAATTCAGGATTTGAAACCACCAAGTCCATGATATGAGGGTTGAGTTGAACAATTGGATTTGCAAAATGCTCCTCATTTTCACAGAAGCTTGCTTTGCAATATGGGCACCACTTTGGTAATTTGAGAAGAGTCTAGTTATTAGTTCTGGAGTTTAGAGTAGAATGAAGGGTTTTAAGTGTTCTAAATTCCATTATTACAGATACAATTCCTAAAAAATCATAGTATATTTTAACCTTCTTTCTCTACATAAATCTAATTTTTCTCATATATAGCTATTGAAGATTCCAAGCTATTCCATAGGTTGGTGGTTACAAGACATCTGATGTGGTAAGTGAGTTTCTATTTGGTTCTAATCAATGCAACAAACAATATCACTTGACAAACCTACTCGCTTCTCTTGGCATAATTTTTCCAGTTTTATGTTGTCAATTGTGGGGCATGATTCTAATGTAGTTATGTCAGGGGACTTCAATCACATCATACCTGTTTATGAAAAAATGATGATGGGGGAGACTTTGATGATTTTGCAAGTCTTACATTACAGAGAACAACAGACATTGAAAGGAGGGATTTCCACAACAACAAATAATTATCCTACTTTAATTTCAAAATAGTAATTCAAAAACAATTTAGGGTCAAAATAATTTAACACAACATTAATCGCCTAATGTACCTTTCAATTTCTATTTAATATTCTAGGATGCAAACTATCAATAGGATCATGCGGAATGTTATCAAACATTTCATATGCAATCATCATGCCTTCCCTAGATGTTCCATGATGACAAGGTCCTGTTTTCATGAATTTCCACAACAAAGGACTCAGAGGCCTAATGCCATCCTCGTGGCATCCAATGATTCGAACTGTATAGATTAAATTCATACCAGTGATGGGTTCTATGTATTGAGGGCCTCTTTCAGCTTCTACCTTGCCCTCTTGCCTCCCACCATAATTCAATATGGGATAAAGGTAATAATAATCCACATAAAAAAAAAAACATGAATTTGTCCTTCGAAATTAATATAGATAAATTCTCAAATTTTGGCTTAGTAGATTGTACCACTACATCATCCCCAATCTTGTAATAGATACCTCTGAGCATTTATTTCTTGATATACCTTATGAATATAGGTATTCCAGCATTCTCTTCCAAAATAGTTTTTTAAATAGTTGGTTGTACGAGCATCAGCAATGACGGGTCGTGTTCTCTTTTGGTGTTTGCTTCCAATCAATATTCCCTTAGTTTCTGCTGCACTTGTACAAGGACTTTGTCCCACAATGTTCAACATTTTTGTAATATCTTTTGCAATTATTTCTGAATGACATTGTAGGATATAATCACCATGCCACTCAGGACAATTAGATTAAATATTGTTATCACTGGCAGTATATTTGTAGGAAGTTTTAGGGACTCATGTATTTTTGTGAATAATCTTTTGGATACACTTAGCCCATCTCTCTCCACACCTACATACATCTCTGCTTCTTGAAATTGTTTTCATGCATAAAACTTTATAAAAGTCTCCTCCACTTGTTTGTCATTTGAGTGTATGTTTTGATAAGTTTTTACCTCTCGTTCATAAGGGTAACACCAATATACGTCACTATGTCCAAAATGTTCGACATTGTCGAACAGGTGCCCCACTCCAGCAACAAGCTCCAATGGCTGACCATTTGGCCCAAAAAGGTCCTCTAAAAGCATCCGCCAAGTTTGAAATAGCAAACGTACTCTGTAGAGAGTACTTGTACTCCAACCCAAAATGCAGGTATAATTAAAAATATAATGAGTTATATCAATTAGACATAACCCCATTTGTAAAAATTGAGGATCCATCTCATTTTCAAAAGTATATAAGATTCCTGGCAAAATCCATTGTATGAATTTTTGATTCTCCTCAGCCTTGTATGAACCATAATATTCTGCTACATTTGTTGGCCATTGCCCTTCTTTTAATTCGCTAGGTCATGATGCTTTAATGGTTAAACATATTCCATTCATTTTGTTTAACTTGAATATGTCATTGCTAATCCACTCAAACAATTTTGCAATGTATGTCTTGAATAAATTTAATCCTGCCACATGCATAGCATATGATACAATGTCTTGGGACATGTCAAATCCATACATGTGGTAGAACTTCCACAACGGAGATTCCCCAATGATGCCCGTTGCTTGACTGAATCTTTTACATGCACCCCTTGATGAATGAGGAATTCGGTTTAAATTACATACGCTTGCAAAAAATTCTTTAGAGGTTTGTTTCTGAGGCATGATATGAAATTGCTCATGGTTTTTCCCACACACATAGGATGGAGCTCTAGCATTGGATAGGGCAGCATGCATCTTGCATTGTCTGCCTGCAGACCTTCCACTTTGCTTCAATTTTGCAATTTTGCACTGAGCAGGGTGGTCCCCAGTCACCAACATCAAAATCCCTCTAATGTTCACTTTTCCAGGTAGACATGAGAGGTGTTCACTGATAAGAGAGGGGAATGTCATAATTGATTTCTTGACATTTACGAGGCCAAAGGCACCAAGGTGAATCTCGGCCAAGTTGTTTTCGTGACGTTTCAGATACAAGTTGGCTTGAAGTATGTCTTTTTGTACCGATTGTCTAATTTGTATTTTGTATTCAAGCCTTGTATAGACTGTACGGATCAAAATACATGGTACTAATTGACTACTGTGGCACTGGTCCACTTCCAATGCAGACAAATTAAGGTCCAAGGACATTCCGAGACACGCGAGTGCACAGTGCTCACCATCTTTCACCATCTTTCACCGTTTCACACGTGCCGCTTGCACGGTCTCAAGTTACGGCTTGAGAGATCAACAACATATATTACCCGAAACGGTTCGTCGAAACCTCGATAGGACTGCTTCAGTACGTGCTTCCATTTTACGTACGCAAGTCGGAAGTTGTTAACATGTATACAGTAGTGGATTTCGGTACAGGGCAATTACATGTGTACTGGAAGTGAACTTGAAGCAGTGGTCGGCGTATGATGTTGTTGGGAAGTACTAGACTTTCTGACAGCAGTCACGGCAGGAAAAGTCTGTCTCATAGTGAAAGATCCAAGTTTCAGACTCCAAGGATTTAGGTTTCTCAATCCTTTGTGACTGATCACAATATATCCGGGCAGGTGTCTTCTTAACTTTTGAAGTTTAAGGTTTCTTAACCTTAATGTTGACAGTAGCAGCCCAGGCATCATCTTCTTGTGCGCTTAGTCGAGCCGCACTTTGAAAGTAGTAGAGGTGTATACGCCTGGCACCAGAAATCAATCAGATTCTTGTCAACTTGTCAGCAACCTGAGCTATCCAACGCGTGCTGATGCACGAGTGATGCTTGGGCTGGATTTTGGGACAACATTCTCGGGATTTGGATATGCGCACCGGAGCGATCCAACGGAAGTGAATGTGCACTACGAGTGGCCAGGGTCCACGAGGGCAAAACCCTACTGTAAAACGCAGACGGCTCTCTACTACAAACCGACACGAACAGGCCTGCAGTTTGATTCGTGGGGATGGCAAGCCCAGCTGAATTACACCCGAGATTTGGACTTGGTGCAACGAAAGAAGGCTGCAGCGAATACGATAGACGAGCTTGTTACGAGATTCAAGCTCCATCTCGCAGACCAGAAGTCCGGACCCTTTTCTCCTTTCTCCTGAGCCACTAAAGAAATATCTATTTTTCAAAATTAGGGCATTGTCAAGCCAATAGTAAAATTTCTACAAAGGGAATTGCAAAGCCTTTTTGAAGATGCTCCTTGAAGAGACGATGTGTATATGGATGTTTCCTACATATCTTCACAATTGATTTCCAAAAATTTATCACCAATCTTTTACAATGAATTATTATGTAAATCCATGAAAATTAAATGAAAAAAATATACCAAAATTGGAGTTTTGGTTTTTTGAAGTTGTCGTCGTATTGGAGCCTAATCGTCAAAAAATCGTCAAAAAACTAGCAGCTTCTCGTTATCGATGCCCTTGCACTTCAATAATTTGGCACCTCAAAGCTGGATGAGCTGCTACTACTGCAGTCAATCGAGATGGTCCATTCAGTTATAGAAACCAAAATGCCATAGAACCAGTGATAGCGTAACAAACAAAACATGGAAGTCTCCGTCGATTAAACATAGTTTAGAAACTGCGCAGCTCATGAAGGTTCACATACAACAAAAGGACATGTGGAGACTTGGAGAGAACTATTGAACACGTATGCAAAGCGACCTCATCATCATCTAGAACTTATAGCTCTAAAAAATACCCAAAATATATATATATATATATATATATATATATACGCTCATCTACTTCTATACTTATATATATGTGTGTGTATACACACATATAGGTATATGTAAAGAGATATTAATGTATATATACACATGTATACATAAATTTCAAAACAAGAGAAAGGAAAAATAAAGGGAGGGTTATATAAATATATTTAAAAAAATGGAAAGAAAGGGAAAAGAGAAGGACGGGGACGATGGAGGGAGGAAGCTGACATAAAGTATAAAAATAAAATAGAAGATACAAGAACGACGGAAAAAACATAAAAATTAAAATATATATATACATGCAAAGAAATGGAAAGAACCCTAAACCTGGTATGCGCAACCTCGGCGTCAAATGAGCCCTTGAACCACTGAAACACGAGCTCATCTCTTGACTGCTCATGGAAATTGGTGAGAAACATTGGACCGGAAATACGCTGTGGTTGCGATTCAGAGCAGTAGGGACGACTGGGGTTTCATGGCCGGCTAAAACCTCCCCAGACAAAATGGTAGGGATGACTGTTATCCAGGACTGGGTCAGAAAGCAAGGTTTGAGCAAGCTGCCATGGTTGGATTCGGGCACTCCTCTGGCGGCAACTTCACGTCCATGATCACGCCCTTCCCACGCAGGCCCACGAAAATTAGTCTGCTCCCTTCTACAGCCATTAACAGAATCAAATGTTCGTAGATTACGTGTCATTGATCTTTGTTGGAACTTCCATGAATATCATGCATGCCGTCATACTACGATGCGCCTATTGGAATGTGCATCCAAGCGTGACAAATTGTTGCCCAATGGGTAGGCATATGATAGAGAGAGAGCTTGCGGTGAGGTTGCATGAGGTAAAACTGGATGTCCGAATTCGAAGCTAGGTCGATGGATTTTAGCAACGTCCTCCATTAGGATGAAGCATGTTACAAAGATAAGGCATAGTGACACCTACACCCATAAATATTTTAAATGTGTTGGTTTTATAAATATATTTATTGTTGCACAAATCATATTAAGCAGAAAGTAGAAAAGATTGTAAAGAGTTTGTTTTTGTTTTTAAAATAATAATTGAAATCATTATTATTGTTAATTAATATAATAGATTTAAGAAAATATCACAAATATAACATACCATGTTGATACTATATGCGGAAGTAGTCTATGATAAAGAAAGACCTAAGACTAAATAAGAAATATAATAAGTTATCTAAAGGAGCTATAAGAGAATATAATGGAAGTATTAGGGAGATATGGACAAAATGGTTGGCTATTTCCAATAAAGGTTCAATTTGAAGAAATATTATTACTTTGATATAGTACAAACCATTCTAATTTCATAATAAGAATAAATCCTTAAAAAAACTTTATTAATTCTATTATTGTAACCATTAAATTATTATTTTTTAAAAATGTATCATTGTCTCTTATTTTATTAGGACTATATTAATTGTGGAGGTTTTTAAATGTGACTATAAATACTAAAAGTCACTATAAAGAAATTCACATCAATGAGCAAATGCATTGAGAATTATTTTTTATTTATATATGTGTATATATATATATATATATATATATAGAAAAATAATTCCATATACTATATTATTATCTCTATATTAAACTTCTTAAGAAAATTATACATTTCAATTATACAATTTATTGCTTGATGACAAGGTTATGTAGAATTCTAATACATTCTTTAAGTTTCTAATGCTTTAATTTCCAACTTTTATAATTCTAATAAACTAGTCAAATAAAGTAAAGCTAGTTGTTATGTGATTTACAACCAAGCTTAATGGCATATTTGGAGAAGATTTGGACAACTATAAAATATTGAAATTTTAACATTGTGTAGCTATACAATTAGTTACTAGATAGAAGATAGAAGTGATTTTTATTAATTTGATTGAACACAAAAGTAACTGAGATCAACTACAATCATTTGTCAAATTGGTATTTTTACTTTGCAATGTAGCAAAAAACCAAAGACTATCTATTATTGATTAGCTTAAATAAAACTAAAAGCAAGTATTTAAGATTATAAGCAAAATAACAAAGGAATTTAAATACAAGCTTTAACATGATAAGTTTGAGAAGAATTTATGTATACATATACATAGACAATTTATTAATTTGTTATACAACTTAATATGAAAATATGTATATGTGTGTGTATATATATATATATATATATATATATATATATGCTAAATTTTAAGTAAGATATGAGCTACCACTAATATAGTTATATAATTGATGGCATATAATGTATACTAATTTTTTTTTTTTATTTTACACATTTAAGAAGCTTAATAAAGTCTATTTTTTTTTTTAGTTTTAGTTTTAGTTTTTTAATGAGTTGATAATAATTTGAAACCTAAAATTTTCAATTTTCAATTAATATGTTGGTATATATTATATTTTCACAATTAAAAAAATAAAATAATACAATATTAGCCACCAATATCTTGGATTCTAAATTTTTTATTGATTACATTTTTAATAAAAATATATATATAATAGCTTTGGTAATGACTTTTTATTTTGTTTCTTACAATTAAGCTCACTTAAGAGCGTTGAATAACCAGATGCCATGGTAAAATATTTAGATTAATGTTCTTTAATTTTATACTAAAAGAACTTTAACCTTAATTGACCTATTTAAAATTGATTTGGTACAATTTTGTATCTATGAGTATCTCTATAGATAATTGAGTATAAAACTGTTTAAATTTAATATCTTTGTACAATAATTTTTGAAAGTGGTACTTACAAGTGTGGAAATATTTAGTAGTTCATCCTAGTTGCTTTAAAAAAAAATTATTTCGTGTAACAATCGAAAGTCTTCAGTTCTATTGTTGGAACAACGCAACTGATATTATAACTTGATAACAAATACTACTCAGACATTCAGATCCAACAATCTGATCACCTGTAATCGACCACAAAACAGCACATGCACTTCATGCTTCTTAAAAGTATTTCTAAGAAAATAATTTGATCCAAATGCACCAAGACGCTAAATGCAAACACACAAAATGACACATCCATGAATATCTTCTATAAGAAACAATGAAGACATTAAAAAAGGGACATAAACAAACCATCTTACTGGCCGAAAGTTTACACGGACATTCACAAGAAATGTTGCAAAGGTAGGGACTATTTGGAGTCCAAAGCAAAGATATCTCTGACGCACAAAATTAACTGAAGTACACAAGAACCATCTCTACTCAACAGCACAAATTTCCAGAAGTATTCAATAATATAAATTAACATTCAGAAGCAATGCGCATGGAGCTTTTGGAATCACTTCAAAACAGCTCACATTTGATGATAATCTGCTTGAAGTTCTGTTTTCACATCCTGGTCTTCTGAATCAACACAACATGTCAACTCAACTCAAAGCACTTCATCGGCATTTCGTTATTGCGATGTTTGCATGATGATCGCTTCTACCAGTTCTAAATCATCTTATCCATGTCCACAAGAACCTCTCACCATGGACTATAGCCGTGTTTTGGTGGATGCAAAGAACATGTACACAATAACCTAGCATTCCTGTGTGTATGGCACCACAGTCTACAAATACATTAGCCTAGAGAAGGATTTGTGCATATCTTATCACCAATGCTTGACCAAGATGCTGCAGTTGGCTCTCCGTGCAGCAGGTCTGTTGAGCATAACGAGGTCCACACAAGCTCCATTTCTGCTTTGGAGTCATCGGTTTCACACTTGTGACTAGCTGGTCCACTGAAGGCCTCAGCAGAAGTCTTGACGAAGTACGAAAAACATATATAAAACACCGTACGATTGTCGCTGTGTGAGCGGTTGGAAGACGATGAGTGATTCTCCATTGTCGGATAATCCTTCATCAGATTTTCTCTCCAAAGTCATCTTCAGGTACTCGAGATGTGACGCAGATCGAATCAAAAGATTGTTGCAGGAAAATGGCAATTGTGGAGGTAGATTGAATTGTCATCATTTTATGAATTGTGCACCATAAAGGAAGCGCCAGGACTGCCCATCATCCCCCCATCGAAGGCCTTGCCTCCAGGGGTCATGCAGGAGGGTGGGATGGTGTATGAGGAAGGTCTACGAATGGTTTTACCGCATGGGGATAAAATAACTTGAGATGAGTAAAGGGAAGATCCACCCTTCGAGGGCTTCGCTCCAGATGTGTTGGCATTGAGAGACGTGGGCTTGAAAATCGAAGGACCAAGGTCAAGCTTGCTGAAGAACTGTAGCGGAAGTTCCAAGGATTCTGGACACGCAGGTCGTTGTTGGCGGAGATGTTGGGGTTGCTGCTGCTGCTGCTGGTTATAAAGCTGTCGGAGTCTGTGGACCTCCGTCTTGAGACTTTCAGAGCGAGCTGTGGATAAGATTTTAAAAAGAAGTTCAGCAAATTCTTTACTGCTTTTAAACATGAGCAAGTATCAATACTTGCTCTGCTTTGATTAAAGGAAAGCATGCACCATCGTTGGGCTTCAATTGTAACTTGTACAAAATTCTGTTAAAACTTTAACAAAATGCGAGTGTGAGGGGAATTGTTAGACAATAGGAAATGACCCGTTGGTTAACAGAAACTATAATGCACCCAGTATCAATTGAATGGCACCACTTACCCTCTTTCAGTAGTTGAGTTTGCGTAAGTGCTGCAAGCTTCTGCTTGAGCTGTACATTCTCCGCATTCAATAAGGCTCTTTCATGGTCGTAATAGCCCACCTTAGGCGAAAGCGAGGCGACTTCTGACTGCAGTAGAGGAATGTCCATCTTAGAAATGATATTTCCTTGAATTTTTCATGAAGGTAACAAAACGGAGGCTTTTCGAAGATTCTTCCACACACTGAAAAAGAAAATGCATGCCGTGGACTCGCAATAAACCAGAAACTACATGCGACGCAAAACCATGTGGAGATATGGATAGTTGTGATACCTCTAATACAATGACTTTCATTTCGAGCTCAGAGATGTATTGCAACTTCCTTACTCGTGATCTTTGAGCTGATTGTCTGTTGACAAGGATACTGAAATAATAGAGGTATATTTAATCCGACTATCTTAAAAACATGAGAAACACACTAGATTTGAACCCAGAAGAAACTCACATAAAGATAAAACTATTCCTGAAAGCAGAAAGGCTGCACAGAATTCGCACGCAACTACTGATACTAATCCAAGCGCATGAGTCAAACAAACAAGAAGCAAAACAAAACACGAAGAGGTTAAAATGGAGACGAAATGCACCGTTTGGCTTGCTTTGGATCCACCTTTTCAGAACTAGTATGATCGTCATGAAACTGAACTGAAGCATCACCGCCCTCTTCACTTCCTACTTCCAAGTCACTTCTTAGCCTCTCATAGCTTTTGGTACGAGTATCGTCGTTAGAGTCGTCACTGTGACTGTTACTTTCAGAAGCAGTTGAAGGATTCTCAAAAGTTGCAGTAGTACTCCAATTATGAGCTCTTCTTCTTGATCCCAACGGACTGTCACCACTAGGGCTAGGAATAGCTAAAGTAACATGCTTACTGGCCTTTCCTAAGCCCCGACCATTCTCTGGAGACCCAGATTTTGCCAGATTAGAACCCACATGGTTACAACCCACTAGGTTTTCATGTCTAGGCTGGTGTCTTTGAAAAGGCTCATCATCGCGAATTCTAGAGACGTGTTCTTTGTCCGGCCTGTAACTGAAGAGCGACAACCAATTCAAAATTGTCAATACGCAACCAAGATGTCAAATTCCTAGAAGTTGAACTCCGTTAAGCTACAATAGAAATCCCCAAAACCAGATCTGAATTCTCATAGCATCTAGAATTCAATTATATAACATGTTTCAATGCTTCCTGCTTCGAAATATTAAGAGGCTTCTGTAAACTAGACGCTTGTAACGTGACCTTAAATTTCAGAAGTTGAATTGATTGAAGTGCACTGGTGCTTGGTTGTTCGCAGACGAAAACACTCACCTAATGAGGTTATGATCCCCTCTTCCACTCTTTTCGGGATATGACCAGGGACTCGCAGGTAACTTGTATGGAAAAATATGATCACCACTGTGAAAAAAGCACAACACTTGAATCAAGAGCAAATATTAAGTGAACTGTTACAAGACAGTCCTTATTGATACAATTTAAATTATTGCGTAAGTAGGAAGAACTAGTAATTACATAACACTGTTAATGTCTAGCTTAAATATTCTCCCATCAACCGCATGCCTCGCACTCTCTGTACAAAAGACACTTCACCTACAAAGCACACTCCAGCACAAGTTCAGATATAGACGACATCATCACGCTTGCAGTAGTTGTCGACTCACCTGTCAATATTCGCTTTCAAGCCTTTTCGATTGTTTGTTCTGTAAACAGGCAGCGATGGCTCTTGTAGTACGAACTCGTCTTCCTCTGTAACATTCTCTAAGTTGTTCATATAATGATAGGAGTTATCCACAAAAGCCACAGAATCACTCGATGATCGGCGATGTGAGCACTTCTTTAGCACAACTACCCCATCTGGAGATCCAAATCTGTCTAAGTTCCAAGTTGGCTGCCCTTGTGGGATGTACCCTGCAGAAGGACTACGCCTATGCTCACCGCCTCTGCTTGGTTGGCTTTGTGGAAGGCTGAATACTCCACTGTTCTCGAAGACGCTTGATGAACTAAACATGGAGTACCCGTGAGGACTTTTGGGGGGCAAGTGTGTAGGGTTCTTCATCGGATATGCCCAATTCACCGACTGGACATCATATGCCCCTGTGGAGACGCTATCCATATTCAGCAATCTCAATTATCCAACCTTAATACCCTGCACACATTACTATAATAATCAGGTGGACGACAAGTGTACAATTACATTGACGTCGAAGGACAAGAAGGAATGAAGACCTTGGTGTGACGAGGATGAAACGGCAGATCTTCTACCAAGAAGTATGCCGATTATATTAACCTGGGAACACAAGCATGAATACGCAGCAAAACTTGCACATGCCAAGGTAGTTCCAATCATCGACAAAAATACGATCAGCTTCTGAGGTTTGAAACCACGGCCTCCATAGCTCAAACCACATCCGTATACTTATCCAATTTTATAATTCCTGACAGCGAGTGCCTCTTAAGGACCGTTTCTCTCAAGCACTATGCCACCAGCTCAGTGTGCCATGAACAGAGAACATAGGGCATTCAATTTAATCTGCTACAGTCGGCAACGTAGGTTACTTAGAAAAACAACAACCAAAGACAGCAGCACAGGCCACCAGGCACTCCAAAACCGACAACTTAAACATCGACTGCAAAACCAGCCCTCTTTTCTTGAACGCCCAACAGAAGACGACACCCTGATATTCCCATGCTCTTAACAGTTCTTCTCTATGTTCCAGAGCCCACCAAGACTTCAACGAATACCATAACTATTTATGGAGGATATTTAATCAGCAAGAAACACTCGCCAGAAAAAAATTGCCCTCAGCAAAGTAAGCACAAATGGTCACTTAAACCATGTCACGCTCCGCCTGATGAAAACTAACCTAACTCAGCAAAACGAACACAAACTAGGAAGGAAACTTGTAGAAAAGTTACAATCAACCGGGGAGTCTGCAAGCCGAAAAGACAAAAAGGAGAGACCCATAAACTACGTAAACCTTCGGGCACTCCCCCTCGCCCGTACCAAGAACCTACGTCACTAAAACGGTTTAGCAACCTCTGAATTTGATGTCAGGGCTTGAGCAGTCTGTCATTGCGAGTGCATTTAGCGTACTTGCAAGGCTGCAGCTGAAATAACCCAGACGGAAATTGAAACCATAGTTCAGAACTGTGACGTGGTGAAGATCATGGCGCACCGACGAAACGCAAGTAGCCATGATTTCTGAAGGAACGGACATCAGGAGCCTTTACTGCACATCTCCTGATACAGAGTGCTAAGGGATGGGAAGACTTGTGGAAATAGATGCAACTTATTGTTTTGGCTACTCGGCAGTTAGCTTCCTGGTACCCTCCTCGCCAAATCTATTCAAATGTTGCGGCTACTTTGCGAATGATTTAGGATCCCAACCCTCTGATACCCCTCCTCCCCCATCGACTTTAATCGCAAGTTGGATCTAATCCAAGCTCTGGAACTTCCGTTTCAAAAACGTTTGCAAGGACATATCCTATGCAAGAAAGCGATAGGCCAATCTCCTAGAAGCTTGATCTCTTAAGCGTCGTAGAAAAAACACACTCTTCGAAAAAGATCTGCATTATCTCTGCAACCCAACTCAATTCCTCCTGAAACCCAACTTGCTAAACACTGAATTGGGTGCCAATAATTCGTACCTTTCCCGACTAAAACGAGTGCGTTCGCTGTAGTTGATGATTACATCAACTACCTCACAATCTGATTGCACCTCGAATTTCCCCGCCCGCCCGATTCCGAGAAAACACTTCAAGCGGGCCTACTTCTCTTTTCGATGCATCGAATTTTCAGAGTTCAAGATGGGTGCTAAAGGTTATGACTGACCTGACAAATTAGAAGCCTGTCTTTAAAATACTCCCGTTCAAATCTTATGACTTATTATTCGCCTTACTAGTCGAGGAACAATAGAACAAGATATCCTCCGCAGAAATATGGCCTCCAGCAAAGAAAAGAAACAGCATCTTCGGAGCTAATTTCACTGTAGAACAGAAACAAGCTTCGACACAGACAACCTCGCAGCAGCGACCGAAATAAATAAAAGGGAAAGAAACAAGAGTCACGAAAGCGAAACTGATCCCCACACCACTTAACTATGCTTATCACACTTTTTTGGCACTAACAAAACCAGCTGTCAAAAACTGTTCCGGATATCTCCCGTTGCCACACCAAACTCATAAACTGGACCTTGAAAAGGTGCTTTTCGACAAAGTGGACAATCCTCGGGTCGCTTCGGGAATGACGAGTGATACCACACCGACGACGACGACGACGACACGAAGATATTGCATTCTACAGAGTCTGCACTCAATCATTCCAGAAACTCACTGTATCCTGCGGCTGTCGCTAGCCCGGTTTCGCATGCACTCCACCCAACGTGCAAAACTGCTGATATTCTCCTCTACTCGTAAAACACCCAGCCGCTCACCTAGATGCACTGATCGCAACAGTTGCCCACTCACAACAAGATCAAAAAAAGGCCCAAAGCCAAAAATTGGTAACTACTAGCGAAGCCCAAACGCCTGTGTGCGACTCGCATGTATACACGGAAACAAAAACACAGGGTGGACGCTGATTCTCCTGCAAATCTAAGCCTGTGCATGCAGCTACCCGCCCTGCATGCTCCCGCACTTCCGGTATCCAAGCTCGTATTCACGACAGAGGCCCGCCAATCAATTCCAAAGATTACAAACAACCGAAGCAAAATCGACGCCAATATCCACCTGGTCGCCTTTTCATAGCCCTAAGCCACTACCTCTCAAGCTGCCCCTGGACAAACGCAAAAATTGTCACCACATCACCCTACTCACCATGCGCTGAATCGACGCTACATGGCATCCTTCCAATCTAACTACGATCGCAGAATTTACTCTCCTTTCGCCACGTCGTGGCACCCCACAGAGTGACAACTTCAGTCTCACGCTTGAAGTTAACTGGGGCGACCGGAAGTCGAAGGGAGAAGTGCTGAACGGACGAAATATCCTGGCACGTTTTGAACACCGACTGGCAGTCGGATTGCAAGACTCACCGTCAATGAATGCGTCCACCTGGCGACAGGATCGCCCTCATCCTTGCCCTTCATGAATTTGCTGGCATCTCTTCATCTCTGCTATACTCTGTAAATGCCATATTCTCTCACTAGTCATAGTTTTAAAAGCACGGTCTTCGTTCCATTTAGTGTTGCTCGCACTGTAACGATGGGTCTCTGTCATTCGTAGTGCTTGGCCTATTTCAACAGTTAGCTACTAAAATTATGGGTTTCGTGGAATTCTATTATATCTCGCACAAATCGACTGTAATTGTTTGTTATGTGTTCTGTAGTTTACAGTAGTTTCCAAAACTAGAGGGTCAGCATGGGAATGTAATTGCAAGCTCCATGCAACAATGTTTTAACAATTGTGTTGTGATCCTTTTCGTCATACTGTAGCAATGTAAATTGTTTTATGGCCACATGGCATGCATGGACAAATACCCAACAACTCAGGCAACAACTGGTGGGTCCATGAGCATTTCTGGTGAGGTGATGCCCTTGCATTTGGCAATGCTGTGTTGCGTATTTCCTGAGAATTGTGTGACATTGTCAGGCCAACTTTAACTCTAGTTAGGTTTTTTCAAATTAAAATTCTCTCTGTGTGTGAATCAAGGATTAATGTTCAAGTCTGTGGATGTTGTTTTTGTAGTTGAAACTTACATAGCAAATGGGAATCAAGGAATGTAATATTTAAAACTCTCCTTGGAACCTAAATCATAGTTATCAAAAAAGAAATTCAAATTGTTCAAAAATTTTCAATTTCACATTTAAGCCCCAAGTTTTTACACAGATTTTAGTGAACCAATGGATAGCTTTGCCATGAAATTTATTGCATTAATGTTGCTACTGTTACACTCTTCCCTATTACATAGAGTCATAAGTTAGCAACATATTTATTTTGATAATAATGATAACAACATAAAACAAATCATATTAGATAAACTTGTTGTTTTTTCTGGTAGCAACTGAATTTTGTAATTGGCATTTCCATTTCACTGGCACTTTCTTAATTCTTATGCCTCTTTTCTTCACTATCACACAAGAAACTTCCATTTGAGCAGCCCTTGTTTTTATTGGTTCCATCTCCCACAGGATAAGTGATTGGTTTCTCAAAGCCTACCTTCTTTGTTTTCTTCTAAAGAAACGTCCATGACTTTGTCACCTCATCTTCTCATCTTCTTTTTCTTTATCATCTACATTGTTGTCATCATCTTCATCTTCTTTTCCTCACAACTACCCACACCCCTTGGATTGTGAACTTGGTCTTGGTATGCTTTCCTTGATTGCAGCAGCCCACTTCCACAGTTTTGGCAATTTAATGCTCGAATAGGGCCCCAAATGATTTCTGTGCAACCAAATCATACAATCCCTTTCATCCACAAAACCCACATGAACAAACAACAAACAAACATCAATAAAAAGAAACCCAAATGGTGAAACTTCGAGTAGTGGATCACTCCCATCCCAAGTATGTTATTTGCAGAAACTACAATGGATTCTGTGTAGATCATGCCTCTAATAAGAGAGAGCATATCCAAAAGATCAGTGAAGTTAAATATCATAGCCAATTATGCCAAATACCGACCCAAAAAAGTACAGAGTGTGGAGATCATACACGAAAGTAAGATCCCTTTTCCTTTTTTTTGGAGAACCCCATTCTGGAGCACGGACACTTTTCACTATAGGCATCTGAAGGGAACCAAAGCTCAGAACTCTTAGCATATCCATAAATAAAGTGAAATAATTATTAAAAACATCTTTGATTAGCTGGATCCATTGCATTATTGGCTGTAACCCCACTTTGTCATTCAAACATCTTCTATCGTCCTTTCATTCTTAACGAATTTATGAATTTGTTTGTATGTTAATTTTATAGGTATAGTGATGAGATTGACCCTGATTACAATGATAGGGCAGCAAATCAAGCTTAAATTTAGACAACTGAAGTAGAAAGTAAGTACTGGAACTATTTACTGTGGGGTCAAGCGAGATTCGTCTTCGTCTGGATGAACGAAGTAGCGACGCTTCTTCATCTTCCATCAGCTTCTGATGATGAGAGCCCTTGTGGGTGCAGGACTTACAGGACTTTACTTCTCATGATGCTTGCGCAGGACTAGAAACGAGAGTAGGCAGGCGAGTTAATATCATATGAGTGTGGTACTAAACCGAAGCGTCAGATCATGACGACCTAAGCTTAGGGTTTAAGCCCAATTGGTAGAAGGCTCCACGGAATCCATTGACGCAAATCCCAGCTCCACCAGAATCATTGGTGGTAGTGGGGACCTTGACATGAAGGGAGTGGGTGTCACTAGTTGCAGCCAGAGAAAGCGAGAGATCGAGAGATCGAGAGAGAGACACCTCGCCTCTCTTGCTGACAGCATCTGTTGGGAAGTTCATATGATCTTGTGGAGGGACTGTCCCGTCCAGCTGCACCGCGGAATGCCTTCTCTGCCAAAACCAGCCCTGCCATTTCCAAAGACCACCAGGAAATTAGTAGGAGGGGTATGAAGTATCAGAAAGGTGGGCTTGTGTCTCTCTGGTGTCGGCTGTCTTGGCAGTCTGGAAAAAACGCTTCGGTACATATGTTAATACCCGTGCAGCATGGCGAGTGTGTGTGAGAGAGAGAGCAGACAGAGGACAGCACAGGAATGTACAATCAATCTGTGACTCTACTGCAGACTGAAACATCTTCTGCCGGTGATTTTTGCTCTGTGTACATGCCGATTATATCGTTATTGATAGCAACAGTGTGCGTACCCACTTGGAAGACGTTGCGAAAGTAGAGAGATTAAACTCACAGAGTCGAGTTATGGGGCATTGGCTTATTTGGTTCTCGTGATGGAATGAAGGTGGAGTGGGGACTCGGAGAGCTTGAATCCAGTCGATGAGTTGTTCCGAAGAATTGGTATTGAGGGGTCATGATTTGTGAGCACTGAGCATACACTGCCAAATGAAACACGCTAGACCATTCTGTATACAATGATCGGGTGAGGTCTACCAGTAGTTCTGAACAGTGAGTGGTCTAGGAATACTACAATCCTTTGAAGAAGAGCAGTAGTTCATCAGCTTTTGAGCTTGGTCAAGTGTTCAGAGCAGTAATCACTTCATGTCAGAAATTGCAACGTAATAAGTTTCTTGATTCTGACATCATCGAAAACAATTTACCTGCAAAGGATGCTGTTTACCTGATTTTTATATTTGTTTATTTGTCCCGAATTTTAAATAAAAAGTTAAGACTTGGTCTTTAGCGGTATGGAAACGTACTGGTACGTGAAGCTCATGTGTTGAGTTCGGTTGCCTGAAAATTGGGCTTTAGGAAAGGCGTTTCCTATCTTTTCAACCTCTTCACTTGACAAGTAGACCTCGAAAGACGTTATGTTGGAGTCGAGGTTTGCAATTTTAGTTGTATTAGGGATGGAAACCTCATCAAGCACTCCATGTTGTACCCATGCTTGTGGAAGCCGGTTCATGCTGCATCCCTTCATCCTCCTCGCAATCTGCCTCATCCACTCCAGCAGCCTTTCGTTGTTTCTTAAATTGTCTCCTTGAACAGGGGAAAGTTTTTCTGCATCCCGTTGCAGGATAATCGGTTTAAGAGTATATATATAAATATATAAATATATATACATATCCCATACACATGGTATAAAAGTATCTCATACGTATCAGGTACATGCAGGAGGCAAAAGAGAAATGAAGGGAAAGCGTAGAGCAAGTTACAATGCGAGAGTCGGTATTGACAAGCTCTTCCCTATTATAGGTACCACACAAGAATCCCCGACCAATGCCGAGCTCTCTGCATTCTCAAACACACATGAAAGTCTTTTAGCTTGGTGCTGCGCAATGGTAAAAAGAAGGTAACACCAACTAACTCTTAAAGTTGGTGAAGAATGAGAGAGGATAACAGTCATGGGCTCGCGGTATGTCTGATACATCGGCTTCCAAGAGGCCCAAGTACACTTTGCCCGCGCTTACAAGCTCACTCATAGCCCCCACCTACATACAAACTTGAACAATCTAATGAAAGCTCAAAATTGCACGTCTAAAGTGCGCGCCTGTAAGGCTCTAGATCTGCAATGCATAAAGCACTTGAACTAGCCAGGATAGATCAGCTGATTGATTTTGTGAGATCCAAGCATCTCACTTCCTACTCAAATAGTACACGGCAGAAATAATCATAATCTCACTGCATTGAATTTAAACACCGACGTTCTTCACTGTTCCGTACATTACATTTCACCAGAAATGACTCAGGCCGGGTCCATACCGTGGACCCAAACGAATGTCCACACCGTGGCTTCAATCGGTGTATTGACGTCAATACGGTGCTGATAGCAGGGGTCAATGTACTCCACACCCAGTTTCTTCAGACTCGCCTCAGGCTTCGTGGACACACTCGGGTGTGCCCTGCATCGAATACTAAACCGTAACACCCTATTTCTCAATTACACAGTTCTGAATAGTTAAGTTTCCCTAAATCTCTCTATAACCATATGCTCCAAGTACGCCAACCAAATCTAAGACGATCAAATCTGCAAATATTCGTCAGGAGCCCACAACCGAGGTCTTCACAAAATTAGCTTTGAAATAGGAAACAGAATAGGAAGCAAAACTTTGACCCAAGAAGATTTTATTCCTACGTGGACGTTAGGCTTCGAAAGTGTCAAAAAGTAACGCAGGACGCGGCTACGTGATGGATGAGCTTCAGCCTTCGTCTTCTAGCGTGGGGTTTCAAAAAATGCACTCAACCTCAAGATGAACTGAGGTCATTATTGCGAGACCTTCAATCCCTGGGACCCAACTTCATCATTCAAACTCTAGTCTTAGTGGACGTCATAGCGGCGGCATGCAATACATACACACTGTTCCAGAGTATATTCATGCTGACAATTTCCTCAACACAATGATTGTTTCCTGTCAACATTCAAGCACATCAAAAGAGATTGGAATTGACATCAACTCCATATTGCTCGGTCGTTTCGACTCAACACTACAGGTCTATCTTAACTTCAAAAAAATCCTACTATTAATGCATCCTAAATAAACAACAACCTACACCAGAGAGAATAAGTCCTTCAGCATAAACCGTTATCACAATTCCAACGGCAACTCTTGCGCTAATTCTTGGATTCGAAGTCGCAAAAAAGAGTGTGCCAAGGGAGGCGGTGCCAACACTACCTGAGCGCACTGATTCTTGTTGAAATGCCGTATCCCTCAGCCGAGCATGTGCATGAAGAGCATACCAAACCTGCCTAATCCATAAAAATCCAAGCATCAAGTTCCTATCGTAAGTCCACGAACTAAAATTCGACCTTGCTCCCGACCACCCTTCTCTGGATCTAATTCTGAATAGGCTCAGTCAGAGTGGTCTGGGATTCTTAATTTCTCACTACATTCACTCCGAACATCTGCCGTGCAACATGAACTTACACTATCCTCAACGCTCTCTAAAGTCATAGTACACAGCAGTGGTTGAGGCTGATTACTCAACAAATACTTGCCACTCAAAAGATTCTGCAAGACCTTCATGAATTCCAATATTCTCTTCAGGTCACTAAGTGCCTGCATTCTTGCAGGTGCAACTGTGCAGAGACGACCAAGATTTGTCGAAAATTTATGTCAATCTATCAAGGACAAGAGTACCTCCTGATCGGGGGTGGGCTCGTTGGCGCACTTGCTGGTGACAGTGGCAGAACTTGCTGCCTTCCAGATCCTCTTGGGTTCAGCCAAGGAAATCATTCTTCATCGAATCCTCCACGGTGACCAAATAAATAAAGAGACCAGACGTGTGATGAATATAGAATGGAGTCTTTATATAGAACGAAATTGCAACTTCGTCGAGATACAAACACAGTTGCAGACGACACAGGCAAGGAAAACCATTATCTGCCAATCCAGGGAAACGTAGTACTTCGAGGAAGAAAGACTCGCACATGATGGCTGTACTCTGATGCCAATGTCATCAATGGACCCTGCATCATTACCATTAAGTCTTACATATGCAGTAAAGTACTCGGTATATCTTGAATATAAACAAAGTGGACGGTCCTGTACATATTGGTATATAGGTTTTTTCACAGGTTAGAAATAGTTTCTGGATGGACGGAAGGAGTGTGATCAATTTCGTACACCTGCACTGAATCATTGATACATTCCATGAAAGAAGGTAGCGAAATTGACCTTCAAAGAATGAACTAGCTAAGAGGGATATAAACTAAATTGGCACTAACTCCAGCCTCCCTATTGCTGTTTTACACCCGTGCTATCAAACACCTTGTCATGTTTCTCGAGACTTCCAGGAAGATCCAACATTCTTCTGAAACCGATGACCTCCAACGCGGTTCCACCACCCTGTCCACCCTCTCTTTCGACCTGACCAAGGCCTCGTCGCACATTTATAACCTCCCCTGTATCCCTCACACGCATGTTGGTGCCAATAAACCCGCTACTTGCTAGGCCAGAGCCTCCATCTTTCATTCTGTCCTTTAAATGTCCAGAGTTGATCGCATTAGCATCACCTTCTCCATTGAGCCTCAAAAGATCTTGTTCATAAATTCTTTCTGAGTCACTTCTACCAGTCAAACTGGTATTGCCTTCTACCTCTTTGTCTCTTCCGTTTCGATCTGAACCATTAGGGCCCTCTGAATTCCCCTCATTGACAACGGCTGTGATGGATGCTACGAACCCTTGATCTCCACCAAACGCCCCACTATTGACTTGATTGAACTCAGTCTTGTAAGTGAAATACTGATGACAATCAAGACATTCATACCTAGGCTGCTTCATGTTCTTGTTGTTGAAGTACTTGAACCTCGTTTTAGTCTTTTTACACGATGGACATGGCTTTACAACCCCGACAAGGTGCTCCGGCTCCATTGCTTTTCTTTTCCTCTCCGTTTGCTTTGCAACCCGTGGGCCACAGATCAACAAGGCTGACTCAAGAGGAACAGATGCGCTTTCCACTGAGGTAGTTTCTTTTGATAGATCAGACAGTAGGGCGGCAGTGTTGACATCACCAGAGCTAGAAGGTCGCACACGCTTATTGTGTAACTGAAACATGCCCTTACAATCCAAGCACTTGTACCGAGGCTGGTCCAGCTGGCCATTGTTGAGATACTTGAATGCGGTATTTTTGGAGCCACACTTGCGACAGAGCTTTTCCATGCCCGCAAACTGTGGAGGTTCCTTAGCCTTCCTTTTTCTTTCTTTTCCTTTGCCATCCAGTGATTGAATGGGCAAAATGTTAAAAGAGCCGTCCGGGAGCATCAGCTGGACAGATGCAGATGGTGATGCTGCTTCTGTCGCCAACTTCTTGCCCCCATGAGTGAAAAAGTCCTTGCAGCTCAGACATTGGTACCGTGGCTGGTTTAACTTTTTGTTATTGAAATACTTGAACTTCACTTCTTTGGAATTGCACCTTGGACACTCTTTTGGAATCCCAACAAGTTCTTTGGGCTCAACCGCGACCTTCTGCCTCCTCCTTGGAGTACCGTCTTCATGATACTCCTGAGGCAAAACGGTGTTGGATTTCAAATCAGCCATGTTGACAATGGCATGGGCAGTCTCAAGCAATTCTTCGTTAGCAGAGCCAGGTCTCTGCATATCATCCACATTACTGTGGCCTGCTCCACTTTCAATCTCCAAGAATTGATGATCTGATTGTAGCATATAGTCAGCAAGCCTGGTTGACTCATAAACGTCACTACAGCTCCTGTGGCCATCAGATAGAGATAAAAAATTAGTATGCAAACTTTTGGCACCACACCCGCCACCTGCACTTGGAGACTTTCTTATCTCTATATACAACGTCTTCTCCCCAGGTTCTTCCAAAATCGCTTTTAAGTCAGCAGATTTAGAATGTAGACTACTAGGTGAGGCCCTGTAACAGAGATTCCGAATCTCGTCTTCCTCTCCCAACGCAGTCTTGAGCTCCAGCTTCGTGTCAGCATCATCCAAGCGACTTGAAGTGCCAAAGTGAAGCGTGTTCTTCAGAGACTTTAACTCCACGTGCATCTGTGCGTCACTGTCTAAGCTTGACAGGAGGGTATACAGTAAGGCCTTGGAAGACTCGGCTCGGTTAGTCATTGTGTCCAACTAGAAATCAATCGCGGTTATGTCGCAGAATATTCTCACACCTGCTTCAAGAACCCTGCCGAGGAAAAAAAATTGAAGTAAGAAACTTTTTACTGAAAAGCAATAGCTATGTTCCGAATTAGCAAGGAGTAAAATTTTAAAGGACTTCGAAAGACTGTAGAGAAACGGACATGAAGTTCATGTACTCTGTGACAGGAGAGTTTCATGTTCAGAAGCAGAACTAATCTTAGCCGCGGTCATGGTCTGCATCTTGACGAAGAAAGCTTCCTAGAACTGCTACGATGGAAATTTCTCTTCTACTCTCCCACCCTTGAAGACAGAGCAGACAGTAGAGCCCGAAGCTTTGTATGATAAAAACTAGTGCCACACAATTTGCCATCAAAGGAAACAGACATGACTACTTGCGATCCAAGACAACCAGGTAGACCCGCTTCGTCGCCGCTATTTACAGCACGAAGGCATGACTCTATAAATTTCTTAAATGACGTGCACGAAGAGCCTATTCTGGACGTCAGATACGACTGTCCCCGAACATAAGCCTGTAAACATCAGTTTTCAAGACTAACCCGAAGACGCTCGACATTCAACTGAAAGCAAAAGTTGAACCAGCATTAATACCGGGCGAATCCGAAATTATTCTAAAGCTCAGACTTACGAAATAGCTGCACCTCGCCGTTTTGAGTACTCTCTACAGCAGGCTCCCGCTATTCTCCGCAGCGATCGCTAGAGCAATGCTTGAAATGCAGATATTATGGTTCCCATGCACACACTTCTAATACCTCTGACTATCTGCCAGCAAGTAAAATCTAGACTGTAGTCCAATCTGTATAAATTCAAAACTCTTTCCCCTAAAAACCAAAGTAAAGTATTATCCTTGGCATCTAATCAGGCAGTATGCTCCCAAAGGTTTCAAGCTCCTCGAACTTCACAAAGCGAAAAGTTATGTCCAGTAAAGAGCATGCACTGTCACAACACTCCAAAATGCGTCATGTTCTCTGTTTATGTATCGTACACGCTTCTCACCAAGCCCTGCTCCCATCGAATGATTCCTCAGTTCTGTAACCTTCTTTGCCACAGATTAATAACGTACAACTCATATACTTCCAAAGTAGAGACATTGCGCTCGTTGTGATTACTGTTCGGATCACGGGCTTAACCATTAACAATTTGTAGCAGTTTGTCCGTCTTTACGACTACTTTTTAAAAATTCTCTACCACTCTCTACTGAGCATGCTCCAAGTTGCGATGATAGACATCAACTGAATCTCGCGCCTGCATCTATTACATCTTCAGCGGGATTTCGAATTTTCACAGTTCAAGACGAACAATAAGTTTGCAACTGTGAGGCCCATCATAAACGCATACAGAAAAGCTTTCCTCCAAAATACTTGAAATCCGCACATCGGAATAAAATGACGTACCCTTATTCAGAAACATTTCCTTCTGCGAAGACATGAAACACAGTCTATATTCCAAGTTCACTGAAACGTGAGCCACGGACGTCTACGGAGCAGATGAAACTAGAAAGCTAAAAGAATAAAGAGAGAGAGGGGGAGAGAAGAAAATAAAAAAAAGTTCTTGTAAGTTTGCAATCAGCTTCAAACTGCAGCCGTACAAAAGTTTGAACCGAAGCTAGTCCTGAAACGATTTGTCCAAGAACAGTCAAGACCTACAGACCCGCGAAAACACTGATTAAAATCTTGTCGAAGGAAGTAGAAAACCTTCCGTGAGTTTACGGGATACGCGTTCGTTTTAGGGGAAAAGTAAGAAATTGAGATTGATCCACTACAAGGACGCACTTGCTTCGAAGTCCGACTTATTGCCGCTAGAAATTCAAGTGATTACAACATTTTTTCGTATTTCCATCGTAAACTTTAGAAGTTCGCTTATTTTTTAGTTTTTTTTTAGTTTAGTTTCTTTTTTCTTTTTTTCCTTCGTAGTAATTGTCCATTTCACGACATCTCAACAGAGAGGAAGTAGAGACGAACATGTACCTTTGAACGACGAACTTGGCGTCCTCCACCGCTGCCTATTCCACCTCCACATCCCCGAATTCTCGTGCAAAAGAAAACTGCGCAACAACGAAGGCAATCCGCACGACAAATGCATAAGCAATCTTCTTCAGCAAGTCACAACATAGCGCTTCCTGCGATTTCAAATAACAATCCTCCTAATTCGTACCCTTCGTGGCATCAAAACGGCCAACTGAAAGACCACCACCTTCCTTCTCATGCCCCATGATAAATCCATAATCGCCATGTTCCGCCCTCATCAAATGGACTCATCATGGAAGAACCAAGAACTTTAGAAAAACCAAAAATAAAAATCGACTTCCTAGAGTTATTTCGGAAATTTCAGGACACAGAAAGCGAGAGCGCGACGTACACTACGACGAGACGCCATAGCCGAGGCCATTTCCCACTACCATAGCCAGCGCGATTGAAGCAGCGGAGCTGCTGAGGAAACCCTAGGCTCGGATTTGGGCAGGAAAGCGCTGCGCTGCGAGAAAAAGGCCTTAGAAAGGTACCGTGTTGGTCTCGCCTTCTTAGACCCCAAAAGTAACGGCTCCGATTCAATTTCACTTTTCTCTTCTGACCTTCCATTTTTATTTATTTTCCCCAGCCATCTTTAAAAGTTGAACAAAAAAATTGTAAATTAGGTGCGATGACTTTCATGAAAGTTGCTCTGCAAGGTTGAGAGATTTGTTGGGTCAGTGCTGAAGCATACGTCCAGCCTGAAATTATTGTTTTTGATTAATTTTAAGTTTTTTTTTTTCTAAAAACGGTAGGAAATGGTTATCATGCACTTATCGTAAATAGCAAGTAAGGTGCCGATTGGTGGTTGGACAAATTAGGGTTTAGGGTTTATTGACAAGAATGTGTTGGCCGTGCACCATAAGCCAAGGCGCGATACTGACAGGGTCACGCAAAGCCTGTCAAGACTTCAAGCACATGCGAAAGAATGGAATTGGCTACGACGTGTGCCGCGGCATTGAGGAGTCAGTTGGCGCACGCACCGGTGTGACCAACCCCATCGAGGGAGCGTCGACAAGCAGAATGCGCGTTGCTGAAGGAGAGGTTGGAACCTGACGCTGCAGCTGCTCAGATGGGGCGGGGGGGGAGGGGGGATGCAGACACCTGCCCCACGCGAGCCTTCCTGAGCGAGGTTCTGCTTGATGGAATCTTTCGCAGCAGCGAAGGCTTTTATTATCAAAACGAGTAATCCGAGTAACTTTGAATAAAGCTGAGGTGCAGCAGGAGGTGGGGTATTTTCAGAAAAGAGTCGTGATTCCCTGCTTTGTAGGAGAGAAACAACGTCCAAAGTCTATACACGATGCAAGCGAAGGTCAACTGCCAACCAATGCAGCTCGCACAACCATATCGTTCACAGGTTCACGCAATTTGCCGAGTTCAGGACGAGGACATTTGCTGATTGACTACCGGCCACATTCAGAATCAACTCCGTTTCTTGGTAGACACGAGAGTATGGGGTGGGCACAATGGCGCACAAGAGATAATCAGAGGGAGTGGGAATCCTCGCCAAACACGAGCGAGTTCTCCGATATAAACAAGTTTTTGGAAGCGAGAATGAATGGCAGGAGAGAGCAACCGTCCGGTCCATGCATACGTGCGTGGTTCCAACTCACGCAAATTGTACAATACCCGCGGAAAGACCCACTACTACAACGTTGGCTATTGACGTAACACAACAGAGATCCAACATTGATGAGCAGGGCCCGATTCACAACGACATTGCGGTGCTAATGGCTGCTTCGCAGTCACAAGAAGGTACAGGCACACCACAAGCCTTACCACATGCGGAGGCAGGGCGAACTGTCGAGACAAGAACAGCAGAAGAAGTCGGCATGGATTGGTCAGCCAACGGACCCGTCGATAGGCCGGCAATAACCATTGTGACCGCAACTAGGAACTTATCACCCAACATACTGCGAGTCACAGAATTGACTCATATATGAATTTAGGACAAAAAAAAATTGCACTTATTATTGTACTTACAGTCACAAGTCTTGTGAATTAGTGTAGGAATTTCGAGATAAATAACAAAAAATGAAATATTAGTTGTGGAAATGCAATCTCTAGTATAAATTAATGAGATGGACTCCAAGATATATATATATATATATTTATCTAGTATTAAGTTAAATTATCCAACAATGGTTGTTGGCGTGGTTGTTGAATTTTATAACTAGGTTACATAGATAAATCTTGGAGCAATGTCTTGGAGCAATGTGAGGTGGTCGGTTGAAGACCCTAGAGTGGTTCTTTTCTCTGCTTCCGGATTGCCAGCAACGGTGTCGCATGTTCATGCTCTCGTACTCGCTCTAATGGTCTTGCAACAAAGACATCGTTCTTTTTTGTCGTTGGACTGGTGCAGTCAACGGCAGTGACGTTGAAGATTCTGTTTTATTGTTCGTCGAGGTTCTACAATGTAGCCACGTTTTCCTCGTTTTCCTCGATTTCTGGTCTAGTTTTTTTCTTGTGTTTTTTGTTTTCCTCGATGGCAGTGACGCTAGACTCAAGATTGATCCTGGTGCTGATCTCGTGAGCAAGAGAATTGTTTGGATTTTTTGTTGTTGTTGCAGGAACAACTGTTAGCTGTGTTCATACTCTGTCAACGTCCACTACCAATTTTTCTCGTGCTGCTGCTTCTGCTGCGGATTATAGGTTAACGGAGTTGGTGGAGAGCTACTAGAATTCAAGAGTGCTTCACCGTTCTGCTGGAGCTCCATTTCCTGGATGTGTGTGCTGCTGTTGTAAGAGGCTCGGCTGTGAAGTTACTTCTGCGGTCCAGCGCTAGTCCAAGAGTGAAGACGGTTGTAGTTGGAGTGCTCATCGACAGTGGGTGTTTTTTGGTTCTGAATTTTGCGAGCCCCGCATTGTGCAGTGGGCTTATCTTGCTTGCGGCTAGTGTTCGAGCGGCTGTTGGACTCGGAGGCATCGACTGCTGTGCAACTGGAGCCTACTGGTTCTGCTTCCCTTCCCCCTCATTTGTGGTGTTCAAAAAAAATAAAAAAATAAAAAAACAAAAATATCTGTGGTGTATCTCTTGTGAATCCACCTTTTGTAGTGCCAATGGTTGGTTTATGGTTGCACCTCTAGCGTTGAACCACGAAGCAGTCGGTGGGTGGTCCCTGATCGATGGTGCTTGTGAGCACCTAATGTGGCGATTTCAACAAAGCCGCGATTGCGGTCTGCGGGGTTGGTGAATGCTGGAATCCGCATCAACAACGTTCCCTGGTGGTTTTTTGTTGATTTTTTGGTACTGTATACTTGTTCTATTACTGTTCGAAGTGGACAGCGACCTTAGTCCCTGTTCTATTTTTTCCTTCGCTGGCGGCTTGGTGCGGCGGCTTTGGTGGACTTGCTTCGGTTGGAGTATGATTCGATTGTCGTCGACTGAGTGGGGGAGATTGCTGTTCAACACTAGGGTGCATGGTGGATTAAATAACAGTTCACCGTGGACTTTTGTGTAGCTAAGTCCCAAGATCCTACCTGTATTTGCAGAGGCAAGAGCAATTGAATCAGATCAAATGCTTGCAAGAGTTCCAAGTGGGTGACAAATTATCAGCTTCCTTGTCGAATAGACGATCAGCTAGGACATGATCTGCCTTGTACCAGTTGTCGTCACCTTATTCCTGCTACTAATGTTCAGATTCTTGCTGGTAATCACCTTAGTTGTCTTCACACAGTAATCAGTTGTCGTCACCTTATTCTTGCTACTAATATTCAGATTCTTGCTGTTAAGCACCTTAGCTGTCTTCACACAGTAATCAGTGAAGCTTGGATAATGCTCCAAGCTAGTACTCACTTGGAGTATTATCATTTTTTGTTTTGTTTTTTTTTTTTTTTCTGTTTTTTTTCTTAAAATCCAATGGTAGTTAGAATAGACAACCCATTGGTGCAAAGCTTGGCCATTGGATCAAATCGTGATTTGTAAGATAGCAGTAATGTCTTTAAGAGGAATTTAGAATTAGAATTGTATAATAATTTACTTTTGATATGTGTGAGTCATTAAATTGGTTCATTAGTTGTTTTAGGACAAAAAAAATAAAAAAACAAAAATAAAAATACTTAAAATCTTAATATATGGTGAGTAGTATAGAAATCTATAGACATATAAAAAATTAGAATGTTAATTATAAAGATAGAATCTTAGCAAGTCTTAGAAGTAATTATTTTAATTGATTTAGTATTTTTATTTATTATTAAATATTAGAGGTTATTTATTAAAATCAATATTTACATTGGTCTTTTATCTATATGTATTACTTATAAAAAATTATGAATATTATTTAATAGTAAAAAGAAGCATGAGAAAAAACATCATGTCATTTTAGTTATTTATGTAGAAAGTAAGATTTATAATAAATTTAAATTGATTTTATTATTATAAAAATTATAAAAACAAAAATATATATTTAAATTAATATTAGCATTATAAAACTATCTTAAAAAAATTTAGAATTTTTTAAAAATTTATTTAGAAATTTTTAGAATAATTTTTAAGATTTTGGTAAAAAAAAGTTTTTGTATTTTGGAAGCCATTGTGAAAAAATGGAATAAGATCTAAAGTCCATGTTAGATTTATAGGCTAATTGGATATTTTTAAATACCATGGTAAAATCAAATATGAAAAAATGTTGATTTTATTAGTAGAAAATTGGAGGATTGGTAGCTAATGTAGTCCTTGTAAATAAAGAAGTGTACAAGTCTCATATGGATTGTAGCACCTTAAAAGTAGTTAAAAGGATAAGACTTAGGCCTTGTTGTAATAGGATATAGATAAGATAATTATATGGATAATTAGAACCATGGAAGTTTCTAGAATTGGGGTTAGGTTAGTGAACCATGTAGGATCTACCATGGAATATTTAAGAAAGGATTTAGGGCAGTTATTTAGATGAGGCCAATCATGGAACCTTCTAGAAAAAGAATTTAAAGCAATTATCTAGGTAAGGCCCACTATCTAGGAACATTGTAGAAAGCTTAATGTAGTAGGACAAGGTATAAATAGGATTGGCTAGAGCCTTTCGGGACATCTAGTTAGATATGGCTTCAAACCCTTCTTCTTAGTAAAGTTTGGTTTTACATCTTTTTGTTTAGTTCAGTTCTATTATGTTTTTATTTCTTGAGTTTATCTTTTATGTCCTATTCTGTTTATTTTTGTTCAGTTCTAGTATATTTTATCGTATTTTGTGATGAGGTTTTATGTTGCTATAGAATAGAAAGATCTTAGATTTTTGAAATAGTCTGGTCTTATTTCATTGGTATTAGAGCTAGTGTTAAACTATTTATTTTTGATAGCATGTCAATAGTCATCATTTAGTCTAAGGTGAGTTGTTGTGGTCACACTAAGTATTGTATTGAGGCTATCATGAGCTAATCTAAAAAAATTAATTAGGAGATGAAAAGATATCACAATAGTAGAGTCTAGTGAAGAAATTACAATATAGGAGATATGATGGAGTAATCCCAGATGGAGGTTCAAATACAATGCATCTTAAGCTAGATAGCTACTTTGCAAAGGCAAATAGAAGCTTCAAGGATAAGTGAGTCGACATCTATTAGATTGAAATTGAGTAAGCCTAGTACATACTCTAGAACTTCAAGACAAGAAGATGTATGTCAATAGCTCTTTAATATGTAATAATACCTCTAACTATGTAAGGCAAATACCATTGAAAGAATTATATATATAGGTATCTATTTGAGAGATACAACAGCTATTTGGTGGTGACATCGAGTTCAAAGTTATGGAGCTCAAAGTAGATTTTGTGACCAGAAGAAGTTTTAGACTAAGTTTAGGAATCAATTTCTACCCATCAATGTGGAAAAGATAGCATGCAATTAGTTGGAAAAGCTTACACAAGCTAGGTCAGTGCAAGATTATGTCTCTTGATTCAAGTCCCTATATCTCCAAATTAGCAATATTTCGGAGGAGGGGGGGGGGGAGAGGGAGAAGGAGAGGGAGATAATAGATCTATTCCTACGAGGTTTGACACCTAGAGTCCAATGAGAGATAGAGCTAAGGAATCTACAAACATTCGAAGAGGCAATTTGGATTACGGAGATGGTTAATGCCATAGATTTCAGAAATTATGGAGCACAATCTATAGCATAAAGTCTTATGCTACTATCTAATATTATAGCATAACAACCAATACCAATGGAGATTGATGCCTTTTAAGGATCATTGACACTACAAAAATGACAAATATCAATGCAAAAAAGATTGTGTTTCTATTGTCGGGAGCTAGGCTATCGGATTGGAGGTTGTCTAAAATGTCAAAATGTAAGTATCAATAAGACAAGGCGGGTTCACAGTCTCAAAACTCACTAAGCTGATAATGAGTCAAAGTAGAAAAATAAGGCTCCCTAGTAAAGGCACCGGAGGCTAGTATTGAAGGTAGCTACTGTCTCTCAAAGACAAATGACATAGCCTTGGAAAACTGTAAATAGAGTTGATTGGTGCATCTAACAAAACTATTAAGAGGACAACCATGTCGAGTGCTTGTAAATTGTGGCTCTACAAAAAATTGCATCTTAATTGAAATTGTTGATTGGCTTAGAATTAAAACCAAGGAAATCAAGGGAGGAAGTATATACCTTACAGTTGACCGAGAGAATGTATTGAATAAGATGTGTGAAGAAGAAACCTTGAGATTGAGAGGCATCTATGTCTTTAGAGAGAGATTTAAAATAACAAAGCTAAGGTATGATATTATCCTTGGTATGCCATGATTAAAGATGGAAAATAAGAAAGTTGATTGGATAGCAAAGATAATCTCTTTTAAGATGGAGGATGCAAGGCCACTCTTTGCACCTCCATATTAAGTGAAGAAGAAAGACAACCTTCAATCAAAGACTTACTTGTAGGGATGACGTTTATGAAGAAGCAATTACAGCATGAGTAATTGGTATATATGGTAGTTCCAAATCTTACTTTAGTAGTGGAAAAGATAGTCGAAGGAATAGAACAGGTAGATCAAATCATACGGTGTCGTGTTATGTACTTTCCTGCTCGAGAACACACCGGGCGTCTGGTTGTAGAAGGTAGTATGGAGATTCGCTAATATTCAAGCAGTCTATTGGTTTTTGACTGTTGGAATATAAACAATTATAAGAATATACTGTAAATCTATACAGATGTCCTTTGATTGCTCGTCAAAATCTTTTTTGCCCCAACTGGTAGGTCTCTAGACGTTACAGAGAACCCCAAACAACTCAATCTGCTAATCTCCGATACTGCTTTATACTCACGACCTTGTATCCATTGACTGTCTTGTTAGATTAATCCAAAAATTTCCATTCAATCCACATACTCAATCCTATAGACACCCTTTTAATTCTTCAATCACAGACGTAACTTTGATTTCACAAAACAGTCAAGAGTAATCACATCCACTTCATTAAAATCCCGATTCACCAGTACAACACTGACTTTCAGCAATGATTGCCTCCGTCTTCCCAAAACCCTATGAAAAAAAAAAAAAAAAAAAATCCCAATTCTTTGTCTTTTTTTTCCGAAGCATGAAGCTAGCTCTCTCATCCTTAAAAGAACCCTGATTCTCCCCTCTTTCAAATCCTAGCCCCTGAATTTCTTCAATCTTCTGTCTTCGATCCAGAATTGGCTCCACCGTTAGAGCTTTCTCCTCCGTTTTTTGCCTTCTAAAAGGTTCTTTTTCCAAAAACAACGTTCTCTGAAATAGCATAGAGAATAGGATAGCCTGAAACGGAATCGAAATCCCCGTAATCGGGACCACATTGAGTCGCTCAACCAATTCAGGTCTCATATTGGCTAAGAGGCATGTAGTAAGACCTGGATGTTCCCGTAATTGGGTCAAATTGGTCCTTCGCGTCAAGCTCGCTTAGTCATCGATTTAGTCTTTTCGATTCTGTTGACTCCCACTATTGGACTCGAATGGAGCATTTTATTACTGGTAAGTATGCCATGACCGACTGTGACGGGGTGTCTGAACTGGCCCTTGAATATTGGCACTGGAATCGATCGTTGCTCCCAATATTCGAGATAACTGAACATTAATAAAAGTCCCCTTACTTTATATTTTCACGGTATACTCATATTACAAAACGACATCCATCCCCTCTGAATCCGTGCATCCTTCGGTATGCACCAATTTATCCAATTTCTATTTGATTTATAATATATTCTCTACGTCTTTGTCCAGTTCGTCTTTCTCACCTTCATTATCTAAATCACATTCATCTTCATGCTGCGGAATCTCTATACCTTCATTAAGGTCTTCCATATTCATTTTTGTATTTCTTTGTTTAAACAATTTCACTCTCTTCCCTGCAATTGGTATTTTTAACCTTGTGCCATCTAACTCCCGCAATAAGTAAGTTGTATTATCATGATCAGTTGTTACCACATATGGTCAAAACCAACATTTTGAAAACTTTCGTAAAGTACTATATTGGTTGTCCAAACTACTATCATAAACAAGTACCCAATCACTTTCTTCAATTGCTTTAGGTCTCAATCAATATTTCTTATCGAATAGCGCCTTGTTTTGTAACCTTGCTCTTTTTAACCTTTCCAATGCTATCTGCACATCTTCCAATCTTTGCTCCAATTGTTGAATCCTAATAGCTAGAAGTTCTTCTCTTGTCAATCCATCTTCCCACGGTAGCATACTCCAAGTAAGTACCTTTTTTTCAATCGGCATAATTGGTTTTTGACCTATCATAATTTTCTATTGGCATATATCCTGTCACCGAACTATATGTTGTTCGATCAGCCCATAATGCAAATGACAAAAGCCGTGGCCACTCTTTAACTTTCTCATTACAAGCTTTAACTAATGCTTTCACAATCGATGGGTGAGTGCGTTCGCTTTTTGCATTCCCTTCTGGATTATAAGCAGTAGTCAATGATAGTTTAACTCCACATCTTTCAAAGAACTTATGAGCTTCTTGTGCATTTAATTCTCTACAATCTGCAATGATTTTTCCTACGCATTCGTAGCGGCAAATGACATCTTTAAACAAAAACCTACGAATCCCTTCTATAGATTTTGTTCTCAATGCTCTTCCTTCTACTTGATTTGATAAATCTTCATGAGCTAAGACCAAATATCTCATTTGTCATAACCCAATTGGCATAATAACCAAATCAACAATTCATTTAAAATGAATAGCCAGAGGATACGTAGGATGAAGACCATCTCAATGTCGGATATTAGAATACAATTGACAGATTTCACATGACTCTACAAATGAGAGCACATCTCAATACATATTTTTCCATCAATATCGTTCTTGGAGTTTAGCAAAAGTAGCCCAGATTCCTCTATGCCCTGCCCATAAACTATCATGAAACTCTTTTAATAATTTTAATTTTTCTTCCCTTTTGCCTATCATTCGTTGTGGCATCCCAATTCCTTTCTTCGGTCTCTTCCATAAGAATCCATCTCAAAGCAAAAATCTATATGTTTTTTTTTCTTATTTGTTTGAATTTTTCTGTAGACCAATTCCCCTGCTTAGTCAAGGTATTCAAGTAATGACCAATATCCAATAATTCTCCTTCATAAGATTCTTTAAGAAATAGCTTGTCTTCTCTGTTGAGATTTGATATTGAATAGAATTTCAATCTGACGTCATCAATATCTTCAACCATTTCGTCCTCCCTCTCGTATCTTGCTCGAGATAGTATGTCTGCTACTAAATTGTCCTTCCTAGTAACATGCTTAAATTCCGGATTTAGTGACTTAATATAAGCAATCCATCTCAACATTGTAATATCTGGCGTTGAATAGTTAATAATCATTCCAAGCAATGGCAAGCAATCTGTTTCAATTACTACTGCTGCCCCAATCAAATAGTCCTTTTCAGCTTTCATAGCCGAAACAACTCCCCAAAGTTCTCTTTTGACTTGCGAATATGCATGTTGACGAATACTTAAAACTTTAGCTCCAAATTGAACTGCAAATCTATTCCCACTTGAATCATCTTGACCCACAGCCCATCCAATGGCAATTGGACTAGCGTCTACAGTAAGAATCACTGGTCTATTGCACTTATAATCAACCTTCCTCAATATTGGAGGTGATATCAATAATTTCTTCAATCTTTGCATTGCCTGAATATGCCTTTCCTCCCATTTAAATTGATAACCCTTGCGTAACAGTTCATATAATGGATCCGCTATGTGAGTATAATGAGGGATCGAGATTCGATAAAATATACATGCACCTAAAAACTTGCGAACCTCTGTTAAAGAATCACAATCCTCTTTCATCCTTCTAATTGCATCAACTTTAGTAGGATCTGGTTTTCTTCCGTAAGATCCACATAAATGTCCAACAATCACAACCTCTTGTACTCCAAATACGGACTTCATACCCGATAATGTAATATGAACTTCTCCAAGCCGAGTTAAAATCTTTTCACAATCTTGTATATGATCAACAACATATTTACGACACCCCCTCTTATCTAAAGTTTCATCCTTGTCTCCTTCTCTGCACCTTTTTATAAGAATATCATCCAAAAAAGACATAGTCTTCTCCGGAATAAAATCTCTCAATATCTTATTCATCCCATTCATCATATGCGCAACTGAGTTGGTCGCACCTTGAAGAAGAGTGCACATTCTAACCAATCCAAGTGGTGTCCTCATCGTTGCCATATCTCTACTTCCTTTAGCAAGTTGATATTGATCATAACCTGAATACAAGTCACCCATTGAATAGATTGCCCTTCCAGCAAACACTTCAATAAATTCATCCATAATAGGTCCAATTCCTGCATTCTTGACAGTTACTGCATTCATCGGTTGCATATCTTGAATAAACCATAGTGACCCATTCTTCTTAGGTACCGTAAACCATCGACTAGAATACGGTGCAAATGAAGGTTCCAATATTTTCATCTTCATCTTTTCTTCTAATAGTTCCATCAATTTAGATAAATGTGCCCTTGGTATTGAAATCGGTCTTAGATTCCAAGGTACATGCGGTACAGTGAAGATAACTATAGGTGTTATAATATTTGGATCCACACATCCAATTTCATGAGATTCGAAGGCAAACGATCTACCTTGTTTAGCCAACATCTTTTTGAAGCAAGTAATTTCCTCCGGCAATAAAGAACCATCAGAACCAACCTTCAATTCTTCAAAAGTCTCTTCAGTAAACTGATGTCCAATACTCATTGGATCTCTTAAACTCGCTTCTTTTGATGCTTCTCCCATTTGTTCTTTAGAATCCTCTGGTAATGGTCCGGCAACAGGCTTTACCTTCTTATCTGCCGTTTTATATCCCGTCTCTAATGTGACTTCTGGTGCTTGAAAAGATTCAAGCATGGTATAAACCTCTCTCGAATGAATGTCAACAATCTTATCATTATCCCCTAACCCAATAGATGTAATCAATTCCAATGAATCTTCCAGTCCATTTTCTTCATAAACATCCAAAATCCTCTAATCATCTTGCAATGTACCTATCTTGCGTAACTGTCCTTCAATATCATATAATCTTTTTCTTTCTTTTCTTTTAAAATCATCAACTTTCTTATACATAATATTTCCATTCTCCAATATACCAATAAAACTCGCATCAAAGGCACCTTCATCTCGCGAGAGTACCTCCCCTTTTGTACCTCCATAATCTCGCTTTACAGTGGTACCTCCCCAAAATCCTTAAATCCTTCAACAATCTTTGGCAATGGTTTCTTCCTCAACCTATCTCGATTCCGTTCATGGTTAGGAGGTACTGTTAGAAATTGTACAGCTTTCCTCCCATCTTCGCTCCGTACCCTTGCATAAGCAGAACCATCGTCAAGTACCTTTGTTTCCATCCGTGTTGCCGTGATATAAGGTTGTCCTAAAATCAACGGATAAGACGTTGTATCTTGAACGAAGAAATGTTGCTCCGTCGCAACATCCCCAATCCGAATTTTGACATCTGGATAAGCTCCATATAATTCGCCCCGTGTGTTATTAGCTGCTCGTATTGCCCATCCATGTTCCATATCAATTGGCCATTTTTGCTTCTTATAAAGATCTTTAGACATGAGATTTATTTCAGAACCATAGTCCACCAAAGCAACTATTGGTTCTTCTATATCTCCTACCTTCACCAATACCTCAGTAGTTGCCCTTGCCCAATGCTTTCGAGTATAATGGCTCAAAGTTTCCATTCCCTTGTCACTAGAATCTTCGAAACGTACTCGCTGATTATACCCATTCTTTTCATTTGTTGGTTGCTTGTAACCAATATCAACCTCTTCTTCATCTCTACATATTCTTGCATCAATAGCATGACTCATTCCAGTTTCGTCCATTAATTGCCTCTTTCGCTTAATGCTGTCAATGATAACATCATGAAACTCGTTCTTTGCAATTCCTAAGACTTCTTTCAATGTGAATTCCACCTTAGCGTTTAATATACGTTCTTCCAACACCCCTTTCAAATTTGTTGCCGCTTCAATGTCAGAAAGTAGCTTATAGGCAATTGATTTGCCCTTATCTTTTGTCTCCATTGTTTTTTCTCCCAATGATGCTGAGGTATCCTTTACAGGCAATTCTTGTGAAGCTGCCTCCCGAGCCTTGTCTCCTCGAGTTTGCCTCTTAAAAGAATTTCCTTCTCTAGTATCATCAAAATTTCCTCGTCTCTTTTCTTCCATCAAAGCTTCATGTTGGCTCTTAGCAATATATGCATGAACTGAAAGAGACTCAACAGGATCCTCCTAACCTGTTCTACCTCGTATTGTAGCTGCAGTTCTCAATAACGCTTCTCGAGGTAATTTCCCTTCTTGCATTGTAGAAACGGCATAAGCCCAAAACTCACTAGTTTCCGTACTTCCACCAATTTCATCATCTACTCTAGCACCATACCTTGCACTTTCTCGTGCTACTGTTTCATGCTCTTTTAAGTAATCTTGAACCAATGCTCTCATTCCTCCCTTGCCAAAATTGGTTTGAAGAAGATCCTCTCTATTTTTCAATGCTATCTTCCCATCTTTCCAGCAAATAATTCCCTGCCGTATCATATTATTAAATTCATTGCAATCTTTTCTAGTGTGTGAAGCATCATCACACCAAATGCATCTTTGTACATATCCTTGTTTTGAAACATTCTTCGAATTGTTTATAGAAGTATTCTCTTCAAGTCTTGTCAATTTGATTTGAAGATCTCGCATTCCTCGTATAATTTCTTCCATACCCATATCTGCTTTCTTTGACAAGGATGTCGAAGGTTGAACTGTAGGCATTGTCGGTGGTGTTGTAAGTACTGGAGCTTTGGGTGCTTGTACTGTTTTCGGAATATTACTCCTATCCTTCCTCCTTTCTTTTTTTGTAAGCAACCCCACCGCATCTTCAACGTTCTTCCACTTCGTTGTCAATCCTTCATCTTCTTCTTTGTCTTCAAGAAGGGGTTCTAATTTCTCTTGCAATTCTCCATCAGCAGCTTGAAGAAATAGATCAACTTTGTTCGGCTCCAATGTCAATTTTTCTACCTTCGATAATTGAGAGTACTGCCTCTCAAATTCCCTTAGTAGCTCTGTTGCTTGCAAATTCTTATTCGGCCGTTGAATCCATCCCAGAAACAGCTTCTTAGTAACGCGATCAGCATCTTCCAAGAAATATTCGTCTTTCAATGCATGTGAAAAATCCTCCCATGAATTCCCACAACGATCCGTAATCGATGTAATGTGGTCTCTTATCTCTGGTATCGTGGCAAGTCCAAATAGTGCAACCATTTTCTTCTATGAAATCCGATTTAATTCCATTTCACGAACATAATATCTTAAATACCTTGAAATATTCCTCCCATCAAATTGATCAATTTTATTGACCACTTGTCAAGGACAAAGACTCGATGAGGAAAAATATACACCAAAAAGCTATCTCGATATAATAAGTCAAAATATAAACAAGTAGGTATATTAAAAGGAAACTGGAATGGCTATTGCCACAAGACAAGAAACCAAAGACTCTTGAACCTGGACTAGAAGCAAGAAAGGAGTTGACAAGAGTGAAGAAGCCTTCACTCTTGTCTCTATATATACTATCTAACTAGGGGCTACCGTGCGACGTTCTATAGGACCTCCAATATGTGTTGACTTTGTAGGACACATGCCTTGACTTACAAGGCAAGTTTTTCTACGTGTGGGCCACATAGTTAGCTTGATCTTCAAGCTAACAACATGTGTGGCACATGGCCAACTTGTTGACCACGTTTCTAATCCAAAAAGTCAATTAAAGACACCTATGAAGTCAAAGCAGCGTCTAGAAAGTTTCTAGGAAGCTTCTATATTAAATATTATATAATTAACTTACTTTTATCTACTTTTACTTACTTCTACCTATTTCTATATGTAATTATTAGCTTACATGATTATGGCCGTGACATTACCCCCCCTTCTAGAGACGAGTTCCACGAGGAGCGGTCATCATATGTTGATGAAATCTATGATGCGACGAATTGTATTCGCCACATACTCTGATCTCTGTTCTCTTCGAAGATGATTGATAGGGCCTCTCAACCATCGGTAATGTCCCATACCAGGGCGGGAAGACCACCCAGTTATTTGATCATTATTGAGGCCTTCATAACTTCCTTCGAATAGAATATTCGGAACACCATCAGGAGTTGTTCCTACATCTAGCAAAATCACCAAACATCGGGAGTCCCTTCCCAAATCATGATACCAAACGCGTTGTATCTCACCATCTGTTCGAGGAAGAACATGTCGTTCTTGAAGATCTTCATCTCGATTGCGTCGTCTTGAAGGTTGTGACAATCGTAATGTCTCGTCCGGCAGGTATGCAAACGAAGGTTCTTGAGTTGAATCCACTGGTTGTTGGCTCTCCATCTAATTAGCATCACAAATGTAAAGAAGTTACAAACAAGGATAGGAAATTGAATGTTATCTTGCCTCAATCTTGTCTCTTTTATAAGAGAGATTTTCATCTTGGTTTTGATGGATGTCGTTGATGAAAAACTTTGACTTTAGCTGATGCATTTGCTAGATTCCTGGATGGCTCTCATGTGCGTTCACTAATATCATATCCGCGCCAATGAACAAGATATTCCAGCTTATTTCGGCGCCGCCTTGAGTCTAATATCTCTTCCACCTCAAATTCTTCATTATTATCTACTTCTATAGGAGGCGGTGGCATTTGTCTTCTTCCTTGTATATCCACTGTCTTATATGGTTCAAGAAGAGATACGTGGGATACAGGATGGATCTTCATTGACTTCGGTAGATGTAACCGATATGCAACTGGGTTGATCTGTTCAGAAACAGAAAAGGGGCCAAGCCTACAATAGTCCAACTTGTCACAAGGTCGAGTAGTCTTAATATTGCGACAAAGTAGCCATACCTTATCACCCACGTTGATTTGTGGTTGCTCCTTACGATATAGATCTGCGTTTATCTTTTGTCGTTCTTGAGCTTCCTTCAATTGTGTCTTCATTATTGCATGTAACTCTGACAACCGATTTGCCATATCTTCTGCTGCAGGATTATCAACTTTTGAAAAATCAAAAGTATCAAGTCGTGGATGATAGCCATAATTGGCAAAGAAAGGTGTTTGTTGCGTGGAAGAATGTACCGTATTATTATAAGCAAACTCTACCAATGGCAGAAGGGTTGTCCAATCATCTTGTTGGTAGTTGATAGTACACCTTAAATATTGCTCCAAGACTTGGTTTACGCGCTCTGTTTGTCCATCAGTTTGAGGATGGAAAGCCGAAGATAGCTTTATGTCTACTTTTAAAATCTTGAAAAGGGTCCTCCAAAATCTTGACACAAATTGAGTTCCCCTATCCAATATGATATCTTTAGGTAATCCATGATAGCGATAGATATTATCAATGAAAAGCTTAGCTGTTTCTTCACCTGTGATAGATTTTGTACATGGCACAAAATGTGCCATCTTGGTGAAACGATCTACTATCACAAATATAGAATCATAAGATCTTGAGCTTCGAAGATCTGTGATGAAATCCATAGAAACAGAAGACCATGGTTGTTCTGGTATAGGTAATGGCTGAAGAAGTCCGTAAGGTCGATGACGAGGAATTTTTGATCTTGAACAAATATCACATGATTGTATAAAGTCTTTGACTGACTTCCACATTTGTGGCCACCAAAAATCTCTTGATATGAGTTCCAAAGTCTTATTATATCCAAAGTGCCCTGCTGCTGGAAAGTCATGACGTGCTTGAAGAACACGTAAACGTGCTTCTCCTTCTGGAACATATAGGCGTCCTTCAAAATATAATAGATTATTCTTGAACTCAAACTTAGAAGGATTATGAGACTTGGAAGAATTATTCTCGATATCATAAACAAGAGGGTCTGAGGACATACTGGACTGGATTTGCTTGAGAAAAGTTGAATCAACAGTCAATGTTGATTTCATTGCTCGGAGATGAAATTACTCCGGTTTCAAGAGGATCGTTCTTTGTTGCTCAAAAGCTGCATCTCCTTCTTTTGGTGCAAAATAAGAACGTCTAGATAGGGCATCGGATAAACCTTGTTGTTTTCCTGGCCGATAAGTGATAATGAACTCGAATCTTGACAAAGACATACTCCAACGAGCTTGACGACGATTCAACACGCGTGCTGACATGAAATACTCGAGGTTCTTGTGATCTGTATACACAATGACTGGACTAGAAGCACCTTCTAGATAATGACGCCATTCTTGAAAGGAATCCACGATCGCAAGAAGTTCTTTATCGTGGATCTCATAATTGATCTCGGCTGCTGAGAATTTTCTTGAATGAAAAGCTATCGGATGGAGTTTGTCATCTGTTCCCATTTGTGATAAAACTACACCCAAGGCAAAATCTGATGCATCTGTTTCCATAAAAAATGCCTTGGAAAAGTCAACACGATATAAGACTGGTGCAGAGACAAACGATTTCTTCAAGGCTTTAAATGCTGCTTCCGCTTCTTGATTCCATTGAAATTTATCTTTACTAGTCAAGCGTGTAAGTGGAGCTGCAACTCGTGAGAAATCTTTGATGAAGATCCGATAGTAATTGGCAAATCCCAAGAAACATTGGACATCTCTTACCGTCCTTGGAATCTTCCAATCCACGATTGTTTGGACTTTCTTAGAATCCATCATGAGACCATCATTTGAAATGATGTATCCTAAAAAGTCAACTTGAGTAGTGTGAAATACACACTTTTCCATCTTGGCATACAATCCTGCATCTCTAAGTTTTTGTAATACTTGACGAACATATATTTCATGTTCTTCGACGTTCTTGGAATAGATCAGGATATCGTCTAGATAGCAGACGACAAAATTGTCTAAGAATTCACGAAATATATCATTCATGAGATGTTGAAAAGCAGCTGGTGCATTCGTGAGTCCAAAGGGCATGACATTATATTCGAAATGTCCATACCTGGTTCGAAACGCAGTCTTCCATTCATCTCCTTCTTTGATCCGTACTAGATTATATGCTCCTCTTAGATCTATTTTTGTATAGATCTTAGCTTGATTCAACTGGTCAAGGAGTCCTGATATCAAAGGTAATGGATACCTGTTCTTGATTGTGATCTTGTTGAGTCCTCGATAATCAACACACATTCGTAAAGATCCATCTTTTTTCTTTACGAATAGAATTGGAGCTCCTGCTGGAGATTTTGAATGGCGTATGAAATTCTTCGCTAAATTCTCGTCAATATATGTCTTGAGTTCAGCCATCTCATCTTGTGATAAATTGTAAATTGGTCCAAATGGTGGCTGAGTTCCTTCTTTGAGGTCGATTGAACAATCATATGGACGATGCTCAGGAAGAATATCTGCATTCTTTTTCTCAAAAACGTCTTGATACTCCTGATATTGACTTGGAATGCCACTTGAAGTCTTTACGTTTTCAGAAATAGGTGCAGCATAAATAGCAAAAGTTGATCCTTCTTTTGCTGCGTGTATAAATGCTTTTGCACCTATCAGTACGGGTTTTACTGTACTAGACTTATAATTTTTTACTTGGTTCGTAGAACTATTAATAATGCTTTTGGAAAAGTCAAGTTTACGCGAATTCCAATCTATTCGAGGGTTATATTTTTCTAGCCAGGATAAACCTAAAATAACTGGATTGGACGGGGATTTAATTATGTTAAAAGCTATGTAGCTATCATGACCGTCTATTGTTACTTTTATAGGATGAGTTTCATGAGTGACATCTCCAGAAGACAAGGGACGACCATCTATGACTTCTACATGTACTGGTTTAGGTTTCTGTACAAAGGGTATTTTACGACTTTTAACAAATTGTTCATCTAAAAAACATGCTGAGGCTCCCGAATCTAATAAAGCAGAGGCTTTGTAATTCTTAGATCCTAAATATAAGTCTATTATAAAACAAGGAGAGGGTTCTGAAGAGAGGATAGGACCTTCATTAGGAATTGTACAAGGTTCCAGCTGCACGGTCCCTATTGTAGCTGGACGAATCCGTTTTCCGACATGTTGTCTTCTTTGACCGTCGTACCCCTCATTTTATAGTTGCGTCGTTTCTTTGGACAATGTTGAGCAGTGTGCTTAGGTTCTCCGCAATATAAACATAATCCTTCTTGACGACGATGAATCTTTTCTTGCTCAGTTAGAGGTTTAAAACGTACCGCGTCAATTTGCATGTCTTCTACTTCCGAATGTACGTTTGGCAAAGATGTTGGTCTTGCCATTGAGTAATAACGTTGAGGTTTCCGTGAATGATTCTCAGATCGAAATTCAAAAAGTCGATTATCACATTTTACCACAAAATCGATTGCTTGACTCAAAGTTTAAGGATCAGGTAAGTTGAGCATCAATTCCTTTACTTCGTATTGCAATCCATAAAGAAATTGACTGATGAGTGCAGCATCATCCCACTTGATGTCAATTGCAAGTTGTCGAAATTGTGAAGCATATACTGTTACTGAGCGATTTTCTTGTCGCAGAATTCGGATCTTATTTGTTGCAACATGAGTTGCATCGTGTTCACCATACATAGATCGAAACTCCGCCAAAAAAGCTTCCAAATTGTCTAATATTGGATTTCGTTGTTCAAGAAAAGACGAAAACCACGATAATGCAGAACCAGAAAGTAGAGTGCCAATAAACCTGACTTGTGATCCTGGAGTTGGATAGCTTTGCGGTTGAAGTTCAATTGCCAATTGTACTTGATTGATGAACCCTCGAAACTTTGATCTCGTACCATCAAATTTCTCAGGTAAGGCAATTCTTGGTTCTCTAGTGCTTATAGGGTGTTGTACAATTGGAGAAGGGACGTGATTTGTTGTAGATGTTGAAGCAGCTCCGATCATCTCTATATCTCCACTTTCTGCTATTCTTGTTCTTTCATGTGTTGGTGAATTGAGTTGATGCATCGCAAGCATTAACTCTCTCATTTGCTCTTGCATTTGTGCCATTGCACTCTTCATTTCAACAAGTTCTGCCATAATGACACTAAGAAGAAAAATTTGTTTGATATTGCTCAAGACAAAAGAAAAGAAAGACTTGATAACAAAGAAGATACTAAGAACAATATCAGTTTAGAAGTGGGTAATCCGCAAACTTCTAATACGCTTATGTCTTGTCAAGAGAAAGGGGTAATCCACTCTTACTCAAGAAAAAACAAAGCTCTGATATTGTATGTGTACTCTTGTCAATCTGTCAAGGACAAAGACTCGATGAGGAAAAATATACACCAAAAGGCTATCTCGATATAATAAGTCAAAATATAAACAAGTAGGTATATTAAAAGGAAACTGGAATGGCTATTGCCACAAGACAAGAAACCAAAGACTCTTGAACCTGGACTAGAAGCAAGAAAGGAGTTGACAAGAGTGAAGAAGCCTTCACTCTTGTCTCTATATATACTATCTAACTAGGGGCTACCGTGCGACGTTCTATAGGACCTCCAATATGTGTTGACTTTGTAGGACACATGCCTTGACTTACAAGGCAAGTTTTTCTACGTGTGGGCCACATAGTTAGCTTGATCTTCAAGCTAACAACATGTGTGGCACATGGCCAACTTGTTGACCACGTTTCTAATCCAAAAAGTCAATTAAAGACACCTATGAAGTCAAAGCAGCGTCTAGAAAGTTTCTAGGAAGCTTCTATATTAAATATTATATAATTAACTTACTTTTATCTACTTTTACTTACTTCTACCTATTTCTATATGTAATTATTAGCTTACATGATTATGGCCGTGACACCACTGCTTGCAATGCTTTGGTTGCCAAAGCTTCCTTTCGATCATTGCTTTGTTGTTGCTGCATTGACAATGAGAAGGCTTGAAACAAACTAGCAATAGACGGATCCATGTGCATACCTTGTCCTTTAGAAGACTCCCCACCAGAAATTTCTCCCAAAAATCCTTCAAAATTTTTATTTTCGTTTTTCATAAAAATAAAGATAAAATCAACCGAAATCCAATACCTTCCACCTCAAGCTTTCACGTCGGATTCACCACTTATGTCGTATTACGTGCTTTCCTGCTCGAGAACGTGCCGGGCGTCTGGCTGTAGAAGGTAGTATGGAGATTCACCGATAGTCAAGCAGTCTATCAGTTTTTGACTGCTGGAATATAAACGACTGCAACAATGTACCGTAAATCTATACGGATGCTCTTCGACTGCTTGTCGAAGTCCTTTTTGTCCCAGCTGGTAGGTCTCTAGACGTTACAGAGAACCCCGTACAACCCAAACTGTTAACCTTCAATACTGCTTTGTACTTACGATCTTGTATCCACTGACTGTCTTGTTAGATTAACCCAATAAATTTCATTCACTCCGCATACTCAATCCTATAGACACCCTTTTAATCCTTCAATCACAGACGTAACTCAATTTCACAAAACAGTCAAGAGTATTCAAACCCACTTCATTTAAAAATCCCGATTCACCATTACAACACTGACTTCAGCAGCGATTGCCTCAGTCTTCCCCAAAACTCTACGAAGAAGAAAAATCCAAATTCTATGTATTTCCTTCTCCGACTCGAAGCATGAAGCTCCTCTCTCTAATTCCCTTGATCTTCAAAAACCTCCAATAAAAAAAACCGAACTGGTAACCTTGCAGAAGCTTGAAAAATCCTTCCCCCCCCGATTTCCCTCAAAAAAAAACCACCCCCAAAACTATATCCCACCTAACCTTATCCTCTGAATTTCTTCAATCTTCCGTCTTAGATCCGGAATTGGCTCCCACCTCAAGCTTGGATCCGAAATTGGCTCTCGCCGTCAAGCTTTCTCCTCCATTTTTGCCTTTAAGAAATCCATTTACCGAAAACAACGTTCCCTGAGACGGCACAGAGAACAGGACAACCTGAAACAGAATCGAACCCCGTAATCGGGACCACATTGAGTCGCCCGACCAATTCAGGTCCTATATTGGAAAAGATGCCCATAGTAACCTGGATGTTCCCGTAATTGGGTCAAATTGGTCCTCGCGTCAGATTGGCTAAGACCCGTAGTAAGACCTGGATTTCCCGTAATTAGACTGCACTGGGTTGACCGGCCAATTCAGGTCTCATATTGGATAAGAGGACCCGGATTGGATTATCGAAATTGGATCCAATTGGCTCCTCGAATCCGTCTTGTGAATTGGTCCTTCTCTTCCTGCTGACTCCCGTTATTGGGATCGAATGGAGCATTTCAGTATGCCCCGGCTGACTGTAACGGAGTGACTGAACCTGACCACTCAGTATTTGTACTGGAGTTGGTCGATGCTCCTAATATTCGAGGTAACTGAATATTAATAAAATTCCCCTTTCTTTTTATTTTCACTGTATAATCGTGTTACAACACGACACCGTGACAACTGGCCCTCGATCCTTGCCACATAATTTGCATTTGGAAAACATGAAATTGTAGCATTATCATTGGAAAGAACAGTTGCAGTTTTTTGATATTTAGCTTGAGTAGAAGCAAAGGCAAAAACATATTGTACTAGAAAATTTATTACAAAGACCAAATTTGAAGGATAAATTGAAAGATAAGGTAGAAGTTGCTACCATTAGTAGTATCATTTTAGATCTAATCAAAGAGATAGAATAAAATTAAGCTACGCAACGAGATATTTATTTCAAGATAGTTAGTAATTGACTAAAGATGGGTGATATACAATATCAAAATTATAATCTTATTAATGGCTTGCTCTATTTTAAGAAAAAAATTTATATAATTGACAATGCTAAACTCCAGACTTGCATATTTCAGGAAGGACATGATATCCCAATATTTGGACATCTAGGACGAGAGAAGATTCTAGAATGGATCTCAAGGACGTGGTATTGGATAAGTTTGAATAGTGATGTTGAAGCCTTAGTACGCTCTTGCGAATCATGTCAATGTAACAAAATACGCAATACAATATCTCTTGGGCTATTGCAGCCAGTTTTGCTACATGTAATAGATTGTCATGATATAATACGACTATGTAATGAAATTATAATCAAAATTAAATTTCTAAATAATATTTAATTATCTCAGTTCAATTATAATTTGAGGTATCTAAACATGGCTTTTATAAAAGCCTTTTAGGTTATTTTCTTATCTTAATAGTTAGTAGGTTGAAGGTTAATTAATAATTTTACCTTCTAGATTGTAGAGACTCTTCTACTACTTTAAAAAGACCATAAATTGATAAAATCAGAATAGAAGAAGTAAATGGTTGGTATAGTTGATACTAGGATTAAGTTAAGGATAGAATTGGCCTAAAAAATCCTTAGGATAAGTTAGATTGATACTTGGAGGTCGACCATTTGTGAGACATGGTCGAAATTAGACCTTTGGTCTCTAAAACAACTGCCAAGGGCAAGGTAGGGATTCATTTGAAGATTGGAAGATAGAATTTGAGAGCTAGCTTGAAATTCTTTCTAGAGGCTTAAGGATTGTTTATTGAGGATTTTTAAAAACTAAGCAATTTTTGTTCAAAGTCAGGGTTTATAATAGGAATTTGGATTTTATATAATATAATTAAGGCTATTAATTTTGGCTAGTTTGTACAATTGGTATAACATCTATGGTTGAAAATTTGATATTATTTGGATTATTGGGTGTGCTAAGTGTATACAAAATTTTGTAATAATCTAATGGCATGGTTTAGAGATATCTAGTTTTTAGCACAAGAGGGCTTTAGAAGATGGCAGTTTGAAGTTGGGTAGGATTTCTATGATATCTAAAGATCTAATAGTCGGATTAAAATGAAAATTGGCATAGTGTTGAAAAACTTGAAGATCAAGCCTCACATCAATTTTGAAATAAAGTTAATAATTAGAAAGGGAGAAATCATTGTTGGGATTTCTGCTTTACTTTTCAAGTTGGCGGCTGAGTGACATTAGTGCAATTTTTGGAGGTTTTCTCACAATCTATAAGTTGGATTGGACTAAAAATTCTTGAGCATATAGAAGACTTACATTGACAATTGCATGCAAAATTCTACATCAAGTGGACAATCGGATTGGATGTTATAGCTTGGTAAAACTCACTAATTAAGATTGGGGCTTATAAGAAAAATCTAAATTGCTTAAATATGAAAGTAACAAGGTAATTGGGATTTATGTATCGTTAAGACTACTAAGAAGAGCATTTTTAGCACTTTTGAATTGAAATTCAGATTATATTATTCTCATATGGACAAAATCTATTAGGGTTTCTTGACTACTTGTGAAACACAATCTCACCTTCCACAGCTAGGTGTCCAGTGCATTCTTGAGCAAGACAACACGTAATACAACATAAGTAGTGAATTTGATGTGAAAGTTTGGGGTGGAAGGTATCGGATTGTATTTGTGGTTATTTGGAATTGATAGTACAAGAAGATAAGAAGGTTGAATTTGGACTTTATGATGGAGCTTTGGATGGAGTTTCCAGTGGATCTTCAAGTGCAACTTCAAGTGAAATTTCTACTGGTAAACAAGGTATGTACTTTGATTCAAACACTGCAAAAATGTTTCAAGCATTTATATTATTTATGCAATAGCAAGAAGACAATAATCACAAAGAGGCTTTGGCAACCAAAGCATTGCAAGCAATGGTTAATAAGATTGACGAATTTGATAGGAGGGATATTTTTAAATATTTAAGATGTTATGTGGAGGAAATGGAATTGAATCACGTTTTTGACAAAGAAATGATTCAATTATTTGAGCTTTTTATAATATTAGAGATAAGAGAGTATATAAGATCTATTATAGGATAATTTAGAAGTTCATGGGAGGTATTTTCACATGCCTTGAAGGATAAGTATTTTTTAGAGGATACCAATTGAGTTACTAAAAAATCATTCTTGGAATGGATTGAGCAAGCTAATAAAAATTTGCAAGCTACAGAGTTATTAAGAGAATTTAAAAGGTAATTTTTTCGATTATCAAAAATGGAAAAATTAACATTAGGACCAAAAAAGATTGAATTGTTTCTTCAACTTGCTAATAAAAAATTACAAGAGAAGTTAGAGGTTCTTCATAAAGATAAAGAAGAAAAGGAAGGATTGACAATAAAGTAGAGAGCTTTTGAAAATGCTATTAGATTACTTATAAAAAAAGAAAGGAGAAAGAATAGGTTTGGTACTCGAAGAGTGGTACAAGTACCAAAGATCCCAATGCCTACTACTTAATTGATTATGCCTATTGTCCAACCTCCATTGACTACACCAAAGAAAGAAGATATGGAACTTGAAGAAATTGTACAAGGGATGTGAGATCTTCAAATCAAACTTACAAGGCTTAAAGAAAAGACTTCTACAATAAATTCAAAGGCTACTTTTAAACAAGGATATGTGCAAAGATATATTTGGTGTGATGATGATTCTCATTCTCAAAAAGATTGTAGAAAATTTGATGAGATAATACAACAAGGCATTGTTTATTGGAAAGACAGGAAAGTTGCATTAAAAGATACTGGTGATCTTCTCTAAACCAACTTTGGTAAAAGAGGCATGAAAGCATTAATTAAAGATTATTTGGTAATATATAGAATTGCGGCAATAGAAGCTGGAAGTTGTCGAACTAGGGTGGATAATGATGGGAGACAAAATTTTGTTGGAAATGTTCAATCAAGTGGACTTTGGTCTTCTGCCATTTCTACAATGCAAAAAGAGGAGATGCCACGAGAAGCTTTATTAAGAACTGCTGCAACAATTTTTGGTGCTATGGGTTAGAAGGATCATGTAGAAGCATTGTTAGTACATGCATATATTGCTAAAAGCCAACATGAAGCTTTAATGGAAGAAACGAAGAGAGAAAATTTTGATGATTCAAGAAAAGAAAATTCTTCTAAGAGGCAAACTCGAGGAGATAAGGCTTGTGCATTAACTTCACAAGAATTATCCACAAAGGATACTTCAACAATTTCGAAAAAAAAAGCAAAGAAGATGAAAGATGAAGGTAAATTGATAACTCATAAACTACTCTTTGATATTGAAGCGGCAACAGATTTAAAAGGAGTGCTTGAGGAACGTATGTTCAATGCTAAGATTGAGTTTACATTGAAAGAAATTTTAAGAATTGCCAAGAAATAATTCCATGATGTCATTATTGATAATATTTAATGAAAGAGGTAATTAATAGAAGAAGTTGGATTGAATCATGCTATTAATGCACACATATATAAAGATGAAGAAGATGAATTTATTAATTGTTACAAACAATCAACAAGTAAAGAAAGGAATCATAATCAAAAGGTACGTTTTGATGATCAAGGTAATAAAGATAGAGAGGTTTCAAGTCATTATATTTGGAAGCATTAGCTTAGAGCAACTACAGATGCATTAGTGAAGATTGGAGATATGGACGAGCCAGTTGTGGCTTTGATTGACTATGGCTCAGAGATAAAACTTATGTCTAAATATCTTTACATGAAGCAAAGATGGCCAATTGATATGGAGCATAGATGAGTAATACGGACAACCAATAATACACAAGAGGAGTTATATGGTCCTTGTCTGGATGTGAAAATTTGGATTGATGATGTTGCAATGGAGCAGAATTTTTTTGTTCAAGATGCAATATCTTATCCTCTTATTTTGGAACAACCATATATTATTGTAACTTGAATAGAAATAAAAGTATTTGATGATGGTTCAACTTATGCACAAATTCATAGTAAGTATGAGAAGAGGGCAATATAGTTTTTAACTGTGTCTCCAAATTATCAACGGAATCGAAAAAAATTGAGAGAAAATCCATTGCCGAGGATTGTTGAAGAATTCAAGGATTTTTTGGAGGTACTACTGTAAAGCGAGATTATAGAGGTACAAAAGGAGAGGTACCCTCGCAAGATGTAGGTACCTTTAATGGAAGATTTATTAATATTTTTGAAAATGGAAGCATTATGTATAAGAAGATTGATGATTTAAAAAGAAAAGAAAGGAAGGAATTAAGTATTATTGAAAAAAAATTGTATAGGTCAAGAATATTAGAAGATAATAAAAAAATTACTAGTATTTATGAAAAAAATAGATTAGAAGATCCTTTGGAATTGATTGTATCTATTGGATTAGATAATGATGATAAAATTATATCAATTTATTCAAGAGAAGTTTATGATATGATTGAATCTTTTCAAGTACCAGAGGTTATAGTTGAGACAAAATATAAGACAATAGATAAGAAAGTTAAACCGGTTGTTGGACCTTTGTCAATAGATTTTAAAGAACAAATGGAAGAAGCATCAAGAGAAAGGAACTTGAGAGATCCAAAGAATATTGGTCACAAGTTTACTAAAGAGACTTTTGAAGTATTGAAGATTGGTTCTGATGGTTCTTTATTGCTAGAGGAAATTACGTGCTTCAATGTGATTTTGGAAAAATAAGGTAGATCATTTGCCTTAGAATCTTATAAAATTGAGTGTGTGGATCCAAATATTGTAACATCTATAGTTATTTTCACTGTACCACATGTACCTTGGAATCTGAGGCCAATTCTAGTACCAAGGGTACATTTATTAAGCTTGGTAGAATTATTAAAAGAAAAGATGAAGATGAAGATTTTGGAGTCTTCTTTTGCATCATATTCTAGTCGATAATTTACAGTGCCTAAGAAAATGGGTCATTACGTTTTATTCAAGATATGCAACTAATAAATGCAGTAACTATCAGGAATGCAATGTCAAGGACATAATCATGTAAGCTAGTACTTACATATACAAATAGATAGAAGTAAATAAAAATAGGTAAAAGTAAGTTAATTCTATAGTATTTAATATGGAAGCTTCCTAAAAGCTTCATAGACGTTGCTTTGACTTCATAGGTGTCTTTAATTGACTTTTTGGATTAGAAACGTGGTCAACAAGTTGGCCATGTGCCACACATGTTGTTAGCTTAAAGATCAAGCTAACTATGTGGCCCACACGTAGAAGAACTTGCCTTGTAAGTCAAGGCATGTGTCCTACAAAGTCAACACATATTAGAGGTTCTATAGAACGTCACCACGTAGCCCCTAGTTAGATAGTATATATAGAGACAAGAGTGAAGGCTTCTTCACTCTTGTCAACTCCTTTCTTGCTTCTAGTCTAGTTTCAAGGGTCTATAGTTTTCTTGTCTTTTGGCAATAGCCATTCCAGTTTCTCTTTCAATATATATACTTGTTTATATATATATTTTGTTACGTCTCTTTGAGTGAAGGCTCACTTGTTTGAATTATTTTTTCATCGAGTTCTTGTCCTTGACAGATAGACAAGAGTACACCTATAATATCAGAGCTTCGTCTAATCTTGATTGAGAGTAGATTATCCTTTTTTCTTGATAAGATATAAGCATATTAGAAGTTGCAGATTATCCTCTTTTAAACTGATATTGTCCTTAGTATTTTCTTTGTTCTCAAGTCCTCTCTTCTATTTATCTTGAGCGATATTATACATCTTCTCTCTTCTAAGTGTTATCATGGCAGAACTTATTGAAATGAAGACTACAATGGCACAAATGTAAGAGCAATTGAGGGAGTTAATTCTTGCGATGTATCAACTCAATTTACCACCACAAGGAGCAACAAAATTGGTAGGAAGTGAAGATATAGAAATGGTTGGAGCTGCTTCAACATCTGCACCAAACCATGTCCTTTCTCCTATGGTGGAACGCCCTTCCAATGTTAGAGAACCAAGAATTGTCCTACCCGAGAAGTTTGATGGCACCAGATCCAAGTTTCCAGGATTTATCAATCAAGTGCAACTTATGATTGAACTTCAACCCCAAAGCTATCCAACCCCAGGATCGCAAGTTAGATTCATTGGTACGCTTCTTTTAGGTTCAACACTATCGTGGTTTTTATCTTTTCTTGAATGATGAGATCCAATATTGGATAATCTAGAGGCTTTTTTGGCGGAGTATCGATCCATGTATGGAGAACATGATGCAATTCGTGTTGTAACCAATAAGAACCGTATTTTACGACAAGGCAATCGATCAGTAATGTTATATGCTTCACAATTTTGACAACTTACAACTCATATCAAGTGGGTTGATACTGCACTTATTAGCCAATTTCTCTACGGATTACAATATGAGGTAAAAAAATTAATGCTCAACTTACCTGATCTTCAAACATTGAGTCAAGCAATTGACTTTGCTGTGAAGTGCGACAATCGCCTTTTTGAATTCCGATCTGAGAACCGTACAAGTGAACCTCAACGTTATTATAATTCAATGGCAACACCAATACCTCTTCAACACATACATTCGAAAGTAGAGGATATGCAAATTGATGCAGTACGTTTCAAACTTCTTACTGAGCAAGAAAAGACTCATCGTCGTCAAGAAGGATTATGTTTATATTGTGGAGAACCAAAGCACACTGCTCAACATTGTCCAAAGAAATGACGCAATCACAAAATGAGGAGTATGGCTGTGAAAGAAGACAATATGTCAGAAAACGAGTTTATCCAGCTACAATAGGGACCGTGCGGCTGGAACCTTGCACAAAATTTAGTAAAGGTCCTATTCTCTCCTCAGAGCCCTCTCCTTGTTTTACATTAAATGTTATTTTAGGACCTAAATATTACAAAGTCTCTGCCTTGTTAGATTCAGGAGCCTCAGCGTGTTTTTTAGATGAAGAATTTACTAAAAGACATAGCATATCTTTAGTAAAGAAAACTAAACCTGTTCATGTAGAAGTCATAGATGGTCGTTTATTATCTTCTAGAGATATTACTCACGAAATCCTTCCTATAGAAGTAATAATCAATGGTCATAATAGTTTTGTAGTATTTAATATCATTAGATCTCCCTCTAATCTAGTCATTTTAGGTTTATCGTGGTTAGAAAAATACAACCCTCAAATAGATTAGATTTCCTGAACTCTTACTTTCTCTAAAAGTATAACTAATAGTGTAGTTAATCAAGTAGAGAGTCATAAGTCCAGTTCAATTAAACTCGTATTTATAGGTACAAAAGCTTTTTTCCATGCAGCTATGAAAGAATCACCATATATTATTTATGCCACACCTGTTTCTACTGGTAAAAAAACTTCAAGTGGCATTCCAAGCCAATATCAAGAATTCCAAGATGTATTCGAAAAAAAGAATGCGGATACACTCCTGTAACATCGTCCCTATGATTGCTCAATTGACCTTCAAAAAGGAGCACAACCACCATTCAGACCAATCTATAGTTTATCACAAACTCAGTTGGCTAAACTCAAGGAGTATATTGAAGAAAATCTAGCCAAGAATTTCATACGCCATTCTAAATCTCCAGCAGGAGCTCTAATTCTATTTGTGAAGAAAAAAGATGGATCATTGCGGATGTGTGTTGATTATGAAGGACTCAATAAGATTACCATCAAAAATAGGTATCCACTACCTTTAATATCCAGACTTCTTGATCAGCTGAATCAAGCTAAGATCTATACAAAAATAGATCTTCGGGGAGCATACAATCTAGTACGCATCAAAGAAGGAGATGAATGGAAGACTGCGTTTTGAATTAGGTATGGATATTTTGAATGCAACGTCATGCCTTTTGGACTTACAAATGCACCAGCAGCTTTTCAACATCTAATGAAGTTTTTCGAGAATTTTTGGACGATTTTGTGGTATGTTATCTAGACGACATCTTGATCTATTCTAAGAATCCAAAAGAACATGAACTTCATGTTCGTCATGTGTTAAAAAAATTAAGAGATGCAAGACTCTATGCCAAGATAGAAAAGTATGTATTCCACACTACTCAAGTCAATTTCTTAGGTTACATCATTTCAAATGATAGACTTATGATGGATCCTAAGAAAGTTCAAACTATTATAGACTAAAAGATCCCAAAAACGGTAAGAGATGTCCAATGTTTTTTGGGATTTGCTAACTACTATCGAATCTTCATCAAAGACTTCTCTCGAGTTGCAGCTCCACTTACATGTTTGACTTGTAAAGACAAACTCCAATGGAATCAAGAAGCGGAAGTTGCTTTTGAATCTTTGAAGACAGCGTTTGTTTCTGCACCAATCTTGTATTGTGTTGATTTTTTCAAAGCATTCCTTACGGAAATAGATGCATTGGACTTTGCTCTGGGTACGATTCTATCACAAATGGGAACAAATGACAAACTTCATCCAATAGCCTTTCATTCAAGAAAATTCTCAATAGCAATAATCAATTATGAGATCCATGACAAAGAACTTCTTGCAATTGTGGATTCTTTTCAAGAATGGCATCATTATCTAGAAGGTGCTTTTAGTCCAGTCACCGTGTATACGGATCACAAGAACCTCGAATATTTTATGTCAGCACGCATATTAAATCGTCACCAAGCTCGTTGGAGCATGTCTTTATCAAGATTCGAGTTCATCATCACTTATCGGCCAGGAAAATAACAAGGTTTATTCGATGCCTTCTCTAGACATTCTTATCTTGCACCAAAAGAAAGAGATGCAGCTTTTGAGCAACAAAGAACGGTTCTCTTGAAGCCGGAGCAATTTCATCTTCGAGCAATAAAATCAACATTGACTGTTGATTTAACTTTTCTTAAGCAAGTCCAGTTAAGTATGTCTTCAGACCCTCTTGTTCATGATATCAAGAATAATTCTTCTAAATCTCATGATCCCTCTAAATTTGAATTCAAGAATAACCTACTCTATTTCGAAGGACGCCTATATGTTCTAGAAGGAGAAGCACGTTTACGTGTTCTTCAAGCTCGTCACAACTTCCTAGCTGCAGGATATTTTGGATATAATAAGACTTTAGAGCTGATATCTAGGGATTTTTAGTGACCTCAAATGTGGAAGGGAGTTAAAGATTTTGTACAATCATGTGATGTTTGCTCAAGATTGAAAACTCTTCATCATCGACCTTTTGGACTTCTTCAGCCATTATCCATTCCAGAACAACCATGGTCTTCTGTTTCTATGGACTTCATCACGGATCTTCCAATCTCAGGTTCTTATGACTCTATATTCGGGATAGTGGATTGTTTTACCAAGATGGCACATTTTGTACTATGTACAAAATCTATCAGAGGTGAAGAAACAGCTAAGCTCTTTCTTGAAAATATCTATCGGTATCATGGATTATCCAAGGATATTATATCAGATAGGAGAACTCAATTTGTATCAAGATTTTGGCGGATTCTTTTTAAGATTCTTAAAGTGGATATAAAACTATCTTTGGCATTCCATCCTCAAACTGATGGACAAACTGAGCATGTTAATCAAGTTTTGGAGCAATATTTAAGATGTACCATTAATTACCAACAAGATGATTGGACAACTCTTTTGCCATTGGCAGAGTTTGCTTACAATAACACGGTACATTCTTCTACAAAACAAACACCTTTCTTTGCTAATTATGGTTATCATCCACGACTTGATACTTTTGACTTTTCAAAAGTTGATAATCCTGCTGCGAAAGATTTGACAATTCATTTATCAGAGCTACATGCAACGATGAAGGCGCAGTTTAAAGAGGCTCAAAAACAACAAAAGGTCAATGCGGATGTCTATCAAAAGGAACAACCATCATTCATCTTGGGTGATAATATATGGCTACTTCGTCGCAATATCAAGACCACTTGTCTTTGTAATAAGTTGGACTATCAAAGGTTGGGACCATTTTCTATTTCTGCACAAATCAATCCAATTGCATATCATTTACATCTACCGGAGTCAATGAAAATCCATCTAGTATTCCACGTGTCTCTTCTTGAATCATACAAGACAGTGGACATACTAAGAAGACGACAAGTTCCTCCTCTTCTTATGGAAGTGGACAATAATGAAGAGTTTGAAGTAGAAGAAGTCTTAGATTCAAGGCGGCGCGAAAATAAATTATAATATCTTGTCCATTGGCACGGATATGGTATTAGTGAATGCACATGGGAGCCAATAAAGAATCTTACAAATGCAACAAAGGCGGTGGAGGCTTTTCATCGACGACATCCATCAAAATGAAGATGAAAATCTTCATTATAAAAGAAATAACATCTAGGCAAGATAACAATCTATCTTCAATTCTTGTTCATAGCTTCTTTATAGTAGTGACGCTGTCGTTTTGTAACACGAGTATACAGTGAAAATAAAAAGAAAGGAGAATTTTATTAATATTCAGTTACCTCGAATATTGGGAGCATCGACCAACTCCAGTACAAATACTGAGTGGTTAGGTTCAGTCACTCCGTTACAGTCAGCCGGGGCATACTGAAATGCTCCATTCGATTCCAATAACGGGAGTCAGCAGGAAGAGAAGGACCAATTCACACGACGGGTTTGAAGAGCCAATTGGATCCAATTTTGAGAATCCAATCCGGGTCCTCTTATCCAATATGAGACCTGAATTGGCCGGTCAACCTAATACAGTCTAATTACGAGAAATCCAGGTCTCACTACGGGTCTTAGCCAATCTGACGCGAGGACCAATTTGACCCAATTACGGGAACATCCAGGTTACTACTGGATTCTTATCCAATATGAGACCTGAATTGGTCGGGCGCCTCAATGTGGTCCCGATTACGGGGTTCGATTTTGTTTCAGGCTGTCCTGTTCTTTGTGCCGTTTCAGGGAACGTTGTTTTTGGTAAATGGATTTCTTAAAGGTAAAAACGGAGGAGAAAGCTCTGACGGCGAGAGCCAATTTTGGATCCAAGCTTGACGGTGGGAGCCAATTTCGGATCTAAGACGGAAGATTGCAGAAATTCAGAGGATAAGATTAGGGGGGATATAGTTTTGAAGAGGGGGGTTTTTTTTTTCTCTCTGGGAATAGGGGGGGGCTAGTTTTCAAGCTTTTGCAAGGTTACTAGTTCGGTTTTCATTGGAGGTTTTTGAAGATCAAAGGGATTAGAGAGAGGAGCTTCATGCTTAGGGTCGGGGAAGGAAAGACAGAGAATTTGGATTTTTCTTCTTCGTAGAGTTTTGGAAAGGCTGAGGCAATCGCTATTGAAGTGAGTATTGTAATGGTGAATCGAGATTTTTAATGAAGTGGGTTTGAATACTCTTGACTGTTTTGTGAAATCGAGTTACGTCTGTGATTGAAGGATTAAAAAGGCGTCTATAGGATTGAGTATGCGGAGTGAATGAAATTTATTGGGTTAATCTAAGAAGACAGTCAGTGGATACAAGATTGTAAGTACAAAGCGGTATTGAAGATTAACAGTTTGGGTTGTTCGGGGTTCTCTATAACGTCTAGAGACCTACTGGCTGGGACAAAAAGGACTACGACAAGCAGTCGAAGAGCATCCGTATAGATTTACGGTACATTGTTGCAGTCGTTTATATTCCAGCAGTCAAAACTGATAGACTGCTTGACTATCGACGAATCTCCATACTACCTTCTACAGCGAGACGCCCGACGCGTTCTCGAGCAGGAAAGCACGTAATACGACAAAAGTGGTGAACCCGACGTGAAATCTTGAGGTGGAAGGTATTGGATTTCAGTTGATTTTATCTTTATTTTATGGAAAACGAAAATAAAAATTTGGAATGATTTTTGGGAGGAGTTTCTAGTGGGGAGTCTTCTAAAGGACAAGGTATGCACATGGATCCGTCTATTGCTAGTTTGTTTCAAGCCTTCTCATTGTCAATGGAGCAACAACAAAGCAATGATCGAAAGGAAGCTTTGGCAACCAAAGCATTGCAAGCAGTGGTCAATAAAATTGATCAATTTGATGGGAGGAATATTTCAAGGTATTTAAGATGTTATGTTCGTGAAATGGAATTAAATCGGATTTCTGAGAAGAAAATGGTTGCACTATTTGGACTTGCCACGATACCAGAGATAAGAGACCACATTACATCGATTACGGATCGTTGTGGGAATTCATGGGAGGATTTTTCACATGCATTGAAAGACGAATATTTCTTGGAAGATGCTGATCGCGTTACTAAGAAGCTGTTTCTGGAATGGATTCAACGGCCGAATAAGAATTTGCAAGCAACAGAGCTACTAAGGGAATTTGAGAGGCAGTACTCTCAATTATCGAAGGTAGAAAAATTGACATTGGAGCCGAACAAAGTTGATCTATTTCTTCAAGCTGCTGATGGAGAATTGCAAGAGAAATTAGAACCCCTTCTTGAAGACAAAGAAGAAGATGAAGGATTGACAATGAAGTGGAAGAACGTTGAAGATGCGGTGGGGTTGCTTACAAAAAAAGAAAGGAGGAAGGATAGGAGTAATATTCCGAAAACAGTACAAGCACCCAAAGCTCCAGTACGTACAACACCACCGACAATGCCTACAGTTCAACCTTCGACATCCTTGTCAAAGAAAGCAGATATGGGTATGGAAGAAATTATACGAGGAATGCGAGATCTTCAAATCAAATTGACAAGACTTGAAGAGAATACTTCTATAAATAATTCGAAGAATGTTTCAAAACAAGGATATGTACAAAGATGCATTTGGTGTGATGATGCTTCACACACTAGAAAAGATTGCAATGAATTTAATAATATGATACGGCAGGGAATTATTTGCTGGAAAGATGGGAAGATAGCATTGAAAAATAGAGAGGATCTTCTTCAAACCAATTTTGGCAAGGGAGGAATGAGAGCATTGGTTCAAGATTACTTAAAAGAGCATGAAACAGTAGTACGAGAAAGTGCAAGGTATGGTGCTAGAGTAGATGATGAAATTGGTGGAAGTACGGAAACTAGTGAGTTTTAGGCTTATGCCGTTTCTACAATGCAAGAAGGGAAATTACCTCGAGAAGCGTTATTGAGAACTGCAGCTACAATACGAGGTAGAACAGGTTAGGAGGATCCTGTTGAGTCTCTTTCAGTTCATGCATATATTGCTAAGAGCCAACATGAAGCTTTGATGGAAGAAAAGAGACGAGGAAATTTTGATGATACTAGAGAAGGAAATTCTTTTAAGAGGCAAACTCGAGGAGACAAGGCTCGGGAGGCAGCTTCACAAGAATTGCCTGTAAAGGATACCTCAGCATCATTGGGAGAAAAAACAACGGAGACAAAAGATAAGGGCAAATCAATTACCTATAAGCTACTTTCTGACATTGAAGCGGCAACAAATTTGAAAGGGGTGTTGGAAGAACGTATATTAAACGCTAAGGTGGAATTCACATTGAAAGAAGTCTTAGGAATTGCAAAGAACGAGTTTCATGATGTTATCATTGACAGCATTAAGCGAAAGAGGCAATTAATGGACGAAACTGGAATGAGTCATGCTATTGATGCAAGAATATGTAGAGATGAAGAAGAGGTTGATATTGGTTACAAGCAACCAACAAATGAAAAGAATGGGTATAATCAGCGAGTACGTTTCGAAGATTCTAGTGACAAGGGAATGGAAACTTTGAGCCATTATACTCGAAAGCATTGGGCAAGGGCAACTACTGAGGTATTGGTGAAGGTAGGAGATATAGAAGAACCAATAGTTGCTTTGGTGGACTATGGTTCTGAAATAAATCTCATGTCTAAAGATCTTTATAAGAAGCAAAAATGGCCAATTGATATGGAACATGGATGGGCAATACGAGCAGCTAATAACACACGGGGCGAATTATATGGAGCTTATCCAGATGTCAAAATTCGGATTGGGGATGTTGCGACGGAGCAACATTTCTTCGTTCAAGATACAACGTCTTATCCGTTGATTTTAGGACAACCTTATATCACGGCAACACGGATGGAAACAAAGGTACTTGACGATGGTTCTGCTTATGCAAGGGTACGGAGCGAAGATGGGAGGAAAGCTGTACAATTTCTAACAGTACCTCCTAACCATGAACGGAATCGAGATAGGTTGAGGAAGAAACCATTGCCAAAGATTGTTGAAGGATTTAAGGATTTTGGGGAGGTACCACTGTAAAGCGAGATTATGGAGGTACAAAAGAGGAGGTACTCTCGCGAAATGAAGGTGCCTTTGATGCGAGTTTTATTGGTATATTGGAGAATAGAAATATTATGTATAAGAAAGTTGATGATTTTAAAAGAAAAGAAAGAAAAAGATTATATAATATTGAAGGACAATTACGCAAGATAGGTGCATTGCAAGATGATGAGAGGATTTTGGATGTTTATGAAGAAAATGGACTGGAAGATTCATTGGAATTGATTACATCTATTGGGTTAGGGGATAATGATAAGTTTGTTGACATTCATTCGAGAGAGGTTTATACCATGCTTGAATCTTTTCAAGCACCAGAAGTCATAGTAGAGACGAGATATAAAATGGCAGATAAGAAGGTAAAGCCTGTTTCCGGACCATTACCAGAGGATTCTAAAGAACAAATGGGAGAAGCATCAAAAGAAGCGAGTTTAAGAGATCCAATGAGTATTGGACATCAGTTTACTGAAGAGACTTTTGAAGAATTGAAGGTTGGTTCTGATGGTTCTTTATTGCCGGAGGAAATTACTTGCTTCAAAAAGATGTTGGCTAAACAAGGTAGATCGTTTGCCTTCGAATCTCATGAAATTGGATGTGTGGATCCAAATATTATAACACCTATAGTTATCTTCACTGTACCGCATGTACCTTGGAATCTAAGACCGATTCCAGTACCGAGGGCACATTTACCTAAATTGGTGGAACTATTAAAAGAAAAGATAAAGATGAAAATATTGGAACCTTCATTTACGCCGTATTCTAGTCGATGGTTTATGGTACCTAAGAAGAATGGGTCACTATGGTTTATTCAAGATATGCAGCCGGTGAATGCTGTAACTATCAAGAATGCAGGAATTGGACCTATTGTGGATGAATTTGCTGAGGCGTTTGCTGGAAAGGCGATCTATTCAATGGGTGATTTGTATTGAGGTTATAATCAATTTCAACTTGCCGAAGGAAGTAGAAATATGACAACGATGAGGACACCACTTGGATTAGTTAGAATGTGCACTCTTCTTCAAGGCGCGACCAACTTTGTTGCGCATATGATGAATGAGATGAATAAGGTATTGAGAGATTTTATTCCGGAAAAGACTATGCCTTTTCTGGATGATGTTCCTATAAAAGGGTGCAGAGAAGGAGACAAGGATGAAACTTTAGATACGAGGGGGTGTCGCAGATATGTTGTTGATCATATACAAGATTGTGAAAAGATTTTAACTCGGCTTGGAGAAGTTCATATTACATTATCGGGTATGAAGTCCGTATTTGGAGTACGAGAGGTTGTAATTTTTGGACATTTATGTGGATCCTACGGAAGAAAACCAGATCCGACTAAAGTTGATGCAATTAGAAGGATGAAAGAGGATTGTGATTCTTTAACAGAGGTTCACAGGTTTTTGGATGCATGTGTATTTTATCGAATCTGGATCCCTCATTTTGCTCACATAGCGGATCCATTATATGAACTGTTACGCAAGGGTTACCGATTTAAATGGGAAGAAAGGCATATTCAGGCAATGCAAAGATTGAAGAATTTATTGATGTCACCTCTATTATTGAGGAAGGTTGATTATAAGTGCAATAGACCAGTGATTCTTACTGTGGATGCTAGTCCAATTGCCATTGGATGGGCTGTAGGTCAAGATGATTCAAATAGGAGTAGATTTGCAGTTCGATTTGGGGCTAAAGTTTTAAGTATTCGTCAGCGTGCATATTTGCAAGTCAAAAGAGAACTTTGGGGAGTCGTTTCGGCTATAAAAGCTGAAAAGGACTATTTGATTGGGGCAGTAGTAGTAATTGAAACAGATTGCTTGCCATTGCTTGGAATGATTATTAACTGTTCAACGCCAGATATTGCAATGTTAAGATGGATTGCTTATATTAAGTCACTAAATCCAGAATTTAAGCATATCACTGGGAAGGACAATTTAGTAGCAGACATGCTATCTCGAGCAAGATACGAGAGGGAGGACGAAATGATTGAAGACATTGATGATGTCGGATTGAAATTCTATTTAATATCAAATCTCAACAAAGAAGACAAGCTATTTCTTGAAGAATCTTATGAAGGAGAATTATTGAATATTAGTCATTATTTGAATACCTTGACTAAGCAGGGGAATTGGCCTACAGAAAAATTCAAACAAATAAGAAAAAAAGCATATGGATTTTTACTTCGAGATGGATTCTTATGGAAGAGACCGAAGAAAGGAATTGGGATGCCACAACGAGTGATAGGCAAAAGGGAAGAAAAACTAAAATTATTAAAGGAGTTTCATGATAGTTTATGGGCAGGGCATAGAGGAATCTGAGCTACTTTTGCTAAACTCAAGGAACGATATTGGTGGAAAAATATGTATCGAGATGTGCTCTCATTTGTAGAGTCATGTGAAATCTGTCAATCGTATTCTAATATCCGACACCGAGATGGTCTTCATCCTACATATCCTTTGGCTATTCATTTTAAATGGGTTGTTGATTTGGTTATTATGCCAGTTGGGTTATGGCAGAGGAGATATTTGGTTTTAGCTCGTGAAGATTTATCAAATCAAGTAGAAGGAAGAGCATTGAGGACAAAATGTACAGAGGGGATTTGTAGGTTTTTGCTTGAAGATGTCATTTGCCATTACGGGTGCGTAGGAAAAATCACTACAGATCGTGGAGAATTAAATGCACAAGAAGCTCGTAAGTTCTTTGAAAGATGTGGAGTTAAAGTATCACTGACTACTGCTTATAATCCAGAAGGGAATGCAAAAAGCAAACGCAGTCACCCGCCAATTGTGAAAGCATTGTTTAAAGCTTGTAATGGGAAAGTTAAAGAGTGGCCACGACTATTGTCATTTGCATTATGGGCTGATCAAACAACACATAGTTCGGTGACAGGATATATGCTAGTAGAACTTATGACAGGTCAAAAATCAATTATGCCGATTGAAGAAAAGGTACTTACTTGGAGTATGCTACCATGGGAAGATGAATTGACAAGAGAAGAACTTCTGGCTATTAGGATTTGACAATTGGAGCAAAGAATGGAAGATGTCCAGATAGCATTGGGAAGGTTAAAAAGAGCAAGGTTACAAAACAAGGCGCGATTCGATAAGCAACATCGATTGAGACCAAAAGCAATCGAGGAAGGTGACTGGGTACTTGTTTATGACAATAGTCTGGATAATCAACATAGTACTTTGCGAAAATTTTCAAAACGTTGGTTTGGACCATATGTGGTTACAAGAATTCATGATAATGCGACTTATTCGTTACGGGAGTTAGATGGTACAAAATTGAAAATACCAATTGCAGGGAAGCGAGTAAAAATATTTAAATGAAGACACGCTGAGATGAATATGGAAGACCTTAATGAAGGTATAGAGATTCCGCAGCAAGAAGATGAAAGTGATTTGGATAATGAAGGTGACGAAGACGAACTAAACAAAGACGTAGAGGATATATTCTGAATCAAACAGCAATTGGGTAAATTGGTGCATACCGGAGGATGCACAGGTTCAGAGGGGGTGGATGTCGTATTGTAACACGAGTATACAGTGAAAATAAAAAGAAAGGAGAATTTTATTAATATTTAGTTACCTCAAATATTGTGAGCATCGACCAACTCCAGTGCAAATACTGAGTGGTCAGGTTCAGTCACTCTGTTACAGTCAACCGGGGCATACTGAAATGCTCCATTCGATTCCAATAACGGGAGTCAGCAGGAAGAAAAGGACCAATTCACACGACGGGTTTGAAGAGCCAATTGGATCCAATTTCGAGAATCCAATCCGGGTCCTCTTATCCAATATGAGACCTGAATTGGCCGGTCAACCCAATGCAGTCTAATTACGGGAAATCCAGGTCTTACTACGGGTCTTAGCCAATCCGATGCGAGGACCAATTTGACCCAATTACGGGAACATCCAGGTTACTACTGGACTCTTATCCAATATGAGACCTGAATTGGTCGGGCGACTCAATGTGGTCCCGATTACGGGGTTCGATTTTGTTTCAGACTGTCCTGTTCTTTGTGCCGTTTCAGGGAACGTTGTTTTCGGTAAATGGATTTCTTAAAGGTAAAAATGGAGGAGAAAGCTCTGATGGCGAGAGCCAATTTTGGATCCAAGCTTGACGGTGGGAGCCAATTCCAGATCTAAGACGAAAGATTGAAGAAATTCAGAGGATAAGATTAGGGGGGATATAGTTTTGAAGATAGGGGTTTTTTTTTTTGTCTCTAGGAATCGGGGGGAGCTAGTTTTCAAGCTTCTGCAAGGTTACTAGTTCGGTTTTCATTGGAGGTTTTTGAAGATCAAAGGGATTAGAGAGAGGAGCTTCATGCTTTTGGTCGGGGAAGGAAAGACAGAGAATTTGGATTTTTCTTCTTCGTAGATTTTTGGAAAGGCTAAGACAATCACTGCTGAAGTGAGTATTGTAATGGTGAATCGGGATTTTTAATGAAGTGGGTTTGAATACTCTTGACTGTTTTGTGAAATCGAGTTACGTCTGTGATTGAAGGATTAAAAGGGCGTCTATAGGATTGAGTATGCGGAGTGAATGAAATTTATTGGGTTAATCTAAGAAGACAGTCAGTGGATACAAGATCGTAAGTACAAAGCGGTATTGAAGATTAACAGTTTAGATTGTTCGGGGTTCTCTGTAACGTCTAGAGACCTACCGGCTGGGGCAAAAAGGACTTCGACAAGCAGTCGAAGAGCATCCGTATAGATTTACGGTACATTGTTGCAGTCGTTTATATTCCAACAGTCAAAACTGATAGACTGCTTGACTATTGATGAATCTCCATACTACCTTCTACAGCCAGATGCCCGGCACGTTCTCGAGCAGGAAAGCACGTAATACGACAACGCTCAGGAGATGGAGAACCAACAACTTGCGGATTCGACTCAAGAGCCTTCATTTGCTGACCTATCAGACGAGACATTACGATTGTCACAACCTTCAAGACAATGCTATCGAGATGAAGATCTTCAAGAATGACATGTTCTTCCTTGAATAGATGGTGAGATACAACGCGTTTGGTATCATGATTTGAAAAGGGACTCCCGATGTTTGGTGATTTTGCTAGAGGTAGGAACAACCTGATGGTGTTCCAAATATTCTATTTGAAGGAAGTTACGGAGGCCTCAACAATGATCAAATAACTGGGTGGTCTTTCTACCCTGGTATGTTACACTACCGATGGTTGAGAGGTCCTATCAATCATCTTTGAAGAGAACAAAGATCAGAGTATGTGGCAAATACAATTTGTTGCATCATAGATTTTTTCAACATATGATGACTGCTCCTCGTGGAACTCGTCCCTAGAAGGGCGGATAATGTCATGGACATAATCGTGTAAGCTAGTACTTACATATACAAATAGATAGAAGTAAATAAAAATAGGTAAAAGTAAGTTAATTCTACAATATTTAATATGGAAGCTTCCTAAAAGCTTCATAGACGTTGCTTTGACTTCATAGGTGTCTTTAATTGAGTTTTTGGATTAGAAACGTGGTCAACAAGTTGGCCATGTGCCACACATGTTGTTAGCTTGAAGATCAAGCTAACTATGTGGCCCACACGTAGAAGAACTTGCCTTGTAAGTCAAGGCATGTGTTCTACAAAGTCAACACATATTGGAGGTCCTATAGAATGTCGCCATGTAGCCCCTAGTTAGATAATATATATAGAGATAAGAGTGAAGGCTTCTTCACTCTTGTCAACTCCTTTCTTGCTTCTAGTCTAATTTCAAGGATCTCTAGTTTTCTTATCTTTTGGCAATAGCCATTCCAGTTTCTCTTTCAATATATATACTTGTTTATATATATATTTTGTTACGTCTCTTTGAGTGAAGGCTCACTTGTTTGAATTATTTTTTCATCGAGTTCTTGTCCTTGACATGTAGGAATTTGGCCTATAGTAGATGAATTTGCTGAGGCATTTGTAACAAGGACAATCTATTCAATGGGTTATTTGTATTCGAACTATGACCAATTTCAACTTACAAAAGGAAGTAGAGATATGACAATGATGAGAATACCACTTGGATTAGTTAGAATGTGTATTCTTTCTCAAGGTGCAACCAACTCAATTGCGCATATGATAAACGGGATGAATAAGGTATTATGAGATTTTATTCCTGAAAAGACTATGCCTTTTTTAGATGATGTTCTTATAAAAGGATGCAAAGAAGAAGAAAATGATGAAACTTTAGATAAGAAGGGGTGTCGCAAGTATATTGCTGATCATATACAAGATTGTAAAAAAATATTGACTCGGCTTAGAGAAGTTCATCTTACATTATCAGGTATAAAATCTACATTTGAAATATAAGAGGTTGTGATTATTGGACATTTATGTGGATTTTATGGAAGAAAACTAGATTCCATTAAAATTGATGCGATTAATATCAAGTTATTTCTATTTTTTCATCTTTCTTTAAGAGAAGTCTCACTTATTTATTTATTTTTATCATATTCTTATCCTTGATAGATTGACAAGAGTACACTTACAATATTAGAGCTTTGTCTAATCTAGATTAAGAGTGGAATACTCCTTTTTCTTGATAAGACATAAGCATATTAGAAGATATGGATTACCCTCTTCTAAACTGATATTATCCTTAGTATTTTCTTTGTTCTCGAGTCCTCTCTTCTATTTGTCTTAAGCAATATTTAACATCTTCTCTTTTCTAAGTATTAGCATGGCAAAACTTACTAAAATGAAGAGTGCAATGGCACAAATACAAGACCAATTAAGAGAATTAATGCTTGCGATGCATCAATTCAATTTACCACTACAAGGAGCAATAAGATTGGCAGGAAGTGAAGATATAGAAATGATTGGAGCTACTTTAACATTTGCACCAAATCATGTCCCTTTTCTTATGGTGGAACGCCCTTCCAATGTTAGAGAACTAAGAATTGTCATACTCGAGAAGTTTGATGGTACTAGATCAAAGTTTAGAGGATTTATCAATTAAGTAAAACTTGTGATTGAACTTCAATCCCAAAGTTATCCAACTCTAGAATTGCAAGTTAGATTCACTGGTACGCTTCTTTTAGGTTTAGCATTATCATGGTTTTCATCTTTTTTTGAATGACAAGATCCAATATTGGATAATCTAAAGACTTTTTTGGCAAAGTTTTGATCTATGTATGAAGAATATGATGCAATTTGTGTTGCAACCAATAAGATCCATATTTTGTGATAAGGCAATTGGTCAGTAATGTTGTATGCTTCATAATTTTGATAACTTGCAACTGATATCAAGTGGGATGATACTGCATTTATTAGCCAATTCCTCTACGGATTACAATATGAGGTAAAAAAATTAATGCTCAACTTACCTGATCCTCAAACATTGAGTCAAACAATTGACTTTGTTTTGAAGTACGACAATCGTCTTTTTGAATTTTGATCTAAGAACCATACAAGTCAACCTCAATATTACTATAATTAAATGTCAATACCAACATCTCTTTAATACATACATTTGAAAGTAGAGGATATGCAAATTGATGCGATACATTTCAAACCTCTTACTGAGCAAGAAAAGACTCATCATTATCAGGAAGGATTGTGCTTATATTGTGGAGAACCTAAGCACACTACTCAACATTGGCCAAAGAAGCAACTCAACCAAAAAATGAGGAGTACAATGATCAAAGAAGATAGCATGTCGAAAAACAAATTTGTCTAGCTACAATATGGACCGTTGTCGTGTTGTGACACGACTATATGGTGAAAATATGACAAAAAAATGATATTTTAATTAATATTCTATTATCATGGTTCAACAAGCATTCAATATATTTTACAAGGCTTTTATAAAAGCCTCTAATCCTATTTTCTTCACTTAATAGCTAATAGATAAAAACTAGTTAGTAATTTTACCTTCTAGGCTGTAGTAACTTTTTTATTGCCTTAGAAAGGCCATAAAATGGTAAAAAAAGGATAAAAAGGATAATTTATTAGCATGGTTGATACTAGGGTTAAGTTGAGGGTAAAATCGGGCTATAAAACCACTAGGATAGATTAGATTGATATCCGGGGGTCGGCCGGATATGAGACAGGGTCGAAATCCGACCTTTAGCCACTAAAACGGCCGCCTAGGGCAAAATACGAGGGTTTTTTCAGATCAGGTTTTTGGATCGAAGAGCTAGCTTCAAGCTCTTTTTAAGATCACTAGTTTGGTTTCATTAGGGTTTGTTAGAGGAGAGAAATCGCTGCTCAAAGTCAGTGTTTATTTTGGTGTTTCGGATTTTATATAAAACATTGATGGTTTGCATTCTCAATCGGTTTGTGCAAGTCGTGTAGCATCTATAGATCAAAATTTGGTATTGTCTGGATAGTTGGGTGTGCTAATTGTATACAAAAATTTGTGTTAATCTAACGATGCAATCAAGAGATATCTGGGTTTTAGTACAAAGGGTTGTCGGAAGTTGGCAGTCTAGGGTTGGATAGGGTTTCTGTGATATCTGAAGATCTACTAGTTGGATCGACGTAATTTTTGGCTTGGTAATAGAAGATTTAGAGATCAAGCGGCTATTTAATTTTGAGCTGGAGTTAACGGTTGACAAAGGAGAAATCACTTCTGGAGTTTCTACATCAAATTTCAAGGTTGTGGCCGAGTGTCATCAGTGCGGTTTTTGGACGTTTTCTTGCAATCTATAAGTTGGTTTGGGCTGAAATTTTTTGAGCATATAGAAGGCTTATACTAGTATTTGAATGCAAAATTTCACACTAAGTGGACGGTTGGATCAAAAGTTACAACTTGTCAAAGCTCACTCGCTAGGGTTAGGACTTGTTAAGAAAAACAAAAACAACTTAATTATAAAAGAAATAAAGCAATTGGAATATTGTATGGTTAAAATGACTATGAGGAGTGTTTTTGAATACTTGGAAATTGATATTTCGATTATATTCTTCATACATGGATAAAATCTATTAGGGTTTCTTTGTTATTTGCAAAAATAACTATACCTTCCACAGCCAGATACCCAATGTATTTCCGAACAAGTCAACACGTAATACGACACCGTGCGATTGGAACCTTGTACAACGCCTAGTGAAGATCCTATCCTCTCCTCAGAACCCTCTCCTATTTTATTATATATGTTATTCTAAGACCTAAACATCACAAAGCCTCTGCCTTGCTAGATTTAGGAGCCTCAACATGTTTCTTAGATGAAGAATTTGCTAAAAGACATAACATAATTTTAGTGAAGAAAACTAAACCTGTTCATGTAGAGGTCATAGATGGTCGTCCGTTATCTTTAGGAAATGTAATGTATGAAATCCTTCCTATAGAAATAACAACTAATGGTCATAGTAGCTTTGTAATATTTAATATCATTAGATCTTCTTCTAATCTTATTATTTTAGGTTTATCATAGCTAGAAAAATATAATCCTAAAATTGATTGGATTTCTCATAGTCTTGACTTTTCTGAAAGTATAATTAAGAGTGTAGTTAATCAAGTACAAAGTCATAAGTCTAGTATAATTAAACCTATATTTATAGATGTAAGTGCTTTCTTGCATGCTGCAAAAGAACCATCATCTTATGTCATTTATACAACACCTGTTTCTACTCGTAGAAAGACTTCAAGTGGCATTTCAAGCCAATATCAAGATTTTCAAGATGTATTTGAAAAGAAGAATGCAGATACTCTTTTGGAACATTGTTCCTATGACTGCTCAATTGACCTTCAAGAAAGAGCACAACTACCATTTGGATCAATCTACAATTTATCTCAAAATGAGTTGGCTGAACTCAAGGAGTATATTGAAGAGAATTTGGCCAAGAACTTCATACGCCATTTTAAATCTCCAGCAAGAGTTCCAATATTATTTGTGAAGAAAAAAGACGAATCATTGTGGATGTGTGGCGATTATTGAGGACTCAACAAAATCACTATCAAAAACAGGTACCCGCTACCTTTAATATTTGGATTCCTTGATCAATTCAATCAAGTTAAGTTCTATACAAAAATAGATCTATGAAGAGCATACAATCTCATATGCATCAAAGAAGGAGATGAATGGAAGACTACATTTTAAACAAGGTATGGATATTTTGAAGACAACGTCATGCCTTTTGGACTTACAAATGCACCAGCAATATTCCAACATCTAATGAATGATATCTTTTGAGAGTTTCTAGATGATTTTATTGTCTATTAGCTAGACAATATCTTAATCTATTCTAAGAATATAGAAGAATATGAACTTCATATTCATCATGTATTACAAAAACTAAGAGATGCGGAATTCTATGCCAAGATAGAAAAGTGTGTATTTCAGACTTTTCAAGTCGACTTATCATTTCAAACTTATACATCATTTCAAACTTATGATGGATCTTAAGAAAGTTCAAACTATTATGGATTGGAAGATCCGAAAAATAGTAAGAGATGTCCAATACTTTTTGGGATTTGCCAATTACTATCAAATCTTCATCAAAGACTTCTCTCAAGTTACAGCTCCACTTACACGTTTGACTTATAAAGACAAACTTCAATGGAATCAAGAAGCAGAAGTAGCATTTGAAGTTTTGAAGACAGCCTTTGTTTTTACACCAATCTTGTATTGCGTCGATTTTTCCTAGCCATTTTTTACGAAAATAGATGCATCAAACTTTGCTTTGGATGTCGTATTGTCACAAATAAGAACAAATGATTAACTTCATCCAATAGCTTTTCATTCCAAAAAATTTTCAGTAGCCAAGAATAATTATGAGATCTACAACAAAAAACTTCTTGTAATTGTGGATTCGTTTCAAGAATGGTGCCATTATCTAGAAGGTGCTTCTAGCCCAGTCACAGTATATATAGATCATAAGAACCTTGAATATTTTATGTTAGCACATGTTTTGAATCGTCGCAAAGCTCGTTGGAGGATATCTATGTTAAGATTTGAATTCAAGATCACTTATCAACTAAGAAAATAATAAGGTTTGTCAGATGTACTTTCTAAACGATCTTACCTTACACCAATGGAAGGAGATGTTGCTTTCAATCAACAATGGACAATTCTCTTGAAGTCAAAGTATCTTCATCTTTCAGCAATGAAATCAACACTAACTATTGATTAAACTTTCATTAAGCAGGTTCAGTCAAGTATATCTTTTGATCTTTTTATTCGTGATATTAAAAAAAATCCTTCAAAGTTTCATGATACTTTCAAGTTTGAAGATAAGAAGAATCTATTATATTTTGAGGGACACCTATATGTTCCAAAAGGTGAAGCTTGATTACGTGTTCTTCAAGCTCGTCATGATTTTCCAGCAGTAGGACATTTTGGATACAATAAAACTTTAGAACTAATATCCAAGGACTTTTGGTGGCCTCAAATGTGGAAAGCAATCAAAGATTCTGTACAATCTTGTGATGTTTGCTCGAAATCAAAAACTCCTCGTCATCGACCTTACGAACTTCTTCAGCTATTATCCATTCTAGAACAACCATGGTCTTTTGTTTCTATGGATTTCATCATGGATCTTCCAATCTCATGTTCTTATGACTCTATATTTGTGATAGTAGATCGTTATCATGCACAACTTGATACTTTTAACTTTTCAAAAGCTGATAATCCTACTGAGAAAGATTTGGCAATTCATTTGTTAGAGCTACATGCAACAATGAAGGCACAATTAAAAGAAGCTCAAGAACAACAAAAGATCAATGCGGATGTCTATCAAAAGGAACAACTACCATTTGACATAGGTGTTAAGGTATGGTTACTTTGTCACAATATTAAGACCACTCGTCCTTATGACAAGTTGGACTATCGAAGACTTGGACCATTTTCTATTTCTGCACAAATCAATTCAGTTTCATATCGTTTACACCTATAGGAGTCAATAAAAATTTATCCAATATTCAACGTATCTCTTCTTGAACCATACAAGACAGTGGACATACTAAGAAGAAAACAAATTCTACCTCCTCCTATAGAAGTGGACAATAATGAAGAGTTTGAAGTGGAAGAAGTGTTAAATTCAAGGCGATGCCAAAATAAATTAGAATATCTTGTCCATTGACACAGATATGATATTAGTGAACGTACATAGAAGCGAATGATCAAATAATTGGATGGTCTTCCTGTCCTAGTATCGAATACTACAGATGGTTGAGAGGCCCTATCAATCATCTTCAAAGAGAACAAAGATTAGAGTATGTAGCGAATATAATTTATCACATCATAGATTTTGTCAACATATGATGATCGCTCTTCATGGAACTCGTCCCTAGAAGGGAGGGTAATGTCATGGACATACTCATGTAAGCTAGTAATTACATAAATAAATAGGTAGAAGTAAATAAAAGTAGATAAAATTATGTTAATTCTATAATATTTGCTATAAGAGCTTCCTAGAAGCTTCATAGACACTACTTTGACTTTAGAGGTGTCTTTAATTGACTTTTTGGATTAAAAACGTGATCAATAAGTTGGCCATGTGCCACTCATGTTGTTAGCTTGAAGACCAAGCTAACTATGTGGCCCACACATAGCAAAACTTGCCTTGTAAGTCAAAGCATGTATCCTACAAAGTCAACACATATTGGAGGTCCTATAGAACATTGCTACATAGCCCTTAATTAGATAGTATATATAGAGAAAAAGTGAAGCCTTCTTCACTCTTGTCAACTTCTTTCTTGTTGATAGTCTAGTTTGTCTAGTTTTCTTGTCTTTTGGCAATAGCCATTCTCATTTCTTTCTTAATATACATATCAAGTTATTTCTATTTTTTCATCTTTCTTTGAGAGAAGTCTCACTTGTTTATTTGTTTTTATCATATTCTTGTCCTTGACAATGGGTTACATCCGACATATCTTTTAATTATCCATTTTAAATGGATTGTAGATTTGATTATTATGCTGATGGGACTATGGCAAATGAGATATTTAGTTTTTGCTTGTGAAGATTTATCAAACCAAGTACAAGGCAATGCACTAAGAACAAAGTCTATAGAGAGAATTTGCAAGTTTTTACTTGAGGAAGTTATTTGTCACTATGGATGTGTGAGAAAGACCACTGTAGATCGAGAAGAATTGGATGCATATGAAGCTTGTGATTTTTTTAAGAGATGTGGAATCAAATTATCATTGACTACTGTTTATAATCCAGAAGGGAATACAAAGAGTGAACGTGGACATCCACCAATTGTAAAAGCCTTAATTAAAGCTTGCAATGGAAGAGTGAGAGAATGGCCTTGACTTCTACTTTATGTATTATGGGCTGATTGAACAACACATAGTTCGGTGATATGATATATGCCAGTGGAACTTATGACAGGTCAAAAACCAATTATGCCAATTGAAGAAAATGTGCTAACTTGGAGTATGCTACCATGGGAAAATGAGTTGACAAGGGAAGAATTGTTAGCCATTAGAATTTGGCAACTTGAACAAAGATCGGAAGATGTGGAACTAACATTGAAAAGATTATAAAAAGCAAGGTTAGGAAATAAGACTCAATTTGATAAGCAACATCAATTGAAGCCTAAAACAATTGAAGGACGTGATTGGGTACTTGTTTATGATAGCAGTCTGGATAACCAACATAGTACTTTGAAGAAGTTTTTAAAACATTGGTTTAGACCATATGTGATAGTAATGGTTCATGATAATGCCACATATTCATTAAGGGAGTTAGATGGTACCAAGTTGAAAATACCTATTGTTGGGAAGCGAATGAAGATTTTTAAAAGACAAGATAGAAAAATTAATATGGAAGATCATACTGAAGATATCGATATTTTTGAAGAAGACAATTGTTTTGAAGAGGATGGTGAAAATAAAAATGAAGGATTTGATGAAGAAAATGAAGAGATGGTGTGATGCCAATTATGACATATGACTCATTTGGTGCATGCCAAAGTATGTGCAGGTTAAGATTGAGTAGATGTCGTGATGTAATACGACTATGTAATGAAATTATAATCAAAATTAAATTTCTAAATAATATCTAATTATCTCAGTTCAATTATAATTTGAGGTATCTAAACATGGCTTTTATAAAAGCCTTTTAGGTTATTTTCTTATCTTAATAGTTAGTAGGTTGAAGGTTAATTAATAATTTTACCTTCTAGATTGTAGAGACTCTTCTACTACTTTAAAAAGACCATAAATTGATAAAATCAGAATAGAAGAAGTAAATGGTTGGTATAGTTGATACTAGGATTAAGTTAAGGGTAGAATTGGCCTAAAACATCCTTAGGATAAGTTAGATTGATACTTGGAGGTCGACCATTTGTGAGACAAGGTCGAAATTAGACCTTTGGTCTCTAAAACAACTGCCAAAGGCAAGGTAGGGATTCATTTGAAGATTGGAAGATAGAATTTGAGAACTAGCTTGAAATTCTTTCTAGAGGCTTAAAGATTATTTTTTGAGGATTTTTAAAAACTTAGAAATTTTTGTTCAAAGTCAAGGTTTATAATAGGAATTTGGATTTTATATAATATAATTAAGGCTATTAATTTTGGCTAGTTTGTACAATTGGTATAACATCTATGGTTGAAAATTTGATATTATTTGGATTATTGGGTGTGCTAAGTGTATACAAAATTCTGTAATAATCTAACGGCATGGTTTAGAGATATCTAGTTTTTAGCACAAGAGGGCTTTAGAAGATGGCAGTTTGAAGTTGGGTAGGATTTCTATGATATCTAAAGATCTAATAGTCGGATTAAAATGAAAATTGGCATAGTATTGAAAAACTATAAGATCAAGCCACACACCAATTTTGAAATAAAATTAATAATTGGAAAGGGAGAAATCATTGCTGGGATTTCTGCTTCACTTTTCAAGTTGGCGGCCGAGTGACATTAGTGCAATTTTTGGAGGTTTTCTCACAATCTATAAGTTGGATTGGACTAAAAATTCTTGAGCATATAGAAGACTTACATTGACAATTGCATGCAAAATTCTACATCAAGTGGACAATCGGATTGGATGTTATAGTTTGGTAAAACTCACTAATTAAGATTGGGGCTTATAAGAAAAATTTAAATTGCTTAAATATGAAAGTAACAAGGTAATTGGGATTTATGTATCGTTAAGACTACTAAAAAGAGCGTTTTTAGCACTTTTGAATTGAAATTCAGATTATATTCTTCTCATATGGACAAAACCTATTAGGGTTTCTTGACTACTTGTGAAACACAATCTCACCTTCCATAGCTAGGTGCCCAGTGCATTCTTGAGCAAGACAACACGTAATACGACAATGTTAGGAGTAGGTGACTATAGATTTCATTATATGTTTGTGGAGACACGTCATTATCATAGTATGGTTTTTGTCTTTGTTGATTGATTCTTGAAGCAACTTCTCTTGGTCATAGTGTGCTCAAATATTGATGCCCAAATGCTTGCACGAGTCTTATTTAATACCATCTTTCATCACCATAGATTACTTTGTGACATCATTTTAGATTGGGATCTATACTTCACAAGAAGTTTTAGGTAAGCCTTGTTTAAGCTACTAGGCACACAACTTGCCATGTCTACAACCTTCTATCCTCAAATAAATGGACAAATAGAACATGCAAATCGGACCTTAGATGATATGCTATGGGCATTTGTGGCATTTTATCATAATGATTGGAATGACTACTTGACACCCTTAGAATTTGCTTATAATGATAGTATTCAAGCAAGTACCAGTCATTCACCATTTTTTCTTAATACCGGTCAATATTCGATTATGCCAGCAACTCTCCATCATCCTATCGACATTAACAACCCGACAACGGAGGAATTTATACAACAGATTACAACAATCTTATAAGAGGCATGGCACTACCTCTTTGTTATAAAAAATTAACAGAAGCAGTATGCAAATAACCATTGGCAATACAAGAACTTTTGGGAATGTGATCAGGTGTTACTTTCCAATGCCAACTTGCCACTTGCTACATCAATCCAAATCCGTAAATTATCATCTCGGTGGTTTAAACCTTTATATATTTTTGCATTGATATTTGATGTTGCATATTTCTTTGAGCTTCTACCACATATTTAGGTCTATTTAGTATTTTTTATTTTACAACTGAAGAAATTTCATATTGAGCCAAAGCGGTTTTTTGATCGACACCAACCACCACCACCTCCAATTATAGTTGATGACCAACAAGAATATGAAGTGGACTACATTTTAGAGTATCGCTACCTTCATCGTGGCAGTGGACGTCCACAACTTTAGTACAAAGTTCTTTGGAAAGATTATCCTATTCACGATGCAACATAAGAACTTGTACAAAACCTCATCCATTATGAAGAGACAATTCAAAGATACCATTGGAAGCAAAACTAAGATGTTCCATAGTAGTGGAAGGGAATTAACTATAACATGGTATTAATAATATATATATATATATATATATATATATATATATATATATATATTTAGATAGATAATTACAACCATCAAAGTTTCTAAAATTGGGGTTAGGTTAGTAGACCAAATAGGAACCACCATAGAATATTTTAGAAAGGATTTAGGGTAGTTATTTAAATAAAGTCCACTACCTAAGAATATTTTAGAAAGTCTAGGATGGTCAGATAAGATATAAATAGGATTGGCTAGGGCCTTTTGGGACATCTAATCAAATATTGCTTCAAACCCTTTCTCTTAGTAAAGTTTGGTTTTGCATCTATTTCTCTAGTTCAGTTCTGTTCTATTTCTGTTTGCTCAATTTATCTTTCAATTCCTATTTTGTTTAGTTTTGTTCAATTCTATTTTGGTGTATTTTGTCCTATTTTGTGATGATATTTTATGTTGTTGTGGAATAAAAGAACCTTGGATTTTTGAGATAGTCTATTCTTGTTTTACTTATAGCTTCTCTTAAAGATCCATATACACTACTTGTGAGCATTGGTGAGGTTCAAATTCTTGATCTTTTAAGCAAATTATTCTTGATATAAAAATTATTTTCTTAATTTTTTTATTATTTATCTTCTATCTTTAATCTATTATAATTTATTCATAGTAACCTATATTTTCATATTTTTATGTCATTGAAAAGATAAAATGATTATTTATTTAAAAATATATTTTTTATTTTTTATTTTTTAAAAAATAAAAATTGACTAAATAAATTGTGATTAGTTTTATAGTGTAAAATTGCTTGATTGCAATTCTTTCACTTCTTTTGTATTATGCTTTTTTTGTTCTTATTCTTGCTATTTCCTTTTCTCACTACTAATTACAAGCAATTCTTAATTTGAAGCCATCTTGTAATTTATGTTGATGGATAAAATTTACCTTTACATTTTGAAGAAGCCTTCTTGGAAGCTCAATGGTGTAGTTATTAAGGTCATTGAGATGGAATGATTTCAAGCTTTGGTAGGTTGCAATACAATTAAGAAAGATAAAAAAAACAAACATTGATAAAAAAATCAAAATTTCAAGAAAACAGATTTGAATTCAAGACTATAATTTATCTTGTAATTTCTACAATAATTATACAAAATAAGAAAAAAAATGAGTAATATAATCAAAACTTTATTAAGTTTTTTTAGTTGTTGCAATATTACTTCACTTTGATCTTTCTTTTGCTAAAGTTCTTTGTATTTTTTTTTTAATTATACTTATCATTCTTTTATTGCAATATTCTTTTATTTTTTTATTTTCTTCTTTTGATTTGATCGTATTTATTTTTAGATTTTTATTGTTTTATTCAAATCTCTTGTTTCTTTTTTTATTTTTATTTTACACTTATTACAATTACTCTTTTCATTTATATCTTTTTTTTAGTTCATTTTAAAAAAAAAATTATTCAAAAAACCTTTATTTTAGTTATAAGTTTCATTCATAAAAATAATAGGATTTCAAGAGTGGTTTATTTATTTACTAAATAATAAAGACAAAAACCAATGGCCATACACCTTCACTACCTTCATCAACATTGTTAAATTATATTTCTTTTATATTATTCAATTCTTCTTATTTTTAAATCATTATTTTTTTAAGAATTATTTATAATTTATTTATTTATTTATTTTATATTTTTTAAAATTTTATCTCAAATATTTTTTATTTTTTAAATATATGCTTTGATTTTTTTCTTTTTTTCTAAAAATATTAATCTATTAATTTTCTTATGTAGTATTTTAAAATTATTTTTTTTATTTATTATTTATTATTATAAGTTTATTTATTAATAATTTAATATAGATACGGCACATTTTGAGGGAAAAAATACAATAGGTACCATTTAGTGAGATAGCTTGAGAATATATTGCAGTAATGAATATCTACATATCTCTCACTTTGATGGAGAGGTACAAACTTTGTACTGAATTAATACACTCTCTATCATACAACTATCGATGGATTTTAGAAGGTGATTGGAATTTTATCAAAAGAAGCATCAATAAGTCAAACATAAGAGGTTCTATGCTATCCAATCATGAGAGATAACTGTTCAATAATCTCAAAAAGATTCTACAGATTTCAAACAAATTTTTAGCAACTAATCACATTTGATATAGTTGAAATAATTATGGAAGGGACAACTTAAGGACTATAGCGTAGGTTTTAATACATATTTGTTTCTCTTAAGGAGGGCCTTATAAGTATTGATTATTAGATATTATGAGACAATAATCGTTTCAATCATTTTTAGTGTGGAAGCAATTTTTTTTTTTTCTAGAAACTTAGCGTAAGTCAAGGTATGTGATAAATCTTGCATATCTTTAGGATTCAATAGTTCAAAACCAAATTTGTCTACTCTAAATTATACATGCAAATCTAATATTTTTTGAAAAGATCCAAAGGTGCATGAAGTTTTATAAAAAATGCAGCAATCAAAGATCAGGGGAGCAACATAGAAAGGAAGATGTTCTTCACCAAAACCTTACTAATATTATTTGTGTGCCAGAAGGAGATCCTGATAATCTACAATTCCAAGAAAACTTGGTCTTGTATGTAGAAAGCCTCAATGCCATGGCAAACCAAGTAGTCAAGAGACAATGGAGAAAGAACAAACTCAAGTAGTACCAAATTAACGATAAGTGCTCAGAGGAGTTTTTTAACGCTATTAAAAAGTAGTTAACAAACTATTATATTCTAACATTGATAGATTAATTAGAATAGAGACACACTAATCAAGTTGCGATATGACATATATGTGTGAAATATTACTAAAGATTGTATACAACAAATCTTCAATCAATGGCAGCGAATGGATCATAAGATCAAACTAGCAAAACAATAGAAGGGGAGATAGATGCAAAGTTACAAAATTGATTGAAAGATCTATTGTCTCTTCAAAAAAAAACTTAAAAATTCGAAGATATGGCTAAAAGTAAGTCACCAAATCTAAAAAATATAGTATTAGAATTTTACCTTACATTTTGTAATGAGAATGAAAGACTTTCTAGAACAATACATAGATATGGTTAAACTTTTTTTGGAAAATGCTTCAATTTGTATCAATATAAATAAGTCATTGTCAAATCTTTTTTCTATCACAACAAGTGTGAGACAAAAATGCCCATTATTTCTTTAATTATCCATGATAGTAGCTAAAGCAATGAATACTATGATTGCTAAAGAGGTGATAAATAAGATAATTTGAAGCATTCAACTTCTTATTATAGAATATCAATAAATATTAGCTCAATATGTGGATGATATATCTTTTATCTTTTTAAGAAAGAAAGATTTAGTAATGACTCTAATTTATATTCTTGAAATATTTTTCTTCGCATTTAGATTAATAATAAATTTGTAAAAATCAAGCAGCTATTGGAACTATTAACAAAATCTCATCCACCTACTATAGATATAATAACTTGGAGTAGTACAGATAGATGAATAGGAGGTGAAAAAGCTCTTAGATGCTCTTTTTGGCCTTTTTATTATTTCTTTAGATGTAGATATCTACATGTATAAACATATACAAAAAAAACTAGCTTATTGATGCATAACTAAAATTAATGTAACTAAAAGAGCCATAGTAGTGAATAATGTATTATTATCTTTTATATTTTATTTTCTTATAATATGGAGGGGCAATAAGAAGAGAATCATGAGAGCTAAAATAATTTTAAGGAACTATCTTTCAACATAATTATTTCAAAGAGCACGCACAAAGGAGAATTGGATGCAATGTTATCCATCTAGATAAGTAGGTGGCATTAATCTTATATATACCTTTAATAGATGTAGTGATGGCCTTGATATTTAAATTGGTTGCTAAGACATTTGAGCTAGTACAATCCAACCTTTCCTCGATGCTCTAATTTCAATTTAACCAATTTCAATTATATTAAGCGAGCAAATGGAATTTTAGAATGGACTACTTTATAATTCTATAATATCGAAGTAAGAAAAGATTCAAAATTTAGAAATTCATAACTTGGCATTTCAAAGACATGATCTAAGAAATTAAGTATAGACCATCACCATAATTTAAAAAATTAAATATACATCCCAACCATGATCTAAAAAATAAAGCATATACTACCACAAGTTAGTTTTAAAATAAGAAATAGAATTAAAAGCATCACTTTGACTCAAGAATATTTTATTTTTATGTAGATATTAGGCTTCAAAAGTTTCAAAAAATTAACATCATACATAGTTAATGAATGAACTTTATGCCTTTGTCTTTTAGCTTGGAATTTTTAAAAATGTAGTCAAATCTATAAATTGAGGCTCTTATTATAAGATCTTCAATTTCTAGGATCCAACTTCATCATTGAAACTCTAGACTTAGTTGATATTATGGCAACAATATGCAATACATACACAAAGTTGCAGAGTAATTCTTGCTAAATTTTTTTTAAACACAATGATTGTTTCTTATCAATATTTAAGCATATTAAAAGAAATTAAAATTGACATCAATTCCATATTGCTCAATCATTTCAATTCTATACTACACATCTATCTTAACTTTAAAAAAATCCTACTATAAATCCATCCAAAATAAACAAAAATCTATATTAGATAAAAAAAAAGTCCTTTGGCATAAACCATTATTAAAATTCCAATGATAATTTTTATGCTAATTCTTGGATTGAAGGTTGTAAGAAAGAGTGTGCCAAAAAAGGCGATGTTGTATTATATTTATACACGATATATAAAAATTAGATTTAAATTATAAAATATAATAGTTTTTAATTTGTATATTTTTATTAGATAAATTATTTTTAAAAATAATTATAAAATAGAAATAAATAAATAATTAAAATTAAAATTAAAATAAAGAATAATATAGATATTTTTAGAATTCTCTCTCTCTCTCTCTCTCTCTCTCTCTCTCTCTCTCTGTATATATATATATATATATATATATATATATAGGAAAATAAATCCTATTAACAAGAAATATCATAGTTACTAAAAGAAACTAAATTTATAGAAGAAAAAATAGAATTTAAGATAACTAATTATTAGAATATCTATTTAATATAAAATCTAATAGATATGTTTTTATTAGATCTATAAATAGATATATAAATTTTTATAGAAAAAAATTATAGTTTATAAAAAATAGAGATTTCAAGAAGGAAAAAAGATTAAACAACAAGCTTATAGGGAGAAGAATTGAGGCTTTGAATATCAAGTGACGGCTTGAAATTTATGGAGGTGGATGGATGATAAAATACTTAGTTAGAACCTAAGAGATCTTAGATTTGAAACTCTATAGCGGCACATAGTAGCACATGGATATATATATATATATATATATATATATATAGATATATCTTTATAAAAATTTTAATATATTTATTAAAGATATCTAAAAGATTGGTACTACAATGCTTGTATTAAAGAATTATATTAGGTGACAAAAATATTTATTGCCTATGAGTGCAAGCAAGGAAGCTCTCTTAGTAGTAGCATTATGTATGATACCTATATTTTTTATATATTTTTCTTCTTGATAGATTGGTATATAGCTTCTTCTGAAAAAAAAAAAAAAAAAAAGAAAAAAAAAAAAAAGAAAAAAAAAATCTACAAGTTGGGGGTGGCTAAAAAGAAATAGCATCAATCCTCTAGAATTTTCAATCATTTTTTTCTTTTAAATATACAAACTTCAAATAAAATAAAAATTTAGGATTTTAAGTTTGGAAGTAAGATTAAAGTTTTAGAATTTGGAATTAGAATTTAGGATTTAGGATTTAGATATAGAGTAGGATTTAGGATTTAGGATTTAGATACAGAGTAGAATTTAGGATTTTGAAAGGATAGAAATCATCTTAGAGAGAAAAATATAAAAGCTTTGTGAAAAAAAAATTATTTTCTTATAATTTTTTTTTGTAAACATTTAATGAAGGAATTTATTGACAATATGAGAAGCAAAGAAATTTACCAAAGATTTGTATTTTATTGAATTTTTTGAATATTCTAAAGTTTCATAAGAAAATAGGATAATTAATAGCAATAAAAATCCTCATATTTTCTTAAAGTAAATTCTCTTTCCACAATATATTGATGCTTCAATTGAAAGAGCCTTGAAGCACTTATTGTTCTAGTAGAAACAATAAAAGATGTTGATTTAAGATTTGGAATATTAAGAAGAGTTGCTTCAAATAACTTGTTTTGAGCATTTATGAAATTCATGGAACAATGACAACAAGTTCAAGAAAGTGACAAAGGTACCACAAAAGCCTTGCAAATTGTAGTTGATAAGATTAAAAGATTTAAAGAGAGAAATATCACCTAATTCCTTAGGATCTATATATGGAAGATGGACGTATATTAAGTCCTAGAGGTAAAAATAAACTCTGCTTTTGATCCTCTTATTATTCTTGAAATAGAAAATATGATAAAATAATTGCATAAAAACTCCATTTCTTGAAGAAAATTTATGAAATATCTCAAATGTGAATTTTTTGAAGAAGATTCAAAAATAATAATCAAGAGATTATTTTTAGAATAGATTGAACAAAAGCTTGGATATCAAATGAATTTGAGCAAATTAATCAAAGATTTTGAGGAATTTTTTGGCTAATAATCAAAGTGTGAAAGGAAATTATTTGACATAAGGAAAATTAAGTTATTTTTGCAAGCAAAAAATTATTCTTTCATTTAATAGATAAGACATTTGAAAATAGCTTTATCAATAATTAGAAGAAGTTTAAAGAATCAGTTGGATTTTTAACTAAACAACAAAAGCTCAAGACTGAAGATTATTTGATACAATTAGATCTAGTGTTTGCTGCTCAAACTTCTTCATCAACTCAAAAGATGATTAAGGTTACACATCATGAAGAATTAGAAGAATTAATCAAAAGTATGAGAGATTTAAAGATAAAAATGACAAAATTAAAAAGATTTCAAAAACCTAGTACATCAAATATTTTAAAAGGATTTAAAAAATATATAGAAAGATATATAAGATGTGATAGTTCAAGCAACATGCACAATGAATGTGATAACTATAAAGTAACAATTAGAGAAGATATTATTTATTTCAAGAAAGTAAAAATAAAAATTTCATGCTTTGACCAATTTTAGGAAATGAGGTATAAAAAAATTAGTGGAAGAACAAATCAATAAAAGTAATATTATATCCAAAGGAAGAGAAAAATCTTATGCCATTAAGATGGAATAAAGAAAAGTAAAGATTGTGGATTTACCAACAACCAGTGCTATGAAAAGAAGAACTGATATTATTAGAAGAATGATTAGATAAGAAGATCTGGTTGGTGCTATGAGTATTAGAACTTTTTTAGGTGAAGATCAAAAAATTACTAGTTTGTAAAGCATTGCAGTTGAAGAAAGAAGAGATAGAGCTATTCAATAAAAAAACTCTATTGAATTTTCCAACAAAAAAAGAACATTAGAGAAAAAATAAAGAAAGAAAGAAAGATGCATCAATGAATATCAAAAATAAAAAATCTTTCATATAAACTTTAATATGATATTGAAACATCTATTAATATGAAGAGTATTTTGGAAGAAAAATTTTTGAATGACAAAATTGAATTTACCTTGAGAGAAGATTTTAGTATAGCAAAAAGACATTTCTATGAATTGATCATTGATGTAATAAACAAAAAAAAAAGGATGTAAATGAGAGCCAAGACTATTATGATTGAGGTATTAGACACTTGGGTGACTTAAGATGAAAAAGCAGAGATAGAACATGTATTTGTTTAATTTGCAATATTAAGAATAAAAAATAAAATAAAAATAAAAATAAAAACAAACTTAAAAGGTAAGACTTTGATCAATAATAATATAGTTATAAAAATATAAGAAGCTTCACTTACAAATTTTATAAAGTGTGATGATTATAAAAAAGATGGAGTGAGCTATTCAATTTCTTATTGGGTTAGAGTAATTATAGAGATACAAAAGAAATGTAGTGATTTAAATGATCTAGTATTGGCTTTGGTTGATGACATGCCAAAAATTAACATCATATCAAGAAAAATATATAAAAAAGATAAGTGGTTAATTGATATGAATCACAATTGGATAATTAGAATAAAAAATAATCAATAAAGAGATCTTTATAGGGCTTGCTTGACAATAAAAACAAAGATTGGAGATGTGGAGGTAGAACAAAACTTTTTTATGCAAAATTCAGCTATATATTTCATAATTATTGGTCAACTTTATATCACTCTTGTAAGAATGGAAATTAGAATTTTAGATGATGGTTTCTATAATATTAGGATTTATAGTTTTTATAGAAAGAAGGCAATATGATTCTTTATGGTTAAGCCTATTAATGAGAAATATTGAAATCAATAAAAGGAAGTACTTTTAGAATTCAAAGATAGATTTTTGGATTTCTAAAGAGCACCCTTGTAAAAAAAAGACACAAGGATACAAATGAAAATTATATCAATTTTAATATAAATATTTTAAATATTATATTTTTAGATTTCAATGATAGTAGATTGATAAGTTTAAAAAATATTAAAGATTTGAATTTACTAGATAGAAGAAGGATGAATAAATAAGAAAAAAAAATTTAAAATATGAGTTTGATTTCAAGCAAAGAGGCTATAGATAAAATAATAATAGGTTTAAAAGATGATTTGATGGTGGTTTTGGAAAACATAGTGAAAAATAAAGAAGAGAAAGTATAGGTAAATTTGAATTCAAGAAAATCTTATAAAGAATTAAAAACTGTAATAGAAAGTGTAGAAGAAAGGGCTAACTATAGACTAAAGTATGAAGGTATGGTTCAAACAAAGTAGAAGACAATGACTAAAAAGATTAATCCGACAACTATTAAATCACCATCCAATATCATGAAGCATATCAAGTAAGCATTTAAAGACCTAGGATTAAGAGAGAAACAAAGGATTCAATATTTATTTATTGAGAAGTCATTGGCTAAATTAAAGATTGGAGGGATTGAATTTTTAATAATATTAGAAAAAAAGATGTTTTAAGAAATGCTTATTAGACATGATAAGGTATTTTTCTTGACCCTTAATGAGATAAATTGTGTAGATTCTAGTGTTATTGTATCACTAAAGATTTTTATTGTGCCACATATTCTAAGGAATTTGAAGCCTATTCTAATATTACTAGCTCTACTTCTTAAATTAATAGAATTTTTGAAAAAAAGATAAGATGAAAATTTTAGAACCTTCAATTGCTCCTTATTTTTTAAAAAATAATTCACTTTGTATAAGAAAGGAAGAGCATTGAAATTTATTCAAGATATGCAAATAAAAAATAACATAATAATTTTAAATACAAAATCTAGATAGGTTGTAAATGAAATAGTGGAATAATTGTTTTGGCATGCTATCTATTCTATTGGAGATTCATATTGAAGATATAATCAATTTTAATTGATAGAAGTAAGTAAGAAACTTAAAACCATAAAAATACTTTTGGATTTGATGAAGATATGTACTTCATCTTAAAGTGCAACCAATTTGGTGGCTCATATATAAAATATAATAAATCAAATAATAAAAGAATTTATATTAAAGACGATCATTGTATTTTTAGATGATATATCAATAAATGATTGTAAGTATGAAGAAAGAGATAAAACCATTGATGCAAATGATTATAAGATATTTATTAAGAAACATATTGAAAATACAGCTTAAATATTAGAGAAGCTTCAATCAATAAAATTAACATTATTTTTAAAAGAATCAAATTTTGGAGCTGAAAAAATTCTAATGATATTATGGAGAAAGAAATTGCTTAAAAAAAATACTAGATTTTTTACTACTATTGATTGCTCTATTATTATGTAACTTTTAAACATGCACAACACTCCATAAATAAGATTCTTTAGTAACTCACTTATCCTCATATCAACAATTTTTTCTTTTATTAAATATTTATAAAACAAAACATGAAAGAGCTAAACCTTCTTGGAAAGTCCTTATATCTTCCTTCTAAGAAGATTGCCACTTTTTCAAACTCCTAAATCCTACTCCAAATCTTAAATCTTAAATCCTAATTACATTTTATTTTTTATTTAATTTTTTATATTTTTTAAAAAATAAAAGTTAAATTGAAGTTTCTTAAGGATTGATGCAATCTCTTTTTAAGCCACTACCAACTTGTAGTTTCTTTCTTTTTAAGAAAAGCTATATACCAATTTATTAAAAAGACAAATATATAAAAGGTGTGGACATTACACATCATGCCATTATTAAGGGAGATTCTTTGCTCCTATCTATAGATAACAAGTATCCTTGTCATCTAACATAATCTTTTAATGCAAGAATTATAGAGCCAATTCTCTAGTTATCTTCAATAAATTAATTGAAGATTTTTGAAAAATATTCTTCTTTCTTTTCTCTCATGTGCCACCATGGAATTTCAAATCTGGGACCTTATAGGTGCCATTTAAGCACCTTATCATCCATCCACCTTTATAAGCCCTAAGTCGCCACTTGATGTCTAAAGCCTCAATTCTTTCTCTTATAAGCTTGTTGCCCAACCTCTTCTCCTTCTTTAAATCTCTATTTTTCACAAACTATGATTTTTTTATGAAAATTTATATGCCTATTTATAAACCTATTAAAAATACATATTCCAGATTTTACATTAAATAGATACTTTAATAATTAATTATCTTAGAACCTATTTTTTGTACAAACTTAGTTTTTTATTTTTGAAAACTACAATACTTCTTACTAATAGGATAATATTCTAAATATATCTTTATTAATCTTTATAATAATTAATTAATTAGTTAATTAATTTTAATTACTAATCATTTTTTAAAATATTTTATTTAATAAAAAAAATATAAACCTAAAAATAATATATTTCATAGTTCTTATTTAGTTTTTATATATTGTTTGCAAATATGACAAGACAATGGTATCACATATGTGTAAAAAATATAATATGAAACCAAATCTAGATAAGGTTAATGCTACATCTAAAATTAAAGCATGCAATAGTGTTACTAAAGTTAGAAGATTTTTAGGTGCATATGTGTTCTATTATGTTTGGATGCCTTATTTTGTCTACATTTCAAAACCACTATATTAATTATTAAAAAATGATAAAAAAAAATTATTTGAAAAGAGAAACATGAAGAAGTTATAGAAAATTTGAAGAATATTTTAACTTCACCTTCTGTCTTTAGACAAGTAGATTATCAATGTGAACGGCCAATAGTAGTGATGGTGGATATTATTCCAATAACAATTGGATGGACTATTGGACAAAATGATCAAGAAAGGATGACGTTTATTAAAAAATTTGGAGCCAAAATTCTAACACATAGACAAAAGGCCTATCCACAAGTTAAGTGTGAATTTCGAGGAACACCTATGGCTTTAAGTATAAGAAGAATTATTTAATTGGAACTAATGTGATTTTAAAAAAAAATATTTTTTTCTACTTAACATGGTAAGTAATTGTTCTTTTCTAAATATTGCTATGTTGAATTGGATAGCTTACATCTGGACATTAAGTCTAATTTTGAAACACATCATTTGTAAAGATATTTGGTGGGAGAAATGTTATTTAGAACTATATATATTGATGAAAAAGAAATAATGGCTCATGAAGATGGAAAAGATGGAAATAAAAAGATATTTGGATATTCATTTGTTTTAAAAGAAATAAGTCCTAAAGATAGAATTCAAGTCTTTTACAAAAATTTATATGAAAGGAGGCTTAAATATATTGGGATTTATTTGAGCACAATAAAAAGACAAGAAGATTTTATAAATAAGATTTTAAAGGATATTTGACATCAATCTTATGGCTATCTTTTTAAAGATAGATATTTGTGGAAGAGATCAAAGAAGGATGATAAGTTTTCATTGTGGGTGGTAGGAGATCTAATGGCTAAAAACAATGCTTTAGAAGAATTTTATGACATACTTTGGACTTGGCATAAAGGAATTTGAACCACTTATACCAAAATCAAGGAAATATATTGGTGGAAAGAACTATTTAAAGATATAAAAGATTTTGTAGGCTTTTGTATAGATTGCCAAGTACAATCGAAGATTAAATATAGGAATAGACTTCAACCTATCTATCTCCCTTCTATACATTTCCAATGAGTGATTGATTTGATAGCTATGCCATTTGGACTTTGGAGTATGAAATATTTGGTTGTAGTAAAGAAAGAAACATCAAATTTTATTGAAGGAAAGATTTTAAGGACCAAATCTATAGAAGAAGTATATCAATTTATATTAAAAGACATCTTTAGCTAGTACAAAAGCATTGAAAAGATGAGAGAAAATCAAGAAAAACTAGATGCATTAGAATCAAGGAAATTCTTTAGGAAATATGGAGTTCAATTAAAATTGACTTCTTCTTATAATCTAAAAATCAATAGTAAAAGTAAAAGAGGCCATCTTCTTATTATTAATGCATTGATAAAAGCTTGTAAATGTAAGTCAATGTAATGGCCAAAATTACTTCTATTTTCTTTGTGGATTGATATGACTACTTATAATACGGTGATTAATTACATGTCCATTGAATAGATGCTAGAGAAAAAACCAATGATGCCATCTAAAGAATCTTATCTTATATAGACTTAATCATGAAAATATGGAATTAATAAAAAAAAAAAAAAAAACCTATTAAAACTTTGAATTCAACAACTAAAGAGGCTATCAAAAGATTTGAAAGTAACAACAAAGAGATTAAAAATTGCTTAAATGAACTTACTTATGAAAAGATGGAATTAATAGAAAAAGCCTATTGGAACTTCGAATTCAAGAATTAAGGAGGCTATTACAAGATTTGAAAGTAGCAACAAAGAGATTAAAAGTAGCTTGGATGAAGAAGAAAGAAAGATTTGACATGACACACTAATTAAGATCTAAATCTATAGAAGTTGGAGACTGGATTTAAATTTATAATAGTAGCTTGTTCCATCAACATAGTACATCAAAGAAATTTGCAAAGAAATGGTTTAGACCTTACGCGGTAACCATAGTCCATAAAAATGCCACTTATTTTTTATTTGAGTTAGATGGAACTATTATAAAAAATTTAGTGATACACAAGTGAGTGAAGGTTTATAAACAAAGAAATACAATATTCAACAAAAAAATAATATTGGCTCTTTATAATAATAAGAAGAAGAAAATCAAGAAGATAAAGAATTCAAAGCAATATTGATAGAATGTAAAGAAAGTAAGGAAGACTAATGGCACATAACAAAGGATGTGCAAGATTAGAGGAAGTAGATGTTGTGTTGTATTTGTATATGATACATAAAAACTAGATAAGAACTATGAAATATTTAAGTTTCGAGTTTCTGTTTTTTTTTATTGAATAAAAAATATAAAATAAAATAATGAAGAAATAAAAAATAAATAAAAAATTAAATTTTAGATTAAAATAAAGATTAATAAAAATATATTTAGAATATTATATATATATATATATATATATAAGAGTGAATCCTATTAATTGGAAATAATATTTTAATTATTAGAATAAACTAAATTTATAAAAGAAAAAATAAGATTTAAGATAACTAATTATTAGAACATCTATTTAATATAAATTTTGGTAGACATGTTTTAAGTAGGTTTATAAATAGGTGTGCAAATTTTTGTAGAAAAAAAATTATAATTTATAAGAAATAAAAATTTAAAGAAGGAAAAGAAGTTAGACAACAAGCTTAAAGAGAAAAGAATTGAGGTTTTGGATATTAAGTAGCAATTTGGAGCTTGCAGAGGTGGATGGATAATAAAGTATTTCATTGACACCTACAAGGTCGTGAGTTTAAAATCACATGGTAATACATAGTAGCACAAAGAAAAAAGAAATATCTTCCAAAAAATTATAATTTATTTATTAAAGATATCTAGAGAGTTAGCCTTGCAATGCTTGCATTAGGAGATTATATTAGGTGACAAGGGCACTTGTTGCTTAGAGATAAAAGTGAGAAATATCCTTTAATAATAGCATGACGTGTGAATCAACACCTTCTATATATTTGTCTTCTTGGTAGATAGGTATATAACTTCCCCTAAAAAACTAGTAGCCATAAGTTGGTAGTGGCTAAAGAGAGATGGCAACAATCTTCTACAATAATCAATCCAACTTTTTTTGTTTTAAGAATGTAAACTTCAAAAAAAAAAATAAAAAAAAAAAATAAGATTTAGAGTGTGGGACTAAGAATAAGGGTTTGGTATTAGACTTTGAGGTTTCAAGTTTTGAAGGAAGCAACCCTCTTAAGGTTAGAAATAAATGGCTCTCCAAAGAGTATTTTGTTCTCTTGTATTTTTGATTTGAAAATGATTAATGGAGGGATTTGTTACCAATACAAGGAGTACTGAAATTTACTAAGGAAAGGTTTGTATTTAATTGTTTTATGAATGTCTTAAAGTTTTACAAGAAAATAGGGCAATTAATAGCAACTAGAACCCCGTGTTTTTTCATGACAAACTCTCTCTCTACTGCAATGGTGCCAACACTACCTGAGCGCACTGATTCTTGTTGAAATGCCGTATCCCTCAGCCGAGCATGTGCATGAAGAGCATACCAAACCTGCCTAATCCATAAAAATCCAAGCATCAAGTTCCTATCGTAAGTCCACGAACTAAAATTCGACCTTGCTCCCGACCACCCTTCTCTGGATCTAATTCTGAATAGGCTCAGTCAGAGTGGTCTGGGATTCTTAATTTCTCACTACATTCACTCCGAACATCTGCCGTGCAACATGAACTTACACTATCCTCAACGCTCTCTAAAGTCATAGTACACAGCAGTGGTTGAGGCTGATTACTCAACAAATACTTGCCACTCAAAAGATTCTGCAAGACCTTCATGAATTCCAATATTCTCTTCAGGTCACTAAGTGCCTGCATTCTTGCAGGTGCAACTGTGCAGAGACGACCAAGATTTGTCGAAAATTTATGTCAATCTATCAAGGACAAGAGTACCTCCTGATCGGGGGTGGGCTCGTTGGCGCACTTGCTGGTGACAGTGGCAGAACTTGCTGCCTTCCAGATCCTCTTGGGTTCAGCCAAGGAAATCATTCTTCATCGAATCCTCCACGGTGACCAAATAAATAAAGAGACCAGACGTGTGATGAATATAGAATGGAGTCTTTATATAGAACGAAATTGCAACTTCGTCGAGATACAAACACAGTTGCAGACGACACAGGCAAGGAAAACCATTATCTGCCAATCCAGGGAAACGTAGTACTTCGAGGAAGAAAGACTCGCACATGATGGCTGTACTCTGATGCCAATGTCATCAATGGACCCTGCATCATTACCATTAAGTCTTACATATGCAGTAAAGTACTCGGTATATCTTGAATATAAACAAAGTGGACGGTCCTGTACATATTGGTATATAGGTTTTTTCACAGGTTAGAAATAGTTTCTGGATGGACGGAAGGAGTGTGATCAATTTCGTACACCTGCACTGAATCATTGATACATTCCATGAAAGAAGGTAGCGAAATTGACCTTCAAAGAATGAACTAGCTAAGAGGGATATAAACTAAATTGGCACTAACTCCAGCCTCCCTATTGCTGTTTTACACCCGTGCTATCAAACACCTTGTCATGTTTCTCGAGACTTCCAGGAAGATCCAACATTCTTCTGAAACCGATGACCTCCAACGCGGTTCCACCACCCTGTCCACCCTCTCTTTCGACCTGACCAAGGCCTCGTCGCACATTTATAACCTCCCCTGTATCCCTCACACGCATGTTGGTGCCAATAAACCCGCTACTTGCTAGGCCAGAGCCTCCATCTTTCATTCTGTCCTTTAAATGTCCAGAGTTGATCGCATTAGCATCACCTTCTCCATTGAGCCTCAAAAGATCTTGTTCATAAATTCTTTCTGAGTCACTTCTACCAGTCAAACTGGTATTGCCTTCTACCTCTTTGTCTCTTCCGTTTCGATCTGAACCATTAGGGCCCTCTGAATTCCCCTCATTGACAACGGCTGTGATGGATGCTACGAACCCTTGATCTCCACCAAACGCCCCACTATTGACTTGATTGAACTCAGTCTTGTAAGTGAAATACTGATGACAATCAAGACATTCATACCTAGGCTGCTTCATGTTCTTGTTGTTGAAGTACTTGAACCTCGTTTTAGTCTTTTTACACGATGGACATGGCTTTACAACCCCGACAAGGTGCTCCGGCTCCATTGCTTTTCTTTTCCTCTCCGTTTGCTTTGCAACCCGTGGGCCACAGATCAACAAGGCTGACTCAAGAGGAACAGATGCGCTTTCCACTGAGGTAGTTTCTTTTGATAGATCAGACAGTAGGGCGGCAGTGTTGACATCACCAGAGCTAGAAGGTCGCACACGCTTATTGTGTAACTGAAACATGCCCTTACAATCCAAGCACTTGTACCGAGGCTGGTCCAGCTGGCCATTGTTGAGATACTTGAATGCGGTATTTTTGGAGCCACACTTGCGACAGAGCTTTTCCATGCCCGCAAACTGTGGAGGTTCCTTAGCCTTCCTTTTTCTTTCTTTTCCTTTGCCATCCAGTGATTGAATGGGCAAAATGTTAAAAGAGCCGTCCGGGAGCATCAGCTGGACAGATGCAGATGGTGATGCTGCTTCTGTCGCCAACTTCTTGCCCCCATGAGTGAAAAAGTCCTTGCAGCTCAGACATTGGTACCGTGGCTGGTTTAACTTTTTGTTATTGAAATACTTGAACTTCACTTCTTTGGAATTGCACCTTGGACACTCTTTTGGAATCCCAACAAGTTCTTTGGGCTCAACCGCGACCTTCTGCCTCCTCCTTGGAGTACCGTCTTCATGATACTCCTGAGGCAAAACGGTGTTGGATTTCAAATCAGCCATGTTGACAATGGCATGGGCAGTCTCAAGCAATTCTTCGTTAGCAGAGCCAGGTCTCTGCATATCATCCACATTACTGTGGCCTGCTCCACTTTCAATCTCCAAGAATTGATGATCTGATTGTAGCATATAGTCAGCAAGCCTGGTTGACTCATAAACGTCACTACAGCTCCTGTGGCCATCAGATAGAGATAAAAAATTAGTATGCAAACTTTTGGCACCACACCCGCCACCTGCACTTGGAGACTTTCTTATCTCTATATACAACGTCTTCTCCCCAGGTTCTTCCAAAATCGCTTTTAAGTCAGCAGATTTAGAATGTAGACTACTAGGTGAGGCCCTGTAACAGAGATTCCGAATCTCGTCTTCCTCTCCCAACGCAGTCTTGAGCTCCAGCTTCGTGTCAGCATCATCCAAGCGACTTGAAGTGCCAAAGTGAAGCGTGTTCTTCAGAGACTTTAACTCCACGTGCATCTGTGCGTCACTGTCTAAGCTTGACAGGAGGGTATACAGTAAGGCCTTGGAAGACTCGGCTCGGTTAGTCATTGTGTCCAACTAGAAATCAATCGCGGTTATGTCGCAGAATATTCTCACACCTGCTTCAAGAACCCTGCCGAGGAAAAAAAATTGAAGTAAGAAACTTTTTACTGAAAAGCAATAGCTATGTTCCGAATTAGCAAGGAGTAAAATTTTAAAGGACTTCGAAAGACTGTAGAGAAACGGACATGAAGTTCATGTACTCTGTGACAGGAGAGTTTCATGTTCAGAAGCAGAACTAATCTTAGCCGCGGTCATGGTCTGCATCTTGACGAAGAAAGCTTCCTAGAACTGCTACGATGGAAATTTCTCTTCTACTCTCCCACCCTTGAAGACAGAGCAGACAGTAGAGCCCGAAGCTTTGTATGATAAAAACTAGTGCCACACAATTTGCCATCAAAGGAAACAGACATGACTACTTGCGATCCAAGACAACCAGGTAGACCCGCTTCGTCGCCGCTATTTACAGCACGAAGGCATGACTCTATAAATTTCTTAAATGACGTGCACGAAGAGCCTATTCTGGACGTCAGATACGACTGTCCCCGAACATAAGCCTGTAAACATCAGTTTTCAAGACTAACCCGAAGACGCTCGACATTCAACTGAAAGCAAAAGTTGAACCAGCATTAATACCGGGCGAATCCGAAATTATTCTAAAGCTCAGACTTACGAAATAGCTGCACCTCGCCGTTTTGAGTACTCTCTACAGCAGGCTCCCGCTATTCTCCGCAGCGATCGCTAGAGCAATGCTTGAAATGCAGATATTATGGTTCCCATGCACACACTTCTAATACCTCTGACTATCTGCCAGCAAGTAAAATCTAGACTGTAGTCCAATCTGTATAAATTCAAAACTCTTTCCCCTAAAAACCAAAGTAAAGTATTATCCTTGGCATCTAATCAGGCAGTATGCTCCCAAAGGTTTCAAGCTCCTCGAACTTCACAAAGCGAAAAGTTATGTCCAGTAAAGAGCATGCACTGTCACAACACTCCAAAATGCGTCATGTTCTCTGTTTATGTATCGTACACGCTTCTCACCAAGCCCTGCTCCCATCGAATGATTCCTCAGTTCTGTAACCTTCTTTGCCACAGATTAATAACGTACAACTCATATACTTCCAAAGTAGAGACATTGCGCTCGTTGTGATTACTGTTCGGATCACGGGCTTAACCATTAACAATTTGTAGCAGTTTGTCCGTCTTTACGACTACTTTTTAAAAATTCTCTACCACTCTCTACTGAGCATGCTCCAAGTTGCGATGATAGACATCAACTGAATCTCGCGCCTGCATCTATTACATCTTCAGCGGGATTTCGAATTTTCACAGTTCAAGACGAACAATAAGTTTGCAACTGTGAGGCCCATCATAAACGCATACAGAAAAGCTTTCCTCCAAAATACTTGAAATCCGCACATCGGAATAAAATGACGTACCCTTATTCAGAAACATTTCCTTCTGCGAAGACATGAAACACAGTCTATATTCCAAGTTCACTGAAACGTGAGCCACGGACGTCTACGGAGCAGATGAAACTAGAAAGCTAAAAGAATAAAGAGAGAGAGGGGGAGAGAAGAAAATAAAAAAAAGTTCTTGTAAGTTTGCAATCAGCTTCAAACTGCAGCCGTACAAAAGTTTGAACCGAAGCTAGTCCTGAAACGATTTGTCCAAGAACAGTCAAGACCTACAGACCCGCGAAAACACTGATTAAAATCTTGTCGAAGGAAGTAGAAAACCTTCCGTGAGTTTACGGGATACGCGTTCGTTTTAGGGGAAAAGTAAGAAATTGAGATTGATCCACTACAAGGACGCACTTGCTTCGAAGTCCGACTTATTGCCGCTAGAAATTCAAGTGATTACAACATTTTTTCGTATTTCCATCGTAAACTTTAGAAGTTCGCTTATTTTTTAGTTTTTTTTTAGTTTAGTTTCTTTTTTCTTTTTTTCCTTCGTAGTAATTGTCCATTTCACGACATCTCAACAGAGAGGAAGTAGAGACGAACATGTACCTTTGAACGACGAACTTGGCGTCCTCCACCGCTGCCTATTCCACCTCCACATCCCCGAATTCTCGTGCAAAAGAAAACTGCGCAACAACGAAGGCAATCCGCACGACAAATGCATAAGCAATCTTCTTCAGCAAGTCACAACATAGCGCTTCCTGCGATTTCAAATAACAATCCTCCTAATTCGTACCCTTCGTGGCATCAAAACGGCCAACTGAAAGACCACCACCTTCCTTCTCATGCCCCATGATAAATCCATAATCGCCATGTTCCGCCCTCATCAAATGGACTCATCATGGAAGAACCAAGAACTTTAGAAAAACCAAAAATAAAAATCGACTTCCTAGAGTTATTTCGGAAATTTCAGGACACAGAAAGCGAGAGCGCGACGTACACTACGACGAGACGCCATAGCCGAGGCCATTTCCCACTACCATAGCCAGCGCGATTGAAGCAGCGGAGCTGCTGAAGAAACCCTAGGCTCGGATTTGGGTAGGAAAGCGCTGCGCTGCGAGAAAAAGGCCTTAGAAAGGTACCGTGTTGGTCTCGCCTACTTTTTAGACCCCAAAAGTAACGGCTCCGATTCAATTTCACTTTTCTCTTCTGACTTTCCATTTTTATTTATTTTCCCCGGCCATCTTCAATAGTTGAACGAGGGTATTGGACCGATCAAGGCATGCGGAAAATTTCCTCAAAGGCGGATTCTTTCAGCAGTTTCGGATTTTTGAAAAAGTAAAAGTTTATTATTCGCCTTTGGTGGTTGGTGAATGATTGATATGGTTTATCTAGTTTAGCTTTATCTGTATCGGTTTGGTTGGATTGTACCTTTTAGCAGTACAAAAGCTTTAAAGTTGGTGCGGATTGTAGATGTAGAAAATTGGTCAAAATGGTTGTTGCGTAATTTGTTCGGGAATCGCATTCGATATCTGGGCTACCTAGGAACTGCTATGGTTCATACTTAGGACTACCATTCAACTTAGATACCCTCATCCGTTACCCGGCCAGTATCAATGAATGATGTCAAATTAACCTTCTCCTGAGCCGGTTCACACTGCCATCAGGACCTTTTGATGGAGTTCTTGTCTTTTAAACTTGATCTGGCCCGCCATGGCAGTGAACTAATTTTGGCGTTTGTCTCTTGAGTTTTGCAGTTATTCTAACCGATCCGAAGAACTGACGAAGTTAAGTGGCAGAAGGTGTACATTTACTGATGTTAGCACGTAAGGTTGTTTCATTTCTGGTTGAATTTCGATTTACTTCAGACTAAATTTAGCCTACACCACAGTTTGGCCAGGTTGCGGGACTCTCTTCACAAGTTTTCATGGGCACTGTCGTTCAGATGTCGTGGTTTTGACGTGCCCGTAACTTGGAGCTCAAGTTAGAATTCGTTATTTTCTGTTTAAGTGATACATCTGATCGATCCAATTCCGGGTCCACTGTTGTAGAATGCTAAGTGGTAAACTCGTGGGTGAGTGACAAATGATGAAGGAGACGTATATTGAAAATTGGATTGAGATTTGCCTCAGGATAGGGAGAGTAGAGTCTAGAGAGACTTGGGAAGTTGAGTTAAACTAGGGAGGGCCAGGTCAGAAAAAAAAAAAAGGCGACATGCGTGAGGCAGTTGATTTGGATTTGTTCAAAGTGCTAAACGGGCCATGTCTTGAATCATGTTAGAGCTGTTGGTGGAGTTTGAGGAATGAAGGGCGTGATTGTGTTTGTCTAGGTGGATCGTGTTGCAGCAAGCGCTGGTGAGCAGAGAAGTTAGAGTGTGAGAAGTTTCTGAGGAATTCCTTGATAGTGGACATCGTGTCGGTGATACGATAATTGCAGCAATGGGGGATTGGCAGGAGAAAATGCAGACCATTATCATAGGTTTTGTCTTCACGTGCATGGTGGTGATGCTGTTTTCGGTGATATCCTCTTTCCGTGCTGGAAATTTGCGAGTAGCACGAGAGACAGATGATGAGGTTCCGCTACTCGTGCCTTCTGAGGCTGCGGAACTTTCACCTGCTCATGAACAAAATACTCCTCTTGTCGCGACTGATGAGGAAACAGAAGCTGATGGAGATAGCGAACTAGAAGATAGTGCTCATGACTTTTCGAGTTTGTCTTCCCCTGATTCCGAAGTCGAGACCGATGCTACAGCAGCCTGTAGTCCTCGTGAAATTGATAGTGCCATCAATCCTACTGTTTCAAAGGTGGAGTCTAAGGATAATAAAGTAGACGCTACGAAGGATGAATTAGCAGAATTTGAGAAAGATGAGGGTGCAGAAGATGAAAATATTGAAACGAAGCATGTCAGTATATCAGGCGAGCATTCTTTGAAATCCTTGGTACGTTTTTTGAATCATCTCCTCCATTCCATCTCACGTCTTTTGTCGGTTGATTTGAGTTCAATCCTCCTTCCTGTGCATTGATCCTCAAGGCATCTTGTCTGTTCGATATTTTTCGTGTGGATATGGTATGGAGATTTTTCTCGGCGATTAGTACGCGACAACTTGGGATAGTCTGTAAACAATGTGGTCAACTTAGTTCAACCTTATTGAGTACTACCTGATGACAGGGTCTCAGGTCTTGTTTACTTGTACATACTTGAAAGTTTTATTCTGGCATTTAGTGGACATTCTTCAGAAGTGAAAAGTGTTGGTTTAAATATTTATGCACACCAGCAACAGGAATTTCAGATGCGGGTTGATCTTTGAAGTGTGGTTTAAGTAGACCTACTTTTTAAATTTTATATTGGACCAAGTAGTTAGGATGTAGTATTGGAATTTTAAGAATCTTTGGGATATGAGATTTTTTTTTGAGGTGCTTGTAAAAAGAGTGAATGTAAAAGTTGACTATAATTAATTACTTGAAGAGTCGAGGTGGAGTTTCTGAAATTGTAGTTTCTAAAAAAATTAAGAATAAAACAGAAATATAAAAACCCATGATGGCTTTGGGAACTTATCTTTGAAGCTTTTTGTTACTAATGAAGTTCGAAGCTGTGCAATCCTGGTATAAATTTGGGCATTTTTTTAACTGCCATTGGGAGCGAATTTTAGGTGCAATCTGCATTAAATGCACCATGGAAGTATGTTTAGGATCCTAAGATTTTTCAGCATTATCATAATGTTCCATCTTTCTAACAGAGATTTGCTAGATCACTAATTTCAGAATGCAGAATCCTTCAAAATGCACATAGTAAGAATTACACCTACATGGCATGTGGGATTGCACAGATTTGGACAAAAAGGTTCGCCATCTCTTTAAAAGCAAGTGATGCCCTCGCTGCTAATGCAAATCTTGCCAAGTTGCGTCTCTAAAATCTTGAATTTGGTCATCGTTTCTGCAGAATGAACAGGCCAATGGTGATGTTGAAGATGAGCTGGAGGTGTCTCGGAGTGCAACGGATGATTGGGAGGCCATAGAAAGCACCGAACTTGAGAAACGTTTTGGGGCTGCTTCCACCTATGCAAGTACAATGGTTGTTTCACCGAATGTGAAGTCTTCAAGCGAGGCATTGCTACAGTTGTATGCCTTCTACAAAATAGCCACTGAAGGCCCTTGCTCTAATCCACAGCCATCGATTTTGCAGCCGACTGCCCGTGCCAAATGGTAAATCCTCTATGCTTTAAAAATCATAGTTGGAAGTGGAGTTTTTTTGCAATTAAAGGGCAACGACCAACCGGATTATCAAGAGTGGCATAGATCTGGGATTTAAGAATTTGTCGGAAAAACTGCAGTCGCAGGTTTTGACAAGTATGTGGATCAAATGCACTTGCAACTTGCCAATATGTTCAAAATTGTTTGCTTCGATAACATGTCAACACTAAATTTTTGTTTGACGGAATAGCCTGAAGTATGACATTATTGATAACTGATGGTAGTAGGCCATTGTGACATAAGCGCTTTGGCATCCAAATTTGAATGTAGAGAATATTGTGGTTGTTTCTATTTTTTGCAAGGAATGAGTGGCAGAAGCTTGGAAGTATGCCTCAAGAAGAAGCTATGCAGAAGTACATCGCTGTTTTGACCGAGGTCAATTCTACTTGTTATGAAACCTACCAGAAGGTAGGTATCTCATATCAGTAATATTTGAAGCATGTATTGTATTTTCTCCTTTTTTAGGGATTTGTCTTTATACAGTTTCTCAACGCAGATAGTCATGGGTCAGAGGTTCGTTTAGCATTTACTTTATGTCATGGATATGTAGAGCTGTTGGGTATTGTTAGCGAACATACTTTGATATGATTGGTCAGTTATTAACTGCTGAGTTTTGACGAAGTTTCACTGAGTGCATGCAAATCGAGCAGAGCAAAGAGCCCGCAAGAGTAGTGGATCAAAATGATCGGGACAGTTCAGTCAGGTGGTGAGATGGATGCATTGCCAGGGTTGAGCAAGCTAATCACGAGTGGAGGAGGACAAGAAGAGGACGTTTTCACTGCAGCTGTTTCCTCAAAGTAGTGATTATGAGCAGTGAATTGAGACCTCTATGACCAGTACCAACCTAAAAAAACGTTTTTCTTTTGGACCTAATGATTATACTGCATATGATTTTGCAATCACAATCCAAAATGATTACATCATTTGCAATTTTCGGTGTCTATGTAGTACTTTGGAAACTGGATGCCGAGTTGTTTGTATGGACGAGCAATTCTCAACAGCCTTACTGAACCAATAGTTTTGTGGTGGGATACTGCTCTGATCCTGACCTTCATGAGCATGTCTAGTTTCTAGACTCTGTTCATTGGAATGGTATGCCAATATTGGCCATGCTTGTCTTTTTGCAGCATTGTGGAGTCAATTCACGTGTGTGTAATAGAAGGTGACTTAGAACATCTTAGAGAACTTACTGACTTGGGATCGTCTATTGATACGAAAGGTGTGTCTACTTTCTGTTTTTCTGACCACAGCTGAATTCTCTGTCAATCCTGATCGAGAGAACATTCGGGTACAGCGAGTGTCATTACACTATGCCCCGGTATAACTAATTTTAGTCCGCACATTCACTCTTTGAGAACGTTTGCAACGTTCATTCCCTGTCCAAGCACGCTTGAATATGGTTTGACGACGGTGCTGTTACATGCAGATGGCGATGGTCGCACGCCGTTAATTTTGGCCGCAAGCCGTGGAGAGCTAAATGTAATGAAGATACTCATAGCGAAGGGCGCAGAGATCCACAAAAAGGTAACTGTGGTAGTTCTCAAAACTTCATCTGGTGCGGGCATTTTGACTTTCATGCTACCTCATCACACTCTCCTCGTCATAAACACTGCGAGTTTTTGAGGGACGGACAGCACTGAATCATGCAACACTTCATGGGCAAGAACCAGCCCCTAAGTACCTCATTCAGCATGGGGCCGATGTTAATGCTGTTGACAACGATAGAACTAGTCCTCTCAAACTTTGCCCACCGCACTGGTTATGGCTGCAAGGCTCTGCAACCTCACAAGATCGCCTTCAAGTCGTTCCCGAAAGGTGCAATCAACAACTGCTAAATAGCCGTATCAAAATTGATCGGTGTCAAGGATCAGTTTAGCACGAAATGAATCCCGAATTGATCCGCATCATTGTGTGCGATGCGTCTACTTGGAATTTGGAAATTTTCGTAATAATATTTCTATGGATGACGAAGGATTCCTAGACCATCTAAAAGGGAAGATAACTTGTAGGATGTATAATTCTGTTTATACGTGATTTACGTCCATTTTTAAGGGTGCTCGACATTTTACATATACACGGTATTTTCTATGGAATAAACAATGAGTAGAAATCGTTTCCTTGCAAACTCAGCTCAACGTATTTTCGTCGATCGTTCACACAGGTCAAACATCCTGAAGAAGCATTAAAAACCTGAACAGTACACTATTCAATCATGAACGTGGTATGAATGGAATCATTTACAAGAACGTGGGTACGAACGAAATCATTCACAAGAACGTGGTCGTAAAAATGCGTTTATTGAGGTCTTGCAGACTGGGAATAGCTGCTTGGAAGATTGGTGCCCACGGTCAGAGGCCCCGAGTAACTTGCGGCAGAGAGATCGAGCAACTTGACATAGGTATTGAGACTCACTCCTTTCTTACCAGTCAGAGATTCGGTAAACAACAGTTCCTCTTTTTTCTACTTCACAAACCTGCCAAGTATGGCTTGAAACAAGGCGACTTCTTTTGTTTGGCTTCCCATTAATATAATTTGAAACATCTGAAGCCTCAGGACTGAAGATTGATTCATGTTCATCACTATATCCTCACGGTTTGAGGTGCTGGTTGATTCCAGAGAAGCTATCTTATCGAAGAAAGTCTCGTGGTCCACCTTCGAAAATCTAGATTATGATCTTGTGATGATGTTAAAAGACAATTAAACAAATCAATCGCTTGTGAAGATGAACGGTCAAGCCAACGCATATGACTATCTGCCGGTAGACCACCCCTTGCGTGTTAGAGATGGACGCGCTATCTCAGACACTGTGAAACCCCGAAAAAGTTTCAACGCTGGTTGAAAGAAAGTTAGCACCCTGGTAACAGTGTGAAACTAGTGATAGGTACAGTTGAGGTGGACACAACCCATTTCATGTTTTTATTCAGGAATTCACAAACCAAAAACTGGTTCCGGTTTAGCCGTGAACGCTAAGTTACAGAAATCTTCAATCGACAACACAATCCATTAAATGGGTTCTCCTCACGACATCCATCATTCGAGTCGTATAAGTCCAAGGCCTACAGCGATGTACCTGGTGCTTGGTGGCAGCTAAGTAAAATTAGGTTAATTAAACATAGGCAGATTACACCTGTAATGATTGTCACCGGAGAGAACCACGAACATTCACAATTATAATTAAAATAACTATCACCAACAATCCACCTAGAAACGTCATCACAATCCAAGTAACGGGTGATCTATAATGCTCTCGAAGCATCGTCTTCGGAGCGGCACCGGGAAGTCAACGTATACCATGAACGTTCGGTCCTCTTCACAAGTCTGCGCTGTTGCAACTGGCTCCGGAGACTCCATTGTGCAAACAGTGCTGAGAATTTTAGAAAGGGTATGCGAAAATTGGTTGCAAAATCATCGTAGCACAGGCCTGCTCGTGTCAGCCATTCACCACAGAAAGCAACTCAAAGGCAGAGTATACTTCAATGTGTGCTCGACTAACAATCTTGTATGGGAAACCGGTCAATAGTAAGGTGCACATTCAGTCGGTGAGATACAGTCGAAGCCAACTGTTGTTGACAAACGCGACGGCGAAGCATCACGGTTAACTGGAATCTAGAAGCAGCTTCTGTGCAAGTTACCTATTCCCTGAATTATGGAGTGACGTGACCTTGATTCAGTCTGGATCATTTGATTGTCGATTGCTTGGAGACGCTCGTTTTGGTCAAGGTAGGTAGACAACTCATTTCCAATAACTTAAGCATTTCAGCATACATGTATACAGTACATGTAAAAATAGAAAAAAATAGTAAAATTGTGTGTCCAAAAACAGAATTTATATAAATGTTTTAGCTAAAGATTATCTTCTCTACTCTATACTGGACATATAGGCCTATTTAATTCTGACCAACTGTAGGTTATAAAATGAAGAATCCAACTTTTTCAAAACCATGATGTGTAGCATTTGTTAATCTACCAAACTTCACCAAATTTTGTACTACTTACAAATGCAAATGTGTGGATGAGGCAACAAAAATTCAAATATTGTATTGAGAGTAATTCACTATAATTGAGTTGGATTTTTGCCACCATTCTTTCTTGTTTTTGCTCAATTCCAAACAATATCTTACACATCTTCTATCTTCCAATTTTGCTTCACCAACTCCCTAATTTATCAATGCATAATCAACTGCTATTTATGTATAATTCCACTGATGCAAAAATTGATTTAAATAGTTTATAAAAATCTATTCTAAGTACAATGTATTGTTTATATTGCTCACAATTTAACATCATTTTTGCTATGTCCTTAACCTATTTCCAACCACAAAATATTAGAAATAGTTAACAATAGGTCACCAATTTAGTGAAAATATCCCACCTTATAGATTAGAAATAGAGAGGTAGTTGACAATGGATTGGATATCTTAATGTTTTCTTTTCCAAGTTGTATGAAAATGAAGTAGTTAAGTTTAGTGTATTTGAGTTGTATATAAGATCACTATTTTAGCAAATCACAATAGTTTTGTATTAATTGTTTTGATTGAGTAAGTTAACTTTGGCAGCATTGTTTAAGTATGCCAAATTAATTTAGCAAAAATTGCTAAAATAAATATTGAATTGAAAATACATATAGACGTATGTGAATATAGCCTTTGGACACTAAGCTCCATACTAATAGCTCCAATGTCAAATACTCAATAATTATGTATTAATCATAAATAATATAAATATTATTTAACAATGCATTATAGGAAAAATTCTTATGAATTTCAAAGATTATGCCATAAAAATCAAATTTCTTTCAAATATATTCGAGTAAGGACAAAAACAATAATAATAATGCCTCAACTATGAAATAGCTCACAAATAACATTTAGGCTTTAATTTGATACTTCTATATGAAAATTTAGAATCTCAAGATAGATTACCATAAAGATTAATGTCGGGATGACTTAAATTGAGTATGGAACATAAGCCAATGCCTTGCATTGAGACCTCCATAACCATCACAATAAGTAGTTGTTAAATAGTATATATATATATATATATATATATATATATATAAGTGTATCATGAAAAAACTTTGTAATGTCATTAAGAAAATGAATGATGAACTAACATACACAAGAGGATTAGTTGCATAATATTATAAGGTTGGTAGCTAATCTACAAAGCTTATAACATTCATAGATTAATTTTAATTGAAGCTTTTTTAACAATATTAATACTTGTGCTTATTATCTATCATATTATTAGTAAATTATCTCTAGAAATGCCCAATTTATAGTATATATCTTTCTTATTGAGAATATATATTGATAATATAATATTTTAAATAATATAAATAATATTATTTATATTTATATTTAAATAATGTATAGACTATAATTTATATGTATACAACTTATAAATTAGTCCAAGGCTTATGGAACAAGTTTTTTATTGATTAACAAGTTAGACTTCATGACCAAGGAGGCTATAAAGATAATCTATATAACTAACAATAAGATCCAATTAAATTTATAATTTTAAAGATTAAGATGTCTAAACAATACTATGGGAGTAGTTCAATTTTAATGTCATTATAATTTAATGATCAATTTATTCAAGTATACAAAAATATGGTATAATTTCTTTATTTAAGTGAACATTGGTACATAATAACAATTGACTGCAATTCAAACAAGAGTTGCTTCATATATCATTTGTTGATCACATCAAGTAAAATGCCAAACCAAATCAAGGTCTTACATATATACATGAAATTATTATCATGCCTTGTTGCATTGACATGCTTGACCATCTTTGTTGCAAATTTAAGAAAGAATGTCTTGTTGAGGTTCTTGATAGCTTTCAACACATTTGTGCAGATGCTATTTTTTATGGCCTTGAACTTGTATTGCTTTCACATATTTATCCAAGCATCTTTGATCTTAGAAATCATAAAGTTGTCACAAGATTGGACCTTGTCAATTGTACATGCAATAAGCTTATAAATGTTTTTTTTTTTTTTTAATGTTGTAAGGCTTTCCTAAATTTTTAGGTTATTGTTGTCTTTGTTGTAGTTATATACATGACTTGTGCTTTCAATATGTTGATAATTAGGATATTGCATTACTAAGCAAAGAGGTTCTTTAAGCCATTGAAGCTACACTGTCTTTGTTATGAAGCTCTTTTTAGCCAACCAATAAGTCATGCTAAAAATGTTGTTTAGTATACCTTAGATTATATATAAGGAATTTTTATTTAAGAAAATCATAAAACGTGTACATGTCATTAAGCCAAGATTTTAAATCAAATAGACAAACATTATCATATCTATCCTTTTAAACATGATCTTTGCATATTTCACATTATTATTACCTTGGAAGTTAAGGATTTTGTAAAACTCTATATTAATTACAAAGTTCAATTCATTGATATTTTTATGTAAGTTTTTAACTATTGCCTTTGATTGAAACATGCCTAAAAAGTATAATAGGATATTAGTGAGATCAATTAAATTAAAATATATTTTAAAAAAAATATTCAATTACTTTTATCTATCAAAGATAAGAACTTGGTGAAAAAAATAAAAAAATAAAAAAATGAGACTTTATCAAAGAAATATAATAAAATAAAAATAAGAAAGTATGTATATTAAAAAAAAATTGAAATGGCTATTGCCAAAAGATAAGAAAATTAGAGTCTTCTTGAAACTAGAGTAGAAGTAAGAAAGAAATTGACAAGAATGAAGAAGGCTTCATTCTTATCTCTATATATACTATCTATGTAGAAGCTACATAGCAACATTCTATAAGACTTCTAAAATATATTGACTTTGTACAACACATATCTTAACTTGCAACACAAGTTTTCTATATAGATACTACATAGTTAGCTTGTTTCGTAAGCTACCAATATGTATAAAATATTTGTAACACAATTAAGAATTGTTCCTGCTTCCAATAAAATCACCAAATATCAAGACTCTCTTTTTAGGTTGTGATACTAAATGCATTATATCTCACCAACTATTTAAGAAAAAATATGTCATTCTTGAAGGTCTTCATTCCTATTATATTACCTTAAAGGTTATGATAATTATAATGTCTTTTCTAATAAGTTAGCAAATAATGGCTCTTGAGTTGAATCTATTAGCTATTGGTTGTCTATCTCCTTAACACCACAATTATACAAAAATTATAGACAAAGATAAAAGGTAGAATACAATCTTTTTTAAATTATATTTCTTTTATAGCAAAGGTTGCCTACCTTTTTTTTGATTTTGATAAATATTATTAATGAAAAGCTTCAACCAACTTTGCTCTATTTATAAGATTTTTTGCTATCTCACATATATATTTGATAATATTATATCTATGCCATTTAATAACATATTCTAATCTAAGTTGGCATTGCCTTAAGTCTAAGATTTCTTCTATTTCAAATTCTTGATTATTATCCACTTCTATATAAAGTTTTGGTATTTATCTTCTTCTTGGGATATTTAGTGTCTTATATGGCTCTAAAAGAGACATGTAAAATATAAGATGGATTTTTATAGGCTCTGATAGATATAATTGATAAACAAATAGATTGACTTCTTTACAAATAGAAAATGGTCGAAGTCTATGGTAATTTAATTTATTATAAAGACAAATAGTTTTATAATAAAATAACCATACCTAATCACCAATGTGGAAATGAAGTTATTGCTTACAATAGACATCTGTATTGTTCTTTTGTTGTTCTTAAGCCTCTTTTAGTTGCACATTTATTATTGTATGTGGTTCAAATAAATAATTTGCTAAATCTTTTATCGTAAGTTTATCAATTTTTGAGAAGTCAAAAGCATCAAGTTGTAGATAATAATCATAATTAGTAAAAGAAAAAAAAATATTATACAAAAAAATATATTATATTATTATAAAAAAATTATGCCAATGGTAAAAGATTTGTCTAATCATCTTATTGTCACGGACACAAAATACAGACTTGAAATCTAACAAGAAGTTCAAGAAGAAATGACAAAACTAGATTAAACAGATGAGTACAAGAACAACACCAGAAAGGTGAGCTAGAACTCCAAGACATGTGTTGTTGAGACTGAAGAACTCTTCAGCCTCGATCCCTATATATACTCCTACTTAGGAAGCTTCTCGAGCTACTTCTATTAACTAGGAAGCTTTTAGAAGGTTCCAGAGGCTTCTTTTCTAGAAGGTTCTAGAAACTTCTCGAGCTACTTCTATTAACTAGGAAGCTTCTAGAAAGTTCCAGGGGATTCTTTTCTAGAAGCTTCTAGAAACTTCTCTTCTAGAAGGTTCCAGAGACTTCCTTTCTAGAAGCTTCTAGAAACTTCTCTCTAAAAGGTTCCAGAGGCTTCTCTTCTAGAAGATTCCAGAGGCTTGTTTTCTAGAAGGTTCTAGAAACTTCTCTCTAGAAAGTTCTAAGGAATATGTCCCTAACATCACCCCCTCCTTTAGCTTCGAGGTCTCTGAGAAGCAATGTTGTTGATCAGTACCAACGCAAGAAAATGAAGATCTGTCGCATAACTTCAGCTATGAACTCCAACTGTTGTTCACGAGGCAAGTGATTCATCGACCCTTGAAGCCAACGGTAGTGGCCCACGCCTTCGACTTCTGACCAAGCATGAACTTCTGTGTCCTTATTGTGAAATTGTCCTGCAAACACGCCTTCTCGTTGACCATCGTAAGCAGGCTCGATCTCAAATACGATCACCAGTGATCAGTTACTCGGTATCCTCCGTCGTCGTCGTGCTACATGTAGTTCTTCATCTCGGGGTCGCCTTCGTGAGCTACTCGGTTGCGATACTCTAACTGGCATAGGATCTATCTCTTGGCTATCCATATCAAAAGATCAAACTACAATCTATCTTGGAGAAAATAACTACATCAACTATGAATTTTGCTGGTGCTCTCCCCTTTTCTTATATTGTTGGGAGAACAAGCTTCAGAAAGAAGCTATCATCGAATTGATTTAGGTTTATCGGGATGTCGTTGATGAAACTCCTGTACCTTTTGTGGCGCATTCGCAAGATTTTCAGCTGGCTCCCACGTTCGCTCATTAATGTCATAGCCGCACCAATGAACAAGATATTCTAACTTTCCCCACCTTCGCCGTGAATCCAATACCTTTTCAACCTCGTATTCTTCGTGGTTCTCGATTTCAATACTAGGTGGCGGACATTGCACTCTTCCAGGAAAAGATGACTCTTGATAAGGTTCCAACAGAGAAACATGAAAGACTGAATGTACCTTCATAAAAGCCGGTAACTCCAGCCAGTATGCCACTGGATTAATTTGCTTCTGGATGATAAATGGTTCCAATCTTCGATAGTCCAACTTATCACATGGTCGCTTGGTCTTGATATTTCGTCGAAGAAGCCAGGCTTTGTCTCCAACTTTGAAAGTAGGTGCTGGATTCCGAAATCTATATGCAAACGTCTTATAGGATTCTTGAGCGGATTGTAATTGAAGCTTCAACATAGTTTGAAGCTCTGATAGTTGCTTCGTAAATCCTTCAGCTGCTGGATTATTATTTGTTGACGGACTCAATAAATCAAGCTTCGGATGATACCCATAGTTGGAAAAGAATGGTGTTTGTTGAGTCGATGCATAGAGGGTGTTGTTATATGCAAACTCGGCTAGCGATAGATATGCAGTCCAATCGTCTTGCTGATAGTTGATGCTGCATCGTAAGTACTGCTCCAAGACTTAGTTCACCCGTTCCGTTTGGCCATCAGTTTGAGGATGGAAAGCTGAAGAAAGCTTGATATCCACCTTCAATATCCCAAAGTGAGATCTCCAAAATTTTGACACGAACAGGGTACCTCGATCTGATATGATATCATCTGGTAGTCCATGATATCGATACATATTATCGAGAAAGAGTCTTGCTGTGACTTCACTGGACGATGTCTTCTTACAAGGAACAAAGTGTGCCATCTTCGTAAGCCGATCTACCACGACAAAGATGCTGTCAAATGAGTTTGATGATGGCAAGTCCGTGATGAAGTCCATAGAAATTGAAGACCATGGTCGATGTGGAATTGGCAATGGCTGTAGAAGTCCATAAGGGCGATGCCAAGGATTCTTAGATCTTGAACAGATGTCATAAGAGAGGACAAAATCTTTCACATCCTTCCACATTTGGGGCCACCAAAAATCTCGGGAAATAAGCTCCAAGGTCTTGTTGAATCTAAAATGTCCCGCAGTTGGAAAATCATGGCGAGATTGAAGAACTCGGAGTCGTGCTAGTCCTGTTGGAATGTACAATCTCTCTTCAAAGTATAAAAGATCTCCCTCCACCTTGAACTTGTAGTCATTCGTACGTTGCTTGATATCAATGGCTACTGAATCTTTAATGGTCATAGCACGTACCTGGTTTAGGAAGTCACCATCAAATGATACAATAGTAGCACAAAGTTGAAATCTCTCTAGCTTCAATAACGTTGTACATTGTTGATCAAACGTTGCTTCTCCAGCCTTTGGTGCAAGATACGATCTCCTTGATAAAGCATCAGATAGTCCTTGCTGCCTTCCAAGTCGATAAGTGATAACAAAATCGAATTTAGATAGCGACATATTCCACCGAGCTTGACGCCGATTTAAAACTCGAGCCGTCATGAAATACTCCAAATTCTTATGATCCGTATATACGGTTACTGGATGTGCAGCTCCTTCAAGAAAGTGACGCCATTCTTCGAAAGAATCCACTATAGCAAGAAGTTCCTTATCGTGGATCTCATAATTGATTTCAGCAGCAGAGAACTTCCGAGAATAAAATGCAACTGGATGGAGCTTCTTATCTTCACTCATTTGTGAAAGCACAACTCCCAAAGCAAAATCTGAAGCATCAGTTTCTAAATAGAAGGCCTTTATAAAGTCTGGATGTACCAAAATTGGAGCTGTAGTAAATGCTGTCTTCAAATCTTGAAACGCCTTCTCCGCCAAAGGTCCCCATTCCAACTTATCCTTGCATGTTAATCGAGTGAGAGGAGCAGCAACTTGAGAATAATTCTTGATGAAGATCCGATAGAAGTTAGCAAAACCAAGAAAGCATTGTACGTCTCTAACCGTCTTCGGAACCTCTGAAGACATGATTGCTTCTACTTTCTTGGGGTCCATCTTCAAACCTTCTGTAGTCGCAATGAACCCCAAAAATTCCATCTCCGTCTGGTGAAATAAATACTTTTCTAATTTGGCATATAGTCCTCGCTTGCATAGTTTCTCCAAGACCAAACAAACATGCTCCTCATGTTCTTCCTCGTTTTTAGAGAATATTAGAATATCATCCAAGTAGATGACAACAAAATCGTCGAGGTGTTCTCGAAAGATGTCATTCATCATATGTTGGAAAACCGCTGGAGCATTGGTAAGACCAAAAGGCATGACATTATATTCGAAATGACCATACCTTGTACGGAATGCTGTCTTCCACTCATCTCCTTCCTTGATTCGTACGAGATTATAAGCTCCCCTTAGATCAATTTTTGTAAAGATCTTCGCACGTCCAAGTTGTTCTAAGAGACTAGAAATCAAGGGTAATGGGTAACGATTTTTCTTTGTTACCTTGTTGAAGCCTCGATAGTCCACACACATCCGTAATGATCCATCTTTCTTCTTCACAAATAAGATGGGTGCTCCAGCTGATGATTTTGAATGACGAATGAAGTTCTTGGCTAGATTTTCGTCGATGTACTTTCGTAACTCTGCCAACTCCATTTGCGATAGATTGTAGATTGGGCCAAAAGGTGGTTGTGCTCCTTCTTGCAAGTCTATGGCACAATCATATGGTCGGTGTTCCGGTAGTATGTCGGCGTTCTTCTTTTGAAACACGTCTTCAAAATCTTTATATTGCTCCGGTATACTTGCTGTTAAGATCTTCTCCTCGGTAGTTGGAGCCGTATAAATGATAAATGGAGTGCCTTCCTTAGATGATCTTATAAACGCTCTTGTTCCAATGAATAAGGATTTCTTTTTTCGAGGTTTTTTACTAGGTTTTTTCTTGGGTGGTTTTGTGAGAAAAGTCATCTTTCGCAACCTCCAATCTATCAATGGATTATGTTTTTTCAACCAAGAAAGACCAAGAATAATAGGATTTGATGGGGTTCTAATAATATTAAAAATAATATGACTACTATGGTCTTTAAACGTTACTTCTATAGGTTTTGATTCATGGGTGATGCTACCAGACAATAAAGGTCGCCCATCTATGACCTCAACATGAACAGGTTTTGATTTTTGTACTAAAGGGATCTTATGACGCTTTGCAAATTCTTCGTCTAAAAAACAAGCAGATGCTCCTGAGTCTAGTAGTGCTAAGGTTCTCAGTTTTTGAGGGCCGATGAACAGAGAGATTGTAAAACAAAGTGCAGGTTGGGCAGAAAGAAAGGAACCTGATTGTTGTTGGGATATTTTATTGTCCAGCCGCACGGTTCCTACTGTGGCTGGGCATCCTCGTTTTCCTGAACAAATACTTCCCTAGTCTTGACTATGCCTCGATTTTGCTTTTTGGGGCAGTTTCCGACTTTGTGGCCTTCTCCACCGCAATACAAGTATAAATTTTCCTCCATACGTCGCTTTTTTTCTTCTATAGTAAGAGATTTGATACGTACCGCATCAATTTGCATGTCTTCCACCTCTGAATGTGAATTCACATCGCTTGCCGACATAGCTAGAGCATGGCGAATTGTATGTTGTCTTGAGCGTTGGTCTTGGCGACGTTGGAATAGGCGATTATCGCACTTCACAGCTTGGCTAATGGCTTCATTGAGCGTTCGTGGATCAGGAAGAATTAACAGCAAATCCTTTACATCATCTCTTAAATCCCAATAGAATTGACTCATCAACGCTTCTTCATCCCAATTGATGTCGCATACTAATTACCTGAAATCCGAAGCATAGACTGATGTAGAACGCATCCCTTGTCGTAGCGACCGGATCTTTGTTGTAGCCCATCGAACCTTATCGTGTTCACCAAATGCTTCCGCAAATGCCTCCAAAAAGGTTTCGAAGTTGTTTAATATGGATGATCGTTTCTCAAACAAAGGAGCAAACCATGATAGAGCTTGTCCCGTAAGTAAGGTTCCCACAAGCCCAACACGTGACTCCTCCGTTGGATATCGTTTGGGCTGTAAAACTGTTATCAACCTGATTTGATTGACGAATCCTCGAAACTTGGAACGTGTTCCATCAAACTTATCTGGAAGGCTAACTCGAGGCTCCTTATGTTGTAGTACTAGTGGTTCTTGTCGAACCTGAGGTAAAGTTGTTTCTCTAAGTGCCGAAATTTGAGGCTGGTGTAGTTTAGATTGTGCTATCCCAGATACTCCATCATTATGAAGCCTTGCCACGACTCCTTCAATCTCTGCAGTTCTTTGTGATAACGTAGCGAGGGCATTCATAATAGCATCTAATTTAGACTCCGAACTTTCTGTCATACTAATGTCTTGACCTCCGGCCATTCTAAAAGAAGGACAAAAATGACCCTATAAGAGGCAATATTGGTTTATAGGAGGGTAATCCACAACCTATAAAATGCCTTAAGAATTTCAAGAAGAGGGGTAATCCACTCTCTCCAAGAAGAATAAGGCTCCAATATTGTAACAGAAGAAGAATCAGTTTAGAGGAGGGTAATCCGCAACCTCTACAAAATGCTAGTATACCTTCAAGTAGAGGGATAATCCACACTCTACTAAGAAAGAACTAGCTCTGATATCTCAAGTTAGTGTAGTCTCGACAAACTGTCACGGACACAAAATACAGACTTGAAATCTAACAAGAAGTTCAAGAAGAAATGACAAAACTAGATTAAACAGATGAGTACAAGAACAACACCAGAAAGGTGAGCTAGAACTCCAAGAGATGTGTTGTTGAGACTGAAGAACTCTTCAGCCTCGATCCCTATATATACTCCTACTTAGGAAGCTTCTCGAGCTACTTCTATTAACTAGGAAGCTTCTAGAAGGTTCCAGAGGCTTCCTTTCTAGAAGGTTCTAGAAACTTCTCGAGCTACTTCTATTAACTAGGAAGCTTCTAGAAAGTTCCAGGGGATTCTTTTCTAGAAGCTTCTAAAAACTTCTCTTCTAGAAGGTTCCAGAGACTTCTTTTCTAGAAGCTTCTAGAAACTTCTCTCTAAAAGGTTCCAGAGGCTTCTCTTCTAGAAGATTCCAAAGGCCTGTTTTCTAGAAGGTTCTAGAAACTTCTCTCTAGAAAGTTCTAAGAAATATGTCCCTAACACTTATTAGTAGTTAATGGTATATTTCAAATACTACTTCAAAACTTATTTTATATGCTTTATTTATCCATTAATTTGAAGATAAAAAGCTAAAGATAGTTTTATGTCTACCTTTAAAATCTTAAAAAGCATTCTTAAAAATCTTGATAAAAATCTTGAGTTTCTTATTTGATATAATATCCTTAGGTATTCTATGATAGTAATAGATGTTATCAAAGAAAAGCTTAGTTATTTCTTCACTTGTAATATATTTTTTACATAGTACAAAATGTACTATCTTGGTGAAACAATCTACTATCACGAATATAATGATAAAAACGTAAGACTGAAAGAACTTTGATAAAATCCATAGAAATAAAAGACCATGGTTGTTCTAGAATGGATAATGGATGAAGAAATTTGTAACATTGATGATAAAGAGTTTTTGATTTTGAACAAATATTAAAAGTTTGTACAAAGTCTTAGATTGTCTTTTATATTTGAGGCCACAAAAAATCTTTGAATATTAATTCCAAAGTCTTATTTTATCTAAAATATCCTCCTACTAGAAAGTTATAATAAGCTTGAAGAATATATAATTAAGCTTTATCTTCTGGAACATATAAGCGCCTTTCAAAATATAATAGATTTTTTTTGAATTCAAACTTAGAAGTACTATGCAACTTTGAAAGATTTTCTTTAATATAAAAAATAAGTGAATCAAAAGACATACTTGATTGAACTTGCTCAATAAAAGTTAAATCAATAATTGGTATTGATTTTATTATTCAAAAATGAAGATGCTTTAGCTTTAAGAGAATTATTTGTTGTTAATCAAAAGCGGTATTTCTTTCCTTTGATGTAAGGTAAGATTTTCTAGAGAGTATATGTAACAAACCTTCTTCTTTTTTTGGTAGATAAGTGAACTTGAATTTGAATCTTAAGAAGAACATACTCTAGCGAACTTAGCAATGATTCAAAATATGTGTTAATATAAAATATCCAAGATTCTTGTGATCCATATATATATTGATTGAACTAGGAGTATCTTCTAGATTATAGCCCCATTATTAAAATAAATCCACAATTATAAGAATTTCTTTATTATAGATCTTGTAATTGATATTAGCTCTTAAAAAGTTTTTGGAATAAAAAAGCTATTAGGTGAATTTTATCATTTGTACCCATTTGTGATAATATGGCACTCAAAACAAAGTTTGATGCATCTATTTTCATAAAAAAATGGCTTAAAAAAGTCAATACAATATAAGATTGGTGTAGAAACAAATGCTTTCTTCAAAGTTTTAAATATTGATTTTGCTTCTTGATTCCATTGAATTTTTTCTTTACAAGTCAAACTTGTACGTAAAGCTGCAACTTAAAAAAAAATCTTAGATGAAGATCCAATAGTAGTTAGAAAATTCCAAAAAGTATTGAATATCTTTATATGCTTTTGAGATCTTTCAATCTATAATAGCTTGAACTTTCTTAGAATCCATCATAAGTCCATCATTTGAAATGATGTATCTTAAAAAGTTAACTTGAGTAGTGTGAAATATATACTTTTTTATTTTGGCATAGAGTCTTGCATCTCTTAGTTTTTGTAATACTCAATGAAAATAAAAAGGTCATATTTTTTATTTTTAAAATAAATTAAAATATTGTATAGATAATAAATAAAAAAATCATCCAAAATTCTCAAAAAAAAAACATTTATTTGAGGTTAAAAAGTTGCTAGTGCATTTGTAAGTCCATAAAGCATGAAATTATATTTAAAATATCCATACCTGATTTGAAATGTACTCTTCCATTCATCTTCTTCTTTGATATATATCAAATTATATGTCCTTTGTAGATCTATTTTTGTATAGATCTTAGTTTAATTCAATTGATTAAAAAGTACAGATATCAAAGGTAGCAAGTACTTATTCTTGATGGTGATCTTGTTGAGTCTTTAATAATTGATACATATCTACAATAATCCATTTTTTTTCTTTACAAATAAAATTGGAGCTCTTGCTAGAGATCTGAAATAGCATATGAAGTTCTTGGCCAAATTTTCTTTAATATATTCTTTGAAATTAGCCAACTTATTTTATAAAAGTTGTAGATTGGTCTAAATGGCAATTGAGTTTTTCTTGAAGCTTAATTGAGCAATCATAGAGACAATATTCCAAAAGAGTATCTGTGTTCTTCTTTTCAAATATATTTTGAAAATCTTGATATTGGCTAAGAATGTCACTTGAATTCTTTCCACAATTAGAAACTAGTGTGGCATAAATGTCATGGCCATAATCATATAAGCTAATAATTACATATACAAATAAGAAGAAGTAAGTAAAAGTAGGTAAAAGTAAGTTAATTCTATAATATTTAATATGGAAGCTTCTTAGAAGCTTTCTAGATGCTGCTTTGACTTCATAGGTGTCTTTAATTGACTTTTTGGATTAGAAACGTGGTCAACAATTTGGCCATGTGCCACACATGTTGTTAGCTTGAAGATCAAGCTAACTATGTGGCCAACACGTAGAAAAACTTGCCTTGTAAGTCAAGGCATGTGTCCTATAAAGTCAATACATATTGGAGGTCCTATAGAACGTTGCCATGTAGCCCCTAGTTAGATAGTATATATAGAGACAAGAGTGAAGGCTTCTTCACTCTTGTCAACTTCTTTCTTGCTTCTAGTCTAGTTTCAAGGGTTTCTAGTTTTCTTGTCTTTAAGTAATAGCCATTCCAGTTTCTCTTTCAATATACATACTTGTTTATATATATTTTGTCACCTCTCTTTGAGTGAAGGCTCACTTGTTTGAATTGTTTTTTCATCGAGTTCTTATCCTTGATAGATTGACAAGAGTACACCTAAAATATCAGAGCTTTGTCTAATCTTGATTAAGAATGAGTTATTCCTTTTTCTCGATAAGATATAAGCATATTAGAAGTTATGGATTACCCTCTTCTAAACTGATATTGTCCTTAGTATTTTCTTTGTTCTCAAGTCCAGTCTTCTATTTGTCTTGAGCGATATTAGACATCTTCGCTTTTTTAAGTGTTATCATGGCAAAACTTGTTGAAATGAAGAGTGCAAGGGCACAAATGCAAGAGCAATTGAGGGAGTTAATGCTTGCGATGCATCAACTCAATTTACCACCACAAGGAGCAACAAGATTGGCAGGAAGTGAAGATATGAAAATGGTTGGAGTTGCTTCAACATCTGCACCAAACCATGTCCTTTCTCCTATGGTGGAACGCCCTTTAAATGTTAGAGAACCAAGAATTGCCCTACCCAAGAAGTTTGATGGCACTAGATCTAAATTTCGAGGAGTTATCAATCAAGTACAACTGTTGATTGAACTTCAACCCCAAAGCTATCCAACTCCAGGATCACAAGTTAGATTTATTGGTACGCTTCTTTCAGGTTCAGCACTATCGTGGTTTTCATCTTTTCTTGAACGATGAGATCCAATATTGGATAATCTAGAGGCTTTTTTGGCGGAGTTTCGATCCATGTATGGAGAACATGATGCAATTTGTGTTGCAACCAATAAGATCCGTATTTTACGACAAGGCAATCGATCAGTAACGTTATATGCTTCACAATTTTGACAACTTGTAACTGATATCAAGTGGGATGATGCTGCACTTATAAGCCAATTTCTCTACAGATTACAATATGAGGTAAAAAAATTAATGCTCAACTTACCTGATCTTCAAACATTGAGTCAAGCAATTGACTTTGCTGTGAAGTGTGACAATCACCTTTTTGAATTCCAATCTGAGAACCGTACAAGTGGACCTCGACGTTACTATAATTCAATGGCAACACCAACACCTCTTCAACACATACATTCGAAAGTAGAGGATATGCAAATTGATGTAGTACGTTTCAAACCTCTTATTGAGCAAGAAAAGACTCGTCGTCGTCAAGAAGGATTATGTTTATATTGTAGGAAACCAAAGCACACTGCTCAACATTGTCCAAAGAAATGACGCAATCACAAAATGAGGAGTATGGCTGTGAAAGAAGACAATATGTCGGAAAACGAGTTTGTCCAGCTATAATAGGCACCGTGCGGCTAGAAGCTTGCACAACATCTAGTAAAGGTCCTATTCTCTCCTCAAAGCCGTCTCCTTGTTTTACATTAAATGTTATTTTAGGACCTAAACATTACAAAGTCTCTGCCTTGTTAGATTCAGGAGCCTCAGCGTGTTTTTTAGATGAAGAATTTACTAAAAGACATAGCATATTTTTAGTAAAGAAAACTAAACCTGTTCATGTAGAAGTCATAGATGGTCGTTTATTGTCTTCTGGAGATATTACTCACGAAACCCTTCCTATAGAAGTAATAATCAATGGTCATAATAGTTTTATAGTATTTAATATTATTAGATCTCCTTCTAATCCTGTTATTTTAGGTTTATCGTGGTTAAAAAAATACAACCCTCAAATGGACTGGATTTCTTGAACTCTTACTTTTTCTAAAAGTATAACTAATAGTATAGTTAATCAAGTAGAGAGTCATAAGTCCAGTTCAATTAAACTCGTATTTATAGGTGCAAAAGCTTTTTTGCATGTTGCTATGAAAGAATCATCATACATTATTTATGCTACACCCGTTTCTACTGGTGAAAAGACTTCAAGTAGCATTCTTAGCCAATATCAAGAATTTCAAGATGTATTTGAAAAAAAAATGCAGATACACTCCCGGAACATCGTTTCTATGATTGTTCAATTGACCTTCAAGAAGGAGCACAACCGCCATTTGGACCAATCTATAGATTATCACAAACTGAGTTGGCTGAACTCAAGGAGTATATTGAAGAAAATCTAGCCAAGAATTTCATACGCCATTCTAAATCTCCGGCAAGAGCTCCAATTCTATTTGTGAAAAAAAAAGATGGATCATTGCGGATGTGTGTTGATTATCGAGGACTCAATAAGATTACCATCAAAAATAGGTATCCACTATCTTTAATATCCGGACTTCTTGATCAGCTGAATCAAACTAAGATCTATACAAAAATAGATCTTTGGGGAGCATACAATCTAGTATGCATCAAAGAAAGAGATGAATGGAAGAGTGCGTTTCGAACTAGGTATGGACATTTTGAATACAATGTCATGCCTTTTGGACTTACAAATACACCAGCAGCTTTTCAACATCTAATGAATGATGTTTTTCGAGAATTTTTGGATGATTTTGTGGTATGTTATCTAGACGACATCTTGATTTATTCTAAGAATCCAAAGGAACATGAACTTCATGTTTGTTGTGTGGTACAAAAACTAAGAGATGCAAGACTCTATGCCAAGATAGAAAAGTGTGTATTCCACACTACTCAAGTCAATTTCTTAGGTTACATCATTTCAAATGATGGACTTATGATGGATCCTAAGAAAGTTCAAACTATTATAGACTGGAAGATCCCAAAAATAGTAAGAGATGTCCAATATTTTTTGGGATTTGCTAACTACTATCGGATCTTCATCAAAGACTTCTCTCGAGTTGTAGCTCCACTTACACGTTTGACTTGTAAAGACAAACTCCAATGGAATCAAGAAGCGAAAGTTGCTTTTGAATCTTTGAAGACAGCGTTTGTTTCTGCACCAATCTTGTATTGTGTTGATTTTTTCAAAGCATTCCTTATGAAAATAGATGCATTGGACTTTGCTCTAGGTGCGATTCTATCACAAATGGGAACACATGACAAACTTCATCCAGTAGCCTTTCATTCAAGAAAATTCTCAATAGCAGTAATCAATTATGAGATCCATGACAAAGAACTTCTTGCAATTGTGGATTCTTTTCAAGAATGGCGTCATTATCTAGAAGGCGCTTTTAGTCCAGTCACCATGTATACGGATCACAAGAACCTCGAATATTTTATGTCAGCACGCATATTAAATCGTCGCCAAGCTCGTTGGAGCATGTCTTTATCAAGATTCGAGTTCATCATCACTTATCCGCCAGGAAAATAACAAGGTTTGTTCGATGCCTTGTCTAGACATTCTTATCTTGCACCAAAAGAAGGAGATGCAGCTTTTGAGCAACAAAGAACGGTTCTCTTGAAGCCGGAGCAATTTCATCTTCGAGCAATAAAATCAACATTGACTGTTGATTTAACTTTTCTTAAGCAAGTCCTGTTAAGTATGTCTTCAGATCCTCTTGTTTGTGATATGAAGAACAATTCTTCTAAATCTCATGATCTATCTAAATTTGAATTCAAGAACAACCTTTTCTATTTCGAAGGATGCCTACATATTCCAGAAGGAGAAGCACGTTTATGTGTTCTTCAAGCTCGTCACGACTTCCCAGCAGCATGACATTTTGGATATAATAAGACTTTAGAGCTGATAACTAAAGATTTTTGGTGGTCTCAAATGTGAAAAGCAGTTAAAGATTTTGTACAATCATGTGATGTTTGCTCAAGATCAAAAACTCCTCGTCATCGACCTTTTGGACTTCTTCACCCATTATCCATTCCAGAACAACCATGGTCTTCTGTTTCTATGGACTTCATCACGGATCTTCTAATCTCAGGTTCTTATGACTCTATATTCGTGATAGTAGATCGTTTTACCAAGATGGCACATTTTGTACCATGTACAAAATCTATCACAGGTGAAGAAACAGCTAAGCTCTTTCTTGACAATATCTATCGCTATCATGGATTATCCAAGGATATTATATTAGATAGGGGAACTCAATTTGTATCAAGATTTTGGCGGACTCTTTTCAAGATTCTTAAAGTGGATATAAAACTATCTTCGGCATTCCATCCTCAAACTGATGGATAAACTGAGCGTGTTAATCAAGCTTTGAAGCAATATTTAAGATGTACCATTAATCACCAACAAGATGATTGGACAACTCTTTTGCCATTGGCAAAGTTTGCTTACAATAACACGGTACATTTTTCTACAAAACAAATACCTTTCTTTGCTAATTATGGTTATCATCCACGACTTGATACTTTTGACTTTTCAAAAGTTGATAATCCTGCTGCGAAAGATTTGGCAATTCATTTATCAGAGCTACATGCAACGATGAAGGCACAATTAAAAGAGGCTCAAGAACAACAAAAGGTCAATGCGGATGTCTATCGAAAGGAACAACCATCATTCATCTTGGGTGATAAGATATGGGTGGTCTTCCCGCCCTAGTATGGGACACTACCGACGGTTGAGAGGTCCTATCAATCATCTTCAAAGAGAACAAAGATCAGAGTATGTGGCGAATACAATTCGTCTCATTATAGATTTCCTCAACATATGATGACCGCTCTTCGTAGAACTCGTCTCTAGAAGGGGGGGTAATGTCATGGCCATAATCATGTAAGCTAATAATTACATATACAAATAGGTAGAAGTCAGTAAAAGTAAGTAAAAGTTAGTTAATTCTATAATATTTAATATAGAAGCTTCTTAGAAGCTTTGTAGACGCTACTTTGACTTCATATGTATCTTTAATTGACTTTTTGGATTAGAAACGTGGTCAACAAGTTGGCCATGTGCCACACATGTTGTTAGCTTGAAGATCAAGCTAATTATGTGGCCCACACGTAGAAAAACTTGCCTTGTAAGTCAAGGCATGTGTCCTACAAAGTCAACACATATTGGAGGTTCTATAGAACGTCGCCACGTAGCTCCTAGTTAGATAGTATATATAGAGACAAGAATGAAGGCTTCTTTACTCTTGTCAACTCCTTTCTTACTTCTAGTCTAATTTCAAGGGTCTCTAGTTTTCTTGTGTTTTGGCAATAGCCATTCCAGTTTCTATTTCAATATACATACTTGTTTATTTATATTTTGTTACCTCTTTTTGAGTGAAGGCTCACTTGTCTAAATTGTTTTTTCATCGAGTTCTTGTCCTTGATAATAAATGACACAAGGTGATCTTTATTTTGGAACATATAAGAAAGTTCTTGTACATATAAATATAGGTTTGATTGTACTAGAATTATGAATTTTTATTTAATTAAGTAAATTCTTAATTATACTTTTAAAAAAAATTAAAACTACAAGAAATCCAATCTATTTAAGGATTATATTTTTTTAACCACAATAAATCTAAAATAACTAGATTAGAAGGAGATTTAATGATATTAAATACTATAAATTTACTATGATTATTAATTACTATTTTTAGAATGAATATTTTATGAATAATATCTCTAAAAGACAACAAACTATTATCTATGACTTCTACATGAACAATTTTTTTTTTATTAAAGATATGTTATATCTTGTAACAAATATTTTATTTAAAAAATAAGTTGAGGCTCCTAAATCTAACAAGGTAGAGGCCTTGTAATATTTAGATCTTAAATTAATATCTATTGAAAAATAAGGAGAGAATTTTGAAGAGAGAATAAGACCTTTGTTAGGTATTGTGCAAGGTTCCAACTGTATGATTCTTATTGTGGTTGGACAATTTTTTTTTTGACATAATATCTTTTTTGATAGTCCTACTTCTTATTTTATGATTGTGTTGCTTGTTTAGATAATAATGAGTAATGTGCTTTGGTTTTGCATAATATAAACATAATCCTTTTTCACAATGACGAGTCTTTTTTTGTTTAGTAAGATTAAGTAAATTAAGCATTATTTTTTTTACGTCATATTGCAATTCATAAAAAATTGGCTAATGAATGCAAAATCATTCTACTTAATATCAATTATAAGTTGTTAAAATTGTTAAGCATATAATATTAAAAATTGATTTTTTTTTATAAAATATAGATCTTATTTATTGCAATACAAACTACATCATGTTTTCAATACATGAATCAAAATTCCATTAAAAAAGCTTTTAAATTGTCTAAAATTGAATCATATTGTTCAATAAAAGATGAAAACCATGATAATTTAAAATCCAAAAATAGTATTTTAATAAACTTGACTTATGATTGTAAAATTGGATAGCTTTGGACTTGAAGTTTAATTGCTAGTTGTACTTGATTGATGAATTTTCAAAACTTTGATCTTGTATCATCAAACTTCTCAAATAAGACAATTCTTGGTTTTATAGTGCTTTAATGGTATTCTACTATAAGAGAAGAGATATGATTTGGTGTAAATATTGAAGCAACTCCAATCATCTCTATTTCTCTATTTTTTGTCATTCTTATTTTTATTTGTCGTAGTAAATTGAATTGATGTATTACATGCATTAACTCCCTCAATTGTTCTTACATTTGTACCATTTTACTCTTTATTTTAATAAGATTTGCCTCAATAATACTAAGAAAAAAAAAGATGTTTAATATCACTTAAGATAAGTAAAAGATAGAACTTGAAGATAAAAATAATATTAAAAATAATATTACTTTTAAAGAAAATAATCCATAACTTCTAATATACTTATGGCTTATCAAGAAAAAGGAATAATCCACTCTTAATTAAAAAAAAAGATAAAGATTTGATATTATAAGTACACTCTTGTCAATTTGTCAAGAATAAGAACTTGATGAAAATAAAGAAACAAGTGAGAATTTCTCAAAGAAGTATGAAAAAATAGAAATTAAAAATTATATATATTTAAAAAAAAACTAAAATGGCTATTGCCAAAAGCTAAAAAAATTAAACTACTTGAAACTAGACTAAAAGTAAGAAAGAAATTGACAAAAATAAAGAAGGCTTTATTCTTGCTTCTATATATATTATCTACCTAGAAGCTACATGGCGACATTCTATGGGACCTTCAAAAAATATTGACTTTGCATAATACATATCTAAACTTGCAACACAAGTTTTCTCAATAAGTACCACATAATTAGCTTGTTTTGTAAGCTATCAACATGTGTGGCACGTGGTTAATATATTGACCAAGTTTCTAACCTATCAATCAACTATAAATACATATAAAGTCAAAATAGTATCTATGAAGGTTTTAGGAAGTTTTCTTAGAAGATATTATAAAATTAATCTATTTTAACTTCTATCTATTCATATCACTTAAGTAACAATTACAATAAATATATGTCTATGATAATATCTAATAATTCTCAAATAGTATATGATCTTATATTTAATGTATATTATTTACACAATGCTTATTATAAAAAATTTAATTTAAATTTATTGTAAAATATTTTTAGCATTCATAAAGCACTATATCTAGCAAAGTTGATCTTCTTCACAATGAATTTATCATTCCTAATGTATTAGCAATAAAAGACACAATATTTAACAATGTTAATAATGTCCTTGTCAAGCTCCTTCAATACCTTGGATTAAAACTTTATTCTTGCTATGAGTCACAAAATTGATTCATTGGTATATTTTAGTACAAAAATGTACTTATTGTATTTTAAAACAAAATTTTAGGAAATTAATGTAAGAATTTTGAATTATATAAAAATTAATAGAATGTTAGTTACAAGAAGAGGTTTGTTGTAGAGTTTTCTTGAGAAGAAATTCCAATATAGATAAGTTCTTTCAAGTTAGCTAATATAAATTTTTGATTTTATAGTAATAATTTTTATTATAATTAAATATTTAAATTAAGTCAAAAGTAGAATTGTAATCTTTGATTTATAAAACTTTAAAAAAAAATGATAGTATAAATAATTAATACATAAATATATTAATAATAGAATAAATAGAGAAAAAAATACTTGAAATAGGAAAAAAAATAATAGAGAGAGAAATAGAAATAGAAAAAATTAAAAAATAAATAAAAATAGAAGAAGTTAATAAGAAGGATTAGACATTACTTAGGAACACTCGCAGCTTTTTTGTTGATAAAGATCCAAGTTGCTTCAGATTCCATATTTTTTTTTTGTTTTCTATTTTTTTTGTAGAAATTATTTGAAGCTCCAACAATAAAAAAAAATCCCTCTTATGTGTTGTTTTTTGTCTATATGTGTGTGACTACAATGGTGCTACAAAGACATCAGAGTGGTTATTTGATTTTTTTTCTTTTTATGAAGAAAAAGACATGTAATAGTATTTTATTTGAGATCTTATTCAATCGGTGTGGTGTTGAAGAGCTAGAGTCCAATAGGTGTCATTTTAAATTGACAGTTCATTTACATTGGTATTTGGCACTCAGTTCTTTTTTTTCAATAAGATTTTGCTATGATTTTTAATTTAGTAGAATTGCCATGTAGTTCCAAGGATATTGGTATAGATATGATTTTGTAGATGCTAATGTATATTGTGCCAATTTTGTATCCAAAAGCTAAACCTTAATCTTTCCTCACATTGATATTGGTGAATTTGTGACTGCCCAGCTAATAAACAAGGGTTACTAGTATGAGCATCTTGTGATCCACATTCATAGTGAGCTAATTTCAAGTTGGATATCAATGGATAGTTTTTGCATTACTAGTAGCAACATTGAAATTGTAATTGTTCTCATTCTTGCCATAGTAGCAAATTTACGTTATTAACATTCTTCCAATTCTAGCTATGCTTGAATAGTCATTCAATAGAAATAGATTATTATTGTTCTTGTTCTTGTCTTTCACTATTGTATGATGTTGATGGATTTTGGTTGTGGATTCAAATTTCTAAGTTGATTGATTGAGCTACAACTATATTCTTCTGATTGCCTCTAGTAACAAATTGTTGTTGCTTAGAGATTTCTCCATTTGATTTTTTGGTTCCTCTTCAACATATTGCTAGACTTTCATGTTGTTGTTGAGTTAGAAAAGAAATTGCCAACAAGTACTCTGATAGAGGCTTATAGTGCATCACTGCTAGATTAAGTCAAATCCCTATAGTGTCTCTGTTCTTATGATTCAATTGGAGGTGCTTGCAATGACTTGGTAAGATCATTGCATTTACTATTCTAAATTGCTTGCAATATTGGAAATTGGATTCATTGCAACATATGAGCTAAAATAAACCTCTACTAATTAGAAGTTTGTTCTAATTCACAACAAATGAATTAATTATAGAAATCTTAGAAATCCTAATATTCAATTGGATCCACTCTTAACTTCTTTAAATCCTAATATCCAATTTAAGGAAGTTAAGAGTGGATTGATTACTCATATTTATAATAATAATAATTCTTTTATAAAATATATAATCAAAAATTCTTTCTCTTTACTCTCAATCATTATTTTTTGTTTGTTATTTTTATTTGATTTTATATGTTTTATATTAATTTTCATCCATGAACAAAAAACACATCTAAGTATAAGTTTTCATCTGCAAATAACTTTTCATCCATGAATAACTTATCATTCAACTTAAGTTTGTCCAACTCAATTATCATCTATGTTAAAAGTATTCATTCAATCTATAAATTTTTTCATCCATTTACAAAACTATCCATTTTGACATAAAATTCTTCTAACCTAATTTTTCAAATCTGCTTCCAATTGACCTAATCTAGCTTCAAATTTACTTCAATTGACCAAATCTTTGCTAATAATTATTTGTGGTGAATGCAACTAATGTGAGATTGGAACAAGCAAAGGTCTCATTTATGTGTAATTTAAAAGCATACTTTTCAAGACTCGACTCATCAAGAAAAAACCTCTTAAGTTAAGCTTTTGCTTCCAATGACACAACTTTAAAGACTACATAAGGTATTCAATGAGGGTTTTTTGGCAACGTAGATGAAGCAAGGCGTGGATGTAGGGCATTTGCTTCCAATTAGCCTCACAACTCTCCATCAACACTTGCAAGGCTTGCATCAATCAAATTATGGCATTGAAGTTACTCCTAAGCATGAATCTTCTTTGACAGTGTTGTGCCTTTTGGAAGACAATGATTGTGAAAAAGTAAACGAGAGAGAAAAGACAAAATCAAATAAAAATAAAATAAAGACATATTTGAAGTTTATTTTTTAATTTTAATTAAATTTTATACAAGTTATTCAAAAAAAAATATGTTTTTAATATCAAAGTTTGGTGTGTTTATTTTATATTCAAAATATAAAAATATCTTCTTTTATTTCTTTTTATTTTTTTTTTCTAAAGACTGCCAAGTGTTTTTTTTTTTTTTTTTTTTTTTTTTTTTGCATATTATTTTCAAAAGAATGTTCATAAATTTCAAAACTTAAATTGGTGGTATTACCATATGATTTTAGTAGAGTACCAAAAGTATCATGTGGTGTGATAACAAGACAAGTGTTATCAAATTTTAGTTTGGCGTATATAGTTAAAACTTAATATGATAGAGTTGTTGTTGTTAGACACTAGACCTATGTTGTAACAGCCCAAACTAAACAAAAAAACAAAAACATGTTTCGATTCAATAATTCTCTTATTTACATTGATTTACATATATGTGACTTACCTATATTTACTGATTGATATATTGATATGTATATATATATATATATATATATATAATGTTTTATGTAATGTATAATTTCAATCCTTAATGCAAAATCTTAAAACAGATTTTCTAAAAGACCACAAACACTCATTTTACCTATCAATCAATCACATACATGGAAACAACAAATATCCCGTAACCTGAAGTGAAACATATGGTAAACCAAAACCCTAAAGCAAAAACTAAAAAGAAGCTGAAGAAGTAGAATTTTGTAAATAACAAACTTTATCTCAGCCACTGTTATAACCTGTCCACGTAGGACGCCACGCAAGGTCCAGGAAAGGTGAGCTGGACACGAGCGCAGATTCTCCTGACAGCCAGCGCGGCCCGCCGCGTGACGTGTCGACGCCTGCATCGCCGTGCTTCGGTGCCTTAGTGTCCACTTGGCTGAATCCGAGCCCCCCATGAGTAGAGCCTCTCGTTGGCGTCGCTTCCTCGCTCAAAATGGCGCAGCATATAGCATTTCTCAATCGCCCCTCTTCTCAAACCAGGAGAGAGAGTATCTCGTCGCAACGCTTATGGAGTGGATTCCGCTACTGTGCGGTCGAGAAGGGAGCGAACGACAGAGGTACCGAAGCTTAATGGAGTTGGGTTTTTGAGTTCAGTGTCGGATGGATTCTTCATCGACCAGGCAGGGTTTTGTCACGTACGTCGATCGATGCTTGAACGTGAGCGTTGGGTTCTGGGCGGTTGATTTGGGTGTGTGTGCGTGTGTGGCGGTGACGAGCTGTGTGTTATGTTGAATACTTTCTTTGTTGAGTTTAGCGGGTCTCTGTTCAGGGTGAAACATTCGTGATAGTATTCGTGGTAGTTTGCATGGGTGGTATGGTTTTAATCAGGGGAATCTTTGGATGATTGTTGTTGTTGGTGTTGTTGTTGGGAGGCTGCCCCTTTCTTTAATTGATGAGTGATTGGTTCTGCAGGATTTCTTTCACCCATTCCGTGTTGTGCTTGCTGTTGAGCTGAAGGCGTCTTTTAATAAAAAAAATTTCGGGAAACTTCCAATTGTGAAGTTCACAGGTAATATACGGTAACCAGATCTTTGGTCATCCCTCCATCGTCTTTTGGTTTTCTCGCATTACAGACAGGGGTTTACTTTAACTCGTTTCAATGAGAGAAATTGTCTCGGTTTTTTCATGCTATTCCTCAATCAGGAATTTTGAGAGCGCTTCGATTGGCAGTCACATGCGCATTCTGGGCGTCGAAGCCATTTAGAGAAGTTGAGCGATTTCATAAAAGTACCATCCTCGGGAGTGCGGCGTTACTTATCCAAATTTCTACCTAAATTGGTAAGTTCGATCTGTATCAAAATTATCTTGATCCGATTTCAACTGAAATTAGTTTCATGCACTTCGCCATGCCCGCAGTTTTTAACAAAAAATCACTTCAATTTTTTTCTGAGTGAATTATTGTAGGATTACAAGTTTGAGTGGCAGTAGTGATTATTGCTGTTGTGCTCGTTCCATCTTTCTGATAGTTTCGGTTTGACCATGGTAGCTTTCTCTGGAATTTAATACACTAATGTGATTCTTTCAGGTTGGAGTTTAGAAAGAAGCACGTAAAATGGACACGATAAAAGGTTATTTTGGGGCCAAGCCAGAGGTTCCGGAGAAGCCAATTGCTTTAGAAAGAACTCCATCTGGAACAAGAAAATCGGTGAAAGAGCTATCTCCTCTAGCGAACAATGTGATTGGGCGCTGCGCAAGGTGCAAAGTCTTTTCCATGTTTCTTGTAACGCGATCAATGATGTATTGCGATTTCCTTATTGTAAATGATGACCTGAAGGACGATGTCGTTTTTTCGAGATGGGAGACTAAAAGCATGGACTACTTGTGGGTGGATTTATTGATATGAACAGGATACTTTTGGTCCGCCCTGAGGATTTGCAAGAGCAATTCGACAAGGAAGCGCCTCTATCAGCGAAGACAAAAGATAAATATGCCCGTAGTATTTTGGAGTATTGCTGTTTCAGAACACTTTCTATTTCTGCCCAAGTTGAAGATCACCTTAGTGATGTAGATTTTCGACGTTTAACTTATGATATGATGCTTGCTTGGGAAGCTCCTGGGTCAACTAACAAGAATGTATCAAAGGTATGAACAATCATGAACGCATCTCGTGGTTTTTTTGTAAAATGTTTAGTGGTTATTACTAATTCAGGTTATCTTCCTGCACGACTTCAATGATCCTAGAATAGAGATGATAGAAAAGATTGATTAATGATAATTAGAAATGTAAGGTCTCTGTACTCTCTTCGATTTTTTAGGTCGAGCAAAAGGATGTACAGCTCGAAGAAGCGGAGAAGGTTGCAGCAGCTTTGGGTGCTGATGACGATGAGGAAGAATCGGCACTCTTTTACAATGATTTAATGCCCATGATGGTTAGTATTCTATGCACAGTTATTTGCATTTACCAGATGGAATGGCCATACATGATCCGCAGTCGTTATTAGTATTTCTTAGCCTTGGTTGGCTGATGATTGTCGTCTTCTTGATAAATAGTGCTTATATAAAACAAACCTTGATGTAGATATATCTGTCAGATTTATTTCATACCAATATACATGAAGAAGCTCACAATACCGGATACCACGATACCGCTGATCAGCAAGTTGTTCTTTGCTGACAAAAAAATTACCACAATTTTTCAGGCCGAAGTGGAACAAACAGTTGGGTTGGAGGCATTTACACGGATAGCTCCTGCAGTTCCGGCGATTGCAGACCTTGTAACTGTGTATCCTCAATGGGAAGCTCTCACCAATACTACTGGGGCACGTCTTCCATTTCAACTTTATGATAAATACCTTGGTGAACTTGACAAGTAAGCCTTGAGAATCTTTTTATCTGATATTCCTTTGATGCAACTTCTTTGATAGCATGAACGAAGAGTTGATCAAATGTGTGGAGCAGGTCAATCAAATTGATGAAGTCGCAACTTACTCCGGAAGTGAAACAAGTACTCCATCTAGAATCTGATGAGATTCTAGTAGACACGGACGGGGGATCATCTGGTCAGACGGTTATTGAACATGTGGGTAGTTCTACTTATCCAGGTGAGCACTCCTTTGGTCTTGTGTGTGTGGTTCTGCAATGTTTTATTTTAATTTTTCCAATTAGATGAAGCAAATGTATGATGACTACTCGCTGGCGGGGCTGCAACAACTTTGGTCTCGTTTTCATGATTACCGTTGGCTGGAAATTTGATATTTCTGCTGCAATGGTGGACATTTTTCAGTTTCAAAAATATTTCATTTTTATTTTTATAAATTAAAACTAAAATATTTTTGGAGGAATACACTGATTTTAAGTTGTTGGTGTGTGCATCTTTGTGCAGGAAGGTTTACAGTAACGAATTATGCGATCTACTTCGAGGTGGCTGGGATACTATCTTACAGTGATGCAAAGAGATTTGATTTGGCATCAGATCTGAAATATGAAGTTAAGCCTGAAGTGACAGGGCCTTGGGGCACCAAGATCTTCGACAAGGCCATCATGTTCAAGTCTAATGAGGTGTATGTACCTGGAACCATATTCGTCGTAGAAATTTGACATGACTTTAAATGTTTGAACAATTCGTAACTAAAACCTAAATAGTTATTACAAGTTTCTCTCCCCTGACTACTGTGAGTAATTACTTAGTATGTAAAAGTCAAAATTAGGGAGAAGCTATCTGTGTTTTTGTGCAAGCTGTCTATTATGTGCAAGAAGAATCAAGTATAGCGCTTACTTTCTCATAGGAAGTAACTCCTGGTTTCAAACTTAAAATTTCAGGTTCCAAAAGGATTGCAAGTATCTCCATATGACCTGTCACAATGAAACTGATTTGGGTATTGGATTTCACTCTTGTGCAGGCAAGAACCATTAGTATTTGAATTTCCAGAAATTACCGGACACGCTAGGCGTGATTACTGGATTGCAATTATTCGAGAAATCGTTGCTTGTCACAAATTTTGCCGACTGTACAAGCTAAAAGGTGTTGGAAAATCTGAGGCACTTGCGAGAGCTGTTCTAGGTATAGCAAGGCTACGGGCTCTTCGAGAGACTATCAAAGTGCTGCCTACTCGTGCCGATAGCCTTCTTACGTTTTGTTATGGAGACAATATGCCTCACGGGGACCAGGTTATGGGAGCTCTAGCTGATACTCTACGTCACCATGGAGATGGTAAAAGTGGTGATACTTTTCTTGATCACCACGAAGGGAATAAAGTATACTCAAGCACAGCAACTGCGTCTGCAGCTAGTCTCGATTTAGATCCCACTCCTCACCCTACGTCGGAACACCAACGTGACGCATTATCTCCAGTGAATGAGGTCATGATCGGAGAGGAGACTGCATTGGAGAAAACGGTGCTGGACTCTCGGGAGAATACGAAGAAAGTAGAAAAAGCTGAAGCTACTGTTGACAGCGTGAAAGGGGATGGCATAGGAAGAAACGTACAAATTTTGACGGTCTGGATCATCTCGCTGCCATTGTTGTCTTTCGTGTTCTTCGATGCGGCATAGTAGTTTTGTAATTTGATGCTATTGATGGACAGACAGAGGGTGGATGTTTTACAAGTCTTGGAGCTTGTGCAAGACTACAGTGGATATCACAAGCCATAAAGACGGGCCGAATACTGATAATCTTTCTTGAAATTTCTGCTGAATTTTTCTAATGATTAGATTGGAGTGTATTGGCAATAATTGTATGAATAATTAGAAATTGACTTGATTGGAATTTAATGCTGCAGGAGCTGTTAAAGCCTATTCCAGAGGTTCTTGAAGAGGTTCAATCTATTCTCCAGTGGAAAAATCCGACCAGAACCATTGCAGTTGCTACTGTTGTGTTCCTCTTCATCGTCTTGTAAGTTATTCAATATTCATCAATTTATGAATACGGATTAGGACATTGTTTCTAATGAAATGGTAGATATTTTCTACTTTGAAACTACATATTGAATTGTTTGTTTGTTTTCATGGGTTGCTCTTGCTGATAGAGGATCGTTGGCATGTGATCAGCGATCTACTATCATACATTCCTACTGTACTTTTGTTGTCAGCTGCGGTATACATATTTTACCTGCGGTACTTGAAGAAAAAAGAAAAAATTCGTTCTGGCGAGGTACTTATCCCCGTGCCTCAAGGTACCAGCACAGTGGAAGCCTTGACTGCTCTTCAACAGGCTGTTTCTCAAGCGGAAGCAACCATTCAAGGAATTAATATCGCTCTGCTGAAGATTCGTGCGCTGTTATTGTCAAATTATCCCGAGGTTTTTTTTCTTTTGTTGTTTACTTTACAACTTCTCTTTTGCACCTACTTTTTTTTATTCTACCCAACAGGAGTTCTTTCCTTTGTGGTGTCGAAAACTTGTTTTTCCTCAAGTTTTGCGATTGATTTGATTGCGAGCCGCATTGTAGCATATAAGCGTTCAGAATTAAAGACGTTCTTTTGTAGATGAATTAGACGTACAAGTGAATGTATTGGAAGGATTTATTTTACTGTTTATTTCATTTTTTGCATATCTTTAGTTTTCTAAGTTGAGTTAAGTTAATACTTGGTACATCAATCATACTGTTTTAAGGACTGGGTAGCGAGAGCCAAAAATTATAGTTATTTTAGCAAGATATTCGCAGTATAGAACTGTATTAAAGAATGTAGGTTGTGAAAATGACAATGTTATGCTCTTCAGTACGTAATTATCATTTAACCAGTCTTTCTGTCAACGTGCTAACTGGTGGGTTGATATTTTTTGCAGGCTTCAAATCAAGTGGCTGCTTTATTGGCAGCAGCAGCTTTGGGTTTGGCAGTTCTACCTACTAGATGGTTAGTATTCATTGTTTTTGTGAATACGTTCACCAGCGGGTTGCAGGGTCAAAGAGAAAGTCCTTCAACTTTTGAAAGACGATTTAACGAATGGTGGTATAGTATTCCTGTGGTTCCTGTTCGCTTTCTTAAACCTGGAGAAGATGTGAACGTCCGAAAACTAGACTGAATGCCACTTCTAAGTGGTCATTAGTACCTTCTTGTAGACGTATTACAAGAAGGAATATTTTGGTACCCATAGCTTTTGCGTTGATGTGCTCAATATCTGATGTTGAAGAGATTTTATTTTCCAGAAAATACTACTAGGTATTGCGCAGTCCATCTATTCCGGTTCTGCAGTAGAAGGGTAAGAATAGGTAATTGTAGTATCTTGTGAGCTTTAGAGCTTTAGAATTTTCTAAATCTCACAAGTTTGTTTTAGCTTCCTTTAGCATCACACTCCAATTTTGGTAAATATGTCAATAATGTACCCAACAAGCAGCTTCTTTCTTCTAGATGGAAGTTAATTTATAAATGCCCAAATGTTTTGAAATAATGTTCATAAGTAAAGTATAAGTTGTATTATTGACTCTTCCAATGAATGAAAATATCAATCATATTTCAATGCTTTTTTTTCTTTCTTTCTTTCTTTGTTTCTTTTCTATTTAACATTTTCTGCTATATCTTGATAACATAATTAGAAAAATTTCATGATTACAACTTTTTCTAAATTATTGATTTGTTAATCTACTTTCACTTTTTTGCAATAATTTTTTAAATTTTTTTGTAAAAAGCAAAACTTAACAAATCCTGATTGTGTTTTAATTTTGATATCTTTTCAATGTTGTATGTTAAGTATATTCATAATTTTATTGCATTCTAAATTTTAATGCTGTTTTTCTGCTTATGCAATATTGTCTACTTAAAGAAAGAATAAAGTAAAAAAGAAACAAACAAGCAAAATACAAAACACCATTTTCAGACATAGTTATGATTTTTAATTGCACTAAATTAAACTTCTTAAGATACTTTATTTTTTATATTTTTATATTTTTTATTTTTTTAATATCAGGTTTTAGATTTAATATAATTCTTTAGAAATAATAATAATAGCTAATGTTTGGTGTGATTATTGCTTACAAGTTTGATCTATATTAGTACTTTTGTAAAACCTATTAAGCATAATTATAGATTATCTTTTAGTTACAAAAAAATTTAAAAATGAAAATTATCAAAATAATATATATATATATATATATATATATATATATATATATATATATATATTTTTTAAAAAAATAGAAAGAAATTAATTAATTTCAAATGATTCTTCCACTTTTAGAATTTCAAATTCTTGTGTTTAAATTATTCAAACATCTAACTAAAAAGTTAAATAAAATATATATATATATATATATATATATATATATGGTATTGCTAAAGCAACAATAATGTTATCTATTGCGACTATAATTCACCACCCACTCAACATTTTTTTTTAGTTTTTTCTTCTAATCAAAAAGATATATATATTAAACCATGATAAAATGGTTGTGGTAGAAATAGCAAAAGAAAGAATTGACTATGTTTTTATAATGTAATGTGATGTGGCATTAAGTGCCAAAATATGTGAGATGAATGTAGTCTATGTTAATTTAGTGTGTTTTCATCCATTTAGTATTTTTTATTAGTTTACTTTATTATTGTCAACTAGAGTTTGATGATATAGATAGAGAATATCCTTTGATATTCTTGTCAAGTCAAGACTTGTGAGTATTTTTAAGAGACAAAAGTCATGGTTGTAAGATTTTGCTTGGTTATAGTAACTTAGCCATAAAGTAAAATTTAGGATTTTTTTCTACATGCAAGATAGAAGCATTGAATTTTAGAAGAGTGAGGATGGAATATCTTTTCCTTAATTTTATACCTCAAGGATATAATACTTGCTTCAAATTGCTTCACCAATTTTGAAGCCACTCTATCAATGCAAGCCGCGAGGACATGTGAGAACAAAGAGTAGTGTTAGATGAAGAGCTTCTGCACATGACAGCTTGTGTCGGGTAGAGTTGCAGTATTCAACAATAATTAGTGGCAACTTATGACATACAAAGGCAATGGTGTGTAGTGATACAAAAAAGCGCACAATGATATGCAAGGATGAATGCATGAACATTGCTAAGTTTTTCATCTATCCACCATTTTTTATCTAATCAAACTAAGTTTACCTATTATGTAGGAATTTTTATTGAAAATAAAGTAAAAAAAATGAATTTTTTTATTTGATGTCAAAGACATGAATTATAAAAAAACTTGAAAATAAAAATATTTTCTTGTCATACCCAAAAAGAGAAAGTAGACAAATTAAAGACAAATATAAGATAGAAATTAAAATAGTTAGTACTAAATACCAACAAACTAGAGATTCTTGAGTAAAGAAAAGAGTACAAGAAAGGCATTGATAAGAATGAAGAAGGCCTCATTCTTGCTTCTATTTGTACTAACTAATTAGAAAAGTATATGAAAATATTCTATAGATCATACAATACGTGTCAAATTTGTCAAATACATGTCACACTTCCAAGACAATTTTTTTCACATGTGTGCCACATGGGCAACTTATTAGCAAGATTTTGAAGCTACTAATCACCTATCAATACTTAAAAAGTTAAATCCTCTCTACAAAGCTTCTAAATAGCTTTTTTATAAGATATTATCAAATTTACTTACTTTTAGTTCTATATATTTCATCTTATCTTTCTAATCACAAATGTCAATATTAATGTCTTTGATACTAGAACTCTTTAGTATTAATGTTTGGAAGTTCAATCTAAAAGCACATAAAGTCCAAATATGATATTTCTTAAGTCATTAATATATAGAAGTTTCCTAAAAAGAACCAATGGTGTTATTGGCTTGTCAAATAAAAATCATTTACAGTACTTAATTGTCATTTATTCAATACTATCATTTTTTTCAAGTAAGTTTTAATTCTTTTTTTTTTTTACATTTCATATTTTAGACTTTGGTGTAATCTATATTTATTGTCTTAGATTATATAATTTTTGACCATCAATCGCAGGTGAAAATCAATTCCTCTTGTTTGATTGTAAATTTTTCTTCTATATTATTGACATGAGGATCCAATTATGATTTTTTGTTTTTGTCTCCAATACCTTCTCTTAGTTGCATATGTTGTTACTAGAGGTTTTTAGTATTGCTTTTTTTTATATTACAGTAATCTATATTTATAAGTATTTTGTAGTGATGATGTTGGATAGATGGTTAGAAAGATACATTTCTTTGTACCAAGAAAACATGCTTGTTGGCTCTACAATGACTTGGATATAATTGCCAATGAAATGCAAAGGTTGGTAATGATTGCAAATACAAGTTGTCCTTAAGCTATTTGATAATTGCAAGTAACTAAGTAGTCTTTTGAAAAGACAAGGCTTTTTAGATTTTTTCAATATTAGATACTACCAATAGTCTTTTATATTGGAATATAGATACATTTGACAAGATGGAGGACAATCCTCATAGTATAATAAGAGATTGTTTCTTGAGACATATTAGAAGCAATTTCTTGCCAAATTGGAAGTTTAAATTTCAAATATAGATAAATAAATAAATAAATAACTAAATAAAATACTAATAGTGTTGTATTGATATATAAATATTGATTAAAAAAATGCATTATATCATAAAAGAAATTATTAAAAAATAAAGTAAAAAAACATAGATAAAAGATAGAAAGAAAGTTAAAATATTTGATATTAATGCTATTTTTTTATAAAAAGTAATTTCTATTATCTTTCTAAAATTATAAAAAAGATTTAAAAAGTGAATTATAAAAATATATATATATTATAAGTATCTTTTAGAAAAAATTACCTAAAAAATTAGATATTAATATCCAAAGAGGATAAATTGTGAACAAAGATTAAAATCAAACATTGATTTACAAAATTGTTGTTATGTAGTAACACAACTATTACATGAAAGAAGAAAGAAATTATTTTATTATAGAAGAGCCTAATTAAAAACATATAATAAAAAAACATAGATAAATAATAGGCAAGTAGTAAAATCTATTAGTGTTAAAATTGATTTTAATAAAAATAGATTCTATTTACTTTATAGAGCCATAAATAAAGCAAAATAAGGTAGAATAGAAAAATAAAGAATATAAAAATATGTAAAAAAAATTTAGAATTTTATTTTACTAAAAATTACCTCAAGAAGATAAGAATTGATATTCAAAGAGGATTGATTGCCAACCATGGTCAAAATCAGACCTAAAGGTACAAAACCAAGCACCTATAGTGATTCCAGATTTGTTTTTAAATTGGAGAGTGGAATTTGAGAGAAAACTTAGGAAAAGATTTTTGAGTGTTGATTTTATATTATCCGGATTAATATTAAGATTTTGAAGGATTTTCAAATTTAATAATGTACTTGGTAGATTTGGATTTTAAGAAATAAAAATAAGTTTAGAAATTTTAAGATTTTGTGAGTTTTGTAGTGTGTTTATAAGTGAAAATTGGATAATTTGTTGTTGTTTTGTGGCAAATGTATGTGACAAATTTGAGGTCAATTGAGCAATTAGATTAAAGCATATGAAGGTTTTTGTGGTTATGGTCTCAAAAATTTGAGATTTAGGATTAATGATTGATTCCAAGATCTAACTATATCTGCTAGTTGGATTGAAGTAAAATTTGGTGTGTGCAATTAAGACTTGAATATTTACACAAAATCTAATTTTTGAAGCAATTTAATGGTTTAGTAAAGAAAAATTGGTGTTGAAAAATCAACATGGAAGTTGGAAAAGGAAGGCAGCCAATAACCAAGAAGTTTTGGAAGCTTTATTTACAATTGGTAAGTCGAATTCTTTTTTAAATTTTATGTGCTTATTAATTGCTTATTAGTTGAAGTCTAGATAATTTTTTTTCTTAAGATCTATGGTTCAATTAATATTTCTTAATTTTTCAAACATCTATCGTAATTAATTAAAATTTATTTGAGATTTTCTTGGAATTATTTAGGCTTTAGAATTTACTTAAGATTTGATTAGGATTTTTTTAGGATTTGATAAGATTTAATTAAGATTTAGGGTTTCATTGAGATTTTATTTAGGATTAGAATTTAAGATTTGATCAAGATTTAATTTAAGATTTAGAATTTGTTTAGGATTTAATTAAAATATATCTAAGTTTTGATTAAGATTTATTTGAGATTTGATTAGAATTTATTTATGATTTAAGATTTCATTAAGATTTGGTTGGAATTTATTTCGGATTTCATTATGATTTGTTGAAGGTTATATTAGGATTTAATTAGGATTCAATAAAAATTTCTATTTTTGATATTTATTTAAGATTTTTTTATTTTTTGTATTTTAATAAGATTAAATTATGATTTCTTTATATTTCTTATATAAATTCTTGAGACTTCTTTTGAATTTAATCAAAGATTGATTGATATTTTTATAATTTAATTGAAATTAATTTAAGATTTTATTAGAATTGTTAAGATCATCTTATTGCAAATTCTATTTTTTCTTCTACAAATAGGTATCTAGTACATTCTCAAGCAGACTTTACATAATACAACACCACGTACCTACAATAATTGCGTAGTTTTTTTTATTATTCAAAGAACAAGATTATAAAGAAAAATTTAAAGAATTTATTTGAGTAATTTTTTAGGATGATTTGAATTAATATTGACTTTGTAATAGCTTTACAAAGTTACAAATATTTTAGATGATTTGAGATTTTGAAAAATAAAAAGTAATACTAAAAAATATTTAAAAAAATTGTAAGTATGATAAAACTTAAAATTTATATATTAAAATGTATACAAATTTTAAAGTAAATTAAATAATTTAATTAAAAATTATTGAGATTTTAAGACTACTATAAAAATTATTTAAGATTAATTACGATTAAATTAAGACTTTATTTGGATTTTTAAGATTTTTAGAATTCTATAAATATTCCACGAATTTTTAATTAGGATTTTCAGAATTTATTTAAATTTTTATTAAAAAAAAATTATAATTTTTTTAAGATTAATTTTTTAAGATTTCTTTAAGATTTATTTATGATTTATTTTAGGTTCTTAATGATTTATTTAGAATTTTTTTATGTTTTTTAATGATTTTTTTAGTATTTTTTAAAAAAATATTTAGATTTAATTAGGATTATTAAGATTCATTTGAAATTTATTTAAAATTTTATTAAAACTATTAGATTCTTTATTTTTGCTAAATTTAGATTTATATTCTATAATCAAGTGTTGAAAGCATTTTCAAGCAAGACAATACATAATACAAAAAAAAAAAATCTTATTTTTAATGAGTATTATGTATTTAAATCATTAATGCAATATTTAGAGCATGAAGTCTTCTAGACATATGAGAGGTGGAATGAAGTACTTTAACTTCAATTACAAAAGATCAAGTATTATTGGAAGGCCAAAATAGAATTCATCTCTACTCATATAAAAGATGTTATTTCCAATTCAATTTTTACAATGAAGAATATTACATACATGTATTTTTATTTAGATTAAAATAATTAGATACAAATAAGTAGAAGTAGAATTGATATTGTTGTGTAGAAAAACTTCTTAGAAACTTAATAGATGCAAATTTGAATTTTTACGAGTTTGTAGGTGATTGATAGGTAAAAAACTTGGCCAATGTCACAGACACAGAATGCAGACTTGATATCTACTAAGAAGTTCAAGAAGAACTGGCAAAAACTAGATTAATCAGATGAATACAAGAACAACACCAGAGAGGTGAGCTAGAGCTCCAAGAGATGTGTTGTCGAGACTGAAGAACTCTTCAACCTCGATTCCAATATATACTCCTATTTAGGAAGCTTCTCAAGCAACTTCTACCAACTAAGAAGCTTCTAGAAGGTTCCAGAGACTTGCTTCTAGAAGGTTCTAGAAACTTATCTCTAGAAGGTTCTAGAAACTTATTTCTAGAAGGTTCTAGAAACTTATCTCTAGAAGGTTCTAAGGACTATGTCCTGAACATCTTCTACCAACTAAGAAGCTTCTAGAAGGTTCCAGAGACTTGCTTCTAGAAGGTTCTAGAAGCTTGTCTCTAGAAGGTTCTAGAAACTTGTCTCTAGAAGGTTCTAAGGACTATGTCCCTAACATCACCCCCTCCTTTAGCTTCGAGGTCTCTGAGAAGCAATGTTGTTGTCAATCAGTACCAACGCAAGAAAATGAAGATCTGTCGCATAACGTCTGCTATGAACTCCAACTGTTGTTCACGAGGTAAGTGGTTCATCGGCCCTTGAAGCCAATGGTAGTGGCCCACTCCTTCAACTTCTAACCAAGCATGAACTTCCGTGTCTTCATTGTGAAATTGTCCTGCAAATATGCCTTCTGGTTGACCATCGTAAGCAAGCTCGGACTCAAATACAATCACCAGTGATCGGTTACTTGGTATCCTCCGTCATCGTCGTGGTGCAGGTGGTTCTTCATCTCGGGGTCGCCTTCGTAAACTAGTTGGTTGAGATAATCTGACTGGCATAGTATCTATCTCTTGGCTATCCATATCAGAAGATCAAACTATGGCTACTGAAAAAATTCTATTTTATCTTGGAGAAAATAACTACATCAACTACGAATTTTGGTGGTGCTCTCTCCCTTTCTTATATTCTTGGGTGAGCAAGCTTCAGAAAGAAGCTATTGTCGAACCGGCTTAGGTTTATGAGGATGTTGTTGATGAAACTCCTGTACCTTTTGTGGCGCATTGGTGAGATTTTCAGCTGGCTCCCACGTTCGCTCATTAATGTCGTAGCCGCACTAATGAACAAGATACTCCAACTTGCCCCACCTTTGCCGAGAATCCAGCACCTTTTCAACCTCGTATTCCTCGTGGTTCTCGATCTCAATACTAGGTGGCGGACATTGCACTCTTCCAGGAAAAGATGACTCTCGATAAGGCTCCAACAAAGAAACATGAAAGACTGGATGTACCTTCATAGAAGCCGGTAATTCCAGACGGTACGCCACTGGATTGATTTACTTTTGGATGATAAATGGTCCCAATCTTCGATAGTCCAACTTATTACATGGTCGCTTGGTCTTGATATTCCGTCGAAGAAGCCAGGCTTTGTCTCCAACTTTGAAAGTAGGTGCTTGATTCTGAAATCTATCTGCAGACGTCTTATAGGATTCTTGAGCGGATTGTAATTGAAGCTTCAACGTATTTTGAAGCTCTGATAGTTGTTTCGTAAATCCTTCAGCTGCTGGATTGTTATTTGTTGATGGACTCAATAAATCAAGCATTGGATGATACCCATAGTTGGAAAAGAATGGTGTGTATTGAATCGACGTATAGAGGGTGTTGTTATATGCAAACTCGGCTAGCGACAGATATGTGATCCAATCGTCTTGCTGATAGTTGATGCTGCATCGTAAGTATTGTTCCAAGACTTGGTTCACCCGTTCTGTTTTACCGTCAGTTTGAGGATGAAAAGCCGAAGAAAGCTTGATATCCACCTTCAGTATCTCAAAGAGAGATCTCCAAAACTTTGATACGAACTGGGTTCCTCGATCTGATATGATATCATCTGGTAGTCCATGATATCGATACACATTATCGAGAAAGAGCCTTGTTGTGACTTCACAGGACAATGTCTTCTTGCAAGGGATAAAGTGTGCCATTTTTGTAAGTCGATCTACCACGACAAAGATGCTATCAAATGAGTTCGATGATGGCAGGTCTGTAATGAAGTCCATGGAAATTGAAGACCATGGTCGACGTGGAATCGACAATGGCTGTAGGAGTCCATAAGGGCAATGCCGAGGATTCTTGGATCTTGAACAGATGTCGCAGGAGAAGACAAAATCTTTCACATCCTTCTACATTTGGGGCCACCAAAAATCTCGAGAAATAAGCTCCAAGATCTTATTGAATCCAAAATGTCCCGCAGCTGGAAAATTGTGGCGAGATTGAAGAACTCGGAGTCGTACTAGTTCTTTTGGGATATATAATCGTTCTTCAAAGTATAAAAGATCTCCCTCCACCTTGAACTTGTCGTCATTGGCACGCTGCTTAATATCAATGGCTACTGAATCTTCAATGGTTATGGCACGTACTTGATTCAGGAAGTCAGCATCAATTGGCATAATAGTAGCGCAAAGCTGAAATTGCTCTGGCTTTAACAATGTCATACATTGTTGATCAAACGCTGCTTCTCGAGTCTTTGGTACAAGATACGATCTCCTCGATAAGGCATCAAATAGTCCTTGCTGTTTTCCAGGTCGATAAGTGATAATAAAATCGAACCTAGATAGCAACATACTCCATCAAGCTTGACGTCGATTTAGAACTTGAGCCGACATGAAATACTCCAAATTCTTGTGATCTATGTATACGGTCACTGGATGTGCAGCTCCTTCAAGGAAGTGACGCCATTCTTAGAAAGAATCTATTATAGCAAGAAGTTCCTTACCGTGGAACTCATAATTGATTTCAGCAGCAGAGAACTTTTGAGAATAGAATGCAACCAGATGGAGCTTCTTGTCTTCTCCCATTTGTGAAAGTACAGCTCTCAAAGCAAAATCCGAAGCATCAGTTTCTAAATAGAAGGCCTTTGTAAAGTCTTGATGTACCAAGATTCGAGCCGTAGTAAATGCGGTCTTCAGATTTTGAAACGCCTTCTCTGCTAGAGGTCCCCATTCCAGCTTATCCTTACATGTCAACCGAGTGAGAGGAGCAGCAACTTGAGAGTAATTCTTGATAAAGATCCGATAGAAGTTGGCAAAACCAAGAAAGCATTGTACGTCTCTAACCGTCTTCGGAACCTCCCAAGACACAATTGCTTCCACCTTCTTGGGGTCCATCTTCAAGCCTTTCGTAGTCGCAACGAACTCCAGAAACTCCATCTCTATTTGGTGAAATAAACACTTCTCCAACTTGGCATATAGTCCTCGCTCACATAGTTTCTCCAATACCAAACGAACGTGTTTTTCATGCTCTTCCTCATTTTTGGAAAATATCAAAATATCATCCAAATAGATGACAACAAAATCGTCAAGGTACTCTCGGAAAATGTCATTCATCATATGTTGAAAGACCGCTGGAGCATTGGTAAGACCAAAGGGCATGACATTATATTCAAAATGGCCATACCTTGTACGGAATGCTGTCTTCCACTCATCTCCTTCCTTGATTCGTTCGAGGTTGTAAGCTCCTCTTAGATCAATTTTTGTAAAGATCCTTGCACGTCCAAGTTGTTCTAAGAGACCAAAAATCAAGGATAACGGGTAACGATTCTTCTTTGTTACCTTGTTGAGGCCTCGATAGTCCACGCACATCCGCAACGAGCCATCTTTCTTCTTCACAAATAAGATGGGTGCTTCAGCTGATGATTTTGAATGACGGATGAAGTTCTTGGCTAGATTCTCGTCGATGTACTTCCGCAACTCCGCCAACTCCATCTGCGATAGATTGTAGATTGGGCCAAAAGGCGGTTGTGCTCCTTCTTATAAGTCTATGGCGCAATCATATGGTCTGTGTTTCGGTAGCATGTCGCCATTTTTTTTGAAACACGTCTTTAAAATCCTTATATTGCTCCGATATACTTGCTATCGAGATCTTCTCTCCGGTAGTTGGAGCCGCATAAACGACAAATGGTGTGCCTCCCTTGGACAATCTTATAAACACTCTTGCTCCAATAAATAAGGATTTCTCTATTCGGGGTTTTCTACTAGGCTTGCTCTTGGGTGGTTTTGTGGGAAAGGTCATCTTCCGCAATTTCCAATCTATAGATGGATTATGCTTTTCCAACCAGGAAAGACCAAGAATAACAGGATTTGATAGGGTTCTAATAATATTGAAAATAATATGACTACTATGGTCCTTAAACGTCACTTCTATAGGTTCTTATTCATGGGTGACACTACCAGACAATAAAGATCGTCCATCTATGACCTCAACGTGAATAGGTTTGGATTTTTGTACTAAAGGGATCTTATGACGCCTTGTGAATTCTTCGTCTAAGAAACAAACAGATGCTCCTGAATCTAATAATGCTAAGGTTCTCAGTTTCTGAGGGCCAATAAACAAAGGGATTGTAAAACAAAGGGCAGGTTGAGTGGAAAGAAAAGAACCTGGTTGTTGTTGCGATATTTCACTGTCCAGCCACACGGTTCCTATTGTGGCTGGGCATCTTCGTTTTCCTGAATAAATGCACCCCTAGTCTTGATAATACGTCGATTTTGCTTCTTGGTGCAGTTTCTAACTTTGTGGCCTTCTTCACCGCAATACAAGCATAGACCTTCTTCCATACGCCACTTTTTTTCTTCTAGAGTAAGAGATTTGATACGTACCGCATCAATTTGCATGTCTTCTACCTCTAAATGTGAATTCACGCTGCTTGCCGACATAGTTGGGGTGTGGCGAACCGTATGTTGTCTTGAACGTTGGTCTTGGCGACGTTGGAATAGGCTGTTATTGCACTTCATAGCTTAGCTAATAGCTTCGTTGAGCGTTTGCGGATCAAGAAGAGTTAACAGTAAATCGTTCACATCGTCCTTTAAATCCCAATAGAATTGACTCATCAACGCTTCTTCGTCCCAATTGATGTCGCATGCTAATTGCCTGAAGTTCGATGCATAGACTGATGTAGAATGCATCGCTTGTCGTAGTGACCAAATCTTTGTTGTAGCCCATCGAACCTTGTCGTGTTCACCAAATGCTTCCGCAAATGCCTCCAAAAAGGTTTCAAAGTTGTTTAGTATGGACGATCGTTTCTCAATCAAAGGAGCAAACCATGATAGAGCTTGTCCTGTAAGTAAGGTTCCAACAAGCCCAACATGTGACTCCTCCGTTGGATAGCGTTCGGGTTGTAAAATTGTTATCAACTTGATTTGGTTGATGAATCCTCGAAACTTGGAATGTGTACCATTGAACTTGTCCGGAAGGCTAACTCGGGGTTGCTTATGCTGTAGAACCAGCGGTGCTTGTCGAACCTGAGACAAAGTTGCTTCCCCAAGTGTAGAAATTTGAGGCTGGTGCAACCTAGATTGTGCCATCCCAGATGCTCCATCATTATGAAGCCTTGCCATGACTCCTTCAATCTCTGCAGTTCTTTGTGATAACGTAGCGAGGGCATTCATGATAGCATCTAACTTGGACTCTGAACTTTCCGTCATACTAATGTCTTGACCCCCGACCATTCTAAGAGAAGGACAGGAATGACTCTACAAGAAGATAATATTGGTTTAGAGGAGGGTACTCTGCAACCTCTAAAATGCCTTAAGAGCTTCAAGAAAAGGGGTAATCTACTCTCTCCAAGATGAATAAGACTCCAATATTGTAACAAAAGAAGTATCAGTTTAGAGGAGGGTAATCCGCAACCTCTAAAGTGCTAGTACACTTCCAAGCAAAGGGATAATCCACACTCTAACAAAGAAGAAACTAGCTCTGATATCTGAGGTGAGTGAAGTCTCGACAAACTGTCACGGAAACAGAATACACACTTGATATCTACCAAGAAGTTCAAGAAGAACTGGCAAGAACTAGATTAATCAGATGAATACAAGAACAACACCAGAGAGGTGAGCTAGAGCTCCAAGAGATGTGTTGTCGAGACTGAAGAACTCTTCAGCCTCGATTCTAATATATACTCCTATTTAGGAAGCTTCTCAAGTAACTTCTACCAACTAAGAAGCTTCTAGAAGGTTCAAGAGACTTGCTTCTAGAAGGTTCTAAGGACTATGTCCCGAACATCTTCTACTAACTAAGAAGCTTCTAGAAGGTTCCAGAGACTTGCTTCTAGAAGGTTCTAGAAGCTTGTCTCTAGAAGGTTCTAGAAACTTGTCTCTAGAAGGTTCTAAGGACTATGTCCCTAACAGCCAATAAGATTGCCACATTATACATATTAGTAACTTGTGGTACAAGTTGGCCATGTAATGCACATGTAAGGAATTTGTTTTGCAAGTTAGATACGTATCAAAGAGCCTATAAAACATCACTATATAATTCCTAGTTAGATAATACATATGAAAATAAGAATAAAGTCATCTTCACTCTTTTCAATTCTTTTTTTGCGTTTAATCTAATTTCAAGAATTTCTAGTTTTTTAGTCTTTGGCAATATCTATTCCATTTTTTTTCAAATATACTCAATTATTTCTTTTTTTTATTTTTTCTTCAAACAACATTTTACTTAGTTATTATCATGGATATATATATATATTCCAATAATTACCTATATAATTAGATAGAAGTAGATAAAAATATATTAATTTTATAATACCTTTTAGATAAGCTTTCTAAAAGTTTTATAGATGTGGCTTTGACTTTATATGTGTTCATAGTTGATTAATAGATTAAAAATTTAATCAACAAGTTAATCACATGTTACACGTGTTGGTAGCTTGTGGAATAAGCTTACTATGCAACACACATATAGAAAACTTGCCTTATAAGTTAAGATATATATTTTGCAAAGTCAACACCTGTTAGAGGTTTTATAGAACATTGCAATATAGCTCTTAATTAGATATTATATATAGAGGCAAAAGTGAAGCTTTCTTCACTCTTGTCAATATCTTTTCAATCCATATTCTTATTTTAAGCCTTTTTAGTCTTCTTGTCTTTAAAAATATCTATTCTAGTTCAATATATTACCATCTTTGAATAATGTTTTAGTCTTTTTGACTAATAGAAGAGTATATTGAGATTATTTTTTATTAAAATTCATATCTTTGATAGTTTGACAAGAGTGCTAACTTATTGTTCTTGCCTTGTTTTAAAAGTGAGTGAATTATTCCACTTTTATTATTATGTTTTAAAAGCTATAGACTATCCATTTTTAAATAAATAATATAATTTTTTAACATTGATTTTTTAAAAAAAAATACATATATTCTTCTCTATAGAAATTTTCATTTGATATTAGAGGTTGTAGATTATTATTTTATAATTTAACTTTTTGAATATATTTGAGTTATCTATAGAAGAAAAAATTATTGATATTATTCTTGGCACAAGTAAGAATAAATTTATAACTATTAGAAATCTTTACAAACTTATTAATACTCTTAGGATAGAAATCTCAAGTATTTCTAACATGAATCATAGAGGTGCTATTTCTATACCTATGGAAGAAATCAATAATGAAGTTCAAAATCTATGCCAAAAAGTTGTGCAATTAAAAAAACAAGTACATAAAATTCACAACTTAATCCAAGAAGTCTTATTATTATAAATATAAAGGATGCAAGGATAAGTATGCCGGAGAATTTTGATGGAACAAGATCAAAATTTTGATGGTTTTTACAATAAGTAAAAGTCTATCTAAGATTGCATCTTTATCAAAACCTTCATGGATTTAATCAAGTTAGATTCATAGAAGTACTTCTTTTTAGAAGTACTCTTGCTTAGTTTGTACTTTTGATGGAAAAAGATTCATGACTATTTTATAATTTGAATTCATTTTTGGAAGTATTTACAAATACATTTAAAAAAAGTAATTGAGAAATAATAGCAATGATTAAGCTCGTAATTCTACAACAAGGATCATGTTTAGCCACCACATATGCTATTAAATTACAAAATCTTGCTTGCGATGTAGACTAGAATGACAAAGTCGTTATCAATTAATTTTGATATGGATTGAAAGATAATATCAAAGATTTATTATTGACAATACTCAAAGTAGATTTATTAGAGCAATTTATTACTTGAGCCATTGCATGCGACAATTAACTCTTTCAAAGATGTCAAGAAAAAATATTTAATTAAAGAGGTATAAGTCAAGATATAGAAATACTTTCAAAGATTTTGGAAGCTTATTTGTCTAGACTAGAACTTATATAAATTGACACAATATGTTTTAAACTTCTTATTGAGCAAGAAAATACTTATTATTATTAAGAAGTTTTATATCTATATGGTAGAGAATCCAAATATATTGCTCAATATTATCCAAAGAAGTAATAAAATTACAAAATAAGAAGCATGGTTTCCAAAGAAAATAATGTATCAAAAAATGAGTCTCTCCAATCACAATAGGAATCATGCGGCTTGAATCTTATGTAACACTTAATAAAGGTTCTATTCTATCCTAAAATCTTTCACCTTGTTTTACAATAGAAGTTTATTTAGGACCAAAAAATCACAAAGTCTAAATCTTATTAGATTTAGGAAGCTTAATTTATTTTTTAGATAGATACTTTATCAAAAAATAAGAAATATTATTAATCAAAAAAACTAAATTTGTACATATAGAAGTCATAGATGGTTGTTCATTGTCTTTAAGAGATATTATTTATAAGACTATTTCTTTAGATATAATAATTAAAGATAAAAATAGTATAATAATATTTAATATAATAAGATATCCCTCTAATCTAATTATTTTAAAATTATCATGGTTAAAAAAATATAACTCTCAAATAGATCGGATTTCTTATAATCTTAATTTTTCTTACAATTTAATCCAAATTTTTGTTAGTTAAGTAAAAATACATAAGTCTAGTACATCCAAATCCTTACAAATATATACAAGAATTTTTTTTATATGCAAAAAAAGAAGGATTATCTTTTGCTATATATGCACATCCATTTAAGATAGTAAAAAGACATCAAGTAGTATTCCTAGCTAATATCAAAAATTTTAAGACATTTTTGAAAAAAAAATGTAAATATTCTTTCAAAGCATCAATCCTATGATTATTTAATTGATTTGCAAAAAGAGCTCAATCACCATTCAAATCAATCTATAGCTTATTATAAAATAAATTTGTTGCATTAAAAGAATACATTGATGAGAACTTGGCTAAAAACTTCATATGCTATTTAAAATTTTAAGTAGCAGCTCCTATCTAATTTGTAAAGAAATATGATGGATCTTTGTAGATATGTGTAGACTATTAAGGATTCAATAAGACCACCATTAAGAATAGGTATTTCCTATCTCTGATTCTAGGACTTTTTAGTCAATTCAATCAAGCAAAGGTCTATATAAATATAGATCTATGAGGAGTATACAACTTAGTCTACATTAAAAAAAAAAAAAAATGAATAGATGATTGCTTTTCAAACTAAGTATAAGCACTTCAAATATAATGTCATGCCTTTTGGACTCACAAATGCACTAGCCACTTTTTATCATCTTATAAATAATATTTTTTATGAATTTTTTAATAATTTTATTATCTACTATTTAAACAACATTCTAATCTACTATAAGAAGACAAAAAAATATAATTTCATATATGTTGTGTATTACAAAAACTTAAAGATGCAAGATTATATGCTAAGATAAAAAATAAAAATAAAAATCTATTCTACACTATTCAAGTTGACTTCTTAGGATATATCATTTTTAAGAGAGAATTAATAATGGATTTGAAGAAGCTCTAGACTATCACAAATTGAAAGATTTCAAGAATAATAAAAATTATAAAATTTTTTTTAGACTTTGCCAATTATTACTAAATCTTTGTCAAAAAAAATTCTTAAATTATAGCTTCATTTATATATTTGATATGTAAAAATAAATTTAAGTGGAGTAAAATAGCTGAAGCATTATTTGATGCTTTGAAGAAAGAATTTACTTGTGCATCAATCTTCTATTTTGTTGATTTCTACAATGCACTTTTCATAGAAAGAAATGCATTAAACTTTATTTTGAATGTGACATTATCACAAATGGGAGTAGATGACAAATTCCATCTAATAGCTTTTTATTTGAAGAAATTTTTAGTAGCAAAGTTCAACTACAAATCCATAATAAAGAACTTCTTGCAATTATTGATTTTTTTTAAGAATGGCATAATTATCTAGAAGGTACTTCTAGCTCAGTCACTATATATATAAATCACAAGAATCTTGAATACTTTATATCAATGCAGATGTTGAATCATCACTAGATTCACTGAAGCATGTCATTATGAGGATTTGAATTTGAGATCACATATTCACTTAAAAAAACTACAAGGTTTGTAAAACACACTCTTTAAACATTCATATCTTATATCATAAGAAAGAAATGCAGCTTTTAATCAATGAAGAATGGTCATCTCGAAGCTTGAGCAAATTCATCTTTGAGTAATAAAATCAATATTGACTATTATTTCAATATTTGTCAAGCAAATTAAATCAAATATGTCGTTTTAATCTTCTTATTTATGACATTAAAAATATTCTTTTAATTCTTATGATACTTCAAATTTTAAATTCAAAAATAGCTTATTTTATTTCAAAAATCACCTATATATTCTAAAATAAAACACATTTATGTGTTTTTCAAGTACGTTACAACTTTTCAATAACAAGATATTTTTGATACAACAAGACTTTGGAACTTATATCTAAAGATTTTTGGTGGCTACAAATATAGAAAGCTATAAAAGACTTTGTAAAATAATGTGACATTTGTTTAATATCAAAAATTCCTTGTCATCAATCCTATGGACTTCTCCAATCATTGCCAAAATCCAAACAACCATGGTCTTCTATTTCTATGGATTTTATTATGGGTTTTCTAAGTTTAAATTTATATGACTTTATATTCATGATTGTAGATTACTTCATCAATATGCCACATTTTGTACTATGTATGAAATCTATTTCAAATGAAGAAACAACTAAGTTTTTTTTTTGACAACATTTTTTGCTATTATGGATTGCTAAAGGATATTATATTAGATAAAAGAATATAATTTATATCAAGATTTTAAAAAATATTTTTTAAGATATTAAAGATAAATATAAAATTATGTTTGATTTTTTATCTTTAAATTGATGGGCAAATAGAATGGATGAATGAAGTTTTAGAGCAATATTTGAGATATATCACCAATTATCATCAAGATGATTGGACAATTCTTTTGATATTGATAGAGTTTGTGTACAATAATTTGATACATTTTTTTATTCAACAAACACCTTTCTTTGTCAATTATGGTTATCACCCATGATTTGATAGTTTTGACTTTTTAAAAGATGATAATCCTAAAGCAAAAGATTTGATAAAAATTTTGTGAAAGTTATATGCAATAATGAAGGCACAATTAAAAGAAGCTCAAGAATCACAAAAGATCAATTATGGATGCTTATCACAAAAAATAACCACAATTCAATGTAGATGATAAGATAGGATTATTTGGTTGCAATATTAGATTATTTGTTCTTGTGATAAGTTGGGCTATCATAGGTTGGGATTTTTTCTTATTTGTAAATAAGTCAATCTTGTTGTTTCATTGTTAGTATATTGATTACATCTATTGGAGTCTATGAAGATCTATCATGTATTCTATATGTCACTTTTTGAGCCATATGAGACAATAAATATTTTGAAAATAAGACAAATACTACCTCCTCTTATAGAAGTGGATAATAATCAAAAATTTGAGATTGAAGAAGTCTTAGATTCAAGATGGTACCAAAATAGATTAGAATATCTTATTTATTGGCATATATGTAATATTACTAAATACATATGGGAGCTAGTAAAGAATCTTACAAATGCAATAAAGATGGTAGAGGCTTTTTATTGATGACATCCATTAAAATCAAAAAATAAAAATAAAAATAAACATGATCTATAAAAAATGATAATCACTCCTTGTAATACTCATTTTTAGAAAGGTCATGTTACGGATATACATATTTATTCCAATAGTTATCCATATGATTAGGTAGAAGTAAATAAAAGTAGATTAATTTCATAATATCTTGTAGATAAGCTTTTTAGAAACTTCATAGATGTAATTTTGACTTTACACGTGTTTGTAGTTGATTGATAGGTGAAAAACTTGGTCAACAAATTAATCACATATCACACGTGTTGGTAGTTTTTGGAACAAGCTAACTATGTAGTGCATATGTAAAAAAATTATCTTGAAAGTTAAAATATGTATCTTATAAAGTCAACACGTGTTAGAGGTCTTATAGAATATTGACACATAGCTCCTCATTAGATAGTATGTATAGTAGCAAGATTAAATCATTTTTTACTCTTATCAATTCTTTTTTAATCTTTAATCTTGTTTCAAGACTTTCTACTCTTCTTGTCTTTGAAAATAGTCATTCTAATATTTTTGAGTGATTTCTTAATCTTTTTGAGTGATACAAGAATGTATTGAGATTCTCTTTCTTTAAAATTCATATCCTTGATAATTATTTATATTCTTTAAGTTCTTTTCTTTGACAAAGAATAAAGATCCACTAAATAAGAAAGTATAACATTCTTTGAAGATACCAAAAAAAAGAATATACCATTGAAGGTGTCATCATATAACATCCTAACTACTTTTTTACAAATAGCTTAAGTTATGAAGGCGGCTTTAATTGCAATAAAAAACCCACTATCTTTCTAGTCACTTTGAGTACTTATTAAATATTTAAAGAATAAGTTTGGAAGTTTTAGGTGTGATTAAATGCAATATATTAAAAACTTCTAATATAAAAAAAAGATATATTATTCATTATGTATATATATTTGATAAAATTTACAACTATATTAAATAATGTATCTACTAAGAGTCAAATTATTAAAATATTTTTGTTTAAATTTGACAAACGGCTTTTAGAATTAGTTGCACAAAAAAATTATTCTCAACTATGATGTAAGGCAATTCTAGCATAAGCATTTGCTAAGATTTAGAAGTATGATAGAACCTTCTATCAACATGATGCAACTAAGATGGCTACTTGGATGATAAATATTTTTGAATCTAAGAAAGTACTATTGCCACAAGTAGCTTAATAAAAAAATTGTAAAATAAATAAATATAAATAAATATAAATTTATTATTAGAAGTATGATAAATCTAAAAATACCAAAATAACTTCAATTATTTCAAAAAATATAATCCTAGCATGTAAAGAAGTCTTAGTAGAAAATAAATTAAAGAATAAATCTAAAAAAAATTAATTAAAGTACATATGTTATAGTAAATTCAACCATGGTAAAAAAAACTACTTTTATATTTCAAAAAGTAAAATATTTTTAATAAGATAAAATTTTTAAAAGCCAAGAATTCAAAATTGAAGAAAAAAATTCAATAAAAAGATTTCATTTGAAAAAATCAATAAGTTTCATGTAACTTCTTGGACTAAAGCAAGTTCTTTTATTCTAAATATCTATATGTTTGCTATATCAAGACTATAAATCTATCACAAGTTAGTCACTAAAAAGCTTGCATGGTTTTTATAATAGTTGTATAGATTCTAATACTCAAATAGACATCATTTTACCTTATAAATGTTGATTTTGCAGTAAGGTCATATATTTTAACTTCAACAAAAGATAGACAGACTATTATTGAAGTTACAACACATATTTTAGCTTACAAAATATTATAAATACATATTTTTTTTCAATGTTGATATATTGGATCTAGATTTTAAATCAACATGGATTTTTTATTTGGCTTGTATAATATTAAAAGGCAAATTATGTATGCCATCTTTAGATGTAGCTAAAGTAATTATTAAATCTTCAATAAATAAAGATTTAATTAAGTTATAAGCAAAACTTATAGCTAAAATTATTGTAGCATTTATTGAAGGTTCTTACAACAAATAAAATTGAATTTTTATTTGATGCACCATTAGCTAAATAACTAGCATATTTTTTAAATATTTCAATTAAATCTATTTGAAAACGTCAAAACTTATGCATATTAATGGTATAGATAATTAATGATAATAATATGCTTGTTATTAGGCATATTGATGGTAATGCAATTAATACTATAGCTTTAAATATTAGGATGGATTCTAATGTTCAATCAATTATAATTGATAAGCAGCTTATTTAAAGGTTAGTTTTAATACTGCAAACTTTAAATCTTATTTATTTACTATTATTATTGAATAGGAGGCACAAAACAACCTATCAGCTATACCATGTAGCCATTGCAGTTGATTTTTTCTATTGGATCTAAACTACTTTACTTATACTTACCTCTGAAGTATATAGTGAGTAGTACTATCAATTTTCATATTCTAGTTAGTCAATAAGTACTTTATTTTCTTGGTTTTGATTTTGACAACTAAAATGAAAAAGCATGGATTAGATTAAAATGATTTATCAATGACAAAAAAAAAATTAGTAATATTTACAAGAATTACTATAATTATATTAGCAGAAATTCTATTTGATTGCAATATACTGGCATTAGACTTATCTTATGAATCAATTTTATTAAAAAAAAAAAATACATTGTTATCTAAGTCTAATTTTTTAAAACAATATAATTCACCATTTTTAGAGGTTCTTACATGATATTACAATGATTCATTTCTTCCATAGAGAATATGTCTAAAACTATCTTTGGAATGCTAGGAGATTGTAACTTTATTAGAGTTTTTAGAAGTAACATATCATTTATTATGATATGTCTTTATTTGCTTCATTCTTTGACATCCACTAAATGTCAATATTAGCCTTATGGAGCTACTTATAGATATTGGTACCAATTTAGAGGCAATGTTGGATGTTAGGCTCAAAATTAGGTAATACATTCATGTAGATATTAAAGTTATATATAATATCACCTCTAAAGGTCGTTTATTTTGTACCCTAAGTATTTACTTTTTTTTTATCATTCACCCTTATTTTAATTATTTTCCTTAAAATATTACATTTATTAGTGATAAATTTTGAAGAGATTAGATCACATTAATTTATTTATTATTCGATGGTATTGCCAAAGATATTCATGTAATAAAGGAGATTCGAGCTTAAATGATCTTTGGTCTAGTCTATTTGCAATATTGTATTATATGAAGATTAATATGGGAATACAATAGGCATTTGGTTGTAGAAGATAAATTGTATTTGAATCAAGTAAAGAATCTAAAATCTCTCATAAAATTCTAAAAAATTCTTAAATTTATCTTAATAATAATTATCAAATCTTAATCAAATTTAAAAAAATCTTAAAGAAATTTTAAAAAGAATCATTAAATGATACAAAAAAATAAATAAATAAATAAAATAATCAAAAAAAATCACAAAAAAATATTTTTTAAAATTATTTTAAAAACCAAAATAATTTATAAAGAAATCATTAAAAAATTACAAAAAAATTCATAAATTAAAATCCAAAAGAAATTATAAAGAAAGCTTAAAAAAACTTCAAAAATAAATCTTATATAAATTCTAAAAAAAACCTTAAAAAGTCTTTTAAAAATTCAAAAGAATTTATAAAAAAATCTTAAAGAATTCTTACGTAAATACTAAAAATATCTTAATTAATTACTAAATAAATCCTAAATAAAAAAAATAATTCTAAAAAACATATTAAAAAATCCTAACAAATTTTAAGTAAATTCTAAATAAATCCTGATAAAATCATAATAAAATATTTGAAAACTATAATAAAATTATAACCAAAATCTAGCTAAATATAACCAATCTTATGATATTCTTAAAACCTCAATAATAATTGATTAAATTATTAATCTTACTTAATATTTTACTAAAATTACAATATAATTATTAATAACAACCAAAATTTAACTTGTTAATTTTAAAAAAATAAAAATAAATAAATAAATAAATAACTCTTTAGTTGCTTGGATATTTTTCGTCCTCCTTCCATAGCATTAATGTTGATCTTCTAACAATAATAACTTTTTATTGAACCATTCACTTGCAAAAAAATTAAGATTTTTTTTTAAAACTAAGTTTTAACTTTACTTACGTAAATTTGCTACAATCCAACCAGTACATTATTCAAGATCAAAAAAATCCTTACATTACTCAAGATCAAAAAAATCCTTACATTACTCAAGATCAAAGAAATCCAAATTCCAAGATTCTAATCTAATTTGATTTTAATAATATTTGAGCTAATTGATTAATTGAATTTAAATTTGTAAAAGATATTCAAGGCAAGTAGATCTGTAAGTCTTCAATATCTTATTATTTAATATGCTAGAATGCTAAAAAAAATCTCCAATATATAAATTCTTTTTTAGTTCTCAAAAACCAAAACCACTTAAAATATCTCAGTTTGAAAAGCTCTTACAAGTTTAATATTATTCCAAATTACTTAAATTAATTTTCAACCATACTCGAGAAATTTTGTTTTCTAATCTTATTCTCTAATCAACAAAAATAAAAATAAAAATAAAAATAACAACATTTGTTGTTAAGGCGTGGTTTTGTACCCCAAGGTCTGATTTTGAGGCAATATGTTTATTAACTACTCAATTCTACAACCTTTGTCAATGTTGCAAACTTAGAATCTTATATCCTTCAATTTTATTAGATTTGAACCAACTTAGCTTTGTTTCATGCACTTACAATTGCACTTTCTAAAACCAAACAATCTATTACATAGAAGATTGTAATAATTAAAGTATACTAGTACAAAAATAAGTCATACAACTTGTTATACAAAAGTTCTAAGAACAAATCTTGAATAGACTATTTTTTTTTAATATTTAATAATTTGAAATGCCATCAATAGCATATGCTTAGTTTAAATTTGTTTTCTAATAAATCTTTTATGCTGTTGTAATACATTCTTTTAGTTTAATGACGGTTATTCTATATTCTTGTTGATGTTTTGATTATATCTATGTACTAAATATTTATAATAGAATATCTTTAAATAAAATTTCTTTATTGTATATATAATTGTATTATCTTTTTACTCCAGAAAAAACAAAGTTGATATTTTTTCTTCAATTTTTTCCTTAAAATTTAAAAAATCTTTAAAACAAATAAAAGTAAATGATAATATACTTTCTATTTATTCATACTTCTAGACTATTAATTTAATATTTTTTATTATTCAAATATTTTTTCTTAAAATATTTTTTTTGAATATAAATTTTTAAAATAAATATAATAAGTAGTTGTTTGATAAATTTTACGTGTTTTTTTCTTTAAAAAAAAAAACAGTGCAAGTAAAAAATTAAGAATATATATTTTAATAATAATTTAAAAATTTTAATTTTAATTATTAAAATTAGAGACCATAATTTTTTTTAAATTTTTAAATTTTTTTTAAGATAAGTAATTTTTTTAAAATAAAAAATTCAATTTTTTTACAAATTAATAATAAATTTAATTATTAATAAAAATAACTCATCAATTTACACCAAGATAATTAATTTTCCTAATTATATCTAGAAAAACTTTCACACAGCACAATTTAAAATTATATTCATTAAATTATTTATATTTTAAATACAATTATTGTCCTAAGTTAAACATGATTATGTTCCTTTAAAAAATATATATATTTTTAGATAAATTTGAAATAAATTACTTTAATTACGAGATACTTCGACTTAATAACTTTAAAACAAGATGAAATGACAATTGATGCACTAATAAGCAAAAACTCTTTATTTCAATCTGAAAAAACTTTTACTTGAACTTAAAAATTTTAAAATATATATATATATATAACTGATATTATTACAATTTATGTTTTTTAGCAAAAAAATATAAAAAATCTGTAATTACTTAGAATTAAAAAAACACAACATCTTATTTACTTTTCAAAGAAATTAAATTAAACTAAATTCAAATATAGACATCATTTCCAGTTTTTTTAATTATTGTTTTAGATTTTAAAAATATCTTTAAAGGCTTTTAGTAAAAATTTAGAAAGCAAGTCTTTTTAATTTACTTTAAAAGCTATTGATATTAGTTTGTTTTGTTACTTTTATTTTGATTCTTCAATGGTAGTGGAGCTAGTAGGACTAATTAGGATTTTCTGAAGAAGCCTTGTTTTCTTTTGTAGCTTAAGTAAATTATTATCAAAAAACTTAGACAACCACCTTATAGCCTTATAAATAGCATACACAAATGAAATATTATAATTACTATTTTTTCATTCCTTGGATTATCTTGTTAATTGTGAGCCTCATAATATTTTAATGTAAATGTTTAGCTAATTTATTACTTTTTAATATTTTTCATTGCATTGTTTATTTGTATTAATGAATCAACTATTGCTCTTCACATGGCTAAAAGAGTGAAGCATACATACTATGATAAAAAGAAAGATTTATAATAACATTAAAATATCAATAAAAAAAAATTAATATATATATGATATTATTTTTTTTAAAACAATCAAGTTTTGGTCAAATAACATAATATGTTAATACATGATTTATATGTTTACACATGATTCCTGACGTACATAATAATTTAGGTTTTTAAAATTCCATTGATATGTAATAATATTTCATGTTGTATTTTATGCATATTTATGAATACTTTTTTTCAAAACATAGAATGAAAATTTTCAATATCCAAAATTATTTTAATGAAGAAATATCAAATATTATTTAAATTGTATGTGTAAAATAAACTTTAGTTTCATGCAACACCTATTTAGATTGGTGGTAAATATTATACATCACAGTATAATATATCTCTCAAAACAATTATTCAGTCTCAAAAAGGTACATACTATTTTATTCTTAGTATTCAAATTATTTGTCCTAAATACACACATTTGTTCATGGTATCAAATACCATCTACCTTCTACTAGCCACCTCTCTTGTATCTCTACACATTAAATCTTTACCTTCTACATTTTTCATAGAGTGCACAAAAGTAGAAAGTATGAAAAACAAACAAATATAATAATAAATTAATAAACGAGGCTCTACTGGAAAGCCAAGTGAATGAAGAATGCCTTGTATTACACCAAAGCTCCACGACGCCACAACATGGCAGAATTCTTCCACAATCCACGTCATACGACGCGACCTCCACTTCCACGTCAGCATCCCCGTCAGCGATGGTGGAAGCCACAGGCCACCCGCCACGTCGAACAGATCCCAGCCATTGCGGCGTCTAACGGCGGCGATGGAGTGACGCGAGCGTCGGGTCGGGGGTTTGAGACGGGCCGGGCTGGCGGCTCCCTGGCCACCTGTTTGTGAGATCGGGGGCTGGGTTCCCACACTGCGTGATGGCCCAGCCTGGCCCGGCCCAGTCCTGCCCTCGCAGTGAGTTCCACCCCGAGTTCTACCCCTTATCCTCTTCCCACCATAGCTCGCTTTTGCATTGTGAGGCCCAGACACTCAGACGCATACCCTCCGGACGCTCATCTCTCCTCGGAAAAAAATTCATCTACAGTCTTGACGTCTGCATCACAATTTTTTCCCTCAAGTGCCGCGGGAGATCGGTGCGAGAGATTGATTGTGTGTGAATTCACCCCCACCAGAGTTGCCGTGACCACGCGAGAGGGGAGATGGCGACGATGGCGATGACAGGGGCCGCTGTCGGAGGGTGTGCGGTGCTGGGAGACCAGGTACAATTGCTTTGTGGTTTTCTCTAGTGTTTTCGTGGTTGAGCATGTGATGTTGATAAGCTGGAGGAGAAAGAGAGAGAGAGAGAGAGACAGAGAGGGAGAGAGAGATGATGACGATGAACTGGTTGCGTTGAGATTGTTTTGATTGGGGAGGTTGTGATGGCTAGTTGGTCGTGATGACTGTTTACATTATTTTGATTCTGTCTGCTCTGTGTGGGAATGTTAAGGATTAGAGGTTGTTTCACTGGTAGTCTACAGTTTTTGTTTCGAAATTCGGCTGGATCACTCTGCCCGGGTGACTTGGATTATAGTTTTGTTAGACAGAAAACCCTAGCAGTGTAGTGTTTTTTGTACACGCACGCATTCTCGTGAATATCTGAATGCGTGGGCACGCTGTTTCAATTTCAGACCTTTGTGGATTTGTTACGCTGCAGTACATTCATCAATTTAGCTGCGCGCTACCCTCGCTTTCGCTATCCACTTCAAGTCGGTTGGGGCATAAGAGAGTTGCGAAGCAGAGAACGCTGTCTGTAATTCGATCTAGCAATGCAGAAGGTCCGTTGAGACGGCCCAGTGCGCCTGGTGCTGCTCCGTCTATCGCAACATCGCCGGCTCCTCCCTCTCCTCCTACTTCTGAGCCATCTCCATCTCCTTCTCCCTCACAGATATCCTCTTCCTCCCCTGCACCACCCAAGGTCACACCGTCCAAATCTAGTGCTGTGAGCATTGAATACCAAAGGCAGCGGGCAAAGGAATTGCAGGAGTATTTCTTGGACAAGAAGTACGAGGAGCAGGTTCGAGCGGACCGAATCTTCGGTTGGACGCAAAAGAATGAGATCACAAATGGCAGGTAATGTAATTCTCTCCTTGTTCAGAGTATTTTTTAACTTCCTTTGGTACTATTGCTACTAGATCATAGTTCGGCGGTCCGCATTAGTGATTTCTAACAGCTTAGTCCATTTCTTTGTAATTGTGTGCTCCTTGGGTGAGTTGTTCATTACCTATGAAAGGGTTTCTTTCTCTTTTGTTTCTGTATATATATATATATGTGTGTGTGTGTGTGTGTGTGTGTGTGTGCACTCCGCAACGCATTTAGGTGAAAGGAATGTAATATTGTTAAGAGCGATCTAGAATTTCATATGCAGAGTGTATAGCGAGTTCGACTTCATGATTTAAGCTTGAGTTCTACACACATGTGCGACAAATCCTTACAGTCTGCGTTTGATTCTAACGGTATGAAGAATTCCCCTGCATGTCCAAGTTTTGAAGTGACATCTTTTTCGATTGCATTTAAACGGGAGATAATGATAAAGAAAATTAAATTAAATTAAATTAAAGATGAAAGAGAGTGCTTTACTCGCCTTGTAGCTGAGCGAGTCTATAAGTTCTCATCGTGTACTATAAGTTCTCATCGTGTCTTATACCCGGCACTCTAATTTTCTCGAAAGTCGACAGTCCAGAAAGTGTAGTACTCTCTCTAGTGTACGCACTGTATGATCCTCAAGCTTTTCATGGCACTGCGGAACTTTGGCACTGCGGAACTTTGGTACTCCGAACGAGGATTTGTTTATGACGAAGTGAGACATGCCCCTTCCCCTATATCCCATGAGTGGGAAACATGCACTCAAGTTCTTGGTCAATTACTCTCATCCTTTAGTAGCAGCAATGCTCCCGCAGTTTTTATTTACTATCGTCGCCCTTGGCGTGCCTGAACAATATATCTAAGTACTCGCTGTGTTGTTGGTGCAGGTGGACAATGTTCGGTATTGCAGTAGGCTTGTTGACTGAATACGCAACTGGGGCCAACTTCGTAGAGCAGCTAAAAATTATAATTTCGAACTTGGGTATCGCTGAGCTTGATTAAGTACTCTGTAGTGCTGCTTTTCTCAAAGAGAAATATGCAAGGATTTTGTATTATGTACTTCGTAGATAACATTAGTTTTTTCTCATAATTTGTTCCTGGCATATGCAAACGATTGACCTACGTTGGTAGAGTATATATTGACTGTGAGCGAAAGCATTTTCATACTAACGTTTATGTTAATATAGCAGACTGTCAAACGTGCGACAAGCAACTTTCTTCGATAAGGTCGCTATTTTCTGGTATACTGTTATCACATTTAACAATTAGGCTGACATGTTTCCGTCCGAACATTGAATCTTTCAGGAATTACTGATTGAGGAAGAAAAAATACACACCCACACACATATATGTAACGATATATCCATTAAACAACAACACACTTTATTTCGGTTTTAGCGTGTTACAAAAAAGGGATAAACTACTGGCAGAAATCAATACTCTCAAGCTTGATAATTTTAAACATGATGAGTACAAGTTTTACAGAAGCAGACCTCTATAAAAAGACACAACTCAATCAGAATGTGATTGGCGCAAATAATTGTGCAAATCGATCTTATCGAGGCAGAAACCATCTATACACAAAACTAATCTAGAACATGACCATCTACATGAAGCTAACACTACCAGTCTCAGAGCTAAAACCAAACCCGTAATATCGTTCACTTGGTCCTTCGCACTCACTGCCTGTAGGATCACAGCCCTTCCCCATTGGAGAGAAACAAGCACGCCAAGGTTCAACAAGATTACCTCCAAAATCCAATCCGTGACAGTGAATTGTCCAGTAGATACCCAGAATTCTCTCCTTTCCACTCCACTAGGTTTCCCGTCCACAAGCACTTCTTCAGAAGTCCTCTATTGATCTTATATACTGAAAAATTCCTGTTCGCTTATAACCCGTATATCCACCAGTGACGTGAATTGTTACTCGAACAAAAATGTGAGATGAAGTGGAAGCCCCTACCGCTTAAACAGCTTGCGCTTGTGCATTTAGTTGCTTACTACTACCAAAGAAGTTGAACCGACCCCAAGTGCCTTCGGCTTCAGTGCTATATTCCTTAAATACATACTCATCCAGTTTCACATGAGCTGGGACCTTTCCTTCACTGTAGCAAGTGGAACACAGGTTGAACTTTTTGGTGATTTCTTTGAACCTAGGCCCAACGATGACGTAATCGCAGGCGCCGCATAAGACACCGTTGTGACGTACACGGTCGACCTGTTCGAGCTTCACCAAAGTGCTCAAGATGCCGAAACCCCAGTTGGGATCGTCAAACATGCCCCTGAACTCTGGGAATGAGACCTGCACCTTGTCGTCTTCGCCATGCACCTCTGCCAATTCACTTGTGCCCTGGAAAAATAAATAAATAAATAAATACCCTAGAAATTAAAGAGGTTGACACACAGCATCATGAACAATGTCTATTAACCACAAATTAAAATGTAATCAATAAGAAGACTACACAAAAGGAAGCAAGACAAAAGGAGAAAATTAAAAAATTAAAAAATAAAATAAAAAATAAAACAATAGCTGTAGGCTTTCTTTCAGTTTTTGTTTGGACTGCACCTGAGTAGGAAGATAGATTGCTCGCAGTAATTTCATGTAGTATTTTACATCTGCATTGGGAGCAACGCCCTCCCTTGGATGTGATACCCGCCGTCTGAGAACATCAAAAACCAGACGCTTCCTCTTTTCCACTGGACCTCCACAGAGAGGAGCTAACACTGCAAAAAACATGCCAACGTCGACTCTTCCTGACCCACTTCGGTCTAGAACAGACAGGATGCGCTCGTTTATGGCCCTTACAGCACTCTGCAGCCAAAGTGCAGCTCCTGGTGAGAAAAAAGAGGCATAACAGCACAAATATTGAAATAAAATCTGCCAAGGTGAAAATGATTTGCATGCACAGACAAAACTGAAATAGTAAAAAATTGACGAAACGCCGAAGGGGGGTAAAATGGCTTTTAGTAAAATTAGCACACCTGAAAAGTATCTGGATTGTGAACTTGGAGAACCCCAGGTAATATCTTCTCTAACTCAGCTTTGCGAACTACTTTCTCGTTTTGAGTGGGTGCGGCACCAAATTTTTCGTTGGCACGTAGATATCCACTTCTGTCTATCGCTGCTGACAAAGTGCTAATATCGCAGGAGACCAGCCTCGTGTGTTTCTGAAATTTGCGAATGTTGAGTGCACACTCCAAATACTCCCGGGGGGTTGTGTTGTTGTTCGCCTGCCTGAATTTGGTTCTATCCACCTGAATAAAGCTAGGCTCTGCGATACAATAGCCCAAGTAAAAAATCAGTAACGATTTGTACAACTTTATCTTAAGTGCAACTGATGCATTTGAAGCAGGAACACAGTCAAAAATATTACATTACTCTACACATGCAGCTGAGTTGGCGGAAAAACAAACCACGCATTCAAAAGGAAACATTGGGAAACTTTCCCAGTTTCTTGTGCAGGTTGACAACCAGGCTTCAAATTAAAAGACTTCAAAGACCCTAATAGAATTCGGGTCCCCCCTGAAACAAACATACCATGAGTAAGAGTGCGCCGACCAGTAGCACTCTGCTCTGCATTTGCGGCAAATGCAGTTATGTTTTTCCTCTGCTTCAGATGCTTGATAGCATCATAAATATCCAAGCGGTTAGTCATTCTAAAAGCCTCCTTGAAAGCCTTCCTAGAGTCTTCTTGTTCACCAGCTCCCAACAAGGAGACTGCTCGGTTGAGCTGCGCCCTCCAATCACGGGGCCTTAGCTGAATCACCTTGGCATACATTTCAGCAGCTCTTTCATACCTACATCGAAAGGTTGCGATGAGTTAAAAGACACAATAATAATTGCTCACCACAACAATATTAAGACATAATTCTACACATTTTCCAAAATGGTTTCAGAATCCCAACCTTCCAGAGTCTTTCAATAGTCCACCCAGATTGTACAGCGCATCCACGTGGTTAGGATTCAAATCAATAGTCTTCTGAAACTCCAAAATGGCCTGCTCGTCATCATGTAATGCATGCAGAGCTGAACCAAGATCACAATGAGCATCTGTATAATCTGGTTTCAGAACCAATGCCTCCTCAAGACATTTTTGGGCAGCTCTATATTCACCCAATCCAAAAAGGGCACTTCCCAATAATTTTAATGCTCGGTAATGGCGAGGGTTCAGTATTGCTGCCTCACGATAATGATCACATGCACACATCAACATACCTTCCCCCTCCAGGGCAATTCCGAGGTTAACATGTACCTGAAGAAAGACACGAAACTCGTGATCAAAGAAGAACAGTTGAGCCCCTAAAATTCACCTGAGCATTCCAAATCATTAAGAGAGGTCAACTTGCTACAAACGCCAACCTATTGACTATAAATCAGAGCCCGGGAGGTAAGAAAATACGACTCATATGTACATACCAGGTGATTGGGCGGAAATATAATGCCATTAAAGGCTAGACAAACTAACACGCTTGCGCAATAGAGAACTCTCATGGACCCCTACTTACAGAAATACCGATGTGAAAATCATACCTGTGGAAGAATACCCTGCCATTCCTGAGCGTTCTCTTCCCCTGCCTCGAGAGCCTTCTGATACGACGTCCTGGCCTCCTCGTACCGACCCAGAGAGTAAAGAGAATTACCCACTAGGAAGTGAGCCCGCACATCCTGCGGCTTCAGCTGAACTGCCAGCTGGAAGCTAATTAGCGCTTGTTCAAGCCACTCACGCTCAAATAGACTCTTCCCCATAGCCATGTGACCATCAAATGCTTCATCTGGGGTGTGCACTTTCCCCACCCTCTCACGCAATTCCTGAAGGTCCTTCTTGAAAACACCAAAATCGGTCCCTAGCTCTCCCTCCCCACGCTTCATCCCTGCCCCTTCGCCTTGCTCTGTACCATCTTCCCAGTCCGTAGAGCCCAAACCATTTAGTCCAGCCCCTTTCTTGTCCGCTCTCTGCTTCCGCTTCCCCTCGATCTTAGTCTCCCGCCTCTTCAGCAGAACCTCCAAGTCCTCTATCAGCCTCCACGTATCCTCATACTGAATACCATTGTTCGCAGACTTGGCCCATTCAGGCACCCGGGACATGCGCCTGCTCACCTGGCCTGAGCTTTCATTTACAATCGACGGTGGGGATTTCATTACTGAGGGAGAGGATTCTGTGACTAGAGCTGCCGTAGGATGAGTAGAACCAGCATTGCGTGCTTCAACATTGTTACCCGCAAGCACTCCAATTGGAACTTCTCTCTGTGGAGTAGATAACGGCGCCGGTTTCTCAGGCAACTGTAATCCCAGGGCATCGAAGTCCCTGTCCACGTCACCAGCTCCGTCATCGTAAGTTCGCAGCAAGCCCTCAAAGCTCAAACCCCTGTTACCATCAATAAACTCCCCATACGTTCTGAATACTTCGTCAAGAATGGCTTCGATCTGCTCTTTACTGAACTTCACCCGGGGATTGACAGCGATCACCAAGCTGGCCATTTCATTCCTGTTGAGAAAACCATCTTGGTTTCTATCGAACTGATTGAAAATGCCTTGCACTTTTAACGCTCTAACGCCCAACTCCTGACCGTTATCCATCTTCTTGTCGCTGCAAAACTAAGTACTGTCGACACGTTGAAACGAAGTTGTTGCGCTCATGAACATAAAACTAAGCCTAATCCAGTTTCCAGTCTTTTGTCGGAACTTCAGCGAGAAAGTTGTTGGTTCTTGACCGTAGCTGTGACTGGCGATTGTGCGTATGTTGATTGATCTGCACGAGCATACAGGACATATCATGGTGTTAGTAGGTATCCATATGAGAAATTGTGGAATAAATAAAAATAGTCAGATGTACAGATGGACGTGCACGGCGCTGACTGCTATGGAATGTGGAACAGATAAGTCAAACACAAAAACTGCATGATCAAGACTATGTGCTTGAGAATAAGAAAGGCAGAATCGAGTAATGCAGAAAAAGCCATGCAAGGATGAGGCAACATTTCGCATTAGAAAGCACATATATTAACGGCTGAAAAAAAACATGCAATTGAAAGGATTAAAACATCCACGATACTTCAATGGTAGAATCAGGCGATGTCTTGGGAATGTTACTGGAGTGAACTGGGCGAAATGAGCTCATGGTAGCTGCTTAGATAGTTTCTGTATGAGCACCTAAAGCAATGACGAGCAGGAAGCTGTTGATGCTACATGAAACTAGACAATTTTGGTGTGCGGAGCAAATACTTCCACGATATGAATAAATAGATAAATCACGGAAGTCGTTGCAAACTGGAAGTATACAAACCGAGTATAGAGTTTTGTCCCGACATAAGCGCAAGCGAACGGAATCTGCTGGTAGCGTAGCCTCTCGTCAGCGACTCACTACGAGTACGATCAACAGGAAAAAACTGTTGACACCAACCACAACAACGCTGAAACCAAAAATCAAATTTGGATCTTCTCATCGACAGCAAATGGCAGATGCTTGGGAAAATGTGGGCACTGGGCCATTACTAAAGCAATTTCTGGACAGAAGACTCTACGACTCAAAACTAAGAGGCGTCCAGTAACACGGACGCACCAAAAAGAAATACATCAAACGTTCGCTAAATGTCATTCAGAGAGCCGCGATCACGCTAGGTTACAGAATGAAGGGCAACTTCACGGCCACAAAATCTCATACGAAAAAATCATCCTCCCCTGACTACCTAAAACATTACCCTGCCAAGGGACGCCGAGCATTTCCACACGAGCAGCATACATCTTAACGAGCAGGCCCACCAAGCTCCAAGCTGAAATACAGAGCTTGAGACTAAGCTACTCTCAAAGCTCAACATCTCTCATCACAAGCACAACGAAGAGTTCACCAGGACGCCAGTGAACAGAGGAACCAGGGTAGCAATGCGTAAAAATCACCTGGCGTAACCCTCTGTCAGTCGTGTCTGAAACCACGACTGATCCACGAATGCAACATCCGACTCCAAATCCCGACACAACGGTAATCTTTCCCCCGCTTTGGAGCCCCCACACAAATTTCTCTCCTCCGCCTCCACTCCTCGCTTACAACCTGCACCTGCCGAACGACACACACGGAAGCTCCTGGACACTACAAACTCGAAACTGTAGGAAACGCGGAACACGAACAAAGCCGATGTCCCCGACAATTACACACGGATCTCATCCATGCTACACTCACTGAGAGCGACAAAGCGGCGCTCTCTACTCGCGCACTCTCTCCCCTGTAGCCAACTGAAACAGTCGCGGACAAAACAGACTTACATATATATAGATATATATATATATATATAAATATATATATATAGCTGAAAACGGCACCAAAAAGGCGCTAAATCGCTCACCTAAGGCTGTGAATCACAACAGCCGCAGCAAATTCCTCACTGGCACCGAGACGAAATCCGCATGGAGTAGCGATCTTCTTCTAATAGTAACACGATGGTTTGCCCTACACATCGAGGCAGTGTTGAAAACCCTACGTCAACCAACGAGACCGCGCTTGCGAGCGAGAGGGAGAGCTCGGCAGGCTGGCTAATTAGTTACTTGGCAGAATCACTATTTTACTACTACGCGAGGGGGTGGGGTTTACTGGAGACCCGCGCACCTCATCACGTTCTGAGCCTGTTACCCCTCCTGACCTACGAGCTCACTTATTAGCGGAACCGGCTGCCAGCTGTGTCATTCGAATGACCTGACGGGGCGGTGGACACAGACCCAGCCAGCCCTCTGGGAACGTTACGAACGCCGTGCGTTCCGTTCCCCGTTCCCACTGGCCTCACCCCCCCCCCCCCTCCCCCATACAAGTCAAAAAAGAAAGTTGCTCTACTATTGGTCTGTTTTCTTATCCACAGGGGGTTGAAGAGATCATGTCCTATTCACCATTCAACACATCCCCTTCTACACATGTTTCCATTGCATATGCAAGCTCTCTTTCTTGTGAGTTTGAATCTTTATATATATATATATATATATATTGATTGATTTTTTGTTTTTTGAGTTTATTGAGATTTGTTGGTATCCTCTTGTTTGTAATAGAGAGGAATTGAATGAGAGACATTGATTGCTTGTGAGGAAGCCATCAGAGGCTGAAAAGGGGGGGAATGAATGAATGAAAGAGGGGCTGCTGCCCTGGAGTCTGCTTCAGATGGGATATCATGTCATGCACTTGCTCACTGACTTGCTAACTGAAATTGAAGGCCCATACAAACAAGCAAGCACACCTCTCTCTCTCCCTCATTCATCATCACTCACTGTCACTGCTTGCTGCCTTCCTTGGCTTGGCTCCCAATTATTGGTGGCCATGCTGTACTGCCATATTTTCCATCCATGGATGAACGGACGTCCCATGTGGATGGACGACATCGGTATGGATGGATTTATGGATGGATGGATGGATGGATGACTGTCATGAATGTGGACCATTGTAGATATACGTAGATATATACACAAATGACTAATTAATAATACAATAATCACAACAATACAAGATGTTATCCAATTTGCCAATATATTATTGAAATATAGTTTTCAACAATATTTTTTTTCTTTTTTTGTGCTAAATGGAATCTATCTTGTGTTATGTCCCCAGGCAAAAACATCTTTAAATCAAAGCTCTGTATATCACAAATATATGTATATGTAAGTGGTTATGGACATTAATCCAAAACATGGGAACTGGAGTATTTTTTGACAAATTACTTGTCCTGGTTTCATTTTGATTTTATGTTGAAATTAATGAAAATAATTATTTTATTCCTTTCAAGAAATGTGATATCAGATTTAATTTAATCTAATTTAAATTTTGCATTATTGCATTTTTAATCATGATTTGGAGGTTGTCTTAACAATAAATATTACCAAGACACAGACCATTTTATGTAGAACCTTTGCAGATCGGAAGATGGGCATGCACAGAAGTTAACTTCCATCAATGATAAATTAAAAAATCTCTATATGCTGTTAATTAGTCCTAAACTTTAAATAAACTCTGTAGAATTTTTCCACCTTATTATTAGATTGTCAATCTAAAATAACCCAATAAAATATTGAGAAACAATAATTTTAGATTTTTTAAAATACGTTAAATTAAATAACTAAGTCAATAAATAAGTCAATAATAGCATAAAAAAATTTGAGTCAAGAAAGATTTAACCACCTTTACATAGTTGTGGTTCTTATCAATTTGAGCTTACTTGTAAGTTATAAACAAGATAATTAATAAATCTTATCTTGTTTTTCAACAAAATTTGTGAAATTAGTAGAAGTTCAATTAGAATTGTGCAAGATTAGAAATTCCAAATTGCATGATAAGTATTCTTATCCTTTTTCTTTTTTTTTTCTATTTTCAAAAAATTAACATAAAATAACTAACAAACCAGCCAAATTAGAAATTTTTCGGAGACTCAGCTTGACATAAAGTTATATTCTCTCTCTCTCTCTCTCTCTCTCTCTCTCTCTCTATATATATATATATATATATATATATATATAACAAGGTTATTATTAAAAAATATCAATATATTTTCCACCAAAAAATACAAGTCACTTAAATGTATAATTAGGTCATAAAATGATCATATTCAATAAACAGATTTCTTATTTTGGGGAAATTTCAAACATATTAATAAGTAATGAGAACCATAATATTAAAAAATATCACATTACAGAAAAGTTTATAATTGCAACATACAGGAAGGCATTGTTTAATCTTATGTCACAATTTAGTTGCATCTGAATATTGTTTTGGAGATCATACATCTAAGTGATTGTAGTGTTGTTTATGAGTTTAATGTTTTTTTTAATAATAATCCATTATATAATAATAAATTTGGATGCTTACATTTGTTTTATCACATACATATATATATATATATATATATATATTTTGCATTTATGTATTTATTTAGATAAATATAAATAAGACAAATTAATATCATACTTATATATATATATATATATATATATATACAGAGAGAGAGAGAGAGAGAGAGAGAGAGAGGATTATTTTACAAGTGGATGTACAGTATTTTTTCTAATATACTATAGAAGATGAAAAAGAGGTGTTAACTTTTATAAAAATAATATTAAATAAAAATGTTATCTTTATTTTTCTAAGACATCATTTACATGTAAAACTTATATTTCTAATATTATAAAAGAAGTCTTAATTTTTTATGAAAGTATTTTAAAAAAAATTGTTAAACTTTAAGATTTTGACATATACATGTTGAAGGTATTAGTTATTATTTTACATTAAAAAAAAAAATCACACGTATGTAGAGAATCTACATTCAATGTGATTATTTGGTAAAGATTTAGTTTAAAAAAATGAATTGGATATGGTTATTTTCTAATAACTGTTTAAACAAGTATGTATCTTTATAGTGTTGTCAAGCTAAGCACTTGAGCCATGGAACTTCCTAACCATTGTTTGTAAGGTATTCCTAATACAAGGTGTGCATTTCGTTACATGGATTGTCCCTCTACTTTTTCCCATCAAGTGGTGCTACAAAGAATGTCATTGCTTCCACCTTAGAACCTCTGAAAAAATACTTATAAAAATCAAACAAGCTTACTATTCTTTATACATATCAAATAGACAAAAAATACAAGACATAGCTACACTAAAATTCAGATCAATGTAAACTAAATTGTTATTAGATCATTTGAGTCTTAAAAGCTGTAAGAAAATTGTGTAAAAATTAGTATAGTTATTAGATGTAATATTATAACCCTAGTCATTGCTTTTGACAGAATTCAAATTGGTATGTGTATCTTTAAGTATCATCCTACTTTTTAAGGATTTGTACTATGGATAATATTAATTTCTTATTGAAACACATCTGTTCCATTTCTTTTCTCTCTATGTGTAGTCATTGTAACTAATATATTTATTTACTTTTTCCAAAAGAATACTCGAATAAAAGTTTTATCTTTAAAAGAAAATATGAAGAAAAATTATTAATATATTATAACATTCAAACTTGATTGTAAGTTGTGTTATAATACATGCATATAGTATTTAAAAACCAAATTAAATATTTTAAAATTGATTTGAAACACAGTCATGTGGAATAGTATTAAGATAGTATTAAGATGTCCTTATACTAAGGGGACAAGGTGAAAGGTTGTAACTTTTAAATCTTTTGGTTGGCTATTATTGACAAGCCTATATATTGCAGCCAATCAGAAAATTCAAAAGTTGTGTCCTCTCACCTTGTCTCCTAAGTATAATGACCCCATATGAAGTTAATGGCTCATAGGACAACTAGTTAAAATATATTTAAAGTTGATGTTAATAAATTGTTCCACCACTAAATATAAATTTACATGTTATGTTTGGTTATTATATTCACATTATGATTTTATATACATATACATACATATGAAACACATGTTCAGAAAAGAGAAAAAAAAATCGTAAATGAATTGATTCCACACTGCAGGGTTGAACCAGCTTAAATTTCATCATTCAATTACGACCCCAATCAATGTCATCAAAGTATGTAAAACTTGTGATTAAAATTTTCTTACAATGTATTGAAACTCATGACTCTCATTTATTGCAATTGGTCAGGGGTGACATATCAACAGGGAAGGGGTCTAACGAACTCTACAGCTTGGCAACTAAGTGCCAGCTCATCCACAGCTAGTATCAGAAGTAGCAATAGCTCAGGAGCCATTGGTTCACAATAATACAACAAATTATGCCACTGACAAGTTGTATGCCAAGGCTGGATTGCTCACCCATCTCCTCAAGCCCTAATTGCGAACACGAATTGGCTGCTGTGGGTTGTCAAGTCTCCGATGTGCAATCTGAGGTAAGAAGGCGAGAAGCTAATTATTTACAATTGGGTATGGTGAGGCTGTGGCCACAAGCCAGCTTATGAGGAGTTTGGCGATGGTGTCAAAGGAACCAGCGCCGCAGAGGGGCATTAAAGGCAACAGGCTGTGCGAATTGACCCTGTACATAAGATTGTGTGATTGCGTTTTTCTCCAGAGATGACAGCTCCGTTTGCTTAGCTCCGGCATCAATTTCATGTAACACGATGCAGAGCTAAGCTGTTTACACAGCTCCGTTTGCTTAGCTCGGGCATCAATTTCATGTAACACGATGCAGAGCTAAGCTGTTTACACAGCTCCGTTTGCTTAGCTCGGGCATCAATTTCATGTAACACGATGCAGAGCTAAGCTGTTTACACAGCTCCGTTTGCTTAGCTCCGGCATCAATTTCATGTAACACGATGCAGAGCTAAGCTGTTTACACAGCTCCGTTTGCTTAGCTCGGGCATCAATTTCATGTAACACGATGCAGAGCTAAGCTGTTTACACAGCTCCGTTTGCTTAGCTCGGGCATCAATTTCATGTAACACGATGCAGAGCTAAGCTGTTTACACAGCTCCGTTTGCTTAGCTCCGGCATCAATTTCATGTAACACGATGCAGAGCTAAGCTGTTTACACAGCTCCGTGAAGGACTGAAGTACATCATACTCTGTCATCGCTCCATGTTCTATAGTTGCTGATACAATAGCTGGACACTGACGAGCTTCGCAACATATCTCTAATTGCAAAAGCTGAAGATCACCATTCATGCAATTCCCAAGGGATACAACTAACGGCGCACTTCCACTGCGCAACTTCATACAATACCAGCGAACCTGATTCCTGCTTTGCCCCGTGTTGATTCCAAAGCCTTTATTGCACCATTAGGGTTTCTCTGAAACACCATGTGTCTGGAAGGTCATGTTTTCGTGAGCTTTTGTGCTTGGCAATGAGTCTCACGCAGGACCACATGTGGTTGCGGCAGAAGTTGTATCTCTTCCTTGTGTGCTTTTGCGTGTTCGGCGTCATATCTTTCAGTGACCTCAAGGTTTCATCTTGTGTTTTGTGGAAGTGTCAGCTCCAATCATGACAACGAAGTTCATGACACAAGGCTAGTGTTTTCTAATTCATGTTTTTCTTAGCTCCGAGTATATTTAAGATGATTATAAAGTAATAAGTGTAATTCTGTTCACAACTTAGATATCTTCGAATCCCGTCTCCAATCTCACCTGTGCGAGGACGTTGATATAAGTGTTAATGATTCTCCTGTTCGCAACAGATATTCAAGGTGGAAATATTACGGCCTAGAGAAATATTATGATGCCCTGGTACAGCCAGGACATATTACAAGCAATCGTAAGAAGCTTTGCACCAGTTTCTGAACTGAGTCACCACCTTAACCGAACCTAACAGCGTTCCCTGTTGGATTTAAATCAGCTCAAAATTAATATGTTAGTGTCTGTACGACTTCACCATTTCACACCTCTTGATATAAAATCCGAATAAATACAAACATCTCAAACAAGTACTTTAGGAACAGAGGTGCTACACAAGCTAAAAATCATATTGAACAAGTATATACTACTTTTCAGAAGACTTGAAAACACAACAAAACACACCAAACACACTACTGGCTCAATCTCAATTCTAAACTCCAAACATCCAGCCACAACTAGCACCCCAAGTAGGAGAAAACATCATGAAGATTTGTATCTCATAACACCCACACTGAACATCATACAGATTGTGCAAAAAAAAAAAACAGATCTGGATAAGATGTAACGATACCGAATGTTGTTCACACCATGATGTGAAATGTAAAATGTATGCTCAGGGCCAAAAATTTCAATTAGCGTGGAACTCCTGCCATACAGAAAGTGTCAATACAATCGGATCAAAACATGCACAATACATGGACACGTCATACAGATACGCACTGGCAGGAACATTAACACATTAAGTGGAAGGTCTCTAAACAGATCGCACATCACAAATTTATCTTAGTAAGGTGGAACATGTGAGCAGTGAAAAACATAACTGAAGTGATAGAGCTTGAACCAATCGATCTAATGGAGAGAAAGATTCGATGCTCATTGATACAAACACTTTCACATGACTTCTCGTGTGATGTGTACAAAAATCCAAATCTAAGAGAATACACACAAGTAGGAGAGAATGAGAGGGTCGCTGTAAGTGAATGGAACCAACAAACCTTCACAGATATACATGTCCATGCATGGACCGTACGATGAGTAAACACAACAGTGAACGAGTTGCAGGCAACAAGGTAGACACTGGCCATTGCACGCCAACAAAGAAACATTGTCGAAGTGCATGAATGGTTCTCAAGCATGTAATAATTCTCCGTTCCTTCGTCCACAAGGGATGCATTCTCCCTAATCCCCTCCAACAGAGAGGTACTCATTCGACCATAGAGGATCTCGTCATCATTCTAGATATTTGCCGACTCCTCGCTAGAGCCCAAGTTCACTATATTGTCTATAAGGTTTCAAAAGGAAAACTATTGCGTCCTCCCAGAAATTCTACGTAGTACAAAAGAAAAAATCATAATATACAGTCTTCACAGTTTATATTTTGAGCGATCCCAGGACGCTCCTCGTTCTCCAACTCCCAGGTGATATATATACAGAGCCCCTTCGAGTAACATAAGAAACTGCTACACAAAGCCTCAGTGTACCCAGAGAGACTATTGCAAATAAATCCGCACACCCAGACGTGCTATCATAGATACATTTTGCTCATGCTGCGACTAAAAACATCTAAGGCAACTCTAGAAGTACTTTGACAAAACATTGTAGGATTTTCTCGATGAACATCAGCATTAAATGAGGACATCGATGTCCGCGTCCCGTTCGAAGGGGACAATCTTCGCATGCTAGATAGTGCGTTTGAATTCGTCAGCACACTGCAAGATTAAAAATAAAAAATCAGATATCCATACGAGGGATAAGCACTCTGAACCAACTCTTCACCATGATAACTAACCCCTGTGATGAAAACGAAGGCTCGCTCAAAAAGAATGAATACCAGAAAAACACGAGCGCACACACGTGCGCAAGCAGACACTTGTAAAGCAGATCTGAAATATGAAAACTCACTCATCCGAAATCGAGCATGTAAGTTCTTCTTCTTCCTCAAAGCCAGTGCCCATGGTCATCTTCTGCAGCCTGCTTGTCCTTCCTGTAGGACTCCTCGAAATATGAGACGCACGTCCCGGCAGAGTTCGATTCACTTCGCTAAATATAATATTGCTTTGCGCATCGCCACCAACCGACTTAGTCGATGGGCGTGCTGGTGCCGGGCTCCTCCCCCTAGGAAAAGAAACTGCTGCCGAAGCAGCCTTCGCAGCCATTTCCCTGTGATACCGGCAACGAAACGACCCAGGATGATTGGTCGGAGAGCACATACAAGTCATCTTCTTCACGACAGGGGCAACACTCGCCGCCTTCCTGGCCGCAAGAACAGGGGGAGGAAGACGATTATCAGGCGACAAAGAACGACGCTCCCGGCCACCATCACTCACAGATCGCTGCCTCGAGGCAGCAGACAACGTGCGAGGCTTCAACACGGCCTTCAAAAGATTCGACGCATGCATTTTGAAGACTCTTCACACAAAAACTTCACCAATAACCAATAGCAATCCGCTTCCCAACACCACAACCAACTCCTGTACAACTATCCTCTCACCAATGCTACGAACTGCATCCAATCCAGTGCATCCAACTCCCAAGCAGGCACGCTTCCTGAGCTCCACCTCCCGCACGCAACCACATTCACTAACTAGTCCACAAATCAATTGTAAGTCTCTAATCCTCGCTTCAAACCCTCAGAAGGTAGACAATTTCAAACTAGATGTACATCGAAAGGTAGAAGAATCTTGCACGAATTGATATAACGTGAAAATCCAAGAGAAACAAGTGCGAAATTCAAGCGCAGTCAAGAGGAGAAGATCCAAAGCGAGAGGGAGAACGGCGGAGCGTTTATTTATTGCTTCAGCCAGCCCCCGCTGAATCACCGGGTGGAGCACGGGCCGGGTCGGGTGGAGTGACACCCGCCCCGCCCATCCTAAGACCGCCCTTTCTCTGTCGTTCGTCATCAACGAAAGTACTGGAGCCTTTTTCCGGTACATTGATCAAAAGAAGCGCCCCCGTTCTAATTTTTCTGGAAAACATGACCTCGGAAAGTATTCAAAATGCTCATCGCTCACACATGGCTTTTTTAATTGTGGTAGCAGAAGTGTATCATTCCCAGAGAGCTTCTGCAATTCTGTCTGGATTCTATTTTCCTCGCTAGAAACTAAACCTCATGTGTTTGTTTTCCCCTGTTTCACTGTGGGTTTGGTGGGAGATGTTGAGGGTGGAAACTCTGTTTTACTTCAAGGCATAAATTTAGTGTTTGTGACTGGAGTTTTAGTTTGGTGCTTGTGAAGGATGTGGGTCTTGATGAATATGTGATATCCCTTCTCAATGACAATACAAGCTACAAAAAGGGCCAATATCATGTGGTTAACTTGGGAGAAAAGAGATCCTTTGCTCTAATTTGGTGAGTAAATTGTGTGGTACAATCACAAAGCTAACTTGGTGTGGCCCACACAACTCTCACAAAATGCATGGAAAGGAGATGGATTGGTGGGATGTCAGTCTCTCCAGTTGGTTAATCCATATTCAAAGATAATGTACTAGATATGATGCATGACATGTGGGTTTTGGGAAGCCAATTTTTCATGTGTTTCTTGTAAATACAGCTATGTAAGCTTTGCACCAAAAGTGGATGTTGGAATAATTCCTTGCTATTGCAAAATCTGGAACTAGATAATGAGTACATTGTTCCCTTGTAGGCAATCTGGGTATTCTCTGGGTGGAAAGAAGAAACCCACATGAATTGAGCAGGAATAAGAGTGTTATTTAATTTTATGTTATTGTTTTATATGTGTTATGGATTTTACTCTAACTATATAGGCATGATCTTGAAGCTAGGTGCTCAATGTTTTAAAACTATTCTCCAAAGGCAGAACACACACACACACACACACATGTATATATATATATATATATATATATATTATTTAAATGGAGATGCACAGAACAACAGCAAATCAGAAAAGAGCTAAACCCAATTTTCCATTCCAATTGATTTTTATTCTTTTAAGTGAAAATTGAGGTCAAAAACACTGCTGGCAAATGAACCATAATTGTGGTTTTGGTTTTCAAATTGTTTGATTCTTGCACAATGACTGATGAATTTAAATCACAACTAAAAAAGAATGAAAGTTGAAAAACTACTTGCATAATCACAATTTTTAAAGTGAAAAGAAAAAGAAAAAGAACAGCAAGAAAAAAATATTTCTTTATTATACCAAAACAATCTAAGCTTGTCCCCAAACATCTTAAGCAAGGTGGTATTCCACAACAGATGCAGCACTCTGTCACATCATCTGAATGAACAGATTGTTACAGCAACAGCTTTCATAAATAGTTTTAGGGTAACTTTGTAAAAAAGCTTGAGATTTTTACAGTTTTAAAACATCCTACAAAGCATTGGGGTTAGAGCTTTGTGGTTCATAAGCATGAGTACATCAGTCCCAGTCAAACTTATGTGAGAGAGATTGTCTCTCTTTTTGTTTTTTCTTATTTTTTCTTTTCTTGTGCACCAGCTGCAGATGGGGATGGAAAAAGGGAAATGGACTCTTCACTACTCACAAGTGCCCTTTCCTTCCCCATTGCAGCTTATTTTTTGTGGACTGTTCCACAACATGCAAGGAACTCTCCTCTAACACTGTTAACAAGTTCCATGTTTTCCTTCTCCTTCACTTTAGTTACAATACCTGAACCCCAAACTCCTGTCATTCCTTTGTCATACATCTGCAATTAAATTATTGTGTGTTGGGACTCCAAAAAAGCAACCTTCTTGGTTGATTTCAACAACCACCATCGCCCTCTTGGCACCTCAAATTCTGCTGGTCATTTCCAGGGTGTTTACTGCATTCTGCTAGTGACCAAAAATTGTTGTTACTGAAAGAATTTTCAAGTGTCTGTATATGACCCAAAGTGTAGGATGTAACTGATAAATAGGGAGAATCCAGACACCAGCCAACATAGAAGCATATTCCTGCTACAACATCAAGACCCGCTGGGAGTTTTGTAGTCTCTTGCTATACTCTGAGATTTTTCTGCAGCTTCAGATCAACCCAGTTCAAAGGTTTGGAATTACTGGGCTTCATCAGGAGAATCATTTCCTTGTTTGTGTGGAACTCTTCTTACTGGGTAGGCTTGTTCATGACTCAAAACCAATATTCCTCATCCTACCAACAGGGGATCATTCTCCCTAAGTATCCTATTATGACAAAATTAGGAAACTATCCCCTTGGTATTGTTGATACTGTTATTGAAAAGATTCAGTTTTCAAATCACACCATTGTCTGAGTGTGCAAAATTGGGTGATGCTTGAGAACATATAAAGAGTCTTTTGCTGACTGACAATGGAGAATACAGTAAATTCTTTTACTAGAACTGGGGGCTGTGTGTGTGTGTGTGTGTGTTTGTACATGTGGACTCTGCCAGTGAGTTTTGGGCAGATTCACATACCAATTTCAATTCTGTCAAAGGCATAGTTGTTTGCTTAAGCTCTATTCCTAGTCATGACATGATCCCAGGGTACTTTTCACACCAAAATGGTGGGGACCCTTATTACCTTTTCAGAGTTTGGATTCTGGTAGGTGTTGTAACATTGAATTTTTCAACACTCTGCAAAATCATCCACAACAAGGACACACATAGCTTTCCCATCCACTTGCACAAAGCAAGATCATCTATTCTGGACACCTGATCCAAACAATTCATGAAAAAAACACGGCTTTAAAATTCTCTTTTCACTCAAATTAACTACTTACTGGAGAAGTAAACATTTTCATGTTTAGCAAATAACTCAAACCTGAATTCATATAGAACAGTACTACAATCCAATTATTTCACCTATAGAGAAAACATAAAAAAAAAAAAAAAAAAAAAAAAAAAAAAAAACTTCAGCCCCCCTTTCATACTGTACAGGAGAACTATTTTGATATTTTCTTTTAATGGATTATTTAATTCAAAAGCTACCCCAAGCAACAATCTTACATATGGTAAAGTATTGAATTTCCTCACATGAAAATAAGTTTGGAGCTTCTGACCAGCATCCAGAGTCCAGTCTTTCAGCTCTTTCTGAGTCAGACTTGGAAGAACAAGCTGAGTTGACAAGGACCCTCTCTGCCATATGGTGTGGGATCATTTGTATTGTCCTTCTACAAGTCAAGTCACTTCAGAGAAAAAACATCACAAATTCTGAACTGGGACTCTGACAATGCTGCTGTCTTGATCCAAACATTGTCACAACACAAAAAGTGGCAATTTCACTTTGACAATTCTTCAATAAAAACCAGAAGTCTGTAGTGGATATTACTATTACAAAAACAGGAGGAAAGGCCTGGTAAAATTCAGACTGTTTACTGAACTTTCATCTACTAAATTTGATAAAACGTAAACATAAAGCAAAGTATAAAAAAATATATCAAATCAAATATGAGGAGAATTCTAAAAAATATAGTTCTACTACTTCAAGGCTTTGCAAGCTTGTCATCAAACACAATTCATTGACTTCTTCTACACTTGTCGCAGAAGGGTGCTGGTTTGTTTAGCCTTGTGAAGGTGGTGAAAAAACACTACTGGATTTGCAACAGAGCATCTTAAAATTGATAAGAGTGGAGAAAGACTTGTTCCCCTTGTCCACAAATTACATCCCTTGTAGCTGTTGTTGTAACCATGATAAGGTCAGATCAATGTGAGTGAGCCATCACAGCCAGCTTCAAATTCATATTGTTTGTGCCAAGTCCATGCTTTGCAAGGGATGGTGAGCTGGAAAGTCTTGCAAGTTTTGAACCCATCAAGCTCAAAGCCATGACTAGAAAACTAGTTCCTCATGTGGACCAACAGTGTGAATCAGTGAGAGGCTGTAACAGTTGAACAGGATTTCTTCTTCATTGTTATCATCTGACAAGGTCAACTGGGATGTGGTTTATCACCCTGTGAGAAGCACAACAGTCTTATGAAAGTCAAAGAAGCACAACTCTATTCAAAGCCCTTGGAGGTTGAGTCTGTGTTGAATCCCTGCAGAGTGCATTGTATTTGAATTATTATTTTTATTTTTATTTGTGTTGAGTCAGCAGGGGGGGTTCCTTTGATAGATTTCATCTTATTTGCAGGGGTTTTACAGATGAGAATAAAACTATTAATTTAAGTTGTGGAGTTGTAGTTCTCTTGGGTACCACTGGTAACATTATCTGCTGCTCAAGATCATATAGACCACAAAATACTAATTTTTAAAAGCAAGGATAAATAAAGTAAACTTGCTAATTTCATCTGTACAAAAAGAAGAACAAGAAGGATTTAGCCAAAATTTCATTAACTCAGCTTCAAAATCCAAGTATGTATGAACACACACACACATGTATGTATATTTATTTATTTATTTATTTATACATACATACATGTTGTCTTTTGCAGATACAATTGATTCCACTACATACTGCTCTAGAGCCAATTTTAAGTTTGGAATATTTTTTAAGATTGTGCAAAATCCAACCTCTGTTATGCTGAAGCCTTGTAATGTCCCACAGGATTTCTTCTTTAATGATGGGCACAAATTTTTGTTTGTGTTTCAGTTCATGAAATGCTATTTCTGCTCTCAACACCAATCTAAAACATTATGGAAATGTAATTCAAATAATTTGAGGTCAAAGATGGAAATGTTGCCGACATCATCATATATTATAATGTTGTTTCTGCACCATGCAAATTAAAGTTTTGTATGTTATACTAATATTGAAACATTAAATTTAAATTTACAGTAGTAATAGTAATAAATCAAGCTAATTTAGCAGAACAAATGTGATATAACCATTTGTAAACAGGAGAAAACATTAAAAAATAAATAAATAAAGTAAGTAAAACTGTCGATTCAACACCAGCGTTTCCTCAAAGAGTTCAATTGTCTTGTCCTGTGTGTGTTTATATATATATATATATATATATCGTAAAGAAGTAAAGGGTAGAAAATTCGAAGTCAAAACTTTGCAGACTAAATCCAATTGACTTTTAAAGGTGGATTGTTGGTGATTAATAAATATTGAAGGTAAGCAATGTAGTATAAAAATGTATTTAGTTGCATTGATTGAAACCAATAAAAATCATGACTGTGAATATGTTATGAGTATGTTACAAGGGAAATGGAACAAATTACTTCCAAGGACCTCATGTTGTTTGGTGAAGTCTGAAGATTCCTACAACCACATTGCAAAAATGTCTCAAGTAGTACTCTCAAAGTTTGTCTTTGCAAAATTTGGCACAAACCAAAGAACTGTTACTGTGCAACTAAATTTGGATTTGAGTACTTTTACAAGTTAATAATATATTTCAAATCGATGAGTGTACGATCTTCTAACTGATTCATTTGTAACTACTTAACAAAATGAAAGAAGAGTTTTTGATAAACCATGATATCACATCAATCTGTTGTACAGGGCAGACTTGCATTCAACGGGGTTTTAAGAACCAAACTTGTTGAAGTAAAAGTAGTAAATTTTACATTGTTATGAGATTCATTGACACTCGTTCACAACTTAAGTAGTAAATTTAACTTCTCCATTTCAGTAAAGACAACAAGTGTACCTATCGTTTTCCATTGTAGTGAATACTAGTCTCCTGAATTTAAACATGTCAGCAAATCAGTTTTAAATACAACATATTAATAGAGAGTTGGGCAAAGGAGGACCTAAATTGGGCTTTTACTTCTTGTGCCAGAGCATTAATCCCCCACACATAACAACAAACAATAATATTCAGACGAGGGGTATGGAGGGAACATATGTGCCCCAAGGTGGCAACAATTACATGTTCTTCTCCTAGATCTGAGGAGAACAAACAGTGGGCCATAAAGGAGAAAATCAAATTTCTATTCTGAGAGGAATATATTTATATTAAAAAAAATTCAAAATATCCACGATATCCAATCCAGATATGGTGATGAGGAAAAGATGCCGAAGCCCTTAACATCTTTGTATACCTAAGTTTGAGAATACAAACCTTCCATAAACAATTTTATTCGAAGGAATTTCTATAATGGGGCGATATCTAGAAAAACACAGGAGCACACAATCAACGCCTTTTTTAGAAGGAAAAAATCAATCCACCACACAACATTCGCCCACACGCTCCTTACTCAGCACACAAAGTTGACCTGAGCGAGGACAATGTTCAAGTTCGTGAGATGATGACTTTGTTTGTACCCCTCTAAGCAAAAGCAACCAAATGAACAAATCTGAAGAAGCCAAATGACTTGATAATATCTGCAATCACGCCGCAGCCTGATTTTTTCACATGCTTCATGCTGTGGTTACCACCATGCAAAATCCTGGGTTGGAAGGTTTGGTGAGAATCAATATCTATTCCTTCGCTTTATGGTGGGGACACAAGACGAGGCCTTTTTCCCAAGCGGGAGGAAAGTAGAAGTGGGTCCTTTTATGGTGCCCCCGAAATTAAAGCACTTGCGCACCGCTGAAACAGCGAACTCAGTTGTTGACTAAACTTAGCATGCGGTGGGCACCAGCAGTACGTCGCCCACAACGCTTACGAATGAAAGTTGATTCCCTGGGGGGGGGGGGGGGGATTGCGTCCGGCGCGACACGTCCATGGGGGGGCAACAGTACATGGGGGGGCCATGAGAGGCGACTGCGCTTCGACGCCTGGACTCTCCCCACGTGATGTTGACGCCGGAAGAAGCCAAGGAAGCTTCGGAGCCACAGTTCTCGAACCGGCTCGGAGCTGCCCATCGAGATAGCACAGCCCCCATTCCAACCACGACTTGTGTGCGGCGGTGTTGATGGTGGTTTCCCAGTGCAGCAAGCGCTTGGTCGTGGGCCATGTGGTAGCAAAAGGGGAGGTTAGGGTGGTGATGTGGCGAGCGCCAGAGGCGTGATTGGATGCGAGCCTATCGACAGGTGGTGTTGCGCAACTGGGAAGCACTATCTGGATGGTGGGTTGCGGCAATGCAGGGCTGGATTGCGGGCGATTCGGGTGCGGTGGGCTAGTGGGAAGCGGCAAAGAAGGAGACGAGGAAGGGAGAGGGTAATGTGAATGGCGGCAGCGGGGCTATTTCGGGACTAGACTTGGTTGCGTTACGAAGAACCTACTTCTAACACTACCACCACAACTATTACTACTGCTGCCTCGATGGATGCATGAGAGCTAATAAACGGATCAGCTGACTCGGCCTTGCTTACAAGCTTCGCTCATTGCAGCAGGCGTCATGCGAACTTTGCCCCCCTTCTGACAGAGCTTTGCACCTACGCTGGACTCTCTCACTGTATTGTTGGTGACACACAGACGCTTTCTTTTCTTAAGATGGGCTGCTTCATGTGTGTATATATATATATATATATATATACAGTGACAAACAAAACCGAATACAAAATCTGAACACTCATAGTTCATTGATCCTTCCAAGTGACACATAAGTCAATTGATAGAATTACTTTTTTATTGTATGTATTCATCCAGTCCTCTACATGGATGAAAAATCTCATTATCATTTGAAGTAGGGTTTATGAGAAAAGTGTTGTAGAAGCACACAGACGTGCGTACTCAGTTTTGGTTGCTTTTTCTTGCTGAATTTCGAAATTTCAATGTACACTCCTTGTTGCAAGATTTGAGGGCATTTTTTGTTTGTTGTGTTGTTCTTGTTGTGTACTATCTATAGTGAAAGTTGATTTGTCAATTGTATCTCTATGCTTCGGTTGTGTGAATCATTGAAGCACTAAGCATTGGTGCAGCTTAGGAGTGGTGTTTCTACAAGAAAAGTTGCAGACTCACTTGGAATGAGTCAGTCTTCAGTAGCTCATATGAGGAAGGAGATTAGTGGTGAAATAGAAAAGCAAAGAGGAGGACGTCCAAAGGTTTTAGGAGAGCAAGAGAAGCGACTTGGTGTGCACCTTGTCACTGCTGGTTGTCTCAAAACGGCAAGTGCAACTGCAAAACAACTTCGAGAAAAAACAGGTAAACACTTCTCAGACATCACCTTGAGGCGTGGTTTGAGAGAAGCTGGTTTGGGTGCTTGTGTGCAACAAAAGAAGCCTCTACTTGCCAAAAGACATGTTCTTGCAAGATTGAGTTTTGCTCATAAATACAAAAATTGGACCATTGATGATTGGAGACGGGTTATTTTCAGTGATGAGACAAAGATTAACCTAATCAACTCAGATGGTAGGTCTTGGTGTTGGTTGAGAGAAGAAGAACGACGTGGACCTAAATATGTTAGTCAAACTGTCAAATATGGTGGTGGTTCAATTGTGATTTGGGGTTGTATGACTGCTTTTGGGCCGGGTGCTTGGTATCAAATTGAAGGTAGAATGGAACAACACTTGTACAAAAAAATTTTAGAAACCTACTTGTAAAGTACCACACAGAATTACAACTTAGATCCTACTAAGGTGGTTTTTCAACATGATAATGATCCCAAACATACGGCAAAAAGTGTTCAGTTTTGGCTCTCTTCACAACCATTTCAGCTCCTTCGATGGCCAGCTCAATCTCCAGATTTGAATCCAATGGAACATTTTTGGGCCCTTCTCAAACAACATTTAAGCCAAGTCACTCAAAGGCCAAGAGGTGTTCAAGAATTGTGGGAGAATGTTTGTAGTATTTACCCTAGTTTTGATGTAAAAGATTGTGAGAAACTATACAAAAGTATGCCAAGAAGGATTTCAGCTGTTTTGGAAGCAAAAGGTTATTGGACTAAATATTGAAGTTTGAAGATTTTCTTTGAACAATACTGAGTACAAGACATAGTTGTTGATTTGACTTTGTAGAAGGATGTTTAGTTATCAATTTGATGTGCAACTTTGTACATGTGTAAAAGACTGTGTGTATTATTCCATGTAACTTTCAGATTTATAAAGCAATCATTGAAATTTCTGTAATTGCTCTTGAAAGTTGGCACTTCAGATTTTGTACTCGGTTTTGTTTGTCACTGTATATTTTTGTATATTTATATGCAGTATAAATAAATATCTAATAATGAACGATAATGTTCAAGAGGATAATGAACATCTGGGAGGTATTAAAACCCTTTATTTCTATTGCTAAGTTTGTTTGTTTGTTTGTTTGTATTATTTTGTTTTGGGTGACGTAATAGTACATTTTTGAAGCAAAGAAAAGAAGAGAGGTGAGTTTGAAGATATTTACAATGTAGATAGTGTCTCTAATGTAAAAGTAAGCTTCATATATTGAGTTTTTGTGAATCCAATTTTAATCTATGTAGATTAGTATGAATGCAAGTTAGGTGAGAGGCAACAACTTTTGAATGTTTTGATTTGGTTAAAATTGCGAAGCCTTCTTGAATTGGTTTTATACATGGAGAAATAAGTCTAAAAAACATAAGAAAAAAATATGAGGTAGAATGCACTTGTTTTTTTATTTTTCTACACAATAAAAATAGTGTGTCAAGGACATGAACTGGAAGAAGATGCATAAACTTGGGGAATCTGTGTCAAAAGAAAAATGAAAAAATAGAAATAAAGTAGTATGTATATTAAAAAGAAGCTGGAATGGCTATTGCCAAATGACAAGAAAACTAAAGATTCTTAAATCTAGACTAGAAGCAAGAAAGGAATTGACAAGAGTGAAGATGGCTTTATTCTTGTCTCTCGATATATATTATCTAACTAGGAATTACGTGACGATGTTATATAGGACCTCTAATATGTGTTGACTTTGCAAGACACATGCTTTAGCTTACAAGACAAATTTTTTATAAGTAGGCTACATACTTAGTATGTTCTTCAAGCTACCAATATATGTGGCAAATGGCCAATTGATTGATGACGTTTCTAACCTAAAAATTCAATTCAAGAAACATATAAATTCAAATCAACATCTATGAAGCTTTTAGGAAACTTCTATAATAGATATTATGAAATTGAACTACTTTTACCTACTACTATCTAAATCATATAAGTAATTATTGATTTACATATGTATGTATTACGGACATACTCATATAAGCTAGTAATTACATATACAAATAGGAGGAAGTAAGTAAAAGTAGGTAAAAGTAAGTTAATTCTATAGTATTTAATATGGAAGCTTCCTAGAAGCTTTGTAGACACTGCTTTGACTTCATAGGTGTCTTTAATTGACTTTTTGGATTAAAACGTGGTCAACAAGTTGGCCATGTGCCACACAAGTTGTTAGCTTGAAGATCAAGCTAACTATGTGGCCCACATGTAGAAAAACTTACTTTGTAAGTCAAGGCATGTGTGTCACGGACCAAAAATACAAACAAGAAATCGAAACAAGAAATTCAAGAAGAAATGACAAGAACTAGATTATCAGATGAGTACAAGAGCAACGCCAAGAGAATTGAGCTAGAGCTTCAAGAGATGTGTTGTCGAGACTGAAGAACTCTTCAGCCTCGACTCCTATATATACTACTGGCCTATGGTTCTAAGGAAGCGCATCAAGAAGCTTCCCAAGAACTATGAAGCTTCTCGAACAACTATCCAAGAGCTAGGAAGCTTCTCAAGTAACTTCCTAGAATCTACTAGAATATTCTAAGAATCTTCTAGAGCCTTCTAAGGGAATCTTTAGGGAATCTTCAAAGAATCTTTAGAGAATCTTTGAAGAATATTCTAAGAGAATATTCAAAGAATCTTCTGGAAGTTTCTAGAGACTTTTTTCTAGAAGGTTCTAGAAACTTGTCTCTAGAAAGGTCTAAGGACTATGTCCCTAACATCACCTCCTCCTTTAGCTTTGAGGTCTCCGAGAAGCAATGTTATCGTCAGTCAATACCAACCCAAGAAAATGAAGATCTGTCGCATAACCTCTGCTATGAACTCCAATTGTTGTTGACGAGGCAAGTGATTCAATGGTCCTTGAAGCCAACGGTAGTGGCCCACGCATTCAACTTCTGACCAAGCATGATTCTCCGTGTCGTCATTGTGAAATTGTCCTGCAAACACTCTTTCTGGCTGACCATTGTAGGCAGGCTCGACTTCAAATACAATCACCAGCGATCTATTGCTCGGAATCCTTCGACGTCGTCGTGGTGCAGGCGGTTCTTCATCTCGCGGTCGTCTTCGTGAGCTAGTTGCTTAAGATGACATGACAAGTGTAGTATCTTGGCTATCCATATTCAAAGGCTAAAACAATAAGAACAAACTTGGGCTATTAACAAAGTTCTACGCTATCTTGGAGAGAATGACTACATCAACTATGGATTTTGGTGGTGCTCTCTCCTCTTTTCTGTTTTCTGGATGAGCAAGCTTCAGTAAGAAGCTATCGTCGAACCGGCTTGGGTTTCTGAGGATATCGTCGATGAAACTCCTGTACCTTTTGTGGTGCATTCGCGAGATTTTCGGCCGGCTTCCATGTTCGTTCATTAATATCGTAACCGCTCCAATGCACAAAGTATTCTAATTTACCCTATCTTTGCCGTGAATCCAGGACCTTTTCCACCTTGTATTCTTCGTGGTTCTCTATTTCTATGTTAGGTGGTGGACATTGTACTCTTCCAAGAAAAGACGATTCTCGATAAGGCTCCAACAAAGAAACATGAAAGACAGGATGTACCTTCATAGTAGCTGGTAACTCCAGACGATACGCTACAGGATTGATCTGCTTCTGGATAACAAATGGTCCCAATCTTCGATAGTCCAATTTGTCACATGGCCCCTTGGACTTAATATTTTGTCGAAGCAGCCAAACTTTGTCTCCAATCGTGAATTTAGGTGCCTGATTCCGAAATTTGTCCGCGGACGCCTTGTAAGATTCTTGGACAGTTTGCAATTGAAGCTTCAATGTAGTTTGAAGCTGCGAAAGCTCCTTCACCAATCCTTCAGCTGCCGGATTGTTAATCGTTGACGAACTCCATAAGTCAAGCTTCGGATGGTATCCATAATTGGAAAAGAATGGCGTTTGTTGAGTTGACGCATGAAGGGTGTTGTTATATGCGAACTCGGCTAGCGGTAGATATGCGACCCAATCATCTTGTTAATAGTTGATGGTGCAACGTAAATATTGCTCTAAAATTTGATTCACCCGTTTTGTTTGGCCGTCCGTTTGAGGATGAAATGCCAAAGAAAGCTTGATATCCACCTTCAATATTTCAAAAAGGGATTTCCAAAACTTTGATACAAACTGGGTTCCTCGATCCGATACGATATCATCTGGTAGACCATGATATCGATACACATTATCAAGAAAGAGTCTTGCTGTGTCTTCGCTTGACGATGTCTTCTTGCAAGGAACAAAATGCGCCATCTTTGTAAGCCGGTCTACGACAACAAAAATACTGTCAAATGAATTCGATGGTGGTAGATCCGTAATAAAGTCCATGGAAATCGAAGACCATGGTCGGCGCGAAATAGGCAATGGCTGTAGAAGTCCATAAGGCCGATGTCGAGGGTTTTTGGATCTTGAACAAATGTCACAAGATACAACAAAATCTTTCACATCCTTCCACATTTGAGGCCACCAGAAATCGCGGAAAATAAGTTCCAAAGTCTTATTGAATCCAAAATGTCCCGCAACTGGAAAGTCATGACGAGATTGAATAACTCGGAGGCGTGTTGGTCCTTTTGGGATATACAACCGTTCTTCGAAATATATACTAGATCTCCTTCCATCTTGAATTTATCATCACTAACATGTTGCTTGATATCAAGGGCTAGAGAATCTTCAATGATTGCAGCCCGTACTTGGTCGAGGAAGTCAGCATCAATTGCTACAATAGCTGCGTTGAGCCGAAATTTCTCTGGCTTCAACAATGTCGTGCACTGTTGATCAAATGCTGCATCTCTAACCTTTGGCGCGAGATATGATCTCTTTGATAATGCATCGGACAACCCTTGTTGCTTCCCAGGCCGATAAGTAATAATAAAGTCGAACCTGGATAGCGACATACTCCACCAAGCTTGACGCCGATTCAAAACTCGAGCCGACATCAAATACTCTAAATTCTTGTGATCCGTATATACGGTCATTGGATGTGCAGTTCCTTCGAGAAAGTGGCGCCACTCTTGGAAAGAATCTACTATAGTAAGGAGTTCCTTATCGTGGATCTCATAGTTGATCTCAGCAACAGAGAATTTTCGAGAATAGAACGCAACTGGATGGAGCTTCTCATCTACGCCCATCTGTGAAAGTACAACTCCCAAAGCAAAATCCGACGCATCTGTCTCTAAATAAAAGGCCTTTGTAAAGTCCGGATGTACCAAGATTAGAGTTGTAGTAAATACCATCTTCAAATCTTGAAATACTTTTTTTGCGATAGGTCCCCATTCGAGCTTGTCCTTACACGTTAACCGAGTGAAGGGGGCAGCAACTTGAGAATAATTCTTGATGAAGATCCGATAGTAGTTAGCAAATCCAAGAAAACATTGTACGTCCCTAACCGTCTTCGGAACTTCCCAAGACATGATTGCTTCCACCTTCTTTGGATCCATCTTCAAGCCTTCCGTAGTCGCGATGAATCCCAAAAACTCCATCTCAGTTTGGTGAAATAAGCACTTCTCTAATTTGGCATAGAGTCCTCGCTCCCGTAGTTTTTTGAGTACCAGACGAACGTGCTTCTCATGTTCTTCCTCATTCTTAGAAAATATCAAAATATCATCTAGATAGATGACAACAAAATCGTCTAGATGCTCTCGAAAGATGTCATTCATCATGTGTTGAAAGACCGCTGGAGCATTAGTAAGACCAAATGGCATGACATTGTATTCAAAATGGCCATACCTTGTTCGGAATGCTGTCTTCCATTCATCTCCTTCCTTAATTCGCACAAGGTTGTAAGCTCCCCTTAGGTCAATCTTTGTAAAGATCCTTGCATGCCCAAGTTGTTCTAGAAGACTAGAGATCAAAGGCAGTGGATAGCGATTCTTTTTTGTCACCTTGTTGAGACCTCGATAGTTGTCACGGACACAAAATATAGACTTGAAATCTAACAAGAAGTTCAAGAAGAAGTGGCAGAACTAGATTAAACAAATGAGTATAAGAACAACACCAGAAAGGTGAGCTAGAACTCCAAGAGATGTGTTGTCGAGACTGAAGAACCCTTCAGCCTCGACTCCTATATATACTACTGAATAGGAAGCTTCTCGAGCTACTTCCGCTAACTAGGACGCTTCTCCAACAACTTCTACTAATTAAGAAACTTCTCGAGCAACTTCCTAGAATCTATTAGAATATTCTAGAACCTTCTAAGAGAATCTTTAGGGAATATTCTAAGAATCTTCTAGAACCTTCTAAAGGAATCTTTAGAGAATCTTTAGAAAATATTCTAGAAGAATATTCGAAGAATCTTCCAATGTATGTCCATGACATTACCTCCTCTTCTAACTTCGAGGTCTCCGAGAAGCAATGTTGTTATCAGTCAATACCAACGCAAGTAAATGAAAATCTGTCGCATCACATACGCTATGAATTCCAATTGTTGTTCGCGAGGCAAATGATTCATCGGCCCTTGGAGCCAACGGTAGTGACCAATACCTTCAACCTCTGACCAAGCGTGGACTTCTGTGTCTTCATTGTGAAACTGTCCTCCAAACACACCTTCTGGCTGATCGTCGTAGGCAGGCTCGACCTCAAATACAATTACTAGCGATCTGTTGCTCAGTATCCTCCGACGTCGTCGTGGTGCAGGCGGTTCTTCATCTCACGGTCGTCTTCGTGAGCTAGTCGCTTGAGATGACATAACAAGTGTAGTATCTTGACTATCCATGTCCAAAGGCTAAAATGATGAGAGCAAACTATAGTTGCTAACAAAGTTCTACACTATCGAACTATGGGTTTTGGAGGTGCCCTCCCCCCTTTTTATGCTACTTGATGAGCAAGCTTCAGCAAGAAGCTATCGTTGAATCGGCTTAGGTTTATGAAGATATCGTTGATGAAATTCTTGTACCTTTTTTGGTGCATTGGCAAGATTTTCGGCACGCTCCCACGTTCGTTCATTGATGTCGTATCCACTCCAATGCACTAAATACTCCAATTTTCTCCTATTACGCTGTGAATCTAGTACCTTTTCCTCCTCGTATTCCTCATGGTTTTCAATTTCGATACTTGGTGGCGGACTTTGTACTCTTTGGGGAAAAGCTGACTCTCGATAAGGTTCCAACAAAGACACGTGAAAGACTGGATGTACCTTCATAGTAGCTGGTAACTCCAGACGATATGCCCCCGGATTGATCTGCTTCTCGATAACAAATGGCCCTAATCTCCGATAGTCCAATTTGTGACATGGCCGCTTGGTCTTGATATTCCGTCGAAGAAGCCATTCTTTACTTCCAACTTTAAAAGTAGGCGCGTCATTTCGATATTTATCTACAGATGCCTTGTAACTCTCTTGGGCAGATTGCAATTGAAGCTTCAACGTCTCTTGAAGCTCCGATAGTTGCTTCACAAATCCTTCAGCTGCTGGGTTGTTATTTGCTGAAGAAATCAATAAATCGAGCTTGGGGTGGTATCTGTAGTTGGAGAAGAATGGTGTTTGTTGAGTTGACGCATGAAGAGTGTTGTTGTATGCAAACTCATCAAGCGGTAGATATGCAGTCCAATCATCTTGTTGATAGTTGATGCTGCATCGTAAATATTGCTCCAAAACTTGATTCACCCGCTCCGTTTGACCGTCAGTTTGAGGATGAAAAGCCGAAGAGAGCTTAATATCCACCTTCAATATCTCAAAGAGGGACCTCCAAAACTTGGATACAAACTGAGTACCTCGATCCGACACGATATCATCTGGTAGGCCATGATAACGATATATGTTATCAAGAAAGAGTCTTGTGGTATCTTCACTTGACGATGTTTTCTTGCAAGGCACGAAATGCGCCATCTTTGTAAATCGATCCACCACAACAAAGATGCTGTCAAATGAATTCGATGGCGGTAGGTCCGTAATGAAGTCCATAGAAACTGAAGACCATGGTCGGTGCGGAATAGGCAATGACTGGAGAAGTCCATACAGACGATGTCGAGGGATCTTGGATCTTGAACAAACATCACAAGAAAGGACAAATTCCTTCACATCCTTCCACATTTGGGGCCACCAAAAATCTCGTGAAATGAGCTCCAAAGTCTTGTTGAATCCAAAATGTCCCGCAGCTGGAAAGTCGTGGCGAGATTGAAGTACTCGGAGTCGAGTTGGTCCTTTCGGGATATACAACCGCTCCTCAAAATACAGAAGATCTCCCTCTACCTTAAACTTGTCATTATCGACACGTTGTTTGATGTCAAGAGCTATAGAATCCTCAATGGTCGCAGTACGTACCTAGCTGAGGAAGCCGTCATCGATAGTTGCAACAGTAGCAAAAATCCTCAATTTTTCTGGTTTCAACAATGTTGTACATTGTTGATCAAACGCTGCTTCTCCAGCCTTTGGCGCAAGATACGATCTCTTCGATAATGCGTCAGATAATCCTTGCTGTTTTCCAGGGCGGTAGGTGATAATAAAGTCAAATCGTGATAGAGACATATTCCATCGAGCTTGATGACGATTCAAAATTCGAGCTGTCATGAAGTACTCCAAATTCTTGTGGTCCGTATAAACAATCACTGGATGTGCAGCTCCTTCGAGGAAGTGACGCCACTCTTGGAAGGCATCCACTATAGCAAGCAGCTCTTTGTCGTGGATCTCGTAGTTGATCTCAGCAGCAGAGAACTTCCATGAATAGAACACAACTGGGTGAAGCTTCTTGTCTATGCCCATCTGTGAAAGCACAGCTCCCAAAGCAAAATCTGAAGCATCGGTCTCTAAATAGAAAGCCTTTGCAAAGTCAGGGTGTACCAAGATTGGAGCCGTAGTGAATGCCATCTTGAGATCTTGAAATACTTTTGCTGCTTGTGATCCCCATTCGAGCTTGTCTTTGCTTGTTAGACGCGTAAGTGGTGCAGCAACTTGAGAATAATTCTTGATGAAGATCCGATAGAAGTTAGCAAATCCAAGAAAACACTGAACATCTCTAACCGTCTTCGGAACTTTCCAAGTTATAATTGCTTCTACCTTTTTTGGATCCATCTTCAAGCCCTCTGTAGTCGCAATGAAGCCCAAAAATTCCATCTCATTCTGGTGAAATTGACACTTCTCCAACTTGGCGTAGAGTCCTCGTTTGCATAGTTTTTCAAGAACCAAACAAACGTGCTTCTCATGTTCTTCTTCATTCTTGGAAAATATCAAAATATCATCCAGATAGATGACAACAAAGTCATCGAGGTACTCCCAAAAGATGTCGTTCATCATATGCTGAAAGCCCGTTGGAGCATTGGTAAGACCAAAAGGCATGACATTGTACTCAAAATGGCCATACCTTGTACGAAAGGCTGTCTTCCATTCATCTCCTTCTTTGATTCGCACAAGGTTGTAGGCTCCTCTTAAATCAATCTTTGTAAAAATCCTTGCACGTCCAAGTTGATCTAAGAGGCTGGAGATCAAAGGTAAGGGATAGCGATTTTTCTTGGTCACCTTGTTGAGTCCTTGGTAGTCCACGCACATCCGCAGTGAGCCATCCTTTTTCTTCACGAATAGGATTGGTACTCCAACTGGCGACTTTGAATGTCGAATAAAATTCTTGGCTAGATTCTCATCAATGTACTTCCACAATTCTACCAACTCCGTCTGCGATAGGTTGTATATTGGACCAAAAGGTGGTTGCGCTCCTTCCTCTAAGTCTATGGCGCAATCATATGGTCGATGTTCCGGCAGTATATCGGCGTTCTTCTTCTGAAACACGTCTTCAAAATCCCTATATTGCTCTGGTATATTCGATGTTGAGATATTCTCGCCGCTAGTTGGAGCTGCATAAATGACAAATGGTGCGCCTTTCTTGGACGATCTTAGGAACGCTCTCGCTCCAATAAACATGGATTTCTTCATGTAGGTTCTACCAACAAGTTTATTATTATTTTTTTCAGGAAATGTTATCCTTCGTAGCCTCCAATCAATGGACGGATTATGATCTTCTAACCAAGAAAGACCAAGGATAACAGGGCTTGATGGGGTTCTAATAATATTAAAAATAACGTGATTACTATGGTCCTTAAACACCACTTCTATAGGTTTTGATTCGTGGGTAACGTTGCCTGACAATAAGGGTCGTCCATCTATCACCTCTACATGAACAGGTTTGGACTTCTGTACTAAACGGATCTTGTGGCGTTTAGCAAACTCTTCATCTAAAAAACAAGTAGATGCCCCCGAATCCAATAAAGCTAAAGTTTTTTGTTTTTGAGGGCCTAAAAACAAAAGAATTGTAAAACAACGGGCAGGTTGGACAGAGAAGGAGGAACCTGATTGTTGTCGTGATATTAGATTGTCCAGCCGCACGGTTCCTACTGTGGTTGGGCGTCGTCGTTTTCCGGAATCATCGCACTTCTAGTCTTGACAGGGTGCCAATTTTGCTTCTTGGGGCAATTTCCAACCTTGTGACCATCTTCTCCACATTACAAACATAACCCTTCCTCCATACGCCGTTTCTTCTCTGTTGGAGTAAGAGATCGGATTCGCGCCGTGTCGATTTGCATGTCTGTTGCCTCCGAATGTGAGTTTAAGCTATTTGCAGACATAGTCACGTCGTAACGAGTCATTTGGTGTCTTGGACGTTGGTCTTGGCGACGCTCGAATAGGCGGTTGTCACACTTTACAGCTTGGCTAATAGCTTCGTTGAGCATTTGAGGATCAGGAAGAGATAACAGCAAGTCTTTCACATCATCCTTCAAGCCCCAATAAAACTCACTCACCAATGCGTCTTTACCCCAATTAATGTCACTTGCCAATTGTCTGAAATCCGAGGCATAGATTGATGCAGAGCGTGTTCCTTGTCGTAGCGATTGGATCTTTGTTGTAGCCCATCAAACTTTATCATGCTCGCCAAATGCTTCTGCAAACGCCTCCAAGAACGTTTCAAAGTTGCTCAGGATTGGCGATCGCTTCTCGAACAAGAGAGTAAACCAAGACAGAGCTTGTGTTGTAAGCAAGGTTCCAACAAGCCCAACACGCGCTTCCTCCGTCGGATAACGTTCGGGCTGTAAAATTTTTATCAACCTGATTTGGTTGACAAAACCTCGAAACTTGGAACGAATTCCATCAAACTTATCCAAAAGACTAACTCGAGGCTCCTTTCGTTGTAGGACTACTCGATCTTGTTGAAATGGAGGTAGAACTGTTTCTTCTGGTGCAGAAGTTTGAGGCTGATATGCTTTAGATGGCGCTAACCCAGATGCTCCATTGTTATCGAGTCCTACCATGAGTCCTTCGATCTTTGTTGTTCTATGTGACAACGAGGCAAGAGCATTTATGATGGCGTCTAGTTTGGATTCCAAACTTTCAGCCATTTTAACGTCTTAACCTTCGGCTAACCTTCAGAAAGAAGAAAAAAGAGTTTTGACAAGAGGACAATATTGGTTCAGAGGAGAGTACTCCGCAACCTCTAAAACGCCTTAAGACTCCAAGATGAGGGGTAATCCACTCTCTCCAAGAAGAATAAGGCTCCAATATTGAGAAAGAAGAGATATCAGTTTAGAGGAGGGTAATCCGCAACCTCTAAAACACTAGCACACCTTCAAGAAGAGGGGTAATCCACTCTCTAACAAGAAGGAACTAGCTCTGATACCAGTGAAAATGCAGTCTCGACAAACTGTCACGGACACAAAATATAGACTTGAAATCTAACAAGAAGTTCAAGAAGAAGTGGCAGAACTAGATTAAACATATGAGTACAAGAACAACACCAGAAAGGTGAGCTAGAACTCCAAGAGATGTGTTGTCGAGACTGAAGAACCCTTCAGCCTCGACTCCTATATATACTACTGAATAGGAAGCTTCTCTAGCTACTTCCGCTAACTAGGACGCTTCTCCAACAACTTCTACTAATTAGGAAACTTCTCGAGCAACTTCTTAGAATCTATTAGAATATTCTAGAACCTTCTAAGAGAATCTTTAGGGAATATTCTAAGAATCTTCTAGAACATTCTAAAGGAATCTTTAGAGAATCTTTAGAGAATATTCTAGAAGAATATTCGAAGAATCTTCCAATGTATGTCCATGACAATAGTCCACGCACATCCGTAGTGAGCCATCCTTCTTCTTCACAAATAAGATTGGTGCTCCAGTTGGCGACTTCGAATGACGGATGAAGTTCTTGGCTAGATTCTTGTCAAAGTACTTCCACAACTCAGTCAACTCCGTCTGGGACAAATTGTAGATTGGTCCAAAAGGTGGTTGTGCTCCTTCTTGCAATTCAATGGCACAGTCATAGGGTCGATGCTCTGGCAGCATATCAACATTCTTCTTTTGAAAGACATCTTTGAATTCTTCATACTGCTTTGGAATAACCAAAGTCGGAGTTGCATCTTCTCGAGTCAGAGTTGCGAAGATGACAAGAGGTGTATTTTGCTTGGCTTCCTTCATGAAAGCCCTTGCACCTATAAACAAAGATTTGTTTCTAGACATTGTCTTGGCAGATTCCACCTTCAAGGAGTTTGTTGGAAATGTCACTTTCCGCAACTTCCAATCTATCAATGGATTATATCTATCAAGCTAAGATAGTCCCAAAATGATAGGACATGAAGGGGTTTTGATAATATTAAACACAATATTGCTCTCATGGTTTTCAAGACGTACCTTCAATGGTTTAGTTTCATGGATAACATTGCCCAAAGACAATGGTCGTCCGTCTATGACTTCTACATGGACAGGCTTAAGTTTCTTTACAAGAGAAATATTGTGAAGCTTGGCAAACTCTTCATCTATAAAGCAAGCGAATGCACCCGAGTCTAATAAAGCATCGACTTATAGTTCTTGAATACCCAGATGTAAAGGTACCAGAAAACAATCTGAAGGTTGTGCTGAGAGAAAGGGACCTTGATTAATTTTGGATGTTGAGATGTCCAGCCGTACGGTCCCTATTGTGGCTGGGCGTCCTTGTTTTCCTGCATGCTTGTACTCCTGAGTCTTGTTGTTTGAGGCTTTTGTTTCTTCCGACAATCTACAGCTTTATGGCCCGCTTCTCCACAATATAAACACAAGTTTTGTTCAAACCGTCGCTTCCTTTCCTCAGCTGTGAGGGGTTTGAAACGTACCGCATCAATTTGCATGGGTTCAGGATTTGTGGAGTGATTCTCTGGACCTTTTGAAAATGTAGCAAATGCTCCATCATTTCTCCAGCCTGATCGTCTTTCTTGTCTTAATTCAAAGAGGCAGTTGTCACAAATAATTGCCTTAGATATAAGTTCTTCTAAAGTATCCGCCTTAGGCATGGTGATCAATAAGTTCTTGACATCATCTCTCAGTCCATATCAAAATCATGTCATGAACGCCTTATCATTCCAATCAAGATCACATGTAAGCTGTTGAAATTCTGCAGCATAGATTGCAGCAGAACGTGATCCTTCTCGCAGATTTTGTATCTTTCTTTCAGCCACTCTTTCTCGATCGCTATCTCCAAACGCAGCAGTAAGTCTCTCTATGAAAGCCTCTAGGTCGTACAATATTGGAGAATCCTTCTCCAATAGTGGAGCAAACCAAGAGCGAGCATTTCCTAATAGAAGAGTGCCTATGAAAGCAACCTGGGTAAATCCATTCGGATAACGAGAAGGATATAGGCGTAGATAAAGCCGTACTTGTTGCACAAAACCTCGGAAGTTGGCTCTTGTTCCGTCAAACTTGTCTGGCATACTCACTTTTGGTTCTTTCGTACTAATCCTTGAAGTATCTATAGGGGTCGTATGTGACACATGTCTTGCTTCTCTTAATCGAATAATTTCTTGTTGTAGGCTATGAATTTTGCGTCTAGCTTCTTCGGTCACTAGATCAATTTGAGGTTCTTTACTTGGATTGCGAAGAAATACAATCTTCTTTCGTACACTATTCATAAGAGCTTGAAGATCTGCAAGAGTTGCCACTCTATTGTCTACTTGTGGAGATGCACTGTCTATGACCTGGTTTACTTCCATATTTAGAGAATAGATGGATTAAAATTTTGAGAGATAAATAAAACTTCTTTCTAGAAGGTTCTAGAAACTTGTCTCTAGAAAGGTCTAAGGACTATGTCCCTAACAATGTGTCCTACAAAGTCAACATATATTAAAGGTCCTATAGAACGTCGTCATGTAGCCCCTAGTTAGATAGTATATATAGAGACAAGAGTGAATCCTTCTTCACTCTTGTTAACTCTTTTCTTGCTTCTAGTCTAGTTTCAAGGGTCTCTAGTTTTCTTGTCTTTTGGCAATAGCCATTCCAGTTTTTCTTTTAATATATATACTTGTTTATATATATTTCGTCACCGCTCTTTGAGTGAAGGCTCACTTGTTTGAATTATTTTTTCATCGAGTTCTTATCCTTGACAGATTGACAAGAGTACACCTAGAATATCAGAGCTTTGTCTAATCTTGATTAAGAGTGGCTTATCCCTTTTTCTCGATAAGATATAAGCATATTAGAAGTTATGGATTACCCTCTTCTAAACTAATATTGTCCTTAGTATTTTCTTTGTTCTCAAGTCCAGTCTTCTATTTGTCTTGAGCGATATTAGACATCTTCTCTTTTCTAAGTGTTATCTCGGCAGAACTTATTGAAATGAAGAGTGCAATGGCACAAATGCAAGAGCAATTGAGAGAGTTAATGCTTATGTTGCATCAATTCAATTTACCACCACAAGGAGCAACAAGATTTGCAGGAAGTTAAGATATAGAAATGGTTGGAGCTGCTTCAAATCATGTCCTTTCTCCTATGGTAGAACGCCCTTTTTGTGTTAGAGAACAAAGAATTGTCCTACCCGAGAAGTTTGATGGCACCAGATCCAAGTTTCAAGGATTTATCAATCAAGTACAACTTGTGATTGAACTTCAACCCAAAAGCTATCCAACTCCAGGATCACAAGTTAGATTCATTGGTACGCTTCTTTCAGGTTTAACACTATCATGGTTATCAACTTTTCTTGAACGACAAGATCTAATATTAGATAATCTATAGGCTTTTATTGGGAAGTTTCGATCCATGTATGGAGAACATGATGCAATTCGTGTTGCAACCAATAAGATCCATATTTTACGGAAAGCCAATCGATCAATAATGTTGTACGCTTCATAATTTCAACAACTTGCAACTGATATTAAGTGGAATGATGCTGCACTTATTAGACAATTTTTCTATGGTTTACAATATGAGGTAAAAAAATTAATGCTCAACTTACCTGATCCTCAAACATTGAGTCAAGCAATTGACTTTGTTGTGAAGTGCGACAATCGCCTTTTTGAATTTCGATCTGAGAACAGACCTAAACGTTACTATAATTCAATGGCAACACCAACACCTCTTCAACACATACATTCGAAAGTAGAGGATATGCAAATTGATGCAGTACCTTTCAAACCTCTTACTGAGCAAGAAAAGACTCGTCGTCGTCAAAAAGGATTATATTTATATTGTGGAGAACCAAAGCACATTGCTCAACATTGTCCAAAGAAACTACGTAATCACAAAATGAGGAGTATGGCTATGAAAGAATACAATATGTTCGAAAACGAGTTTGTCCAGCTACAATAAGAACCGTGTGGCTAGAACCTTGCACAATATCTAGTAAAGATCCTATTCTCTCCTCACAGCCCTCTCCTTGTTTTTGTTAGGGACATAGTCCTTAGACCTTTCTAGAGACAAGTTTCTAGAACCTGCTAGAAAGAAGTCTCTAGAAACTTCCAGAAGATTCTTTGAATATTCTCTTAAAATATTCTTCAAAGATTCCCTAAAGATTCTTTTAAGATTCTCTAAAGATTCCCTAAGAAGGATCTAGAAGATTCTTAGAATATTTTAGTAGATTCTAGGAAGTTACTTGAGAAGCTTCCTAGCTCTTGGGTAGTTGCTCGAGAAGCTTCATAGTTCTTGGAAAGCTTCTTGATGCGCTTCCTTAGAACCATAGGCCAGTTGTATATATAGGAGTCGAGGCTGAAGAGTTCTTTAGTCTCGACAACACATCTCTTGGAGTTCTAGCTCACCTTTCTCGTGTTGTTCTTGTACATCTGTTTAATCTAGTTTTGCCACTTCTTCTTGAACTTCTTGTTAGATTTCAAGTCTATATTTTGTGTCCGTGACAGTTTGTCGAGACTACACTAACTTGAGATATCAGAGCTAGTTCTTTCTTAGTAGAGTGTGGATTACCCCTCTACTTAAAGGTATACTAGCATTTTTTAGAGGTTGCGGATTACCTTCCTCTAAACTAATACTTCTTCTGTTACAATATTGGAGTCTTATTCTTCTTGGAGAGAGTGGATTACCCCTCTTCTTGAAATTCTTAAGGCATTTTATAGATTGTGGATTATCCTCCTATAAACCAATATTGCCTCTTATAGGGTCATTTTTGTCCTTCTTTTAGAATGGCTGGAGGTCAAGACATTAGTATGAAAGAAAGTTCGGAGTCTAAATTAGATGCTATTATGAATGCCCTCGCTACGTTATCACAAAGAACTGTAGAGATTGAAGGAGTCATGGCAAGGCTTCATAATGATGGAGTATCTGGGATAGCACAATCTAAACTACACCAGCCTCAAATTTCGGCACTTGGAGAAACAACTTTACCTCAAGTTCGACAAGAACCACTAGTTCTACAACATAAGGAGCCTCGAGTTAGCCTTCCAGATAAGTTTAATGGAACACGTTCCAAGTTTCGAGGATTCGTCAATCAAATCAGGTTGATAACAGTTTTACAGCCCGAACGATATCCAACGGAGGAGTCACGTGTTGGGCTTGTTGGAACCTTACTTACGGGACAAGCTCTATCATGGTTTGCTCCTTTGTTTGAGAAACGATCATCCATATTAAACAACTTCGAAACCTTTTTGGAAGCATTTGCGGAAGCATTTGGTGAACACGGTAAGGTTCGATGGGCTACAACAAAGATCCGGTCGCTACGACAAGGGATGCGTTCTACATCAGTCTATGCTTCAGATTTCAGGCAATTAGTATGCGACATCAATTGGGATGAAGAAGCATTGATGAATCAATTCTATTGGGGTTTAAGAGATGATGTGAAGGATTTGTTGTTAACTCTTCCTGATCCACGAACGCTCAATGAAGCCATTAGCCAAGCTGTGAAGTGCGATAATCGCCTATTCCAACGTCGCCAAGACCAACGCTTAAGACAACATACAATTCGCCATGCTCCAACTATATCGGCAGGCGGTGTGAATTTGCATTCAGAGGTAGAAGACATGCAAATTGATGCAGTACGTATCAAATCTCTTACTATAGAAGAAAAAAAGCGACGTATGGAGGAAAATTTATGCTTGTATTGCGGTGGAGAAGGCCACAAAGTCGGAAACTGCCCCAAAAAGCACAATCGAGGCATAGTCAAGACTAGGGGAGTATTTGTTCAGGAAAACGAGGATGCCCAGCCACAGTAGGAACCGTGCGGCTGGACAATGAAATATCTCAACAACAATCAGGTTCATTTCTTTCTGCCCAACCTGCACTTTGTTTTACAATCCCTCTGTTCATCGGCCCTGAAAAACTGAGAACCTTAGCACTACTAGACTCAGAAGCATCTGCTTGTTTTTTAGACGAAGAATTTGTAAAGCGTCATAAGATCCCTTTAGTACAAAAATCAAAACCTGTTCATGTTGAGGTCATAGATGGGCGACCTTTATTGTCTGGTAGTATCACCCATGAATCAAAACCTATAGAAGTAACGTTTAAAGACCATAGTAGTCATATTATTTTTAATATTATTAGAACCCCATCAAATCCTATTATTCTTGGTCTTTCTTGGTTGAAAAAACATAATCCATTGATAGATTGGAGGTTGCGGAAGATGACTTTTCCCACAAAACCACCCAAGAAAAAACCTAGTAAAAAACCTCAAAAAAAGAAATCCTTATTCATTGGAGTAAGAGCGTTTATAAGATCATCTACGGAAGGCACTCCATTTGTCATTTATGCGGCTCCAACTACAGAGGAGAAGATCTCAACAACAAGTATACCGGAGCAATATAAAGATTTTGAAGATGTGTTTCAAAAGAAGAACACCGACATACTACCGGAACACCGACCATATGATTGTGCCATAGACTTGCAAGAAGGAGCACAACCACCTTTTGGCCCAATCTACAATCTATCGCAAATGGAGTTGGCAGAGTTACGAAAGTACATCGACGAAAATCTAGCCAAGAACTTCATTCGTCATTCAAAATCATCAGCTGGAGCACCCATCTTATTTGTGAAGAAGAAAGATGGATCATTACGGATGTGGGTGGACTATCGAGGCTTCAACAAAGTAACAAAGAAAAATCGTTACCCATTACCCTTGATTTCTAGTCTCTTAGAACAACTTGGACGTGCGAAGATCTTTACAAAAATTGATCTAAGGGGAGCTTATAATCTCGTACGAATCAAGGAAGGAGATGAGTGGAAGACAGCATTCCGTACAAGGTATGGTCATTTCGAATATAATGTCATGCCTTTTGGTCTTACCAATGCTCCAGCGGTTTTCCAACATATGATGAATGACATCTTTCGAGAACACCTTGACGATTTTGTTGTCATCTACTTGGACGGTATTCTAATATTCTCTAAAAACGAGGAAGAGCCCGAGGAGCATGTTCGTTTGGTCTTGGAGAAACTACGCAAGCGAGGACTATATGCCAAATTAGAAAAGTGTTTATTTCACCAGACGGAGATGGAATTTTTGGGGTTCATTACAACTACAGAAGGTTTGAAGATGGACCCCAAGAAAGTAGAAGCAATCATGTCTTGAGAGGTTCCGAAGACGGTTAGAGACGTACAATGCTTTCTTGGTTTTGCTAACTTCTATCGGATCTTCATCAAGAATTATTCTCAAGTTGCTGCTCCTCTCACTCGATTAACATGCAAGGATAAGTTGGAATGGGGACCTTTGGCGGAGAAGGCGTTTCAAGATTTGAAGACAGCATTTACTACAGCTCCAATTTTGGTACATCCAGACTTTAGAAAGGCCTTCTATTTAGAAACTGATGCTTCAGATTTTGCTTTGGGAGTTGTGCTTTCACAAATGAGTGAAGATAAGAAGCTCCATCCAGTTGCATTTTATTCTCGGAAGTTCTCTGCTGCTGAAATCAATTATGAGATCCACGATAAGGAACTTCTTGCTATAGTGGATTCTTTCGAAGAATAGCGTCACTTTCTTGAAGGAGCTACACATCCAGTAACCGTATATACGGATCACAAGAATTTGGAGTATTTCATGACGACTCGAGTTTTAAATCGGCGTCAAGCTCGGTGGAATATGTCGCTATCTAAATTCGATTTTGTTATCACTTATCGACCTGGAAGGCAGCAAGGACTATCCGATGCTTTATCAAGGAGATCGTATCTTGCACCAAAGGTTGGAGAAGCAGTGTTTGATCAACAATGTACAACGTTATTGAAGCCAGAGAGATTTCAACTTTGTGCTACTATTGTATCATTTGATGGTGACTTCCTAAACCAGGTACGTGCTATGACCATTAAAGATTCAGTAGCCATTGATATCAAGCAACGTACCAATGACGACAAGTTCAAGGTGGAGGGAGATCTTTTATACTTTGAAGAGCGATTGTACATTCCAAAAGGACTAGCACGACTCTGAGTTCTTCAATCTCGCCATGATTTTCCAACTGCGGGACATTTTGGATTCAACAAGACCTTGGAGCTTATTTCTCGAGATTTTTGGTGGCCCCAAATGTAGAAGGATGTGAAAGATTTTGTCCTCTCTTGTGACATCTGTTCAAGATCTAAGAATCCTTGGCATCGCCCTTATGGACTTCTACAGCCATTGCCAATTCCACATCGACCATGGTCTTCAATTTCTATGGACTTCATCACGGACTTGCCATCATCAAACTCATTTGACAGCATCTTTGTCGTGGTAGATCGGCTTACGAAGATGGCACACTTTGTTCCTTGTAAGAAGACATCATCCAGTGAAGTCACAGCAAGACTCTTTCTCGATAATGTATATCGATATCATGGACTACCAGATGATATCATATCAGATCGAGGTACCCAGTTTGTGTCAAAGTTTTTGAGATCTCTCTTTGGGATATTGAAGGTGGATATCAAGCTTTCTTCAGCTTTTCATCCTCAAACTGATGGCCAAACGGAATGGGTGAACCAAGTCTTGGAGCAGTACTTACGATGCAGCATCAACTATCAGCAAGACGATTGGACGGCATATCTACCGCTAGCCGAGTTTGCATATAACAACACCCTCCATGCATCGACTCAACAAACACCATTCTTTTCCAACTATGGGTATCATCCGAAGCTTGATTTATTGAGTCCGTCAACAAATAACAATCCAGCAGCTAAAGGATTTGCGAAGCAACTATCAGAGCTTCAAACTATGTTGAAGCTTTAATTACAATCCGCTCAAGAATCCTATAAGACGTCTGCAGATAGATTTCGGAATCCAGCACCTACTTTCAAAGTTGGAGACAAAGCCTGGCTTCTTCGACGAAATATCAAGACCAAGCGACCATGTGATAAGTTGGACTATCGAAGATTGGGACCATTTATCATCCAGAAGCAAATTAATCCAGTGGCATACCGGCTGGAGTTACCGGCTTTTATGAAGGTACATTCAGTCTTTCATGTTTCTCTGTTGGAACCTTATCAAGAATCATCTTTTTCTGGAAGAGTGCAATGTCCGCCACCTAGTATTGAAATCGAGAACCACGAAGAATACGAGGTTGAAAAGGTATTGGATTCACGGCGAAGGTGGGGAAAGTTAGAATATCTTGTTCATTGGTGCGGCTATGACATTAATGAGCGAACGTGGGAGCCAGCTGAAAATCTTGCGAATGCGCCACAAAAGATACAGGAGTTTCTTCAACGACATTTCGATAAACCTAAATCAATTCGATGATAGCTTCTTTCTGAAGCTTGTTCTCCCAACAATATAAGAAAAGGGGAGAGCACCAGCAAAATTCATAGTTGATGTAGTCATTCTCTCCAAGATAGCGTAGAACTTTGTTAGTAGCCCAAGTTTGTTCTTATTGTTTTAGCCTTTGAATATGGATAGCCAAGATACTACACTTGTCATGTCATCTCAAGCAACTAGCTCACGAAGACGACCGCAAGATGAAGAACCGCTTGCACCACGACGACGTCGAAGGATTTCGAGCAACAGATCGCTGGTCATTGTATTTGAGGTCGAGCCTGCCTACAATGGTCAGCTAGAAGGAGTGTTTGTAGGACAATTTCACAGTGAAGACACGGAGGTTCATGCTTGCTCAGAAGTTGAAGGCGTAAGCCACTACCGTTGGCTTCAAGGACCATTGAATCACTTGCCTCGTGAACAACAATTGGAGTTCATAGCAGAGGTTATGCGACAAATCTTCATTTTCTTGCGTTGGTATTGACTGACTATAACATTGCTTCTCGGAGACCTCGAAGCTAAAGGAGGAGGTGATGTTAGGGACATAGTCCTTAGACCTTTCTAGAGACAAGTTTCTAGAACCTTCTAGAAAGAAGTCTCTAGAAACTTCCAAAAGATTCTTTGAATATTCTCTTAGAATATTCTTCAAAGATTCTCTAAAGATTCCCTGAAGAGTCCCTAAAGATTCCCTTAGAAGGCTCTAGAAGATTCTTAGAATATTCTAGTAGATTCTAGGAAGTTACTTGAGAAGCTTCCTAGCTCTTGGGTAGTTGCTCGAGAAGCTTCATAGTTCTTGGGAAGCTTCTTGATGCGCTTCCTTAGAACCATAGGCTAGTAGTATATATAGGAGTCGAGGCTGAAGAGTTCTTCAGTCTCGACAACGCATCTCTTGAAGCCCTAGCTCAATTCTCTTGGCGTTACTCTTGTACTCATCTGATAATCTAGTTTTGCCACTTCTTCTTGAACTTCTTGTTAGATTTCAAGTCTATATTTTGTGTCCGTGACAGTTTTACATTAAATGTTATTTTAGGACCTAAATATTACAAAGCCTCTGCCTTATTAGATTCAGGAGCCTTGGCGTGTTTCTTAGATGAAGAATTTACTAAAAGACATAGCATATCTTTAAAAAAGAAAACTAAACTTGTTTATGTAGAAGTTATAGATGGTCGTCCATTGTTTTCTGAGATTATTATTCATGAAACCCTTCCTATAGAAGTAATAATCAATGGTCATAATAGCTTTGTAGTATTTAATATCATTAGAGCTCCCTCTAATCCAATCATTTTAGGTTTATCATGGTTAGAAAAATACAACCCTCAAATAGATTGGATTTTCCAAACTCTTACTTTCTCTAAAAATATAACTAATAGTGTAGTTAATTAAATAGAAAGTCATAAGTCTAGTTCAATTAAATCCGTATTTATAGGTACAAAAGCTTTCTTGCATGCTGCTATAAAAGAATCACCATATATTATTTATGCCACACCTGTTTCTACGGGTGGAAAGACTTTAAGTGGTATTCCAAACCAATATCAAGAATTTCAAGATGTATTCGAAAAAAAGAATGCGGATACACTTCTGAAATATCATCCCTATGATTGCTCAATTGACTTAAGAAGGAGCACAATTGCCATTTGGACCAATCTACAGTTTATCACAAAATGAGTTGACTGAAATCAAGGAGTATATTGAAGAAAATCAAGCCAGGAATTTCATACGCAATTCTAAATCTCCGGTAGTAGCTCCAATTCTATTTGTGAAGAAAAAAGATGGATCATTGTGGAAGTGTGTTGATTATCGAGGACTCAACAAGATTACTATCACAAATAAGTATCCACTACCTTTAATATCTGGACTTCTTGATCAACTGAATCAAGCTAAGATCTATACAAAAATAGATCTTCGGAGAGCATACAATCTAGTATGCATCAAAGAAAGAGATGAATGGAAGACTGCGTTTCAAACTAGGTATGGACATTTTGAATACAACGTCATGCCTTTTGGACTTACAAATGCACCACCAGCTTTTCAACATCTAATGAATGATGTTTCTCGAGAGTTTTTGGACGATTTTGTGGTCAATTATCTAGACGACATCTTGATCTATTCTAAGAATCCAGAAGAACATAAACTTCATGTTCGTCGTGTGTTACAAAAATTAAGAGATGTAGGACTCTATGCCAAGATAAAAAAGTATGTATTCCACACTACTCAAGTCGATTTCTTAGGTTACATCATTACAAATGATGGACTTATGATAGATCCTAAGAAAGTTCCAACTAATATAGATTGAAAGATCCCAAAAATGATAAAAAATATCCAATGTTTTTTGGGATTTGCCAACGACTATCGGATCTTCATCAAAGACTTCTCTCGCGTTACACGTTTGACTTGTAAAGACAAACTCTAATGGAATCAAGAAGCGGAAGTTGATTTTGAATCTTTGAAGACAACATTTGTTTCTGCACAAATCTAGTATCATGTTGATTTTTCCAAAGCATTCTTTATGGAAACAGATGCATCAGACTTTGCTCTGGGTGTAGTTTTATTATAAATGGGAATAGATAACAAACTCCATCGAGTAGCCTTTCATTCAAGAAAATTCTCAGCAGCAAAAATCAATTATGAGATCCGTGATAAAAAACTTCTTGCAATTGTCGATTCTTTTGAAGAATGGCATCATTATCTAGAAGGCGCTTCCAATCTAGTCACCGTGTATATGGATCACAAGAACCTCAAATATTTTATGTCAATACGCGTATTAAATCATCGTCAAGCTCGTTGGAGCATGTCTTTATCAAGATTCGAATTCATCATTACTTATCAGCCAGGAAAACAACAAGGTTTATCCGATGCCTTGTCTACACGTTCTTATCTTGCACTAAAAGTAGGAGATGTAACTTTTGAGCAACTAAGAACAATTCTCTTGAAGCCGGAGCAATTTCATCTTTGAGCAATAAAATCAACATTGACTATTGGTTTAACTTTTCTTAAGCAAGTCCATTTAAGTATGTCTTCACACCCTCTTGTTTATGATATTCAGAATAATTCTTCTAAATTTCATGATCCTTGAGATAAGAGACCATATTACATCGATTACGGATTATTATGGGAATTCATGGGAGGTTTTTTCACATGCATTGAAAGACGAATATTTCTTGGAAGAAACTGATCGCGTTACTAGTGAACGGTTTTTGAAATGGATTAAATGGCCCAATAAGAATTTGCAAGCAACAGAGCTACTTAGGGAATTTGAGAGGCAGTACTCTCAATTGTCGAAGGTAGAAAAATTTACATTGGAGCCGAACAAAGTTGATCTATTTCTTCAAGCTACTGATGGAAAATTGCAAGGAAAATTAGAACTCTTCTTGAAGACAAAGAAGAAGATAAAGGATTGACAACAAAGTGGAAGAACGTTGAAGATGCTGTGGGGTTGCTTATAAAAAGAGAAAGGAGGAAGGATAGGATCAATATTTCAAAAACAGTACAAGCACCCAAAGCTCCAGTATGTACAACACCACTAACAATGCCTACAGTTCAACCTTCGACATCCTTATCAAAGAAGGCAGATATGGGGATGGAAGAAATTATACGAGAAATGCGAGATCTTCAAATCAAATAGGCAAGACTTGAAGAGAATACTTCTACAAACAATTTGAAGAATGTTTCAAAACAAGGATATGTACAAAGATGCATTTGGTGAAATGATGCTTCACACACAAGAAAAGATTGCAATGAATTTAATAATATGATACAGCAAGGAATTATTTGCTGGAAAGATGAGAAGATAGCATTAAAAGATAGAGAGGATGTGCTTCGAATCAATTTTGGCAAGGGAGGAATGAGAGCATTGGTTTAAGATTACTTAAAAGAGCATGAAACAATAGCACGAGAAAGTGCAAGTTATGGTGCTAGAGTAGACGATGACCTTGGTGGAAGTACGAAAACTAGTGAGTTTTAGGCTTCTGCCATTCCTACAATGCAAGAAGGGAAATTACCTTGAGAAGTATTATTGAGGACTGCAGCTAGAATGCGAGGTGCAACAGGTTGGGAGGATCCTGTTGAGTCTCTTTCAGTTCATGCATATATTGCTGAGAGCCAACATGAAGCTTTGATGGAAGAAAAGAGACGAGGAAATTTTGATGATACGAGAGAAGGAAATTCTTCTAAGAGGCAAACTCGAGGAGACAAGGCTCGGAAGGCAGCTTCACAAGAATTGCCTGTAAAGGATACCTCAGCATCATTGAAGAAAAAACAAGGGAGACAAAAGATAAGGGCAAATCAATTACTTATAAGCTACTTTCTGACATTAAAGCGGCAACAAATTTGAAAGGGGTGTTGGAAGAACGTATATTAAATGCTAAGGTGGAATTCACATTGAAAGAAGTTTTGGGAATTGCAAAGAAGGAATTTCATGATGTTATCATTGACAACATTAAGCGAAAGATGTAATTAATGGACAAAACTGGAATGAGTCATGCTATTGATGCAAGATATATAAAGATGAAGAAGAGATTGATATTGGTTACAAGCAACGAAAAAATGAAAAGAATGGGTATAATCAACGAGTACATTTCGAAGATTATAGTTATAAGGAAATCGAAACCTTGAGCCATTATACTCGAAAGCATTGGGCAAGGGCAACTACTGAGGTATTGGTGAAAGTAGGAGATATAGAAGAATCAATTGTTGTTTAGGACAACCTTATATTACGGCAATACGGATGGAAACAAAAGTACTAGACGATGGTTCCGCTTATGCAAGGGTATGTAGTGAAGATGGGAAGAAAGCTGTACAATTTCTAACAGTACCTCCTAACCATGAACGGAATCGAGATAGGTTGAGTGAGAAACCATTGCCAAAGATTGTTGAAGGATTTAAGGATTTTGGAGAGGTACCACTGTAAAGCGAGATTATGGAGGTACAGAGGAAGACGTACTCTCGTGAGATGAAGGTACTTTTGATGCGAGTTCTATTGGTATTTTGGAGAATGGAAATATTACGTATAAGAAAGTTGATGATTTTAAAAGAAAAGAAAGAAAAAGATTATATAATATTGAAGGAGAATTATGTAAGTCAGGTACATTGCAAGATGATGAGAGGATTTTAGGTGTTTATGAAGAAAACGGATTAGAAGATTCATTGGAATTGATTACATCTATTGGGTTAGGAGATAATGATAAGATTGTTGAGATTCATTCAAGAGAGGTTTATACCATACTTGAATCTTTTCAAGCACCAAAAGTCACTGTAGAGACGAGATATAAAATGACAGATAAGAAGGTAAAGCCTATTGTCAGACCATTACCAGAAGATTCTAAAGAACTAATGGGAGAAGCATCAAAAGAAGCTAGTTTAAGAGATCGAATGAGTATCAGACATCAATTTACTAAAGAGACTTTTGAAGAATGGAAGATTGGTTCTGATGGTTCTTTATTGCCGGAGGAAATTACTTGCTTCAAAAAGATGTTGGCTAAACAAGGTAGATCGGTTGCCTCCGAATTTCATGAAATTGGGTGTGTGGATCCAAATATTATAACACCTATGGTTATCTTCATTGTATCGCATGTACCTTGGAATCTAAGATTGATTCCAGTATCGAGGGCACATTTACCTAAATTGGTGGAACTATTAAAAGAAAAGATAAAGATGAAAATATTGGAACCTTCATTTGCGCCGTATTCTAGTCGATGGTTTACGGTACCTAAAAAGAATGGGTCACTACGGTTTATTCAAGATATATAACCGGTGAATGCAATAACTGTCAAGAATGTAGGAATTGGACCTATCGTGGATGAATTTACTGAGGCGTTTGTTGGAAGGGCGATCTATTCAATGGGTGACTTGTATTCAGGTTATGATCAATTTCAACTTGCCTAAGGAAGTAGAGATATGACGACGATGAGGACACCACTTGGATTGGTTAGAATGTGCACTCTTCCTCAAGACATGACCAACTCAGTTGCGCATATGATGAATGAGATGAATAAGGTATTGAGAGATTTTATTCCAGAGAAGACTATGCCTTTTCAGGATGATGTTCCTATAAAAGGGTGCAGAGAAGGAGACAAGGATGAAACTTTAGATAGAGTGGGTGTCGTAAATATGTTGTTGATCCTATACAAGATTGTGAAAAGATTTTAATTTGGCTTGGAGAATTTATCTTACATTATCGGGTATGAAGTCCGTATTTGGAGTACGAGAGGTTGTGATTGTTGGACATTTATGTGGATCTTACGGAAGAAAACCAGATCCGACTAAAGTTGATGCAATTGGAAGGATGAAAGAAGATTGTGATTCATTAACAGAGGTTCGCAGGTTTTTGGGTGCATGTGTATTTTATCGAATCTGGATCCCTTACTATGCTCACATAGTGGATCCATTATATTAACTGTTACGCAAGGGCTACCGATTTAAATGGGAAGAAAGGTATATTCAGGCAATGCAAAGATTGAAGAAATTATTGATGTCACCTCTAATATTGAGGAAGGTTGATTATAAGTACAATAGACCAGTGATTCTTACTGTGGACGCTAGTCCAATTGCCATTGGATGGGCTGTGGGTCAAGATGATTCAAGTGGGAATAGATTTGCAGTTCGATTTGGAGCTAAAGTTTAAAGTATTCATCAACGTACATATTTGCAAGTCAAAAGAGAACTTTAGGAAGTTGTTTCGGCTCTGAAAGCTGAAAAGGACTATTTGATTGAGGTAGTAATAGTAATTGAAACAGATTGCTTGCCATTGCTTGGAATGATAATTAACTATTCAATGCCAGATATTGGAATGTTGAGATGAATTGCTTATATTAAGTCATTAAATCCAGAATTTAAGCATGTTACTGGGAAGGACAATTTAGTAGCAGACATGCTATCTCGAGCAAGATACGATAGGGTAGACAAAATGGTTGAAGACATTGATGACGTCGTATTGAAATTCTATTCAATATCAAATCTCAATGGAGAAGACAAGCTATTTTTTGAAGAATCTTATGAAGGAGAATTATTGGATATTGGCCATTACTTGAATATCTTGACTAAGCATGAGATGTGATCTACAAAAACATTCAAACAAATAAGAAAAAAAGCATAAGGATTTTTGCTTCGAGATGGATTCTTATGGAAGAGATTGAAGAAAGGAATTTGGATGCCACAGCGAGTGATAGGCAAAAAAGAAGAAAAACTAATATTAGTATAGGAGTTTCATGATAGTTTATGGACAGGGCATAGAAGAATCTGGGCTACTTTTGCTAAATTCAAGGAACGATATTGGTGGAAAAATATGTATTGAGATGCGCTCTTATTTGTAGAGTCATGTGAAATTTGTTAATCGTATTCTAATATCCGACATCGAGATGGTCTTCATCCTATGTATCCTCTGGCTATTCATTTTAAATGGGTTGTTGATTTGGTTATTATGCCAGTTGGGTTATGGCAGATGAGATAGTTGGTTTTAGCTTGTGATGATTTATCAAATCAAGTAGAAGGAAGAACATTAAGGACAAAATCTACAGAGGGGATTTGTAGGTTTTTGCTTGAAGATGTCATTTGCCGCTACAGATGCGTAGGAAAAATCACTGCACATCGTGGAAAATTAAATGTACAAGAAGCTCGTAAGTTCTTTGAAAGATGTGGAGTCAAACTATCACTGACTACTGCTTATAATCCTGAAGGGAATGCAAAAAGCAAACGTGGTCACTCACCGATTGTAAAAGAATTAGTTAAAGCTTGTAATGGGAAAGTTAAAGAGTGGCCACGGCTTTTGTCATTTGCATTATGGGCTGATCGAACAACACATAGTTCAGTGACAGGATATATGCCACTTGAACTTATGATAGGTCGAAAATCAATTATGCCGATTGAAGAAAAGGTACTTACTTGGAGTATGCTACCATGGGAAGATGGATTGACAAGAAAAGAACTTCTGGCTGTTAAGATTCGACAATTGGAGCAAAGATTGGAAGATGTTCAAATAACATTAGAAAGGTTAAAAAGAGCAAGGTTACATAACAAGGCTTGATTTGATAAGCAACATTGATTGAGACCTAAAGCAAACAAAGAAGGTGATTGGGTACTTGTTTATGACAATAGTCTGGATAATCAACATAGTATATTGTGGAAATTTTTAAAACGTTGGTTTGGACCATATGTAGTAACAACTGTTCATGATAATGCGACTTACTCATTAGGGGAGTTAGATGGTACAAAATTAAAAGTACCAATTGCAGGGAAGCGAGTAAAATTATTTAAACGAAGACACGCAGAGATGAATATGGTAGACCTTAATGAAGGTATAGAGATTTTGCAACAAGAAGATGAAAGTGATTTGGATAATGAAGGTGACGAAGACGAACTGGACAAAAACGTAGAGAATATATTCTAAATCAAACAACAATTGGGTAAATTGGTGCATACCGGAAGATGCACAGGTTCAGAGGGGATGGATGTCGTGTTGTAACACGAGTATACCATGAAAATATAAAGAAAGAGGACTTTTATTAATGTTGAGTTACCTCGAATATTGGGAGCAACGACCAATTCCAGTGCAAATAGTGAGAGGCCAGGGTCAGTCACCCCGTTACAGTCAGTTGGTGCATATTGAAATGCTCTGTTTGATTCCAATAACTGGAGTCAGCAAAAAGAAAAATGACCAATTCAACGATGGGTTAGTTTGGTTCAAAGAGCCAATTGGATTTAATTTCAAGACATCCAATCCATGTCTTCTTACTCAATATGAGACCTGACTTGGTCGAGCAACCCAATGCAGTGTAATTATAGGAACATCCAAGTCTTACTACGGGCCTCATAGCCAATATGAGACCTGAATTGGTCAGGCGACTCAATATTGTCCCGACTACGGGGCTCCGATTCTGTTTTACGCTGTATCGTCCTTTGTGCCATTCCTGGAATATCCTTTCGATAAAAGGATCTCTTAATGATAAAAATGGAGGAGAAAGCTCTAGCGGCGGGAGTCAATTCCGGATCTAAGATGGAAGATTGAAGAAATTCAGAGACTAGGGTTTAAGAGAGGGGAGAATTATGGTTAAAGGAGAGAATAGGTTAAGACATGAAGGGGAGAGAATAGGTTTTTTAGAAGGGTCGTAGAGCTAGCTTCATGCTTCGGAGCGGGAAAAAAAGACAGAGAATTGAGATTTTTTTTCTTCATAGGATTTTGGGAAGACTGAGGCAATCGTTGCTGAAGTCAGTGTTGTACTGGTGAATCGAGATTTTAATGAAGTGGGTATGATTACTCTTGACTATTTTGTGAAATCGAGTTACGTTTGTGATGAAGAATTAAAAGGGTATCTATAGGATTGAGTATGCGGAGTGAATGAAATTTATTGTATTAATCTAACGAGTCAGTCAGTGGATACAAGATCGTGAGTATAAAGCGGTATCGAAGATTAGCAGTTTGTGTTGTTCGGGGTTCTCTGTAACGTCTAGAGACCTGCCGGCTGGGGCAAAAATGGATTTCGGTGTGCAGTCGAAGGACATCCATATAGATTTATGGTATATTCTTCAAATTATTTATATTCCAGCAGTCAAAAACCGATAGACTGCTTGAATATTAGCGAATCTCCATACTACCTTCTACAGCCAAACGTCCTACGCGTTCACGAGCAGGAAAGCACGGAATACGACATCGTGTTAATTAAGTTTTGGAGCAATATTTAAGATGTACCATTAACTACCAATAAGATGATTGGACAACTCTTTTGCTATTGGTAGAGTTTGCTTATAATAACATAATACATTCTTCTACAAAACAAACACCTTTCTTTGCTAGTTATGGTTATCATCCATGGCTTGATACTTTTAACTTTTCAAAAGTTGATAATCGTGCTGCGAAAGATTTAGCAATTCATTTATGAAAGCTACATGCAATGATGAAGGCGCAATTAAATGAGGCTCAAGAACAACAAAAGGTCAATGCGAATGTCTATCGAAAGGAACAACCACCATTCCTCTTGGGTGATAAGGTATGGCTACTTCGTCACAATATTAAGACTACTTGTCCTTGTGACAAGTTGGACTATCGATGACTTGGACGATTTACTATTTCTACAAAAATCAATGCAGTTGCATATCGTTTACATCTACTGGAGTCAGTGAAGATCCATCCAGTATTCCACAAGTCTCTTCTTGAACTCTATAAGACAGTGGACATACCAAGAAGACGACAAGCTCCACCTCCTCCTATGGAAGTGGACAATAATGAAGAGTTTGAAGTAGAAGAAGTCTTAGATTCAAGGCAGTGTCGAAATAAATTGGAATATCTTGTCCATTGGCGTGGATATGATATTAATAAACGCACATGGGAGCCAATAAAAAATCTTGCAAATGTAGTAAAGGTAGTGGAGACTTCTCATTGACGACATCCATCAAAATTATGATGAAAACCTTCTTTATAAAAGAAACAACATCTAGGCAAGATAACATTGTACTTTCAATCCTTGTTTGTAGCTTCTTTGTAGTTGTGATGCTCAAGAGATGGAGAACCAACAACCAGCAGATTCGACTTCAGAGCCTTCATTTGCTGACCTATCGAATGAGACATTAAGATTGTCACAACCTTCAAGACGATGCAATCAAGATGAAGATCTTCAAGAACGACATATTCTTCCTCGAATAGATGGCAAGATACAACTTGTTTGGTATCACGATTTGAGAAGGGACTTTTGATTGTTGGTGATTTTATTAGAGGTAGGAACAACTCCTGATGGTATTCCAAATGTTTTATTCAAAGGAAGTTATGAAGGCCTCAACAATGATCAAATAACTAAGTGGTCTTCCCGCCCTAGTATAGGACACTACCGATGGTTGAGAGGCCCTATCAATCATCTTCGAAGAGAACAAAGATCAGAGTATGTGGCGAATATAATATGTCGCATCATAGATTTTCTCAACATATGATGATTGCTACTCGTGGAACTCATCTCTAGAAGGAGGGATAATGTCACGGACATACTCATGTAAGCTAGTAATTACATATACAAATAGGTGGAAGTAAGTAAAAGTAGGTTAAAGTAACTTAATTCTATAGTATTTAATATAGAAGCTTCTTAGAAGCTTTATAGACACTGCTTTGACTTCATAGGTGTCTTTAATTGATTTTCTGGATTAGAAACGTGGTCAACAAGTTGGCCATGTGCCACACATATTGTTAGCTTGAAGATCAAGCTAACTATGTGGCCCACACATAGAAAAACTTGCCTTGTAAGTCAAGGCATGTATCCTACAAAGTCAACACATATTGGAGGTCCTATAGAACGTCGCCATGTAGCCCCTAGTTAGATAGTATATATAGAGACAAGAGTGAAGCCTTCTTCACTCTTGTCAACTCCTTTCTTGTTTCTAGTATAGTTTCAAGGGTCTCTAGTTTTCTTGTCTTTTGGCAATAGCCATTCCAGTTTCTATTTCAATATACATACTTGTTTATTTATATTTTGTTACCTTTCTTTGAGAGAAGGCTCATTTCTCTAAATTTCTTTTTATCAAGTTCTTGTCCTTGACAGTATGTCCATGATGTAGTGTTATCCAATATAATTTCAAATAGACCTATTTGAAGAATTATTTTTAGAAGAAATTGAGAAGTTATATATTTAAATTCTTAAAATAACTATTAAAATTAAAGTTTTATACTTATTATAATTATTTGAATGAAGATATGACTTGAGATACATAGATTTATGATAATAAAAATAATAATCGATCCATTTATAGTTTTTTTTTTTTTTTTTTTTTTTTTTTTTTTTGATTTTATATTACATCTTAAAGCTAAGGCTTTGAAAAGAAGATTTTTTTCATGCTGAGAATGTTTTTGAAAAAAAGAGGCAATAATAGCTAGAAATAATTTACACACATATGTAAACGCACACACACACACAAGAAGTGAGTATATTGATAGAGTTATATCCATAAAACAAAGAGAAGAGGAAAAGATAAACAGTGTCTTCCCTACTACATTACAAACACTCTAGCTACAATAAATACTTTAGACTATAGTAAGTAGTATGGAGAGCAATGATCACATTTAATGCTTTCAATAGTTTACAAAGTACGAGATCTTGGTAAGGCTTTTGAACCATGGCCTTTGAAAGTGAGCTTGTATGTATAAAGTCTCTTTTATTTGCTAAATTTTTAATATAGTTATTGCTGCTACAAAAACTAGAGAGTATTGGTAAACATTAAATAATATTTGTATATAGTTAATTATAAAAAAAATATTTTTTAAATAAAAGGGTATGAAAGTTTTGCACAAATAACTATAACAACATTAAAGTATAAAATGTGCATAAGATTTGAATTGACATGAAATTTTTAAATTTGTACCAAAGTTTGACAAAAGATCTACAAGTAAAAATTTTAGGATTTATGGATTTAGATGTATTCAGTATATGCTATAAATTTGAGCTGGATTAAAGGGATGGATCAAGGGTTATTGAAGTTAAAGTGAATCAGTATCTCAAAAAGTAGAGTTTTAGGTCTAGTGAGATTTTCTAAGATTTCTTATAATATATTATTTGGATTAGAATAAAAATCATGTGTATAGATAGTAGACTTGTTTTTCTATGTATGTAAAAAATTTAAAATCAATTAAATAGTTCAATAAAGAGATATTGGAATTGGAATTTCAATATTTAGATTGAAGAAGGAGTCTGGCCAACATCCATGCAATTATTAGAGTTGTTCTTCATTTTGTTGGATTTGATCTTCTTGAAGAATTTTGTACTTGTTGTCAACTTAATTTTGAAGAAGTGTCCAAAATTTGAGTTAAAATCAATAATTCATTCATTGATTATTGAGGTTTTAATCTACTATAGAAATTATTGAGAGTATTTGGGATTTGGTTAGGATATGTTTAGGATTTGATTAGGATTTGGTTAAGATTTGTTTATATTTATTAAGAATTTGGTTAAGATTTTTTAGGATTTGACTAGGATTTGGTTAAGATTTGATTAGGATTTGGTTAGGATTTGGTTAGGATTTGACTTGGGTTTGGTAAAAATTTGGTTAGGATTTGATTAAGTTTTTTTTAAGATTTGATAAGGATTTGGTAAGGATTTTGTTAGGATTTGATTAGATTTTGTTTAGGATTTGATTAAAATTTGGTTAGAATTTGTTTAGGTATTGATTAAGATTTGATTAAGATTTGTTTAGGATTTGATTAAGATTTGGTTATGATTTGTTAGAATTTGATTAGGATTTTATTAAGATTTGTTTAGAATTTGATTAGGATTTATTTAGGATTGATTAGGATTTAGTTAGGATTTGATTAAAATTTATTTAAGATTTGATTAGAATTTGACTAGGATTTAATTTAGGTTTTTATTTTAATATTTTATCAAATTTTTATTTTAGTATATTTTTGAATTCCTATATTATTTCTTTATGATTTTTTTAATGGATCTTTAAGAATATTTTGTATTTTTTACATAATTTTTTTGCTATTTTGATTGAATTTGATTGATGTTTGATTATACTTTTTAATATTTAATTTTAATTTGTTTAAAAATCTATTAAAGTTATTAGAAATTATTGTTATAATTTCCTTTTATCTTCCACAATGAGGTACTTGGTACATTCTTAAGCCAAATGCCACGTAATAAGACACTGTAGTAACAAAAGGCATAGTCAATAAAGAATCTTGCTATCTCTTTACCAGTAATTGATTTCTTGCAAGGTATAAAATGTGCCATCTTGGTCAATCGATCAATAACTACGAAGATAGTATCAAATGATTTTGATGGTGGATAATTTGTAATGAAATCCCTAGAGATAAATAACCATGGTTGTCTTGGAATAGGAAGGGATTGAAGAAGTCGATATTGTCAATGTTGAAGGTTCTTTGACCTTAAACAAGTATCACATGATAGTGCAAATTTCTTAATGTCCTTCCACATTTTAGGCCACCAAAAGTCTTTAGACAGAATTTCTAAGGTCTTGTTGAATCTAAAATTTTTGACTACAGGGAAGTCATGGTATATTTGAAGAATGTTCAAGCAAGTTAGTCATTCAAGAATCAACAAATGTTCTTCAAAAAAAAGGTGTTATCTTCATACTTGAATTTAGAAGACTCTTCAAAAAGATTGTTGGCAAGATAATTGATATTAAGAACAAGAAGGTTCATATCTAGGGCTTTACAAACTTGACAAAGAAATGACAAATCCACAAGCATTGATACATTGGTTGCTTGAAGATGAAATGACTCAAGTTTTAATAAGGTTGCTTGTTGTTGATCATTTTTTGCATTGCCTTTTTTTGGTTCAAAGTATGAACATCTTGATAGCGCATCTGATAATCTTTATTAGCTCTTGGATGATGCAAAAGTCAAATTATGATAAAGATATACTCCAACGTGCTTAGTGACAGTTCAATCCTCAGACTAACATGAAGTATTCAAGATTCTTGTAATTTGTATATACAATCACTTAGTGAGAAGTCCCTTCAAGAATATGGCGCCATTCTTAGAAAGAATCTACAATAATAAATAGCTTTTTATTGTAGATTTTGTAGTTAATTTTTATTGCTGAGAATTTTTTAGAATGGAATGCAATTAGATGAAGTTTTCCATCTTTTCTATTTTGTAAGAAAACTGCTCTCGATGCAAAGTTTGAGGCATTGGTCTCTATAAAATAGGATTTGTTGAAATCTGGATGTATAAAAATTGGAGCTATTGTGAAAGCATCTTTTAATCTTTGAAAAGCTTTCTGTACTTTGGAGCCCCAATCTAGTTTGTCCTAAAATGTTAATTGTATGAGTGGAGTAGAAATCTTGGAGTAATTTTTAACAAAAATCATATAGAAGTTTGTAATTCTAAGAAAGTATTAGACATCATGTACAATTTTTGGCTTTGCTCAATTCATGGTTACTTGTACCTTTTTTGGATCCATAAAAAGGCCTTTTTTGGAAGTAATATATCTAATAAATTTGACTGAAGGTACATGAAATACATACTTCTCTAATTTTACATATAGCCTAACACTTTGTAGTTTTTTCAGCATAAGACAGATATGTTTTTTGTGATCTTCTAAATTCTTAAAAAAGATCAAGCTATAGTCTAGCTATAGTCTAGCTATAGTCTAGCTATAGTCTAGCTATAGTCTAGCTATAGTCTAGCTATAGTCTAGCTATAGTCTAGCTAGACGCCCTCATTTCTCTACAATGCTTTTGATGTTGTAGTCACACTCGTCATTCAATATGTATGCTGGCATTTCTTTGAACAATTATTAACCTTATAGCCACGTTTTTTGTAATATAAGCATAGGCCAAGTTGTCTTTGATACTTATTTTCTTGATTGGAAAGAGGTTTGAAGCAAATTGCATCAATCTGTATATCTTCCACTTCCAACTATTCATTAGAAGTGGATGGTGAAGAAGCTGCAGAATAATTGGTGTATACATGTAACATAATTGAAGAACATTTATCTTCTTATTGTTGAAATAACTGATTATTGAACTTCTCAGCTTGACTAATGGTTTCATTGATTGTTAGACAATCTAGCATATACAATAATAAGTTCTTAACATCGTCTCTTAATCTCCAATGAAATTGATTGATCAATGCGTTGTCGTAATATAATACGACTATATAGTGAAATTATAATCAAAATTGAATTTTTAATTAATAGCTAATTAATTTAATTTAATTATAATTTGAGGTATCTAAACATGGCTTTTATAAAAGCCTCTTAGGTTATTTTCTTATCTTAATAGTTAGTAGGTTGAAGGTTAGTTAGTAATTTTACCTTCTAGGTTGTAGACACTCTTCTAATATCTTAGAAAGACCATAAATTGATGAAATCAGGGTAGAAGAGGTAAATGATTGGTATAATTGATACTAGGATCAAGTTAAGGATAGATTTGGGCTAAAAAATCCTTAGGATATGATAAATTCGTACTTGGGGGTTGACCGTTTGTGAGATAGGATCGAAATCAGACCTTTGGTGATTAAAACGACCACCGAGGGTAAGTTAAGGGGTCATTCGAAGATCGGAGGTTAAGGTTTAAGAGCTAGCTTGAAGTTCTTTCTAAAGACATAAGAATGTTTTGAGAGGAATTTGGATAACTTACCAATTGTTGTTCAAAATCAAGGTTTGTATCAGTGATTTGGATTTTATATAATATAATTAAGACTAGCAATTTTGGCTAGTTCGTGCAATTGGTATGACATCTACAGTTGAAAATTTGATATTGTTTGGATTATTAGGTGTGCTAAGTGTATACAGGATTTTGTGATAATTTAATGATGTGGTTTAGAGATATCTAGTTTTTAGCATAAGAAGGTTTTAGAAGGTGGTAGTTTGAGATTGGGTAGGGTTTCTATGATATCTGAAGTTTTATCAATTGGATTAAGGTGAAAATTGGCATGGTGTTGGAAGACTTAAAGATCAAGCTACACACCAATTTTGAGTCAAAGTTAACGGTTGAAAAGAGAGAAATTATTGCTAAGATTTCTGCTTCACTTTTCAAGTTGGCGGCCGAGTGACATTGGTGCAAATTTTGGAGATTTTCTCACAATCTGGAAGTTAGATTGGGCTAAATATTCTTGAGCATATAGAAGACTTGCATTGACAATTGCATGCAAAATTCTACATCAAGTGGACAGTCGGATTGGATGTTATAGCTTATTAAAGCTCATTGATGAGGATTGGGATTTACAAGAAAAATCTAAATTGCTTAAATATGAAAGTAACAAGGTAATTGGGATTCATATATGGTTCAGACTACTAAGAAGAGTGTTTTAAGCACTTTTGAATTGAAATTCTGATTATATTCTTCTTGCATGGATGAAACCTATTCGGATTTCTTGGCTACTTGTGAAACACAATCCTACCTTCAACAACTAAGTGTCCGATGCATGCTTAAGTAAAATAATACAAAATAAGATAGCGTCTTCTCTCCAATTTATATCACATGTTAATTATAAAAAACTTGAGGCATGCCTTGATGCAGAGTGTATTCTTTATCAAAGGCTTCAAATTTTAGTTGTTGAAGAACAAACTTTATCATGATCACCAAATACTTCTACAAATGCTACCAAAAATGCTTCAAAATCGTACAATATAGGAGAATTCTTTTCAAATAATGAAGCAAACCAGGATAAAACTTGACCCAAGACCAAGTTCCAACCAAACTAATACAAGATGTTTTAGTGAAATATCATTGAGGTTGAAGCAAGGTGATTAGCCGTACTTGATTTACAAAGCGATAAAATTTTATCTGGTGCCATCAAACTTTTTCAAAAGGCTGTTTCTTGCTTCTTTTGTTATTATGGTTGTCAGATCATTGCCTTGTGTGGATGCACCTCCTATGTTTGAATAGACATAGTCGTTTGAGAATTTTCAACTTTTGTTGCAATTTGATGTAATAGTTGAGATACTCCAGCTCCTTGACCATTATATATGGTTATATATAGTTCTTCATTCTGCTTTGACAAAGTCTTTGTCTTAATCCTCAATGCTTCAAGAGTATTAATAATAGAATCTAATTTGATTTCTTTAAAATCTGTCATATTGACTTTTTCACTTTTGCCATAGAAAATCAAAGAAATACATGCCTTCGAAAGAAAAAAAACCTAATCTATGATATAAAGAAAAGAAACCAAAAGAATATTAAAAAAATAATAATATTAGTCTAGGGGCTTTTTCTTTATCTATATGTCTTAATTTTTAAATTAAAATCTATGCTTCTTGAAGGCCTTTCTTTTTTTATTATAGAATCTTATTTTAATTATTTTTTACAAATGATTTTTATAGATATTATTTATATTATTTATATTATTATTATTATTATTTGATTTTTAATAGAGATAAATATATTATTTTTCTACTTAATCCACCTTCTCTTGACCCATTTATAATCCTTCAAAGTGGTAGAAGCCTTTATAGTACAAAATATAACTTAAATTAGATTTTGTAGCTAAATTTGATTGATTAGCTATTAAGGTCCAAAAAAATATTTATTAAAAAATAAACTTTTAGTATTTCTACATGTCTAAAATTTACAACAATCCTTTCACAAAATAGTTTCATTTTAATACAATAATAGAAAACCTTTACAAAATGCTTTGAATGAAGTCCAATTAAAGGAAATTTTTATGTATAAAGTGCCATGAAAATTCAATTTTACCTTTAAAATTGCTCTAAATAAGGAGATTTCATTTTTGTTTGAAATTGAAAGGACCCATGTTTGTGCCAATGTTTTATTTATTTATTCATGTATCTGCATAAAAACAAGAATTGCTGAACTTGTAGATAATTTTCTCCTTCAATGGTGATAATATGTAAGCTACCTCTACAGGCCTCTCCTCTCATAGCAATGCAATACCAAGTTTATTATTACCTCACTTCTGAATCAAAACAATTTGTTGCCAGTTTAGGGTTTAGGAGAAGAAATGTTGCAGTGTGATGACCAGGTAGAATGCCAATTTCTGTTTTGTAACACTAAAAAAAGAAGAGATAATTTTCATTTTTAATGCAATATTTGTTTAAAACAGGTAATCCATGCCTCCACTCATGACAAAGTTGGTTCGTGACACATTTTGCTTCTATTACTTCTTAAGATTATTATTGCTGTAATTATTGTTTGTTTATGATTTCGTCACTGGCTGTGATTATTGAAGTACGTACTATTGTGTATTAGTGTTATCCATGTTTGGATTTTCTGACTTGTTTCATGATATCAAATCAATGTCTGTCAAATTTTAACCTTTCAATCAAAATATTTGATTGTCTTATTTAAGAAGTATTTTCCGGTTCATTATTCAAACAGATTTAATGTACAGTTAATACCTAAGTATGTAATTGTAATTGTAATTGCATACTTTGGTATTAAATGTACATTAAATCTGTTTGAATAATTGACTACTTTAATCTTTTTCTTTTAAAAATAAAAAATGTCATGAACAGCTTTATATAAAACAAAGTTTATAATTGAACTGAGAAAATCATATTTAAAAATAAATAAATTAACTTAGTTTATTTATTGTTATTTTGAGGATTATCATTCTTTGAATCATTCACTTAAACCTCAATTTTAAATTTTTATTTTTATCTCTTTCTTCATTTTTGTGTAAAAAATAAATATGTCTAAAAGCCAACTCCCTATCAGTTTATGCTCTATGATTCACAAATTTTCAAATTCAATATTATAAAACAAATTAAAAATTGTTTTGTTAGAGTTGGGCTAACAATTTCATGTTGACCAATGATTTATATTCGAATTCAGATTTAAAATTTAAAAAATTAATTTATTCAACATATATTTACTAACAGTATGAAAAAATAAAAACAGATTTAAGATTGAATTTATCAAAAATTTATTAAGAAAATATCACTTAAGGCTTATTTTGATAATTTTTTGACATATTTACTCACTAAACTCAAAATTATAGTCTCAAAATTGAAGATTCTATTTTTTTGAAGAATAAATTAATTTTTTTTTTAAACAAAGTTAATCATATGATTTAAAATTAATTCTATTGAATAGTCACTATATAGATTCATAATTTAATACCATGAATTTATTTCATTATTGCAATTTAAATTTCATTCTTATAATCATATATTTTGTAAGTTCTTAAATAACATTTTCACCTATTTCTTACCATAGAATTCTAAAAATTGAATTTTATGACCTTGACAAATCCAAATCCTTGACCTTTCTATATACACTTTTGCAAGTTTTGGCTATTTATTTTATTTTATTTTATTTTTCTTTTAACAAACTAATTATTTTGATCTTATCTTATTTATGTATAATTATTAGGATTTTTTAAAATTTTCTAATTAATACCTATTAAAATTACTTTTAAAGAAATAAATTTTATCTACATGATAAAATTTAGTAATTTCTATTTATATATTAGAAATATAAAATAAAATCAATAACTCAATAAAACATTTAATTTCCAAAAAAATTTGTAATTAATCAATTTTTTGTTAAAATTAAAATATGACCTTCATTTTCATTGTGTTAAATTTATTTTAACCTTTTCAGAGACTTATTTTTACTTTCATAAGTTATCATTTGATGCTTTTAATGCCATCTAAAATAAAATTTGGTATAATACAAAATTACATAATATTTGCAATGATAATTGAAGCTTATGATTTTTTATATTTAATCTCAAAATCCAAATTCTTACCCGCAATATTATCCTTTAATTTTAACTTCAAAGGTTTCAAATTATATGTTCAAATTTCTAATAAACAATTTTTTTGATGTTATATCTATTTTTGTTTCATACAATTTATTTTGATAAAGTGTGAATGATATCTTTATATAACATCTCTATATTTTATATATATATATATATATATATATATACATAAAAATATTGGTTTCTTATTTTAAAAATATATATATATATATATATATACATATTTTTTAAAATTATAATAAAAATAAATTTAATTTCTATTATAATAGCTAAAAAGTTAAGAAGAATAAGATATAGTGGTAGTAGCAAAATTGTAATGACATTAGAAATATGTGTGAAGCATTAAGTATACTTAATTAGATATTTCTTAACTTGATATAAATTAATATCAATTTATTAGCCTAAATTAATTATTATGTGTAGTAGTCTAATTTAATTTATTTATATCTTAATTAATGGAGATTCATACATCCATCAAATCACCATCCAATCAATCAACATTCATCTAATCTATTCAATGGATGTCATTCCAATTTTTTATCTATAGAATACATTACTTTAAAATTAATGACTTCATTCAAGTATTATATTCATCTAATTACTTTATCTATTAATTTAGTTTATAATCTATTTTGACTTCTACATCCTTTCTATTCTTTGATTAAAAATTCATCTATACAAATTAACTAATGGGCTTGCAACATCATTGAAGTAAGAACCAAAGCAGCTTGGCACTTCTAAATCTATTATTACATCTACTTCTACAAATTAATGTACCACAATTGATCTAAAGCTTAAAATTAAATATGTTTAGTCTAGTTTAAAAATAAGAATTAAAAATGCATCTACCATATAATTTTTGCCTTTAGAATTGGTTGTATGTTCCCAACATTATTCTTTAAAGTTGATTCTTTAATTCAATAAGGAAACATATCTTTATCTATAATTTTGAATGCCATGACTTAAGCCTTGGTTTTCTTTTAGCTTTTATGTTTTTAGTAGAATTTTGCTTCAAATGGTACCTTTTTCTAAAGTTTGAGCCTTTGGAAAAGCTATTGACTTCTAAAGTTGTGCTTTTATAAGGCCGCCTAAATTTGGAGATTGGAGATCCTTTTTACAAAAATCAGCATTCCTATAATATTTTTGCTTCAATATGATTAATTATTAGCTTTATTAAAATTAAATCTTATTAATTTTCTTAAAAAATAATAATTTTTACTTTCTTACTTATGAACAATTACAAATAGTTTTCCAAAATAAAGCCACTAAATTATAGAAGTAATATCTTAAGCTTTACTAAATTAAAATATTATTTTTTGTTTAATTTAAAATTATAAGATTTTTATCTCTACAAAATATCAACTAAATTTCCTAATTGCAACTAAATTTTCATAAAATAAATTAATTAATTAAATAAGAAATTAAATAAGACTAAAGTTGCTTACAAAACCTACAATTAAATTGGCATGATTTCAGCCATCAACAAATAAAAAGAGGTCTTGACCAAATGATCCCATGGAACTTATATTCTTATCTTAAGACATAAGAATGATGGCCATATCTCCACATTATTATGTTACATGAAAATTAACTTAAAGATGCATTAGGCATTTGAATGTAGAAAATAAATTGTATTTGCAAAAAATCAAGATTCAAATTTTTTTAATAAATTTCAAAAAAAACCTTAATTGAACCTTAATAAAATTTTAAAGAAGTAATAAAAATTTAAATAATTCTTAAGTAAATTCTAATCATATTCTATATAAATCTCAATAAAATGTTTTAAAAAAAATTGATTGATTTAGATTAAATCTAGAATAATTTAATAATATCAATAATTAATGATAAAAATATCAATTTTTCTTAAAATATATTATATATTTTAATTTTATTATTAATAACAAACACAAAAGTTTAAATAAGAATTCAACTAATCAATTAGAAGAAAAAACTTCTTAATTATGAAAATGTAAGTTGTGAGCTTTCTCCAACCTTGGATCAAGGACATGCAATATATCAATACATTCTTGTATTACTTGAAAAGACTAGATAATCACTTGAACATGATATAATATTTAACTAGAATAGTTATTGCCAAAGATAAGAAAACTAGAGTCTGCTGAAACAAGATTAAGAACATGAAAGGCATTGACAAGAATGAAGAATGCTTCACTCTTGCTTTTATATATATATATATATATATATATATAATCTAATTAGGAGCTACTTGGCAACTTTTTATAGAACCTCTAATACTTGTTTAACTTCTAAGACACATGTCTAACTTATAAGATAAGTTACATGTCTAACTTATAAGATAAGTTACATGTCTAACTTATAAGATAAGTTATATATATATATATATATATATATATATATATATATATATATATATGTATATATATGTGTGTGTGTGTGTGCTACATAATTATCTTGTTCTACAAGCTATCAACATATGCAATATGTGGTTAATGTGTTGGCCAAGTTTCAAATCTATTAATTAATTACAATCTTATATAAAGTCAAATTTGTATTTATTAAGTTTTTAAAAAGCTTTGACATAAGATATTATCAAATCAATTTAAATTTATTTTCTATTCAATATTTTTTATAAAAATAATATTATATGTTTGTAACATTATTTCTTTTTCTAAAGACAAGTTCTATGATGAATAACAATTATATATTGACAAAGTCCAAGATGCATCAAATTGTATTTGCCATATAATGTGATCTTTTTTTGGCTTCTATATGTGTTTTCTAATATTATATCCATACCAATGAAGAAGATATTTCAGCCTATTTTGGTGCCGCGTTGAATTTAAGACTCCTTCTATCTCCAACTCTTGATTATAATCCACTTTTATAGGATGCAATGACATTTGTCTTCTTCTTGAGATATTTATTATCTTATATGGTTTATAAAAGGACATATGAAATACAAAATAGATTTTTATAGATTCAAATAGATATAATTAATAAGAAATTAAATTAATCTATTTATAAATAGAAAATGATTTAAACCTATGGTAATTCAACTTGGCACAAAAAGAACTAATATTGATATTGCATCCAAGTAACTATATCTTATTACCAACATGGAATTGTGGTTGTGCTTTGCAATAAGCATCCATATTGGTCTTTTGTTGCTCCTGAGCTTCTTTTAGCTGTATCTTCATTGTTATATATAATTTTGATGAAGAACTTGTTAAATATTCCATTATAGAATTATCAACTTTTGAGAAGTCAAAAATGTTAAGTTACAGATAATAACCATAATTAACAAAGAAAGGTATTTAATGAATAGAAAATTATTTTGTATTATTATAAGCAAACACTTCAAATGGCAAAAAATTTTGTGCAATCATCTTGTTGGTAGTTGATGGTACTGTTTTAAATACTATTTCAAAACTTAATTTATTCCCTTAGTTTGTCTATTAGTTTGAAGATAAAAAATCAAAGATAGTATTATATCTAAATTTAAAATCTTAAAAATTATTCTTTAAATTTTTTATATTAAGTGAATCTTCTTATTTAATATAATATTCTTTTATAATCCATAATTATAATAAATATTATTAAAAAAAATTAGCTATTTTTTTACTTATAATTGATTTTATATATATATAGTAAAAAATATACCAACTTCATAAAACAATCTATTATTACAAATATATTGTTATAAAAAATTGAGATTGAAAGATCCATAATAAAATCCATAGAAACAAAAAAAAGATTGATCATTTTGGAATAGGTAATGGTTGAAGAAGTCCACAACAATCATAATGAAGAGATTTTTTTTATTTTTTTTATTTATTTATTTTTTTAAATTTATCTTGAATATACATCACATGATTGTATAATTTTTTTGACTATCTTCTATACTTCAAGCCACCAAAAATCTCTGGATATTAACTTCAAATTCTTGTTGTATCCAAAATGTTTTATTTTAAGAAAGTCATGACAAGCTTGAAAAGTACGTAATTATGCTTCACCTTCTAGAACATATAATTGAATTTCAAAATAAAGTAATTTATTTTTGAATTTAAACTTGAAAGTATTATAAGACTTAAAAAAATTATTCTTAATATCATAAAAAAGAAAATAAAAAAATATACTCAATTGAATTTGTTTAAAAAAATTAAATCAACAACAAATGTTGATTTTATTGCTCAAAGATCAAGTTGCTGGAGCTTCAAAAAGATCATTCATTGTTGATCAAAAGCTATATTTCTTTCTTTTGGAACAAAATGAAAGTATTTAGAAAGGACAATTGACAAACCTTGTTGTTTTTTCAATTGATATGTGATTTTGAAATTAAAATCTTTATAAAGACATGCCCTAATGAACTTAGCAATAATTCAAAATACTTTTCAATATAAAATACTTGAGATTCTTGTGATTCATATTTATGATAATTGGTTTAAAAATATCTTTTAAATAATAATACTATTCTTGAAATAAATCAATAATTATTAGAAGTTCTTTGTTATAGATTTTGTAGTTGATCTCAGCTAAAAAGTTTTTAGAATAAAAAAATATTTAATGGAATTTATCATCAACTTCTAATTGTAACAATATTGATTCTAAAACAAAGTTCAATACATTTATTTCCATAAAAAATTTTGTAGAGAAGTTGATGCAATAGTTAATTAATATTAAAATAAATATTATCTTTGAAGCTTCAAAAGATACTTCAATTTCTTTGCTCTACTTAAATTTGTCTTTATATATGAAACATGCAAGAAGAGCTATAATTTTAAAAAAAAATCTCAATAAACATCAAATAGTAAATGACAAATCTAAAATAACATTAAATATTTATTATTATTTTTGGGACCTTCTAATTTATGATAGTTTAGATTTTTTAAGTTCCTTTATAAGGCTATGATTTGAAATGATATATTGTAAGAAGTCAACTTGAGTAATATAAAATATATATTTTTTATTTTTTATTTTTTTATCTTGATATATAATCTTGTATCTCTAAAGTTTTGTATTACACAACAAACATGAAGTTTATGATCTTTTAATTTTTTAGAATAGATTAAACAGTTGTTTACATAACAAAAAATAAAATCATTAAGAAATTCATAAAAATATTAGTTTTTAGATGTTGAAAAGCAACTGATGCATTCATGAATGCAAAAAGTATGATGTTGTATTTGAAATGTCCATACTTGGTTTAGAATGCAATTTTAAACATATAAATTCTATTTTATTTTACAAAAGTCTAAACCACTTAAGACGTCTTTAATTTTCAAAAGCTCTTAGAAATTTAATACTAACTTAAAGCATCAAAATCAGTGGTCAACCAAATCCTAGCATGTTTTTGCTTTAACCTTGCTTTGTAATTAACAAAAGAATTAGGTGCGTATTTTGTGTCTTAAAGTTTAATTTCGACCTTTGTTTATAATTGATTTTCTTTGGATATCAACTTTTAAATTTTTCAGATAATTTTTGCTGTGACATACTATTTGCTTCTACTTTAAGATGCCTATAAAACAAAATTTTCTCATCTATCTTAATATTTCTTATTTATGGTCCAAAAAAATAAATAGAAGCCTATATTAAAAAAGAAAACATTGGTATTTATTAATTTTACTACCTCTTTAATTATTATCTAAATTTCTAAGATAATTTGCTACTATATTTGAAATATGATTTTCTATAATGTATTATTTTTTTTCTCTCTTTGACACATAGATTGTGTCACAAAAAAATTACTCTTAAACCTCAATGAATCCAAATTAAGATCAATGGCTTTTATAAATTTCATACTTAAAATCCAAGATTAAATCTCATGGCCACATTATAAGCCACAATAATTATTTTTTGACCAAACTAATTTCAACATTGTTTTTAAAATACATGTTAAGTAATTCAAATGAATTTGTAGTTCATACAAAGATTAAAAGTTTGAAAAATTAAATTGAGTTTAATTTATTCCCACAATATTTTTAAATTATTTTTGAATTATTTATGACTATTTATTAATATAATCATACTAAAAATAAATACTATTTTTTAAAAAATAATAAATAATTTTTATTATTGAATCAAATAATGACCTATTAATTATGCTTGCACAATAATATATATATCTCAAAATATAAAACTTGTTGCAAAAAATAATAATATTATATAATAATTAATAATAAAACTTTAAATTTTAAAATTTAAGTTCAAAAACTAGTATAGAAAATAAAATAATAAAATTTGTAGTTGAGGCATTTAAAGAAGTTTTAGAATTTATTAAATTAAAATTTGTAATAGGATTTAGATTTAGAATTTGAGAATTTATTTTGACATTGCTTTAAAATACTAAAATACAATATGAAAGTTAGAAAAAATCAATAATCTATTCAGAAAAAAAATCTTTGATATAAACTTAAAAGATATAAGTTTTAGAATAATAACCATAATTTTAGTAAATTAAATATTACAAAATACATAGTTGAGTAGGTTGTACCATTGTAATTATACGGTTCTAAAATTTATCATATTTTTAAAGATTCATTTTCTTTATTTCTAAAATAATTTATAATAATATAAATATCAAAATGTATAAGATTAAAAATAATTTAAGATTTTTTATTCATTTTTTTCAATCTTCCTTGGTACTTTGGAAAAAAATTGAAAATAAATAATGGCTTTCAATATTACAATGGCACCATTAAAAACTCTTGAAAGACATTTTGACTAAAGTTAGAACAATTATACTTTTATTACAAGTTTTAAATGTCTTTTGAAGAGAAAATTATACATTATATATATATATATATATATATATATATTTAAAGTACTTGATTTAATTTTTTTTAGCTAAGTTTTAGATTTTTGAACAATCTTTTTAAGATTTAGAAGATGTATGCCTTAAAACATATCTTGAGTTGATGTAGAAACTTGGTTGTAGAAGTCTTTTTTTATTCTTTGAAAGAGATTATATAATCCTAAGTGATGTCCAAAACCATTTATTGGAAAATTCTTAGACTGCTTTGAAGTTTTTCATACAATTTTAATAATTTTATATACGTATATATAAATATCTTAATATATTTTAGACGATTTTTGAGATTTTTTTAATAAAACAAAATATTCAAAGTATTTTATTACTTTTTTCATGAAATTAAAACCATAATGCAATAAAGACAATCATATTATTATATATTATTAGATATACATATAATTTATATTTGACTTGCAAAAAATTAGTTATGATCTATATTTATCAAATTTATAATAAATAACTATAAATACAAATATAAATCATTGATATATATATATATATATATATATATATATATACTGATTTAAAATATTTTTAAAAAAAATAGTACCATATAAATCTTCTTATTGACAATAAGTATACAAAATTCAAAAATAATTAAAATTATTAATTGAAAGAAAAACTACTTAGTATGCTTGGATGTTGGCTATCATCATCCTTGAATCTTAATGTTAATCTGTTATTGTCTATGGTCAATTTTTGTGTTGTTTATATTCTTTTTAAATTAAAAAATATTAAAAATTTAATTAAACATTAGCTTACATAAATTATCTATCGAATTGGAAAAATAATCAAAAATATAGAAATCTTAATTGAACTTTAATATCTAATTTTTAAGACACAATGAAACTTAAAATTCACTAACTTTAGATTAAACCTTCTAATTTAGGTCAAAGTTGTATCATAAATTCAACACAAATTTATTTCTAAATCTAAAAACTTAACCTTATCAACTTCTTGATTTTTTTTCCTAAAATGAAATTATTATTTTATTCTACAATAAATAAAGTCTTTTAAAAAAACCTTGATTTTGCAAAACTTTCATAAAATAAATATTTATTCAAATAAGTGAAATTTAATTCTCATAGAAATCTTAGCAGGTTTTTTCTCTAATTACACACTCTGGTCATTAAAAGAAGTCTACTTTTCCTATTGATATGTGGTTTTATTCCTTGGGATTTAAATTCAACCTTAATTCACAATCAGTCTTCTTTGAATATAAATCTAAGTTTTTTTAGATATATATATATATATTTTTTTTTAATTTATTCTTTATTTTTACCTTAAGATTCTTGTAATATTATTTATGCTAATTAACTTTGTTTCATCTTATTTATGGTTCAAAAAAATACGTAAATATTTTTTTATAATAATATAGCATAATACTAAATGTTTTAATACTTTCCTATCTATTACCTATTCTTTCTAAAGTAATTTTTATTATATTTTAAATTAAGTATATTTATAATAAAATATTTTTTTAATTCAATAATTATATTCTAAAATAAAAATATTTCATGACAATCAATGTTAAGTGTATCAAAGAGGTGTAATTGTTAAATCAAGAGTTTTTTTTTTTTTTTTTTTTTTTTTAATATTTAGAGTGCAAAACCCACTGAAAGGAATTGTACAAAAAACAAGAGGTATTGGTTTAATACAACCTACAAAAAAACTTATATCATCTTTTCTTGACTTGATATTTGTTAGGTGGATTTTTATAAAATAGATTTGCAAGAAGTTACATGGATTTACTACTTTGCATTAAATCAAGAGATGTTACAGTTAACTAAGAATATATACATCAAGTTGTTGCACCAATTGTGGAAAATGACTATTATAATATGTTTGATTGGCAATAAGTCAAATGACACTATAATTAATATTTAAAAGACTACTCTAGAAGAACTTGAGAAAAGCTAAATATCTATAGGAATTTGTTTTTTCTATAGATATTTATATATTAAAATATTTTAAACCAAAATTATGTGACAAGTTCTTATTTGATATTGTATTGTCGTATAGCTATTAAATGAAGGTAAAAAGAAGAATTATATTATTGAAGAACTTAAGTATTAATATGATAGCAAATTACTTTAAAATATATCTATAAAAATTAAGGAAGTAGTAAAAAAATATTTTATTTTTAATATTTCATTTTTTGCAAATAAAATAATTTTACTTACTTTGTAGAGTTATAAACAAAAAAAAAATGTATATTTGAAATAATACTATTACAAGTATTTATAGATGAAATTAAAAAATATCTTCTAGCAAACATTACCTAAAAAAAATCTAAAATTGATATCATTTATTGACTAATTCTATTTAGCTATAGACAATTGCATTAAAGAATGTGCACATTAAGTGATGCAATAACTTTATTCTTATGAGATATAAGAAGATGAAACCTCAAAAGAAGACAATTAATATATTTACATAGCTAAAAGAGGCTAAGTTTTATATATTATATCATATTTAATTCATGAATTATCAAATTTCAAGATACATCTGTAATATACCACAACAACTTATACAATTTGGATCTCTAATGTATTAATATTGAAAGGATTTCCAACATGATTTCAATTATATTGAATTCTATAAACAATACAAAAAAAAATCACTAATGGTGGAGTTGAGTTATTAAGTTTGGATAATATAGCAATAAAATGACAAGTTCAATAATGCTCTAATCAACATAATGAAGCCTACAAATTGCACATAGATAAATATCTTCATCAATTTATAATGACCACTCTTATAAATTGATTGATGTTGAATTAACAAAAAAACAAAGCTTTTAAGCTGCATAAAAGATCTACTACTGTACACATGCCAATGCCATTAACAACAATGAGATCCATATTTTTCTAGTTCTCTCCTTTCTTCTTAACAAAAGACCTACAAATACAAATAATACAATGACTTCATATGCACTTTATTGCAACACAATGGATCTCACAAAAATCTCTCACAATCATATTCACAATAAGAATGAAGAATCTACCAAAGGATTACTAACATTGAATCTAGATGGTAGTGGTGATAAAATAGAAAGTCCAATTATATCAAAATTGGCTAGTATAGTATCAATCAAAATAAAAAACCATAGAGAAAAAAACCTCATAATGAGCTACAAAATGTTTTAATGAAGAAAAACTTAGAATAGATAGTAGTGAATCTCAATAATTGTAGCAACAATTGCTTCACAATTGTTTTAGATTTAATATTGGAATTGCTTGGTCTACGATTAGAAGCCATGATTAAAAGCCATTTCTTCTATATATACTATCTAATTAGGAGCTACGTGGCAACATTATGTAGGAACTCATTAAATGATTACAAAGTACCTCAAAATAGTATTCATGTTTCACTCTTGCTTTTAGATATAATCACATTCTATTTTGAAATACAAACCACTCCTACAAAGTATCAAAATCCAAAGAATTGCCAACTACCTTAAATTCCAACACTATCTTAATTTTTTATTTTAAAGACTTTTTGGAATTGGAAATTAGGATATTGTCTTATAATCACCAACTCATTTTTTATTTTTTTATATCAATTTGATTGCATTAAAAATTTTATAACTCTCAATTCTAATTCTAAATGTTGCTTGAACAACTCTCTCTCTCTCGATACATTTATTCGCAATACTCGGTGCATTTCAGAGCGTGGATTGGAAACGTCGTCTCCGTAGTCCAAATTTCAAATTTCCGAAATTCGAATTCAAATTTAAATTTGTCCGCGGCATGGAAGAAGACGCCCACGTGAACCATCGCGCTTTGGAATCCCCAGCACATCCTGGAAGTTCGTGTTTCCGTTTTCCAAGCTCCAGCTCGCTAAAACGCGCATCGTCTTCTGCTCTGATGGAGCTTCGCCGCTGCGAGATCTGTAGCACTTTCCTCAATTCCGCACGCGCATGAAATCGCCGCACAGATTTCAGCTGCGGAGGCTTGGTTTTTTCGTCATCGAAGCCTCACTCTGGTCGAAGCATGTTCGCGAGGGATGAAGTCCGGCGTTGGAGGTAGAGGCAGAGGATGTGGCTGGTTCTGTTCACGTTGCGCAGGATTAGGTTGGGAACAATTCGGAATCCCTGAGTTTCCATTCTTGTTGTAAAGAGAACAGTCGGCTTTGGACCATAACCCTAAGCTGAGATCGTTGGCAGTGAATTGGATGGCATTTGTAATATAGAGTGGTTGCCTTTCTCCGCGTCGACCTTGCTATTCGTGTCCGTCGATCTCGATGAATATAATAAAGGTCTGTTGAATTTCATCCGGAGGAGTGAGTTCAGATTTGCTATGGTTTTGATTGCGACAATGAATACTATGAACCATGACAACTTCTCGATCATGGCTGACAAAGCTGCCTTCATGTCCGTTGGTAGTCAGAGGATTGGCAGCGATGCAGAGTGCCCCATCCTGTCACTGCAATTATCGGTTTAGGTTTCATGGTATTTTAATATGATGGAGTAGAATGCGTCGGGTCGTACTCCACGATTGCAGCTCTCAATTGTGGTCGCCATGGATTGTTGGAACTTCTCTGTCACTGCTGTTAGATCATGGACAAGGGCACGTTCTGGAGGCTGAACAGGGTGGTAGCTGGACCTGACGGCTTGTCATTGCAGAGCTCAATGGATAGATGTGTTGGGTTTCTATCAAAGATTGCTCCTACTAAATATATTGCAAGAAACTGAGGGGACAGGTGTCCCATGATCCTAAGTGTTTGAGTATTTAATAGAATTTCGCGAACACAAGATTGCCCGATTACGAATCGCCAGGTTTTTGGCAGTGCGTGGAAACCTTATACAATATTTTAGATTAACTCGTCGATGCACGAGCTGCGCGAGCCAATTATACACTACTCCACGCTTATTCAAATCTCGGACCGCAATATAAGATAATGACGGCTTCTTGGAAACTTCAGCTAGCAATTGCAATCAATGATTTCGATTGGACTAATATGGTACTACTACTTGCTGATAAATTCCTCAAAAGCTACCCAAAAGTCGGGAGAGGTGACAGTTATACTTGGAAAGTTCTGCTTCGGGGTAAGAGTATTGGTTTCCGTGCTCACAGTTTTGTCGTGCATCTGTGTTAATCGAGTATTTGTCATGAACCGGCATCCTGCTTGATCTCGTACTTATGATTATTATTATTATTATTATCCGACATATACTGGTAGACCTGTCGCACTGATTGATATGGGGTTGAATATTCCACCTGAAGACATGCCCTTATTAACGTACATTGAGTCGATGATACGTCATGAGTGATCAGGCTGTCTGGTACCGATCTTGGAATATTGAAATATTACAAGCACCGATTGATCGACGGTCATTAAGGTTAATGAGTGGAACCCTTAACGATCAAGGGTTTTCTGTGCCAATCTACATTCTGATGTCACGCTCTTCATTCCTTGCGAATAAATTTAGACATAAGATTTGGGGTTCGATGTGCCTGTTTTGTCATGAACTTCTGATTTCTTCACCAGACGATCTCGTCGCACATCTGATATGGATTTGCCAAGAGCAGGACAGGTTTTCCACGACTCCATTCATTGAGTTTTATGATCTCTGGTATAATCGTATTTTTGTCATCTTCTACATCCCACATAGCTAAGCTTGGATACTGATTTAGATTCTATGCTAGATCTTCTTCAACAAGTTTAGGTTATAATTTTAGATTTGAGGGTCGGAGGTGATAAAACATAATGACCACGATATCTGAATAAGCGTAGTTACCAGGCACTTTGTGCTACTATGACGCATGTCCATAATTCATGTGAGGTTTCAAATCTCTGACTCGGATATTTTCTAGCTCGATAAAGAAAATGAGTGTCCTGCCTGTAATTCGCATCCAACGGACAGGTTTTTTTTTATAAAAAGAAATCAGTTACAGGTAATCATTCCCAGCTGAATCTGACAAAAGATCGATGCGCAATATTCGCTCATATTCTGAAGGGTTTGAATCACGTTTCGGAAGGTAGAAGTCTAGAGTCCCCAGACCTGTGTTAACAACAGGTTCTACCATTGTGTTCTTCTGAGGCGCCAGAGACGTTGTGATCGAAGTCATTTTGCTTGTCCAAGTTATTGCATTCTTTACGCGAGTCATTTGTGTGTAATATTTTCTGCAGGAAATCCCGGCAGAGAGGTACTCCTTAGTATATTCATTTTAACTTCTATGAATGAAGCTTGGAAGCAGTTAATGCATGGATGATGAAACCAGACGTCCTCAGAGGAGGGCACATGACACAAGTAAACCTAGTTCAGAATGCGAAAAAAGTTCAGGAAAAGGTCAGCATTTCGAAGTGGTGCAATCTGACCTTGTTGTGACGTGCAAGTTAAACGTAAAGTAAAAGACAACCATTGTCAGTGCATTTAATCAAATCTAATTTGACGGCATCTCGAAGCAGGCTCCTCTGCACGTATGAATTACGTTCATTTTATAGAAATATTCAAAGTTTTGAGGTAATTTTTATTGCAGAACTGTTTTTCAACAGATTCCAACAGGAAAACGCTGTAAATTTGAAAGAATGTTCGAGTTATAGTAGCGAATACGTGTATTGAAACAGAATTCGTTCGATGGTAAATTATGGATTCGTGAATGTTATGGCTCTCCGGAGTTCATTTCTGCAATCCGTATGAGAAGGCGAAACTTTCCAATTCTTTTCTTTGTTGTAGGTCCACATACAAGAATTGACAACTCTCTTATTGCTGATCTGTTTATGTTTTGAAGGCTCTGCATAAGACCTGCGCAAAAACATTTACAATGAAATAGGATTCATCATCTTTCCAGCGGGAGTACATTGTTTGAATGCCGGCTTGGTTGGTTCAAACTGAGGAGAGTCTACCTGAAATACATCTGGTGAGTGTCGAGGAGTTACATTTGAATTTTAGAGTTTATTGTTCCTCGATGATGTTTGCAGCATAACCGATGCGACACCAAAAGGGCACTTCCATCGTTCACATTTCCTAGCTGGCGAGCTTGTGTAACAGTTGCCACAGTTCATTGACATTGCGGCAGTTGAGGTCACTGAGTATCACGAACTTGTCAAATTTAAGCAGAAGCCCATGCACACACACCCACACCCACCGAGGCATCATGACCACCTACAAGCTGTTGATTATTATTTACTTACAGGTGTGGAACGTGGATAGGTTTCCTGTAATGCTGGCAAACGCCGCCAGTGTTTACTACTTGAACATGTGCAAGAGACCTGTTCTAGCACCTGCTCACCTAAAGGTCCACCGATCACGAACGCGACCATACAGGCTAGTCGTGCCACAGACGTATGGCACATCTGATCACAAACGTGGGACGTTGTTTTGGAGGATCAAACCTCTGCCCTACCGTACAAACGCTCCTTTCCTCGATGACCACTGCATCGAAATCTTCTGTGCTTTCACTGAAAGCTCGCAGCGCACGTTCCACTTCTCTTGCTCGTTCTTTTTTTCGTTTTTCTTATTATTATATTATTTTCTCGTGAACACTTAGCGAAGTGGTTGTCACTGCCCCAAGAGTGTTGAGCAGGAACACGAAATGCACAGAACTGATAAATTCAGCTCAAGTCGAATGTGAGCTCGAGAAAAGAAACACAATCAATATTGCGCAACAAGGAATTCTGTGCATCGTCTGAAGATGCGCATTGGAGGTCTACTTTTCTTTACTTTTCTTTTCTTTTGTTCTGTTTTTTGTTCCGTTGTCGTCGCCCACAACTTTGACGAGGTGAAGCTCATCGTGGCTTCGCAGGTTGAATTGGAGCAAAGCTGTAAGGATGTCACGAGTCAGCCCCGAAGACGAGGATGGCTCGAATCCAAATGGAACATTCTAGGTTTGATGCATTTGCTTAGAATCTTGAATGTGGAATCTGGAGATGCAGTGAAGTAAGAGCATCGCCACCGGTTGGCGCCAACTCTCGCAACATCTCGGTGGATGGCGTGGTGGCATGGCGCACGTGCCGGGACGGCCCCGGCACGGTCCCCACCCCTCCCCGCCAATATGGACAGCAAAAGAGAGGGTGTGGGCCCACTCAGAGCCCGTGTGAGACAGCCAGGTGGCGTCGACCGTATGGCAGGGTGGTCAGTATCTGCCAGGCTCTGTGACACGTGGCGGTATAATATTGGCTTTTGAATGGGCCCCATGAAAGGACAGGCCCGGCCTCACTAAGTCGTTTTCACGGCAGCCAAACGCCAAAATCCGCCGTGCCCGCCCTCACCCCCACCCTCGAGGGGGCCTTGGTGGAGAAGTTTTTGAGGGCGGGAGAGCGTGGCTGCCCGATGGCCCGAGCGTTGGCACCACCAGTGGCTATGCTCTAAGGAACTCACAGGATCACTGACCCCAGAGCAACTGTTGATGTTGTTGATGGAGGTGGTGTTGGGGCGAGTGGCTGTTGGGTGATATTAATGTTGTTAATGGCCCACTTGGCCTTGGTTATGATGTTTGAGGAAACGACAATGTCACATTGTTTGGTGGAATCACAAAAATAAAAGTTGTTTCTGATGATGATAGTTAATGGTGTATTTTCTTTAATGTTATTTTAACAAAAAACTTGAGAGGAAGGGGGCTGATGAGGGAAAAAAAAATCCTAGAAAATTCATACACAACAAGAAAGATTTTGTTCTATGAGAATGATTTTTTATTAAAAACTTCAATTAGAAAAAAAATTCTATGGTTGTTCGTTTATAGGATTTATTCCCAAAAATAAACCTTTTAAAAATAGAGGTTTTTTTTAAGGGTTGTTGCCACTACAATTTATTCTTATAAATATATATTATTAGAATTAAATTTACTTTCTATATAAATTATTATTACAAATATATATACTAAAAATATTAACAATTTTTTTGATTAAAATATAAATAAAACATGTTGAATGTATGGCTTTTGTGGTGGTAGTTAATTAGGATTTCTTTAGGATTTGATTAGGGTTCATTATAAATTCTATTAAGTGGCATGGTATATAGATGTAGATTACAATTAATGTCCTCAAAGTAGGTAGCAAATTAATCTAAGTGAATATGATAGGTTCAAAAAATATTAATCATGTAGGTATAAATAAGGATTTAAAGTTTGAAGTGACAATTTGCAACTTTGATTTCAACAAATAATTTTGCTTATTGATGTATTATTGAATGTGTATTAGTTAAATGAGATTTTTTGGTAAAAAAGTGATGATATTGGCAAATTCATAGTGAATTCTTATGAAGATATTGTTGTATATTTGACTTGTTTTAGAGATTTGTGTAGGCAGTGTGTACGGAAGGGATAAGTTGTTAAGATATATTTTTAAATTGCATTAATTGAAGTAGAATTTAAATTAAAAATTATGATTTTATGTGATTTTGTATAATTTAGACAAAGAAGACAAATTAAGAAAATGGTGCTTTAAAGAGAGTTATAAAAGCTATGGCCAATGGACATTCATACATACCTTATTGCAACAACAATTTGACTATGGTTTTATATTTATAATTTTGTAATTTTTAAGATGAGTTTAAATGAGTTCATATGTAATAATTTAATAAAGTTGTGATATATATATATATATATATATATATATTTTTTTTAATGAAGTACTTATATGAAACTATGTAGAAGTGCTAAAAAAAGAGCTAAAACAAAAAGAGAAGGAAATGACATAGATGCAAGAGAAGAAAAACAAGTGGATTTCAAAGAGGAAATAAATTTGTACACAATCGATGTAGCAAAGACTTCAACTTGTGGGCAACAAGAAAATAAAAGATTGAAGCTTTAGTAGCAATGCAATAAGGGAGATTGATTTGATGTGTATGTGAGCACAAATGGCAAATCAAAAATATTGCATTAGCATGGTTGTATAAATTAGACAATCTTTTAGTCATTTAATTGAACAGTCTTTTTCTTTTGAAAATCTTAAGATCTATTAGGTCATCTATTATTACAACTTCTTTCAGCTCATGACTTATTAGATCTATTGTTAATCAAATTTCCTTTTCAAAATCTATCAAATATTTATAATGATTTTCAAACTTTACTAGTATACCTTTAAAATAAAATATAATATTAGTTGGTGAATACAAAACCTCTCTAAGTAGATTTTAGATATAATTTATTTTATTCAATAATAAAAGGATGCTTTAAATCAATGAAAAAATGATTGTTCTATTGCAAAGAGGAGAATTCAAGCTATCAATATAAAAGATATGTTATTCAATGCCTCTATATTTATGCTTGTTATATTCTTAGCATATACAAAAAATACTCTATATATTAGGTATGTAGATTTTGTTTGCTTTCATCACTTGAATTTAATAATATTTATATAAAATGATTTAGTTGTTACTTCTTTGTAAGAAAATATTAACTTAGTGGAGTTTTTTATGTGTATTGTGAGTTATACAAGAATTATTAAATATTTGACAAGCTTGAATATTACATTAGTAGTGATGGTCATTACATTGCTACTAGTTGTTATATGTATGATATATTTTATAGAGATGCTTAAATGATTATTGTAAAATGAGGTTCTTTTGAAGGATACTTTGGAAATATGGAGTTTTTTATGCATAGATTTTTATTGGTTTTTTACATTGCTTATAAAAGTTTTATATTGACTTTAAAAAAATACCAAGAGAATAAATCTTTTTAGAAGGATCTTGTGTAAGCAAATACAAGATTACATTTTAGCATTATTCACATTAAGTATGCAATAGGCTATTATTTTGTTAATCCATATGACATGAATGACATGAATGATTGCTCTACAAACTTGCTCTCCAATCAACAAAAGAAGTCCATCTTTGCCTTAGGCATGCAGTTTTGTGCCTTGGAATTTGGTTTCAACCTTAGTTCATAAGTGGTCATCTTTAGATAACAATCTATATATTTTCTAGAATTTCTTTTTATGAAATTTATTCTTTACTTTTATCTAAAGATGAATATAATATTATCTTTATTAATCTACTTTATTTTATCTTTTTTAAGGTTCTACAAAAGAAATAGAAGTCATTTTTATAAAAATAAATAGTATTAATACTAAATATTTTAATACATCTTTATTATTTTTTATATATTTTTAATTAATTTTTTATAATATAATATAATATCTTTATTTATTTCTTTCTTTCACTTAATAGCCATATTACAAGGCAACAAGGTTCAACATTAAATTTTTGATTTTTTGTTATGTGGCACTAGTTGTTATGTTTCATGTATTTATTGCATGACTTTCTCTTATATTCTCTATCCATCGTTGTAATGAACTTCAATGGCTTAATTTGGATATGGATTTTTTTGTGATTCTTCTATTTACATTGTTCCATTGAAAATCTGACTTGGTTCTTAATCAATGCATGAATACATTTAGCACTTCTAAATATGTTGATGTTTGTATAATATGATAGAATTCACTAGTAGAAGTTTTTAAATGGAAACTACAAAATTGCATGAGCCAAATAAATTATAAAATCTCACCTAATGTATAATTTTTTTTATTGATCAAGGTTATAATTAATCTCACCTAATGTATATAAAATTGATCGAGGTTATAATTATGTATATATTATGTATATTATATATATTAAGTATGATTTTTCTATATACAAAAGAGATGTAAAGATTAGTAAATAAAACTACGTTTAAAAAAATAAAAAATAACACTAATTTATATCATTGATTTAAAAATCTAATTATATTTTATTCTTTAAATAATAAATGCTAAATCTTTGATTAAATTCATGTAAAGTATTTAAATTATAATATACATAATATACATAATATTTTTTATTAAAAAAATGTATAATTTTTAATAAAATTTAAATTATTTTATAATAAACTCGAATTTTTAAATACATGATATGTATGAAAAAAGCCATTTAAGTACAGTATTTACTTATATTATTTAATTATATTATTTTAGTATAGCATTTAATTATGTCATTAAATTATATTATTTAATATAATTTTTAATTATATAATTTAAACTATTTTATTCTAAAATAATGATATAAAAATGTAATATAATTTATAATATTATAAAACATATAATTCTTTAAAAACAAATATTGGTAAAACTATATTGTTGTAATAAATAATAAAAATTTAAAAACTTTAAAGTGTGTAGATTGAACCTTATAAAAATCATGAACATTATAAATCATAGAATTGCCATTGGATTTATATTAAAAGTTATACCGATTTTTCGTAAATAAAAAATGTACAGATTATCATTTTTTGCTAAATTATTAAAGTATAAATTTTTATTTTATTGCAAAATGATATTTAAAAATTATTTTCATGGATTTTTCTAATATATAACTACAATAGCAATATAGCATACAATGATTTATTTTCATTCTTTCTATTAAGTGTCTTTTTAATAAAAAAATCTAGTTTATTATTAAATTTTCTTATATATATATATTGGTTCTAGAAATATAAATATGAAAACATAAAATTTACATTAAAAATATAAAATTTTAAAAGTTCATAAAATACTATCAATTTCTATAAATTTTATGAACTACATTTTTATTCTTTATTTCTTCAGTGTATATTATAAAACTACTATATATATATATATATATATATATAAGTTTTGTATTATATATATATATATATATATATATATGTATATATTCTTATTTTTTTATACACACAAACATAAATTTTAGGTTGTCTATAAGGTCTGCACTTTCAAACAGACTTCAAGATTTATGTTAAATCATGATGTCAATATTGGGAGCACATACAAAATTGGTAAAATAAGGGGATTCAAACTTAAGGTTTTTGGAAAACCAAATAATATGGGTTTAGCAGGAAAATTTCCAGGATTACTTGATATATCAAATTCAAAATATCACCATTCAAACTTTATTACCAATTTCAAGTTTCTGAAGTATCACTTCATATAATGATGATTTGGAGAAGTCAACGAGGAGTGTGGTATGGAGTGAAAGAGAAAAGAGAGTTAAAACAAGCAACACTATTTTTGATATTTCACTTGCCCCTCTTTTGATATTTGGATTTCAAAATCACCCAGCTAATGAGGTGGGTGATTTGGTGGTAACAAATGATACTTCAAAATATCATGGGATACTTCACCGTGAAATATCACCCAAAAACCTTGTCTGAATCCCCTTAATAATAGAGCATAAAAATGTCTGCAGTGTGAGGTCACTCCTCTGGGCCATCCGCAATCACCGGTTAAATGGTCAGATTTAACAAGTTGGCTCCGACCCCGCCGGTAATCTACGAATCTACAAGCAATCGAACGGCCCAGCCAATCCGTCCACGCAAATCTATCCTCATTGCATGGGGTCCAGATCTAGATCCAAACCCAGATCCTTATTCGCATCCCGAATGAGGACCTGGGTTAATTGGTAAACTGACTAGTGATCCTCATCGGACGGTCTTGTAAGAAATAAGAATCGAATCGACGGTACTTTGTTTTGGGGATGTGGATTAAAACATAGTTTGAATATGGTTTGAGGACGTGGTCGCAGGCAGTGGACGCAGATTCGGTGAGGGAGGAGATAGTCCGAAGTGCATTGAGGCGAAGCCCCGTGAACGCGGTAGCTTACGGGCAAATTGGCTCTCGTTGGACGAGACGGCTGAAGCGATTGCGAAGCGAAGGCTACGGCGCGATGTTTAGTCAGCGATGCTAAGAGCGTATTGATATGCATTTGGAGGCGTGAATTTGCAAGGTTTCGTGTTCCGCTGGCGGCTTTTGTCTTCGCCTCAAGTGCACTGGGTCGGTAGGTTTGGAGGAATTGGTGGTGATCGAAGCTTGGTTTGCTGGAGGTATGTGTGAGTCTTCGTTGATGTGGTTACCTAGTGGAACAGCTCTCGAGATTTTTGATGCAGGTGTTGGCTTTTCGTGAGGGAAAGTTGGTGGTGTGCAGTTGTTTTTTGTGCTTCGTTTCGTATTTTGTGATTTGGTATAGATTGATGTGGAGTCTGCGCGATTGTCTCTGTGGTGGAGTAGGTGGAGAGTTTGAAAGTCAGTCTTAGTGTCGGTCTGTCAGAAACCGCGTTTAATTCCGTTGTATGTGTCGAAAAATGCGAATTTTCTGTAATCGTGGTAGGATGTTTTCAAGTAGATGTATGAGAATCTTGTACTTATACTGTGGTGCTCTCGTTATGTCAGAATCTGACTCAAGAAAGTGTAATCAGGGTGTAGTGGAGCAGAATGGGGTGTAGTAATTATCTCACCGGGTTTCTGAATCTTGCAACGCTCGTTTTGTCTATACCGATTATCGTCTTTGGAGTATGGCTCTCGAAGACACAAGATACAGTTTGTGTGCGCTTCTTGCAGTATCCAATCATAGCCATCGGAGTGTTTATACTGCTGATGTCGCTGGCTGGAATGATAGGCGCCTTTTGTGACAAGAAAATTCTCCTGTTGCTCTACCTCATCGTTATGTTCCTCCTAATTGTCCTTCTCTTCTGTTTCACTGTCTTCGCATTCGTGGTAACCCATTCTGGGGCTGGAAATGTGGTCTCCGGTAAAGGCTACAAGGAATACCGACTCGGTGATTATTCCAATTGGTTACAAAGAAAGGTGAACGATACTGCGTATTGGAGTAAGATTGAAAGCTGTATAGCCGATTCTAAGGTGTGTAATAATTTGGCTACCAAGTACACTTCCGTGGATGCTTTCAACAAAGCAGCTCTCACCCCTCTCGAGGTATGTTCTTTTATCAGCATCCTAAAGTATGAAGTAAAGTTTTTATTCATGTATTTTTCCCTTCGGAAAACGCGCTGTCCAGAACCTTCGGGCTTATGTCTAATTACATACTATTCTGTCTAATAGTAGAATAATGCATTAGCATGCTTGTCGCGTTGTACACTTAGTTGAATTCAGTCACCCTACGTCAAAACTGAAGTTTTCTAACTCGAATTTATTAACACTTTCTCTTCTCAAGTCTGGGTGCTGCAAGCCACCCTCGGACTGCAACTTCATCTTCGGCAAGAATGCAACAGATTGGGTGGGAACTGGTTCCGCGGCCCCAGACACTGACTGTCGCAGTTGGAACAGTCAAGATTTGTGTCTGAAGTGTAACGCATGCAAGGCCGGGGTGTTGCAAAATGTTAAGTCGAACTGGCGGAGAGTTGCCATCGTCAACATCATTGTGCTAGTTATTCTCATCTTCGTTTATTCCTGCGGATGTTGCGCGTATAGGAACCCAGAAAGGGTTGGCTATCGCAAATCTTACGCGTAAGTTCAAGAGCAATCAACTGCATAATGAAATATCCTCGAGGCAAATGAAATACTTCAAGGATTGTGCACAGCTCATTTTGCCAACCCAGTTTATGTAAAGTACACTGAGCGTAGATTGATCGGATTGGATCATTCTGGATTGGCTCCGGATTTCTGCAACCTTGATGCACATTCTCCTGGTGGTCTCTCCAAATTAGTTGGCTGTATTGTCAACTGCAAGACCGCTATTGAGAAGCTAGTTGTGAATACCGCAGAGTGCCGGTGAGGATGTACAAAACCTGGTGAAGTGGCCTTTGGGGAAGAATCAAATTGTTCATAATTTCATTGTGCAAATCGGATGTCTAGAAACAACCTGATTGCAACTTAAGTACTTCAGCAACATGCTGTTTTGCAAAGTTCAGAACATTCATTCACTTGAAACTGTGGCGGTCGGCCATTATCGGTTTCCATCAACCAACGTTCACAGCTTCTGTTCCAGTTGGGTAGTGCAACATTCGTTTACAGAATGTTCATGTGATCGGTATATGGGATGTCAATATGAATGATGTTGGGGATGTGGATGTGAAAGATTAAAGGGACGTTTATGTAAATGAGATAGTGAATGTCGAAGTATATATATTTTGTACCATTAAGGTTGGAAGTATTGATACTTTCTACGATATGGTAACGAAAGTTGCTACTTTTCTCCCAGTAACCCACGAAGAAAGTTCCACGTCGTGAACATTGTAGTTCTCCCTTCAACATTCAATTTTTTTTTTTTTTCTTACTGATGGAAGGCATTAGTTTGAATTAATTTGATGCATTTCAACATTATATTCCTTGCTTGATACAATTTATTACATTCATTAGTTTCAAGTTAGGTTTTATATTTCATTTTCAATCTGAAATACTTGCGGCAACTGCCAATACTTAATCTCATTCTCATGGCCAGTAAGCGATTTGCTGATAACAGTGGCCAAGGAAATAACGACGAAAACAACCAATAATTTCAGACGGATAATTACAGCAGGTCATAGAAAGGTAAGAGCTTGTGAATACAGCAGTACAAGATAAAGTCATCTTGGAGAAATACCTATCAAGAGATGTACCTTCCGTTCATAGCGTTGTAATGTTGTCCTGAGAAGGTCAGAAGTGTGGAAACATGTTTCAAAGAACAGTTTGAGCCTCACTGCGTTTATATGCTCCGGTACTGGCTGATTCGAATACCACATCTACCAAATTTAACTGTACCCACTACTGCTTGGCAGACAGCAATTCGAACATAATCAAAAAGTTATAAACGCCCATATTCGCTCAAACTCCATCCTCTTCAATATCGTACTCGCCTTCATCTTCAGCTGACGCATCCTGGTATTGCTGATACTCAGAAACAAGATCGTTCATGTTGCTTTCAGCCTCAGTAAATTCCATCTCGTCCATGCCTTCCCCAGTGTACCAGTGTAGGAAGGCCTTTCTCCTAAACATGGCAGTAAACTGTTCACTTACGCGCTTGAACATCTCCTGGATCGAGGTGGAGTTACCAATGAACGTGGATGCCATCTTGAGACCTTTCGGAGGAATGTCACAGACACTGGACTTCACGTTGTTTGGAATCCACTCAACAAAATAAGAAGAGTTCTTATTCTGGACGTTTAACATCTGCTCGTCAACTTCCTTTGTGCTCATCCGACCTCTGAACATAGCTGAGGCTGTCAAGTAGCGTCCGTGACGGGGATCCGCAGCACACATCATGTTCTTGGCGTCCCACATCTGTTGTGTAAGTTCCGGGACTGTCAAAGATCTGTATTGTTGTGATCCTCTAGATGTTAGGGGAGCGAATCCAACCATAAAGAAGTGCAGCCTTGGGAAGGGAATAAGATTGACGGCGAGTTTGCGCAAATCAGAATTCAACTGCCCAGGAAATCGTAGACAACAAGTCACACCGCTCATAGTTGCAGAAATCAGGTGGTTCAAATCTCCAACTGTAGAACAGAACCCACCACCAAATCAGTTCGTTTACCCAACCAACAGATTGACCATGAGTAACTACAAAACCAGATTTTCACCTCCAGGAAACGCTTCCAACTCCTCGGGGTGAGGAACTGTCCGATTTGAAACATGAGTGTATATGCTTGCAAGTTCACATTCATTTCACACAAGATGTGATGGACTTCGCAAAGAGTTCTTACAAGTTGGAGTTGTTAGCTTTAAAGTCCGGAAGCAGATGTCATAAAGAGCCTCGTTGTCGAGCACCATACATTGATCTGCATTTTCAACAAGTTGATGGACGGACAATGTGGCATTATATGGCTCAACCACGGTATCTGAAACCTTGGGGGAAGGAAAGACAGAGAATGTAAGCATCATTCTATCTGGATACTCTTCCCTGATTTTTGAAATCAAGAGTGTTCCCATTCCTGAACCAGTTCCTCCTCCAAGAGAATGGCATACCTGAAAACCTGCGACATAGAAAAGAGGCGAAGTCACTAAAATGGTATCAAGAACCCAATTTTATCTTAGTGCTGCGGATGCAACAGCCACACACTGTTACTCGTGGTGTTCATTGCGTAAGAGTATCGGTCTGAGGGAAACAGTAATATGTCCTGAACCCAAACTCAACCAGCAGTACAGATGGGAAGGAAAGCAAAAACGGAAGGTACAGTCCCTTTCGAGTACATAAGCGAAGGCACAGAATAATCATCAATAGACGAGACCAAGATGGGCACATATTTCCTTTAACATATGTCAGGACTTGTATACTGGTGAACGAATGCACAGTATATGCATTCGAAGAAAGAGCTTCAAAATTTTAAGCTGGAAGAAAAGACAAGCATTGTGCAGGCATGAAAGAAACTCTTATAGATAGTATAGCTTCGGAAGTAAACAGAAACCAAAGTTAGATCAGAATACAGTGATAATACAAAAAAAGGCACGATTGGAGACAAAAAGACAGATAGTCAAAGTGTTTCAATAGTCTTCAAAGAAAGATGGAAACCGTTTGGATTTGATCATACCTTGCAAGCAATCGCAGCTCTCCGCCTCCTTCCTAACAACGTCCAGCACAGAATCAATAAGCTCAGCTCCCTCTGTGTAGTGACCTTTAGCCCAATTATTACCAGCTCCAGTCTGTCCGAAAACGAAGTTGTCGGGTCGGAAGATTTGGCCAAAAGGACCCGACCGTACGCTGTCCATTGTGCCCGGCTCCAAATCCATCAACACAGCTCTCGGCACGTATCGGCCACCACTGGCTTCATTGTAGTAAACGTTGATGCGCTCCAGCTGCAGGTCGGAGTCGCCATGATAAGTTCCAGTCGGGTGGATACCGTGCTCATCGCAGATGACTTCCCAAAACTTGGCACCAATTTGGTTGCCACACTGACCGGCTTGAATATGCAAAATTTCTCTCATTTTTCCTCCTGCAGCAAAGAAATGCGATCGCAAATCTCAAACAATACTGTATGAACGACGCACAGAATAGTGAAGTAATCATGAGTAATCGCCACGAACAAGACGTCACGGTTATAAAGAAATACATCACCGCGCCGCTCGAATGTTCTCTTGCCACAACAGAGTTTGAGTCGCAAGAAAAGGCTCCTCATCTGCGAGGTTACTTCCGAATCACTTTGAAATAGAAAAACAATACCTTTTCTAAACTAGTGTCGAAACTAATTCACAAGTACAGTAAAGAACGCCGAATTTCGGAAACTAGCTAACACGAAACCACGTTGAGAACACACAGCTCATTCAACCCCGATCAAACGAATTAATGCAACACGAAACCACCCCTGATCGCACTCCCAAAATTCACACAAGTACACCACACATCAATCACAGTGTCAAAAAAGAGAACTGTTAAAAGTGTTCGCTACTCATCTCAATTCCCCTACTCTTGTAAACTCAACCACCGCATCAATCTCGTTACCAAAAACACCTACACACAAAGCTCCACACTGCGACGCAAGAGAATACCATCACCAAGAATTGGTCAGAGCTCGAAAAAATATCAGACAAGGAAATCTGCAATCAAGCCTCCATAAGCTCTGAGGCAGCGGCCTAGTCTCTCTACCTAAGGCGGTCAAGACGGCGAAGAGGGCGTTCGAGGCTACAATCTCCCGCGGAGCCTTCAATTTGACTGCGGTCTCGAAGCTCAACAAGCTTATAAAGTCCCTCAAAGAAACAAAGACGACGGAAAGAATGGGAAAGCTCGGGAGAGCGCGCTTCAAGAACCTGCGAGCTGGAGCGGGAACCGAGGAATTTTAAAATAAGGACTTGGAGACGGAGCTTATTGGTGGAGAACCCCAGGCCTTGCCATGTCAGTTAGTTGGTGGCATGTGGATGATTCTTCACCGTTTGGATGGATGAGGGTGAAGGTTTCTGTTGTCCTTCATCCTAGTTGTTGATACATCCATATTTATGATAGTTTTTATGGCAACTGCATAATCTACTCCTTTTTGTTACTCTTTTATATGGCTGCAAGATAATTTTATTGTTGTAAAAGATAAATCTCTTTGTTTATCGCCATTACTAATAAAAATTTTAGATAATTTTTTGCACCTGAGGACTTTTGATTTTTTGTCAAATTTAAAAAATATTAGATTGTACATAGTTATTCTAAAATTTAATTTTTTAAAAAATATTTTTTTAAAGATAAATTTTACTATTATAAGAACTAATATTAAATTTTGATACTATTTTGTATTACGATTTTTATGTAATGTGATAAAATGGTATAATTCTATGTAATAAACATAGTTTGATCCTATACTATCTATCTAAAGATAATACTAGTTTTATGTTTTTAATTTTCTTTAATATTGAACTTCTACAAATAATTTGATTTGATTTCAATAAACTCTTATAACATTGTCTCAAGTGCATGTAAAATTTAAATTAAAATTTCCACTAAAATATTCATTATATATTAATAAATATAGATTCTTTAATTTAGAAATTTAATATCTAATCTATGATCTAGTTACATACATAGAATATTACTATGTAAATGTAAATAAATCCAACTTTAATTTTAAAATTAGGTTGAATGTTAATTAAAATGAATATTTTGGTATTTTGCTACATTATGAAAATAATCTAAGTAAGTAATTCATAAACATAAAATGAGCTATTTCAGTTAATATTTATGTAGTTAATTTTTCTGAAAGTTTCAAAATTTATATACATATATATTTCAAATCGAAATTTTTTGATGTAATTTTTCGTATTTGAATTTAATCATTTTAATAGTATTTAGTATACTTAAAAATTGTATATTAAAAAACTGATCTTAAATACATATTAAAAAAAAATCATAATAATGAAAATCAGAATCAGAAATCTATCTTATTAAAGTGAAGATTCGATTTGAAATCATATTCCAAAAAAAACTAAATACACTTAATTTATACAAATACAAACAAGAAAAAATTCGTTTTGTTAACATTGTAACTGTTTCTTTCAATTCTTTTTTAAATGAGTACATACGTGTTGTAAAAGGATGTGTTATAAAATATATGTTATCAAAAACGACACAAATTTTCAGACTATAAATAAAAATAATTTTGAACATGTGCAATGACTTCTACATTCATTTTTTTATTATTTTAAAAAATAAAAAATAAAAAATAAAAAGACTGCACTTATTTAATCATAAAGAAAATTTTATTTACATAATAAATTTAATTTTTTCCATAATCATTTATTATTGAATAAATATTCAAAAAGTCAATTATACCCATAAAAGAGTTTGTTGTTATTCTGGTTTTTTAAATGTTATTATGTTATGATGTACATACTAATAATAAAAAAGTGTTATGTTTGATATAAGTTTGATAATACAATGATCATATTTTTTTTTTTTGTATTATTTTTGGATGCATTAAAAAATAAAAATATCACCACATAAAATATTTAATACTTATTAATTTGTATACAATAGATAATATGTATAAAGAATATAATTAATAAATAATTTTTTTATTACTTTGTATAAATAAAATGATAATATTAATTGAAAAAAAAATTGATACAAAAACAAGATATACTCAATGCATTGATGAGGTGAATAGTTAGAGAAATAAACTTAACCTCTAATATCTAAATAGGCAAAGATAAGAGTAAGACTTATGGTAAGTTGATTGTCTATAAGCAAAGTCTTTGAATTAGCAACCAATGTTTTTGCATACAGTTAAAGTTAGAAGAAATTTTATGTGCATAGTTAACATGTTTCTAAAAGAATGTATTCTACAGTCTCCATTTTCAAGGATTAAAAGTCAATTTATATAAGAAAAAAAAATAGACCAATTCTAAGTTTTTTGAGCTTACAACAACTTTTAAAATTAGTATCTAATAGATTTAGGTTTATGTAACAAGCACATGATAAAGTTCATATTAATAAGTAGATCATTTTTTCTTCTCTATATATTGAATGCAATATATTTATACAATATGAGCCAAACTAACATAGCTTCTTCATAATAGACCTCACTCTAATTAAATTTTAAAATTTAGTCTAGTATTATATTATATTTTTTTGATGTTACATTTGAAATGAGATAGTTCTTTTGTAATTTTTTTTTGTAATTAGTAAAATATTTTATTACTTTAATATTAGGTAAATCAATTGTCCTTTTAGACTTCTTTTATGTTAGCTAGAGAATTAGAAAACCACAAATAGTTATTGATTGTCTACTAATTAATATAATCCAATTCAATCCTATTAAAGAAGGGATTTCTAGGATTTAAGAATAAAAGAGTATACAACCTCCTAAAGATAACTATTTCTATTACCATAAGATATTTTATAGTTTATCAAAGTTTCTTCAAAAGAAAGGATTTTTGAATATTCTTTGAATAGATGTTTTATTCTTTATAATGTGTTTGAGTGTAAAAAAGCTGCTTTAAATAAATCAAGATGAAAGTTTATAGGTGAAAACATTCAATTCTACCATAAGAATCTATTCCATACTCAATGAATTTTTTTTGGAAAATTAGGTAAAAAATAATGGTACATTTTAGCCTGAACTTTACAAATTTTTACTCCATCTCTTGAATTTAGTGCTCTATTTATATTTAAGAATGAAAGCCACAGCACAATATGAAAGCCAACATCAAATTGCAATAAGTCTTATATTTATCATTTTAAATTGTAAGAATTGTTGGATATTAAAGTAACCAAGTTGTAAGATACCTACAATCCATTCAATTAAAAATGTTTTAGAGACTTCTTCAAGGTCAATCATACCAAGACTCCTTTCTTCTCTATTCTCATAATACATATTCTAAAAAAATTAAGATCAATTTAAGTTTATTTTATTTTTTTATTAGAAATTCTTAACTAAAGATTTATTTTTTATTTTTTATATTGAATATCAATAATTAATCTAGTCCAAATAGCTAAAAATAAATCAATAGAAGAAAAAAAAAATATTCATAGTCACCACACATCCTACTATATTGAATTTAATAGAACACCAAAATTTTAGTTTACGTGATTCACTGTTGTTCTATGAATATTGATTTTCTTTATTATGTTATTTTGCCGTATTGTCTCGCCTTTTTTTTTTTTTTTTTTTTTTTTTTTTTTGTATTATACACATCATTTCCTTGCTGCCTTGGTGAGAAGGTTGCACTCCCGTCCTGTGTAATCTGGCACTGATTTTGTTTCTTACTAAAGACAGTCCCTGTATCATTTAGCTCTGCCGCAATTCGGCTCGTAGTTTGTGCGTTTGTCACATGAGGTATCAGCTCCAATTGACTTGAAATAGCTGTACTCACTGATACTAGATCTGCCGTTACATTCTCAGAGTTGTTTGCCCTGTCCATGAGTTCCAGTCTTTCCATAGCTGTCGCGAAGTTGCATGTTGGATCTGATCATTGTTTGGTTTGTCTGCAGCACTCGCAAAATTACTTGCATCACCAATCAGGATTGTATCTGCAAAGTTCACCCCAAGGGACAAATCTGATTGCTGGATTTGGAGTGGAGGAGTACACACCACTGCATCCCCTGGAGCTTTTGTAGCTGGAGTATCATGTATCTAGCTTAGAGTAACTGCTTGCTCTAGGCCCACAATAACATCAGTCTCGAGGTTTCCTTATAGGTACCATGTCTTGGTTCTCCCGATCAACTTGAAAGCCCTCGTTTTCACCACTAGAATACGGTGTGATTTTGATCTCAGTCTAGTCCGTTTTCAACCCTAATTGAGATGTTTCAATTTGTGTGCTGATCAAAATGATAGAATGAATAACTTCTCCTTTTTAAATTGCCTCAGATGCCAATATATCTTGATTACTTATAATCTGATTTAAAACCGTTGTAGAGACAAAGTTAGTAGAAGTTGAGGTTATAGTAAGAGTTGGCTTTTTTTGAAAGATATCTCAACAACCATTAGAATAGATTCTACTTAGAGCTCTTTTAAAGCAATTCAAGTGATTTATTTATTTATTTTTTTTTTTTTTTGAAAGAACTAGAATTCATACCATCCAAATGCCATCTTACACAAAAGTCAAATTTAAGATTGCTTGCTTGAAATGTGCATAATTAAAAAGCTAATTAATATAATAAAAGAATTAAAACGTGGCACAATATTTCTTTGGAAGAGAAATTTATATAAATATAAACTCACCTTAAATTCTTCTCAAGGTTAATAGAACCACTCATGAGGATTTTAGGCCTCTTTATCCAAGATGATAGGTTGTTAGTGGCTAACTTGCCACCCATGAAGTAGACAATGGTGGCATTGCAACATAATCTAACCACCTTATTTAAAAAATAACCTAACATAACTATGAGAAAAATCAAAGGATAAGGACTCACATAAAGAGTCTTGAGTTTGATGCACGTGACCAAATTGTTGGTGTAGATTATAAGTTGCAATAATGTATCTTTTGTCTTTTCTATGTTCAACTACATGTTAAGATTGTTAAGCAATATTGTGCAACCACTACTAGAACCGTCTTCTTTTCTAATACATTTTGGATAAGACATCTTTAAAAAAATAAAATTTAAGTGGCAATAACAAGCTTATTCTATCTAACTACTATGTATCATTTTTGACAAACTATTGTTAAGTTATGCAACCTTAGCCTTGCCAAGAACACAATATAAATAACCCCCACACAAAATCCTATTCTCTTTAGTCGGCACTCCATATACTATCACACTTCCAACCAATAATAATAATAATATTAATAAATTTAATTTCAAAAAAAAACTAAAAAAACCAATATCATCACAATATATTAGATTTTTTTATATTAGGCTTAATTTTGAAGTTTTCTAAAATATAGTATTATTATTTAATAAGATTCTAATTTATTTTTTGATAAAAATTATTTTTATTACTAAGTATATAAGTGGTATATAATACATACTTAAATATCAATATAATCCAAAGATTTTATATAAGCTTGTAATATAAAATTAATTTAATTCTCTTATCAAAAGATTATATGTATATAAATAAAAAAAATTATGTTATTAGAACTAAAATATTCATATGCTCTTAATAAATAAATAAATTAATGTATTAAATCAATCATTTAATTTTATATATATATATATATATATATCCATATCCATATGCCTTTAAAACACAAATAAAAGGTTTAAATAAACATACATATGTATGCACATCATGTGATCATTTTCTCATGAAAGATTTAATTTCTGTTGTGCCAGCACACAACAAAAGTTTCTGTTCTTCAATTCAATGATTCCTTAAATATTTTATATTCTAGAAACTGACTTTGTATAATCATTCACCTAATTACTCAAATTGTTGTATAGAAAAAATTCTGAACTTTTCATCCTGTGATTGTTATTTTTTAATTGTATGCTTTTCAACATTAAAGTTTGATACTTTAATGACTAGTTTGTGTTCCTATTGTTCTAAAAACTTCAGAAATAACTAAAAACATCCCGTGAAAAATTATTGGATTAAATTTTATAGCTTTAAAAATTAAAAGATCATTTATATTCCAATATCAGAATTATTTTGTAATATAAAAATTTACCTAACAATTAAAAGTTGAAAATCTTAAATATTAGTGTGAATAGTTATATATAGTGATATATTTGTAGGGGAATGTTAAATAGGCATAGGCTTTTACTAAATTGACCCACCCATTCTAACCATCATGAAAAAAGAAAAATGACCTCTAGATGCATTTCTCCACTTCGAGATCCAAAACCAATGAAAGCCAACCACATTCACCACAATTACCATATTCTTCATCATGAGTAAGTCAATTTAATAAAAACCCCGGTCTATTTAACATTCCCCTATTTATAATGCTCAAATACCTGTTTACTTTTGTTGTAATCTTTGAACAAAGATTTAAACATGTTTATGTACAATCACAGTTGCAACTTATAAACGAATACTTGGATAAATATTCCTTAATAGTAAAATTTACATTTGGTCGTTGCACAAAGTGAAACACCTTTTAATTTTGATACCACATAGACAAGTTAATGTGATCAAGTATAGCCACTTAAAGTATAATCAGGTAAACGTTGCATTGAAGCAATCTGGTTAGGGCTGCTGACCTGGAATTTGATTATAGAACTCCGAAACGTGGCAAGAAAGGCCTCACGAAAGTTGCCATTCCTGGGGACTTCCTTGCCACGTATTCTGCCTGAATTCTGCCACGTATTCCTAAAATCTAGCTCCACAAGAATATAGAGTGTACAGTTGCCAGTCCACGTCACCATTTTGAGATTGATGTTCACGGACAAGTCACAGATGGGTGTATTTTGGTTGCTTTATTATCTCCGAAGTCCTCTGTCACGGATTGTTTGGTGTGTCCCGTGATGGAACGTTCGGATTTCGGGTGCTCGTGAGGGAGGAGAATATTTCTTGTGTGGGATTTCGGAGCTTTTTCGGCGCTTGCTGGCTTTCGCATCACGGACTAGAGTTGTTGTTGTTGTTGTTGTTTTCTTTTCTTTTCTTTTCTCTTTTCACTTCAGGGGTTGTTGGAGTGTCCGTGTGGGTGAAATGTAACAGCAAGATCGATCGAGGTTAGAATGGTGACGTCGAAGGCACTCGACTGCAATCCGTGTCTGACCCTCAATTGTAAAGATTTTCACTTGCTGGTTTTTGCCACAGCTGCCGGTTGATCCGGTGGTTGTACACGAGAATGGTTTTCGTTTATCACTGACAGACGTTGCATTTGGAGGTGCTTGAATTGATTAGTGACCGACTGGCAGAATTGTTTTGGATCGCGATCATGGGAGAAATTATTCGTTATTACCATGGAATGTAGAAACAAGTTAGTTGTTAGCGCAGCCAACTAATCAGGATACCGAAATGCATGCAGTACGATAAAACTGCCAGACTTTTGGTCAGAAATCGATTTCAGCCCTTTGCACGCGTTGCAGAAACTGGTACTCACTGTCGAAGTGATATATACGATATGGAGGGACAATTATTCTTTGTGAGGTTTGATCGTCGTGGACGAGAAGCAAGAGATCTCGAAATGCCGATTTGAGACATCAACAGGCCATTGTTGATGTTCTGTGGGTGTCCTAGAGAAGGTGTAATAGATTCAGTTACCAGCAATGGAGGAGTTGAACCTTGAAGTCTTCTGTTGGTATTCGGAGAACAGCCTGAATACACACCAGAGCTGATACCACGCCAGGTATGTTGCGAATTTCAACCAGTGAGTTCAGTTCATATTCTTTTCTCGACGTGTGCATCCTGTGTGTAGTGGTGGACTTGTTACAGTCGGGTCCCTCAACAACCATGCCGGAACAATTCCGAAAGGATTTCTTTGTACCGGGCATCTTGATTTTGTGTTGTCGAAATATTGTCTTTGCACCGCTTCCACCGTCAAAAGTTTTAGGAGTAGAGTGCAAGCTGTAGGGCGTTTGGAGTTCGCAAGATTGGCGAACTGATTTTAAATACATGGAAACTGGTTGCGTGGTAAGCGTTAGTATTGTAGTTGGTGACGTGAAGCGTAATATATGGCATAATGTTAGTTAAAGCTTAACCAGTATTTGCTTTCAATTTATATATTTGGCTTGTTTGTAGAATCAGATGCAGAACATGTGCTTCTTCACTAGAAACTGATTGAAGTTTTTACTCCTTTAATTTGAATTTCTTATTTCTAACCTGTGTTCCAAATTCTGCAGTCAACGAAATTTTAATTCTGTCGGAAGTCATGGCCGCTGCTATGGTAGCGACTCAGTTTGATACCAATTTCAATTTAGACAATGGTGAATGTAGCCCGCATGATAGTCAGATCAATTCCCTTCGAACGACGTCCTTTGGAATGCATCAAATTTCAGTAGGGAGAAAATTAGAAGGCCAAAACTCTGCACCGGAAGTACCTATTCAAATTAAGCATTTAAATTCGAGCGTGGCAATGTCAAAATCTGAACGCAAGCCGGTCTACAATCCGACCGAATCACCCGATTTGAGGCCGACACTACATAATGAAGGTGGACCGTCAAATGCTGACCGCAAGTTCCGCAGGTTCAGCTCCCAAAATTTTGCAGAGTTCTTTGGGACCAGATCGCACCCAGAATTAAAAGCTCAGGCGAAGACGGTAAACAATCAAGCACCCTACGACAAGTTCCGAACGCGTTCCACTCGATATGACAGGTGAATCCTCCTCCAATTTACAAGACTAGGTCGTATTTGCTGCTTTGAGATATAAGTTGCTTCCTGAAATTAACGAGCAAACCAAACAAAAAAGAATAATTTGTACTTCAAGATAGCTTGACGCTACTAATGAAGGATCTAATGATGAGGAACGAAAAATCCTTCTAAAGAAAGTGATTGCTCTGTCTAGCAATTTCTGAGTGCAGGCAAGGTTCCTCCGCAAGGGTTGAAGGGCAGGAAAGCATTGCAGAGGCTCCAGATTTGGGGTCTGATGAAGACAAAGAAAGTGATCTTCCATCGGTCAAGCCTAGTCGCTACTTCGATGCATTAGAGGGAGCAGAATTAGAAGAACTGAAGGTAAGTTTCTTCTCATCAACCGCTTTCGAATGGTCTTTCCGTTCAAGCAATCTGGTTAAATCATTGGATCAAGTGGAACATAAGTGATCACTTTCACTGCGTGATATCTCGTGTAAAATGTTAATTTGATGTGCAGGATCACGAGGTTTTAATATTACCCAAAGGTGAGCTGTGGCCGTTCTTACTTCGGTTTCCACTGAATTGTTTCGGAGTTTGTCTTGGCTTGGGCAGCCAGGCCATACTGTGGAAAAATCTTCACCTCTCCCCCGAGCTTGAGTTTCTACACATTCCGAAAGAGATTAATATCTTCTTGTGGAGCATAGCCCTCTTGGCTCTGCTAGTCATCTCTATGACTTATCTCTTGAAGGTTTTGTTCTATTTCGAAGCTGTGAGGCGGGAATACTTTCACCCTGTGCGTGTCAATTTCTTCTTCGCGCCTTGGATCGCAGGAATGTTTTTAGCGATTGGAGTACCCCCTTCTATCGCTCAATCTGTTCATCCAGCCGTTTTCTGCTGTTTTATGACACCAATTTTTATTCTCGAGCTTAAGCTCTATGGCCAATGGTTATCCGGCGGAAAGAGGAGGCTCTCAAAAGTCGCGAATCCATCAACGCACTTGTCGATTGTCGGAAACTTCGTAGGGTCTCTTCTCGCTGCCATTGTGAAGTGGAATGAGCCTGCCATATTTTTCTGGTCAGTCGGCCTCGCTCATTACATAGTGCTCTTTGTCACACTCTACCAAAGATTACCTACCAATGAGAAGCTCCCGAAAGACCTCCACCCAGTGTTCTTCCTCTTCGTGGCTGCTCCAAGCACGGCGAGCGTGGCGTGGTTGTACATCACGGGTGACTTCGATTACATCTCCCGTATCGTTTTCTCCATCGCTCTATTCCTGTACACTTCGCTCGTCGTCCGCATCAATTTCTTCCGCGGGATTCGGTAAGGCTAAACCCTATCTTCCACTCCATAATCCAATATCAATCCATCTGTATGTTTCTTGCTATTAAAACACAATGTGCGGGTGTCGCATCCATTTCTCACCAATCTCAACGTGGCGTTGGCAGATTTACATTATCGTGGTGGGCGTACACGTTTCCAATGACAGGGGCAGCAATAGCGTCAATCGAATACTCCCACGCGGCTTCCTCATGGATTACAAAAATACTCGCCATCGTCCTCTCCTCGGTGTCCTCCGCAACTGTCTTCACCCTGTTCATCACAACGCTGCTCCATACATTCGTGTGGAAGACTCTGTTTCAGAACGACAGCGTCATTGCAATCAATGCTCGCGGAGTGAAAAACTCTCCGCTGAGAAGCTCTAGAAACATGCAGCTGCTGGACGGGGAGCTGTTCACGCTGGAGAATGAACCTCTTCATCGGATCGTACTGCATCACTTGACCCACCTCCTGTCGAAGGACGGAAAAACTTCGTCGACGCAGAAACAACTTCACGTCCACCATTCGGGACAGGAGTCCATTTCTACGCCCGAACGATCGTTCCATTCGTTCGTTGACGATTCCCAGAAGCTTGACCCCATTGCTGCGGTCTAAATTTTGACATTTTTCTCTTATTTTTATTTGATGTTGTAAATAAGTTTTTATTCATTATTATTTTTTAAAAGAAAATTTGGTTTGTATAACCTGAAAATATGAACTTATTAATGTAAAGAGAAAAAAAAATTAACCAATGTCAAGGTTATAGCTTTGGACATGATGTTATTATTGACAAAAAACATGCAAGTGCATCGGAACTAATTACATGAAATGTAAATTTTACTTTTTAGTATAGAAAATAGAAATTTTACAACAGGAACGACAATTGGGTGACAAAACGATATACGAGTAATAAATAATTACGATTTATTTGTTACTCGTAAGTTTTAGGGGTATATTAGGATCATAGTTCAAGAAACCATACAACTAGTTCTATAGTATATATATTTTTTAAATATTTGTGTCATAAAAAATGTGTAAGATTAGTACATAATTTTAATTTAATATTTTTGTAACTTGTAAAAAGATATATCCAACTCTTGTCATAAAAACTTATATGGTCTAAATAAATAGAATTGAGTAGAATTATAAAAAAAGGTTAGAGAAATAAAAATATTCTGTGAGATATTGTCAAAGCTTTTTAGATGCTAATCTAATTCTTACCAAAAATTAATAATCTTCATCACAAACTCTAACATATACATTTATACTTATAAAAGCATGTAATATTATAAACCAATATTCATTAATAACAATTAAACAAAATGGTATACATTTATATCATCTCTATATGCATTACATGAAAATAGATAAATTCTTTTACAATCGCCAAATAGAAACATTTACACGGCTCTTGCAACAATAACATATTTCATGAATAAATCTGACAAAATTGTTATTGGCAACTATACCCATTGGCTGCTCTCCATCCAAAATTTGACTGGAACATACTAAACAAAGTGTGATGAAAAGAAAGAACTACACAACGAATTTTTTGCCCTATGATCCACAACCAAATCAGCTATGGACACTCTAGATGCACAATGAACAAACTCCAAGAGCATGTATGCTTCGTTACATTTCATTTTCTACAAATGGGTTCCAAATTATTCATCTCCAAAACTGGCAACAACTGCGTGATATCGTGGAGACAACTATTTCTACCCACATGGCCAATTTCACCTTGTGGGGGCTCCTGCAAAGCTAAAAAAAATATAAAGATCACTCAAGCCAAACAATCCAAACTTGATTTCATTACCCAGTCCAAAACTTCGATGTTGCTAACCATCGATGATTACCTGCTGCAGTGTAAAATTTAGAATGAAGATGAGAACTGCGGAAGCGAGAAGAGTGAAGGGGAGATTGGATCCCAAACTGGGGCTGGACGATGGCTTCGGCGGCGGAGCAGGTGGAGTTGCATTCACCACGTTACCGTACGACACTGGGCCTTGAGTTACATTTAATACTGGAAATGCCGGTGGTATGTACCAAATTGCAGTGGCGTCAGGATACACTCGGTATATAGGATCATTCCTGCCTGACATGCTGCGGTTCGTTGCACCTCCCAAGGTTCTGTAGCAGTAGTTGTCTGCCATAAAACAACCACAGTAGTCGTAAGAACTAAGAAACCCAATTGAATCCATCACTTATCAGAAGCTGGAAAGTACTGAATCCCCCTCACTGGGGGAGAAAATGGAGGTTTGTGTTCCTCCTTGAACTGCAAAGAAAGTCATGCACAAGACTCACTGTTCAGGAAGTTGTACACTGTCGCAGGATAAACCGTGAGGAAACCATCCAACAGTGACTTTCCATTCGATTGTAACTCTTGGAGAAGATAGTACATCTTCAGATGCGGATCGGCTCTATAGTCGAATGCGAGATTTAGATATTCATTACTGATACTGGCATAGAACACTGTCATGTTGAGGGCCTTCGCCTCCTGAACCACGGATGTCATTTTATTCACAAAATATGTATAGGGATCGATACGATCAATAAAACTGCGATATATATGAACGGTATCTGCATACTTCTTGATTTCCTGCAGGACGAACCGACAATCCCAACATTAAGTATGTATGTTTCATAAGCAATGTTGATAATGTGCAGACTTGGCACTTCTCCGGAAAGGCTAGAACATTTTCAGATTACACAATTTCAAAATTTCTTCGCACTCCCTAGGAATTTACAGTTACCGAAATGAAAAAGGGAATAGATCACATATGTATATACATATATACTTTAAAAGAAGAGAAGAGAAAAGAAAAAGCAATACAAAGTGCACTAACTCATAATGGTATGGTGCAACATCACTGCCAAAGACAAGCTGCTTTAGATTCAAAAGACTACTGAATTGAAACAACGTCAACCAAGGAGATCTTGACAGTCAAGCAGAGTAGCATACCTTGAGCACCTCTCTCGGCACTGAGTAATCCATTTCATTATTAGCGATCACATACACGAGCCGCACGTTGGGTATCACCTCTTGGAATGCATTCAAAGCGGAAGTGTCTTCTGAAGCTAGCAATACCTTGTCGCCCGCATTTGTGAGATCTGCGACAGCTAGGGCAGTCGCAACCGCACTCACCATGTCCAGATTTTTTAAACGGTACACTTTGTAGGCATTCTGAAGAACAAACCAGTTGTCAAAGAGATTTGTTAAGAAGAAACTCAACTTAGTCCAACAACCAATAACCTAGGACGATGGAGCCTTCGGGACAGCTGTATATATGAGAACGCTGAACAATAGCAAATCATAGAAAATTCCCAATCACTGAGGATCTTTTGCAACCAAGCATTTGATCGAGAAAAATACTACCTGAACATTTACGTAGAGACCAGTGTTTGTATAGATCTTCGAAAGATTCAGAAACTCCTTCAATGTTAATATGCTTTCCTTCCCATCGTTTGCAGGGTCGCGAGAAGTACTATTATTTGGTCTGCTAATTATACCTAAAGAAAATTGCAGTGCAAAAAATATAAGTAACTTGAATAGGGATGTATTACTTCCTTGGAAAGTGTAACATAACATACTATAGCTTGTCAAGATCATTGGCTGCAAAAGGATTCATAGGAATGATGTGATCCTGGAAACTGCTAAATAGAAACAATAGATATTTAAAGTAACTAATTATGTTACTCAACCAAAAATCAGCTTAAGAATCACGATGGAAACGCACAAATGACTGAAATTCAAAATACCTCTCAAATTCTGGATTTCTGTTGAAGGAACATCGAAGGAGAAAACTCCGTATCCGAAGTCAGGATAAGCTGTATAATACTTTTCAAGCTTAGCTTGAGAGGAGCCAATGTTGGTATTGTTCAAGAGGTTCTCTCCATCACGACATATAGGTACACCATCACTTGTAATCTGTACTTTACACTCGATGTAATCAGCACCGTCGTCAATGGCTTTCAAATATGCTGCCATAGTACTACCGGGGAGGTCTCCACTTGCACCGTCCTCTGCTATGATAATTGGATTCGTCAATTTTGGCGTACTAGCTGCACAAAGTAACATTTCCAAAGACATTTCACCCTTAGATCATCACAAATCTGCAGAACGGACCGGCCATTCTCAATTCAGCGAGAAATCTAGTCCAGACATCGAAACATGCTAATTCAGGATGAGCATGTTTCGATTCTTACCAACAGCATGGAACTACCCACGATTATTCAAACGTTAGCAGTGACTTGCCCCGCTTTCAACCATTCGTTCAAAACGCGAAGGCTAGGGAAGAAACAGCTTTAGACTGCCAAACAATTACATTGAAGCGCCTATACAGAACCAGCACTTGAGAAACACATGCTCAAACGTATCTATCATCAATAGTCTTGTCAAGATGGCAAACAGCAGAGAAAAATGCATACCTTGGATAGTTGAAGGTTTATCAAATCCATCTGGGTAGCAATCTGCGCCAATAGTACAGCGTGAGTACACCACATCAATCAGACAATCTTAGGAGCATTTACAGTTTTCATCTGGCAGGAAAAATGCTTCAACGAACACAAAAATCCGGTGTGCACATTCAAAATCAACACATCCCAGTCACAATTTCCTGCGAAGGTTCATCCAAGTGATGACAACACTCAGAAGTGCAGACAAGTCGGTACACGATACATTTCGACACTTATGTCTGCAGGAGCATGCACTTACGTATTGCCGTCGCAGCAGTGTTCGGGAAATCTGTGACGATCCCATCCGCAGTGAAAGAGTCCCCCACGTAGCTCAAAACTTCGAGAACAGGATCTTTACTGTAGTTGTAGATATAGGGCTGACGGTCGTTAGCAAATCCGTACACAAAAATTTCCAAGCCGGCCTTGTGCGCATCCTGGACAGCGGTGGTTGCTTGTCCCTCATAGACACCATAGCCCGTAAAATTCTTCGGAATGACGTAGCTATTAGGAACTAGAACACCTTGAGCATAAGTGGCGATGTCAGTGAGATTTTGAAATAGAGGATCGACCAAGCCATCGTAGTCCAACAATTTCAAGACAAGTCGCGTACCATTCGTGGGTGCAATCAATTTCAAAATTGAACTGTTAGTGACCGACAAATATTGTACTTTGTTTGTCTTCAAAAACGAGGTAAGATAACTAAGAAGGCTGTTCGGTGCAGGATATTCCTGGAAGAATTCAGGAAACTGCAAACAGTGCACGAGTGATTAAAGTCCTCACAGTGAAACATCGGTCTCTAACTTGCACGATACATCACTACCACATTCTCTGATGCATCAAAATCACAGGAAAATGTTTAATTTCATGACGCAAAATACAAGATGATTGTATTTTTGACAAAGCTATACCTCTACATTTATCCAGGTCGCAACTCCAAATTCTGCAGCTATTTGCGAGACATTTTCGGGTGCCGCAAGTGTTTCTTGAGTGAATATCGGAGGTCGCGCATTGCTAGTCCGCATTCCTGCTCGGTCGAATGGTAGGTGAGAACACGAGTTGGATCTTGGCACCAGCCACACCGATGCTTTAAACGTAATCATTAAGTAGAAACATGAAGAGAAAAAGCAGGGAAGGGGGGAAACAATGAAAAAAGTAGTCTCAAACATGTGCGTACCACGCAACTAGAAACAGCAATTCTGCCAAGGCCTCGTTGCTACACTAATAATGAGCACCAAGGATTACAACGGTGCAGTGGCATACACAATGCATGAGGTTTAAAACTGTGATCAACCTCCACCTCAAAATCTTGCAGCATTAGTTCTCAACATCTATATCACTAACGAAACAGGATGCCTCTGAAACCTTTACCAACCACCTGTGAGAAAACAGCTCTGGAAGATTAAGAGCTCGAATTGTGCCACAGTAACAGAATGTAAATATTACCAACATAAAGAATCCAGGAAATCAAGTTTCAAAGCGAAGGCTTTACCTGTAACTGTGAGGAGTTCTGCCAAAGTAAAATCATTTGCGAAATAGCCAGTCAAATTCTGACCATAGCCCGAGTATGTGCTCCTCTTCGCAGTAGCTGGGTAACTTGTTGTATTGGTTGACATTTCCAAAAAGAAACCGGGGCGACAAATTCCAAAATTGTCCTTAGATATCATCAGGTCACATAGCAAAGCTAAAGGAGAACTGGTGCTGTTGGCAGCGTCTCTATAGGCTCTTAACGTTTGATCTGGATACAGGCCTGAAGTTCCACCGTTCGCTATAACCAAGGGAGGACCCTCTGCACCACAACACAAGATGGATTCCGTTAATAGAGCAAAAGCAGAGTACCTATTAAGTAAATGAACTGCCTTGTGATACCAGCTCTTAAATGTAATAATCAACCCACTTGTCGTAGCTTACATCTCCGGTAAACGTCCACAACCTAAAAAGAGGTCATAAGAAAACTACCCAGAAAATGTGGGATAAGCGACACATGCAGATTTAGACAGAATTCTTCATCATTCGAACTGCCAAATGACCGTTCAGTTCTTAAGCCCTGCATATTCGGGTACGAAATCGATAAGCCCAAAACCTCAAACGCACATGCTAGTCAACAGCTTCTGCATGAGGAGCTGAAAGGAACAAACTAGCAAGTAACACGACTCAGTTGAAGACTTCTGGGTCACGCTCAGAACGGTATCGGAAACTACATCTAAAACACCGATACGAACAGTGAGTGGATCCAACTCAGGAGGAAACTGGAAGTGGACAGATCTCGGTGTGGTACAATTAAGCATCGAACACATCTTCATTCTAACCCAAAGTTACTCTACACTCAATCGAACACCATAGCATCACAACCTCACAGTCCACCGCGGAGACGCGCGCTAGTGGACTCCGTCTCCTCCTGCCTTCACTGGCGGAGTCTGCCTCGCACATCGCAAGCTAGTCTTGTCGAACATCCGAATCTCACTCAAACTCTCGGTCTTGCCATTCCCATGCACTAGAGGTCGATCACCCCACCTCAAGCCACATTACAATCATCTCTATTGCCTCATCAGAAACCTCCAAACGGCCACCGTTCTAGTATTCCCCAAATTACAAGCCACACCGCCTCCTTAGATCACAGCTCTACTGCAATCACTTACTGTTAAATGTCTGCCATCCGATTGTAGCATTGTACGCGAAACACGTTGGAAGAGTCACCAGTACCACCAGTGTCAAGAGATTCAGATTCATCTTCTTCTCCATTGCATGGAATCAAATCCTGTTGGAAAGAACTACAGAAAGCATGAAACTGAGCTAGCATCTAAGCTCCGGAGCCCTACAGAAGGCCGGCCTGTCGAGAGTTGAGGCCAGAGACCATCATAGTCGATGGAACCACTCTGGACTCGTACAACAGAGTAGATCCTTAACACGCTTCGATTCTTAGAAGCTATTTGACTTTTTGTGCAAACGTTGTCCTCACCCGGAGAAAACTATTCCACAATATTATATTATAATGCCAGCAAGGAAGCCACTCAAATCTTACCGATGACTCCATTATTGAGGCGAATAGGAAAATTTAACCAGGACTATTCTCTTGGGAGTTCGGCGAAGTCAACCAAGCGACTGGTTGTTCAACACCACGTTCACAGGTTTTGCAATAAAACAGCATTGTACCAGAAGGAGAAAAAAATACACTGTATATCTATATATCTATATACACTATATATATGATTGATGGTTTTGAACTAGCCGACGCCTTCTCCAATATGATCTCAAAAGAGACAGTGAAAGGTTGAAGACCCTGAGCTCAGGCTTCATCACTGACATGCTCATGCTTTTCCTCCTGTCCATCCACTGCTGCATCCTCACTCGGTGCTTGTCCGCCTGCCCAACTCGTTCCTCATTTGAAAGGCATTGCTCAGCGACCTGCGTCTACATCTTCTGGTTTCTGCGACCGTAAAAAAACGCCATCGCACTGCCACTGAATAAGCTTTCTTCACTGTGGACTTCATGTTTTGGCATTGCTCTTGAGCTTTGCTGTTGGATAATAGTAAGCGGATGATGTCTCCTTTGGTTGTCTTTGACATCAGCTCCATGGTGGTCACATAGAGGAACCCACATGTTGAGCACCATGTGGGTTGATCTCCTCTAAACGATTATTGGTATGGTTTACCTATTAGTGGGTTTCAAACATGGCCTTTTAGGGTGATATTTCACCCATGATATTTGCTCAAAGTATCCCATGATGTTTTAGAAATATCACTTGATACTTTACCAAATCACCCACCTCATTTGGTCGGTATGTTATTTAGAAATCAAAATATCAAAAGAGAAGTGGATCAAATATCAAGAACCGCATTGCTTGCCTCAAATTTCATTCTTCTTTGACTCCATATCAAAGGCACAATAAAGTTTGAATAGTGATATTTTGAATGATCCTAAAATATCATTCAAACCTTTGGTTTTGCAAAAGTGCCATTTTTGAAACCCCTATTGATAGTATTTTGAAATAATAATATCATGGATGGTGTGCAAATCCTTCTAATATGTCACTATGAATGTTTGTTCATTAAGGGATGGATGATTGACCATGAAGTGTGCAATTGTTAAAAGTTTCATTTTTTTTTTTTTTTTTTTTTTTTTTTTTTAGCCAAATAATTGTGATGTTACTCTTAATTTTGTATCAATAGAGACAATTCATATGAAATTAAAAATTTTGTAGTAAAATATCATATTTTGATTTATTAAAAATTTATTATTAAATATTTTAAAACTCATATATATCTATACATATATATATATATAACATGATCTATTCAAATACAAACTATATTTATTTATTTTATTTTTATTTCAGGTGTATTCTAATATTTTCTGCTTTTAATGTTTTAAAATCCAAGGATATCAAATATTTGGCTATATCATGGTAAATTTTAAATTAATTATTTTTAACCTAAAATTATCATATTTTAAAAATCTAAATTGAAAAATTTATCAAAAAATCTATATTTATCATAAAAATAAATAAATAAAATATTTTTTGTAAAAAAAATTATAAAAAATAAATAGACTGATATAAATATGATTAAAAAGAAGAAAAGTTAGTGTAAAAAGTGCTATTGTGTATTCAAAGATAGTTTTTATGTAGAAGCATAGAAGGAATATCCTACTATTTTAAAGATGTGAAAATTTCAATATTCATTTAGTAACCATGTTGAAGACACATCTTTATTTTTAGTAATCAAAATCCATGGATTTATAATCTCAAGTCATTAATATGGAAAATTATGAATAAAGGTTGGTATACTCATTAAAGATGGGTGATGTTCATGAATGGAATTTACCAAGTTTACAAAGAGTGGTGAAAACTTTAAACAATGATGGTATATAAAAATTTTATATAGTCTATCAAGCTATGAAGATTGAATAAAATAGTAAAGAAGAAAATAGAATAATATCTAATTTTAATTAAAAGAAGAAAAAAAAAATGAACTTTAAAAAATGATCTTCTTCAATGAATAATGAATAAAGTCAATTTTGATAAGTAAAAAACTTTTCTAATGTAAGAGCCTTTGAGGCCATCTAGACTTGGTAAATACAAAAATCAAAATAAGGCAAGCATTCAACAAAAGTTGAAAATAAAACCACTATTTAATGTCAAAAATAAAATTAATAACTATTGATATTAAGTACTATATTATATAATGAGCGAAGAAATTGAATATCCTAGAAGTCATGAACTTTTAATAAATAAATTTTTGAGGAAGATCATATATATAGATTATAAAAATAAAAAGAAGAAGAAATAAAGAAAGAAAGTATTGACTAATAGAATTTTGAAAGAAAGAAAAGATACAATAGAAGAGAAGGTTTATCTATAAGTTTTCAACTAAAATATTCTTCAATATATATAGATTTTAGTATTAAAGAAGAATAAAATTTCAAAAATATTAAGAATATTAATGAAAAAAATAGAAATTTCTTTCATCATAAAATAGTTTATTAATGAATATACACCAATTCAAATACACCTAATTACAAGTGGAAGATTTGAAAAGAAAAACTAATACAACTTTTTAGTTTACTTACACTATTACAATAGAGACCATCAATAAATATAGTATTTGTAATCAAACACACAAAAGCTGAGTTACCTAAGTTTGAAGGCAAGGGTGATTTGGACATTTACATAACGAAATTCAATAATGTTTGTGAAACCAATAGAGAAACAACAAATGAAGGCAAGTTAGTAATTTTTTTAGTTACACTTACAAAGCAAGCACTTGAATCGTATGCATGGCATTATCTAAGATATTTTATCACTTGGAAAGAACTTCAAGATGCATTCATTAATTGTTTTAAAAAAAGATAATGTATTGGAAAAGTCATCAACAATCTCTCACATCTCCAACAAAAGAAAGAAAATATAGAAGAATTCTTTAAGAGAGTAATATGGGTAGCTATTAAATTTATTCTTCAATTCCATGATTTTTTTTAAAAGACATGGTTTCTAAATGGATTAAAGAAAGAAGTAAGTAAATACATAGCTTTGTTATTGACTAATTCATTAGAAAAACTTTACAATCAATAAGAAAGATCAAACTAAGTATACAAAGGAAAGAAAAATCATATAACTTAGACTCCAAAAACACAAGTAATGACTCTGATGACAAAGGCAAAAAAAAAAAAAAAAAAAAAAAAAACTAGAAAAGGATTAAAAGAACTTAAAAAAAAGATTATACGGTTAGCAATTTAGAGCTGGAGTAAAAACTTGATATATCAACAAATGTAGTAATACTAGAGATTTGTATGATAAACAAGGTTCAAAAAAAGAAGATTGTTATAAAAAAAGCCAAATCAAGTAATAAGAGTAGTAATAAAGAAGATGAAGATGGAAGTAAAGAGCAACCTAAAATGATTGAATTAAAAGAGTTAAAAGAAAAAACATTCTAAGAATGTGAAAATGAACAAAGGATAAATAAAAATATAAATCAAGAAGTAAAAAAATATAAGAAGAATTAGGAGAAGCTCCAATATTGAGGACAAGAATAATAGAGATGGATGATGGAAGTAAAAGGTCAATAAGGACCAAAGAAAAGAAAAGTATTAAAAATAAAGAAATACCAAAAAAATAGAAGAATTGAAAAAAATGTAGGAGGTGTACTTAGATAAACAAAGACAAAAATAGAGCCAATGTCTCAAAGTTACTCTATGCTATTAGGTCAACCATGGCTTAAATAAGCAAATCTAAATATGTTTAGATTCATAATATTTTAACTATTTTTTTCAAAGAATAGAAAAAAAAATCAGTGCATAAAAATATCTATGTCATCTATTATCAAAACAACCTATACATTTATAATTTTATAATTGAGAAGGAGGTTTGACTAATGCAAAAGAATAAGTTGATTATTAAAGAGTATCTTCAATGTATCCGGTAGCTGATATTGAATTATTGGGATTGAAGAAAATATTTAGTTATAATTACAATATGGTTGAACCAATGCAATAAGAAAATACAAAACTTCAAAAGAAAATAATAACAAAAAAATAAAAATAAAACAACAAACAAATCAGAAGAAAAGTTGATAAAGTGTCCAAATCATTTCTATAAAATAAGAAAAGAGATAAGAAAATTAGATACAATCTTAGTTACAGAGGAAGTTAAAAGAGAGTCTATTATTAAATGGAATATTAATGAAAGAAAACAAGTAGAAAAAGTAAATTTGGGAACTTAAGATCAATCCAAAAAAGTCAAAATATGAAGACAAAATAATGTAGAGTTCAAGGAAAAGTTGACAAAATTATTACAAGAATATAAAAATGCTTTTGTACAGAGTTATGAAGACTTAAAAAGTATTCCAGTATATTATTTTTGAATACTAGATAGAACTTGATTAAAATGTATGACCAATTAAATAAGCAAGATATAAGATGAAACCACCTTTTGCTACTAAAAGAAAAGAAGAAATAGATAAATTATTTAAAATAAGTTTTATTTATCTTATCATTTAAACAAAGTAATTGTTTCTAATAGTAATTATACCTAAGAAGAATGAAAAATGATGTATTTGTATTGATTATAAAAAATCAAATGGATTTTTTAAAAAATAATATTTTTTTATTATCCTTCATTGATGCAATCTTTGAAACGGTGGAAATACATGAACTTTATTCTATATTAGATGGATTCAATGGCTAGAATCAAATTCCAATGGATATATAGGATTAGCTAAAACTTTATTTCATTACTAAATAGAGATCATTTACATATTGAGTAATGCCATTTGGATTAAAAAATGCACCTTCTATATTTCAAAGAATAATTATGTATGCCTTTATAAAATATCTAAATGAATTTATTTAAGTTTTTTTCATGATTTTAGTATAATTGGAATTCAAGTTCAATACTTAGAATACTTAAAGAAGTGTCTCTAAAGTTGTAGAGATTATAGAATTAGTCTTAATCTAAATAAATACATCTTTGTAATTATCTTAAGCTTATTATTAGGTCATATTCTCCATAAAGAAGGTTTGTTAGTAAATCCAAAAAAATCCAAGCTATAGTTTCTTTACTACTTTTAAAGAACCTTAAAAGGATGCATGAATTTATGGAGCCTATTAATTATCATCAAAGATTTGTATAGAATTTTGCAAACATTTCACAATCATTAACAAATTTAACTAAATTCAGTGTAAAGTATGTATAGATCAATGCTTGTCAACAAGCTTTTAATTTTTTAAAAGAAAAGTTTATAACCACACCTATATTAATTATACCACATTAAGATCAACCTTTCTATATGCATTGTAATGCTTCAAATGAGGCAATAGAAAGTATATTAGTCCAAAAAATCATAAGAAATTTAGACTCTTTAATGTATTATATAAGTCAATTTCTTAATTAAATAGAGAAGAACTACAATATTACAAAAAAAGAAGAAGTTATAGCAATTGTTTATTTAGTTCAAACGTTTTAACATTATTTATTGGAAGTTTTATGTATTTATTTATTTATTTACTACTAAGTATTATTATACTTAATTAATAGACCAATAATTTTTAAAAGAGTTGTTAGATAAATATTATTATTATAAATATATAATTTTAAGATTATATATAAATTTAGAAAATAATATGTAATAGCAAATCACTTATCAAAGATAACTATATGAGAAGCACCAAATGATATAGTAGGTAACTTTCTAGACAAAAACTTATTTATGGTGCAAATTAATCCAATGAATTTATAAGAAACCATATCTTTTATTGATTGGTGTACATTAATTTTTTTAAAATATTAAGCTTATAGCTATTATCTTTGTTAATATCAAAAGATAGATTATTATTAGAAGCTAATCTTTTTACTTAAACAAAGAAAAAAATTGAATTAAACTTGATGTGATGGAAGCAAATGTGTTTGTTTGGCACGTCCCATTACTAAAGCTATGGTAATTGAAGCTCATGAAGGTTGTACTAGAGGACATTTTTTACCTAATATCACTTTATATAAAATTTTAATAGCTTTATTTTGGTAGCCAATGATGATGAAGATGTACATAATTATTGTAGGCAATTTGATGTATGTCAATAAATTATTTCCAAACCAAACAAATACAAAAATATTTTATATCTAGTATTATCATTTGAGCTGTTTCAAGAATGGAGTATAGATTTTGTGGATCCTATTAATTTATTAGCTACCTTTATAAGAAATAGATACATCATTGCAACAAGAGATTACATTACAAAGTAGGTAGAAGCAAGATCATTAAGAGATAATATTGCTAAATCTATAATAAAAAAAAGTATATGAAGAAATTATAACTTGTTATGGATGTCTGATAGAATTAATTAGTAATCAAGGACTACACTTTATTAATGAGGCTATTTAATTATTAACTATAGAATTTATAATAAAACATAGAAAATCCACAATTTATTATCTTCAAGGCAATGGTGAAGTAGTATCAATCAACAAAGTACTTAAAGCTATATTGACTAAGACAATGAATGTAAATCAAACAAAGTGAGATACTAAATTATATTTAGTATTATGAATATATTACATAGCATATAAAGTAATATCTAAAAATATATTTTTTTAGTTTATAGTATTAAAGCTCTTTTTATAATTAAATACTTAAAAAAGACAAAAAATTAATTTATAAATATACAAGTTATCATGATATATATGTTTTTTCAAGTTAGTGAAATAAATGTAAGAGAAGTAGAGGCTAAGGAAAATATAGTTAAAGCACAATTACAAAGGAAATTTTGACATGAAAATGTAAATCAATATAGACATTATGAACTTTATTAATCAACATTTATTTTATTCTTAGATAAATCGAATAACCACATTTTGAAACATAAGCCATATAAACATCAAACAAGGTGGACTATTATACAATAAAAGATTTAAGATAATAATATGAAAATAAATAAGTATATAAAGGAACAACTAGATTTATAATTAAGAACAACATCTATAAGAAAAAAAAGAAAATTCTATAATAAATAGATAGAAGCTTAAGTCAAAGCTTTATTTCATTCAAATGGACCAATAGATTTTATGTTACTAAATGACATAACTATAAGAGCTAATTTTATTAAATTAAAACCATACAAGAATATAAAAGAAGAACTATCAATACATCTATTTTTTTAAGCATTTTTCTAGTACAAGGTAGAAATATAAAAATGAATACCAAAAAAAATTTAGAAGAAGAAAGATTTATTTAAGAAATTTCTTACAAAGAAACAAGGTTTAGAAGTAGAAGTAATTTTTAGGCCATTGTACATAAGAATCATTTATGTATTATGGTTCATGAAAAAAAGTTTTTGAGTCTACTTCATAAACAACGTATATGAACTATAATATAATTCACTTTATTTTATTATAAAAATATAAAAATAATGAATTAAGATACATGAAATCAATAAATTAATTTTGTATAATAAATAAAAGTAAATTTTGATAATTTATGAAGTAAAAAAATTAAATAAAAAAATTAAATAAAATTATTAGAAAGTAAAATTGATTTGTTTAAAATTAAACAAAGAATAAATATTTGGTTACAAAAATGATTATTAAGAAATAGGACATATCAACCATAACCACTTACTTTGGTAGTATTGGTAATTATCAATAAATACATCAAATAAGAAATATTTTCTTCAAATATCATTATCTTTTTAATTGAGTGGAGTTTTTTAAATAATTTAATTTTATTAATTATGGAAAAATCTTGGATTAATAATCTTATAGATAGAAAGATTAATAAAGAAGATTTATTGAATGTAAAAGAAGAAAAAATAATGAGGACAAACAACACCCAATTTTAGTTTGGAACAATGTAACAAAATAATTGGAATAGTGAAGAGGAAGAATTATTTGATAGATTGGAATTAAACAACTTTGTACAAGATGTGAATTGAAATAAATACAAATAAATGTAATATAAAAAATATTTCTACATATCAGAGATGATAACTACATAAGTTTTGTAGAAGAAAAATATTATAACTTTTACCTTTACAATATAATCCATTTTCTAAAATCAATTTTCATTTTTAGAAGGTTAAAAATACAATTTTTTATATCAAGCAATAAATAGCCCTTTATCCATTTGTAAAAAAAATAAAAATAAAAATAAAAATAAATCAAGACCACAAGTTTGAATATTTCTACATATAAGTTGCTAGGAAGGTTATTAGATTTTTATGTACCACTCTTAATTTCCAAAGCAAGAAAATGGATGCTCCTATACTATTGATTGATTAATGCAAAGAATACTTAATAGAGAACAAGTTGACTGGCATTCTATTTTGAAGGATAACTTGAAGTTGGAGTTACAAAGAATTATTCAAAGCAAAGAAAGATCCATTGTAGCATCATAAAAATTGTAGCTACAACATATATTAGTTTGTTGATTTTGCAAATTCAAAAGAATAAACAATATATACATTTTAGAGAAGGCCAAAAAAAATAAAATAACAATGGAAATAATACAAAGAAGGAGTGAAATAGAGTTGATTCTATAAATCCCTATTATTGCAACTATAGCAATAGAAAAATTTAATGGTTAGAAAAATAATAATGGACATAGAGACAAATTAGGAAAAGTAAAAAATAGAAGGTTAGGCAATAGTTTTTCTTCCCATAGACAACTTCTAACTTACAAAGAGGCCTTAATAAGTCACTTTTGAGGACATGGATTACAATAGAATGCCATATCAAACAAAAATATTTTGACATAAGTAAAACTTGATAAAAAAGAAATATTGATGAAAGATAAAATAGTTGAAAATCAATTATCAAAACTTTGTAGTCAAGAACATTAGATTGAACCAACAAAAACTAATACACCAAAGATAGAGGACACTCATAGTTCCACATAAGTTAAGTTTGAAACCATTGTGTCAACCATTCAACCAAAAGGAGGTTTTAACACAAGAAAATAAGATAAAAGAGATTTAAAAATAAAAATTATTGAAGTGATTTAACCTTTACAAATTAATGAAAAATCGCAAGTTTTAGAATTTTGTCAATTAATACAAATAAATTGAATAAGAAAAACAATGCGGAATGTAAATCATTACAAGAATATGCCAAATAAGCTGAGATAGAAGATTAAATATGGATGTGGTTATAGTGATACAAATCACAAAAACATGGATATTAAAGAAATAAAATTAGGAATCATAAAGTTTGCTGCAAATGTGGAAGATTATTATAGTTCTTTTCAACCAAAAATAAAATAAATACATTAGTTTATGATAGCGGATAAGGAGTATAATAGCAAACATGTTTTGTATGATTTTAACTCATTTTTGGACGTATTTATGGCTACTTTTAAAAGAAAAAATAAATTAAAAAAATAACCACAAAAGAGTACTCTAATAAAAAATTGGTCTTTGAAATAAAGATCATACTTAGTTGCTATTAATGTTAGATATTTCCAACAACTTTCTTGTAATGTGGATTAAAAAAAAGAAGGTCTTATCTATTACTTTTACTATGTCTTAAAAAATAACACTAAAGATCTATTGTTGACAATGTAAAAAGTAGATTTATTAGAATAATTTATCATGCAAGCAATTGCATGTAACAATTCTTTTTGAAAAGCAAATTGTCTTCTTTGAAAAATTGTATTGAAAGAGTTCTTGTTTAGAGGTTCTTATTTTTTACCAAAAGAAGGAAATTTTGCATATGATTATAAAAATACTATTTTTAGAAACTAATGTAATAGCAACTTTAAGCCATTAAATCAACACTTTTAGTTAATACTACTTTTTTGAATCAAGCTTGTTCAAAAATGTTAATAGACCTTCTTATTCTTGATATTATAAATTATTTTTATAATGACTATAAATTTTTTTATTTATTTTAGAAACAACCTTCTTTATTATAAAAGATATTTATTGCATAAAGTTTTCTTTGGAATAAAGAAAGGTGTCTACCAATTTTATGGCTGTACGGCTTTACTAAACAAAATATTTTATCTAATGATATTAATACATAAAATATTTAGAATTAAACTTATTATATTTTATAATTTATTTATTATAAATTAATTTATTATTATTTCTAAATATTTTTGAAACTGATATATTTATTAAATATTTTAAATATTTTAAATACATAAATAGAGGTGTATATAAATATTTTAAATACATAAATACATAAATAGAGGTGTATATAAAAATAATATTACACCTCAACTCCAATTTTGAAAATATTTGAGTATTTTGGTCCTTCAAAAAAAGTAAAAATAAAAATATGTATTTGTTCATGTAAAAATATGTAAAGTCTAAAACCAAAAAATGATCTACTTTTATATCAAAAAATTTCGGTACTACGTTTTTTTACTTCTTTATATTTATTTTTAGGTATTATGATCATTAGATTTATGTTAGATGTAAAGAATAATTAAAATATTTAATACCTAAACCATGTGATTTTAATAACCAACTATTGGTGTATAAATTAATTAGTAACAAGTGTAAAAATGGTAAATAATTTTAATAAATTATGAAAAAACAGTAATATAACTACAGTCATAATCATATGTAGGTTTAATAATATTTTTTGAAATTTTCTTGATTAAATGGTAATAAAAAAATATAATCTGCATAAAAATACTACCATGTCTTAAGAAAACATGTAAAAAAAAAGACCCATAAAAAAGAAATTAATAAATTTATAATTGAAAATATAAAATAATGTTTAAAACCATAAAATAATCAAAGTGTTTTGCACGTTTTAGATGTTTTGAAAGTATTTAATAAATTTTACAATAAAATATTTCCTAAACTTACTTTAAAATCTAATTTTCAATCATATCATATTTAATTAAATTTAAATAAATAATAATTTTTTAATCATAATTTAATTCTTAATTATATATTACAAATTTAAAATAATAGTGCTAAAATTGGTAGAAAATAGGTAAGTAATTTGAAATCCAAGTAATGCATTATCTTCTTAGATTAAATAAATTGAATAAATTTCAAATGTATAAACTTTGAGTATTTTTTTTAAAGAAGTCTATTAAAAAATAAATAATTAATTGCATATATATATATATATATATATATACACAAAATAATAAATAAATAAATTATAAAGAATAGGATATTGTTAATACTACCATTGTTTTTGCTATTGCCAGCACATTCTTCTATCCACCATAAGCCACCTTTGTTCAATATCTTTTAAATAAATCATATATAAATATATATATATATATATATATATATATATATTTATTTATTGAAATAAAAAACCTAAAAAAAAATATTGAATGGGATCAAATCGTGGTGGCAATAGCAAAATATTGTGGTGGCATTAACAACCTCCTCCAAAGAAGCATTTTAAAATGTAAGAATGAAATCATTTACAATAAGTCAGTGAGCACTTCCATGACCAATCCACACACCAAGCACACTTCTCATCCTTATTTTGTTATATATTTCCAATTCTTTAATTTTTGTGGTTTTAATTTTTTAAAATATAAAATAATTAAAGCGTTGGTTTTTCAAGTGTGTAGCAACTCTATCCCAAATCAACCCGCAAGAGCAGTGAATCCTCCCTACAACTGTTGTTAAATTTTTATCAATGTAAAATGTTGATTGATTGATTGTTTGTTTGTTTTTTTGTTTTTTTCTCATCCATTCAGTTTGTTTTAATTTTCTCTCGTACTTAACTTACATACAATACTAAAGATTTTAAATTTTTGTTATATTTTTATATTTCAGGTATGAAAAATGGTACCATTTTATTCAGAAGTAGGACAGTGTCAAATGGGACCCATAATGCTCTTCCAACACTGCTTTATATCTCATGGATAAGCATCCTAAATAGGTCCCTCTTGAAAGCTCTACACTCATACTTTCCATATATATATATACATATATATATATATATATATATTTAGATATGTTCCTGGAATTTTTTAGGTTGAGGATTCTGTGTAGGATGCACACTTGCACTCCACATGGGGCCCAGTTTCAATTTCTATGCTATTACCATCATTGTTGAGAAAAAATGATTCTAGATGCTTACAAACTTTTTGTGAATTTTCAATTGGTATCATTTGCCATACCTGAAAATGAAAAGAAAGAAAATAATCAGAATGATGTTTTTCAAAAATTGAAGACATAACCATGAGCTTTTCTGTTTTTCTTTTTTCTTTTTTTTGCACTCTTGTTGTTAGTAGGTATTAGTTGTAGCATGATAATTCTACCATTTGCATTGGTATATTTTTTAAATCATATAAAAAATGTTGACCACAGAATCATGAAAACTTGTTTCCTTTTTGCTTTGATTTCTACGAAGGTAAAAGTCTACAGTCCACATATGCACAAAGTATTGTTGGAATAAAATAATGGGGGATCAATTCACAATCTAACTTGGATGTGTGGTAAACTATTAAAACTATAAATAAATACCCCCCCCCCCCCCCCCCACACACAATTTTAATATGGGTTGAAGAAATTTCATGTTGTTCCAAGTCTGTTCCAGTTATGAGAGGTCCCTCAATCTAAGTCCCACTTACAAACAAAAATTCAGCATGATTTGGATTGAGGATTGAGGGGACAAAGAAAAAGACAATGCAAATTTAGATGTAAGGAAAACAAGGAGAAAAACAAATACAGCGTTAATTTTGCTGATAGTAATAATAATTGAAAACATTCTTACAATAAATGATAAGAATCTGTTTTAAGTTATAGAGGACTGTTTGCTTGTTTAGTCATTTTATCTATTATTAGGGTGACATCTAGTTCAACCTAAATTGGATTTGTTGCTCCACAATTATTTTTTAATGAGGTGATTGTGCTCTTGGGTTGTGAGGATTTATATAGATGTGGGTTACTAAACCAGTGTTGAACAACAGTGTAAGGTACTTGTGCTTACAAGGTATTTTTAGTGCGTTCATTGATTTCATTTTTCTTATTGAAACATAAATCTTTGAGATTTGCAACCAATGGTGTTGGAATAGCTATATAATAGTTTTATTGTTTTGTTTTGTTTTGTTTTTCTTTGTTTTACCCAACTTGGATACACCTGTTGCATCAATTGAGAGATGAAACTAAAACAAAATTATATAGGCCATAATACTTTTGGTGGCAAGTATATGAATAAAATAAATGGTGTTATGATACCTAATACTGTGTATATAGTTTTCATCAATTGTATGGTTGATGGATTCATTGGGTAGATATCTCATGCTCCAAAAAAATTGTATTTCTTCTCTAAATCTTCATACTCGTTTTGCTAGTCAAGTCCTATTCTATCTTTTTTCATAGCATTTGTGTCTCAATAGATAGCTTAAAAATGATTTTATGTGTAATTTTCTACACAATACATCTATATTCTTAAAAGTTGGACCAAATAATTTGTCTTACCTTGTTGTCACTTCATATGTCTTTCACATATTAAGATGTTTCTTTAGATTTGGATTATCCTTATTCAAATTCTTTGCAAAATATTTCACTTGGCTCTAAACCTTTTGAATTTAGGAATAATCTTAGAATCTACATTTACTTATTGCCATGCAATTGACTTCTAATTTTGATACTTGTATGGAAAGGAATTTATTTGAGGTTGAACCTTCTTTAATAGTTATTTGTCAAATTTGGCTAAAAATATCATTAATTATGAGCTTATGTCCTAACAATATGATAACATGTCAAAGAATAGTTTGGCTACTTGACTATATTTACTATTTTGTCTTTTTTCTTTTCTTTTCTTATTTTGATTTTGATATGTTTGAAATTTTTTAATACTTTGGAAAATTTAGTGATCTATTTACTAAGGTCTTTTTATTTTTACTTAACTTAATTTTAGAAGAAAAAAAAAGGATAAAAGACATGGCAAGCTATATATTTAATCATTGATTGTTTGCTTAGGTGCAACCAAATTAAATAGCTTGGTAGGATCTTAGATCTTTCTTATATTGCCAATAAGGAGTGGATTTAGACTAGTTGATTTTAAGCTGGATGTTTATAAAAACTTGTATAAAATTCCTTCTTAGTTAATTACTGAATTTATATTTTTTTATGTATATTAAAGAAAATTCATCTGTGTATTAAATTAATATTTGCAAATCTTTTTTCTTTTGTAAGATGACCTCTTTAATCTTTTGGTTTTGATATTTTTATAGATTTCTAGATGTAGTACATCTCCTACTAAAAAAGAGAGATATTCTCAACAAACATCCTTGTTGTGTCTTTTTTTATGTATGAAAGTTTTTAATTTGGATTCTATTGACATAAATTAATATTCTTGTTTTTTAAAATATATTTTTTATTATTGAAATATAATAGTATTGAAAAAATATTTTTTATAGTTTAAAATAAAAAGTTCTATAATACTTTGTTATATGCTTTAATATAATATATTTTAGATAGGAAAAAAGTTTATTTGTACTTTTTGACTTAATATCCGATTATGTATAATGTATAATCTAAAAAATTATCTTATTTTGTTGGATTTTCTTAATCTTTTAGAGCATAGACCTATATCTTGTGGATATGGGATTTAACTTTATAATTATTAAAATATCTTGAATTTATCTAATAGGCCAATTTTCTTGGTATATTTGTTTTTTTTTAATGTATTGTGGTTTCTATTTGAATGTGGTTTAAAAAAATCATATCTCTTCTAATATTGCATGAAATAATTTTATGAAAATCAAAGTAATTTCTTTTCTAATGTAGAATCTAATTGATCTTGCGAAGTCTCTCATCTCATTTCTTTTGTTGTCCCATATACATTTGAGGTGTTGTCTTACTATAGATTAATCTTCTAATTATATATTTTCTTTTATTAAAATTTAAATAATAATTTCTTTTTTTTCTAGTATTTATTTGTAATTTAATTTTATATATTTTTTTGTCATATTTTGGTTATCTTTAATAATTAATAAAATATCACCTTAGAAGTGATCAATCATGTTGAATTATAATTAATTATGTCCTATGTAATTATTTAAGATAAAGATATTAGAAGTTCCTTGGATTTTTTCATATACCACTTTGAACATGATTGCAAAATATAATTATAAAAAGAAAGAAATTTTATTTTATATTATGTATTTTATAAAGAATAATAAGAGTGAAAATCAAACTTATTCTTATTTTATCATGATTCATACAATATTTTGGTGTAGCCTAAAGAATATAAAATTTTAATTTGGATTATAAAAAACTTTTTAAGTCTTATATTTATTTATTAGAATTGTTCTGTTGTTAGATAAACATAATATTATATTTAAATTATAAGCTATAAATATAGCCTCCAAGCTTTAAAATCTTAGTCGAATTTTTTAATCATTTTATATTACATGAGATGAGATTTGAGTTTATAGAAAAGATTTAGATGTTTGAGAATCCCTGTGCCAGTTTGTTTGTTCTTCTTTATGGTTTCAAGAATTGACTGTTAATCTCCATAGTCTTATTTATTTTTTCAAAAATATATAAGACTGATTTTTTTAGAAATCGCATATCTTTCTCTGTATTGCTATATATGCATCTTCTTCTTTGAGTTTGTTAATGAGTGAAATTCAAATTAATTGTTAAAAAAGAAATAAGGTCAACTAACCTTATTGATTTATGTTTTAAAGTTATTTAATCATCTCATCTATTTTAGTTAGATTATGTGAGTGGATCATACTTGATCATCTTTTTTTTATGCATCTTCATATATATATATATATATATATATTTATGTATATATATTTAATTCTAACTTATGACCCAACTTTAAATTCATGTATTGTATCTTTTTTTTATAACTAAATTATGTATGATAGATTTTTTTATAACTAAATTATGTATGTTAGATTTATTTTATTTTTTTATTTTTTATTTTATTTTCTTAGAATTGCTCAACTTATTCTTATAGATTTATTTCTATTGAATCTTCTTTAGTAATAAGCTAATTGAATATTTCTACAATAAATTTGACTTGGCTTCATTGTATGGCTTAAGCAAGCTATTCAACAAGATCACTTGTTGTTTTAATTTAGCTATACTAAACCATACTTTTGGCCTATCCCATATTATTTTTTTTCTTTATTATGTAATTAGAAATATTACTTTCTTAGATTTTTGTTGAAGCTGAATTAAGTTGTTATAACAAGTTGTTGAGTAACAGAACTACAATATTGAAGTTATTTTAACATGAGTCTATTCTCCCTTTTAACCTATTATTTTTGTATTATTATATAGTATTAGGTCAATAAATAAATAAGTATTAGAGAAGAAATTATTTTAAAATGTAGTAGAAAATCTTCTTAGAATCATAGATAATAATTAAGGAGTTAATAAAATTAATAAGTATTAATATTTTTATAAAAAAATATTTTATTTATTATAAAGATTCATAAATAAGAAAAAATAAGGTAGATTAGCAAAAATAATATTATAAGTATCTTTAAATAAAAGCAAAGAGTAGAAATAAAAAAAATACTTAAATAAATTTAGATTAATATCCATAGAAGGTTGATTATGATTTAGGCTCAAAACTAGACCTTGAGGCACAAAACTATGCACTTATGGTAGATGGGGCTTTCTTTTGTTAATTAGAGTATAAATTTTGAAGGAAAACTTGATTATGTTCATGTAAAAATTAGTTTTGAGAGATTTGAGTGCATATTGATTTTTTAAGAGCTTTGCAAGGCTAGGATTGTTTTTGGTGACTATTTTTTGTATTGAATAAATAAAAACAAATAATTTTGGTAAATTTTAAAGATTTTGTAGTAGATCTATTTATGAAATTTGGTGGATTTTTAAATATACTTGTGTTATTTTTTTTGTTGATTTGAGCTTGATTAGATGGTCAAATCAAATATAAGTGATGTTCGAATAATCCAAGGACTTGAAAATTAGATTTTGAAGGTCAATAAGGGCTTTTAGATTTGAAGTAATTTCTAAGTTAGATTAGAATAATATCTTTATGTGCTCATAGTTGATTATTTATTTTAAATTCTTACAAGTTTTGAGTCAAAGTTAATACTTTAATAATAAGATATTAAATCTAGAAGGTTTTCTTCAAGTTTGGAGAAGAAAGACAGCCAACATCTAAGCAAATTGGAAGCACTATCTTTTAATTTTAATTTAGATCATCTTAAAAAAATTATGTGCATATTTTTAATTAATAAATTAAATTATGTAAAATATTTAAATAAATATCAATAATTAATGTAATAATTATTGGGATTTGAAATTTGATATAGTATTTATATAAGATTTGATTAAGATTTAATAGGATTTATTTGAGGTTTGATTAAGATTTTTAGGATTATCTTAATATTCTATTAGGATTTAGTTAATATTTGAATAATATTCTATTAAAATTTGGTTTAGATTCAAAAAGGATTTATTTAGAATTTTTCTATAATTTCTTTAAAATCTCTTAAGTATTTCTTTAAGATTTATTGTAATTTCTGTAATTTTATTTTTTTTTATTCTAAAATTTTTAATTAGAAATTTTTAACGATTTTTAAATTTTTATTTATAATTAAATGTATTTTAATAAGATTTTTCATGTTTTTTTAAAATTCCCAAGGTGTTTCTAAATAGCTTATGTATTATTTTTTTTAATAATAAATCCAACTTCAAGGTAAGTTCACTTCCTTCTACACCCAAATTTCCAATGTATTTCTAGAATTCTTTTCACATAATACAATACCACAACTTGTTATATTAGTTTCTTATTGCTTCTTTATATACTACCATTTATTATTATTTTTTATTTTTATTTTTACTTTTATGGAAATATTTCTCTACTTGTTGTCTTTAGAAAAAAAAATAAGGTTTTTAGTCTAAGCTTGAGAATGTTATTTGTTGAACCCTTTTTCTACCTTGACATTATATTTTTTTTCCTATTAAATTATATTATAAATAAGAAATAGTTCCAATTTTTTTATAATTTATTTTTCTTTTAATTTTAAGTCTCATAGCTATATATATATATATATATATATATATATATATATATATATATATATTTAAAATATTCATATATAATGTATTTTTTCTTTGTAAATAATTTTAATTGCTTTAATAAAAGATCTTATAAATATATCTATATTAAGTTTTATTAGATTATTATTTGGTATTTGATATTTTTTTTGTTATTTCTTATATTCTATACAATAGTTTTTTAGATAGTACTATGTCTTTTATTAATTGTATTATTACTTACTATTGATTAATTTGGTTTTTAATTCTCTATAGATTGAATTAATTCTTATTTTTTGTAAATTGGATAAATTTATTATTACTTCAGATTGGCATGATTTATTATTAATTGTAGAATTATCATATTTTTTATATATTATAATAGATTTTATATAATTTAGTTTCTTTGATTTATTTAAATGGCTCCTATTTTCTTACATTTGTTTTTTTCTTGTCTCAATTGGAGACTTTATTATTCTGTTTTCAAAAGAAAATTACACATTTACAAAGAGAGGAAAAAAATCAAATGTATATAAAGATAATATGTACATAGTTCATTTTTTTTGAAACTATGTCTATGGAAAAAATCTTTAATTCATAGCTTCACTAATGCTATGCCTAAGATATAATATACTTCCTTTGAGCTCACTCATGCATAACAAAAATTTATCATGTACATTGACTTTTAAGATTCTTCTAGGTACCAATCTTCTATAATAAAATTTTACCATTAGTAATAAGCTCTTAAATATAATGATATGTCACATCAATATTTTTTGTCCTAGCATAGAACTTCTAATTCTTTGTAAGATAAATTGTAGTTTGGCTCTCATAAAAAAATTGAGTGTTCTCCTAAACTAATTCAAGCTCACAAACATGATTCTTAAACTACATAGCCTTCTTTGCAGCTTCTATAGCAACCATATACTTTGGTTCTATTATAGACTGAATTGTCATTGCTTATATCATCAATCTCCAACTTATTAGTATACTACCAAGTAAATATTCATATCATAAAGTTGATTTTTTCTTCATACCTTGTACATATAGATGTCTTCATCAAACTTACTATACAAAAATGGAATAGTGATATTAAGTTTTTTTAATTCCAAATCAAGCATTGCTATTATAGATAGTAAAATATAAATAGATATAATCTTTATCACTATTAAAAAGATTTCTTTAATTTTTTTTATTATTATTTTTTTTGAAGATATTCTTTTGCCACTTATCTAACTTTGTTTTTAAATCTAAAAGTTTTTAGAATTTTTGGAGTTTTTTTTTTTTTTTTTTTTTTTTTTTTTTTTTTTTTTGTATACTCAATTTTAATTGGTGGCCTTGTTTCTTTTGAGTAGCAGCACCGATGTCTCAGTCTTATTCTTATGCAAAGGTCCTATTTCTTTTGGCATTGCAATTTTCTACCTATTGTCACATACATATGCATGTAAGCCAATAATTACGTGTATTAATAAGTAGAAGTAAGTAAAAGTAGATAAAAGTAAGTTAATTCTATAATATCTTCTATAAAAGCTTTCTAGAAGCTTCATAGATGCTGCTTTGACTTTATAGATATCTTTAATTGACTTATTGGGTTGAAAACGTGGTCAACAAGTTGGCCATATACTATACATGTTGTTAGCTTGAAGACCAAGCTAATTATGTGGCCCACACATAGAAAAACTTGCCATGTAAGTCAAGGCATGTGTCCTACAAAGTCAATACATATTGGAGGTCCTATAGAACATTGCCACGTAACCTCTAGTTAGATAGTATATATAGAGATAAGAATGAAGCCCTCTTCACTCTTATCAACTCTTTTCTTGCTTCTACTCTAGTTTCAAGCATCTCAAGTTTTCTTGTCTTTTGGCAATAAGCCTTTCTAGTTTCTTTTAATATACATACTTCCTTATTTCTATTTTGTCACTCTTTCTTTGACATGGATTTCATTGATTTATGCATCATCTTTTTGTTCATGTCTTTGACAGATTGACAAGAATACACTTACAATATTAGAGCTTTGTCTTATCTTGATTAAGAGTGGATTATCCCTTTCTCATGATAAGACATAAACATATTAGAAGTTGTGGACTACCCTCTTCTAAACTGATATTATTTTTAGTATTTTTTTTGTCCTCAAGTCCTTTCTTCTACTTGTCTTCAGTGATATTAGATGTTTTTTTTTAGTATTATTATGGCAGAGCTTATTGAAATGAAGAGTTCAATGGTACAAATGCAAGAGCAATTGAGAGAGTTGATATTTACAATGCATCAACTTAGCTTACTACCACAAAGATCAACAAGAATAGTAGGAAGTGAGGATATAGAGATGATTAGAGCTGCTTCAACATTTGTACCAAATCATGTCCCTCTACCCACGGTGGAACATCCTTCAAGTTTTAGAAAATCAAGAGTTGCTTTGCTTGAGAAGTTTGATAGTACAAGATCCAAATTTTGAGGATTTATCAATCAAGTACAACTTGTGATTGAACTTCAACCTCAAAGCTATCCAACTCCAGGATCACAAGTTAGATTCATTGGTACACTTTTTTTAAGTTCAGCACTATCGTGGTTTTTATCTTTTTTTGAACAACGAGATCTAATATTAGATAATCTAAAAGTATTTTTGGAAGAATTTTGGTCTATATATGGAAAATATGATGTAACTAATATTGCAACCAATAAGATCCATATTTTGTGACAAGGCGATTAATCTGTAATGTTATATGCTTCACAGTTTTGATAACTTACAATTGATATCAAGTGGGATGATGCTGCACATATTAGCCAATTTCTTTATGGATTACAATATGAAGTAAAGAAATTGATGCTCAACTTACCTAATTCTCTAATATTGAGTCCAGCAATTGACTTTGCTATGAAATATAACAATCAACTTTTTGAATTTTGATCTGAGAGTCGTACAAATAGGCCTCAACGTTACTACAATTTGATGGCAATACCAACATCTCCTCAACACATATATTCAAATGTAAAGGATATGCAAATTGAGGCAATATATTTTAAACCTCTTACCAAGTAAAAAAAACTCATTGCCGTTAAAAAGGATTGTGCTTATATTGTGGAGAACCTAAATACACTGTTGAACATTGTCCAAAGAAGCGATGAAATTATAAAATGAAGAGTACATTTGTCAAAGAAGACAATGTGCTGGAAAACAAATTTGTCTAGCTATAATAGGGTCTGTGCGGCTGGAATCTTATACAATTTCTAATGAAGGTCCTATCTTCTCTTCAAAATCCTCTCCTTGTTTTATAATAAATGTGTATTTAGGACTTAATAATTATAAAGCATCCACCTTGATAGATTCAAGAGCCTCAGCTTATTTTTTAGACATAGAATTTGTTAAAAGTTATAAAATACTATTAGTACAAAAAATCAAACATGTTCATGTAGAAATCATAAATGGTCATCTGTTATCTTTTGGAGATGTTATTCATGAAAAACTTCCTATAGATTTAGCAATAAATGGTTATAATAGTTGTGTAATCTTTAATATAATTAGATCTCCCTCTAATCCAATCATTTTAGATTTATCATGGTTAGAAAAGTATAATCTTTGCATAGATTGGATTTCTTGTACCCTTGACTTTTCTAAAAGCATAATTATGAGTGAAATTAATCTAGTAGAAATTCATAAGTCTAGTACAATTAAACCTATGTTTGTAGATTCAAGAGCTTTTTTGCATATTACAAAAGAAGAATCACTTTGTATCATTTACGCTACACCTGTTTTTAATGATGCAAAAACTTTAAGTGGCATTCCCAGCTAATATCAAGTATTTTAGTTGTATTTGAGAAAGAGAATGTGAATACTCTTCTAAAACATCATCCCTACGACTACTCAATTGATCTTCAAGAAAGAACACAACTGCCATTTGGACCAATCTATAGTTTATCATAAAATAAATTGGCCAAATTCAAGAAATATATTGAAGAGAATATGGCCAAGAATTTCATACACTATTCCAAATCACCAACTAGAGCTCTAATCTTATTTGGGAAGAAGAAAGATGGATCATTGTGGATGTGTCTTGATTATCGAGGATTCAATAAGATCACCATTAAGAATATGTACTCTCTACCTTTGATATCTAGACTTCTCAATCAATTAAATCAAGCTAAGATCTACACAAAAATAGATCTATAAAGAATATACAATCTAATACATATTAAAGAAGGAGATGAAGGGAAGACTGTATTTCGAATTAGGTATAGACATTTTGAATACAACGTCATACATTTTGGACTTACAAATGCACCAACAGCTTTTCAATATCTAATGAATGATGTTTTTTGAGAGTTTTTAGATGATTTTGTTGTCTGTTATTTAGATGACATCTTAATCTATTCTAAAAACATAGATAAATATGAACTTCATGTGTTACAAAAATTAAGAGATGTGAGACTCTATGGCAAGATAGAAAAGTGTGTATTCTATACTACTCAAGTCAACTTCTTAGGATACATCATTTCAAATGATGGACTTATGATAGATCCTAAGAAAGTTCAAATAATTATGGATTGAAAGATTCCAAAAATGATAAGAGATGTCTAATATTTTTTAGGCTTTGCTAATTATAAGTGGATCTTCATCAAAGATTTTTCTCAAGTTGTAGCTCCACATACATATTTGACTTGCAAAGACAAACTTAAGTGGAGTAAAGAAGCTGAAGCATCTTTTGAAACTTTGAAGTCAGCCTTTATTTCTGCAGCAATCTTACATAACGTCAACTTTTCTAAAGCATTTTTTGTGGAAACAGATGCATCAGACTTTGCTTTGGATGTTGTATTATCACAAATAGAAGTAGATGATAAACTTCATCTAGTAGCTTTTCATACCAAAACGTTTTCAATAGTCAAGATTAATTATGAAATCCATGACAAAGAGCTTCTTACAATCGTGGATTCATTTCAAAAATGGCGTCATTAACTAAAAGGTGCTTTTAATTCAGTCACCATATATACGGATCACAAGAATCTTGAATACTTCATGTCAGCACATATTCTAAATCGTTGCCAAGTTTGTTTAAGCATGTTCTTATTAAGATTTAATTTCAAGGTCATATATCGACCCAAAAAACAATAAGGTTTGTCAAATGCCCTTTATAGATATTTTTATCTTGCACCAAAAGAAGGAGATGTATCTTTTGATCAACAAAGAATAATTCTCTTAAAGCCAGAGTATTTTCATCTTTGAGTAATGAAATCAATGTTGACTATTGATTCGACCCTTGTGAAACAAATCCAATCAAGTATGTCTTTTGATCCTCTTGTTTATAAAATCAAGTATATTTCTTCTTAGTCCCAAGACACTTCTAAGTTTGAGTTCAAAAATAATCTATTCTATTTTGAAGGTCAATTATATGTTCTAAAAGGAGAAGCATGATTATGTATTCTTTAAGCATGTTACGACTTTTCAGCAGGCGGACATTTTGAATACAACAAGACTTTGGAGCTTATTTCTAGAGATTTTTGGTGGCCACAAATGTAGGAGGATGTGAAAGACTTTGTTTAGTCATTGTCATGGACATACTCATGTAAGCTAATAATTACATATATAAATAGATAGAAGTAAGTAAAAATAGATAAAAGTAAGTTAATTCTATAGTATTTGATATGAAAGCTTCTTAAAAGCTTCATAGATGCTGCTTTGACTTTATAGGTGTTTTTAATTGATTTTTTGGATTAGAAACATGGTCAACAAGTTGGCCATGTGCCACACATGTTATTAGCTTGAAGACCAAGCTAACAATATAGCCCACACATAGAAAAACTTATCTTGTAAGTCAAGGCATGTGTCATATAAAGTCAACACTTACTAGAGGTCCTATAGAACGCCGCTACGTAATCCCTAGTTAGATAGTATATATAGAGATAAGAGTGAAGCCTTCTTCACTCTTGTCAACTCCTTTCTTGCTTCTAGTCTAGTTTCAAGGGTCTTTAGTTTTCTTGTCTTTTGGCAATAGCCATTCCAGTTTCTCTTTCAATATACATACTTGTTTATTTGTATTTTGTTACTTTTCTTTGAGTGAAGGCTCACTTGTCTGAATTACTTTTTCATCGAATTCTTGTCCTTGACAGATTGACAAGAGTACACCTATAATATGAGAGCTTTGTCTAATCTTAATTAAGAGTGGATTATTCTTTTTTCTTGATAAGACATAAGCATATTAGAAGTTGTAGATTACCTTCTTCTAAACTGATATTGTCCTTAGTATTTTTTTTGTTCTCAAGTCCTCTCTTCTATTTGTCTTGAGCGATATTAGACATCTTTTCTTTTTTAAGTGTTATCATGGCAGATCTTGTTGAAATGAAGAGTGCAATGGCATAAATGCAAGAGCAATGAAGGGAATTAATGCTTGCAATGCATCAACTTAGTTTACCACCACAACGAGCAATAAGATTGGCAAGAAGTGAAGATATAGAAATGGTTGGAGCTGCTTCAATATCTACACCAAATCATGTCCTTTTTCCTATGGTGGAATGCCCTTCCAATGTTAGAGAACTAAGAATTTTCCTACCTAAGAAGTTTGATGGCACCATATCCAAGTTTCGAGGATTTATCAATCAAGTGTAACTTATGATTGAAATTCAACCCCAAAGCTATCCAACTCCAGGATCGCAAGTTAGATTCATTGGTATGCTTTTTTCAGGTTCAGCACTATCATGATTTTCATCTTTTCTTGAACGACAAGATCCAATATTGGATAATCTAAAGGCTATTCTGGCAGAGTTTCGATCCATGTATGGAAAACATGATGCAATTCGAGTTGCAATCAATAAGATCCATATTTTACGACAAAATAATTGATCAATAACTTTATATGCTTCACAATTTTGATAACTTGCAACTGATATTAAGTGGGATGATGCTGCACTTATTAGCGAATTTTTCTATGGATTATAATATGAAGTAAAAAAATTAATGCTCAACTTACCTGATCCTCAAACATTGAGTCAAGCAATTGACTTTGCTGTGAAGTGCAACAATCACTTTTTTGAATTCCGATCTAAAAACCATACAAGTGGACCTCAACGTTATTATAATTCAATGGCAACACCAATATCTCTTTAATACATACATTCGGAAGTAGGAGATATGCAAATTGATGCAGTACGTTTCAAACCTCTTACTGAGCAAGAAAAGACTCGTTGTCATCAAGAAGGATTATGTTTATATTGTAGAGAACCAAAATACACTGCTCAACATTACCCAAAGAAATGACGCAACCACAAAATGAAGAGTATGGCTGTCAAAGAAGACAATATGTTAGAAAACGAGTTTGTTTAGCTACAATAGAGACAATGTGACTAGAATCTTGCACAATGTTTAGTAAAGGTCCTATTCTCTCCTCAGAGCCCTCTTCTTGTTTTACATTAAATGTTATTTTAGGACCTAAACATTACAAAGCTTCTATCTTGTTAGATTCAGGAGTCTCAGCATATTTCTTAGATGAAGAATTTACTAAAAAATATAGCATATTTTTTAGTAAAGAAAACTAAACCTGTTCATATAGAAGTCATAGATGGTCGTCCATTTTTTTTTTGAGATATTACTCATGGAATCCTTCCTATAGAAGTAATAATCAATGGTCATAATAGCTTTGTAGTATTTAATATCATTAGATCTCCCTCTAATCCAGTCATTTTAGATTTGCCGTGGTTAAAATAATACAACCCTCAAATAGATTGGATTTCTCAAACTCTTACTTTCTCTAAAAGTATAACTAACAGTGTAGTTAATCAAGTAGAGAGTCATAAGTTTAGTTCAATTAAACCCATGTTTATAGGTGCAAAAGCTTTCTTGCATGCTGCTATGAAAGAATCACCATATATTATTTATGCCACATCTGTTTCTAATGGTGCAAAGACTTCACATGGCATTTCAAGCCAATATCAAGAATTTCAAGATATATTTGAAAAAAAGAATGTAGATACACTGCCAATATTGTCCCTATGATTGCTCAATTGACCTTCAAGAAGGAGCACAACTGCCATTCAGACCAATCTACAGTTTATCACAAAATGAGTTGACTGAATTCTAGGAATATATTGAAGAAAATCTAGCCAAAAATTTCATATGCCTTTCTAAATCTCCAGCAAGAGCTCCAATTTTATTTGTGAAGAAAAAAGATAAATCATTGCAGATGTAAATTGATTATCGTGGATTCAACAAGATTACCATCAAGAACAAGTATCCACTACCTTTAATATCTGGACTTTTTGATCATGTCAAGGACAAGAACTCGATGAAAAAACAATTTAGACAAGTGAGCCTTCACTCAAAGAGAGGTAACAAAATATATATAAACAAGTATATATATTGAAATAGAAACTGGAATGGCTATTGCAAAAAGACAAGAAAACTAGAGATCCTTGAAACTAGACTAGAAGCAAGAAAAGAGATGACAAGAGTGAAGAAGCCTTCACTCTTGTCTCTATATATACTATCTAACTAGGAGCTACGTGGCGACGTTCTATAAGACCTCTAATATGTGTTGACTTTGTAGGATACATGCCTTGACTTACCAGGCAAGTTTTTCTACGTGTGGGCTACATTGTTAGCTTGGTCTTCAAGCTAACAACATGTGTGGCACATGGCCAACTTGTTGACCACATTTCTTATCCAAAAAGTCAATTAAAGACACCTATGAAGTCAAAGCAACATCTAAGAAGCTTCTAAGAAGCTTCCATATTAAATATTATAGAATTAACTTACTTTTACATACTTTTACTTACTTCTACCTATTTGTATATGTAATTATTAGCTTACATGATTATGGCCGTGACATTATCCTTCCTTCTAGAGACGAGTTCCACGAGGAGCGGTCATCATATGTTGAAAAAATCTATCATGCGATGAATTGTATTTGCTACATACTCTGATCTTTGTTTTCTTCGAAGATGATTGATAGGACCTCTCAACCATCGGTAGTGTCCCATACCAGGGTGGGAAGACCACCCAGTTATTTGATCATTGTTGAGGCCTTCGTAACTTCCTTCAAATAGAATATTTGGAACACCATCAGGAGTTGTTCCTACCTCTAGCAAAATCACCAAACATTGAGAGTCCCTTCCCAAATCGTGATACCAAACACATTGTATCTTGCCATCTATTTGAGGAAGAACATGTCGTTCTTGAAGATCTTCATCTCGATTACGTCGTCTTGATGGTTGTGACAATCGTAATGTCTCGTCCAACAGGTCAGCAAATAAAGGCTCTTGAGTTAAATCCGCTGATTGTTGGTTCTCCATCTCTTGAGCGCCACTACTACAACGAAGCTACGAACAAGAATTGAAAGTAGAATGTTATCTTGCCTAGATGTTGTTTCTTTTATAAAGAAGGTTTTCATCTTAATTTTGATGGATGTCGTCCATGAAAAGCCTCAACCGCCTTTGCTGCATTTGCAAGATTCTTTATTGGCTCCCATGTGCGTTCACTAATACCATATCCACGCCAATGGATAAGATATTCTAATTTATTTCAGCGCCGCCTTGAATCTAAGACTTCTTCTACTTCAAACTCTTCATTATTGTCCACTTCTATAGGATGAGGTGGAGCTTGTCGTCTTGTTGGTATGTCCACTATCTTGTATAGTTCAAGAAAAGACACGTGGAATACTGGATGGATTTTCATTGACTCCAGTAGATGTAAACGATATGCAAGTGGATTGATTTGTGTAGAAATAGAAAATGGTCCCAGCCTTTGATAGTCCAACTTGTCACAAGGACAAGTGGTCTTGATATTGCGACGAAGTAGCCATACCTTATCACCCAAGATGAATGATGGTTGTTCCTTTCGATAGACATCCGCATAGGCCTTTTGTTGTTCTTGAGCCTCTTTTAATTGCGCCTCCATCGTTGTATGTAGCTCTGATAAATGAATTGCCAAATCTTTCGCAGTAGGATTATCAACTTTTGAAAAGTCAAAAGTATCAAGTCGTGGATGATAACCATAATTAGCAAAGAAAGGTGTTTGTTTTGTAGAAGAATGTATTGTGTTATTGTAAGCAAACTCTGCCAATGGCAAAAGAGTTGTCCAATCATCTTGTTGGTAATTAATGGTACATCTTAAATATTGCTCCAAAACTTGATCAACACGCTCCATTTGTCCATCAGTTTGAGGATGGAATGCCGAAGATAGTTTTATATCCACTTTTAGAATCTTAAAAAGAGTCCGCCAAAATCTTGATACAAATTGAGTTCCCCTGTCTGATATAATATCCTTGGGTAATCCATGATAGCGATAGATATTGTCAAGAAAGAGCTTAGGTATTTCTTCACCTGTGATAGATTTTGTACATGGTACAAAATGTGCCATCTTGGTAAAACGATCTACTATCACGAATATAGAGTCATAAGAACCTGAGATTGGAAGATCCATGATGAAGTCCATAGAAACAGAAGACCATGGTTGTTCTTGAATGGATAATGGGTGAAGAAGTCCAAAAGGTCAATAATGAGGAGTTTTCGATCTTGAGCAAACATCACATGATTGTACAAAATCTTTAACTGCCTTCCACATTTGAGGCCACCAAAAATCCCTAGATATCAGCTCCAAAGTCTTATTATATCCACAATGTCCTGCTGCTGGGAAGTCGTGACGAGCTTGAAGAACACGTAAACGTGCTTCTCCTTCTGGAACATATAGGCGTCTTTCGAAATAGAGTAGGTTGTTCTTGAATTCAAATTTATATAGATCATGAGATTTAGAAGAATTGTTCTTGATATCATGAACAAGAGGGTCTAAAGACATACTTAACTGGACTTGCTTAAGAAAAGTTAAATCAACAAGCAATGTTGATTTTATTGCTTGAAGATGAAATTGCTCCAGCTTCAAGAGTAGCATTCTTTGTTGCTCAAAAGCTGCATCTCGTTCTTTTGGTGCAAGATAAGAATGTCTAGACAAGGCATCGGATAAACCTTGTTGTTTTTCTGGTCGATAAGTGATGATGAACTCGAATCTTGATAAAGACATGCTCCAACGAGCTTGGCGACGATTTAATACGCGTGCTGACATAAAATATTTGAGGTTTTATGTGATCCGTATACACGGTGACTGGACTAGAAGTGCCTTCTAGATAATGATGCCATTCTTGAAAAGAATCCACAATTGCAAGAAGTTATTTGTTGTGGATCTCATAATTGATTTCTGCTCCTGAGAATTTTCTTGAATGAAAGGCTACTGGATGAAGTTTGTCATCTGTTCCCATTTGTGATAAAATCGCACCCAGAGAAAAGTTAGATGCATCTGTTTCCATAAAGAATGCTTTGGAAAAATCAACATGATACAAAATTGGTGCAGAAATAAACACTGTCTTGAAAGATTCAAAACTAACTTCCGCTTCTTGATTCCATTGGAGTTTGTCTTTACAAGCCAAACGTATAAGTGGAGCTGCAACTCGAGAAAAGTCTTTGATGAAGATCCGATAGTCATTGGCAAATCCCAAAAAACATTGGACATATCTTACCGTTTTTGGGATCTTCCAATCTATAATAGTTTGAACTTTCTTAGGATCTATCATAAGTCCATCATTTGAAATGATGTAACCTTAGAAATCGACTTGAGTAGTGTGAAATACACACTTTTCTATCTAGGCATAGAGTCCTGCATCTCTTAATTTTTGTAACACATGACGAACATGAAGTTCATGTTCTTATGGATTCTTAGAATAGATCAAGATGTCGTCTAGATAACATACCACAAAATCGTCCAAAAACTCTCTAAAAACATCATTCATTAGATGTTGAAAAGTTGCTGGTGCATTTGTAAGTCCAAAAGGCATGACGTTGTATTCAAAATGTCCATACCTAGTTTGAAACACAGTCTTCCATTCATCTCCTTCTTTGATGCGTACTAGATTGTATGCTCCCTGAAGATCTATTTTTGTATAGATCTTAGCTTGATTCAGCTGATCAAGAAGTCCAGATATTAAAGGTAGTGGATACCTATTTTTGATGGTAATCTTGTTGAGTCTTCGATAATCAACACACATCCGCAATGATCTATCTTTTTTCTTCACAAATAGAATTGGAGCTCCTGCTGTAGATTTAGAATGGCGTATGAAATTCTTGGCTAGATTTTCTTTAATATACTCCTTGAATTCAGGTAACTCATTTTGTGATAAACTGTAGATTGGTCTGAATGGTGGTTGTGCTCCTTCTTGAAGGTCAATTGAGCAATCATAGGGACGATGTTCCGGGAGTGTATCCACATGTTTTTTTTCAAATACATCTTGAAATTCTTGATATTGGCTTGGAATGCCACTTGAAGTCTTTTCACCAGTAGAAACGAGTGTACCATAAATAATGTATGATGATTCTTTCATAGCAGCATGCAAAAAAGCTTTTGTACCTATAAATACGGGTTTAATTGAACTAGACTTATGACTCTCTACTTGATTAACTACACTATGAGTTATATTTTTAGAGAAAGTAAGAGTTCAAGAAATCTAGTCTATTTGAGGGTTGTATTTTTCTAACCACGATAAACCTAAAATGATCGGATTAGAAGGTGATCTAATAATATTAAATACTACAAAACTATTATGACCATTGATTATTACTTCTATAGGAAGGGTTTCGTGAGTAATATCTCCAGAAGACAATAAACGACCATCTATGACTTCTATATGAACAAGTTTGGTTTTCTTTACTAAAGATATGCTATGTCTTTTAGTAAATTCTTCATCTAAAAAACATGCTGAGGCTCCTGAATCTAAGAAGGCTGAGACTTTGTAATGTTTAGGTCCTAAAATAACATTTAATGTAAAACAAGGAGAGGGCTCTGAGGAGAGAATATGACCTTTACTAGATGTTGTGCAAGGTTCTAGCCGCACGGTTCCTATTATAGCTGGACAAACTCGTTTTCTGACATATTGTCTTCTTTCACAGCCATACTCCTCATTTTGTGATTGCGTCGTTTCTTTAGAAAATATTGAGCAGTGTGCTTTGGTTCTCCACAATATAAACATAATCCTTGTTGACGACGACGAGTATTTTCTTACTTAGTAAGAGGTTTGAAACGTACTACATCAATTTGCACATCCTCTACTTCCGAATGTATGTGTTGAAGAGGTGTTGGTGTTGCCATTGCATTATAGTAATTTTGAGGTCCACTTATACGGTTCTCAGATCGGAATTCTAAAAGGCGATTGTCACACTTCACAGCAAAGTCAATTGCTTGACTCAATGTTTGAGGATCAGGTAAGTTGAGCATTAATTTTTTTACCTCATATTGTAATCCATAGAGAAATTGGCTAATAAGTGCAGCATCATCCCACTTGATATCAGTTGCAAGTTGTCAATATTGTGAAGCATATAACGTTACTGATCGATTGCCTTGTCGTAAAATACGGATCTTATTGGTTGCAATACGAATTGCATCATGCTCTCCATACATGGATCGAAACTCTACCATAAAAGCCTTTAGATTATCCAATATTGGATCTCGTCGTTCAAGAAAAGATGAAAACCACGATAGTGCTGAACCTGAAAGAAGCGTACCAATGAATCTAACTTGTGATCCTGGAGTTGGATAGCTTTGGAATTGAAGTTCAATCACCAGTTTCACTTGATTGATAAATCCTCGAAACATGGATTTGGTGCCATCAAACTTCTCGGGTAGAGCAATTCTTGGTTCTCTAACATTTCAAGGGCGTTCCACCATAGGAGAAAGGACATGGTTTGGTGCAAATGTTGAAGGAATTCCAACCATTTCTATATCTTCACTTCCTGCCAATCTTGTTGCTGTTTGTGGTGGTAAATTGAGTTGATGCATCGCAAGCATTAACTCCCTCAATTGCTCTTGCATTTATGCCATTGCACTCTTCATTTTTAGAAGTTCTGCCATGATAACACTTAGAAGAAAGAGGACGTCTAATATCGCTCAAGACAAATAGAAGAGAGGACTTGAGGACAAAGAAAATGATAAGGACAATATCAGTTTAGAAGAGGATAATCCGCAATTTCTAATATGCTTATATCTTATCAAGAAAAAAGGGTAATCCACTCTTAATCAAGATTAGACAAAGCTCTAATATTGTAGGTGTACTCTTGTCAATCTGTCATGGACAAGAATTCGATGAAAAAACAATTCAGTCAAGTGAGCCTTCACTCAAAGAGAGGTAACAAAATATATATAAACAAGTATATATATTGAAAGAGGAACTGGAATGGCTATTGCCAAAAGACAAGAAAACTAGAGATCCTTGAAACTAGACTAGAAGCAAGAAAGGAGTTGACAAGAGTGAAGAAGCCTTCACTCTTGTCTCTATATATACTATCTAACTAGGGGCTACGTGGCGATGTTCTATAGGACCTCCAATATGTGTTGACTTTGTAGGACACATGCCTTGACTTACAAGGCAAATTTTTCTACATGTGGGCCACATAGTTAGCTTGATTTTCAAGCTAACAACATGTGTGGCACATGGCCAACTTGTTCACCACGTTTCTTATCCAAAAAGTCAATTAAAGATACTTATGAAGTCAAAGCAACATCTAGAAAGCTTCTAAGAAGCTTCCATATTAAATATTATAGAATTAACTTACTTTTACCTACTTTTACTTACTTCTATCTATTTATATATGTAATTATTAGCTTACATGATTATGGCCATGACTGATCAGCTGAATTAAGCTAAGATTTATACAAAAATAGATGTCCTGAGAGCATACAATCTAGTACGTATCAAAGAAGGTGATGAATAGAAGACTGCATTTTAAACTGGGTCTGGACATTTTGAATATAATGTCATGCCTTTTGGACTTACAAATGCACCAGCAGCTTTTCAACATCTAATGAATGATGTTTTTTGAGAGTTTTTGGACGATGTAGTGATCTGTTATCTAGATGACATCTTGATCTATTCTAAGAATCCAAAAGAATATGAACTTCATATTCCTCATGTATTACAAAAATTAAAAGATGCGGGACTCTATGCCAAGATAGAAAAGTATGTATTTTACACTATTCAAGTCGATTTCTTAGATTACATCATTTCAAATGATAGACTTATGATGGATCTTAAGAAAATTCAAACTATTATAGATTGAAAGATCCTAAAAACGGTAAGAAATGTCCAAAGCTTTTTGGAATTTGCCAACTACTATCGGATCTTCATCAAAGACTTCTCTCAAGTTACACCTCTACTTACACGTTTGACTTATAAAAAAAAATTCAATGGAATGAAGAAGCAGAAGTTGCTTTTGAATCTTTGAAGACAGCGTTTGTTTCTGCATCAATCTTGTATCGTGTTGATTTCTTCAAAGCGTTCTTTATGGAAATAGATGCATCAGACTTTGCTCTGGGTGCGATTTTATTATAAATGGGAATAGATGACAAACTTCATCCAGTAGCCTTTCATTCAAGAAAATTCTCAGCAACAAAAATCAATTATGAGATCTATCATACAGAACTTCTTGTAATTATGGATTCTTTTCAATAATGGCATCATTATCTAAAAGACACTTCCAGTTAAGTCACCGTGTATATGGATCACAAGAATCTCGAATATTTTATGTCAACACACGTATTAAATCATCGTCATGCTCGATGGAGCATGTCTTTATCAAGATTCGAGTTCATCATCACTTATCGGCCAAAAAAATAAGAAGATTTGTTCGATGCCTTGTCTAGAGGTTCTTATCTTATACCAAAAGAACGAGATGCAGCTTTTGAGCAACAAAGAATGGTTCTCTTGAAGTCGGAGCAATTTCATCTTTGAGCAATAAAATCAACATTGACTATTGATTTAACTTTTTTCAAGCAAGTTCAGTTAAATATGTCTTCAGACCCTCTTGTTTATGATATTAAGAATAATTCTTCTAAATCTCATGATCCCTCTAAATTCGAATTCAAGAACAACCTATTCTATTTTGAAGGATGCTTATATCTTCCAGAAAGAGAAGCATGTTTACATATTCTTCAAGCTCGTCACGACTTTTCAGCAGCAGGACATTTTGGATACAATAAGACTTTAAAGTTGATATCTAGGGATTTTTGGTGGCCTCAAATGTAGAAGGCAATCAAAGATTTTGTACAATCATGTGATGTTTGCTCAAGATCAAAAACTCCTCGTCATCGATCTTTTAGACTTCTTCAACCATTACCTATTTCAGAACAACCATGGTCTTCTGTTTCTATGGACTTCATCATGGATCTTTTAATCTCAGGTTCTTATGACTCTATATTCGTGATAGTAGATCGTTTTACTAAGATGGCACATTTTGTACCATGTACAAAATCTATCACACATGAAGAAACAACTAGGCTCTTTCTTGACAATATCTATCACTATCATGGATTATCCAAGGATATTATATCAGATACGAGAACTCAATTTGTATCAAGATTTTGGCGGACTCTTTTTAAGATTCTAAAAGTGGATATAAAACTATCTTCAACATTTCATCCTCAAATTGATGGACAAACAGAGCATGTTAATTAAATTTTGGAGTAATATTTAAGATGTACTATTAACTACCAATAAGATGATTGGACAACTCTTTTGCCATTGGTAGAGTTTGCTTATAATAACACGATACATTCTTCTACAAAACAAACACCTTTCTTTGCCAATTATAGTTATCATCCACGACTTGATACTTTTGAATTTTCAAAAGTTAATAATCTTAGTGCAAAAGATTTTACGATTCATTTGTCAGAGCTACATTCAATGATGAAGGTGCAGTTAAAAGAAGCCCAAGAACAACAAAAAGTCAATGCGGATGTCTATCGAAAGGAACAACCACCATTCCACCTGGGTGATAAGGTATGGCTACTTTGTTATAATATCAAGACCACTCATCCTTGTGACAAGATGGACTATCGAAGGCTCGGACCATTTTCTATTTGTGTACAAATCAATCTAGTCGCATATCATTTACATCTATCGGAGTCAATGAAAAACTTTAAAAACGACATGTTCTTTGTCAAATAGATGGCGATGTCGTATTGTAATACGAGTATACCGTGAAAATATAAAGAAAAGGGACTTTTATTAATATTCAGTTACCTCGAATATTGGGAGCAACGACCAACTCCAGTGCAAATATTGAGTGGTCAGGTTCAGTCACCCCATTACAGTCAGCCGGAGCATATTGAAATGCTCCATTCGATTCCAATAACGGGAGTCAGCAGGAAGGAAAAGGACCAATTCACGCGACAGATGAGCCTGATTCGAAGAGCCAATTGGATCCAATTTCAAGAATCCAATCCGGATCCTCTTACCCAATATGAGACCTGCATTGGTCTGGCAACCAAATGCAGTGTAATTACGGAAAAATCCAGGTCTTACTACAGGCCTCAGCCAGTCTGACGCGAAGGACCAATTTGATCCAATCACGGGAACATCCAGGTTACTACAGGCATCTTACCCAATATGAGCTCTGAATTGGTCGGGCGACTCAATGTGGACCCGAGTACGGGGTTTCGATTCTGTTTCAGACTGTCCTATTCTCTGTGCCGTTTCATGGAACGTTGTTTTCGGAAAATGGATCTTTTAAAGGTAAAAATGGAGGAGAAAGCTTTGATGGCGAGAGCCAATTTCGGATCTAAGCTCTGACAGCGGGAGCCAATTTCGGATCCAAGACGGAAGATTGAAGAAATTTAGAGGATAAGGTTTAGGAGGGGTTTTTTTTTTTCAGAGAGAGATCGGGGGGGTTTTTTTTGGTCGAGGAGCTAGCTTCAAGCTCTTTTCAAGGTTACTAGTTCGGTTTCATTGGGGGTTTTGGAGAGGAGCTTCATGCTTCGGGTCGGGGAAGAAAAGTCAGAGAATTGGGTTTTTCTTCTCCATAGGATTTTGGAAAGACTGAGGCAATCGTTGCTGAAGTCAGTGTTGTAATGGTGAATCGGGATTTTTTTTAATGAAGTGGGTTTGATTAAACTTGACTGTTTTGTGAAATCGAGTTACGTCTGTGATTGAAGAATTAAAAGGGTGTCTATAGGATTGAGTATGCGGAGTGAATGAAATTTATTGGGTTAATCTAACAAGATAGTCAGTGGATACAAGATCGTAAGTACAAAGCGGTATCGGAGATTAGCAGATTGGGTTGTTCGGGATTCTCTGTAACGTCTAGAGACCTACCGGCTGGGAGAAAAAGGACTTCAACAAGCAGTCGAAGGGCATCCGTATAGATTTACGGTGTATTCTTACAGTCGTTTATATTCCAGCAGTCAAAAACTAATAGACTGCTTGAATATTGGCGAATCTCCATACTACCTTTTACAGCCAGACGCCCGGCACGTTCTCGAGCATGAAAGCATGTAATATGACAAAAGTGGTGAACCCGACGTGAAAGCTTGAGGTGGAAGGTATTCGATTTTGGTTGATTTTATCTTTATTTTATGGAAAACGAAAATAAAAATTTTGAAGGATTTTTGGGAGGAGTTTCTGGTGGGGAGTCTTCTAAAGGACAAGGTATGCACATGGATCCGTCTATTACTAGTATGTGTCAAGCCTTCTCATTATCAATGCAGCAACAGCAAAGCAATGATCGAAAAGAAGCTTTGGCAACCAAAGCATTGCAATCAGTGGTCAATAAAATTGATCAATTTGATGGAAGGAATATTTCAAGGTATTTAAGATGTTATGTTCGTGAAATAGAATTAAATCCAGTTTCTGAAAAGAAAATGGTTGAATTATTTGGACTTGCCACGATACCGGAGATAAGAGACCATATTACATCGATTACAGATCATTATGGGAATTCATGGGAGGTTTTTTTACATACATTGAAAGATGAATATTCCTTAGAAGATGCTGATCGCGTTACTAAGAAGCTGTTTCTGGAATGGATTGAACGGCCCAATAAGAATTTGTAAGCAACAGAGCTACTAAAGAAATTTGAGAGGCAGTACTCTCAATTGTCGAAGGTAGTAAAATTGACATTGGAGCCGAAAAAAATTGATCTATTTCTTCAAGCTGCTGTTGGAGAATTGTAAGAGAAATTAGAACTCCTTCTTGAAGACAAAGAAGAAGATGAAGGATTGACAACGAAGTGGAAGAACGTTGAAGATGCGGCGGAGTTGCTTACAAAAAAAGAAAGGAGGAAGGATAGGAGCAATATTCAGAAAACTGTACAAGCACCCAAAGCTCCAGTACGTACAACACCACCAACTATGCCTACAGTTCAACCTTCGACATCCTTATCAAAGAAAGCAGGGATGGAAGAAATTATACGAGGAATGCGAGATCTTCAAATCAAATTGGCAAGACTTGAAGAGAATACTTCTATAAACAATTCGAAGAATGTTTCAAAACAAGGATATGTACAAAGATGCATTTGGTGTGATGACGCTTCACACACTAGGAAAGATTGCAATGAATTTAATAATATGATACAGCAGGGAATTATTTGATGGAAAGATGGGAAGATAGCATTGAAAAATAGAGAGGATCTTCTTCAAACCAATTTTGGCAAGGGAGAAATGAGAGCATTGGTTCAAGATTACTTAAAAGAGCATGAAACAGTAGCACGAGAAAGTGCAAGTTATGGTGCTAGAGTAGATGATGAAATTGGTGGAAGTACGAAAACTATTGAGTTTTGGGCTTCTGCCGTTTCTATAATGCAAGAAGGAAAATTACCTTGAGAAGCGTTATTGACGACTGCAGCGACAATACGAGGTAGAACAGGTTGGGAGGATCTTGTTGAGTTTCTTTCAGGTCATGCATATATTGCTAAGAGCCAACATGAAGCTTTGATGGAAGAAAAGAGACGAGAAAATTTTGATGATACTAGAGAAGGAAATTCTTTTAAGAGGCAAACTCGAGGAGACAAGGCTTGGGAGGCAACTTCACAAGAATTGCCTATAAAGGATACCTCAACATCATTGGAATAAAAAACAAAGGAGACAAAAGATAAGGGCAAATGAACTGCTTATAAGCTACTTTTTGACATTGAAGCGGCAACAAATTTGAAAGGGGTGTTGGAAGTACGTATATTAAATGCTAAGGTGGAATTCACATTGAAAGAAGTCTTGGGAATTGCAAAGAAGGAGTTTCATGATGTCATCATTAACAGCATTAAGCGAAAGAGGCAATTAATGGGAGAAACTGGAATGAGTCATGCTATTGATGCAAGAATATATAAAGATGAAGAAGAGGTTGATATTGATTATAAGCAACCAACAAATGAAAAGAATGGGTATAATCAACGAGTACATTTCGAAGATTCTAGTGACAAGGAAATGGAAACTTTGAGCCATTATACTCGGAAACATTGGACAAGGGCAACAACTGAGGTATTAGTGAAAGTAGAAGATATAGAAGAACCAATTGTTGCTTTAGTCGACCATGGTTCTGTAATAACTCTCATGTCTAAAGATCTTTATAAGAAGCAAAAATGGCCAATTGATATGGAACATGGATGGACAATTCGAGCGGCTAATAACACACGGGGCGAATTATATGGAGCTTGTCTAGATGTCAAAATTCGGATTGGGGATGTTGCAACGGAGCAACATTTCTTTGTTCAAGATACAACGTCTTATCCGTTGATTTTAGGACAAATTATATCACGGCAACACGGATGGAAACAAAAGTACTTGACGATGGTTCCGCTTATGCAAGGGTACGGAGCGAAGATGGGAGGAAAGCTGTATAATTTCTAACAGTACGTCCTAACCATGAACGAAATCGAGATAGGTTGAGGGAGAAACCATTGCCAAAGATTGTTGAAGGATTTAAGGATTTTGGGGAGGTACCACTGTAAAGCGAGATTATGGAGGTACAAAAGAGGAGGTACTCTCGCGAGATGAAGGTGCCTTTGATGCGAGTTTTATTGGTATATTGGAGAATGGAAATATTATGTATAAAAAAGTTAATGATTTTAAAAGAAAAGAAAGAAAAAGATTATATAATATTGAAGGACAATTACGCAAGATAAGTGCATTGCAAGATGATGAGAGGATTTTGGGTGTTTATAAAGAAAATGGACTGGAAGATTCATTGGAATTGATTACATCTATTGGGTTAGGGGATAATGATAAGATTGTTGAAATTTATTCAAGAGAGGTTTATATCATACTTGAATCTTTTCAAGCACCAGAAGTCACTGTAGAGACGAGATATAAAACGGCAGATAAGAAGGTAAAGCCTGTTGCTGAACTATTACTAGAAGATTCTAAAGAACAAATGAGAGAAGCATTTGAAGAAGCAAGTTTAAGAGATCCAATGACTATTGGACACCAGTTTACTAGAGAGACTTTTGAAGAATTGAAGATTGGTTCTGATGGTTCTTTATTGCCAGAGGAAATTACTTGCTTCAAAAAGATGTTGGCTAAATAAGGTAGATCGTTTGCCTTCGAATCTCATGAAATTGGGTGTGTGGATCCAAATATTGTAACACCTATGGTTATCTTCACTGTACCACATGTACCTTGGAATCTAAGACCAATTCCAGTACTGAGGATACATTTACTTAAATTGATTGAATTATTAAAAGAAAAGATAAAGATGAAAATATTGGAACCTTCATTTGCACCGTATTCTAGTCGGTGGTTTACGGTACCTAAGAAGAATGGGTCACTATGGTTTATTCAAGATATGCAACCGGTGAATGTAGTAACTATCAGGAATGCAGGAATTGGGCCTATTGTGGATGAATTTGCTGAGACGTTTGCTGGAAAGGCGATCTATTCAATGGATGACTTGTATTCAAGTTATGATCAATTTCAACTTGCCGAAGGAAGTAGAGATATGACAACAATGAGGACACGACTTGGATTGGTTAGAATGTGCACACTTTATCAAAGCGCAACCAACTCAATTGCGCATATGATGAATGGGATGAATAAGGTATTGAGAGATTTTATTTCGGAAAAGACTATGCCTTTTTTGGATGATGTTCCTATAAAAGGGTGCAGAGAAGGAGACAAGGATGAAACTTTAGATACGAGGGGGTGTCGCAAATATGTTGTTGATCATATATAAGATTGTGAAAAGATTTTAACTCGGCTTGGAGAAGTTCATCTTACATTATCGGGTATAAAGTTCGTATTTGGAGTATGAGAGGTTGTGATTGTTGGACATTTATGTGGATCGTACGGAAGAAAATCAGATCCGACTAAAGTTGATGCAATTGGAAGGATGAAAGAGGATTGTGATTCTTTAACAGAGGTTCGCAAGTTTTTGGGTGCATGTGTATTTTATCGAATCTGGGTCCCTCATTTTGCTCACATAGCAGATCCATTATATGAACTGTTACGCAAGGGTTACCGATTTAAATGGGAAGAAAGGCATATTCAGGCAATGCAAAGATTGAAGAAATTATTAATGTCACCTCCAATATTGAGGAGGTTGATTATAAGTGTAATAGACCTGTGATTCTTACTGTGAACGCTAGTCCAATTGCCATTGGATGGACTGTGGGTCAAGATGATTCAAGTGGGAATAGATTTGGAGTTTTGTTTGGGGCTAAAGTTTTAAGTATTCGTCAGCCTCCATATTCGCAAGTTAAAAGAGAACTTTGGGGAGTCGTTTCGGCTATGAAAGCTGAAAGGGATTATTTCATTGGGGCAGTAGTAGTAATTGAAATAGATTGCTTACCATTGCTTGGAATGATATTTAACTGTTCAACGCCAGTTATTGCAATGTTGAGATGGATTGCTTATATTAAGTCACTAAATCTAGAATTTAAGCATATTACTGGGAAAGACAATTTAGTAGCAGACATGCTATCTCAAGCAAGATACGAGAGGGAGGACGAAATGGTTGATGACATTGATGACGTCGGATTGAAATTCTATTCAATATCAAATCTCAACAGAGAAGACAAGCTATTTCTTGAAGAATCTTATGAAGGAGAATTATTGGATATTGGTCATTACTTGAATACCTTGACTAAGCAGGGGAATTGGTCTACAAAAAAATTCAAACAAATAAGAAAAAAAGCATATGGATTTTTACTTCGAGAGGGATTCTTATGGAAGAGACCGAAGAAAGGAATTGGGATGCCACAACGAGTGATAGGCAAAAAGGAAGAAAGACTAAAATTATTAAAGGAGTTTCATGATAGTTTATAGGCAGGGCATAGAGGAATCTGGGCTACTTTTGCTAAACTCAAGGATCGATATTGGTGGAAAAATATGTATCGAGATGTGCTCTCATTTGTAGAGTCATGTGAAATCTGTCAATCGTATTCTAATATCTGACATCGAGATGGTCTTCATCCTACGTATCCTCTGGCTAGTCATTTTAAATGGGTTGTTGATTTGGTTATTATGCCGGTTGGGTTATGGCAGATGAGATATTTGGTTTTAGCTCGCGAAGATTTATCAAATCAAGTAGAAGGAAGAGCATTGAGGACAAAATCTACAGAGGGGATTTGTAGGTTTTTGCTTGAAGATGTCATTTGCCGCTATGGATGTGTAGGAAAAATCACTGGAGATCGCGGAGAATTAAATGCACAAGAAGCTTGTAAGTTCTTTGAAAGATGTGGAGTTAAACTATCACTGACTACTGCTTATAATCCAGAGGGGAATGCAAAAAGCGAACGTGGTCACGGACCGATTGTGAAAGCATTAGTTAAAGCTTGTAATGGGAAAGTTAAAGAGTGGCCATGGCTTTTGTCATTTGCATTATGGGCTGATCGAACAACACATAGCTCGGTGACAAGATATATGCCAGTAGAACTTATGACAGGTCAAAAATCAATTATGTCGATTGAAGAAAAGGTACTTACTTGGAGTATGCTACCATGGGAAGATGGATTGACAAGAGAAGAACTTCTGGCTATTAGGATTCGACAATTGGAGCAAAGAACGGAAGATGTGCAGATAGCATTGGAAAGGTTAAAAAGAGCAAGGTTACAAAACAAGCCGCGATTCGATAAGCAACATCGATTGAGACCAAAAGCAATCGAGGAAGGTGACTGGGTACTTGTTTATGACAATAGTGTGGATAATCAACATAGTACTTTGCGGAAATTTTCAAAACGTTGGTTTGGACCATATGTTGTAACAACTGTTCATGATAATGCGACTTACTCATTACGGGAGTTAGATGGTACAAAATTGAAAATACCAATTGCAGGGAAGCGAGTAAAAATATTTAAACGAAGACAAGCAGAGATGAATATGGAAGACCTTAATGAAGGTACAGAGATTCCGCAGCAAGAAGATGAAAGTGATTTGGATAATGAAGGTGACGAAGACGATTTGGGTAAAGACGTAGAGGATATATTCTGAATCAAACAACAATTGGGTAAATTGGTGCATACCGGAGGATGCACAGGTTCAGAGGGGGTGGATGTCGTGTTGTAACACGAGTATACCGTGAAAATATAAAGAAAAGGGACTTTTATTAATATTCAGTTACCTCGAATATTGGGAGCAACGACCAACTCCAGTGCAAATATTGAGTGGTCAGGTTCAGTCACCCCATTACAGTCAGCCGGGGCATATTGAAATGCTCCATTCGATTCCAATAACGGGAGTCAGCAGGAAGGAAAAGGACCAATTCACGCGACAGATGAGCCTGATTTGAAGAACCAATTGGATCCAATTTCAAGAATCCAATCCGGGTCCTCTTACCCAATATGAGACCTGCATTGGTCTGGCAACCAAATGCAGTGTAATTACGGAAAAATCCAGGTCTTACTACAGGCCTCAGCCAGTTTGACGCGAAGGACCAATTTGATCCAATTACGGGAACATCCAGGTTACTACAGGCATTTTACCCAATATGAGCTCTGAATTGGTCGGGCGACTCAATGTGGACCCGAGTACGGGGTTTCGATTCTGTTTCAGGCTGTCCTATTCTCTGTGCCGTTTCATGGAACGTTATTTTCGGTAAATGGATCTCTTAAAGGTAAAAATGGAGGAGAAAGCTTTGATGGCGAGAGCCAATTTCGGATCTAAGCTCTGACGGCGGGAGCCAATTTCGGATCCAAGACGAAAGATTGAAGAAATTCAGAGGATAAGGTTTAGGGGGGGTTTTTTTTTTCAGAGAGAGATTGGGGGGGTTTTTTTGGATCGAGGAGCTAGCTTCAAGCTCTTTTCAAGGTTACTAGTTCGTTTTCATTGGGAGTTTTTTTTTTGAAGATCAAGGGGATTGGAGAGGAGCTTCATGCTTCGGGTCGGGGAAGAAAAGATGGAGAATTGGGTTTTTCTTCTTCATAGGGTTTTGAAAAGACTAAGGTAATCGTTGCTGAAGTCAGTGTTGTAATGGTGAATCAGAATTTTTTTTAATGAAGTGGGTTTGATTAAACTTGACTGTTTTGTGAAATCGAGTTACGTCTGTGATTGAAGAATTAAAAGGGTGTCTATAGGATTGAGTATGCGGAGTGAATGAAATTTATTGGGTTAATCTAACAAGACAGTCAGTGGATACAAGATCGTAAGTACAAAGCGGTATCGGAGATTAGCAGATTGGGTTGTTCGGGATTCTCTGTAACGTCTAGAGACCTACCGGCTGGGAGAAAAAGGACTTCAACAAGCAGTCGAAGGGCATCCGTATAGATTTACGGTGTATTCTTACAGTCGTTTATATTCCAGCAGTCAAAAACTAATAGACTGCTTGAATATTGGCGAATCTCCATACTACCTTTTACAACTAGACGCCCGGCGCATTCTCGAGCAGGAAAGTACGTAATACGACAGCGAGATACAATGCGTTTGGTATCACGACTTGAGAAGGGACTTCCGATGTTTGGTGATTTTACTAGAAGTAGAAACAACTCCTGATGGTGTTCCAAATGATCTATTTGAAGGAAATTATGAAGGCCTCAACAATGATCAAATAACTGGGTGGTCTTCCCGCCTTGATATGGGACACTATAGATGGTTGAGAGGCCCTATCAATCATCTTCAAAGACAACAAAGATCAGAGTATGTGACGAATATAATTTGTCGCATCATAGATTTTCTCAACATATGATGGCCACTCATCGTGGAAGTCGTTTCTAGAAGGGGGGATAATATCACGGACATATGCATGTAAGTCAATAATTACATGTATAAATAGGTAGAAGTAAGTAAAAGTAGATAAAAGTAAATTAATTCTATAGTATTTGATATGAAAGCTTCTTAGAAGCTTCATAGACACTGCTTTGACTTTATAGGTGTCTTTAATTGACTTTTTGGATTAGAAACATGGTCAACAAGTTGGCCATGTGCCACACATGTTGTTAGCTTGAAGACCAAGCTATATATGTGGCCCACACATAGAAAAACTTGCCTTGTAAGTCAAGGCATGTGTCCTACAAAGTCAACACTTATTAGAGATCCTATAGAACGTCGCCATGTAGTCCCTAGTTAGATAGTATATATAGAGACAAGAGTGAAGCCTTCTTCACTCTTGTCAATTACTTTCTTGCTTCCAATCTAGTTTCAAGGGTCTCTAGTTTTTTTATCTTTTCGTAATAGCCATTCCAATTTCTCTTTCAATATATAGACTTGTTTATTTATATTTTATTACCTTTTTTTGAGTGAAGGCTCACTTGTCTGAATTACTACTTCGTCGAGTTTTTGTCCTTGACAGTCATATAATATTTATTCAAGATCAAAAATTCCTTGTCATCAACCTTACTGACATCTTTGACCATTACTTATTCCAAAACAACCATGGTCTTCTATTTCTATGGATTTCATCATAGATCTTCCAATCTTAGGTTTTTATGACTCTATATTCATGATAATAGATTGTTTTACTAAGATGGCACATTTTATATCATGTACAAAATCTATCACAGGTGAAGAAACAACTAAGCTCTTTCTTGACAATATCTATCACTATCATGGATTATCCAAGGATATTATATCAGATATGAGAACTCACTTTGTATTAAGATTTTAGCAGACTCTTTTCAAGATTCTAAAAGTAGATATAAAACTATCTTTGACATTCCATCTTCAAATTGATGAACAAACGGAGCGTATTAATCAAATTTTGGACCAGTATTTAAGATGTACCATCAACTACCAATAAGATGATTAGACAACTCTTTTGCCATCGGTAGAGTTTACTTATAATAACACTGTACATTCTTCTATAAAACAAACACCTTTTTTTGTCAATTATGGTTATCATCCATAACTTGATACTTTTGACTTTTTAAAAGCTGATAATCTTGTGGCAAAAGATTTGGCAATTCATTTATCAAAGCTACATGCAACAATGAAGGCACAGTTAAAAGAAGCTCAAGAACAACAAAAGATCAATGCATATGTCTATCAAAAATAACAACCACCATTCTACATGGGTGATAAGGTATGGTTACTTTGTCACAATATCAAGACCACTCGTTATTGTGATAAGTTGGACTATCCAAGGCTTGAACCATTTTCTATTTCTATACAAATCAATACAGTTGCATATCATTTATACTTACTGGAGATAATGAAAATCCATCCAGTATTTCATGTGTTTGTTTTTGAACCATACAATACAGTGGATATACCAAAAAGAAGACAAACTCTACTTCTTTGTATAGAAATAGATAATAATCAAGAGTTCGAAGTAGAAGAAGCCCTAGATTCAAGGCGACGCCAAAATAAATTGGAATATCTTGTCCAGTGATGAGGATATGATATTAGAGAATATATATGAGAGATAGTAAAGAATCTTGTAAATGCAGCAAAGATGGTGGAAGCTTTTCATCGACAACATCCATCAAAATCAAGATGAAAAACTTTCCCTATAAAAGAAATAAGATATAGGCAAGATAACATTCTACTTTTAAACCTTATTTGTAGCTTCTTTGTAGTTGTGACGCTAATGAGATAGAGAACCAACAACTAGTGGATTCGACTAAAGAGCCTTTATTTGGTGACTTGTTGGATGAGACATTGCAATTATCACAATCTTCAAGATGATGCAATGGAGATAAAGATCCTCAAGAATGACATGTTTTTTCTCGAATAGATGGCAAGATACAATGTGTTTGATATCATAGCCTTAAAAGAGATTCTCAATGTTTGGTAATTTTATTAGAGGTAGGAAAAACTCCTGATGGTGTTTCAAATATTTTATTTGAAAGAAGTTATGAAGGCCTCAACAACGACCGGATAACAGGGTGGTCTTTTCGCCTTGGTATACAACATTATCGATGGTTGAGAGGTCCTATCAAGCATCTTTGAAGAGAATAAAGATCCCAATATGTGACAAATATAATTTGTCATATCATAGATTTTCTCAACATATGATGACCGCTCCTCGGAGAATTCATCCTAAAAGGGGGAGTAATATCACGGACACATGCATGTAAGCCAGTAATTACTTGTATAAATAGATAGAAGTAAATAAAATTAGGTAGAAATAAGTTAATTATATAATATCTTCTATAGAAGCTTCCAAGAAGCTTTATAGATGCTACTTTAATTTTATAGATATCTTTAATTAACTTTTTTGGGTAATAAACGTAGTCAACAAGTTGGCCATGTACCACACATGTTGTTAGCTTGAAGACCAAGCTAACTATGTGGTCCACACATAGAAAAACTTGCCTTGTAAGTCAAGACATGTGTCCTTCAAAGTCAACACATATTGGAGGTCCTATAGAACATTGTCACGTAGCCTTTAGTTAAATAGTATATATAGAGATAAGAGTGAAGCCCTCTTCACTCTTATCAACTTCTTTCTTGCTTCTACTCTTTATTTCTATTTTTTCACTCTTTCTTTGATACGGATTTCATTGGTTTATGCATCATCTTTTAGTTCATGTCTTTTACACCTATAATATTTTTTATCTTTCATTGCTTCTTAAAAATTTGAAGATTTATCATTTTTTGTAATCAATGCAAATTCAAATGTATTTGCAAATCCTTATTTTTCAAGGATTCAATAAATCCTATATAATCTTTAAGGTTAAGATTTCTCTTTTGGTACCTTGCCAATATCAAGTTCATCATCTAAATTTGAGACTTTTTTCTTATTCTTAGAAGTTTCAATAACATCTATTTCTACTTGAATAACTTATTGTGCATCTTCACTTATAATTTTTTTTTTTTTTTTTTTTTTTTAATATTATACTATTAATAATTATCAATTGAGTCTCATCAAAGGTCACATCTTTATTGATGATAATCCTATATATTATGGAATCCTAAACTTGATATTTTTTTTATATTTCTCTTATATTTAAGAAAGATATACTTTCTTGCTTTTGTATCTTATTTTTTCTATGAATATAGGCAAAGCATCCAAATACTCAAAGTCTAAAGTAATCAATAAGCTTTCTACTTCAAACCTCTTTTAGAATTTTGCAATAAATTTTAAAATTTGGTGAGAGATTTACTAAGTAGAAAACAATATTTACAACTTCAATCTAAAAGCTCTTTTGAAGCCATGGATTACTTAGCATGTTGTGCACCTTTTCTAACAAGGTCATAATTATTATATTATATTTTATTTTATTTTATATTTTTTTTGAGATGTACTTGGTGTAGTGAAATAATGTATTATCTCATATTTCTTACAAAAGTATTCAAATTCTATTAGCTTATACACTCTACCATTTTTTGATATTAAATATTTTATCTTCTTCTATATTTTCTTTGCAATTATAATCTTCCATTGTTTAAACAATTCATAGAACTTTAATTTTTATTTTATTATAAATATTTATATCTTTCTAAAAATAATATCTATAAAAGAAATAAAAAATATCTATGACTTAGAAGCAAATAATATAAGTTTTGAAATATTTGAATGTATATAATTTAAGATTTCTTAAATATTATATGTAAGGATAAAATCCACCACTCAATCTATATTACAAGATGGTCTCAATTAGTATTTGCTTGTAATTGTTGGTATGAAGTGAGACAAAAAAATTTAAAAAAAAAGTAAAATAAATAAGAAATAAGTAAAATGAATGTAATTAAGCAATTATATATTCCAAAACTTAGTCACATTTTGTTCATTGGATTTTAACCTAATAAAAAGTAAAATTAAAAAATATAAGTTATATTTTAATATATTTAATTTTATTAACTTTTTATTCATATATAAAATATTTAAATTTAATTTATTATGAATGAATTATGAGGATTTAAAGATAGGAAGTAAATGATTAAAAAATTAAGTATAAATATTTTATCTTAAGAATAACTTTCTTAAAGATCAAGGATATGAGCCTCACCAAGGCTCACATGTAGTATATAAGGATGTTCTAAAGAGGCGTCGAGGCCTTAGTTTTATCCTTCTACCTACATCTAAGCTGCTACAACCTATATGGAACTTATTATTAGGGACATAGTCCTTAGAATCTTCTAGAGACAAGTTTCTAGAACCTTTTAGAAGCTTCTTAATTGGTGGAAGTTGCTTTAGAAGTTTCCTAGTTGGTGGAAGTCATTTGAGAAGCTTCTTAGTTGGTAGAAGTTATTTGAGAAGCTTCCTAAATAGGAGTATATATTGGAATCGAGGCTGAAGAGTTCTTCAATCTCAACAACACATCTCTTGGAGCTCTAGCTCACCTCTCTCGTGTTGTTCTTTTATTCATCTGATTAATCTAGTTCTTGCCAATTCTTCTTGAACTTGTTGTTAGATCTCGAGCTTGTATTTCTGTGTCCGTGACAGTTTATCGAGACTTCACTCACCTCAGATATCAAAGCTAGTTTCTTCCTTGTTAGAATGTGGATTACCCCTCTACTTAGAGGTGTACTAGCATTTTAGAGGTTGCAGATTACCCTCCTCTAAACTGATACTTCTTTTGTTACAATATTGGAGTCTAATTCTTCTTGGAGAGAGTAGATTATTCCTTTTCTTGAAGCTCTTAAGGCAGTTTAGAGGTTGCGGAGTACTCTCCTCTAAACCAATATTGTCTTCTTCTAGAGTCATTTTTGTCCTTCTTTTAGAATGGCCGGAGGCCAAGACATTAATATGACAGAAAGTTCAGAGTCCAAGTTGGATGCTATCATGAATGCCCTCGCTATGTTATCACAAAGAACTGCAGAGATTGAAGGAATCGTGGCAAGGCTTCATAATGATGGAGCATCTGGGATGGCACAATCTAGATTGTACCAGCCTCAAACTTCTATACTTGGAGAAGCAACTTTGCCTCAGGTTCGATAAGCACCGTTGATTCTACAACATAAAGAGCCCCGAGTTAGCCTTCCGGACAAGTTCGATGGTACACATTCCAAGTTTTGAGGATTCGTCAACCAAATCAGGTTGATAACAATTTTACAGCCCGAGTGCTATCCAACTGAGGAGTCACATGTTGGACTTGTTGGAACCTTACTTATAGGGCAAGCTCTATCATGGTTTGCTCCTTTGTTTGAGAAACGATCGTCTATACTAAACAACTTTGAAACCTTTTTGGAGGCGTTTGCAGAAGCATTTGGTAAATACGACAAGGTTCGATGGGCTACAACAAAGATCCAGTCACTACGACCAGGGATGCGCTCTACATCAGTCTATACATTGGATTTCAGGCAATTAGGATGCGACATCAATTAGGATGAAGAAGCGTTGATGAGTCAATTTTATTGGAATTTAAGGGACAATGTGAAGGATTTGTTGTTAACTCTTCCTGATCCACAAATGCTCAACGAAGCTATTAGCCAAGCTGTGAAGTGTAATAACCGCATATTCCAACGCCGCCAAGACCAACGTTCAAGACAACATACGGTTCACCACGCCCCAATTATGCTGGCAAGCAACATGAATTCACATTCAGAGATAGAAGACATGCAAATTGATGCGGTACGTGTCAAATCCCTTACTCTAGAAAAAAAAAAGCGACGTATGGAGGAAGATCTATGCTTGTATTGTGGTGAAGAAGGCCACAAAGTTGAAAACTATCCCGAGAAGTAAAATCGACGCACAGTCAAGACCAGGGGCGCATTTGTTCAAGAAAACGAGGATGCCCAGCCATAATAAGAACTGTGCGGCTGGACAGTGCAATATCGCAATAACAATCAAGTTCCTTTCTTTCTGCTCAACTTGCCCTTTGCTTTACAATCCCTCATTTATTGGCTCTCAGAAATTGAGAACCTTAGCATTATTAGATTTAGGAGCATTTTCTTGTTTGTTAGACGAAGAATTTGCGAAGCGTCATAAGATCCCTTTAGTACAAAAATCCAAACCTGTTCACGTTGAGGTCATAGATGGGCAACCTTTATTGTCTGGTAGTGTCACCCATGAATCAGAATCTATAGAAGTGACGTTTAAGGGCCATAGTAGTCATACTATTTTTAATATTATTAGAATTCCAACAAATCCTATTATTCTTGATCTTTCTTGGTTAGAAAAGCATAACCTATCTATAGATTGGAGGTTGCGAAAGATGACCTTTCCTACAAAACCATCCAAAAGCAAGTCTAGTAGAAAATCCCAAATAGATAAATCCTTATTCATTGAAGCAAGAGCGTTTATAAGATCGTCTAAGGAAGGCACACCGTTTGTCATTAATGCAGCTCCAACTACTAAGATGAAGATCTTGACAGCAAGTATATCAAAGCAATATAAGGATTTTAAAGACGTGTTTCAAAAGAAGAATGTCGACATGCTATCGGAACACCGACCATATGATTGCGCCATAGACTTACAAGAAGGAGCACAACTGCCTTTTGGCCCAATCTACAATCTATCGCAGACGGAGTTGGTGGAGTTATAGAAGTACATCGACGAGAATCTAGTCAAGAACTTCATCCGTCATTCAAAATCGTCAGTTGGAACACCCATCTTATTTGTAAAGAAGAAATATGGCTCGTTGCAGATGTGCGTGGATTATCGAGGCCTCAACAACATAAAAAATAAGAATCAATACCCGTTATCCTTGATTTCTAGTCTCTTAGAACAACTTGGACATACAAGGATCTTTACAAAAATTGATCTAAGGGGAGCTTACAACCTCGTACAAATCAAAGAAGGAGATGAATGGAAGACAACGTTCCGTACAAGGTATGGCCATTTTGAGTATAATGTCATGCCCTTTGGTCTTACCAATGCTCCAACGATCTTCTAATATATGATGAATGACATTTTTTGGGAGCACCTTGATGATTTTGTTGTCATCTACTTGGATGATATTTTGATATTCTCCAAAAACGAAAAAGAGCATGAAAAGCATGTTTGTTTGGTCTTGAAGAAACTACGCAAGCGAGGACTATATGGCAAGTTGAAGAAGTGTTTATTTTACCAAATGGAGATGGAATTTTTGGAGTTCATTGCGACTACGGAAGGCTTGAAGATGGACCCCAAGAAGGTAGAAGCAATCGTATCTTAGGAGGTTCCAAAGACGGTTAGAGACGTACAATGCTTTCTTGGTTTTGCTAACTTCTATCGGATCTTCATCAAGAATTACTCTCAAGTTGCTGCTCCTATCAGTCGATTGACATGCAAGGATAAGCTGGAATAAGGACCTCTAGCGGAGAAGGCGTTTCAAGACCTGAAGACGGTACTTACTATGCCTTCAATTTTGGTACATCTAGACTTTACAAAGGCCTTTTATTTAGAAACTAATGCTTCGGATTTTGCTTTGGGAGCTGTACTTTCACAAATGAGAGAAGGCAAGAAGCTCCATCTGGTTGCATTCTATTTTCTAAAGTTCTCTGCTGCTAAAATCAATTATGAGATCCACGATAAAGAACTTCTTGCTATAGTAGATTCTTTCCAAGAATGGCGTCACTTTCTTGAAGGAGTTGCACACCCAGTGTCCTTATATACAGATCACAAGAATTTGGAGTATTTCATGTTGGCTCGAGTTCTAAATTGACGTCAAGCTTGGTGGAGTATGTCGCTATTTAAATTCAATTTTGTTATCACTTATCGACCTGGAAAGCAGCAAGGACTATTCGATGCCTTATCAAGGAGATTGTATCTTATACCAAAGACTGGAGAAGCAGTGTTTGATCAACAATGTACGACATTGTTGAAGCCAGAGCAATTTTGGCTTTGCACTACTATTGTATCAATTGATGTTGAGTTCCTGAACTAAGTATGTGCCATGACCATTGAAGACTTAGTAGCCATTGATATCAAGCAGCATGCCAATGACGACAAGTTCAAGGTAGAGGGAGATCTTTTGTACTTTGAGGAGCGGTTGTATATTCTAAAAGGACCAGCACGACTCCGAGTTCTTCAATCTCGCCACGATTTTTCAGCTGCGGGATATTTTGGATTCAACAAGACCTTGGAGCTTATTTCTTGAGATTTCTGGTGGCCCCAAATGTGGAAGGATGTGAAAGATTTTGTCCTCTCCTATGACATCTGTTCAAGATCCAAGAATCCTCGGCATCGCCCTTATGGACTTCTACATCCATTGTCGATTCCACGTCGACCATGGTCTTCAGTTTTCATAGACTTCATCACGGAGCTGCCATCATTGAACTCATTTGACAGCATCTTTGTCATGATAGATTGGCTTACAAAGATGGCACACTTTGTTCCTTGCAAGAAGACATCTTCCAGTGAAGTCACAACAAGACTCTTTCTCGATAATGTGTATCGATATCATAGACTACCAGATAATATCGTATCAGATCAAGGAACCCAGTTTGTATCAAAGTTTTGAAGATCTCTCTTTGAGATACTGAAGGTGGATATCAAGCTTTCTTCAGCTTTTCATCTTCAAATTGACGGCCAAACAGAACGGGTGAATCAAGTCTTAGAATAATACTTACGATGCAGCATCAACTATCAGCAAGACGATTGGACCGCATATCTACTGCTAGTCAAGTTTGCATATAACAACACCCTCCATGCGTCGACTCAATACATACCATTCTTTTTCAACTATGGGTATCATCCGAAACTTGATTTATTGAGTCTGTCAATAAATAATAATCCAAGAGCTGAAAGATTTGCGAAACAACTATCAGAGCTTCAAACTACATTGAAGCTTCAATTATAATGTACTCAAGAATCCTACAAGGCGTTTGTAAATAGATTTCGGAATCAAGCAGCTACTTTCAAAATTGGAGATAAAGCATGGCTTCTTCAACGAAATATGAAGACCAAGCGACCATGTGATAAGTTGGGCTATCGAAGATTGGGACCATTTATCATCCAGAAGCAAATCAATCTAGTGGCATACTGTCTGGAATTATCGGCTTCTATGAAGGTACATCCAATCTTTCATGTTTCTTTGTTGGAGCCTTATCGAGAGTCATCTTTTTCTAGAAGAGTGCAATGTCCGTCATCTATTATTGAGATTGGAAACCACGAGGAATACGAGGTCAAAAAGGTACTGGATTCACGACGAAGGTGGGACAAGTTGGAGTATCTTGTTCATTGGTATGGCTACGACATTAATGAGCGAACGTGGGAGCCAGCTAAAAATCTCGCCAATGCGCCGCTGTCGGGGTATAGAGAGTTTGCCTCAAAAAAACGTTGGGCTTCTGGCTATCACTAATTATTTAATCAAGCTTGAAAATAAGGGAAGCCCTAAATTTATATATAATTTTTCTCTTTTCGAGTAATTACACCAAATACACAATCCTCAAGTAATCCACAACTTCCAAAATATGATAAAATCTTCTAAATCCTTGTTTATTCTTATGTGGAGATTTTCCTAAACTTCAACACCTCATATCTCTTAATCCGACCGTCCAAACAAACTCTTATTTTACTTGAGGTACTGATGTATTCTTATTAACTTCTACAACAATTTTCAACCGCAAATTCATTTCAGATCTTGACATATCTTGAAAACCCTAACAGTCGCTTCAAACCCTTGTCTTTATACATCTGTATGCAATTTTCTTCATATCTCACAAAATATAAGCTTAAATGACACGAAATTTGTATTTATAGCTTTTTAACACAAAATTTTACATTCTCCAAAAAGTTTGAGCCAAAAATTCGTCCGAAAACTCAAGTTATGGCTCCAACTATTACTACAAACAAACCCGCTTACTTACTGCTTTTGATTTGGAAGCGCCGTCTTCAACTCCTTACAACTCCTTCATATGAACTCTGAAAGCAATAATTCTTTCATGAAAGATGTAGGTCTTGAAATCGTTGTTTCAGTCGCACCTTCCGATTTTCAAAAGCTGCTGTTAAACTCCTTCTACTGTCAAAAGAGTAATAGTATGTCTTAAATAAACACCTTAACTTCAAACAGTTATAACTTTTTCACCCTAACTCCAAATCCTCTAATTTTTGTACACAAATTGTTCTCCAAATCCTAAAATTTACAACCCTAGCTTCTAATCTCCGAATGCCCTCAAAAGAGGAACCCTAATCCCTAATAAGGCCTCGGGCAGCCTCCTTGAAATCCATTGGGCATGGCCTTCGACCAATAGGGATGAAGTTTCCCATTCATTGCCTTCATCCGACCATGCCTTGCTTTCATCCCTCTCAATTAGCCTCCTATTAGTTTAGATTTTTATCCTTAGGCTTCTACCTTCTCCCAAGGCTTCATACTAAACATTTAGGTCTTATATATATATATATATATATATATATAATGTCAAAATCAAAAGAAATAAAGAAACAAAGTAAAGTTTCTTATACCAACTCCTTTTAATTTAATCTACTAGCCACTCTAACACACATCTAGATTTATCAACATATAATATGTTTTAACTAATTTTTACATACTGTAAGCATTTACAGTATGACATCGCAAAAGGTACAAGAATTTCATCAACAACATCCTCATAAACCTAAGCCGATTCGACGATAGCTTCCTTCTGAAGCTTGCTCATCCAAGAATATAAGAAAGGGGGAGAGCACCACCAAAATTCGTAGTTGATGTAGTTATTTTGTCCAAGATAAAGTAGAATTTTTTTAGTAGCTATAGTTTGGTCATCTGATATGGATAGCTAAGAGATAGATACTATGCCAGTGAGATTATCTCAACTGACTAGTTCACGAAGGCAATCCCAAGATGAAGAACCGCCTACACCATGATGACGATAGAGGATACCGAGTAACTCATCACTAGTGATTTTATTTGAGATCAAGCCTGCTTACGATGGTCAACCAGAAGGTGTATTTGCAGGACAATTTCACAATGAGGACACGGAAGTTCATGCTTGCTCAAAAGTCAAAGGTGTGGGCCACTACTATTGGCTTCAAGGGCTAATGAACCACTTGCCTCGTGAACAACAGTTGGAGTTCATAGCAGATGTTATGCGATAGATCTTCATTTTCTTGCATTGGTACTGATTAACAACAACATTGCTTCTTAGAGACCTCGAAGCTAAAGGAAGGAGTGATGTTAGGGACATAGTCCTTAGAACCTTCTAGAGACAAGTTTCTAGAACCTTTTAGAAGCAAGTCTCTACAACCTTCTAGAAGCTTCTTAATTAGTAGAAGTTACTTTAAAATTTTTTTAGTTGATGGAAGTCGCTTGAAAAGCTTCCTAGTTGGTAGAAGTTGCTTGAGAAGCTTCCTAAATAGGAGTATATATTGGAATCGAGGCTGAAGAGTTCTTCAATCTCAACAACACATCTCTTGGAGCTCTAGTTCACCTCTCTGGTGTTGTTCTTGTATTCATCTGATTAATCTAGTTCTTGCCAGTTCTTCTTGAACTTCTTGTTAGATCTCGAGCCTGTATTTTTGTGTCCGTGACACTTATGCACCTCTTTTTATATAAGAACTACATTAAATGTTAGTTCTTTGATTGTTTACTAGTAGAATTATTTATTTTGTATTTTTAACTTTATTATGGTGATTAAAAATATTTGATTAGAATATAGATATTGTAAGACCTTCAAATCTTCTTCCTTTTCTTTATATTAGCTTTCAAGTTGGTAAAACTTAATTTTACCAAAATCTTGAAATTTTCTCTAAAAAATCCTTAAAATATTATTAATGCTAATATCAATTTAAAGCTATATTTTTCTATATTAATAATTTTTTATAATAATAAAACAATTTTTAATCAATTAAAAATATTTTTTAATATAATAATAATTAAAAAAATATGAGGTCTTTTTTATGTTCTATTTAATTAATAACTAATATTTATAGGTTTTTTATAAGTAATATATATATATATATATATATATATATATATATACCAAAATAAGTATTGATTTAAATAATTATATATTAATATTTAATAGTAAAAAAATTACTAAACCAACTAAAATAATTTCTTTTAAGAATATAATTTTTCTTTTAATAAAGCTTTTATAACTTATAAATACTTCTAAATTTTAATAAATACTTAGATAATTAAAAAAACTTTCAAATCTTAATATTTTTATAACTAAATAATTAAAAATTATATTTTTAATCAATCTTCTAATTAAGACTCATTAATAGAACTTACTTTATATACAAATATATTAAAACTAACTATGTGTTGCTTTTCAAACATGATTTGCTCCCAAAAATTGAACTTATATGTATTGACTTTTAAATATTATTGTTACTTTTTGAACTTTGTGAAACTTTGCTAACTTGTATGACCCAATCAAAGATGCAATAGGTGAATAGAGTTGATCTTTCCTTCCTTTATAGAGACAATTGTAATTCAACATGTAATAGTACTTCTTTCTAATTAATACAAATTTCTACACATCCATCTTTTTATAACTATTAAGATTTTTTTCATGACTTTAAGGACTCCATCTTTTCTACTATATTTACATCTATTAAAATTTAGCATATTTTTCTTCAATTCAAGCTAACATTTAATATTTGATAATGTTATCACAATACCATAAAATATTTTGATTTAAATCTTATATATTATTGTTGACTTATAAGCCACATTATTTTTCATCAAGACAATTCTACCATCATAAGATTTGTAGCTTTGAATTTAGTCTTTGTATGGACACATGTGATAGCAGTACTCACAATTAAGGATCTATGGATTAAAATATTATAGTTATTGAAAGAAAAAACTTTTATTTTTATTTTTTTGATATATATATATATATATATATATATATTTTTTTAAAGATTTTTTAAGTCTACTTTTTTGAGCCTCACTTAGTAGGCTTGTCTCTTAAAGATAAGATTTGACCATCTAAAATTTCTATATGTGGAAGTTTTTTTGTATTTAAAAATTTTATCATAAAAAAAATAATACATTTAGATCCTATATATATATATATATATATATATATGAATAAAAATATAAAAGCTTTATAAGGTAATGTTTTATACAAAACTAAATTCTTGATTTTTATTGTAATTAAAAAAACTAATTTTTTGACATTGTACCTTTTTGTTTAATTGTGCATGTTGTTTTGTAGTTCTCATGCTCTTTGGATAATGTTAAGCAATATATTTATACTCTCCACAATACAAAGACAAACCTTCTTATTGTCATCAAGTCTTTTCTTGTGTTATAAGAAACTTGAATTGTAAAACTTTATTCTACATGTCTTCTACTTCAAATTATATACTTTTAAAGGTCATAATTGTTGGAACAGAATTATAAAAATATTGAAGTGCAATTAGATTACATTCTTTTTAGTACTATTATTTCAAAAGAAAACCAGGCACAAAAATAAAATAATGGAGTCAAAGTAAATTGCCTCCAAACGATACTTAAATAGGAAGCTCGTAAGCAAGCACAGTTGATACAAAATAGGGAGCAACTGAGTCGTTTATCCGTGCAAACATTTAGTGATAAATTTAATATTTTAATTTTTGTTTTTTTGTTGCTCGTTTGCCCTTCCTTTCAACCTTAATCTGTAGACCATAGCCAAGTGTCGCCGCAGCTCATGCCAAATGACTTTGCCACCAGGGGGGCGGAGAACATGAGGTCATTTTTATTTTATTTCTATTCAGGCCCACACGGCGTCTAATTCCCATTTTGAAAATGGAGCGTGTGCAAAAATGCAGGTGACCTTTTTGTGTGAAGTGGGTGGCCACCGTCATGATCTCATCCAGGAAGAAGCGGTTACACAAATAACAAAATAAACAGATAAATATTTAAATAACGCTCCAAGTGTGTGCAAGTGAAAGCATCAACCCAGTTGCTGTCTTCAGTTGAGTAGTACTGTACTTGAACAACAAACAAACAAACAGGTAAATTATTAATACAAACAACCCCAATGAGTTTCCGTTTTTCTATGCCTGGAATGCTCGGCAACCGAGCCGCAGCATGCAAGCATGTGGAAGTTTGCATCACGGCCATGAGGATAAGATTAGCACTGCTTTCATCGACAACGCTGGGGGCTTGCTTTCAGAGGAACCAGCTTCACAACGTAGGCGTGAAAATGCGGAAGTTTGCAAAAGATGACTCTGCCAGTGACCAGGCAGTTGCCAAGGTTCAATCTACGCGGATTTTGAGAATTGAGCTTGAGTTGAAGGCCTTTAGTAAATAATGAGGTGGAGCTCAAATCAAAAACATGTATGTTTGTACAAACATGTATGTGCATGTGTGGGAATGTACATTTATGTTCTTCCTTCGACATTTCCGGCAAGCCGTAGTTGGATGCATGCAAGGAAGGTGCAGCGGCACAAGCTCCGAGCTGTGCATCCCATGAACACGAGCTTGGTCGAGTTGTATACGTTGATATATATAGCAATAACAATCTAGTCACCGATTTTTGGGCACGCAGTAAATGGAAAGAATGCTTATAATAACATTACCGTGCATTTTAGAACAGAGCAGTACAAAACTGCAGGATGCGCAAGGGTGCAACGGAAGGGGAATCCGACTTGGGGAATGCGGGAGGTGGCCACATATAGCCTCAACCTCCACACACTTCCCGGCGGTGGCAGGCAATAGATTCCGGGAGTCATCTTGGCAGGCTTGCAATCCCTTGTTGTAGAGCACCTTTTATCGTGAGATCCTTCTACGATGCGAGAAAATCCGGCAACAAGGAGCTGTGCACGTCAGACGCGTGTGTGTCATCTCTTCCAATAGGATTTGCTCGCGCATCGCAACCTGGCCTTGTGGACGCTTCGGGACATGGGGCCCCAAGGTGGTGTAAATGACAAATTGTTACTGTAGATGCAAGTGCCCACCGTCGAGGCGGAGCGGCGGCTTCCAGGGGAGGAAGGGATGTGCTCACATTCCATCCTTCGTCGCTACACAGGGTATGCGCTTCTGCTTCCCATTGCGGAGTTCAAGGCTTCAGATTCAAGTTTTTCTCACGTTCATTTTTGTTTTCTGGTTTGTGGGTTTCTTTATTTTGGTTGGTTTAGACTGGTTTTTCTCCGATTAGCAAATTTGAGGCATTTCGAAACGACTTTGCTTGCGTATTCGAAGTGTTTGTGGAGTGGGATGTTGTTGATTAAGGTGGACACGCTTCATTTTGTGATACAGATGGAAAACTCTAGGCCGGTGGGAGGGAGGTAAGTCTGGCATAATGAATGGTAGGACAAGTGATTTAGCAGCATTGCGTGCAATGTGGTAAAGCTCATTGGATTGTGCTGCTGAATGATGCAGTGGTGTGCTTCCATTTCGGAATGCCGCGAGATTTGGAGCACGGAGTTAGTTCTGGTTATTTTAGCGGTAATGCAGGACAACTGAAGTGATTGGAGAGGGATGTGAGCATTGCAGAGTAGGTTTCTCACGAATCGGCTCTGGCGCTCTTCAAATCGTGGTATACTCTGAGATCGGAGCCAAGAGATTTTCTCTAGGTCTTCGTAATAGGTGGTTAACAGACGATAGATGATATGTTCCTGAGACAGTCTGAGGGAGAGTCCGAATCTACTTCATCTAAGACAGCAGTGAATGCCAGCATTGGCCAGAAGCTGACGGACACGACTCCGTTCCTCCAGTCAGGCAAGTCTGCATCATTTGCAGCAATCCTCCTGACTTGTTACGCCGAAGTCTTTCTTACCTTTGGCACCACGTTGGGGTCTAGGTGGAGAAATGGCTAAGGTCGACCAGGAACTGCATCTAAATTCGAATTGCGTCGATGCGAATCGATCGGACCATGGTTCGTCTTCCGCCAGCGCTCATAAGCCAGATGGATTGACAACTAGGGGCGGTATGATTCATTACGAGAGCGGCGCAATTAAGAAGCGGAGTCCAAAGTTCCTCGTCAAGAAGTTTGGAATAATCTCCAAAGCTTCCAACGCAACTCCGCGTAAGAACTGGAAACTTCTTGGCAAGGAATATATAGCCGCTGCTTCAGGGTCTAAGACCACCGCTGTTACTAATGTTACAGCGTCTGTAGATCTAGATCTCGACATTAATGATAAGAATGATCTGAGTGCGAATTTAGAACCTCCTATTGAGTTCGTAAACGCATCGATAGACTATGGCATCGAGCAACACCGAAATAAGGGTGAAGGGCCGCCCATACAGTTTGTAACAGCGTCCATAGGTTACAAAACGGAACAGCAGGTAGCATTGGAGAGATTACCGCCTCCATTGGATTTTGTAGTAGAACGCTCGCCTAGGATTCTTCCGTGTGTTGTGCCGAATCTGAGACTTGATTCTTTGTCTCGAAGTCACTCTTCCTTGGAAAGATCACCCTCGGGTTCTGAGAGATTTTCCTATAGCAATGATAGCAGTTTTCGTTCAGAAAGGTCTGTTTTGTCCATCCCAGAGACGATCATGTCCAGCGCCCACAATGACTGCAGTCGAGACATGAGCTTGAAGTCAGATGCGAGAACGAGCGCGAGCTCTTTGTCAAGCTTAATTGAGTGGCCGGGCCAGGACTTTGGGACGTCACTCGAGAGACGCGGGGAGCTTAGCATCAGGGCTCTTTCTTTAGGGGAAGGCAGAAATTTGAGTGGATTCTCTAATCGCACAGGTATTGCCGCGAGTGCGCAATCGCTTGCTCGGTCGGATACTCCGTCTAGTGCGCAACCACTTAATTACAGCCCAGGTAACCTCAATTGCTGACGCACTGGTTTGGTTTTGTACCTGCCGTTTTGTAGTCTTCTCCCTTGCGCAACATCTTCAGTGACTAATTTAGCATTTCGATCGAGCACAGATGATACTGACTCTGGAGTGGAGATGTATCACGAAACGACATCGGCAAGCACTGGGTCGTATTCATCACGCCGTTCTGGCAGCAGTCTATCTGAGGACTGGACCTCCGAAGAGTACTCAGACCGTTCGTCGCAGTATCTCGACCGGAGGTGTAAGTATCGCAGTGATGCGAGTTCCTCGAGCTACTCTTCCCGTTCATCCCTTCAATCACAGTCATTCGAATCCAGATCACCGCAGTATTCTTCTACAAGCACCCTTCGAAACAAAACCAAATTATCTCCTTCCACTTTGACAAGCATTGTCAGTAAACAGCTACTAGATTCGCCTAGCAGGGATAAGAGACAACTAGGAGACTACTACGATCACCGACGGAGCGATTCAAGTGTCCCTTCGTCCAACTCTTCCACCCCTCGTCACTCGGACAGGAAAAATGCTCACTCCAGAAAAACATCCAAAGTCGTGGTGCTGCTGGGCAAATACGCAAGCCGCAAGGGAGATCGACGCGAAACTTCGAGGTGCTCCAGCGGGAAACACAGCGTGTGCTACATGGACGACACGGACGTAATCCCACTGGATTCGATCACTCCTCAGGAAGCCGTTGCCGTGTTTCACGACGATGTGGCACAGATGATGCTCGAGGAAGGCAAATACTGCTCCGAAGTGAACGACGTCGACGAGTTTCTGGAGGGGTACATGAGCTTGCGGTCACCTTTCTATCTGGCAATGGTGGACGACTTCTTCCGAGCTGTCTGCGTGGATAGCTACAAACGCCCCGTGGAACTACCCGTCGATGGCACTCCTCGCAGCACATGCTTCGGATCAGGATCCGTGTCAACCAGCTCCAAGTCCTTCCGCTCGGAGTCCAAGTCCTTGACACAGAGCTCCAAATCCAGCAGCGTGGAACCCAGATCCATGAGTTCTGAGCCCAAATCCTCGAGGTCAGAGTCGAAGTCATTAAGGTCGCAGTCCCGTAACAGCTACGACAGAGAGAGGTAGCTTCATTGTACACTCTTGTGCACGCTGCGGCTGTCGTGGTGCCCAGTCCATTAGGGACCCACTTAGCTATAGCTCCGTCACGCGCCGCCGCAAACTCAACTGCACTGAACCTCGACGCACCGACGCCGCGACGCCGACGTCAGCTTGTCGGTGCATTCTTTTGAGTCTTGTACTCTGCTCCAAAGGCTCTTGAAGCTAACGTTTGCTTCTTCCTTTTCCTTACAAAAAAATTGATGAAGGTTTTGTATTGATTAAGATGGGTAAGCCCTATTTTTTTATTGTTTACCTCTGTATCTGTACATGTATATATATCTAAATATATTTAGAAAGCCTTGTGTGGGCAGGGTAATGTCTATGTCGTGTAAGAAATAGGGTGGATTTTTTGTTTTGTTTTTGTTTTGCTTGTTTGTTTTGTTTTGTTTTGTTTTTTTTTTTGAGAAAGGGTGAGTCATTTTATGTTTTTTTTTTTTTTTTTTTTCAAATTTCACAGTAATCATGTTGTGGCTTATGGTACTGTTATTGTAGTTAATTTAGAGAATAAATTTGGAACGTGAATTATAAGATTGACTGGGTGGTTTTCAGGGGGTTTAGTATATTCTTCACAAGCCTAAGGTAGTTGAATAGATGTGTTTTGAATGGTTCTAAAGTTGTTTTGTTTGGAGGTAAAAATAATATTAGAAAGAATAGTGGTGATAACTATTAATGTTCGATGCTTTTTGGGTTGATGATTGATTAGCGAATATATTCATGGTTTTAGAGTTCAATAAATGAAGCAGAATCAATATTTTGAAAGATACTTTAAACTAAGCGGATATAAGAGGAAATTTGGTAAGATGTCTAAAAAACTTAACAACCAGCTTGAGCAGAGGAATACGATTTGATTTTTTGTAAATTCGTAGTTATTCTAAAGTAGTGAAAACTTTATTTGAATTGGGTCTAACTGCAAAATGTGTGAGTTGTTTTAATCCAATAATTATGAAAAAGAATTGAACTATTTGTATGTTACAACCCTTACTTTTGTAGGTTGGTTAGTTTTGGAGAATTTCGAACTGGTCTCGATGCGTTTACTATAAACGCTCTGAGAATAATGTAGTGTATTTTATAAAATTGAGACTAAAACAATACAGTGAGTTTAAATGACCTACAAATTTTGTCTTTTATAGAAAAAATTCATGAAGATAGATTGATTTCAATTGATATTTAATGAGCAATAATGGCTCTCTTAGAGTTATTTATTTATTTACTTATTTATTCATACAACAGTATGACTAAATATTAACCGATGAGATTAAATTAATGAAAAATAAAATGTCCTGGAGTATAACTGATGAGCTTGTATGAATGCAAAATTCAACAAATGGAGGTATTAGGTATAGTTTTCAAAGTTCATTGAGCAAGGCTTTCTGAAAATATTGTAACTAGTTTTTATTTAAAACCATCAATGAATGCATACTTTTGATATTCTAATGTGCAATTTCTATAAATTCCAATTTGTATCAAGGTTTTCAAAGAAGCTTTTCAATATACCAGTAATTAATATTGAGTTGTTGTTAGTTTTTATCCTCATATTAATAAACAAATAAAACATGTAAATTAAATATTGAAGCAATATGTACAATGTATCATCAATTATTACCAAAAAATTTGGGAAACTTTCTTGCCATTAACAAAAAGTTGATATAATTTAAAAAAAAAAAAAAAAAAAAACACACATACACACTGAAATTTAGAGATTAATTTTGAAAACTTCATTGCAAGATAGAGAATCTAAAGCTAATAGTTTATTTTAAGAATTATCATTTGCAAGTTTGTTAAATTAAGAATTTAATTTATTTCAACCTTCAAGATATTAGAATGAAGATAAAGATTTTACAGAAAGACATGTCCTTGCTTGTAATAATAATAAGATTCAATGTGTTTAGTACCACGATCTTTGACGAGCTTCTTAATATTTAGTGATACTATTAGAAGTAGATATTATACTAAATAGTATTTAGAATGTATTATTTAAAAGTAGTTTTAAAGGCTCCAACAATGATCAAATAATTGGATGGTCTTCTTGCCTTGTTGTAAGACATTTTCATTGGCTCAAAGGACCTATCTACTACTTTGTGCATGTAGTAAATAAAAATTTATTGCTAATAATATTAGATGGACCTTGCACTTCATCAAATAAAAATTCTTAAAATTTTATATTTAGGCCATAAGCCTCACAATCATTATAATTTTTTATAAGACCTTCTTAATAGCTAGTATATATGGATTCAAGATTGATACTATTTTCAATCTTATCAATACCTTTTTATAAATTTTAAAATCAGTTTAAAGATTTTAATTTTATGTAATTATAAATAGCTATTTTTTTTAGTTTATATCTATATCTTTTATGTATATATTATTAATAATATATATATATATATATATATTTATATATATAATCTTTTATAGATTCATATCTTATATATATATATATATATATATATATATATAATTAAAAAATAATAATTAAATTTTAAAATATATTTAATGGTATGATGTCTAATTTCAATTTTAAGCAATAATTTTTGATAATATCTAAATTTTTAATTTTTTACTAAACTAATAAATTAAAAATAATCTAAAATAATTCAATATTATTTAAGAAATGTAATATTTAGCTACCTACTATTAAGCTATCTATAAACTATTAGATTCTTATCACCTTCTCTTATTTTTATATATTTATTTTATGTATATAAATAAAATAAATATATAAGAATACAAGTTAAGTATCTTCTTTTTCCCATCATGGATTTTGCCACTTCTCTTTCTTTTCTCAATGCAGGTCTTGGTCCCCTTCTCTTCCATTCCTTTTTGCAAGTTCCAGTCCTCCTATCTACTACTTTGGATTCATTGCCTCCTTCACACTCTATTAGACATTGTTCACTACATTTCTTGCCTCTAATAATAAACCTCCTATACTAGAAGGGAGACAATGAAAATAACTACAAATTTCAACTAACTTGTATCAAATGAGCATGTCAAATAAACAACCATGAGAAAGAGTCACCTATGATGTCAATATAAGAGCTCAATATAAGTCATAGAGTTTGATATATACATACTTGATGTTCCTATAAGGTAGTGATAATAATCACATACACGATTTATTCCAAGTTTTGTAAATGGTGTTGTATTGTAACATAACTATATGATAAAAGATGATAATATGGATCTTATTATAGAAGAGCCAAATTAAAAGATAAAATAAAAAAACATAGATAAAAGATAGGAAGGTAATAAAACTTTTAGTATTAATACTACTTTTTTAGAAAAGTGACTTTTACTTACTTTGTAGGGCCATAAATAAAGCAAATCAAAGTAGATTAGAAAAATAAATAATATAGGCATCTTTAACAAGAAATTAAGAGTAAATTCTAGAAAAAATTACCTAAAAAAACTAGATATTGATACCTGGAGAGGACCAGTTATGAATCAAGATCAAAATCAAACCTCAAGATACAAAACCAAGCCTTGACAACAATTCTAGGGCTCTTTGGTAGATTGGAGAATTAGATTAGAGAGCAGACTTGATAAGGTTTTGATGAGTATTAATTTTGGGTGATTTGGATTTTTATTGATTTTATAAGAGCTTTGCAAAGTTGAGATTTGTTTTAGATGACTCTACATTTGTGAAATAAAGTAAATGATACTTTTTGGAGAATTTTTTAAGTTTCGCAAAAGATCTATAAATGAAATTTTGAAGTTTTGTGGGTTTATATGTATTCAATATATATTATGAGTTTGAGATGGATCAAAGGATTAGATCAAGGGTTATTGAGGTTTAAGTGGGTTGAGAACTTGGAAAGTAGAGTTTTAGATCTAGTAAGGGTTTCTAAGATTTCTTGCAATTTATCAATTGGATTGGAGTAAAAATTATATATATATATATATATATATATATAGGTATTAGACTTGTTTTTCTATATATTTGAGAAATTTGAGATCAATTGAATAGTTTAATAAGGAGATATTGGCAATGGAAATTCAATATTTAGATTGGAGAAGGAGGCCAACCAACATCCGTGCAAATATAAGGATCGATCTTCTTTTTGGTGAGTTTGATTTTCTTCAAAATTTTTATACTTGTTTTCAACTTAATTGTGAAGAGGTGTGTAAAATTTGAGTTAAAATCAAAAATTCATTCATTAGTTATTGAGGTTTAAATCTGCTATAGAAATTACTTGAGATTATTAAGGATTTGGTTAGGATATGTTTAGGATTTGATTAGGATTTAGTTAGGATTTATTAGGATTTGACTAGGATTTGGTTAATATTTGTTTAAGATTTGATTAGTATTTATTTAGGATTTGATTAGGATTTGGTTAGGATTTGGTTAGGATTTATTAGGATTTGACTAGAATTTGATTAAGATTTGTTTAGGATTTGACTAAGGTTTATTTAGGATTTTATTAGGATTTATTTAGGATTTTTTTAGAATTTGATTAGGATTTATTTAAGATTTATTTAGGATTTGATTAGGATTTGGTTAGACATTGATTAAGATTTGACTTAGATTTAATTACGGTTTCTATTTTAATATTTTATTAAGATTTCTATTTTAGTATATTTTTGAATTTCTATATTATTTCTTTATGATTTTTTTAAAGAGTCTTTAGAAATATTTTATATTCTTACATAACTCCTTTTTAATTTTGATTAAAATTGATTGATATTTGATTATACTTGCTAATCTTTAATTATAATTTGTTTAAAAATCTATTAGAGTTGTTAGGACTTGTTGTTGCAATTTTCCTTTTATCTTCCACAACCAGGTGCCCGATGCATTCTTAAGCCAAACACCACATATTACAACAATGGTATATATACAAGTCTAGAGACATAGATGAATGTTATTTATTTACATCCTTTATTTCTAAAAAATCAAAAGGCTTGAGGTGAAATATCTTTTTATAACTCCTACACTTAGAATCTTTGATAATTTATATTATATTGTATTGATGTATGCTTCTAGTTTCACAAGTTGAAAAAGAATGCATTGTTGTGTAATAACACAACCATTAAGTGAAAAAAAGTTTTTTTTTAGAAGAGCTTAAATAAAATATTTTAGCAAATTATCTTAGAAATATAGATAATAGACAAGGATGTAGTAAAAATTGATAAATGTTAATACTACTTTCTTTTAAAGAAACTTCTATTTACTTTATAAGAATATAAATGAACCAAATCAAAGTAAATGAGATTAATAATTGATATAAGCATCTTTAGGAAGGAATTAAGAATAGGTTTTAGCAAAAATTACCTCAAAATATCAAGAATTGGTACCCAAAGAAGACTAATTGTGAACCAAGATCAAAATCAAATCCCAAGGCACAAAATCATACACTTACAATGATTCTAGATTTTTTTGGTTGAATAAAAAGTAAGATTTAAAAGAAAACTTGTGAAAGGACTTGTGAGAGTTGATTTCATGTGCTTTAAAGTCTTATTAAGGTTTTGAGGGCTTTTCAAAGTGAAAGATGTATTAGGTAGATTTGGATTTTAAAAAATAATAAGAAGTTTATAAATATATAAATTTTATAAGTATTATATCATAATTATTGGTGCAATCTTTCAAAAATATATTATTGTGCTTATTTTAAATATTTTTGGAAAATTTATTATTGATCTGACAATTAAATTGATCATTATAAAAGTTTTTGTGGATTATACTCTTGGATAATTGAAATTTAGGATCAATGAGGATTTTTATAATCTTGTAGTATTTTCCACTTTGATTGAAGTAAAAATTAGTGAAAATTATTTATACTTAGAATTATATATACCAAATATTTTTGAAGAAATTAAATAGTTGAGCAAGAAAAAATTATTGTTGGAATATTAATATTTGAATTGGAGAAGAAAAGCAGCTAACATCTAAGTAATTTAAGAGCTTTTTCTTTTAAATTAGTGAATTGATTTTTTTAAAGATTTGTATGCTTGCTAATTACTTATAAACAAAGATATAAGTAAAATTTGAGTTAAGATCAATAATATCGTATTTTAATTGTTTATAGTATATAAAAATTGACTTAAATATATAATATATTTATAAGTATTGATATGCATTAGAGTAGTTAGTAGATTAATTTAAAGAAAGTTAATATAAGAAAATTTATTTTGAGGTTTACTTATGTTGATTATAGTATTTAAATTATATAGAATTTAGATATTTTGTATGAAATTCAAAGAAAAGATTGGAGCTCAAAGTTGAAGATCCAAACTTTTAAGAAACTTATTTGGAAGGATGAAAGGAAGATATGGATGGATAAAGGCAAAAGATGAAGATCTTCATTCCTATTGATCAAAAGCCATGCCTTATAGGCTCTCAAGAGGCTATCTGTGATCATAATAAGGTTTTTGGAGACTTCAAAAGGAGCATTTGAAAATAAAAAATAAAAATATAAGATTTAGGATTTTAATTACAATTTGTGCATAAATTTTAGAAGATTTGGAATTAGGATTATAAAATTATAACCGTTTGAAGTTAAGATATCTTTTTAAGATATACTATTGCTCTTTTGAAGATATAAAGAATTTTACAATAGATTTTGGACATCAAGAGATGCAATTACAAGGATAATTCCAAAATCTATGTCTTTTTCAAAAGAGTTTTTACATTTAGAGTTTTTATAAAGGAATTATAGAGGACTAAAGTCAATATAGATAATTCAAAGGTCGTAAGTAAGTTCTTTTGTTGATAGTAATAATTGGAGCCATATCTTGAGTTTTTAGAAGAATTTTTAATTTATTTTTTTAAAAAAATAAGTGTCATTAGATTAAAAAGCTATATATCAAAATTCTATGGTATTTGAGTACTTATTTTGTGAGATATAAAGAAAATTGTACAAAATTATATGTAATAAAGGATTTGAAGCTACTTTTGGGATTTTGGCAATATCTCAAGATCCATAATAAATTTGCAATTGAAATTTTCTGTAGTAGTTTTTGAAAGTACATCAGTACTTTATATAAAATTTTGACTTTTTTAAACAATCCAGTTGTGAGATATGAGTTGTTGAAGTTTAGAAAAATTTCACCATAAGGATATATAAGGTTTTATAATATTTTTATCACATTTTGGATGATGTTTGGTACTTAAGGCTTATGTATTGATATAATTGTTCCTATAGAGATAATTTTATTTATATAAATTTGTTTTTTTTTTTTTTTTTTTAATTTTTTTATCTTGAGACCTTGTTGAATAATTAGTGACAGCCAAAAATCTAGTACTTTCTCAAAGCAAATTTTCTCTACCTCAATATATTTGTGCTTCTATTGAGAGAGCCTTAAGGCACTAAATTTTTTAACAAGTCAAGATGGAATATCAAATTCCAAGGTTTGTATTATCAGGTGGAATGAATGCCTATAATTTATTTAGGACATTTTTTCAATATATGGAAGAAAGACAACATGTACATGTGAAGGATAGGAACACCACCAAAGTTTTATAAGTAGTAGTAGATAAGTTTAGAAGGTTTGATGGAAGGAACATCACTAAGTTCCTAAGGATTTATATATATAAAATAGAAGTGTATTAAGTTTCAAAAATCAAGATGATTACCATCTTTGATTTGACAAGGATATAAAAAATCAGAGAAAGAATGTAAGAATTGCATACTAAAGCATATCATAAAAGAAATTTGAAGAACTCTTGAAAGATGAATTTTTTGAAAAAGACTCAAAAAAAATGATAAAATAGACTTTTTTAGAGTAGATTGAACAAAGATTAGAGAATCAAATGGCTCCAAATAAATTAATCAAAAAATTTGAGACTAATTTTGGACAATTGTCAGAGCAAGAAAAAGAAATTTTGGAAATAAGAAAAATTAGGTTATTCTTGCAAGCAGTTGATGAATATTTGGAAGATAAGCTGCTCTTTTATCTAGCAAACAAGACATTTGAGAGTGATTTTATCAATAATTAGAAGTTAGTAAAAGAAAAAGTAAAGATTTTGGTTTAACAATAAAAGATTAAGATTTGTCATTTAATATGAAGGTTGGAGCCAATACCTACATCTCCAAATCTAGTGCTACCTCAAAAAATAAGCAAGACTATTAAAGATGACACTCTCTAAGAATTGACTAAAGGCATATAAGATTTGAGGGTAGAAATGATTGAGTTAAAGAAATCTCAAATGTCAAACTCATTAAAAATAATTGAAGGCTCAAAGGGATTTGAAGAGAAATATATGTGATATGACAATCCAAACTTTAAACATAGTAAGTGTGATAGTTATAAGACTACAATTAAGGATGATATTCTATATTTTAAAGATGAAAAGATAAGACACATAGAGTCAAATGAGCCTTTAAAGACTAATTTTGAAAAAAAATGGTATGAAAAGAATTGGTGGAGAAGCAAATATAAGAGAATAATACCATACAAGAAAAAAAAATTGAGTCTTATTCTATTAGAATTGAACAAAAAGCAGTTAAGGCTAATTCTTTAATAACTATAGAAGTTATGATCAAAGAAGCTGAATCTATTAGAAAAATAATTAAATAGAATGATCTACTTGATACTATTAGTAATAAAATATTTTTATATAGAAAAAAATATGATGATTTACATAATGCTATGATTAAAAAAAAAAGAAATAAAGCTATTCATGAAAAAGATGTTATTGAGCCTAAAAACAAGAAGAGGTCTCCAAAGAATAAAGAAGCTTTTAAAGAATAGAAATTAGAGAAGATGCCTTCTTTTACTTATCATTATCAAAAGAGTGATAGAAGAAGGAAAAAGAAAAGAAGAAAGCTGACACAAGTAAACCTAAAGATAAGAATCTTACTTACAACCTTCAATCTGACATTGAAACATCTACATATGTGAAAAATATTTTAGAAGAGAGGATCTTCAATGCCAAAATTGAATTCATTGTAAGAGAGGCTTTTGGTATAGCTAAGAAAGATTTCTACAAATTGATTATCAATGTAATAATGAAGAAGAGAGAAATGATAGCTTAAGCTATTATGGTAGAAATATTAGATATATGTATAACTATGGATGATAAAAAAGAAGTAAGGTAGGTATTTGCATAGTTTGGAATGCTAAAAATTGGAAGTAAGGCTGATATGGAGGACGAAGCTTTATTTAAATATGTTGAGGTTATAAAAAAGCATCAAATAGAATGCATATTTTTGAGAACTATAAACATAAAGAAGATTGCACAAAAAGTATGTATAAATACTTGTTCTAAATGTAATAATGATAGAATGGAAAGTAATAACTATTTAATTTTTTATTAGACAAGAGCTATTACAGAGACATATGTGAGGTTGAGAGACTATAAAGATCTAATTTTAAATTTAATTTATCATAGATCTAAAACCAATATCATGTCAAGGTAGATATATGAGAAGAATAAGTAGACAATTGATATCAACTATGGTTGGATAATTAGAATTCCAAACAACCAATAATGTGATTTATATGTAGCTTGTCTAGTTATAAAGACTATGATTAGAAATGTAGAAGTAGATCAAAATTTCTTTGTGCAAAATTCTACTACATATCTTATAATACTTGGTCAACCTAATATTATAGCTGCTAGAATGGAAACTAAAATCTTGGATGATGATTTATATTATGCTAGAATTTGTAGTTGGAATGAAAAAAAAATTATGTAATTTATTACTGTAAAATCTATTTATAAGAAGCATAGAAAATAATTAAGAAGGATGTTTTTTGAGCTAAAAAATAACTTTGTGGATTTCTAAAAAATATCTTTGTAGAATGGAAATACATGGATGCAAATGAATCATCAGCAAACTTCAATGTACATAATATGAGTTTTGGATTTTAAACTTGATTAATAATAGATTTATGAGTATTCTAAAGATTAAAGATTTAGGTTCTAATGAGTATTCTAAATAGAAGAAGAATGAAGAAACAAGAAAAAAACTTAAAAAGAGTAGATTTAGTTTCAAATGATGAAGCCATAATTGGAATAATAGAAGAAATAGGTTAAGAAGATGATTTGATAAAAATTCTAGAAAATTTAGATATAAGCATAGATGGAAATGCTATAGTAGAAATACACTCAAGAGGGACTTATGAAGAATTAAAAGAGATGGTAGAAAATAGTGGATTTGCTATAAGCTATGGATTGAAACATGAAACTAAAATTTAAACTAAATATAAAGCTCTAGAAAAAAAAGTATAATCTATAGCTATCTAGTTATCAACTGATACTATGGAACATATTGAGTAGGTAATTAAAGAGCCAAATTTACAAGAGAAGTATAGATTAGACATTAGTTTACTAAAGAAACATTATTTAAGTTGAAGATTGGAAGAAGTGATTTCTTAACATCAATAGAAGAAAATATGTTTTAAAAAATACTTATTGAATATAATAAGATATTTGCCTTAACTCCTATTGAAATTAGATGTATGGATCCTAGTATTATAGTATCTATGGTAATCTTTATAGTACCACATATTCCATGTAATTTAAAACCTATACGTGTGTCTAGAGCTTTGCTTCTAAAATTGATAGAATTATTAAAAAAAATATAAAGATGGATATTTTGGAACCTTCAATTCTTTCCTATTCTAATAGATGGTTTACAGTAAGTAAGAAATCAGAGGCATTAAGATTTATTTAGGATATACAATTAGCTAATAAAATGACTATTCAAAACATGGGATCAAGTCTTGTAGTAGATACAACCAGCAAATAAAGTAATTATTCAAAATATGGAATCAGGTCTTATAGTAGATGAAGTAGCTAAGTAATTTGTAGGTCATGCCATTTATTCTATTCAAGACTTGTATTCTAGATATGACCAATTTCAATTAGCTAAAGAGAATAGGAATTTAACTACCATGAAGAATCTTTTAAATTTAATGAGGATGTATACCTTACTTCAAGGTATAACCAACTCAGTGGATCATATGCAAAATGCTATGAATGAAATATTAAAAGAATTTATATTTTAAAAAACTATTTTATTTTTAGATGACATACTTATAAAAGAAGATAGGAAGAAAGGCAAGGATGAGATTATAGAAGTTGAAGGTTGTAGAAAATTTGTCAAGAAGCATATTGAAAATGTAGCTAAGATATGGGAGAAATTGAAGTGAGTTAATTTTACATTAGCTTTAGAGAAATGAAGCTTTGGAATTAATGAGATTCTAGTGGTGAGACACATGTGTAGTAGATATGGTAGGAAATCAAATCCTGATAAAGTTGATGCTATATCTAAAATGAAAGCTTATAATAGTGTTACAAAAGCCAAAAGGTTTTTAAAGGCATGTGTATTCTATCACATTTGGATGCCTTACTTTGTCCATATTTTACACCCAATATATAAGTTATTAAAGAAAAGAAAGAGATTTGTTTGAAAAAAAAAGAATATCAATGTGAAAGATTAGTGGTTGTAATAATAAATAAAAGTCTAGTAGTAATTGAATATGCTATTAAACAAGATGATATAGAAAGAAGAAGATTTATTATAAGATTTTGAACCAAGATTCTTACAAAGAAGTAAAGGACTTATCCAGAAGTTAAAAAAGAGCTTTAGAGAGTATTCACTACCAAAGGCTGAGAAGAATTATTTGATTGGAATAAGCATGATTTTAAAAATAGATTATTTACCATTAATTGGAATGATAATTAACTCTACTACTCTAGATATTATCATGCTAAGATATATAGCTTATATAAGAAAATTAAATCTTTTTTTAATACATATTATTAACATAAAAAACTTGGTGGCAAATATGTTGTCTAGAGCTAGGCATATCTTTGAAGAAGAGATGATGGCATATAAAAGAGGTGAAGATCAAGAAGAGAAGAGCTATGGAAATTTATTTCCTACTAGTAGAATGGATTTTAGAGATGAGATTCAAAATTTCTATGAAAAAAAATTAAAAGTTATTAGAATTTATTTGAGTATAATGAAGAAGCAAGAAAGTTGGATGGATAAAATCTTTAAAGATATTAGACACCAATCTTATGGTTATCTGTTTAGAGACGGATTTCTATGAAAGAAGCCAAAAAGAAGTGACAAAATCCCATTGAGGGTAGTAGAAGACCTTGAAACTAAATTTTAAATTTTAAAGGAATATCATGATACATTTTGGATAAGACACAAGGGAGTTTGGACCACATATATCAAAAACAAAGAAAGATATTAGTAGAAGGGCTTATACAAGGATGTAAGAGACTTTGTAAGCTCATGCAGAGAATGTCAATTATAGTCAAAGGTTAAGTATAGAAATATATTACATCCTATTTATCTACCTTCTATACATTTTTAATATATAATTGATTTGATAGCTATACCATCAAGACTTTGGAATATAAAATACTTGATTTTGATAAGAGAAGTGCTATCAAATTATATTGAAGGAAGGATTTTGAGAACCAAGACCACAGAAGCAATATGTAACTTCATACTAAAAGACATCTTCAATATATATGGTAGCATTGGGAGGACAAGAGTTGATAGAAGAAAATTAGATGCTATAGAAATAGGAAGATTTTTTAATAAGTATAGAGTTCAACTAAAGTTGATTACTTACAATCTTGGAGCTAATAGAAAGAGTGAAAAAAGATTATCTTCCTATCATTTATACATTGATTAAGGCATGTAAGGCTAATGTTAGGGACATAGTCCTTAGACCTTTCTAGAGACAAGTTTCTAGAACCTTCTAGAAAGAAGTCTCTAGAAACTTCCAGAAGATTCCTTGAATATTCTTTTAGAATATTCTTCAAAGATTCCCTAAAGATTCCCTTAGAAGGTTCTAGAAGATTCTTAGAATATTCTAGTAGATTCTAGAAAGTTACTTGAGAAGCTTCCTAGCTCTCGGATAGTTGCTCGAGAAGCTTCACAGTTCTTGGGAAGCTTCTTGATGCGCTTCCTTAGAACCATAGGCCAGTAGTATATATAAGAGTCGAGGCTGAAGAGTTCTTCAGTCTCGACAACACATCTCTTGGAGTTCTTGCTCACCTTTCTGGTGTTGTTCTTCTACTCATCTGTTTAATCTAATTCTGCCACTTCTTGAACTTCTTATTAGATTTCAAGTCTGTATTTTGTGTCCGTGACAGTTTGTCGAGACTACACTAACTTGAGATATTAGAGCTAGTTCTTTCTTAGTAGAGTGTGGATTACCCCTCTACTTGAAGGTATATTAGCATTTTTTAGAGGTTGCGGATTACCCTCCTCTAAACTGATATTTTCTCAATCACAATATCAAAGCTTAGTTCTTTGAGGCAGAGAGTGGACTACCCCTTTCCTTGGAGATACTTGAGCATTCTAAGGGTTGCGGATTACCCTCTCTTGGATTGATATTAATTCCTTCTTTTTGTTTAGCATAGCTAGTAGAAAAGACTTTTAACATCGATTTCAGAGGTTTGCCTTCTTGATAGAGTGCGGATTACCCCTCTTCTCGAAAGCATTGAGGCATTTTTAGAGGTTGCGGATTACCCTCCTCTAAAACTGAAATCGTTTAGTGTTTTTTTTTTTTTTTTTTTCTCTTTTCTCCGAGTAGGTTTTAGTGACAGGTAGTGCTACAATTTTCTCCAAGAGACTTAGCAATTTCTTCTTCTCTCAAAATTTTTCCATCTATTCTCTAAATATGGAAGTAGACCAGGTCATAGACAGTGCATCTCCACAAGTAGACAATAGAGTGGCAACTCTTGCAGATCTTCAAGCTCTTATGAATAGTGTACGAAAGGAGATTGCATTTCTTCGCAATCCAAGTAAAGAACCTCAAATTGATCTAGTGACCGAAGAAGCTAGACGCGAAATTCATAGCCTACAACAAGAAATTATTCGACTAAGAGAAGCAAGACATGTGTCACATACGACCCCTATAGATACTTCAAGGATTAGTACGAAAGAACCAAAAGTGAGTATGCCAGACAAGTTTGACGGAACAAGAGCCAACTTCCGAGGTTTTGTGCAACAAGTACGGCTTTATCTACGCCTATATCCTTCTCGTTATCCAAATGGATTTACCCAGGTTGCTTTCATAGGTACTCTTCTATTAGGAAATGCTCGCTCTTGGTTTGCTCCACTATTAGAGAAGGATTCTCCAATATTGTACGACCTAGAGGCTTTCATAGAGAGACTTACTGCTGCGTTTGGAGATAGCGATCGAGAAAGAGTGGCTGAAAGAAAGATACAAAATCTGCGACAAGGATCACGTTCTGTTGCAATCTATGCTGCAGAATTTCAACAGCTTACATGTGATCTTGATTGGAATGATAAGGCATTCATGACACGATTTCGATATGGACTGAGAGATGATGTCAAGAACTTATTGATCACCATGCCTAAGGCGGATACTTTAGAAGAACTTATATCTCAGGCAATTATTTGTGACAGCCGCCTCTTTGAATTACGACAAGAAAGACGATCAGGCTGGAGAAATGATGGAGCATTTGCTACATTTTCAAAAGGTCCAGAGAATCACTCCACAGATCCTGAACTCATGCAAATTGATGCGATACGTTTCAAACCCCTCACAGCTGAGGAAAGGAAGCGATGGTTTGAACAAAACTTGTGTTTATATTGCGGAGAAGCGGGCCATAAAGTTGTAGATTGTCAGAAGAAACAGAAGCCTCAAACAACAAGACTCAGGAGTATAAGCATGCAGGAAAACAAGGACGCCCAGCCACAATAAGGACCGTGCGGCTGGACATCTCAACATCCAAAATTAATCAAGGTCCCTTTCTCTCAGCTCAACCTTCAGATTGTTTTATGGTACCTTTACATCTGGATATTCAAGAACTACAAGTCGATGCTTTATTAGACTCGGGTGCATCCGCTTGCTTTATAGATGAAGACTTTGCCAAGCTTCACAATATTTCTCTCGTAAAGAAACTTAAGCCTGTCCATGTAGAAGTCATAGATGGACGACCATTGTCTTCGGGCAATGTTATCTATGAAACTAAACCATTGAAGGTACGTCTTGAAAACCATGAGAGCAATATTGTGTTTAATGTTATCAAGACCCCTTCATGTCCTATCATTTTGGGACTATCTTGGCTTGATAGATATAATCCATTGATAGATTGGAAGTTGCGGAAAGTGACATTTCCAACAAACTCCTTGAAGGTGGAATCTACCAAGACAATGTCTAGAAACAAATCTTTGTTTATAGATGCAAGGGCTTTCATGAAGGAAGCCAAGCAAAATACACCTCTTGTCATCTTCGCAACTCCGACTCGAGAAGATGCAACTCCGACTTTGGTTATTCCAAAGCAGTATGAAGAATTCAAAGATGACTTTGAAAAGAAGAATGCTGATATGCTGCCAGAGCATCGACCCTATGATTGTGCCATTGAATTGCAAGAAGGAGCACAACCACCTTTTGGACCAATCTACAATTTGTCGCAGACGGAGTTGACTGAGTTGCGGAAGTACATTGACGAGAATCTAGCCAAGAACTTCATCCGTCATTCGAAGTCGCCAGCTGGGGCACCAATCTTATTTGTGAAGAAGAAGGATGGCTCACTACGGATGTGCGTGGACTATCGAGGTCTCAACAAGGTGACAAAAAAGAATCGCTATCCACTGCCTTTGATCTCTGGTCTTCTAGAACAACTTGGGCGTGCAAGGAACTTTACAAAGATTGACCTAAGGGGGGCTTACAACCTTGTGCAAATTAAGGAAGGAAATGAATGGAAGACAGCGTTCCGAACAAGGTATGGCTATTTTGAATGCAATGTCATGCCATTTGGTCTTACTAATGCTCCAGCGGTCTTTCAACACATGATGAATGACATCTTTCGAGAGCATCTAGAGGATTTTGTTGTCATCTATTTAGATGATATTTTGATATTTTCTAAGAACAAGGAAGAACATGAGAAGCACGTTCGTCTGGTACTCAAAAAACTACGGGAGCGAGGACTCTATGCCAAATTGGAGAAGTGCTTATTTCACCAAACTGAGATGGAGTTTTTGGGATTCATCGTGACTACGGAAGGCTTGAAGATGGATCCAAAGAAGGTGGAAGCAATCATGTCTTGGGAAGTTCCGAAGACGGTTAGGGACGTACAATGTTTTCTTGGATTTGCTAACTACTATCGGATCTTCATCAAGAATTATTCTCAAGTTGCTGCCCCCCTCACTCGGTTAACGTGTAAGGACAAGCTCGAATGGGGACCTATCGCAGAAAAAGCATTTTAAGATTTGAAGATGGTATTTACTACAGCTCCAATCTTGGTACATCCGGACTTTACAAAGGCCTTTTATTTGGAGACAGATGCGTCGGATTTTGCTTTGGGAGCTGTACTTTCACAGATGGGCGTAGATGAGAAGCTCCATCCAGTTGCCTTCTATTCTCGAAAATTCTCTGCTGCTGAGATCAACTATGAGATCCACGATAAGGAACTCCTTGCTATAGTAGATTCTTTCCAAGAGTGGCGCCACTTTCTCGAAGGAACTGCACATCCAATGACCGTATATACGGATCACAAGAATTTGGGGTATTTTATGTCGGCTCGGATTTTGAATCGGCGTCAAGCCCGGTGGAGTATGTCGCTATCCAGGTTCGACTTTGTTATTACTTATCGACCTGGGAAGCAACAAGGGTTGTGCGATGCATTATCAAGGAGATCATATCTCACGCCAAAGGCTGGAGATGCAGCATTTGATCAACAGTGCACGACATTGTTGAAGCCAGAGAAATTTCGGCTCAACGCAGCTATTGTACCAATTGATGCTGACTTCCTCGACCAGGTATGGGCCGCAACCATTGAAGATTCTCTAGCTCTTGATATCAAGCAATATGCTAGTGATGATAAATTCAAGATGAAAGGAGATCTAGTATATTTTGAAGAGCGGTTGTATATCCCAAAAGGGCCAGCACGACTCCGAGTTCTTCAATCTCGTCATGACTTTCCAGCTGCGGGACATTTTGGATTCAATAAGACCTTGGAACTTATTTCCCGCGATTTCTGGTGGCCTCAAATGTGGAAGGATGTGAAAGATTTTGTTGTATCTTGTGACATTTGTTCAAGATCCAAAAACCCTCGACATCGGCCTTATGGACTTCTACAGCCATTGCCTATTCCGCGCCGACCATGGTCTTCGGTTTCCATGGACTTTATTATGGATCTACCACCATCGAATTCATTTGACAGCATTTTTGTTGTCGTAGACCGGCTTACAAAGATGGCACATTTTGTCCCTTGCAAGAAGACATCGTCAAGCGAAGACACAGCAAGACTCTTTCTTGATAATGTGTATCGATATCATGGTCTACCAGATGATATCGTATCGGATCGAGGAACCCAGTTTGTGTCAAAGTTTTGGAAATCTCTTTTTGAAATATTGAAGGTGGATATCAAGCTTTCTTCGGCATTTCATCCTCAAACGGACGGCCAAACAGAACGGGTGAATCAAGTTTTAGAGCAATATTTACGTTGCACCATCAACTATCAACAAGATGATTGGGTCGCATATATACCGCTAGTCGAGTTCGCATATAACAACACCCTTCATGCGTCAACTCAACAAACGCCATTCTTTTCCAATTATGGATACCATCCGAAGCTTGACTTATGGAGTTCGTCAACGATTAACAATCCGGCAGCTGAAGGATTGGTGAAGGAGCTTTCGCAGCTTCAAACTACATTGAAGCTTCAATTGCAAACTGCCCAAGAATCTTACAAGGCATCCGCGGACAAATTTCGAAATCAGGCACCTAAATTCACGATTGGAGACAAAGTTTGGCTGCTTTGACGAAATATTAAGACCAAGCGGCCATGTGACAAATTGGACTATCGGAGATTGGGACCATTTGTTATCCAGAAGCAGATCAATCCTGTAGCGTATCGTCTGGAGTTACCAACTACTATGAAGGTACATCCTGTCTTTCATGTTTCTTTGTTGGAGCCTTATCGAGAATCGTCTTTTCTTGGAAGAGTACAATGTCCACCACCTAGCATAGAAATAGAGAACCACGAAGAATACGAGGTGGAAAAGGTCCTGGATTCACGGCAAAGACGGGGTAAATTAGAATACTTTGTGCATTGGAGCGGTTACGATATTAATGAACGAACATGGGAGCCGGCTGAAAATCTCGCGAATGCGCCACAAAAGGTACAGGAGTTTCATCGACGATATCCTGAGAAACCCAAGCCGGTTCGACGATAGCTTCTTACTGAAGCTTACTCATCCAGAAAACAGAAAAGAGGAGAGAGCACCACCAAAATCCATAGTTGATGTAGTCATTCTCTCCAAGATAGCGTAGAACTTTGTTAGTAGCCCAAGTTTGTTCTTATTGTTTTAGCCTTTGAATATGGATAGCCAAGATACTACACTTGTCATGTCATCTCAAGCAACTAGCTCACAAAGACGACCGCGAGATGAAGAACCGCCTGCACCACGACGACGTCGAAGGATTCCGAGCAACAGATCGCTGGTGATTGTATTTGAAGTCGAGCCTGCCTACAATGGTCAGCCAGAAGGAGTGTTTGCAGGACAATTTCACAATGAAGACACGGAGGTTCATGCTTGGTCAGAAGTTGAAGGCGTGGGCCACTACCGTTGGCTTCAAGGACCATTGAATCACTTGCCTCGTGAACAAAAATTGGAGTTCATAGCAGAGGTTATGCGACAGATCTTCATTTTCTTGCATTGGTATTGACTGACCATAACATTGCTTCTCGGAGACCTCGAAGCTAAAGGAGGAGGTGATGTTAGGGACATAGTCCTTAGACCTTTCTAGAGACAAGTTTCTAGAACCTTCTAGAAAGAAGTCTCTAGAAACTTCCAGAAGATTCTTTGAATATTCTTTTAGAATATTCTTCAAAGATTCCCTAAAGATTCTTTAAATATTCTCTAAAGATTCCCTTAGAAGGTTCTAGAATATACTTAGAATATTCTAGTAGATTCTAGGAAGTTACTTGAGAAGCTTCCTAGCTCTTGGGTAGTTGCTCGAGAAGCTTCACAGTTCTTGGGAAGCTTCTTGATGCGCTTCCTTAGAACCATAGGCCAGTAGTATATATAGGAGTCGAGGCTGAAGAGTTCTTCAGTCTCGACAACACATCTCTTGGAGTTCTAGCTCACCTTTCTGGTGTTGTTCTTGTACTCATCTGTTTAATCTAGTTCTGCCACTTCTTCTTGAACTTCTTATTAGATTTCAAGTCTGTATTTTGTGTCCGTGACAGCTAAGTTGATTCAATGGCCTAAACTGCTTTTATTTGCTTTATGGGTTGATAGAACTATTCACAATACTATCACTGGTTATATGCCTATGGAATTAATATTAAGATAAAAACCTATGATGCCAAATGAAGAAACCTATTCTATATGGATTTTTTTTATCTTAAAAAAATAACCTAAATAAAAAAAAATTATTAAAACTTTAGATCCAATAACTGAGAAGATTTATTAAAGATCTATAAATTATAATTAAGAGGTTAAAAAAAAGATTAAAAAATAAAAAAAGATTTGACAAAATTCATAAGTTGATGCCTAAGTCTATAGAGATTGAAAACTAAGTTCTAATTTATGATAGCAGCCTTAAATATCAATATAGCACTATAAAGAAATTTGCAAAAAAATAGTTTAAACCATATGTCATAGTTACAGTCCATGATAATATCACATATACCTTATATGAGTTAGATGAAATTATCATTAGAATTCCAATAGTAAGGAAGAAGATGAAGGCTTTCAAGAGAAGAAATAGGTGATTCAAATAGAAGACTATGAAGAATTCTTATCTCAATATTTGGATCAAGAATATATAGTAGAAGAACAATGAGTGATTCAAAGAAATCTCAAGAGGATGAAGAGAAATAAGACGTAGTACATACCGAAGGATATATATATTTAGAGAGGATGAATGTCATATTTTAATTGTTTATAGTATGTAAAAATTAACAAAAGTATATAATATATTTATGAGTTTTGACATATATTAAAGTGATTAATAGATTAATTTAAAGAAAGTTGATGCAAGTAATTTTATTTTGAGATTTATTTATGTTGATTATATGTTTAAATTATATAGAATTTAGATATTTTGTATAAAATTTAAGAAGAAGATTGGAGCTCAAAGATGAAGATTCAAACCTCTAAGAAAATTATTTGGAAGGATGAAAGGAAGGTATGGATGGATGAAGATAAAAAGTAAAGATCTTCATTCCTATTGATCCAAAGCCATGCCCAATAAATTCTCAAGAGGCTATCTGTAACCATAACAAGGATTTTCGAGACTTCAAAAGGAGAATTTGAAAATCAAAAGTAAGAACTATAAGGATTAAGATTTGGATTATAATTTTTATACAAATTTTAGAAGATTTGGAATTAGAATAATGAAATTATAGCCATTTGAAGTCAAGGTATCTTTTTAAGATATACTATTGCTTATTTGAAGTTACAAAGATTTTTATAATAGATTTTAGACATCAAAAAGTACATTGGCAAAGATAAGTTTAAAATCTATATCTTTTGTAAAAGATTTTTTACATTTAGAATTTTTATAAAGGAATTATAGAGTGTTGAAGTCAATACATATAATTCGAAGGTAGTAGGTGAGTTGTTTTATTGATAGTAATGGTTGGACCCATATCTTAAGTTTTTGGACGAATTTTTAGCTCAAATTTTTAAAAAATATATATTAATAGATTAAAAAGCTATATATCAAAATTTTATGGTATTTGAATACTTATTTTGTGAAATATGAAGAAAATTATACATAAGTATATAAGAAAGAATTTGAAGCTACTGTTAGGATTTTGACAATATCTTAAGATATCAAGGATATAAATCTTAAGAAAAAAAAATCTTTAATACACTCATATATCACTAAAAAGAACTAAAAAGTTACTCAAAGATGATATAGTATTGAACTTGAATGGATATTTCTAAAAATAAGAAGACTAGAAAGACTTAGAATAATACTAAAGACTAGAAAGGCATTGATAAGAATAAAGAAGGCTTTACTCTTATTTCCATATATATTCTTAACTAAGAGCTATGTAGCAATGTTCTATAAGACCTCTAAAACATATTGACTTTGCAAGACAAGTATCTTAACTTACAATACAAATTTTTTATATGTGTGCTATATAATTAGCTTATTTTACAAGTTACCAATATGTAGTTAATTTATTGTACAAGTTTCTAATCTACCAATCAACTACAAACATATATAAAATCAAAGTAGTATCTATGAAGCTTTTAAGAAGCTTCTCTAGAAGGTTTCATGAAATTAATCTATTTTTATCTACTTTTACCTACTCTTATCTAATCACATAGATATTTACTAGAGTACCTATGTATATTTGTTATATTACCTTCTTTTCTAGGATTGAGTTCTACAAGGAGTAATCTTTATATATTAAAGAAATTTAAGATGTGATAAATTGTATTTGCTATATACTCTGATCTTTGTTCTCTTTAAAGATGGTTGATAGGTCTTCTTAACCATTGATAGTATTCTATACTAGGGCAAGAAGACCATCCTATTATTTGATCGTTGTTGATGCCTTCGTAACTTCCTCCAAAAAAAACATTTGGAATACCATCAAAAGTTATTCCTATCTCTAATAAAATCACCAAACATTGGAACTCTCTTTCTAAGTCATGATACCAAATATTTTATATCTTACCATCTATTCAAAGAAGGATATGTCATTTTTGAGGATCTTCATCTTAATTTTGTTGTGAAGATTGTGACAATCGTAATATCTCATTTAATAAGTTTACAAATAAAAGCTCTTGAGTTGAATTTCTTTATTGTTGGTTCTCCATCTCCTTAGCATTATAAATACATAGAAGCTATAAAGAAAGATAGAAAATAGAATGTTATTTTTTTTTGATCTTATTTCTTTTATAGCAAATATTTGTTATTCTTCATCTTAATTTTGATGGATATTGTTGATGAAAAGCTTCAACTCTCTTTGTTGCATTTGTAAGATTCTTTGCTAGCTCCCATTTGCATTCACTAATATCATACCTATACCAATGAATAAGATATTTTAACATATTTTGGGACCGCCTTGAATCTAAAACTTCTTCTATGTTAAAATCTTGATTATTATCTATTTCTATAAGAGGAGGTGGCATTTGTCTTTTTGTCAAGATATTCACTATCTTATATGGCTCAAGAAGAGACACAAAAAATATAATGAGGATCTTCATAGATTTTGATAGATATAATTAATAAGCACTAAGATTGTTTTGTTCACAAATAAAAAAAGGCTTTAGCCTATGATAGTCCAACTTATCTTAAAGATAAGTAGTCTTTATATTGCAACAAAGTAACTATACCTTTTCACCTACATTGACTTGTAGTTGCTCCTTGTGTTAGGATTCTGCCTTGATCTTTTGTCATTCTTGAGGTTTCTTTAATTGTATCTTCATTATTGCATGTAGCTTTGACAAATTATTTGCTAAATCTTCCTCTCCAAGATTATCAACTTTTGTAAAGTCAAAAATATTAAGTCGTGGATGATAACCATAAGTGATAAAAAAAAATATATTCGTTGAGTAGAAAAATGTATTAAATTATTGTATGCAAACTCTGTCAATGGCAAAAGAGTTGTCCAATCATCTTGATGATAGTTGATGGTATACCTCAAATATTACTCCAGAACTTGATTCATCTATTCCATTTGTCCATCAATTTGAGGATGAAAAGCCAAAGAGAGTTTTACATCCATCTTTAGAAACTTGAATAGGATTCTCTAAAATCTTGATATAAATTAAGTCTCTCTATCTGATATAATATCCTTTGGTAATCCATGATAGCAATAGATATTGTCAATGAAAAACTCGGCTATTTTTTCCACCTAAAATAGATTTTATACATGGTACAAAATGTACTATTTTGATGAAGCAATATATAATTATGGATATAGAATCATATAAACTTGAATTTGAAAGATTTGTGATAAAATCCATAAAAATGAAAGACCATGGTCGTTCAAGTATAAGCAATGGTTGAAAAAGTCCATAGGATCGATTAGGAATACTACTTGATATCTTCTCACCATTAGCAATGGACATGGCATATATAGCAAAAGATGGCCTTTTATTTGTGGTCTGAATGAAAGCTCTTACACCTACCAACAATAGTTTGAATGTACTAGACTTATGGATTTTTACTTGCTAAGTAGGATCTTGAGCTAATCTATGGAAAAAATCAAGATTGTAAGAAATCCTGTCTGTTTGAAAGTTATATCTTTTTAGCCACAATACTTCTAAAATAATTAGGTTAAAAAGATATTTAATTATATTAAATATTATTAAATTATTGTGACTACTAGTTGCTACTTCAATAAGAATAGTTTCTTGTGTAATATCCCCAGAAGATAATGAACATCCATCCATTATTTTTATATGTACATGTTTGATTTTCTTAACTAAAGATATATCTTATTTTTTTGACAAAGTCTTCATTTATAAAACAAAATGAAGCTCTTAAATCCAACAAGGCTAAGAATTTGTGATTTTTCAATCCTAAATAAACTTCTATAATGAAATAAGGTGAAGGATCTGAGGAAAAAATAAGACCTCTACCAAATGTTGCACATGATTCCAACCTCATGGTTCTTATTGTGATTGGAGAAACTTGTTTTCTAACATATGGTCTTCTTTAGCAATTGTGCTTTTTATTTTGTAATTGTATTGTTTCTTTGGACAATGTTGAGTAATATATTTAGCTTCTTTATAATATAAGCATAAGTCCTCTTGATGTCATCAACTCTTTTCTTGCTCTAAAAGAGATTTAAATCTTATCAGATAAATTTTCATAGGTTTTGGCCTTGATGAATAAGTTTGTGAAAATTTAAGAGTTGCCATCATTATTTGATTTGTTCCTCTTTAGCCAAATCTTTGTTCTTAACATCTTTCAAATAATTAATTGTCACATGCAATGGCTTGAGCAGTGAATTGTTTTAAAGATTTTTCCTTGGCCATTGTCAATAATAAGTCTTTGATACTATCTTTTAATCCATATTGAAATTGATTGATAAGGGCTTTGTCATTCTAGTCCACATGACAAGCAAGGTTTTGGAATTCAACAACATATATTATGGTTGTCTATGATCACTTTCTCTGAATGTCACTATAAACACTTCTAGGAATGAATTCAAATCATTGAAGAATTATAATTTTTTTTCCATCGAAGGTGCAAATCAAGAGAGAGCACTTCTTGATAAAAGTGCATCTATGAATCTGACTTGAGTAAATCTATTAGAATATTGGAAAGGATGCAACTTTAAATAGAGCTTCACTTGTTGCAAAAATCCTCAAAATTTTTGATCTTGTTCCATCAAACTTAATAAGTATACTAATCCTTATTCCTATCATATTTGTATAAGCAAAACTTCCTAGATTTGATTGTGAGGTCGATCTACTTACTTCCTTCAACTACACAACTTCTTGCTACAAACTTTGAACTTCTTCTATAGGCATAGGCATAGTACTTCCATTATTCACATTAGAAATACATGAAAATTTCACTCTTAGAGTGTTGACAAGCTTATGAAGATTTACAATAGTTTCAAAATTATTCTCACTTTTATTAAAAGTAGCATCCATAATCTTTGCTTCGATAGACAACTCAAATGAATTCAAAAAATTAAATTAGAGGAGGATAATCTCCAATCTCTAATAAGAATTTCCACAAAAAAGGATAATCTATTCTTTTTATAAAAAAGATTAGTGTTAGAAAATATATATATATTTTTAAAGATGGATATTTTACAATCTTCAAAATACAATAATAGAAGTGGAATAATCCACTCACTTCTAAAACAAGATAAAAATAATAGATTAGCACTCTTGTCAAACTGCCAAGGACATGAATCTTGAAAAAAAAAAAACAAATCCTTAATACACTCAAGTATCACTAAAAAGAACTAAAAAATCATTCAAAGATGATATAATATTGAACTTGAATAGCTATTGTCAAAAACAAGAAGACTAAAAAGTCTTGAAAGAATACTAAGAACTAGAAAGGCATTGATAAAAGTGAAGTAGGCTTCATTCATATCTCCATATATATTCTTAATTAGGAGGTATTTAGCAATATCTTGTAGGACCTCCAAAACATGTTGACTTTACAAGAAATGTATCTTAACTTGCAAAGCAAGTTTTTTATATATACATCACATAATTAGCTTGTTCCACAAGCTATCAATATGTGGTTAACTTGTTGATTAAGTTTCTAACCTATCAATCAATTACAAATATATGTAAAGTCAAAGCAGTGTCTTTAAAGCTTTTAAGAAGCTTTTCTAAAAGGTCTTATGAAATTAACCTACTTTTATCTAGTCCTACTTAATCAAATAGGTATTTATTAGAGTACCTATGTATATCCGTGACTCAAGTTCTGTAACAAATTTGCAATTGAAATTTTTTGTGGTACTTGTTGAAAATACTTGAATACTTCATGTAAAATTTTGGTTTGTTTGGACAAATTGATTGTAAAATATGAGCTGTTGAAGTTTGAAAAAAATTCATCTTAAGGATATACAAGGTTTTATAATATTTTTATCATATTTTAGATGATCTTTGATATTTAGGGCTTATGTATTAATATAATTATTCTTATAGAGATAATTTTTTATATATAAATTTGGTATTTTCTTATCATAAGACTTAATTGAATAATTAATAATAGCAAGAAGCTTAAAACTTTTTTCTATCCCAACAATAGTTTAATTAATTTTTATTGAGATTATTAAATAATTATAATAATACATCTTAATCAATTATTATAGCTATTTAAAAATATCAATAAAAATTAATTTAAACCATTATTAGAGTAGAAAAAAAGTTTTATTTAGAATTTATGATTTATTTAAGATTTTATTACGATTAAAGATTTTTTTAGAATTTTTAAAGAATTTCTTTAGGATTTGATTAGGATTGATTGAAGATTTTATTAGGATTTTATTAGAATTTTATTAATATTAGTTTAAGATTTTATTTAGATTTGATTAAAATTTGGATAGAATTGTTTTAAAGTTTGGTTAGAATTTAAAATTTGTTAAAGGTTATATTAGGATTTGATTAGGATTTCTTTAGGATTTTTAATTCTAATAGTTATTTAGGATTTTTATTATATATATTTCTTTAAGATTAATTTATGATTTCTTTATGTTTCTTTTGAAATTTTTTTGACTTCTTTTGAAGTTTGATAATATTTTTTTATCATTATTATAATTTAATTAGAATTCATTTAAGATTCTATTAGAGTTATTACGATCTCACTATTGCAAATTCCATATTACCTTCCACAGCCAAGTGCTTGGTGCAATTTCAAGTATATTTCACAAGATACAATAACATAATCAAGTGAATTTTGATCCTTAAAATAATGAGGCTTATTTTCTAATGAACTTATTATTGTGATTTTAAGTAAGAAGATTTAAGTTATTTTGAATATTTTTTTTTTGTGATCAACATATTTTGGTTTCTTTGCAATTTCAGATGCTTGTACTAAGCTTCTCATTTCTTTTTACAATTCTAAATCAATTTTTTGATTGAAGTTTAGTCAATCTTTGTATTTTGTTGGCTTTTGGTGAATAATAAAGCTTTTGATGTGATATAATTAAAGAAGGTAGTTTCCAAAAATAACTTTGATGCCATTGATTTTTAATTATACTTCTATATTATTTATATTAATATTATTTTAGAGTCTATTATTAGTGATTTGATTGTAAAAAATATATAACTAGGTTTCAAGATGTGCTCTACAAAAGTTTCAACACAATGGAAGAAGCCGAATATTTTATTAATGGAAGCTAGTTTTGCCTAAGATTTCTATTATTTTGGTTTGTATTAGATTTTTGATAGTAAAACCAAGTTTTATACTTCTAATTTACTCCTCAATTTCACAAATTTGTTCTTATTGATGGCTTTGATGAATATATCTACAATCTACTTATAGGTTGAAATATAAAAAAGAACTACTGTTTCTATGAATGCATGTTTACATATGTAATATAAGTACATTTCCATGTGTTTAAAAATATTGTAATAAACTAAATTTTTGGCAGATTTGAGAGTGGTTTGATTGTTTTAGAAGATAGAGATGGTTTTTTGATCAATTCCATGGATTTTAGAAGATAGAATTTGAAGCTAGATGGCCTCACAAACTCCCTTTTCCAACGCTTTTGCCTCTACATTTGTAGATGAGATCATAATATTATATTTTTTCTTTTTGATGCCCATAAGATTGGTCTTCTTGCTAACTTGAAAATCCATCCATTAAAATAAAAAAATTTAACTTTATAGGTCTAGTTAAATTTTATAAATCCTAAAATTATTAAGTTGTAATTTTACTTATAGAATATTTTATATTCTAATAATTCTTTGATGTAACAAAAAATATAATTAATAGTCTATAGATGCAAAAGTTAAGAATTATGCATGAATCTATTAAGTACTCCAAGAGCAAAGGAGATTTCAAATTTTGTGTTGACTGAATAATTAAATATTTTATAAGTTTTTGAAATTATCTTGTATCTATCTATGATAAGTTGTACTTCTTCTTGAGATTAAGTCACTCTATCATAAGTACAAAAGATAGAATATAATCCTTTATATTAATTTCTTTTAAAATTTGGGAGACATAAGTTCTTTGAGAAAGCAAAATTTTGGCTGAGATATTGATAAACTTGACATCCAAAAAGAAGTTGAGGTAGCCAAGGTCAAACATCTCAAAGTATATTATAAGTTGGTATTTATGCAATTAATTTTGTTTATTTTTGATCATGTTATCAAGAATTCATCAATATATAATATTAAGATGGTATTATTTTTATAATATTTTATCTTATAATATAATTCTTATAATATTTTATCTTATTTTTACATATTATATCACTTTTCAAGATAACATCATTCTATTAAATTTTTGAATATCTAAAAAATTATTGATCTTATCAAATCATGTATGTAGTATCTACTTCAAATTGTAGAGCAACTTATTATAGTAATGGAACTTGGTGGAAATGATGACTTTGTGGAAGCCATCAAAAATGGCCAAATAAATCATCTCTTTTAGATCACCATTTAGAAAAGTTGAAAAAACATCAAGGTATAAAAGAAGCCATGTACTACAAGTTGCAAGACTATGAAAGGTCAAACTACTTTTTATTTTGCAATTGAAGTAAAAACTTTATTATAATCTACTTTTTGAACTTGTTGGAAATTGCAGGCAGAGAGTTGGACCTTCTACTTTGTAGATTTTCCATCTATTCGAATTTTTATCTTGAAGAACCATTTTATTGAAATTTTTAATGTTCTTGGTTCACATAAATATATTATAATATAAAAATATTATTTTGAAAGATGAAATAGCAATCTTATTCAATTGTCCTCTTCCAATTAAGATCTATATTGACTTCTTCATAGGTGTTCAAGTTGGATAATTCTTTAAGAAGATCAAAGAAACAAATATATTTTTTAAATAAATATTGTTATATGGTAACACAACTATATAGTGAAAAAATAAATGTGGATGTAATCATAGAAGAACTTAGCAAAAAGATGTAGTAAAAAAATAAGGATAAAAGATAGAAAGATAGTAAAAGATTAAATCTTAATGCTACTTTTTTATGGAAGGAACTTCTATTTACTTTGTAGAGGCATAATTGAGCTAAATCAAAGTATATGAGATAAGAAATTAATATAAGTATATTTAAAAAAAAATAAAATAGAATAAAATAAAGGTTATTTGAAATTATTAAAAATTAATATTCAAAGAAGATCAATTATCAACCTGGATCAAAATTAGATCCTAAGGCATAAAATTACATTTACATGATGACTTTGGAGTTCTTTGGTAGATTGGAGAGTGGAGTATGAGTACAAACTTGAAGAGAGATTTTTGAGAATTGATTTTATATTAAATGAATCAATAGAATTTTTGAGGGATTTCCAAAAATAAAGATGTTCTAAATTGATTTAAATTTTGAGAAATAAAACTATATTCACAAGTTTGAAGGTTTCTTTAGTTTTGTGGTGTGAATATTGATGAATTTTAGGCAGTATGTTGGTGTGCTAGTTAAAAATGTTTATGAAAAATTTGTGATCAATAAAACAATTAGATCAAAATATATAAAGGTTTTTGTGAGTTGAGGTCTCGAAAATTGGAATTTGAGGGTCAGTGAGTATTTCTTAGATCTTTAGTAATCTGTCAATTGCATTGAAGTGAATTTTTTTTATATAAATACTAGATTTAATTTTCAATATTTAAAGTAAAATTTGAAAGTAATTCAATGGTTCAAGAAAGAGATATTAAAAATTTAGCATTTAAATTGGAATAGGAGACTGCCTAGTACCTGATTGAATTATCTTTCATTTTTCTCAATTGCTAAGTATAATTGATTTCATCATTCTTTTGTTTCTTCCTAACTAAGATATTTAGAAATATGCAAATTTTGAGTTAATATCAATGGTTGAATTATTAATTCTTGAGGTTTTATTTGCTATAGAATTTATTAAGAATTTATTTAAGATTTAGGATTTGATTAAGGTTTGGTTTAAGATTTGGTCTAGGAATTGATTAGAATTAAGATTTGTTGAAGGTTTGGATTAAAAATTATTTTAGATTTGTCTAGTATTTTGGATTTTATTAGAATTTTATCAAGATTTGATATAGGATTTGATTAAGGTTCAATTAGGATTTCAATTAAAATTTGATTCAAAATTTGATTAAGATTCAATTATAATTTTAATTAAGATTATATTAAGATTTCTATTTTAAATATTTTTTAAAGATTCTTTGTTATTTCTTTAAATATTTTTATTTTAAATATTTTTTTAAGTTATTATTATTTTTTTAAAGGTTATTTTTATATTTTTTAAATATTTTTTATTATATTTTATTGAAATTAGTTTGGAAGTTCTTTTTATTTCTTTTATAACTTCTTTTAAATTTATTTTGGATTAATTAAATTTTAATGAAGATTATTAAGATCTTCTTAAGGTTATTTAATATTCTATTAGACTTGATAGAATTATTCTTGTATTTTTGCTTATCTTCCATAGCTAGGCATCTGGTACATTTTCAAGCAAGAACATATGTAATACGACAATATAATATGTTGCTATCAGCTAGTGGTCATAATTACTTTGTAGTGCATGATAGCATAATACTATCTTATATTTAAAATGAATATTTTTTATTTCAGGTAGACTAAAAATATATGGCAGATTCCATTAACGAACCTATCTCAACATATGTTAGTATTGTAAAAGAATCTGGTATTATAATACATGGCGTTTAGCTTGAGAATGCACCAGATATCTATTTGTGGAAGATAAAAGTAAAATTGTAACAACAAGTCTTAACAATTCTAATAGATTTTAAAAAAAATTAAAATTAAAGATTAACAAGTATAATTAAATATCAATAAAATTCAATCAAAATTGTAAAAGAATTATATAACAAACACAAAGTATTCCTAAAGACCCTTTAAAGAAATCATAAAGAAATAACATAGAAATTCAAAAATATACTAAAATAGAAATCTTAATAAAATATTAAAATCAAAATCTTAATTAAATCTTAATCAAATCCCAAACAAATCCTAATTAAATCCTAACAAATCCTAATCAAATCTTGAATAAATATTAATTAAATCCTTGTCAAATCCTAAATAAATCTTAATTAAATCCTTATCAAATTCTAATCAAATCCTAAATAAATCTTAACTAAATCCTTTTCAAATCCTAATCAAATCCTAAATAAATCTTAACTAAATCCTTATCAAATTTTAATCAAATCCTAAATAAATCTTAACTAAATCCTAATCAAATCCTAATCAAATCCTAAATAAATCTTAACTAAATCCTTGTCAAATACTAAATAAATTCTAACCAAATCCTAAAAAAATCCTAACCAAAATCTAATCAAATTCTAAACAAATCCTAATCAAATCTTAGTCAAATCCTAAACAAACTTTAATCAAATCCTAATCAAATCCTAATCAAATCATAATCAAATCTTAAACAAATCCTAATCAAATCCTAAATAAATCCTAGTCAAATTCTAAACAAATCCTAAACAAACTCTAACCAAATCCTAAAAAATCCTAACCAAGTCCTAATCAAATCCTAAATAAATCAAAATCAAATCTTAAACAAATCCTAATCAAATCCTAATCAAATCTTAAAAAAATCCTAACCAAACTCTAATCAAATCCTAAACAAAACCTAACCAAATCCTAGTTAAATCCTAACCAACCTCAAACCAAATCCTAAACAAACCTAAATAAATCTTAATCAAATCCTAATCAAATCCTAAACATATCCTAACCAAATTCTAAATAATTCCAAGTAATTCTTATAGCAGATTTAAACCTCAATAATTAATGAATGATCCATTGATTTTAACTCAATTTTTTCACACCTCTTTACAATTAAGTTGAAAAAAAGCACAAATTTTTTGAAGAAGATCGAACTCATTTAAAAGAAGATCAACCGTAATATTTGCACGGATGTTAGTTGGCCTCCTTCTCTAATCTAAATGTTGAATTTCCAATGCCAATATCTCTTTATTGAAGTGTTCAATTATTCTCAAATTTCTTAAATATATAAGAAAATAAGTCTAATACCTATATATATAATTTTTACTCCAATCCAATTCATAAATTTCAAGAAATCTTAAAAACCCTTATTAGATCTAAAACTCTACTTTCTAAGATCCCGATCCACTTAAACCTCAATAATCCTTGATCTAATCCTTTAATCTAGTTCAAACTCATAGGATATATTGAACACATATAAACCCACAAAACTTCAAAATTTCATCTATAGGTCTTTTGCAAAACTTACAAAATTCTCCAAAAAGTATCACCTATTTTATTTCACAAATCTAGGGTCATCCAAAACAAACCTTGATTTTGCAAAGCTCTTACAAAGTTAATACAAATCCAAATCACCCAAAATTAATGCTCATCAAAATCTTATCAATTCTGCTCTCTAATTCCATTCTTTGATCTACCAAAGAATCCAAGAATCATCATCGAGACTTAGTTTTGTGCCTTGGGGTCTGATTTTGACCCTGATTCATAACTGGCTCTCTCTGGGTATCAATATCTAGTTTTTTTAGATAATTTTTACTGGAATCTACTCTTAACTTCTTTCCAAATGTGCATATATTGTTTATTTTTCTAATCTTCTTTATTTTTCTCTATTTGTGGTCCTACAAAGTGAGTAGAAGCCTATTTTATAAAAAGGCAGCATTAGCACTTTTAATTTTTCTATCCCTTGACTATTATCTATTTTTCTAAGATAATTTGTTACAATATAATTATAATAAGATCTTCAAAAATATGATATTTTCTTCACCCTTTCACCTATTAGCCATTTTATATCATGACACTGAGAAGTTATTATAGAATTTGTCAGAAGAGATCTTGGTGTTGGGAGCCTCTAGACCTAGTGGAATTACTTGTTATTTGTCTTAAGGTGAAAAAGTGGTTGTATTGATGCTATTGTCGATTGAATTTAATATAGATATATAAAATATTTTGGTAGTATTTTTTTCTTATTATTATTATTATTATTTTAATATAGGTAAAAATAAATATCATTTTAAGGATTAATTAATACAAAATTGGTCTTGAATAGAATTAAAAAATTTCAAATCGACATACCTAAACTAGTGATTCAAAGTAAAAGTAGTAATATAATTCTTGAACTAGGATAGATAAGCTAACTTAAATGTCAAGAACTAAAACTATACTAACATATTTTATTATCTATTCTAGTACAAAGAATCTTGTTTTTTTTTTCATGTATCATTAAAGTATTCAAAAATGAATATTATTGGGACTTCATCATCCTTTATGGTTAATTGATTCTATTCAATGCAACTATAATTTTATAGATATTACCGTGTTTTAAATATAGTTTGTTTCAAGGACCATTTTTGGACATTAAATATTATTACATTTCATTCAAATTAGAGTTTTCACATGATAATTTTTCATAATAATATCCAAATGATATTAAAATTTTCAAATTACTTAGGTAGAAATTTAAAAAATAATAATTGCTACTAATCAAATGTGAATGGATTTACTAAGGTACCTAGTTTCTTTTCTAGTACTTGAAAAAAAGAGCCACACCACTACCATGTATATACTACTTTTAGATAATTACAAAACTTATATTAGATGTTCTAAGGTGTTGGAGTAAAATAGGCATGACATGTCTATAGTGAAATTGATTTTTATCTTCTAATTATTGATTGCAACTACTTTATGATAAATACTCTATATGAAGGCTACTTCTTTCTATACATGGTACTTATACCAGATATTTTTTCAATTAAATTTGACATTTAAAAAAAATTGATTTTTCTATTTAGAAGCATAAAGATCCACCAGATTATCTAGCTTTGTTAGATTAGTGCTTATTTTATTAATAGAAAAATCTAAGTTTTTTTTTTCTTACCATTGCTACTATGCAAGGTCAAACTTGAGTCTATCAATCAAGCTATACAAAAATTTAAGGTTTTTTTATTATAGATCTTGGACCAAATTAACAATTTTTACTCATTATGGGAAACATTAAAGGTGGGAGCCTTCAATGTTTTTAATTGCTAGTGGATGTTATTTTGTGATTGAGGTTTAAAACTACAATTAAATATCTTAGAATTAAGATAATTATTATGAAACTACTATAATATTAAATAGGTCTTTCTGAATATTTATTACATTGAGTCTCATTTCTTAATTACATTATAGCAAAAAACTGTCTTTTATGTAAAATTAAATGCAAAGATAGATTCAATATAGAAGAAAACAGATCCAACCATTTGTTAGTGCTAATTGTTATAACTCCATCATTAAGCTGATTATTATATGAGTTTTAGATAACTGAGTATATTATTTTGTAACCTGATTCTCTGGCTTCAATGACATTTTTTTTTTTTTTAGCTTCTTCCTATAAAAGTAGACTTCTTAAGAGTTTAGATCAATAATTATTAATTCTTATAGTCCACAATAAAATAGTTTTAAGGCTTAATGATAGAAGAAAGTTGGCCAAATGGCTTGCTAAAACTCTTCATTATGCTAGAGTTCAACATTCAAAACCTCATCAAATATGATTAGGCATTTATATTTGACGTGGCCTACAATCTTTTTTCATGCTTGAGTAATTTAGTTTCAGATTTTAGAACTCACAAAACTACATGATTTTGTTCAAGGAACTATAAAGGATTAATTAGTTTCTTGTCTTTGTGCCTTGATTGGAATAAAAAAAAAGTCTATATTTCAAAGAAATTTGAAGGTTAGAATTCCTTGGCTCGCAAGTACAAATGATCTATTTATTTAATAAAACATTCATTACATCATTTGGATTTGTAAGACTTAATCTCTTTGAGGATCTATTGCAAGTATATATATTTGAAGTTACTCAAGTGCAAGTTTTGTATTCATGTCTAGCTCAAAAATAATTCCTAAAAAGGCCCTTAATTTTCTTGATAACTTTTTTAGAGCCCACTATTGTATTACATGTATTTATACTTGAGAATGCTTTAAGTACCTAACTATAGAAGGTAAGTAGAAATGCAATAACAATCCTACCAAGTTTAATAGAGTCTTAAATAAACTTCAAGTAATCTTTAATAATTCTAATCAAACTTTAATTAATTCAGAATAAATTTTAAAAATATTAAAAAAGAAATACAAAAAAACGATGAATTAATTTCAAAGAAAAAATTATTAAAAAAATAAAAATGATTTTTAAAAAATATTAAAAATAATTTTTTTAAAAAAAATAAAATATCCTAAATAAATAATAAAAATAGAAATATTAAATAAATTTGAAATAAATCCTAATCAAATCCTCTCAAATCCTAATTTGATCTTAATTGAAATCTTAATAAATTTTAATCAAATCATTAGGTCAAAGATTAATAAAATTATAATATAATCCTAAATCATAAATTAATCTTAATAAAATATTATTCAAATCCTAATCAAATCTTAAATTATAAATCAACTTTAATTAATTCTTAATCTAATCTTTAATCTTAAATAAAATTTTAATAAATCCTATAGTAGATTAAAAATTCAATAAATAATAATTGAATTATTGATTTTGACTCAAAATTTGTATATCTTGTAGCAATTAATTTAACAAGTACAAAAATTTGAAGAAGATTGCACATATTTAATAGAAAATAATTCCAAAATTTTACTTGAAGGTCGGTTAGTTTCTTTTTCTATCCTTAATGTTAATATTTTTTAGCCATGATCTCTTTATTTTTCAATTTAATTCATTAAAAAATTTACATAATTATTAGAAATCAAGCTAGCTATTTTAGAGCAAAATTACATTTTAATCCAATGGATAGATTGATAGATATCTTAAAAATCTTTACTAATCTTTAAAACCCCAATTTTCGAGACCATAATCTACAAAAATCCTCATATGCTTCAATTTAAGTGCTTGATTGACCTCAAATTCTTTATACGCTACTATATCTAATATAACAATAAACTACCAAATTTTCACTTGTAAATATATCACAAAACTTATAAAAAATTATAATTTATAAATCTATTTTTATTTCTTAAAATCTAAATCCATTAAGTATATTATAAACTTCAAAAGTCCCTCAAAATTCCAATATTAATTCAAATGATATGAAATCAATATTTAGAAATCTTTCTTTAAGTTTGTTCTCAAATTTTATTCTCTAATTTGCAAAAGAACCTTAGAATTGCGATAAGTGTATGGTTTTTTTATTTCAACGTCTAATTTCAATCTAATGTCAAAGACATAAATGGAAAAAAAATGCATGAACCTAAAAAATCTATGTTAAAAAAAAAGTGACAAAATAATAATAAACTAGTATGTATATTAAAAAGAAATTGGAATAGCTATTGCCAAAAGACAAAAAAAGTAGAGACCCTAAAATTTAGACTAAAAGCAAGAAAATAGTTGACAAGAGTGAAGAGGGCTTCACTTTTGCCTCTATATATACTATCTAACTAGGAGCTATGTGGTGATATTCTATAGGACCTTAAATATATGTTGACTTTGTAGGACACATGTCTTAGCTTACAAGGCAAGTTTTCTATGTGTGGGCTACATAGTTAGCTTGTTCTTAAAGCTACCAATATGTGTGGTACATGGCCAACTTGTTGACTATATTTCTAATCTAAAAAATCAATTATAGACACTTATAAAGTCAAAGTAGAGTCTACGAAGCTTCTATTGAAGATATTATGGAATTAATTTACTTTTATATATTTTTAATCTAATTATATAGATAATTATTTGTTTATATGTGTATATTTGTGACATTACCCCTCTTTCTAGGAACAAATTCTATCAGGATCAATCTTTAAATATTTTGAAAATTCAAGATGTGGCAAATTGTATTTGCCACATACTTCGATCTTTATTTTCTTTGAAGATAGTTGATAGGCCCTCTCCAACATTGATAGTGTTTCATACCAAGATAGAAAGATTATCCTATTGTTTAGTCATTATTGAGGCCTTCGTAACTTTCTTCAAATAAAACATTTAAAACACTGTCAAGAGTTATTCTTACTTATAATAAAATCACCAAATATCAAAAGTCTCTTCTAAGGTCATGATACCAAATACATGTCACGGATATATATTTTTTATAATAGTTACCTATATAACATGAATAGGTAGAAGTATATAAAAGTAGATTAATTTCATAATATCTTTTAGAAAAGCTTTCTAGAAGCTATATAGATGTTGTTTTGACTTTACATGTGTTTATACTTAATTAGTAGGTTAGTAACTTGGTCAACAAGTTAAGCACATGTCATACATGTTGGTAGCTTATGGAACAAGCTAACTATGTGGGGTTGCCATGTTATAACATGACTATAAGGTGAAAATATAAATAAAAAAGATTTTATTAATATTTAGTCATCTTGGACGTTAGAAACAGTGGCCAATTCCAGTGAAAATATTCAATAGCCAGTTAATGTCATCCCATTACAAGCTATACCACCGTATGCGACATCAGCAATATGCTCCATTGGCATCATCGAACCAAGTATCCTTCGTACTAATGGGACAACCAAGATCATTTTCTAACCCTATATAGAACAAGCCTAGTAGGTATATAGCAGTGAAGACACCCAATATGCCTGATGGAAGTACAAGAAGACCACTTTGTTGTTTTCGTTGTAGACAGATTGATCATTATGCTAGTGAATGTCCCAATTCCATAGCCAGTGATGATTATATGCTAGTATGTGGAAATTGCAAGCAGTCGGGGTATACTTATCAGTAATGTAATGCTCTGTTCAATTTCAATAATCGAGATCAACAGATGCAAAGCCAAGGAAAAATTGAAGAGATAAATCGAGGTTCTCAAGATACTCCGATAAATTGGGTGGAATGCGTCCAAGCCATTCTTATCAAGAGTTGGCAAAACGGGAAAGGACCAATTCAATATTTAGGTGAGCTTGATGTGAAGGACTAATTTGACCCAATTATGGGGACATCCAATCTAGGTCCTATTACTGGCTCTCTTATCCAATATGAGACCTGATTCGGTTGGGCAACCCAATGAGGTCTCGATTACGGAGGCTTCGGTTCCATTTCAAGATATTCTGTTCTTTAGGCTATTTCAAAGAAACATCCTTTCCATAGAAAGATCCTCTTAGAGGCGGGGATGCCATGGAAGAGGGGTCTGCTGTTCCAATTCTGAGTCCATGGCGGAAGAATAGGTGACCTCATGGAGTAAAAGGAAAAGAGAGGAAAAAGAAGGGGGCATTAGGAGATCGGGATTTTGGGGGTTGGAGAAGGAGAAATTATAAGTCAAAATTCGTCATCAACTTTTAGGTGGCAGTCAAAAGACATCAGTGTGGATTTAAGACATTTTCTGACAATCTGTAAGTTGAATTGGATTGAACTTCTTGATCATTTAGAAGACTTGCAAAGACACTAGTGGTAGAAGTTTTACAACAATTGGACAGTCAGATTGAATATTATAGCTTGCTGAAGCTCGCTATTTAGGATTAAGGTTTAAAAATTTAAAATAAAATAAAATAAAATAAAAAATAAAAATAAAACTAACAAATAATAAAAAAATTTGTACTTATAATATGTAAAAGTTATTAAAATAGTGTTTCTAAGTACTTTGTATTGGAATTAAGCTTTTACATTGAAATCCGAAATAGTTTGTATTTAGATGGTTGAAATCCATTAGACTACTTGGATACTTGCAAAACATTATTTTATCTTCCACAGCCAGATGCCCGGTACGTTCTCAAGCTAAATAATACGTAATATGACATAAGTGGTGAACTCGACATGAAACGCTTGAGGTGGGAGGTATTGGAATTTTTTTATTTTTATTTTTATTTTATAGAGAACGAGAATAAAAATTTTAAAGGAGCTTTGGGACGAACTTTAAGTGGAGCTTCTAGTGGGGTTTCTTCTAAAGGACAAGGTATGTATATGGATCCATCTGTTGCTAGTATGTTTCAAGCCTTATAATTATCTATGCAGCAACAAGAAAGCAATGATTGCAAAGAAGCTTTAGCAACCAAAGTATTATAAGTAGTAGTCAATAAATTGATCAATTTGATGGAAGGGATATTTCAAAGTATTTAAGATGTTATGTTTGGGAAATAGAATTAAATCAGGTTTCTGAGAAGAAGATGGTTGAATTATTTGGACTTGCCATGATACCAAAAATAAGAGACCATATTACATCAATTATGGAGCATTATAGAAATTCATGAGAGATTTTTTCACATGCATTAAAAGACGAATATTTCTTGGAAGACATTGATCGTGTTACTAAGAAACTATTTCTAGAATGGATTGAGCGGCCTAATAAGAATTTGCAAGCAACAGAGCTACTAAGGGAATTTGAGAGGCAGTATTCTCAATTATCGAAGGTAGAAAAATTGACATTAGAGCCGAACAAGGTTGAATTATTTCTTCAAGCTGCTGATGGAGAATTATAACGAAAATTGGAGTTGCTTCTTGAAGACAAAGAAGAAGATGAAGGATTGACAACAAAGTCGAAAAATATTAAAAATACAGTGGATTTGCTTGTAAAAAGAGAAAAGAAGAAGGATAGGAATAATATTCCAAAAGCAGTACAAGTACCTAAAATTCTAGTACATACAACACGACCAACAATGCCTACTGTTCAACCTTCAACATCTTTATCGAAAAAAGGAGTTATGGAGATTAAAGAAATTATACGTGGAATGAGAGATCTTCAAATCAAATTAGCAAGACTTGAAGAAAATACTTCTGCAAATAATTTGAAGAATGTTTCAAAACAAAGGTGTGTACAAAGATGCATCTGGTGTGATGACGCTTTACATACTAGGAAGGATTGAAATGAATTTAATAATATGGTATAGCAAGGAGTTATTTACCGAAAAGATGGAAAGATTATATTAAAGGATACAGAGGATCTCTTTTGAACCAATTTTGGCAAAAGAAGTATGAGAGCATTGATTCAAGATTATTTAATAGAACATAGAATAGCAATATGAGAGAGTACACGTTATGGTGCTAGAATAGATGATGAAATTGGTGGAAGTATAGAAACTAGTGAATTTTGGGCTTCTGCCATTTCTACAATGTAAAAAAGGAAAAATGCCTAGGAAAGCATTATTGAGGACTGTATCTACAATACAAAGTGCAACAAGTTGAGAAGATCTTGTTGAGTCTCTTTCAGTTCATGTATATATTGCTAAGAGCCAACATGAAGCTTTGATGGAAGAAAAGAGACAAGAAAATTTTGATGATACAAGAGAAGGAAATTCTTCTAAGAGGTAAATTTGAGGAGACAAGGCTCATGGGGCAGCTTCAAAAGAATTGCCTATAAAAGATATTTCAGCATCATTGGAAGAAAAAACAAAGGAAATAAAAGAAAAGGATAAATCAATTGCTTATAAGCTACTTTCTGATATTGAAGCAGCAAAAAATTTAAAAGGGGTGTTGGAAGAATGTATATTAAATGCTAAGGTGGAATTCACATTGAAAGAAATTTTGGAAATTGCAAAAAAGGAGTTTCATGATGTTATCATTGACAACATTAAGTAAAAGAGGTAATTAATGGGTGAAGTTAGAATGAGTTATGCTTTTGATGCAAGATTATATAAAAATGAAGAAGAGGTTGATATTGGTTATAAACAATCAACAAATGAAAAGAATGGATATAATCAACGAGAACGTTTTGAAGATTATAGTAATAAGGAAATCGAAGCTTGAAGCCATTATACTGTCAAGGACAAGAACTCGATGAAAAAACAATTCAGACAAGTGAGCTTTCACTCAAAGAGAGGTAAAAAAATTATATATAAATAAGTATATATATTGAAATAGAAACTGGAATGGCTATTGCCAAAAGACAAGAAAACTAGAGATCCTTGAAACTAGACTAGAAGCAAGAAAGGAGTTGACAAGAGTGAAGAAGCCTTCACTCTTGTCTCTATATATACTCTCTAACTAGGGGCTACGTGGCGACATTCTATAGAACCTCCAATATGTGTTGATTTTGTAGGGCACATGCCTTGACTTACAAGGCAAATTTTTCTATGTGTGGGCCATATAGTTAGCTTGATCTTCAAGCTAACAACATATGTGGTACATGGCCAACTTGTTGACCACATTTCTTATCCAAAAAGTCAATTAAAGACACCTATGAAGTCAAAGCAGCATCTAGGAAGTTTCTAAGAAGCTTCCATATTAAATATTATAGAATTAACTTACTTTTACCTACTTTTACTTACTTCTACCTATTTGTATATGTAATTATTAGCTTACATGATTATGGCCATGACATTACCCCCCCTTCTAGAGACGAGTTCCACGAGGAGCGGTCATCATATGTTGAAAAAATCAATGATGTGACGAATTGTATTCGCCACATACTCTGATCTCTGTTCTCTTTGAAGATGATTGATAGGGCCTCTCAACCATCGGTAGTGTCCCATACCACAGCGGGAAGACCACCCAGTTATTTGATCATTGTTGAGGCCTTCGTAACTTCCTTCGAATAGAATATTTGGAACACTATCAGGAGTTGTTTCTACCTCTAGCAAAATGACCAAACATCGGGAGTCCCTTCCCAAATCGTGATACCAAACGCGTTGTATCTCACCATCTATTTGAAGAAGAACATGTCGTTCTTGAAGATCTTCATCTCGATTGTGTCGTCTTGAAGGTTGTGACAATCGTAATGTCTCGTCCTGTAGGTCAGCAAATGAAGGCTCTTGAGTTGAATCCGCTGGTTGTTGGTTCTCCATCTCCTGAGCGCCACTACTACAACGAAGCTATGAACAAGAATTGAAAGTAGAATGTTATCTTGCCTAGATGTTGTTTCTTTTATAAAGAAGGTTTTCATCTTGATTTTCATAGATGTCGTCGATGAAAAGCCTCCACCGCCTTTGCTGCATTTGTAAGATTCTACATTGGCTCCCATGTGCGTTCACTAATACCATATCCATGTCAATGGATAAGATATTCTAATTTATTTCAGCACCGCCTTGAATCTAAGACTTCTTCTACTTCAAACTCTTCATTATTGTCCACTTCTATAAGATGAGGTGGAGCTTGTCGTCTTCTTGATATATCCACTATCTTGTATAGTTCAAGAAGAGACTTGTGGAATATTGGATGGATTTTCATTGACTCCGGTAGATGTAAACGTTATGCAAGTGGATTGATTTGTGTAGAAATAGAAAATGGTCCCAGCCTTTGATAGTCCAACTTGTCACAAGGACTAGTGGTCTTGATATTGCGACGAAGTAGCCATACCTTATCACCCAAGATGAATGATGGTTGTTCCTTTTGATAGACATCCGCATTGGCCTTTTGTTGTTCTTGAGCTTCTTTTAACTGCACCTTCATCGTTGCATGTAGCTCTGATAAATAAATTGCTAAATCTTTCACGGATGGATTATCAACTTTTGAAAAGTCAAAAGTATTAAATCGTGGATGATAACCATAATTAGCAAAGAAAAGTGTTTGTTTTGTAGAAGAGTGAACCGTGTTATTGTAAGCAAACTTTGCCAATGGCAAAAGAGTTGTCCAATCATCTTGTTGGTAATTAATGGTACATCTTAAATATTGCTCCAAAACTTGATTAACACACTCCATTTGTCCATCAGTTTGAGGATGGAATGCCGAAGATAGTTTTATATCCACTTTAAGAATCTTAAAAAGAGTCCGCCAAAATCTTGATATAAATTGAGTTCTCCTATCTGATATAATATCCTTGGATAATCCATAATAGCGATAGATATTGTCAAGAAAGAGTTTAGCTGTTTCTTCACCTATGATAGATTTTGTACATGGTACAAAATATGCCATTTTGGTAAAACGATCTACTATCACGAATATAGAGTCATAAGAACCTGAGATTGGAAGATCTGTGATGAAGTCCATAGAAACAGAAGACCATGGTTGTTCTGGAATGGATAATAGTTGAAGAAGTCCAAAAGGTCGATGACGAGGAGTTTTCGATCTTGAGCAAACATCACATGATTGTACAAAATCTTTAACTGCCTTCCACATTTGAGGCCACCAAAAATCCCTAGATATCAGCTCCAAAGTCTTATTATATTCGAAATGTCCTACTGCTGGGAAGTCATGACGAGCTTGAAGAACATGTAAACGTGCTTCTCTTTCTGGAACATATAGGCGTCCTTCGAAATAGAGTAGGTTGTTCTTGAATTCAAATTTAGATGGATCATGAGATTTAGAAGAATTGTTCTTGATATCATGAACAAGAGGGTCTGAAGACATACTTAGCTAAACTTGCTTAAGGAAAGTTAAATCAACAGTCAATATTGATTTTATTGCTCGAAGATGAAATTGTTCCGGCTTCAAGAGAACTGTTCTTTGTTGCTCAAAAGCTGCATCTCCTTCTTTTGGTGCAAGATAAGAACGTTTAGACAAGGCATCGGATAAACCTTGTTGTTTTTCTGGCCGATAAGTGATGATGAACTCGAATCTTGATAAAGACATGTTCCAACGAGCTTGGCAACGATTTAATATGCGTGCTGACATAAAATATTTGAGATTCTTGTGATCCGTATACACGGTGACTGGACTAGAAGTGCCTTCTAGATAATGATGCCATTCTTGAAAAGAATCCACAATTGTAAGAAGTTCTTTGTCTTGGATCTCATAATTGATTTATACTGCTGAGAATTTTCTTGAATGAAAGGCTACTGGATGAAGTTTGTCATCTGTTCCCATTTGTGATAAAATCACACCCAGAGCAAAGTCCGATGCATCTATTTCCATAAAGAATGCTTTGGAAAAATCAACATGATACAAGATTGGTGCAGAAACAAATGCTGTCTTTAAAGATTCAAAAGTAACTTTCGCTTCTTGATTCCATTGGAGTTTGTCTTTACAAGCCAAACGTGTAAGTGGAGCTGCAACTCGAGAGAAGTCTTTGATGAAGATCCGATAGTAGTTGGCAAATCCCAAAAAACATTGGACATATCTTATTGTTTTTGGGATCTTCCAATCTATAATAGTTTGAACTTTCTTAGGATCCATTATAAGTCCATCATTTGAAATGATGTAACCTAAGAAATCGACTTGAGTAGTGTGGAATACACACTTTTCTATCTTGGCATAGAGTCCTGCATCTCTTAATTTTTGTAACACACGACGAACATGAAGTTCATGTTCTTTTGGATTCTTAGAATAGATCAAGATGTCGTCTAGTTAACAGATCACAAAATCATCCAAAAACTCTCTAAAAACATCATTCATTAGATGTTGAAAAGCTGCTGGTGCATTTGTAAGTCCAAAAGGCATGACGTTGTATTCAAAATGTCCATACCTAGTTCGAAATGCAGTCTTCCATTCATCTCCTTCTTTGATGCGTACTAGATTGTATGCTCCCTGAAGATCTATTTTTGTATAGATCTTAGCTTGATTCAGCTGATCAAGAAGTCCGGATATTAAAGGTAGTGGATACCTGTTTTTGATGGTAATCTTGTTGAGTCTTCGATAAACAACACACATCCGTAATGATCCATCTTTTTTCTTCACAAATAGAATTGGAGCTCCTGTTGGAGATTTAGAATGGCGTATGAAATTCTTGGCTAGATTTTCTTCAATATACTCCTTGAGTTCAGCCAACTCATTTTGTGATAAACTATAGATTGGTCCAAATGGCGGTTGTGCTCCTTCTTGAAGGTCAATTGAACAATCATAGGGACGATGTTCCGGGAGTATATCCGCATTTTTTTTTTCAAATACATCTTGAAATTCTTGATATTGGCTTGGAATGCCACTTGAAGTCTTTTTACGAGTAGAAACGGGTGTAGGATAAATAATGTATGGTGATTCTTTCACAGCAGCATGCAAGAAAGCTTTTGCACTTATAAATATGGATTTAATTGAACTGGACTTATGACTCTCTACTTGTTTAACTACACTGTTAGTTATACTTTTAGAGAAAGTAAGAGTTCGGAAAATCCAGTCTATTTGTGGGTTGTATTTTTCTAACCACGATAAACCTAAAATGACTGGATTAGAGGGAGATCTAATGATATTAAATACTACAAAACTATTATGACCATTGATTATTACTTCTATAGGAAGGGTTTCGTGAGTAATATCTCCAGAAGACAATGGACGACCATCTATGACTTCTATATGAACAGGTTTGGTTTTCTTTACTAAAGATATGCTATGTCTTTTAGTAAATTCTTCATCTAAAAAACATGCTGAGGCTCCTGAATCTAAGAAGGCTGAGACTTTGTAATATTTAGGTCCTAAAATAACATTTAATATAAAACAAGGAGAGGGCTCTGAGGAGAGAATAGGACCTTTACTAGAAGTTGTGCAAGGTTCCAGCCGCACGGTCCCTATTGTAGCTGGACAAACTCGTTTTCTGACATATTGTCTTCTTTCATAGCCATACTCCTCATTTTGTGATTGCGTCATTTTTTTGGACAATGTTGAGCAGTGTGCTTTGGTTCTCCACAATATAAACATAATCCTTGTTGACGATGACGAGTCTTTTCTTGCTCAGAAAGAGATTTGAAACGTACTGCATCAATTTGCATATCCTCTACTTCCAAATGTATGTGTTGAAGAGGTGTTGGTGTTACCATTGAATTATAGTAACGTTGTCGTATTATGTGTTTTTCTGCTCGAAAATGCGCCGGACGTATGGCTGTAGAAGGTAGTATGGAGATTTGTCAATATTCAAGCAGTCTATGGGTTTTTGATTATTGGAATACAAACGACTGCAAGAATACACCGTAAATCTATACGGATGCCCTTCGACTGCTCGCTGAAGTCCTTTTTATCTTAGTTGGTAGGTCTCTAGACGTTACAGAGAATCTCGAACAACCCAAACTGCTAATCTTCGATACCGCTTTATACTCACGATCTTGTATCCATTGACTATCTTCTTAGATTAACCCAATAAATTTCATTCACTCCGCATACTCAATCGTATAGACACCCTTTTAATTCTTCATCACAGACGTAACTCGATTTCACAAAACAGTCAAGAGTAATCAAACCTACTTCATTAAAAATCTTGATTCACCATTACAATACTGACTTCAGCAACGATTGCCTCAGTCTTTCCAAAACCCTATGAAGAAAAAAAACCCAATTCTCTGTCTTTTTTCCCCGCCCGAAGCATGAAGCTAGCTCCCCGATCCTTCAAAAACCCCCAAAACTTATTCTCTCTCCCCCCATTTCTTAACCTTAATTTTGAATTTCTTCAATCTTTCGTCTTGGATCCGAAATTGGCTCCCACCGTCAGAGCTTGGATCTGAAATTGGCTCTTGCCTTCAGAGCTTTTTCTTCCATTTTTACCTTTAAGTGATCCTTTTACCAAAAATAACGTTCCTTGAAACGGCACAGAAAACAGGACAGCCTGAAACACAATCGAAACCCCGTAATCGGGACCACATTGAGTCGCCTAACCAATTCAGGTCTCATATTGGCTAAGAGGCTCGTAGTAAGACCTGGATGTTTCCGTAACTGGGTCAAATTGGTCCTTCGCATCAGATTGGCTGAGAGGCCCGTAGTAAGACCTGAATTGAATGTCTTGAAATTGGATCCAATTGGCTCTTCAAACCAAGCTCATCCGTCATTGAATTGGTCCTTTCCTTTTTTTGTTGACTCCCGTTATTAGAATCGAATGGAGCATTTCAGTATGCCCCAGCTCACTGTAACGGGGTGACTGACCTTGGCCTCCCAGTATTTGCACTGGAATTGGTCGTTGCCCCCAATATTTGAGGTAACTAAATATTAATAAAAGTCCCATTTTTTTATATTTTCACGGTATACTCGTGTTACAATACGACAACATTGAGGTCCACTTGTACGGTTCTCAGATCAGAATTCAAAAAGGTGATTGTCGCACTTCACGGCAAAGACAATTGCTTGACTCAATGTTTGAGGATCAGGTAAGTTGAGCATTAATTTTTTTACCTCATAATGTAATCCATAGAGAAATTGGCTAATAAGTGCAGCATCATCCCACTTCATATCAGTTGCAAGTTGTCAAAATTGTGAAGCATATAACGTTACTGATCGATTACCTTGTCGTAAAATACGGATCTTATTGGTTGCAACACGAATTGCATCATGTTCTCCATACATGGATCGAAACTCTGCCAAAAAAGCCTCTAGATTATTCAATATTGGATCTCGTCGTTCAAGAAAAGATGAAAACCACAATAGTGTTGAACCTGAAAGAAGCGTACCAATGAATCTAACTTGTGATCCTGGAGTTGGATAGCTTTGGGGTTGAAGTTCAATCACAAGTTGCACTTGATTGATAAATCCTTGAAACTTGGATCTGGTACCATCAAACTTCTCGGGTAGGATAATTCTTGGTTCTCTAAAATTTGAAGGGCGTTCTACCATAGGAGAAAGGACATGGTTTGGTACAGATGTTGAAGCAGCTCCAACCATTTTTATATCTTCACTTCCTGCCAATCTTGTTGCTCCTTGTGGTGGTAAATTGAATTGATGCATTGCAAGCATTAACTCCCTCAAGTGCTCTTGCATTTGTGCCATTGCACTCTTCATTTCAAAAAGTTCTACTATGATAACACTTAGAAGAAAGAAGATGTCTAATATCGCTCAAGACAAATAGAAGAGAGGACTTGCGGACAAAGAAAATACTAAGGACAATATCAGTTTAGAAGAGGGTAATCCGCAATTTCTAATACGCTTATATCTTATCAAGAAAAAGGGATAATCCACTCTTGTCCAAGATTAGATAAAGCTCTGATATTGTAGGTGTACTCTTATCAATCTGTCAAGGACAAGAACTCGATGAAAAAACAATTCAAACAAGTGAGCCTTCAATCAAAGAGAGGTAACAAAAAATATATAAACAAGTATATATATTGAAAGAGGAACTGGAATGGCTATTGCCAAAAGACAAGAAAACTAGAGATCTTTGAAACTAGACTAGAAGCAAGAAAGGAGTTGACAAGAGTGAAGAAGCCTTCACTCTTGTCTCTATATATACTATCTAACTAGGAGCTACGTGGCGACGTTCTATAGGACCTCCAATATATGTTGACTTTGTAGGACACATGCCTTGTCTTACAAGGCAAGTTTTTCTACGTGTGGGCCACATAGTTAGCTTGATTTTCAAGCTAACAACATGTGTGGCACATGGCCAACTTGTTGACCACGTTTCTAATCCAAAAGGTCAATTAAAGACACCTATGAAGTCAAAGCAGTGTGTAGAAAGTTTCTAGGAAGCTTCCATATTAAATATTATAGAATTAACTTATTTTTACCTACTTTTACTTACTTCTACCTATTTGTATATGTAATTATTAGCTTACATGATTATGGCCGTGACATATACTGAAAAGTATTAGGCAAGAACAACTATTGAAGTATTGATGAAAGTAGGAGTTATAAAAGAACCAATTGTTGCTTTAGTCGACCATAGTTCTGAAATAAATCTTATATCTAAGGATCTTTATAAGAAGAAAAAATGGCCAATTGATATGGAACATGGATGGACAATACAAGCAGCTAATAATACACGAGGAAAATTATATGGAGCTTGTCCAGATGTCAAAATTTGGATTGGAGATGTTGCGACAATGTAATGCTCCGTTCAATTTCAATAATCGAGATAAATAGATTCAAAGTCAAGGAAAAATTGAAGAGATAAATCGAGGTCCTCAAGATACTTTGATAAATCGGGTAGAATGCGTCCAAGCCGTTCTTACCAAGAGTTGGCAAAAGGAGAAAGGACCAATCCAACATTTATGTGAGCTTGATGCGAAGGGCCAATTTGACCACAGTACAGGGACATCCAATCTAGGTCCTGTTATTGGCTCTCTTATCTAGTATGAGACTTGACTCGGTTAGACAATCCAATGAGGTCTTGATTACGGTGTCGTATTACGTGCTTTCCTGCTCGAGAACGCGTCGGGCGTCTGGCTGTAGAAGGTAGTATGGAGATTCGCCGATAGTCAATCAGTCTATCAGTTTTTGACTGCTGAAATATAAACGATTGCAATAATGTAACGTAAATCTATACAGATGCTCTTCGACTGCTTGTCGAAGTCTTTTTTTTTCCCAGCCGGTAGGTCTCTAGACGTTACAGAGAACCCCGAACAACCCAAACTGTTAATCTTCAATACTGCTTTGTACTTACGATCTTGTATCCACTGACTGTCCTGTTAGATTAACCCAATAAACTTCATTCACTCCGCATACTCAATCCTATAGACACCCTTTTAATCCTTCAATCATAAACGTAACTCGATTTTACAAAACAGTCAAGAGTATTCAAACCCACTTCATTTAAAAATCTCGATTCACCATTACAACACTGACTTCAGCAGCGATTGCCTCAGTCTTCCCAAAACTCTACGAAGAAGAAAAATCCAAATTCTATGTCTTTCCTTCCCCGACCCGAAGCATGAAGCTCCTCTCTCTAATTCCCTTGATCTTCAAAACCCTCCAATGAAACCGAACTAGTAACCTTGCAAAAGCTTGAAAACTAGCTCCCCCCCCGATTCCCCGAAGAAAAAAAAAAAAAAAAAAAAAAAAAAAACCTCCTTCCCTAAAACTATATTCTCCCATAACCTTATCCTCTGAATTTCTTCAATCTTCCATCTTAGATCCGGAATTGGCTCCCGCCGTCAGAGCTTAGATCCAAAATTGGCTCACGTCATCAAGGCCTTCTCCTCCGTTTTTACCTTTAAGAGATCCATTTACCGTAAATAACGTTTCCTGAAATGGCACAGAGAACAAGACAGCCCGAAACAGAATCGAATCCCCGTAATCGGGACCACATTGAGTCGCCCGACCAATTCAGGTCCCATATTGGGTAAGATGCCCGTAGTAACCTGGATGCTCACGTAATTGGGTCAAATTGGGCTTCGCGTCAGACTGGCTGAGGCCCGTAGTAAGACCTGGATTTTCTCGTAACTAGACTGCATCGGGTTGCCCCACCAATACAAGTTTCATATTGGGTAAGAGGACCCGGATTGGATTCTCGAAATTGGATCCAATTGGCTCTTCAAACCCGTCGTGTGAACTGGTCCTTCTCATCCTGCTAACTCCCGTTATTAGAATCGAACGGAGCATTTCAGTATGCCCTGGCTGACTGTAACGGGGTGACTGCACCTGACCACTCACTATTTCCGCTGGAGTTGGTCGATGCTCCCAATATTCGAGATAACTCAATATTAATAAAATTCCCCTTCTTCTTTTTTTTTTTTTTTTTTTTTCACTGTATACTCGTGTTACAACACGACATCCACCCTCTCTGAACCTGTGCATCCTCCGATATGCACCAATTTACCCAATTGCTGTTTGATTCAGAATATATCCTTCTTTTCCTGCTGACTCCCATTATTGGAATCGAATGGAGCATTTCAGTATGCCCCGGATGACTGTAACGGAGTGACTGAACCTGACCACTTAGTATTTGCACTGGAGTTGGTCGATGCTCCTAATATTCGAGGTAACTGAATATTAATAAAATTCCCCTTTCTTTTTATTTTCACTGTATACTCTTGTTACAATACGACATCCATCCCTCTGAACCTGTGCATCCTCCGGTATGCACCAATTTACCCAATTGCTGTTTGATTCAGAATATATCCTCTACGTCTTTGCCCAATTCGTCTTCGTCACCTTCATTATTCAAATCACTTTCATCTTGTTGCTGTAGAATCTTTATACCTTCATTAAGGTCTTCCATATTTATCTCCGCATGTCTTCGTTTAAATATTTTTACTCGCTTCCTTGCAATTGGTATTTTTAATTTTGTCCCATCTAACTCCCGTAATGAGTAAGTCGCATTATCATGAACAGTTGTTACTACATATGGTCTAAACCAACGTTTTAAAAATTTTGGCAAAGTACTATGTTGATTATCCACACTATTGTCATAAACAAGTACCCAGTCACCTTCCTCGATTACTTTTGGTCTCAATCGATGTTGCTTATCGAATCGCACCTTGTTTTGTAACCTTGCTCTTTTTAACCTTCCCAATGCTATCTGGACATCTTCCGTTCTTTGCTCCAATTGTCGAATCCTAATAGCCAGAAGTTCTTCTCTTGTCAATTCATCTTTCCATGGTAGCATACTCCAAGTAAGTACCTTTTCTTCAATCGGCATAATTGGTTTTTGACCTGTCATAAGTTCTACTGGCATATATCCTGTCACCGAACTATGTGTTGTTCGATCAGCCCATAATGCAAATGACAAAAGCCGTGGCCACTCTTTAACCTTCCCATTACAAGCTTTAACCAATGCTTTTTCAATCGGCGGGTGACCGCGTTCGCTTTTCGCATTCCCTTCCGGATTATAAGCAGTAGTCAGTGATAGTTTAACTCCACATCTTTCAAAGAACTTACGAGCTTCTTGTGCATTTAATTCTCCATGATCTGCAGTGTTTTTTCCTACGCATCTGTAGCGGCAAATGACATCTTCAAGCAAAAACCTATAAATCCCCTCTGTAGATTTTGTCCTCAATGCTCTTCCTTCTACTTGATTTGATAAATCTTCACGAGCTAAAACCAAATATCTCATCTGCCATAACCCAACCGGCATAATAACCAAATCAACAACCCATTTAAAATGAATAGCCAAAGGATACGTAGGATGAAGACCATCTCGATGTCAGATATTAGAATACGATTGACAGATTTCACATGACTCTACAAATGAGAGCACATCTCGATACATATTTTTCCACCAATATCGTTCCTTGAGTTTAGCAAAAGTAGCCCAGATTCCTCTATGCCCTCCCCATAAACTATCATGAAACTCCTTTAATAATTTTCGTTTTTCTTCCTTTTTGCCTATCACTCGTTGTGGCATCCCAATTCCTTTCTTCGGTCTCTTCCATAAGAATCCATCTCGAAGTAAAAATCCATATGCTTTTTTTCTTATTTGTTTGAATTTTTCTGTAGACCAATTCCCCTGCTTAGTCAAGGTATTCAAATAATGACCAATATCCAATAATTCTCCTTCATAAGATTCTTCAAGAAATAGCTTGTCTTCTCTGTTGAGATTTGATATTGAATAGAATTTCAATCCGACATCATCAATGTCTTCAACCATTTCGTCCTCCCTCTCGTATCTTGCTTGAGATAGCATGTCTGCTACTAAATTGTCCTTTCCAGTGATATGCTTAAATTCTGGATTTAGTGACTTAATATAAGCAATCCATCTCAACATTGCAATATCTGGCGTTGAACAGTTAATAATCATTCCAAGCAATGGCAAGCAATCTATTTCAATTACTACTACTGCCCCAATCAAATAATCCCTTTCAGCTTCCATAGCCGAAACGACTCCCCAAAGTTCTCTTTTGACTTGCGAATATGCACGCTGACGAATACTTAAAACTTTAGCCCCAAATCGAACTGCAAATCTATTCCCATTTGAATCATCTTGACCCACAGCCCATCCAACGGCAATTGGACTAGCGTCTACAGTAAGAATCACTGGTCTATTGCACTTATAATCAACCTTCCTCAATATTGGAGGTGACATCAATAATTTCTTCAATCTTTACATTGCCTGAATATGCCTTTCTTCCCATTTAAATCGGTAGCCCTTGCGTAACAGTTCATATAATGGATTCGCTATGTGAGCAAAATGAGGGATCCAGATTCGATAAAATACACATGCACCTAAAAACCTGCGAACCTCTGTTAAAGAATCACAATCCTCTTTCATCCTTCCAATTGCATCAAATTTAGTCGGATCTGATTTTCTTCTGTACGATCTACATGAATGTCCAATAATCACAACATCTTTTACTCCAAATATGGACTTCATACCCGATAATGTAAGATGAACTTCTCCAAGCCAAATTAAAATCTTTTCACAATCTTGTATATGATCAACAACATATTTGCGGCACCCCCTCTTATCTAAAGTTTCATCCTTGTCTCCTTCTCTGCACCCTTTTATAGGAACATCATCCAGAAAAGGCATAGTCTTTTCCGGAATAAAATCTCTCAATACCTTATTCATCCCATTCATCATATGCGCAACTGAGTTGGTCGCGCCTTGAGGAAGAGTGCACATTCTAACCAATCCAAGCGGTGTCCTCATCGTTGTCATATCTCTACTTCCTTCGACAAGTTGAAATTGATCATAACCTGAATACAAATCACCCAATGAATAGATCGCCCTTCCAGCAAACGCCTCAGCAAATTCATCCACAATAGGTCCAATTCCTGCATTCCAGACAGTTACAGCATTCACCGGCTGCATATCTTGAATAAACCGTAGTGACCCATTCTTCTTAGGTACCGTAAACCATCGACTAGAATACGACGCAAATGAAGGTTCTAATATTTTCATCTTTATCTTTTCTTTTAATAGTTCCACCAATTTAGGTAAATGTACCTTCGATACTAGAATCGGTCTTAGATTCTAAGGTACATGCGGTACAGTGAAGATAACCATAGGTGTTATAATATTTGGATCCACACACCCAATTTCATGAGATTCGAAGGCAAACGATCTACCTTGTTTAGCCAACATCTTTTTGAAGCAAGTAATTTCCTCCGGTAATAAAGAACCATCAGAACCAATCTTCAATCGGCGGGAGCTTGAAAACTAGCTCCTCCCGATTCCCAAAGAAAAAAAAAAAAAACCCCCCTTCAAAACTATATCCCCCCTAACCTTATCCTCTGAATTTCTTCAATCTTTCGTCTTAGATCCGGAATTGGCTCCCACCGTCAAGCTTGGATCCAAAATTGGCTCTCGCCATCAGAGCTTTCTCCTCTGTTTTTACCTTTAAGAAATCTATTTACCGAAAACAACGTTCCCTGAAACGGCACAGAGAACAAGACAGCCTGAAATAGAATCAAATCCCGTAATCGGGACCACATTGAGTCGCCCGACCAATTCAGGTCTCATATTGGATAAGAGTCCAGTAGTAACCTGGATGTTCCCGTAATTGGGTCAAATTTGTCCTCGCGTCAGATTGGCTAAGACCCGTAGTAAGACCTGGATTTCCCGTAATTAGACTGCATTGGGTTGACCGGCCAATTCAGGTCTCATATTGGATAAGAGGACCCAGATTGGATTCTTGAAATTGGATCCAATTGGCTCTTCGAACCCGTCGTGTGAATTGGTCCTTCTCTTCCTGTTGACTCCTATTATTGGAATCGAATGGAGCATTTCAGTATGCCCCGGCTGACTGTAACGAAGTGACTGAACCTCACCACTCAATATTTGCACTAGAGTTGGTCGATGCTCCCAATATTCGAGGTAACTGAATATTAATAAAATTCCCCTTTCTTTTTATTTTCACTGTATACTCGTGTTACAACACGACACCGGCTGGGACAAAAAGGACTTCGACAAGCAGTCAAAGAACATTAGTGTGGACTTACGGTGTATTCTTGTAGTCATTTATATTCCAGCAGTCAAAAACTGATAGACTGCTTGACTAATGGCGAATCTCCATACTACCTTCTACAGCCAGACGCTGTCGTATTACGTGCTTTCCTGCTCGAGAACGTGCCAGGCGTCTGGCTGTAGAAGGTAGTATGGAGATTCGCCGATAGTCAAGCAGTCTATCAGTTTTTGACTACTGGAATATAAACGACTGCAACAATGTACCGTAAATCTATACGGGTGCTCTTCGACAGCTTGTCGAAGTCCTTTTTGCCCCAGCCGGTAGGTCTCTAGACGTTACAGAGAACCCCGTACAACCCAAACTGTTAACCTTCAATACTGCTTTGTACTTACGATCTTGTATCCACTGACTGTCTTGTTAGATTAACCCAATAAATTTCATTCACTCCGCATACTCAATCCTATAGATACCCTTTTAATCCTTCAATCACAGACGTAACTCGATTTCACAAAACAGTCAAGAGTATTCAAACCCACTTCATTTAAAAATCCCGATTCACCATTACAACACTGACTTCAGTAGCGATTGCCTCAGTCTTCCCAAAACTCTACGAAGAAGAAAAATCCAAATTCTATGTCTTTCCTTCCACGACCCAAAGCATGAAGCTCCTCTCTCTAATTCCCTTGATCTTCAAAAAACTCTCAAAAAAAAAAAAAACCCCGAACTGGTAACCTTGCAGAAGCTTGAAAAATCTTTCCCCCCCGATTTTCCCTCAAAAAAAAAAACCACCCCCAAAACTATATCCACCTAACCTTATCCTCTGAATTTCTTCAATCTTCCATCTTAGATCCGGAATTGGCTCCCACTTCAAGCTTGGATCCGAAATTGGCTCTCGCCGTCAAGCTTTCTCCTCCGTTTTTGCCTTTAAGAAATCCATTTACCGAAAACAACGTTCCCTGAGACGGCATAGAGAACAGGACAGCTTGAAACAGAATCGAACCCCGTAATCGGGACCACATTGAGTCGCCCGACCAATTCAGGTCCTATATTGGGAAAGATGCCCGTAGTAACCTGGATGTTCCCGTAATTGGGTCAAATTGGTCCTCGCATCAGATTGGCTAAGACCCGTAGTAAGACCTGGATTTCCCGTAATTAGACTGCACTGGGTTGACCGGCCAATTCAGGTCTCATATTGGATAAGAGGACCCGGATTGGATTATCGAAATTGGATCCAATTGGCTCCTCGAACCCGTCTTGTGAATTGGTCCTTCTCTTCCTGCTGACTCCCGTTATTGGAATCGAATGGAGCATTTCAGTATGCCCCGGTTGACTGTAACGGAGTGACTGAACCTGACCACTCAGTATTTGTACTGGAGTTGGTCGATGCTCCCAATATTTGAGGTAACTAAATATTAATAAAATTCCCCTTTCTTTTTATTTTCACTGTATAATCATGTTACAACACGACATCCACCCCCTCTGAACCTGTGCATCCTCCGGTATGCACCAATTTACTCAATTGCTGTTTGATTCAGAATATATCCCCTACGTCTTTGTCCAGTTCGTCGTCGTCACCTTCATTATCCATATCACTTTCATCTTCTTGCTGCGGAATCTCTATACCTTCATTAAGGTCTTCCATATTCATCTCCGCGTGTCTTCGTTTAAATATTTTTACTCGCTTCCCTGCAATTGGTATTTTCAATTTTGTACCATCTAACTCCCGTAATGAGTAAGTCGCATTATCATGAACAGTTGTTACAACATATGGTCCAAATCAACGTTTTGAAAATTTCCGCAAAGTACTATGTTGATTATCCAGACTATTGTCATAAACAAGTACCTAGTCACCTTCCTCGATTGCTTTTGGTTTCAATCGATGTTGCTTATCGAATCGCGCCTTGTTTTGTAACCTTGCTCTTTTTAACCTTTCCAATGCTATCTGGACATCTTCCGTTCTTTGCTCCAATTGTCGAATCCTAATAGCCAGAAGTTCTTCTCTTGTCAATTCATCTTTCCATGGTAGCATACTCCAAGTAAGTACCTTTTCTTCAATCGGCATAATTGGTTTTTGACCTGTCATAAGTTCTACTGGCATATATCCTGTCACTGAACTATGTGTTGTTCGATCAGTCCATAATGCAAATGACAAAAGCCGTGGCCACTCTTTAACCTTCCCATTACAAGCTTTAACCAATGCTTTTTCAATCGGCGGGTGACCGCGTTCGCTTTTCGCATTCCCTTCCGGATTATAAGCAGTAGTCAGTGATAGTTTAACTCCACATCTTTCAAAGAACTTACGAGCTTCTTGTGCATTTAATTCTCCACAATCTGCAGTGATTTTTCCTACACACCCGTAACGGCAAATGACATCTTCAAGCAAAAACCTATAAATCCCCTTTGTAGATTTTGTCCTCAATGCTCTTCCTTCTACTTGATTTGATAAATCTTCACGAGCTAAAACCAAATATCTCATCTGCCATAACCCAACCGGCATAATAACCAAATCAACAACCCATTTAAAATGAATAGCCAAAGGATACGTAGGATGAAGACCATCTCGATGTCAGATATTAGAATACGATTGACAGATTTCACATGACTCTACAAATGAGAGCACATCTCGATACATATTTTTCCACCAATATCGTTCCTTGAGTTTAGCAAAAGTAGCCCAGATTCCTCTATGCCCTCCCCATAAACTATCATGAAACTCCTTTAATAATTTTCGTTTTTCTTCCCTTTTGCCTATCACTCGTTGTGGCATCCCAATTCCTTTCTTCGGTCTCTTCCATAAGAATCCATCTCGAAGTAAAAATCCATATGCTTTTTTTCTTATTTGTTTGAATTTTTTTGTAGACCAATTCCCCTGCTTAGACAAGGTATTCAAATAATGACCAATATCCAATAATTCTCCTTCATAAGATTCTTCAAGAAATAGCTTGTCTTCTCTGTTGAGATTTGATATTGAATAGAATTTCAATCCGACGTCATCAATGTCATCAACCATTTCGTCCTCCCTCTCGTATCTTGCTTGAGATAGCATGTTTGCTACTAAATTGTCTTTCCCAGTAATATACTTAAATTCTGGATTTAGTGACTTAATATAAGCAATCCATCTCAACATTGTAATATCTGGCATTGAACAGTTAATAATCATTCCAAGCAATGGCAAGCAATCTGTTTCAATTACTACTACTGCCCCAATCAAATAGTCCTTTTCAGCTTTCATAGCCGAAACGACTCCCCAAAGTTCTCTTTTGACTTGCGAATATGCACGCTGACGAATACTTAAAACTTTAGCCCCAAATCGAACTGCAAATCTATTCCCATTTGAATCATCTTGACCCACAGCCCATCCAACAGCAATTAGACTAGCGTCTACAGTAAGAATCACTGGTCTATTGCACTTATAATCAACCTTCCTCAATATTGGAGGTGACATCAATAATTTCTTCAATCTTTGCATTGCCTGAATATGCCTTCCTTTTCATTCAAATCGGTAACCCGTGCGTAATAGTTTATATTATGGATCCGCTATGTGAGCAAAATGAGGGATCCAGATTCGATAAAATACACATGCACCTAAAAACCTGCGAACCTCTGTTAAAGAATCACAATCCTCTTTCATCCTTCCAATTGCATCAACTTTAGTCGGATCTGGTTTTCTTCCGTAAGATCTGCATAAATGTCCAACAATTACAACCTCTCGCACTCCAAATACGGACTTCATACCCGATAATGTAAGATGAACTTCTCCAAGCCAAATTAAAATCTTTTCACAATCTTGTATATGATCAACAACATATTTGCGGCACCCCCTCTTATCTAAAGTTTCATCCTTGTCTCCTTCTCTGCACCCTTTTATAGGAACATCATCCAGAAAAGGCATAGTCTTTTCCGGAATAAAATCTCTCAATACCTTATTCATCCCATTCATCATATGCGCAACTGAGTTGGTCGCGCCTTGAGGAAGAGTGCACATTCTAACCAATCCAAGCGGTGTCCTCATCGTTGTCATATCTCTACTTCCTTCGACAAGTTGAAATTGATCATAACCTGAATACAAATCACCCAATGAATAGATCGCCCTTCCAGCAAACGCCTCAGCAAATTCATCCACAATAGGTCCAATTCCTGCATTCCAGACAGTTACAGCATTCACCGGCTGCATATCTTGAATAAACCGTAGTGACCCATTCTTCTTAGGTACCGTAAACCATCGACTAGAATACGACGCAAATGAAGGTTCTAATATTTTCATCTTTATCTTTTCTTTTAATAGTTCCACCAATTTAGGTAAATGTACCTTCGATACTAGAATCGGTCTTAGATTCTAAGGTACATGCGGTACAGTGAAGATAACCATAGGTGTTATAATATTTGGATCCACACACCCAATTTCATGAGATTCGAAGGCAAACGATCTACCTTGTTTAGCCAACAACTTTTTGAAGCAAGTAATTTCCTCCGGCAATAAAGAACCATCAGAACCAATCTTCAATTCTTCAAAAGTCTATTCAGTAAACTGATGTCCAATACTCATTGGATCTCTTAAACTTGCTTCTTTTGATGCTTCTCCCATTTGTTCTTTAGAATCCTCTGGTAATGGTCCGGAAACAGGCTTTACCTTCTTATCTGCCGTTTTATATCTCGTCTCTACTGTGACTTCTGGTGCTTGAAAAGATTCAAGCATGGTATAAACCTCTCTCGAATGAATCTCAACAATCTTATCATTATCCCCTAACCCAATAGATGTAATCAATTCCAATGAATCTTCCAGCCCATTTTCTTCATAAACATCCAAAATCCTCTCATCATCTTGCAATGTACCTATCTTGCGTAACTGTCCTTCAATATCATATAATCTTTTTCTTTCTTTTCTTTTAAAATCATCAACTTTCTTATACATAATATTTCCATTCTCCAATATACCAATAAAACTCGCATCAAAGGCACCTTCATCTCGCGAGAGTACCTCCTCTTTTGTACCTCCATAATCTCGCTTTACAGTGGTACCTCCCCAAAATCCTTAAATCCTTCAACAATCTTTGGCAATGGTTTCTCCCTCAACCTATCTCGATTCCGTTCATGGTTAGGAGGTACTGTTGGAAATTGTACAGCTTTCCTCCCATCTTCGCTCCGTACCCTTGCATAAGCAGAACCATCGTCAAGTACCTTTGTTTCCATCTGTGTTGCCGTGATATAAGGTTGTCCTAAAATCAACGGATAAAACGTTGTATCTTGAACGAAGAAATGTTGCTCCGTCGTAACATCCCCAATCCGAATTTTGACATCAAGACAAGCTCCATATAATTCGCCTTGTGTGTTATTAGCCGCTCGTATTGCCCATCCATGTTCCATATCAATTGGCCATTTTTGCTTCATATAAAGATCTTTAGACATGAGATTTATTTCAGAACCATGGTCCACCAAAGCAACTATTGGTTCCTCTATATCTCCTACCTTCACCAATACCTCAGTAGTTGCCCTTGCCTAATGCTTTCGAGTATAATGGCTCAAAGTTTCCATTTCCTTGTCACTAGAATCTTCAAAACGTACTCGCTGATTATACCCATTCTTTTCATTTGTTGGTTGCTTGTAACCAATATCAACCTCTTCTTCATCTCTACATATTCTTGCATCAATAGCATGACTCATTCCAGTTTCGCTCATTAATTGCCTCTTTCGCTTAATGCTATCAATGATAACATCATGAAACTCCTTCTTTGTAATTCGCAAGACTTCTTTCAATGTGAATTCCACCTTATCGTTTAATATACGTTCTTCCAACACCCCTTTCAAATTTGTTGCCGCTTCAATGTCAGAAAGTAGCTTATAAGCAATTGATTTGCCCTTATCTTTTGTCTCCGTTGTTTTTTCTCCCAATGATGCTGAGGTATCCTTTACAGGCAATTCTTGTGAAGCTGCCTCCTGAGCCTTGTCTCCTCGAGTTTGCCTCTTAAAAGAATTTCCTTCTCTAGTATCATCAAAATTTTCTCGTCTCTTTTCTTCCATCAAAGCTTCATGTTGGCTCTTAGCAATATATGCATGAACTAAAAGAGACTCAACGGGATCCTCCCAACCTGTTCTTCCTCGTATTGTAGCTGCAGTTCTCAATAACGCTTCTCGAGGTAATTTCCCTTCTTGTATTGTAGAAACGGCAGAAGCCCAAAACTCACTAGTTTCCGTACTTCCACCAATTTCATCATCTACTCTAGCACCATAACTTGCACTTTCTCGTGCTACTGTTTCATGCCCTTTTAAGTAATCTTGAACCAATGCTCTCATTCCTCCTTTGCCAAAATTGGTTTGAAGAAGATCCTCCCTATCTTTCTATGCTATCTTCCCATCTTTCCAGCAAATAATTCCTTGCCGTATCATATTATTAAATTCATTGCAATCTTTTCTAGTGTGTGAAGCATCATCACACCAAATGCATCTTTGTACATATCCTTGTTTTGAAACATTCTTCGAATTGTTTATAGAAGTATTCTCTTCAAGTCTTGCCAATTTGATTTGAAGATCTCGCATTCCTCGTATAATTTCTTCCATACTCATATTTGCTTTCTTTGACAAGGATGTCGAAGGTTGAACTGTAGGCATTGTCGGTGGTGTAGTACGTACTGGAGCTTTGGGTGCTTGTACTGGTTTCGGAATATTACTCCTATCCTTCCTCCTTTCTTTTTTTGTAAGCAACCCCACCGCATCTTCAACGTTCTTCCACTTCGTTGTCTATCCTTCATCTTCTTCTTTGTCTTCAAGAAGGGGTTCTAATTTCTCTTGCAATTCTCCATCAGCAGCTTAAAGAAATAGATCAACTTTGTTCGGCTCCAATGTCAATTTTTCTACCTTCGATAATTGAGAGTACTGCCTCTCAAATTGCCTTAGTAGCTCTGTTGCTTGCAAATTCTTATTGGGCCGTTCAATCCATCCCAGAAACAGCTTCTTAGTAATGCGATCAGCATCTTCCAAGAAATATTCGTCTTTCAATGCATGTGAAAAATCCTCCCATGAATTTCCACAATGATCCGTAATCAATGTAATGTGGTCCCTTATCTCTGGTATTGCGGCAAGTCCAAATAGTGCAACCATTTACTTCTCAGAAACCCGATTTAATTCCATTTCACGAACATAACATCTTAAATACCTTGAAATATTCCTCCCATCAAATTGATCAATTTTATTGACCACTGCTTGCAATACTTTGGTTGCGAAAGCTTCTTTTCGATCATTGCTTTGCTGTTGCAATATTGATTATGAGCAGGCTTGAAACATACTAGCAATAGACGGATCCATGTGCACACCTTGTCTTTTAGAAGAATCCTCACCAAAAACTCCTTCCAAAAATCCTTCAAAATTTTTATTTTCGTTTTCCATAAAAATAAAGATAAAATCAACCGAAATCCAATACCTTCTACCTCAAGCTTTCACGTCGGGTTCACCACTTATGTCGTATTACGTGCTTTCCTGCTCGAGAACGTGTCGGGCGTTTGGCTGTAGAAGGTAGTATGGAGATTCGCCGATAGTCAAGCAGTCTATCAGTTTTTGACTGCTGGAATATAAACGACTGCAACAATGTACCGTAAATCTATACAGGTGCTCTTTGACTACTTGTCAAAGTCTTTTTTTTTCCTAGCCGGTAGGTCTCTAGACGTTACAGAGAACCCCGTACAACCCAAACTGTTAACCTTCAATACTGCTTTGTACTTACGATCTTGTATCCACTGACTGTCTTGTTAGATTAACCCAATAAATTTCATTCACTCCGCATACTCAATCCTATAGACACCCTTTTAATCCTTCAATCACAGACGTAACTCGATTTCACAAAACAGTCAAGAGTATTCAAACCCACTTCATTTAAAAATCCCGATTCACCATTACAACACTGACTTCAGCAGCGATTGCCTCAGTCTTCCCCAAAACTCTACGAAGAAGAAAAATCCAAATTCTATGTCTTTCCTTCCCCGACCCGAAGCATGAAGCTCCTCTCTCTAATTCCCTTGATCTTCAAAAAACTCCCAAAAAAAAAAAAACCCCGAACTGGTAACCTTGCAGAAGCTTGAAAAATCCTTCCCCCCCCGATTTTCCCTCAAAAAAAAAAACCACCCCCAAAACTATATCCACCTAATCTTATCCTCTGAATTTCTTCAATCTTCCGTCTTAGATCCGGAATTGGCTCCCACCTCAAGCTTGGATCCGAAATTGGCTCTCGCCGTCAAGCTTTCTCCTCTATTTTTGCCTTTAAGAAATCCATTTACAGAAAACAACGTTCCCTGAGATGGCATAGAGAACAGGACAGCCTGAAACAGAATCGAACCCCGTAATCGGGACCACATTGAGTCGCCCGATGTGATTGTCGTTTTACTTACTCTAACTTATCTAATCAGAGTAAACCTGTATAGGGGAATTCGAACACAGGGAAAGAATACCGCATGAGCTTACACGTTAGGGTCACACAATTAACTGTATTCCACACTACTTAAAACATCCAGGAAACACTACAATGCTTTCCACTTCCTAATAATACTCCACCATCACTGATAACAAACAACATGTAATCCCGCACTATCCTAAATGACCGGACATAATCATACTATAATCCAAATTCTGGAGTTCTTCACCATTAACTGCCTTCACATTACAGTGTTTCACACAAACACAGACTCATTCTCTCTGCTGAACTACATTCAGATTTCAGCATTCAATCTCTCTTCTTCTCATTCAATAACATATAATTCCATTCACACTTTCATTCCATGATTCACTTCACAATATTCAGAAACTCTCAATACTCTTATTTCAAAGAACATAACAACAAAAGAAAAGAGGTAGCACCAAGCTTACCCCGGCTCACACTATCACAGTAATGGCCCCTACTTCCTCTCTCCCATCCTCCTTATGCTACCACGAGATACCAACTGCTACATCTCTAATGAAAACTGCTTTTCTTAACTATTCATCCATTTTACCTACTGAACTACCTTTTCAACAGTCATCTATCCCTGTTTACACTATGAACTAAGTATCTACAATTCAACAAATAACTACTTATTCTACATAGCCCCACTCCCATCTGTGCAGCGTCCTCGCAAACATAGAACCGATACATAACTAAAAAAAAACTTCTCCAAAATTTCTATTTATTTGATATATCCAATTGATCAATTACTACATTATCCATTATTGGTTCCACCGATTCTGGCTGTAGTGGTACGTCTTCATCCTCTTCCAATATTTCAAGCGACTCCTTTCTCAACTGGGCTGAAAGATCTTCATTGTATTCTCCCAATTCACGGATCTGAGCTTCCAGTTTCAGGATCTGGGCATCGCGAAGTTCCAACTGATGTTGCTGCGGACTCATCCCTTCTGGGACATCTTTAATCGACACTTGAGATTGGCTCCTCACAGTTAACTCTTTCGTCAGTTTTGACACCTCATTTTGTAAAACTTCAATTTCAGACCTCATTTTCCCCGTTTTACATCTCAATTGGTCACACAATAACGCTTTCTCTGTCGCCAATAACTCTGTCTTGTCCACTTCCGCTTGCAACTGGCATTTGAACTTCTCCCGTTCCAAATCCCATGACTTCCTATTCTGAATCAATTCGTCCCGTTGTCCTTCCACAATCCGTGAAATCTATTCTTTTTTCCTTTGTCCAAGCCTCATATTGGAGAACTAATTTCCGCTCCAGGACCAACTTGACTTCTTCAATTTCTTGAATCCTCAGTTCTTGCTCCCTGATTTTTTTATTTTGATCCGATATCCTTTTTTTACTGTCCTCCCAATCCCATTTACTTCTGTCTTCGACATCCAATGCTCGTACCATACAATGTATTTGCGAAATGTGCTTCAATACGGCATTTTTAAGAGATACTCCTTCAGGGAATCGACCCTCTGGAAACGCCAACTGGTTGATATCTATCAATAATGGGACTTGATTCTCCTCTTCCACCGCAAGACCACTTGGAACCCGTCTCGCTTCGATAACCGGAGCTACCCCTTGAACCACTGTACGACTTGATTCTCCAATTTCGTGTATTACATCCGCTACATTGTGATTCTGTGCCAACAAATTTCGTTCTCTCTGCAAAGGTGCTGACACTGGTATAGGGTTTTCCTCTTCTGACGGTGGTTGACGCAATGTGTGCGCGATGACAGCATACACATAATTTGAACAAAGCAAGGATGTGAACTTCCCCAATTTGAACGTGGCTCCTATCTCCGCATGAATACGAGTAGCTACGTAAGCCGCCCAGTTGAACACCATCCCCTCAAACGCCCCTACTGCTGCATACAATAATCGTTTTGACACATATGTGGGGTGTCGGTACAATCCTAACCGCCTCAGCACGAACCGCAACCATTCCACATATTCTGGTGTAATCGCCTCCTGAGTCCGCCATCCTTGGCTCCTTTCAAAGGATGACATTCCTCCCTTGAAATATCTACCTGGGCTGAAATCGCCTGACTCATCAGTCCCAACTACCATCTCTCCAATGGGAAGAAACAACACCTTTTCCAGGATTGTTTCATCAATCCCAATAATTCGCCCTTGAACGACACTCGATCCATCCTCGGGGTCGTAATTCTCAATGTATTCCTCCACTAATGACACATTGATTGATGGTAAACGCTCTGAATAGTGCAAAAACTGGAACAGCTTCGCAGTCCGAAAATCCCTTATTTTTCTCTGCGTCCAACAGATTTCTAACTTCATCGGCTCCATATTGGTAACGATTATCACAGCCGGTGGTTTTGCTGTGCGTTTAGCTCTCACATTCCGGCCACTTTCATCTCTGTCTACAGCTCTCTTGGTACTTTCAATCGCCATGACTCAAACGCTTACAAGTCCTAACCGTCAATGCCACTCTCCAGACTGCCCGAAACACTAAAATGAGACACAAATAAGCAACAACATAATATAACACCACAGAATAACCCTTAGTAGGAGCCCCACTCCTATTCTATTACCTAGTGATGAGAGCGACAACATGGTACCCATACTGTCCATTTCTCACTTCCTTCGCATCTGACACAATAGTGATTACTACATATCCTTGCAGCCGCCTCTACGTCTTATACCATAATTAGGTCCCTCCTGAGTCCATTCGAAGTCCCCTCCCCTCAAATGAAATAAAACCCGTCCCGGGTTTTAGGTATTATATAACCGTAAACGATTTCCATTAATGCGGGTACTGAAACGATGGCCCGTGAAATCCTCCAATTGAACAGACCCATTGGAAAATCCTTCAATTACGCGATATGGCCCATGCCAGCGAACTTGAAATTTTCCCGGAAAATGGTTGAATCGGCTGTCATACAGCAATACCAAATCATTGGACATAAAACACTTCGGCCGCAGTTTACTATTATAGTAACTCTTCCTCCGTTTTTGAGTGGCTTCCATGTGGAATAGAGCGACAGCCCGTATTTCATCCAATTCCTCCAATTTCATCAACCGAGAGTGTAATGACTCAGTGTCACTGAGGCGTTCGTCTAAGGCAATTCGTAAACTGGGAACCTCCAATTCGATAGGTAAAAGTGCCTCTTGACCGTAAACTAATTGGAACGGAGTAGAGTGGGTAGTTACCTTATAGGCGGTACGATAAGCCCACAAAGCTGCAAAGAGTTTGGTCTCCCAATCAGTACCGGCCCCTGAAATTGTCTTAGTCAAGACTTTGCACAAAATACCGTTGGTCTTTTCCGTTTGCCCATTGGCACGAGGATGGTAGGGAGTGGTCTTACGATGCTTGATCTCATATGTGGTCGTCAAGGCGGCGATGGTAGCATTGATGAAATGGGTGCCTCGATCGCTGACCAATTCCTTGGGACACCCAAAGCGAGTGATAATATTCTCATACAGAAAAGTTGCCACTGTATTGGCATTATCGGTGCGGGTAGCAATCGCCTCTGCTCATTTGGTGACATAATCGGTGGCGACTAAGATATACCGCTTTTGACCAGGTTTTGACGCTGGTGCAATGGGACCAACAAAATCAATATCCCATTTTTCAAACGGAACCTGGGCCAAGATTGGGACTAACGGCATGGCGGAAGTACCCGTAGGTCGACCAATTCGTTGACAAGGATCACAACGGCGAACGAACTGGTGGGCATCAGAAAACATTGTGGGCCACCAATATCCGGCCATTAAAGCCTTGCGGGCAGTGCTGTCTCCCGCGAAATGACCACCACAACTATCCAAATGACAACCTGTAAGTATCGACTGTACTTCACTGGGAAAGATACAGCGCCGTAAAAGACCATCGCGTCCTTGTTTATACAAAGCATCACGAATCATCGTGTATGGGGCACTCTTCAGAATAAGGCGCTTCTTAAGCTTGTCCGTGAAAGTCGGCGGAAAAGTATGGAAGGTCAGAAACTGAATAATTTCGCTATACTCGGGAGATATCACATCCACCACAAATAATGCGGCGTCGGGAAGATCATCGGGAACAGGCTCGTTGCCGAGAATATTAGACAACCGGGATAAATGATCTGCGTTCGCATGTTGCTTCCCAGGTCTGACAACCACCGTAAAATTGAACTCCTGGAGGAGTAAGACCCAGCGAGCAATGCGCCCACTCAATTGAGGCTTATTAATCAGATATTTGAGGGCATCATGATCCACATAAAATACAAACGGATACCCAAGCAAATAGTGCCGAAATTTTTTAACCGAGTATATCATACCCAACGCCTCTCGTTCAGTAGTAGTATAGTTGCGTTCGGCAGCCACCAATTGTCGACTGGCATAATATATTGGATGATCGAATCCCTTATCATCCTTCTGGCTTAACACCGAGCCAATAGCAGCATTGGATGCATCAACATACACATGAAATGGCTTTGTCCAACAAGGAGCCACCAATATTGGTGCAGAGACCAATTTTGACTTTAAGACCTCGAAGGCTACGGTACACTCCTTGGTCCAGAGGGGACTAGTACCATCGGACGGAAGTTTCTTCAGTAAGTTCGTTAAAGGTTGACAAATAACCGCAAACGAACTTATAAATCGTCGATAATAACTGACATGACCAACGAACCCTCGAACACCGGAGACTGTCTCCGGTCTGGGCAAGTTCATGATATGCTGCACTTTGTCAGGATCTGTAGCAATACCACGACTGGAAACAATATGGCCCAATAATTTTCCGGACGGAACACCAAATTGGCACTTCTCCGAATTCAACGATATTCCAAATTTGGCACACTGAGCCAAACATTTGCCTAAACAATGAAGATGATCTTGTTTGGTACTGAATGTACAAAAGTCATCTAAAAAGATCTCCATAAACAGTCGGAGATAATCTTGAAAAGCCTGAGTCATCACGCGTTGGAACGTGGCTGGGGCGTTACATAACCCGAAAGGCATCACGCGATAAGCAAATGTGCCCCAATCCGTAGTAAAGGTTGTCTTGAGCTGGTCTTCTTTTGCAATTTGAACTTGATTATACCCGGAGAAACCATCGAGAAACGAATAGCATTCGTGACCGGCGACGGCGTCCAATATACTATCCGTGAATGGTAACGGAAAGTAATCTTTCTTGGTGGCTGCATTAAGTTTTCGGAAATCTTGACAAATTCGGATTTTTCCGTTCTTTTTCGGCACCATCACAATTGGAGAAACCCACTCACTATTCGGTACCGGGTAAATGAAACCCACCGTAAGAAGCTTGTCCAATTCTTCCTTCACCATAAGGGAATATTTAGGATTAAGGTGATGTTGCCTCTGGCGTACCGGTTTAGCGTTTTCTTCCAATATGATACGATGTTCACAGACATCAGCGGGGATACCTTGTAGATCATTATAAGTCCAAGAAAAAGCGGATTTATGATGTAAGAAAAAGTCTGTCCAACAGGTCAACTCTTGTTCCTTAATACCTTCGTAGACCTTAATTAGCCGAGGTTCGGCCGTGGTCGCTAAGTTAATAGTTTGACATACAGGGTCAGCAACAATACTCTGTTTCAATTCCCGCAGTGATTTAAAGTTACTCGGTATGTCCGACATATGCGAAGTAACGAATCCCGTCTCGAGGGCACTAACATGGTGCACATCGTACCCAGGTTTCCAGTCAATACTTACATAAGCAGAGTTTTCCGAATCCTTCGGGTATATCAAGTACTCCCCCGGACCTCCACATTGGTACACCACCTCAGGGTGCTGTGCTGCCTCCACATTGGCCTCCGTACTCGGTACTTCTGTGTCATCATCGGAGCTAAGCCCTTCGTCCGACGTCAATTCAGATACTGGCAACTGAGACTCCCCGTGATAGCATACTGGGTACATTTGTAACACCATTTTATCTACGCCCTTACCAATTGTCAAAGTACCTCGACCCCAATCGTTCTTGGCCTTCGCTTGATACAGCTAGGGTCGTCCCAATAAAATAGGGTACGATAAAGTCGAACGTTGTAAGCGAAAGACAATGTAGTCAATTTCATAGGCAATACCTGCAATTATAGTTTGAACACTCCGTAAAATACCCATTGGCTTAACTCGGCTATGATCTGCCATCCGTAATACCAATGTCGTGGGGACTAATTGTTCCAGACCTAAAGCATCCATTGTATCAGCGTTCATTAAATTGACGCTGGAACCTCCATCTACCTGGACGCCAGAGATCCGAACACCATCAATCGAAACATCAATGGTTGGTGCACCTGGATCAGGGTTCAAACTAACTTCACAAACTTCCATATTACGATGCCGATGTCTTGTTAGGGATGAATTCAAGGTGGAACGACACTCTGGTGCGACTGCTAGAAGTTGCTTCATAGAGATTGAAGGCCGAATAGCGTCCAAATCCTTTAAAATGTCATAGGGTTCCATATTTAGGGTAATTCCCAATGCCCTCTTCCGTTTCATGGGTTTGAGCTTAACTCCGTGAGGTAATTTATTCTGCCGCCCTGGACTTGGAATTGGAACAGCAGATTGAGCTTCCTTGGGACTTCCTTTCCCAAGGGGATCTTTCAACGGGTATGATGCTTCTTGGAACTGCGGTGGGAACAGACCGGTTCGAGACGGAACTGAAGACTCCGTAATTGGGACCTCATTGGGCTTCGCAACCAAATCAGGGCTCAAGACTTTCCCAGTTTCCGGGCCTGAATGGGATTGGTCCGTAATTGGGTGTGATTGGCCCTTCGCTTTAGGATCTTCCAAATGTTTAATTGGGCCTTTCCCTTTTTGCTGGCTCCTAGTAAGAACGGTATGGACACATTCCACCCGATTTACTGGAGAGTCTTGAGGTCCTCGATTTATTCCCTCCATTTTTCCTGGACTCTGGATCTGCTGATCCCGATTATTGAAATTGAATGGAGCATTACATTGCTGATACGTATGCCCTGACTGCTTGCAATTCCCACAAACTGGGGCATAATCGTCACTGGCTCTTGGATTGGGACATTCATTGGCATAATGACCAATCTGTCTACAACGGAAACAACGCAATGGCCTTTTTGCACCCCCATCAGGCATATTGGGTGTCTCCACCGGTATATACCTACTAGGTTTGTTCCATGTAGGTTGAGAAAACGATCCTGGTTGTCCCGGTTGTACTTGGTTCAATGGCATCGATGGAGCATATGGCTGATACCCATGCTGCTCCTTACCATAGTTCCGAGGATTTGATACAAACCCCTCACTATAAGTGGAATTCTGAAAATGATTGACTGCTCGATTTTGTCGGTTAGATCGATTTCCATGCCATCCAAACGTATTTCCTGTTTGAACTTGATTGACATCCCATGGAGTTGGTGGAATCATGGTCGGATTACTGAATTGTTGTTGTCTTTGCAAATTCCAACAATTAGCGGTTAAGTGCTTGCCTCCACAAAATGTACATTTACCCAACACTTGTGAAGGTGACGGGCATTCCGTTACCAAATGACCGTGGCCCTGACAATTACTGCACCATACATTGGTCCTAGTATTGGTTGGCTTTTGCCTCTTCTCCTTATCTTTGGCCATATTAACGGCCATTTCCTCCATTTTCTTCGTCAAGTTCAATAACAAGGCTTCATTGGAATCTTTTGAAGCTGATATTATTTGTTTTTCCGCCAAAGTTGACTCGTGTGTTTGATATGGAAAATATGGGGCATACGCTGTTGTTACTTGCGGTGGTAAAGCTTGCAATGGGGTAACATTAACTGGCCCCTGAGTATTGGCACTTGACTGGGCAACTGTTTCGATCATCTGTGGATAACTACCCACTGATCCGTTCAAAGCCGGATATTGATAATTGCTTTGAACTGGTATCATCGTGGCACACGCAGTTAAAAACTGATCATAATGGCATTCCTCCCAAACCTTGGCTCTATCAAGGGATGCAGATATCGTAACTGGTTGAGCTTCTTTTACAAACATTTTTAGCTCTGGTGGGTGCAAACCATTTATTAATATAGATAATATAAATGCCTCCGGCATTTGGTGGTTCGGCCACTTACTAAGTATATCAGCCACTCGGCCATAGAACGATTCCACCGCCTCTCCTAGGATCATTTTGCTGTTCATTAACCTTCCTCGAAGACGGTCTTCAAAACCAATTGGTCGAAAACGGGTCAAAAATGCATTCTTCAATGCTTCCCAGTTCGAAAATTGACCAACTGGTTGACGGTTATACCATTCAAACGCCGTATCCTTTAAGGTTGCTGGCAACCATCGTAACCAAATATCCTCGGTTCTCCCATTATTGGCGACACATGCTGTCAAAAACTGCGACAAATGTTGATCTGGATCCGCACCCGGAAAACCCCTAAAGGTAGGTAATGGAGCCACGCTAGTTGTGCGATCACTCACAGTACCCATTTGTACTGCTATGGGAACTGCTGGACCTCCCGTCGTCATTGAATTTGACAATGTGACACTTAATCGTTTGTTAATATAGTCTGCGTCTCTCCTAAATATATTTTCCGAACTTTCCACCCTGCTCAATTTGCTATTATTATCCTTGAACAAGTTTATTGGTTGAATAGGAGGTGAGAATGACGGATTTTGAAACACACTGAATTGGCCCTTATTGACCAATAATTTATGCCACTCTATGGAACCAGTTTTGACGGAATCGGCAGTTTCCGCTATTGGAAACGTACCCAATGGAGTACCCAACTCTTCTGTGATTCCCCCACTCTCAGTTAACGGTCTCAGAAGAAACCCTGGCCTATTGATCAAATTTTCAGCAAGTGCTCTTGGCAATTTCTCTAACGGTATATACTTCTGAAATATTAGATGTCGATTAGCTTCTGGGTATGCTCGAATATGACGACAGGCATGCAACCATGGCTTAATCCAGCTTTGTCTATGATTCCTTTTTAACTTTCTTTGTTGCTCGTTTCGCAACAAATTTCTTGCTTGCGATCTCTCTATTCTTTCTCTTGACTGCCGTATTTTCTTTACTGTTAAGTTCTCATTCTTAATAACCATACTCTTTCATTATATTCTTCTGCGACTGCTACCTATTTCCCATCTACTTCAACCGGCAGTTAAAACCTAACACTCCATGCTATTATCAATTTCCCCGGCAGCGGCGCCAAAATGTGATTGTCGTTTTACTTACTCTAACTTATCTAATCAGAGTAAACCTGTATAGGGGAATTCGAACACAGGGAAAGAATACCGCATGAGCTTACACGTTAGGGTCACACAATTAACTGTATTCCACACTACTTAAAACATCCAGGAAACACTACAATGCTTTCCACTTCCTAATAATACTCCACCATCACTGATAACAAACAACATGTAATCCCGCACTATCCTAAATGACCGGACATAATCATACTATAATCCAAATTCTGGAGTTCTTCACCATTAACTGCCTTCACATTACAGTGTTTCACACAAACACAGACTCATTCTCTCTGCTGAACTACATTCAGATTTCAGCATTCAATCTCTCTTCTTCTCATTCAATAACATATAATTCCATTCACACTTTCATTCCATGATTCACTTCACAATATTCAGAAACTCTCAATACTCTTATTTCAAAGAACATAACAACAAAAGAAAAGAGGTAGCACCAAGCTTACCCCGGCTCACACTATCACAGTAATGGCCCCTACTTCCTCTCTCCCATCCTCCTTATGCTACCACGAGATACCAACTGCTACATCTCTAATGAAAACTGCTTTTCTTAACTATTCATCCATTTTACCTACTGAACTACCTTTTCAACAGTCATCTATCCCTGTTTACACTATGAACTAAGTATCTACAATTCAACAAATAACTACTTATTCTACACCCGACCAATTCAGGTCCTATATTGGGAAAGATGCCCGTAGTAACCTGGATGTTCCCGTAATTGGGTCAAATTGGTCCTCGCATCAGATTGGCTAAGACCCGTAGTAAGACCTGGATTTCCCGTAATTAGACTGCACTGGGTTGACCGGCCAATTCAGGTCTCATATTGGATAAGAGGACCCGGATTGGATTATCGAAATTGGATCCAATTGGCTCCTCGAACCCGTCTTGTGAATTGGTCCTTCTCTTCCTGCTGACTCCTGTTATTGGAATCGAATGGAGCATTTCAGTATGCCCCGGCTGACTGTAACGGAGTGACTGAACCTGACCACTCAGTATTTGTACTGGAGTTGGTCGATGCTCCCAATATTCGAGGTAACTGAATATTAATAAAATTCCCCTTTCTTTTTATTTTCACTGTATAATCGTGTTACAACACGACAACGCCCGACCTATTCTCGAGCAGGAAAGCATGTAATACGACAAAAGTGGTGAACCCGACGTGAAAGCTTGAGGTGGAAGGTATTGGATTTCGGTTGATTTTATCTTTATTTTTATGGAAAACGAAAATAAAAATTTTGAAGGATTTTTGGAAGGAGTTTTTGGTGAGGATTCTTCTAAAAGACAAGGTATGCACATGGATCCGTCTATTGCTAGTATGTTTCAAGCCTGCTCATAATCAATATTACAATAGCAAAGCAATGATCGAAAAGAAGCTTTTGCAACCAAAGCATTGCAAGCAGTGGTCAATAAAATTGATCAATTTGATGGGAGGAATATTTCAAGGTATTTAAGATGTTATGTTCGTGAAATGGAATTAAATCGGGTTTCTGAGAAGAAAATGGTTGAATTATTTGGACTTGCCACGATACCGAAGATAAGAGACTACATTACATCGATTACGGATCGTTATGGGAATTCATGGGAGGTTTTTTTCACATGCATTGAAAGACGAATATTTCTTGGAAGATGTTGATCGTATTACTAAGAAGCTGTTTCTGGAATGGATTGAACGGCCTAATAAGAATTTGTAAGCAAAAAAGCTACTAAGGGAATTTGAGAGGCAGTACTCTCAATTATCGAAGGTAGAAAAATTGACATTGGAGCTGAATAAAGTTGATCTATTTCTTCAAGCTGCTGATGGAAAATTGCAAGAGAAATTGAAACTCCTTCTTGAAGACAAAGAAGAAGATGAAGGATTGACAACGAAGTGGAAGAACGTTGAAGATGCGATGGAGTTGCTTACAAAAAAAGAAAGGAGGAAGGATAGGAGTAATATTCCGAAACCAGTACAAGCACCCAAAGCTCCAGTACGTACTACACCACCGACAATGCCTACAGTTCAACCTTCGACATCCTTGTCAAAGAAAGCAGATATGAGTTTGGAAGAAATTATACGAGGAATGCGAGATCTTCAAATCAAATTGGCAAGACTTGAAGAGAATACTTCTATAAACAATTCGAAGAATGTTTCAAAACAAGGATATGTACAAAGATGCATTTGGTGTGATGATGCTTCACACACTAGAAAAGATTGCAATGAATTTAATAATATGATACGGCAGGGAATTATTTGCTGGAAAGATGGGAAGATAGCATAGAAAGATAGGGAGGATCTTCTTCAAACCAATTTTGGCAAAGGAAGAATGAGAGCATTAGTTCAAGATTACTTAAAAGGGCATGAAACAGTAGCACGAGAAAGTGCAAGTTATGGTGCTAGAGTAGATGATGAAATTGGTGGAAGTACGGAAACTAGTGAGTTTTGGGCTTCTGCCGTTTCTACAATACAAGAAGGGAAATTACCTCGAGAAGCATTATTGAGAACTGCAGCTACAATATGAGGAAGAACAGGTTGGGAGGATCCCATTGAGTCTCTTTCAGTTCATGCATATATTGCTAAGAGCCAACATGAAGCTTTGATGGAAGAAAAGAGACGAGAAAATTTTGATGATACTAGAGAAGGAAATTCTTTTAAGAGGCAAACTCGAGGAGACAAGGCTCGGGAGGCAACTTCACAAGAATTGCCTATAAAGGATACCTCAACATCATTGGAATAAAAAATAAAGGAGACAAAAGATAAGGGCAAATGAACTGCTTATAAGCTACTTTCTGACATTGAAGCGGCAACAAATTTGAAAGGGGTGTTGGAAGAACGTATATTAAACGCTAAGGTGGAATTCACATTGAAAGAAATCTTGGGAATTGCAAAGAAGGAGTTTCATGATATCATCATTGACAGCATTAAGCGAAAGAGGCAATTAATGGGGGAAACTGGAATGACTCATGCTATTGATGCAAGAATATATAAAGATGAAGAAGAGGTTGATATTAATTACAAGCAACCAACAAATGAAAAGAATGGGTATAATCAACGAGTACGTTTCGAAGATTCTAGTGACAAGGAAATAGAAACTTTGAGCCATTATACTCGAAAGCATTAGGCAAGGGTAATTACTGAGGTATTGGTGAAAGTAGGAGATATAGAAGAACCAATTGTTGCTTTAGTCGACCATGATTCTGAAATAAATCTCATGTCTAAAGATCTTTATAAGAAGCAAAAATGGCCAATTGATATGGAACATGGATGGGCAATTCGAGCAGCTAATAATACACGGGGCGAATTATATGGAGCTTGTCCAGATGTAAAAATTTGGATTGAGGATGTTGCGACGGAGCAACATTTCTTTGTTCAAGATACAATGTCTTATCCATTGATTTTAGGACAACCTTATATTACGACAAGACGGATAGAAACAAAAGTACTTGACGATGGTTCTGTTTATGCAAGGGTACAGAGCGAAGATGGGAGGAATGCTGTACAATTTCTAACAATACCTCCTAACCATGAACGGAATCGAGATAGGTTGAGGGAGAAACCATTGCCAAAGATTGTTGAAGGATTTAAGGATTTTGGGGAGGTACCACTGTAAAGCGAGATTATGGAGGTACAAAAGAGGAGGTACTCTCGCGAGATGAAGGTGCCTTTGATGCGAGTTTTATTGGTATATTGGAGAATGGAAATATTATGTATAAGAAAGTTAATGATTTTAAAAGAAAAGAAAGAAAAAGATTATATGATATTGAAGGACAATTACACAAGTTAGGTACATTGCAAGATGATGAGAGGATTTTAGGTGTTTATGAAGAAAATGGACTAGAAGATTCATTCGAATTGATTACATCTATTGGGTTAGGGGATAATGATAAGATTGTTGAGATTCATTCAAGAGAGGTTTATACCATACTTGAATCTTTTTAAGTACCAGAAGTCACAGTAGAGACGAGATATAAAATGGCAGATAAGAAGGTAAAGCCTGTTGCCAGATCATTACCAGAAGATTCTAAAGAACAAATGAGAGAAGCATCAAAAGAAGCAAGTTTAAGAGATCCAATGAGTATTGGACATCAGTTTACTAAAGAGACTTTTGAAGAATTGAAGATTGGTTCTGATGGTTCTTTATTGCCGGAGGAAATTACTTGCTTCAAAAAGTTGTTGGCTAAACAAGGTAGATCGTTTGCCTTCGAATCTCATGAAATTGGGTGTGTGGATCCAAATATTATAATACCTATGGTTATCTTCACTGTACCGCATGTACCTTGGAATCTAAGACCGATTCCAGTACCGAGGGCACATTTACCTAAATTGGTGGAACTATTGAAAGAAAAGATAAAGATGAAAATATTAGAACCTTCATTTGCGCCATATTCTAGTCGATGGTTTACGGTACCTAAGAAGAATGGGTCACTACGGTTTATTCAAGATATGCAGCCGGTGAATGCTGTAACTGTCTGGAATGCAGGAATTGGACCTATTGTGGATGAATTTGCTGAGGCGTTTGCTGGAAGGGCGATCTATTCAATGGGTGATTTGTATTCAGGTTATGATCAATTTCAACTTGCCGAAGGAAGTAGAGATATGACAATGATGAGGACACCGCTTGGATTGGTTAGAATGTGCACTCTTCCTCAAGGCGCGACCAACTCAGTTGCGCATATGATGAATGGGATGAATAAGGTATTGAGAGATTTTATTTCGAAAAAGACTATGCCTTTTCTGGATGATGTTCCTATAAAAGGGTGCAGAGAAGGAGACAAGGATGAAACTTTAGATACGAGGGGGTGTCGCAGATATGTTGTTGATCATATACAAGATTGTGAAAAGATTTTAACTTGGCTTGGAGAAGTTCATCTTACATTATCGGGTATGAAGTCCGTATTTGGAGTGCGAGAGGTTGTAATTGTTGGACATTTATGCAGATCTTACGGAAGAAAACCAGATCCGACTAAAGTTGATGCAATTGGAAGGATGAAAGAGGATTGTGATTCTTTAACAGAGGTTTGTAGGTTTTTAGGTGCATGTGTATTTTATCGAATCTGGATCCCTCATTTTGCTCACATAGCGAATCCATTATATGAACTGTTACGCAAGGGCTACCGATTTAAATGGGAAGAAAGGCATATTCAGGCAATGTAAAGATTGAAGAAATTATTGATGTCACCTCCAATATTGAGGAAGGTTGATTATAAGTGCAATAGATCAGTGATTCTTACTGTGGACGCTAGTCTAATTGCCATTGGATGGGCTGTGGATCAAGATGATTCAAGTGGGAATAGATTTGCAGTTTGGTTTGGGACTAAAGTTTTAAGTATTCGTCAGCGTGCATATTCGCAAGTTAAAAGAGAACTTTGGGGAGTCGTTTCGGCTATGGAAGCTGAAAGGGATTATTTGATTGGGGCAGTAGTAGTAATTGAAATAGATTACTTGCCATTGCTTGGAATGATTATTAACTGTTCAACACCAGATATTGCAATGTTGATTTGGATTGCATATATTAAGTCACTAAATCCGGAATTTAAGCATGTTAATGGGAAGGACAATTTAGTAGCAGACATGCTATCTCGAGCAAGATACGAGAGGGATGACGAAATGGTTGAAGACATTGATGAGGTCGGATTGAAATTCTATTCAATATCAAATCTCAACAGAGAAGACAAGCTATTTCTTGAAGAATCTTATGAAGGAGAATTATTGGATATTGGTCATTATTTGAATACCTTGATTAAACAGGAGAATTGGTCTACAAAAAAATTCAAACAAATAAGAAAAAAAGCATATGGATTTTTACTTCGAGATGGATTCTTATGGAAGAGACCGAAGAAAAGAATTGAGATGCTACAACGAGTGATAGGCAAAAAGGAAGAAAGACTAAAATTATTAAAGGAGTTTCATGATAGTTTATGGGGAGGGCATAGAGGAATCTGGGCTACTTTTGCTAAACTCAAGGAACGATGTTGGTGGAAAAATATGTATCGAGATGTGCTCTCATTTGTAGAGTCATGTGAAATCTGTCAATCGTATTCTAATATCTGACATCGAGATGGTCTTCATCCTACGTATCCTTTGGCTATTCATTTTAAATGGGTTGTTGATTTGGTTATTATGCCGGTTGGGTTATGGCAGATGAGATATTTGGTTTTAGCTCGTGAAGATTTATCAAATCAAGTAGAAGGAAGAGCATTGAGGACAAAATCTACAGAGGGGATTTATAGGTTTTTGCTTGAAGATGTCATTTGCCGCTACAGATGCGTAGGAAAAATCACTGGAGATCATGGAGAATTAAATGCACAAGAAGCTCGTAAGTTCTTTGAAAGATGTGGAGTTAAACTATCACTGACTACTGCTTATAATCCAGAAGGGAATGCAAAAAGCGAACGTGGTCACCCACCGATTGTGAAAGCATTGGTTAAAGCTTGTAATGGGAAAGTTAAAGAGTGGCCACGGCTTTTGTCATTTGCATTATAGGCTTATCGAACAACACATAGTTCGGTGACAAGATATATGCCAGTCGAACTTATGACAGGTCAAAAACCAATTATGCCGATTGAAGAAAAGGTACTTACTTGGAGTATGCTACCATGGGAAGATGGATTGACATGAGAAGAACTTTTGGCTATTAGGATTCGACAATTGGAGCAAAGAACGGAAGATGTCCAGATAGCATTGGGAAGGTTAAAAAGAGCAAGGTTACAAAACAAGGCGCGATTCGATAAGCAACATCGATTGAGACCAAAAGCAATCGAGGAAGGTGACTGGGTACTTGTTTATGACAATAGTGTGGATAATCAACATAGTACTTTGCCAAAATTTTTAAAACGTTGGTTTAGACCATATGTAGTAACAACTGTTCATGATAATGCGACTTACTCATTACGGGAGTTAGATGGGACAAAATTAAAAACACCAATTGCAAGGAAGCGAGTAAAAATATTTAAACGAAGACATGCGGAGATAAATATGGAAGACCTTAATGAAGGTATAAAGATTCTACAGCAACAAGATGAAAGTGATTTGAATAATGAAGGTGACGAAGACGAATTGGGCAAAGACGTAGAGGATATATTCTGAATCAAACAGCAATTGGGTAAATTGGTGCATACCGGAGGATGCACAGGTTCAGAGGGGGTGGATGTCGTGTTGTAACACGAGTATACTATGAAAATATAAAGAAAGGAGACTTTTATTAATATTCAATTACTTCGAATATTAGGAGCAACGACCAACTCCGGTGTAAATACTGAGTGGCCAGGTTCAATCACCTCGTTACAGTCAGCCGGGGGATACTGAAATATTCCATTCGATTCCAATAACGGGAGTCAGCAGTAAGAGAAAGGACCAATTCACACAACGGATGAGCCTGGTTCGAAGAGCCAATTGGATCCAATTTCAAGAATCCAATCCGGGTCCTCTTACCCAATATGAGACCTGCAATGGTTGGATAACCAAATGCAGTCTAATTACGGGAAAATCCAAGTCTTACTATGGGCCTTAGCCAGTCTGACGCGAAGGACCAATTTGATCCAATTATTGGAACATCCGGATTACTACGGGCATCTTACTCAATATGAGACCTGAATTGGTCGGGCGACTCAATGTGGATCCGAGTACGGGGTTTCGATTCTGTTTCAGGCTGTCATATTCTCTGTGCCATTTCATGGAACATTGTTTTTGGTAAATGGATCTCTTAAAGGTAAAAACGGAGGAGAAAGCTGTGACGGTGGGAGCCAATTTCGAATCTAAACTTTGACGGTGGGAGCCAATTCCGGATCCAAGACGGAAGATTGAAGAAATTCAGAGGATAAGGTTAGGGGGAGAATAAGTTTTTTGGAGGTTTTTTTTTTTTTGAGATCGGGATTTTTTTGGATCGAAGAGTTAGCTTGAAGCTTTTTTTCAAGGTTACTAGTTCGGTTTCATTAGGGGGTTTTTTTTTGAAGATCAAGGGGATTGGAGAGGAGCTTCATGCTTCGGGTCGGGGAAGGAAAGACAGAGAATTTGGATTTTTCTTCTTCGTAGAGTTTTGGGAAGGCTGAGGCAATCGCTGCTGAAGTCAGTATTGTAATGGTGAATCGAGATTTTTAATGAAGTGGGTTTGAATACTCTTGACTGTTTTGTGAAATCGAGTTACGTCTGTGATTGAAGAATTAAAAGGGTGTCTATAGGATTGAGTATGCGGAGTGCATGAAATTTATTGGATTAATCTAAGAAGACAGTCAGTGGATACGAGATCGTAAGTACAAAGCGGTATCGGAGATTAGCAGATTGGATTGTTCGGGGTTCTCTGTAACGTCTAGAGACCTACTGGCTGGAGCAAAAAGGACTTCGACAAGCAGTGGAAGGACATCCGTGTGGATTTACGGTATATTCTTGTAGTCGTTTATATTCCAGTAGTCAAAAACTGATAGACTGCTTGACTAATGGCGAATCTCCATACTACCTTCTACAGTCAGACGCTCGGCACGTTTTTGAGCAGAAAAGCACGTAATACGACACCGTTCTCTATGCTGTTTGGAGAGAAACATCCTTTCTGGGATAAGATCCTCTTAGAAACAAGAATTTTGGGGAAGCGTTGTCGTATTACGTGCTATCTTACTTGAGAATGCACGGGGCGTCTAGTTGTAGGAGGTAGTATGGTGTTTCGCTAGTACTCAAGCAGTCTATCGGGTTCTTGACTACCCAAATATAATCTACATCGAATTGTAATGTAAAAGCTTAATTCCAATATAAAATGCCTAGAGATCCTATCTAACTTCAATCTCTTTTGTTATTTTTATTTTATTTTATTTATTTTATATTTTTTATTTTATCTTTATCGTTAATTACCTTAATCCTAGACCGTGAACTTAATCCTAGACCGTAATCAAAAGACATCCGTATAGATTTATGATATATTCTTATAATTATTTATATTCTAACAGTCAAAAACCAATGGACTGCTTGAATATAAGCAAATCTCCATACTACCTTCTATAGCGAGATGCTCGGTGTGTTCTCAAGCAGGAAAGCACGTAATATGATAAAAGTGGTGAACCCGATGTTAAAGCTTGAGGTGGAAGGTATTGGATTTTATTTGATTTTATTTTTATTTTTATGGAGAATGAAAATAAAAATTTTGAAGGATCTTTGGGAGGAGTTTCTGGTGGGGGTTCTTCTAAAGGACAAGGTATGCACATGGATCCATCTATTACTAGTATGTTTCAAGCCTTCTCATTATCAATGCAACAACAGCAAAGCAATGATCGAAAGGAAGCTTTGGCAACCAAAGCATTGCAAGCAGTGGTCAATAAAATTGATCAATTTGATGGAAGGAATATTTCAAGGTATTTAAGATGTTATGTTCGTGAAATGGAATTAAATCGGGTTTCTGAAAAGAAAATGGTTGAATTATTTGGACCTACCATGATATTAGAGATAAGAGACCATATTACATCGATTACAAATTATTATGGGAATTCATGGGAGGTTTTTTCACATGCATTGAAAGACAAATATTTCTTGGAAGATGCTGATCGCATTACTAAAAAGTTGTTTCTAAAATGGATTAGATGCCCTAATAAGAATTTGCAAGCAACAGAGCTACTAAGGGAATTTGAGAGGCAGTACTCTCAATTGTCGAAGGTAAAAAAATTGACATTGGAGCCGAACAAAGTTGATCTATTTCTTCAAGCTGCTGATGAAGAATTGCAAGAGAAATTAGAACCCCTTCTTGAAGACAAAGAAGAAGATGAAGGATTGACAACGAAGTGGAAGAACGTTGAAGATGCGGTGGGATTGCTTACAAAAAAAGAAAGGAGGAAGGATAGGAGTAATATTCCGAAACCAGTACAAGCACCCAAAGCTCCAGTACGTACAATACCACCAACAATGCCTACAGTTCAACCTTCGACATCCTTGTCAAAGAAAGCAGATATGGATATGGAAGAAATTATACGAGGAATGCGAGATCTTCAAATCAAATTGGCAAGACTTGAAGAGAATACTTCTATAAACAATTCGAAGAATGTTTCAAAACAAAGATATGTACAAAGATGCATTTGGTGTGATGATGCTTCACACACTAGGAAAGATTGCAATGAATTTAATAATATGATATGGCAAAGAATTATTTGTTGGAAAGATGGGAAGATAGTATTAAAAGATAGGGAGGATCTTCTTCAAACCAATTTTGGCAAGGGAGGAATGAGAGCATTGGTTCAAGATTACTTAAAAGAACATGAAACAGTAGCACGAGAAAGTGCAAGTTATGGTGCTAGAGTAGATGATGAAATTGGTGGAAGTACGAAAACTAGTGAATTTTGGGCTTCTATCATTTCTACAATGCAAGAAGGAAAATTACCTCGAGAAGCATTATTGAGGACTGCAACTACAATACAAGGTGCAACATGTTGGGAGGATCCTGTTGAGTCTCTTTCAGTTCATGCATATATTGATAAGAGCCAACACGAAGCTTTGATGGAAGAAAAGAGACGAGGAAATTTTGATGATACGAGAGAAGGAAATTCTTCTAAGAGGTAAACTCGAGGAAACAAGGCTCGGAAGGGAGCTTCACAAGAATTACATATAAAGGATACCTCAGCATCATTGGAAGAAAAAACAAGGGAGACAAAAGATAAGAACAAATCAATTGCTTATAAGCTACTTTTTGACATTAAAACGGCAACAAATTTGAAAGGGGTATTGGAAGAACGTATATTAAATGCTAAGGTGGAATTCATATTGAAAGAAGTTTTGGAAATTACAAAGAAGGAGTTTCATGATATTATCATTGATAGTATTAAGCGAAAGAGGCAATTAATGGGCGAAACTGAAATGAATCATGCTATTGATACTAGAATTTACAAAGATGAAGAAAAAGTTGATATTGGTTACAAGCAACCAACAAATGAAAAAAATGGGTATAATCAACGAGTATATTTTGAAGATTATAGTGATAAGGAAATGGAAACTTTGAGTCATTATACTCGAAAGCATTAGGCAAGGGCAACTACTGAGGTATTGGTGAAAGTAAGAGATATAGAAGAACCAATTGTTGCTTTAGTCGACCATGGTTCTGAAATAAATCTTATGTCTAAAGATCTTTATAAGAAACAAAAATGGCCAATTGATATGGAATATGGATGGGCAATACAAGCAACTAATAATACACGAAAAATTTATATGGAGCTTGTCCTGATGTCAAAATTTGGATTGGGGATGTTGCGACGGAGCAACATTTCTTTGTTCAAGATACAACATCTTATCCATTGATTTCAGGACAACCTTCTATTATGGCAACACGGATGGAAACAAAAGTACTTGAAGATGGTTCTGCTTATGCAAGGATACGTAGCGAAGATGAGAGGAAAGCTGTACAATTTCTAACAGTACCTCCTAACCATGAACGGAAGCGAGATAGGTTGAGGGAGAAACCATTGCCAAAGATTGTTGAAGGATTTAAGGATTTTAGGGAGGTACCACTGTAAAGCGAGATTATGGAGGTACAAAAGAGGAGGTACTCTCGCGAGATGAAGGTGCCTTCGATGCGAGTTTTATTGGTATATTGGAGAATGGAAATATTATGTATAAGAAAATTAATGATTTAAAAAAAAAAAAAAAAAAAAAAGATTATATAATATTAAAAGAGAATTACACAAGTTAGGTACATTACAAGATGATGAGAGGATTTTAGGTATTTATGAAGAAAATGGACTAGAAAATTTATTGGAATTGATTACATCTATTGGATTAGAGGATAATGATAAGATTGTTGAGATTCATTCAAGAGAGGTTTATACCATACTTGAATCTTTTCAAGCACCTGAAGTCACTGTGGAGACGAGATATAAAATGGCAGATAAGAAGGTAAAGCCTGTTGTCGGACCATTACCAGAAGATTTTAAGGAACAAATGGGAGAAGCATCAAAAGCAGCAAGTTTAAGAGATCCAATGAGTATTGGACATCAGTTTATTAAAGAGACTTTTGAAGAATTGAAGATTGGTTCTGATGGTTCTTTATTGTCGGAGGAAATTACATACTTCAAAAAGATGTTGGCTAAACAAGGTAGATCATTTGCCTTCGAATCTTATGAAATTGGGTGTGTGGATCCGAATATTATAACACCTATGGTTATCTTCACTGTACCGCATGTACCTTGGAATCTAAGACCAATTCCAGTACCGAGGGTAGATTTACCTAAATTGGTGGAACGATTAAAAGAAAAGATGAAGATGAAAATATTGGAACCCTCATTTGCGCCGTATTCTAGTCGATGGTTTACGGTACCTAAGAAGAATGGGTCACTACGTTTTATTCAAGATATGCAAGTGGTGAATGCAGTAACTGTATGGAATGCAAGAATTGAATCTATTGTGGATGAATTTGTTGACGCGTTTGCAGGAAGGGCGATCTATTCAATGGGTGACTTATATTCAAGTTATGATCAATTTCAACTTGTGGAAGGAAGTAGAGATATGACAACGATGAAGACACCACTTGGATTGGTTAGAATGTGCACTCTTCCTCAAGGTGCGACCAACTCAGTTGCGCATATGATGAATGAGATGAATAAGGTATTGAGAGATTTTATTTCAGAAAAGACTATGCCTTTTCTGGATGATGTTCCTATAAAAGGGTGCAGAGAAGGAGACAAGGATGAAACTTTAGATAAGAGAGGGTGTGACAAATATGTTGTTGATCATATACAAGATTGTGAAAAGATTTTAACTTGGCTTGGAGAAGTTCATCTTACATTATCAGGTATGAAGTCCATATTTGGAATACAAGAGGTTGTGATTGTTGGACATTTATGTGGATCGTATGGAAGAAAATCAGATCCGACTAAAGTTGATGCAATTGGAAGGATGAAAGAGGATTGTGATTCTTTAACAGAGGTTCGTAGGTTTTTAGGTGCATGTGTATTTTATCAAATCTGGATCCCTCATTATGCTCACATAGCGGATCCATTATATGAACTGTTACGCAAGGGCTACCGATTTAAATGGGAAGAAAGGCATATTCAGGCAATGTAAAGATTGAAGAAATTATTGATGTCACCTCTAATATTGAGGAAGGTTGATTATAAGTACAATAGATCAGTGATTCTTATTGTGGACGCTAGTCTAATTGCCATTGGATGGGCTGTGGATCAAGATGATTCAAGTGGGAATAGATTTGCAGTTCGATTTGGAGCTAAAGTTTTAAGTATTCGTCAGCGTATATATTCACAAGTCAAAGGAGAACTTTGGGGAGTTATTTCGGCTATGAAAGCTGAAAAGGACTATTTGATTGGAGCAGTAGTAGTAATTGAAATAGATTGCTTACCATTGCTCAGAATGATTACCAACTGTTCAATGCCAGATATTGCAATGTTGAGATGGATTGCATATATTAAGTCACTAAATCCGGAATTTAAGCATGTTAATGGGAAGGACAATTTAGTAGCAGACATGCTATCTCGAGCAAGATACGAGAGGGATGACGAAATGGTTGAAGACATTGATGATGTCGGATTGAAATTCTATTCAATATCAAATCTCAACAGAGAAGACAAGCTATTTCTTGAAGAATCTTATGAAGGAGAATTATTGGATATTGGTCATTATTTGAATACCTTGATTAAACAGGAGAATTGGTCTACAAAAAAATTCAAACAAATAAGAAAAAAAGCATATGGATTTTTACTTCGAGATGGATTCTTATGGAAGAGACCGAAGAAAAGAATTGAGATGCTACAACGAGTGATAGGCAAAAAGGAAGAAAGACTAAAATTATTAAAGGAGTTTCATGATAGTTTATGGGCAGGGCATAGAGGAATCTAGGCTACTTTTGCTAAACTCAAGGAATGATATTGGTAGAAAAATATGTATCGAGATGTGCTCTCATTTGTAGAGTCATGTGAAATCTGTCAATCGTATTGTAATATCCGACATCGAGATGGTCTTCATCCTACGTATCCTTTGGCTATTCATTTTAAATGGGTTGTTGATTTGGTTATTATGCCGGTTGGGTTATGGCAGATGAGATATTTGGTTTTAGCTCGTGAAGATTTATCAAATCAAGTAGAAAGAAGAGCATTGAGGACAAAATCTACAGAGGGGATTTATAGGTTTTTGCTTGAAGATGTCATTTGCTGCTACGGATGCATAGGAAAAATCACTGGAGATCATGGAGAATTAAATGCACAAGAAGCTCGTAAGTTCTTTGAAAGATGTGGAGTTAAACTATCACTGACTACTGCTTATAATCCAGAAGGGAATGCAAAAAGCGAACGTGGTCACCCACCGATTGTGAAAGCATTGGTTAAAGCTTGTAATGGGAAAGTTAAAGAGTGGCCACGGCTTTTGTCATTTGCATTATAGGCTTATCGAACAACACATAGTTCGGTGACAAGATATATGCCAGTCGAACTTATGACAGGTCAAAAACCAATTATGCCGATTGAAGAAAAGGTACTTACTTGGAGTATGCTACCATGGGAAGATGGATTGACATGAGAAGAACTTTTGGCTATTAGGATTCGACAATTGGAGCAAAGAACGGAAGATGTCCAGATAGCATTGGGAAGGTTAAAAAGAGCAAGGTTACAAAACAAGGCGCGATTCGATAAGCAACATCGATTGAGACCAAAAGCAATCGAGGAAGGTGACTAGGTACTTGTTTATGATAATAGTCTGGATAACCAACATAGTACTTTGCGGAAATTTTCAAAACGTTGGTTTGGACCATATGTAGTAACAACTGTTTATGATAATGCGACTTACTCATTACGGGAGTTAGATGGGACAAAATTGAAAATACTAATTACAGGGAAGCGAGTAAAAATATTTAAACAAAGATACATGGAGATGAATATAGAAGACCTTAATGAAGGTATAGAGATTCCGCAGGAAGAAGATGAAAATGATTTGGATAAAAAATATGTACACTGACGAATACTTAAAACTTTAGCTCTAAATCGAACTGCAAATCTATTCTCACTTCAATCATCTTGACCCACAGTCCATCCAATGGCAATTGGACTAGCGTCCACAGCAAGATTCATTGGTCTATTACACTTATAATCAACCTTCCTCAATATTAGAGGTGACATCAATAATTTCTTCAATCTTTGCATTGCCTGAATATGCCTTTCTTCTCATTTAAATCGGTAGCCCTTGCGTAACAGTTCATATAATGGATCCACTATGTGAGCATAATGAGGGATCCAGATTCAATAAAATACACATGCAACTAAAAACTTGCGAACCTCTGTTAAAGAATCACAATCCTCTTTCATCCTTCCAATTGCATCAACTTTAGTCAGATCTGATTTTCTTCAGTACGATCCACATAAATGTCCAACAATCACAACCTCTTGTATTCCAAATACGGACTTCATACCCGATAATGTAAGATGAACTTCTCCAAGCCAAGTTAAAATCTTTTCACAATCTTGTATATGATCAACAACATATTTGTCACACCCTCTCTTATCTAAAGTTTCATCCTTGTCTCCTTCTCTTCACCCTTTTATAGGAACATCATCTAGAAAAGGCATAGTCTTTTTTGAAATAAAATCTCTCAATACCTTATTCATCTCATTCATCATATGCGCAACTGAGTTGGTCGCACCTTGAGGAAGAGTACGCATTCTAACCAATCCAAGTGGTATCCTCATCGTTGTCATATCTCTACTTCCTTCGACAAGTTGAAATTAATCATAACTTGAATATAAGTCACCCATTGAATAGATCGCCCTTCCTGCAAACGCGTCAACAAATTCATCCACAATAGATTCAATTCTTGCATTCCATACAGTTACTGCATTCACCACTTGCATATCTTGAATAAACCGTAGTGATCCATTCTTCTTAGGTACCATAAACCATTGACTAGAATATGGCCCAAATGAAGGTTCCAATATTTTCATCTTCATCTTTTCTTTCAATAGTTCCACCAATTTAGGTAAATGTGCCCTCGGTACTAGAATCGGTCTTAGATTCCAAGGTACATGCGGTACAGTGAAGATAACCATAGGTGTTATAATATTCGGATCCACACACCCAATTTCATAAGATTCGAAGGCAAATGATCTACCTTGTTTAGCCAACATCTTTTTGAAGTATGTAATTTCCTCCGACAATAAAGAACCATCAGAACCAATCTTCAATTCTTCAAAAGTTTCTTCAGTAAACTGATGTCCAATACTCATTGGATCTCTTAAACTTGCTTCTTTTGATGCTTCTCCCATTTGTTCCTTAAAATCTTCTGGTAATGGTCCGGCAACATGCTTTACCTTCTTATCTGCCGTTTTATATCTCGTCTCCACAGTGACTTCAGGTGCTTGAAAAGATTCAAGTATGGTATAAACCTCTCTTGAATGAATCTCAACAATCTTATCATTATCCTCTAATCCAATAGATATAATCAATTCCAATGAATCTTCCAGTCCATTTTCTTCATAAACACCCAAAATCCTCTCATCATCTTGCAATGTACCTAACTTGTGTAATTCTCCTTCAATATTATATAATCTTTTTCTTTCTTTTCTTTTAAAATCATTAACTTTTTTATACATAATATTTCCATTCTCCAAAATATCAATAAAACTCGCATCAAAGGCACCTTCATCTCGCGAGAGTACCTCCTCTTTTGTACCTCCATAATCTCACTTTACAGTGGTACTTCACCAAAATCCTTAAATCCTTCAAAAATCTTTGACAATGGTTTCTCCCTCAACCTATCTCGATTCCGTTCATAGTTAGGAGGTACTGTTAGAAATTATACAGCTTTCCTCCCATCTTCGCTACGTACCCTTGCATAAGCAGAACCATCGTCAAGTACTTTTGTTTCCATCCGTGTTGCCATAATATAAGGTTGTCATAAAATCAACGGATAAGACGTTGTATCTTGAACAAAGAAATGTTGCTCAGTCGCAACATCCCCAATCCAAATTTTGACATCTGGACAAGCTCCATATAATTCGTCCCATGTGTTATTAGCTGCTCGAATTGCCCATCCATGTTCCATATCAATTGGCCATTTTTGCTTCTTATAAAGATCTTTAGACATGAGATTTATTTCAGAATCATGGTCGACTAAAGCAACAATTGGTTCTTCTATATCTCTTACTTTCACCAATACCTCAGTAGTTGCCCTTGCCTAATGCTTTCGAGTATAATGACTCAAAGTTTCCATTTCCTTATCAATATAATCTTCAAAATGTATTCGTTGATTATAACCATTCTTTTCATTTGTTGGTTGCTTGTAATCAATATCAACCTCTTCTTCATCTTTATATATTCTTGCATCAATATCATGATTCATTCCAATTTCGCACATTAATTGCCTCTTTCGCTTAATACTATCAATGATAACATCATGAAACTCCTTCTTTGCAATTCCCAAGACTTCTTTCAATGTGAATTCCACCTTAGTATTTAATATACGTGCTTCTAGCACCCCTTTCAAATTTGTTGCCGCTTCAATGTCAGAAAGTAGCTTATATGCAATTGATTTGCCCTTATCTTTTGTCTCCTTTGTTTTTTATTCCAATGATGTTGAGGTATCCTTTATAGGCAATTCTTGTAAAGCTGCCTCCCGAGCCTTGTCTCCTCAAGTTTGTCTCTTAGAAGAATTTCCTTCTCTAGTATCATCAAAATTTCCTCGTCTCTTTTCTTCCATCAAAGCTTCATATTGGCTCTTAGCAATATATGCATGAACTGAAAGAGACTCAACAGGATCCTCCCAACATGTTGCACCTTGTATTGTAGCTGCAGTCTTTAATTACGCTTCTCGAGGTAATTTTCCTTCTTGCATTGTAGAAATGGCAGAAGCCCAAAACTCACTAGTTTTCGTACTTCCACCAAGGTCATCATCTACTCTAGCACCATAACTTGCACTTTCTCGTGCTGCTGTTTCATGCTCTTTTAAGTAATCTTGAACCAATGCTCTCATTTCTCCCTTGCCAAAATTGGTTTGAAGAAGATCCTCCCTATCTTTCAATGCTATTTTCCCATCTTTCCATCAAATAATTCCTTGCCATATCATATTATTAAATTCATTGCAATCTTTCCTAGTGTGTGAAGCGTCATCACACCAAATGCATCTTTGTACATATCCTTGTTTTAAAACATTCTTCGAATTGTTTATAGAAGTATTCTCTTCAAGTCTTGCCAATTTGATTTGAAGATCTCGCATTCCTCGTATAATTTCTTCCATCCCCATATATGCTTTCTTTGATAAGGATGTCGAAGGTTGAACTGTAGGCATTGTTGGTGGTGTTGTACATACTAGAGCTTTGGGTGCTTGTACTGTTTTCGAAATATTGCTCCTATCCTTCCTCCTTTCTCTTTTTGCAAGCAACTCCACCACATCTTCAATGTTCTTCCACTTTGTTGTCAATCCTTCATCTTCTTCTTTGTCTTTAAGAAGGAGTTTCAATTTCTCTTGCAATTTTCTATCAGCAGCTTGAAGAAATAGATCAACTTTGTTCGGCTCCAATGTCAATTTTTCTACCTTCGATAATTGAGAGTGATACCTCTCAAATTCCCTTAGTAGCTCTGTTGCTTGCAAATTCTTATTAGGCCGTTCAATCCATTCCAGAAATAGCTTCTTAGTAACACGATCATCATCTTTCAAGAAATATTCGTCTTTCAATGCATGTGAAAAAACCTCCCATGAATTCCCATAACGATCCGTAATCGATGTAATATGGTCTCTTATCTCTAATATCGTGGTAGATCCAAATAATTCAACCATTTTTTTTTTTAGAAACTTGATTTAATTCCATTTCACGAACATAACATCTTAAATACCTTGAAATATTCTTTCCATCAAATTGATCAATTTTATTGACCACTGCTTGCAATGCTTTGGTTGCCAAAACTTCTTTTCGATCATTGCTTTGCTGTTGCTACATTGATAATGAGAAGGCTTGAAACATACTAACAATAGATGGATCCATGTGCATATCTTGTCCTTTAGAAGAACCCCCATCAGAAACTCCTCCCAAAGATCCTTCAAAATTTTTATTTTCATTCTCCATAAAAATAAAAATAAAATCAAACGAAATCCAATACCTTCTACCTCAAGCTTTCACGTCGGGTTCACCACTTATGTCGTATTACGTGCTATCTTGCTTGAAAACGTGCCGAGCGTCTGGCTGTACGAGGTAGTATGGTGTTTCACTAATACTCAAGCAGTCTATCGAGTTCTTGACTATCTAAATTCAATCTATATCGGATTGCAATGTAAATGCTTAATTTCAATATAAAATGCCTAGAGATCCTATATAACTTCAATCTCTTTTGTTATTTTTATTTTATTTTATTTATTTTATATTTTTTATTTTATCTTTATCATTAATTATCTTAATCCTAGACCGTGAACTTTGACAAGCTGTGATCGTCAATCTGCCCTTCTGACTTGTTGTGAAATATCTATCGCTAGTGTCTCTGCAAGCTCTTTTGAATACTCAAGAAGTTCCAGTTCAACTCCACTTATAGATTGTGAGGCTATGCTGCAATCCGCACTGATGTCCCTTGGTCACTCGCCGATATTCCTCTTATTCCTATCAGTAGGTCCCTAGTTATCATAGAAACCTTAAACAACCCCAATTTGCCAACTTCTAATACCTCTTTAAACCGTTGGCAGATATCTTCTATCCGTACAGCCAGATTAACACAACCACGTATGGATTCAGCATACTCAACCTTCTAGACAACTCTGAATTTCAACCACAGAAGTATCTTCCATTCCATCAATAATCAAGAGTACAAGCCTTTCCTCTGTTACGAAAAAATCCAGTTCACCAATACAACACTGACTTTCAGCAACGATTGCCTCAGTCTTTCCAAAACCCTATGAAGAAAAAGAACCCTAATTCTTTGTCTTTTCTCTGAGCATGAAGCTAGCTCTCTCACCCTTAAAATCCTGATTCTCCCCTTTAACCCTGAGAAGATCCTATTCTTTCTCCTTGGACTCCCCGAATTGGATCAGCCGACCCCCCCACTTTCTCCCCTCCATTTTTGCCTTTAAGAGATCCTTTTATCGAAAGGACGTTCTCGGAACGGCACAAAGAATGGAACTCCTAAAACGGAATCGAAGCCCCTTAATTGGACCGCATTGGGTTGCCCGACCAAGTCAGGTCTCATATTGGGTAAGAGGTCCGTAATAGGACCTGGATTAGAGGTCTTCTAAAATTGGATCTAATTGGCTCTTCGAACCAGGCTCACCCAACGTTAAATTGGTCCTTTCCCTTCCTGCTGACTCGAATTATTGGAATCGAACAAAGCATTTCGTTATTGATGAGTATGCCCCGGCTGACTGTAACAGGGTAACCGAATCTGGCCTTCAGTATTTGTACTGGAATTGGCCACCGCTTCTAACACCCAAGGTCACTAAATATTAATAATTCTTCTTCATTTATATTTTCATCATATAGACGTGTTACAACACGACAACGTCGTCGGTTGTTCTAATTCGGAGTCTAGGGCAGAAGAATAGGGGACCTCATGGAGTTAAAAGAGAAGAGAGAAAAAAGAAGAGGGCATTCGGCGATCAAGATTTTGGAGTCGGAGAGCTAGCTTCAAGCTCCTACGAAAGGTGTAGAATTGGGTTTCATAGGATTTGGGAGGACTTTGGCAATCGTTGTTGAAAGTCAGTGTTTGTATTGGTGATTTGGATTTTTTTTGCAATAAAATTAAGGGTGGTATCCTTGACTATTTTGTGAAATTGGAGAAACTTCTACAATTGAAATTTAGAGGTGTTTAGAGGGTTGAGTATGCCGAATGCATGCAAAGGTTTGTGTTAATCTGACAGAACAGATAGAGGATATTTGACCATTAATGTAAAGAGGTATCGAAAGTTAACAGATTGAGGTTATTTAGAATTTCTATAATATCTGGAGATCTATCGGCTGAAATAAGGTGACTTTTGGCATGGTAAGTCGAGGACTTCAAAGTGGCGGTCAAGATATATCAATGTGGATTTACGGCATTTTCTTGCAACATATATATTAGATTGAATTGAAACTTCTTGAGCATTTAGAAGGCTTGCAAAGACACTAGTGGTAGAAATTTACAACAATCGGACGGTCAGATTGAGAATTATAGCTTGCCGAAGCTCGCTATCTAGGATTAGGGTTAAAAATAAAATAAAATAAAATAGAAAATAAATAAAAAATAAATAAAATAAAATAAAATAAAATAAAAAATAAAAACTAATAAATAATAAAAGACTTTGTGCTTATAATATCTTGAAATTATTAAAAATAGTGTTTCTAAGTACTTTGTATTAGAATTAAGCTTTTACATTGAAATCCAAAATAGTTTGTATTTAGATGGTTGAAACCCTCTAACCTACCTAAAAACTTGCAAAACATTATTTTATCTTCCAAAGCCAAATGCCTGGTGCGTTCTCAAGCAAGATAGCACATAATACGACAATAAAGTAAAAGGGAAAGAGAGGAAAAGAAAGGAGGCATTAAGAGATCGGGATTTTTGGGGTCGGAGAGCTAGCTTCAAGCTCCTTCAAAAGGTGTAAGACTTATTTTTTCATAGGGTTTGGGAGGACTAGGCAATCGTTGCTCGAAGTCAGTATTTGTATTGTGATTTGGATTTTTTTTGCAATAAAATTAAAGCTACTACTCTTGACTATTTTACAAAATTAGAAAAACATCTGTAGTTGAAATTTTAGAGGTGTCTAAATGGTTGAGTATGCCAAGTGCATGCAAAAATTTGTGTTAATCTAACGGTATGGATAGAGGATATTTGATCATTAGTGTAAAGAGGTATCAGAAGTTGACATATTGGGGTTGTTCAGGATTTTTATAATATCTGGAGTTCTACCAACTATAATAAGGTAAAATTTAATGTGATAAGTTGAAGACTTAAAGGCAAAGTAGCACACAAAGTTTGAATGAGAATTAACGGTTAGAAATATAGAAATTATAAGTCGAAATTTGTCATCAACTTTTAGGCGACGGTGTCGTGTTGTAACACGAGTATATCGAGAAAATATAAAGAAAGGGGACTTTTATTAATGTTCAGTTACCTCGAATATTGGGAGCAATGACCAATTCCAGTGCCAATATTCAAGGGCCAGTTCAGACATCCCATCACAGTCAGTCAGGGCATAATTACCAGTAACGAAATGCTCCGTTCGAGTCCAATAGTGGGAGTCAACAGAATCGAAAGGACTAAATCGATGACTGAGCGAGCCTGACGCGAAGGACCAATTTGATCCAATTACAAGAATATCCTGGTCTTACTACGGGCCTCTTAACCAATATGAGACCTGAATTGGTTGGGCAACTCAATGTGGTCCCGATTACAGGGGTTTTGATTCCGTTTCAGGCTGTCCTGTTCTCTGTGCCGTTTCAGGGAACGTTGTTTCTAAAAAAAGAACCTTTTAAAAGGCAAAAAATGGAAGAGAAAGCTCTGACAATGGAGCCAATTTCGGATCCAAGATAAAAAACTGAAGAAATTCAGAGGCTAGGGTTTGAAAGAGGAGAGAATTAGGATTAAAGGAGAAGATAGGTTAAGAAATGAAGGGGAGAGACTAAGGGTTTTAAGGGTCGGAGAGCTAGCTTCATGCTTTGGAGAGGAGGAAAAGATAGAGAATTGGAGTTTTTTTTTTTTTCTTCATAGGATTTTGGGAAGACTTCTGGCGATCAATGCTGAATAGTCGATGTGTTGTACTGGAAAAATTGGGGTTTTAATGAAGTGGGTGTGATTACTCTTGATTGTTTTGTGAAATCGAAGTTATGTCTGTGATTGAAGAATTAAAAGGGTGTCTATAGGATTGAGTATGTCGAGTGAATGAAAATTTTTGGGTTAATCTAACAAGACAATCAGTGGATACAAGGTCGTGAGTATAAAGCGATATTGGAAATTACCAGATTGGATTGTTCGAGGTTCCCTATAACGTCTAGAGACCTACCAAATGGGACAAAAAGGATTTCGGCGAGCACTCGAAGGACATCCGTATAAATTTACAGTATATTCTTACAATTATTTATATTTTGACAGTCAAAAACTGATAGACTGCTTGAATATTAGCAAATCTCCATACTATCTTCTATAGCTAGACGTCCGACACATTCTCGAGCAGAAAAGCACGTAATACGACAAAAGTGGTGAACTTCACGTGAAAGCTTGAAGAGGAAGGTATTGGATTTCGTTTGATTTTATTTTTATTTTTATGGAGAATGAAAATAAAAAATTTGAAGGATCTTTGGGAGGAGTTTCTGGTGGGGAGTCTTCTAAAGGACAAGGTATGCACATGGATCCATCTATTGCTAGTTTGTTTCAAGCCTTCTCATTGTCAATGCAGCAACAGCAAAGCAATGATCGAAAGGAAGCTTTGGCAACCAAAGCATTGCAAGCAGTGGTCAATAAAATTGATCAATTTGATGGGAGGAATATTTCAAGGTATTTAAGATGTTATGTTCGTGAAATGGAATTAAATCGGATTTCTGAAAAGAAAATGGTTGAATTATTTGGACTTGCCACGATACCGGAGATAAGAGACCATATTACATCGATTACGGATCGTTATGGGAATTCATGGGAGGTTTTTTCACATGCATTGAAAGACGAATATTTCTTGGAAGATGCTAATCGCATTACTAAGAAAGTTATTCTTGGAATGGATTGAACAGCCCAATAAGAATTTGCAAGCAACACAGCTATTAAGGAAATTTGAGAGGCAGTACTCTCAATTGTCCAAGGTAGAAAAATTGACATTGGAGCTGAATAAAGTTGATCTATTTCTTCAAGCTGCTGATGGAAAATCGCAAGGGAAATTGAAACTCCTTCTTGAAAACAAACAAGAAGATGAAGGATTGACAACGAAGTGGAAGAACGTTGAAGATGTGGTATGGTTGCTTACAAAAAAAGAAAGGAGGAAGGATAGGAGCAATATTTCGAAAACAGTACAAGCACCCAAAGCTCCAGTACGTACAACACCACCGACAATGCCTACAGTTCAACCTTCGACATCCTTATCCAAGAAAGCAGATATGGGTATGGAAGAAATTATACGAGGAATGCGAGATCTTCAAATCAAATTGGCAAGACTTGAAGAGAATACTTCTATAAACAATTCGAAGAATGTTTCAAAACAAGGATATGTACAAAGATGCATTTGGTGTGATGATGCTTCACACACTAGAAAAGATTGCAATGAATTTAATAATATGATACGGCAGGGAATTATTTGCTGGAAAGATGAGAAAATAGCATTGAAAGATAGGGATGATCTTCTTCAAACCAATTTTGGCAAGGGAAGAATGAGAGTATTGGTTCAAGATTACTTAAAAGAGCATGAAACAGCAGCACGAGAAAGTGCAAGTTATGGTGCTAGAGTAGATGATGAAATTGGTGGAAGTACGAAAACTATTGAGTTTTGGGCTTCTGCCGTTTCTATAATGCAAGAAGGAAAATTACCTCGAGAAGCATTATTGAGGACTGCAGCTACAATACAAGGTACAACATGTTGGGAGGATCCTGTTGAGTCTCTTTCAGTTCATGCATATATTGCTAAGAGCCAAAATGAAGCTTTGATGGAAGAAAAGAGACGAGGAAATTTTGATGATACGAGAGAAGGAAATTCTTCTAAGAGGCAAACTTGAGGAGACAAGGCTTGGGAGGCAGCTTCACAAGAATTGCTTGTAAAAGATACCTCAGCATTATTGGAAGAAAAAACAAGGGAGACAAAAGATAAGGGCAAATCAATTGCTTATAAGCTACTTTCTGACATTGAAGCGGCAACAAATTTGAAAGGGGTGTTGGAAGCACATATATTAAATGCTAAGGTGGAATTCACATTGAAAGAAGTTTTGGAAATTGCAAAAAAGGAGTTTCATGATATTATCATTGATAGCATTAAGCAAAAGAGCCAATTAATGGGCCAAATTGGAATGAATCATGCTATTGATGCAAGAATATATAAAGATGAAGAAGAGGTTGATATTAGTTACAAGCACCCAACAAATGAAAAAAATGCGTATAATCAACGAATACGTTTTAAAGACTATAGTGATAAGGAAATGGAAACTTTGAGTCATTATACTCGAAAGCATTAGGCAAGGGCAACTACTGAGGTATTGGTGAAAGTAAGAGATATAGAAGAACCAATTGTTGCTTTAGTCGACCATGGTTCTGAAATAAATCTTATGTCTAAAGATCTTTATAAGAAACAAAAATGGCCAATTGATATGGAACATGGATGGACAATACGAGCAGCTAATAACACATGGGGCGAATTATATGGAGCTTATCCAAATGTCAAAATTCGGATTGAGGATGTTGCGACGGAGCAACATTTCTTTATTCAAGATACAACGTCTTATCCATTGATTTTAGGACAACCTTATATTATGGAAACACGGATGGAAACAAAAGTACTTGACGATGGTTCTGCTTATGCAAGGGTACGGAGCGAAGATGGGAGGAAAGCTGTACAATTTCTAACAGTACCTCCTAACCATGAAAGGAATCGAGATAGGTTGAGGGAGAAACCATTGCCAAAGATTGTTGAAGGATTTAAGGATTTTAGGGAGGTACCACTGTAAAGCGAGATTATGGAGGTACAAAAGAGGAGGTACTCTCGCGAGATGAAGGTGCCTTCGATGCGAGTTTTATTGGTATATTGGAGAATGGAAATATTATGTATAAGAAAATTAATGATTTAAAAAAAAAAAAAAAAAAAAAGATTATATAATATTAAAAGAGAATTACACAAGTTAGGTACATTACAAGATGATGAGAGGATTTTAGGTGTTTATGAAGAAAATGGACTAGAAGATTCATTCGAATTGATTACATCTATTGGGTTAGGGGATAATGATAAGATTGTTGAGATTCATTCAAGAGAGGTTTATACCATACTTGAATCTTTTCAAGCACCTGAAGTCACTGTGGAGACGAGATATAAAACGGCAGATAAGAAGGTAAAGCTTGTTGCCGGACCATTACCAGAAGATTTTAAGGAACAAATAGGAGAAGCATCAAAAGAAGCATGTTTAAGAGATCCAATGAGTATTGGACATTAGTTTATTAAAGAGACTTTTGAAGAATTGAAGATTGGTTCTGATGGTTCTTTATTGTCGGAGGAAATTACATACTTCAAAAAGATGTTGGCTAAACAAGGTAGATCATTTGCCTTCGAATCTTATGAAATTGGGTGTGTGGATCCGAATATTATAACACCTATGGTTATCTTCACTGTACCACATGTACCTTGGAATCTAAGACCAATTCCAGTACCAAGGGTACATTTACCTAAATTGGTGGAACGATTAAAAGAAAAGATGAAGATAAAAATATTGGAACCCTCATTTGCGCCGTATTCTAGTCGATGGTTTACGGTACCTAAGAAGAATGGATCACTACGTTTTATTCAAGATATACAAGTGGTGAATGCAGTAACTGTATGGAATGCAAGAATTGAATCTATTGTAGATGAATTCGTTGAGGCATTTGCAGGAAGGGCGATCTATTCAATAGGTGACTTATATTCAAGTTATGATTAATTTCAACTTGTCGAAGGAAGTAGAGATATGACAACGATGAGGATACCACTTGGATTGGTTAGAATGTGCACTCTTCCTCAAGGGGCGACCAACTCAATTGCACATATGATGAATGAGATGAATAAGGTATTGAGAGATTTTATTCCGGAGAAGACTATGCTTTTTCAGGATGATGTTCCTATAAAAGGGTATAGAGAAGGAGACAAGGATGAAACTTTAGATAAGAGGAGGTGTCGCAAATATGTTGTTGATCATATACAAGATTGTGAAAAGATTTTAACTCGGCTTAGAGAAGTTCATCTTATATTATCGAATATGAAGTCCATATTTGGAATACAAGAGGTTGTGATTGTTGGACATTTATGTGGATCGTATGGAAGAAAATCAGATCCGACTAAAGTTGATGCAATTGGAAGGATGAAAGAGGATTGTGATTCTTTAACAGAGGTTTGTAGGTTTTTAGGTGCATGTGTATTTTATCGAATCTGGATCCCTCATTATGCTCACATAGCGGATCCATTATATGAACTGTTACGCAAGGGCTACCGATTTAAATGGGAAGAAAGGCATATTCAGGCAATGCAAAGATTGAAGAAATTATTGATGTCACCTCTAATATTGAGGAAGGTTGATTATAAGTACAATAGATCAGTGATTCTTACTATAGACGCTAGTCCAATTGCCATTGGATGGGCTGTGGATCAAGATGATTCAAGTGGGAATAGATTTGCAGTTCGATTTGGAGCTAAAGTTTTAAGTATTCGTCAGCGTATATCTTCACAAGTCAAAGGAGAACTTTGGGGAGTTATTTCGGCTATGAAAGCTGAAAAGGACTATTTGATTGGAGCAGTAGTAGTAATTGAAATAGATTGCTTACCATTGCTCAGAATGATTACCAACTGTTCAATGCCAGATATTGCAATGTTGAGATGGATTGCATATATTAAGTCACTAAATCCGGAATTTAAGCATGTTAATGGGAAGGACAATTTAGTAGCAGACATGCTATCTCGAGCAAGATACGAGAGGGATGACGAAATGGTTGAAGACATTGATGATGTCGGATTGAAATTCTATTCAATATCAAATCTCAACAGAGAAGACAAGCTATTTCTTGAAGAATCTTATGAAGGAGAATTATTGGATATTGGTCATTATTTGAATACCTTGATTAAACAGGAGAATTGGTCTACAAAAAAATTCAAACAAATAAGAAAAAAAGCATATGGATTTTTACTTCGAGATGGATTCTTATGGAAGAGACCGAAGAAAAGAATTGAGATGCTACAACGAGTGATAGGCAAAAAGGAAGAAAGACTAAAATTATTAAAGGAGTTTCATGATAGTTTATGGGCAGGGCATAGAGGAATCTAGGCTACTTTTGCTAAACTCAAGGAATGATATTGGTAGAAAAATATGTATCGAGATGTGCTCTCATTTGTAGAGTCATGTGAAATCTATCAATCGTATTCTAATATCCAACATCGAGATGGTCTTCATCCTACGTATCCTCTGGCTATTCATTTTAAATGGGTTGACAAGAGAAGAACTTCTGGCTGTTAGGATTCGACAATTGGAACAAAGATCGGAAGATGTGCAGATAGAATTGGAAAGGTTAAAAAGAGCAAGGTTACAAAACAAGGTGGGATTCGATAAGCAACATCAATTGAGACCTAAACCAATCGAGGAAGGTGACTGGGTACTTGTTTATGACAATAGTCTGGATAATCAACATAGTACTTTTGTCATCTTTCTTTGTAAATGATTTTACTTATTTATTTGTTTTTATCAAATTCTTATCCTTGATAGATTCACAATAGTACACTTACAATATTAGAGCTTTATCTAATCTTGATTAAGAATGGATTATCTTTTTTTCTTAATAAGACGTAAGCATATTAGAAGTTACAGATTACCTTCTTTTAAATTCATATTGTTATTAGTATTTTCTTTGTTTTTAAGTCCTTTCTTCTATTTGTATTTAGCGATATTAGACATCTTCTCTTCTCTAAGTGTTATCATGGCAAAACTTGCTAAAATGAAGAATGTAATGGCACAAATGCAAGAACAATTGAGGGAGTTAATGCTTACGATGTATCAATTCAATTTATTACCACAAGGAGTAACAAGATTGGAAGGAAGTGAAGATATAGAAATGATTAGAGTTGCTTCAATATCTACACCAAATCATATCTCTTCTCCTATGGTAGAACATCCTTCTAGTATTAGAGAACCAAGAATGGCTCTATCCAAGAAGTTTGATGGCACCAGATCAAAGTTTAGAAGATTAATTAATGAAGTACAACTTGTGATTGAACTTCAACTCCAAAGCTATTCAACTCCAAAATCACAAATTAGATTCATTGGTACACTTCTTTCAGAATCAACATTATTATAGTTTTCATCTTTTTTTAAACAATGAGATTCAATATTAGATAATTTGGAGGCTTTTTGGTAGAGTTTTGATCCATGTATAGAGAACATGATGCAATTTGTGTTGCAAACAACAAGATCTATATTTTACAACAAGGCAATCGATTAGTAACGTTGTATGCTTCACAATTTTAACAACTTATAATTGATATCAAATGGGATGATGTTGCACTTATTAGCCAATTTCTCTATGGATTATAATATAAGGTAAAAAAATTAATGCTCAACTTACATGATCCTCAAACATTGAGACAAGCAATTGACTTTGCTGTGAAGTGTGACAATCGTCTATTTGAATTTTGATTTGAAAATCGTATAAGTAGACCTCAACGTTACTATTATTCAATGGCAACACCAATATCTCTTTAGCACATACATTCGGAAGTAGAGGATATGCAAATTGATGTGGTATGCTTCAAACTTCTTATCGAGCAAAAAAAGACTCGTCATCATCAAATAGGATTGTGCTTATATTGTGGAGAACCTAAGCATACTGCTCAATATTGTCCAAAGAAATGACGCAACCACAAAATGAGGAGTATGGCTATCAAAGAAGATAGTATGTCAAAAAATGAGTTTGCCTAGCTATAGTAAGAACTATGTAGCTGGAACCTTGTACAATACCTACTAAAGGTCCTATTCTCTCCTCAGAACCCTCTCTTTGTTTTATTATAAATATTATTTTAGGACCTAAACATCACAAAGCCTCTGCCTTGTTAGATTTAGGAGCCTCAACATGTTTCTTAGATGAAGAATTTGCTAAAAGACATAGCATACTTTTAATGAAGAAAACTAAACTTATTTATATAGAAGTCATAGATAGTTGTCTGTTGTCTTCACGAGATGTTACTCATGAAATCCTTCCTATAGAAGTAGCAACTAATGGTCATAGTAGCTTTGTAACATTTAATATCATTATTTGTCCCTCTAATCCAGTCATTTTAGATTTGTCATGGCTAGAAAAATAGAATCCTAAAATAGATTCGACTTCTCGTAGTCTTGACTTTTCTGAAAGTATAACTAAGAGCGTAGTTAATCAAGTAGAAAGTCATAAGTTTAGTACAATTAATCCTATATTTATAGGTGCAAGAGTTTCTTACATGTTACAAAAGAAGGATCACCTTGTGTACTTTATGCTGCACCTGTTTCTATTGGTGGAAAGACTTCAAGAAGGCATTCTAAGCCAATATCAAGATTTTTAAGATGTATTTGAAAAGAAAAATGTGGATATTCTTTTGGAACATTGTTTCTATGACTGCTCAATTGACCTTCAAGAAGGAGCACAACTGCCATTTGGACCAATCTATAGTTTATCACAAAATGAGTTGGCTGAACTCAAGGAATATATTGAAGAAAATCTGGCCAAGAACTTCACACACCATTCCAAATCTCCAGTAAGAGCTCTAATTTTATTTGTGAAGAAAAAAAATGAATCATTGTAGATGTGTGTCAATTATCGAGGACTCAACAAAATTACCATCAAGAACAAGTACCTATTACTTTTGATATCTAGATCTTTGAACAATTGAATCAAGCTAAGATCTATACAAAAATAGATCTATAAAGAGCATACAATCTAGTACGCATGAAAGAAGGAGATGAATGGAAGACTATGTTTTAAATAAGGTATGGATATTTTGAATATAATATCATGCCTTTTGGACTTACAAATGTACTAGCAGATTTCCAACATCTAATGAATGATGTCTTTCAAGAGTTTTTAAATAATTTTGTTGTCTATTACCTAGACAATATTTTAATCTATTCTAAGAACATAAAAGACTATGAATTTCATGTTTGTCTTGTATTACAAAAACTAAGAGATGCAAGATTCTATGCCAAGATAGAAAAGTATGTATTTCACACTACTCAAGTGTTGAGGACATAGTCCTTAGAACCTTTTAGAGACAAGTTTCTAGAACCTTCTAAAAGCAAGTCTCTGGAACCTTCTAGAAGCTTTTTAGTTGGTAGAAGATGTTAGGGACATAGTCCTTAGAACCTTCTAGAGATAAGTTTCTAGAACCTTCTAGAAGCAAGTCTCTAGAACCTTCTAGAAGCTTCCTAGTTGGTAGAAGTTGCTTGAGAAGCTTCCTAAATAAGAGTATATATTGGAATCAAGGCTGAAGAGTTCTTCAGTCTTGACAACACATCTCTTGGAGCTCTAGCTCACCTCTTTGGTATTGTTCTTGTATTCATCTAATTAATCTAGTTCTTGCCAGTTCTTTTTGAACTTCTTGTTAGATCTCGAGTTTGTATTTCTGTGTCCGTGATAGTTTGTCGAGACTTCATTCACCTCAGATATCAGAGCTAGTTTCTTCCTTGTTAGAGTGTGAATTATCCCTCTGCTTGAAAGTGTACTAGCATTTTAGAGGTTGCAGATTACCCTCCTCTAAACTGATACTTCTTTTATTACAATATTGGAGTCTTATTCTTCTTGGAGAGAGTAGATTATCCCTTTTCTTGAAGCTCTTAAGGCATTTTAGAGGTTGCGGAGTACCCTCCTCTAATCCAATATTATCTTCTTGTAGAGTCATTTCTGTCCTTCTTTCAGAATGGCCTGAGGCCAAGACATTAGTATGACGAAAAGTTCAGAGTCCAAGTTGGATGCTATCATGAATGCCTTTGCTACGTCATCGCAAAGAACTGTAGAGATTGAAGGAGTCGTGGTAAGGCTTCATAATGATGGAGCATCTGGGATGGCACAATTTAGGTTGCACCAGCCTCAAACTTCTGCACTTGGAGAAGCAACTTTGCCTCAGGTTCGACAAGCACTAATAATTCTACAACATAAAGAGCCCTGAGTTAGCCTTCCGGACAAGTTTGATGGTACGCATTCCAAGTTTCGAGGATTCGTCAACCAAATCAGATTGATAACAGTTTTACAACCCAAACGCTATTCAACGGAGGAGTCACGTGTTGGACTTGTTGGAACCTTACTTACAGGGCAAGCTCTATCATGGTTTGCTCCTTTGTTTGAGAAACGATCGTCCATACTAAACAACTTTGAAACCTTTTTAGAGGCATTTGCGAAAGCATTTGGTAAACACGACAAGGTTCGATGGGCTATAACAAAGATCTGGTCACTACGACAAGAGATGTGCTCTACATCAGTCTATGCATTGGACTTTAGGCAATTAGCATGCGACATCAATTGGGACGAAGAAGCGTTGATGAGTCAAATCTATTGGGATTTAAGGGACGATGTGAAGGATTTACTGTTAACACTTCCTGATCTGAAAACACTCAACGAAGCTATTAGCCAAGCTGTGAAGTACGATAACCGCCTATTTCAACGCCACCAAGACCAACGTTCAAGATAGCATATGATTCGCCACGCCCCAACTATGTTGGCAAGCAGTGTGAATTCACATTCAAAGGTAGAAGACATGCAAATTGATGCGATACATGTCAAATCCCTTACTCTAAAAGTAAAAAAGCGACATATGGAGGAAGGTCTATGCTTGTATTATGGTGAAGAAGGCCTTAAAGTTAGTAACTGCCCCAAGAAGCAAAATTGACGTATTTTCAGGACTAGGGGCGCGTTTGTTCAGGAAAATGAGGATGCCCAGCCACAATAGGAACCATGCGGCTAGACAGTGAAATATCGCAACAACAATCAGGTTCTTTTCTTTCCACTCAACCTACCCTTTGTTTTATAATCCCTTTGCTTATTGGCCCTTAGAATTTGAGAACCTTAGCATTATTAGATTCAAGAGCATCTACTTCTTTCTTAGACGAAGAATTTGTAAAGCGTCATAAGATCCCTTTAGTACAAAAATCCAAACTATTTCATGTTGAGGTCATAGATGGATGACCTTTATTGTCTAGTAGTGTCACCCATGAATCAGAACCTATAAAAGTGATGTTTAAGGGCCATAGTAGTCATATTATTTTCAATATTATTAGAACCCCATCAAATCCTATTATTCTTGGTCTTTCCTGGTTTGAAAAGCATAACTCAATCATAGATTGGAGGTTGCAGAAGATGACCTTTCCTACAAAACCACCTAAGAGCAAGCCTAGTAGAAAACCCCGAATAGAGAAATCCTTATTCATTGGAGCAAGAGCATTTATAAGATCGTCCAAGGAAGACACACCGTTTGTCATTTATGCGGCTCCAACTATCAGGGAGAAGATCTCGACAACAAGTATACCTGAGCAATATAAGGATTTTAAAGACGTGTTTCAAAAGAAGAATGTCGATATGCTACCGGAACACCGACCATATGATTGCACCATAAACTTGCAAGAAGGAGTACAACCACCTTTTGGCCCAATCTATAATCTATCGCAGACAGAGTAGGTGGAGTTGTTGAAGTACATCGACGAGAATCTAGCCAAGAACTTCATCCGTCATTCAAAATCATCAACTAGAGCACCCATCTTATTTATGAAGAAGAAAGATGGCTCGTTGTGGATGTGCATGGACTATTGAGGCCTCAATGAGGTAACAAAGAAGAATCGTTACTCGTTACCCTTGATTTTTGGTCTCTTAGAACAACTTGGACGTGCAAGGATCTTTACAAAAATTGATCTAAGGGGAGCTTATAACCTGGTACGAATCAAGGAAAGAGATGAGTGGAAGATAGCATTTTGTACAAGGTATGGCCATTTTGAATATAATGTCATGCCCTTTGGTCTTACCAATGCTCCAACGGTCTTTCAACATATGATGAATGACATTTTCCGAGAGCACCTTGATGATTTTGTTGTCATCTATTTGGATGATATTCTGATATTCTCCAAAAATGAGGAAGAGCATGAAAAGCATGTTCATTTGGTCTTGAAGAAACTACGCGAGCAAGGACTATATGCCAAGTTAGAGAAGTATTTATTTCACTAAATAGAGATGGAGTTTTTGAGATTCGTTGCGACTATGGAAGGCTTGAAGATGGACCCCAAGAAGATGGAAGCAATCGTATCCTGGGAGGTTCCAAAGACGGTTAGAGATGTACAATGCTTTCTTGATTTTACCAACTTCTATTGGATCTTCGTCAAGAATTACTCTCAAGTTGCTACTCCTCTCACTCGGTTGACATGCAAGGATAAACTGAAATGGGGACCTCTAGCAGAGAAGGCGTTTCAAGACCTGAAGACCGCATTTACTACGGCTCCAATCTTGGTACATCCAAACTTTATAAAGGCCTTTTATTTAGAAACTAATGCTTCGGATTTTGCTATGGGAGTTGTACTTTCACAAATGGGAGAAGACAAGAAGCTCTATCCGGTTGCATTCTATTCTCGAAAGTTCTTTGCTGTTGAAATCAATTATGAGATCCACGATAAGGAACTTCTTGCTATAGTGGATTCTTTCCAAGAATGGCGTCACTTTCTTGAAGGAGCTACACACCCAGTAATCGTATATACAGATCACAAGAATTTGGAGTATTTCATGTCGACTCGAGTTCTAAATCGACGTCAAGCTTGGTAGAGTATGTTACTATCTAGGTTCGATTTTGTTATCACTTATCGATCTGAAAAGCAGCAAGGACTATCTGATGCCTTATCGAGGAGATCGTATCTTGTACAAAAGGCTAAAGAAACAGCGTTTGATCAAGAATGTACGACATTGTTGAAGCCAGAGCAATTTCAGCTTTGCGCTACTATTGTGCCAATTGATGCTGACTTCTTGAATCAGGTATGTGTTGTGACCATTGAAGATTCAGTAGCCATTGGTATTAAGCAGTGTGCCAATGACAACAAGTTCAAGGTGGAGGGAGATCTTTTATACTTTGAAGAGCGGTTATATATCCCAAAAGGACCAACACGACTCCGAGTTCTTCAATCTCGCCATGATTTTCTAGTTGCGGGATATTTTGGATTCAACAAGACCTTGTAGCTTATTTCTCGAGATTTTTGGTGGCTCCAAATGTAGAAGGATGTGAAAGATTTTGTCCTCTCCTGCAACATTTGTTCAAGATCCAAGAATCCTCGACATTGCCCTTATGGACTCCTACAGCCATTGCCGATTCCACGTCAACCATGGTCTTCAATTTCCATGGACTTCATCATGGACCTGCCATCATCGAACTCATTTGACAACATCTTTGTCGTGGTAGATCGGCTTACAAAGATGGCGCACTTTGTCACTTGCAAGAAGACATCATCTAGTGAAGTCACAGCAAGGCTCTTTCTCAATAATGTGTATCGATATCATGGACTACGAGATGATATTGTATCAGATCGAGGAACCTAATTCGTATCAAAGTTTTGGAGATCTCTCTTTGAGATACTGAAGGTGGATATCAAGCTTTCTTTGGCTTTTCATCCTCAAACTGACGACCAAATGGAACGGGTGAACCAAGTCTTGGAACAATACTTACGATGCAGTACAACTATCAACAAGACGATTGGACCACATATCTGCCGCTAGTCGAGTTTACATATAACAACACCCTCTTGCATTGACTCAATATACACCATTCTTTTCCAACTATGGATATCATCCGAATCTTGATTTATTGAGTCCATCAACAAATAATAATCCAGCAGTTGAAAGATTTGCGAAACAACTATCAGAGCTTCAAAATATATTGAAGCTTCAATTACAATCTACTCAAGAATCTTACAAGGCGTCTGCAGATAGATTTCGGAATCAAGCACCTACTTTCAAAATTGGAGATAAAGCATGGCTTCTTTGACGGAATATCAAGACCAAGCAACTATGTGATAAGTTGGACTATCGAAGATTGGGACCATTTATCATCCAGAAGCAAATCAATCTAGTGGCGTATCGTCTGGAATTACCGACTTCTATGAAGGTACATCCAGTCTTTTATGTTTCTCTATTGGAGCCTTATCGAGAGTCGCATTTTCCTGGAAGAGTGCAATGTCCGCCACCTAGTATTGAGATCGAGAACCATGAGGAATACGAGGTTGAAAAGGTGCTGAATTCATTGCAAAGGTGGCGCAAGTTGGAGTATCTTGTTCATTGGTGTGGCTACGACATTAATGAGCGAACGTGGGAGCCAGCTGAAAATCTCGCCAATGCGTCGCAAAAGGTACAGGAGTTTCATCAACAACATCCTCATAAACCTAAGCCAGTTTGATGATAGCTTCCTTCTGAAGCTTGTTCACCCAAGAATATAAGAAAAGGAGAGAGCACCACCAAAATTCCTAGTTGATTTAGTTATTTTTTCTAAGATAAAATAGAATTTTTTCAGTAGCCATAGTTTGGTCTTTTGATATGGATAGCCAAGAAATAGATACTATGTTAGTCAGATTATCTCAACTGACTAGCTCACGAAGGCGACCCCAAGATGAAGAACTGCCTATACCACGATAACGACAGAGGATACCGAGTAACCGAACACTGGTGATTGTATTTGAGTCTGAGCTTGCTTACATTAGTCAGCTAGAAGGTATGTTTGCAAGACAATTTCACAATGAGGACACGAAAGTTCATACTTGGTCAGAAGTTGAAGGAGTGGGCCACTATCGTTGGCTTCAAGGGCCGATGAACCACTTACCTCGTGAACAACAGTTGGAGTTCATAGCAGACGTCATGCGACAGATCTTCATTTTCTTACATTGGTATTGATTAACAACAACATTGCTTCTCAGAGACCTTGAAGCTAAAAGAGGGGGTGATATTGGGAACATAGTCCTTAAAACCTTCTAGAGACAAGTTTCTAGAACCTTCTAGAAGTAAGTCTCTGGAACCTTCTACAAGCTTCTTAGTTGATAGAAGTTGCTCGAGAAGCTTCCTAAATAGGAGTATATATTGGAATCAAGGCTGAAGAGTTCTTCAGTCTCGACAACACATCTCTTGGAGCTCTAGCTCACCTCTCTGGTGTTGTTCTTGTATTCATCTGATTAATCTAGTTCTTGCCAGTTCTTCTTAAACTTCTTGTTAAATCTTGAATCTGTATTTCTGTGTCCGTGATATCAAGTCGACTTCTTAGGATACATCATTTCAAATGATGGACTTATGATGGATCCTAAGAAAGTTTAAGCTATTATGGATTGGAAGATCCCAAAAATGATAAGAAATGTTCAATGCTTTTTGAGATTTGTCAACTACTATTGGAACTTCATCAAAGGCTTTTTTCAACTTGTAGCTCTACTTACACATTTGACTTGTAAAGACAAACTTCAATGGAATGAAGAAGTAGAAGAAGTATTTGAAGCTTTAAAGACAGCCTTTGTTTTTACATCAACCTTATATGGTGTCAACTTTTCTTAGCCATTTTTTATGGAAACAGACACATCAGACTTTGCATTAGGTGTTGTATTGTCACAAATGGGAGTAGATGATAAATTTCATCCAATAGCTTTTCATTCCAAAAAATTTTTAGCAATCAAGATCAACTACGAGATCCATGACAAAGAACTTCTTGCAATTGTGGATTCATTTCAAGAATGGTACTATTATCTAAAAGATGCTCTTAGTCTAATCATCGTGTATACAGATTACAAGAATCTTAAATATTTTATGTTTGTATATGTTTTGAATCATCACCAAGCCCATTAGACTATGTCTTTGTCAAGATTCAAATTCAAAATCACTTATTGATAAAAAAAAACAACAAGATTTTTCATATGCACTCTCTAGACGATCTTAACTTGTACCAAAGAAAAGAGATGCTACTATTGATCAGCAAAAAATAATTCTCTTGAAGCTAGAGCATCTTCATCTTCAAGCAATGAAATCAATATTAATTATTGATTCAACTTTTATTAAGCAAGTTCAATTAAATATATCTTATGATCCTCTTATTTGTGATATTAATGAAAATCCTTCAAAGTCTCATGATACTTCCAAGTTTGAATTCAAGAACAATCTACTATATTTTGAGGGGCATCTATAAATTCCAGAAGATGAAGCTTAATTAAATGTTTTTCAAGTTTGTCATGACTTTCTAGTAACAGGACATTTTGGATATAATAAAACTTTACAACTAATATCCAAGGATTTTTAGTCGCCACAAATGTAGAAGGGTATAAAAGATTTTTTTCAATCATGTGACTTTTGTTCAAGATCAAATACTCCTCATAATCGATCTTATGGACTTCTTCAACCATTACTTATTCCTAAACAATCATAGTTTTCTGTTTCTATGGATTTCATTACAGATCTTCCAATCTCAAGTGCTTATAATTCTATATTTGTTATAGTAGATCATTTTACCAAGATGGCACATTTTGTACTATATACAAAATCTATCTTAGGTGAAGAAATAGCTAAGTTCTTTTTTGACAACATCTATTGCTATCATGGATTAATCAAAGATATTATATCAGGTAGAAGAACTCAGTTTGTATCAAGATTTTGATAGACTCTTTTCAAGATTTCAAAAGTAAATACAAAACTATCTTTGGTATTCCAAACTTCAAACTAATGGATAAACGGACCATGTTAATCAAGTTTTGGAGCAATATTTAAGATGTACCATCAATTACCAACAAGATGATTGGACAACTCTTTTACCATCGACAAAGTTTGTTTATAATAACACCATACATTCTTCTATAAAATAAACACCTTTCTTTGCCAATTATGGTTATCATCCATGACTTGATACTTTTGAATTTTTAAAAGCTGATAATCTTGCTGCGGAAGATTTGGTAAATCATTTGTTAGAGCTACATACAACAATGAAAGCATAGTTGAAAGAAATTCAAGAAGAACAAAAGATCAATGCAGATGTCTATTGAAAGGAATAACCACCATTCCACATAAGTGATAAGGTATGATTATTTTGTCATAATATCAAGACCACTTGTCCTTGTGATAAATTGGACTATCATAGACTTGGACCATTTTTTATTTCTATACAAATCAATCTAGTTGCATATCATTTACACCTATCGGAGTCAATAAAAATTCATCCAGTATTCCACGTATCTCTTCTTGAACCATACAAGATAGTAGATATATCTAGAAGAAGACAAGCTCTACCTCTTCTTAAAGAAGTGGACAATAATGAATAGTTCAAAGTAGAAGAAGTCCTAGATTCAAGGCGGCCCTTGAAATAAATTAGAATATCTTATCTTTTGGCGTGGATATGATATTAGTGAATGTACATAGAAGCTAGCAAAGAAACTTACAAATGCAGCATAGGCGGTGAAGGCTTTTCATTGACAACATCCATCAAAATGAAGATGAAAATCTTCTTTATAAGAGAAAGAAGATCTAGGCAAGATAACATTCTATTTTCAATCCTTTTTTGTAGCTTCTTTGTAGTTGTGATGTTAAAGAGATGGAAAACCAATAACTAGCGGATTTGATTGAAGAGTCTTTATTTGTTGATCTGGTGGATGAAACATTATGATTGTCACAACCTTCAAGACGATGTAATTGAGATGAAGATCCTCAAGAATGACATGTTTTTCTTTAAATAGATGGTAAGATACAACAAAAAGAATGGTTATAATCAATAAGTATATTTTGAAGATTATAATGACAAGAAAATAGGATCTTTAAGCTATTATTTTCAAAAGCATTGAACAAGGGCAATTACAAAAGTATTGATGAAGGTAATGGATATAAAAGAACCAGTTGTTGTTTTAGTTGATCATAGTTTTGAAATAAATCTTGTATCTAAAGATCTTTATAAAAAGCAGAGGTGGCCAATTAATATGGAGTATAGATGGATAATAAAAGGAGCTATTAACACACAAGATGAATTATATAGAAGTTACATAGATGTTAATATCTGGATTGGAGATATTGTAATAGAATAATATTTTTTTATTTAAGATACAAAATCTTATCCAATGATTTTAAAATAATTATATATTATAAAAATATAGATAAAAATAATTCCACCTAATAAACTAATCATATTCTAACATCTCTAATCTATATAATTTTTTTTTAATATTATATAATTTATAATTTTTATAATTTTTCTTATATATAATAATTCTATTTTTAAAAATACCAATAAAACTTGTATCAAAGGCACCTACATCTTGAAAAATTACCTCTTTATATACATCCATAATCCCACTTTACAATAGTATTTCTTCAAAATCCTTAAATTCTTCAACAACTCTCAAGAATAGTTTCTCCTTTAATATATTCCAATTTTTAAAATTTAAACATTAACTTAAAATATATTCTAATTTATGATTAATTTATTAATTGAGATTATTGAGGGATTGATTTTAAAATTTAAGCATAAACTTAAAGTATAGTATTAATATAAAAATATATATCAAGATGTATTGTATTTATAAAATTACATAAAATTTATCAAATATATTCTAATATACAACATTAAAATGGTCTATATCAAGAATATTTTTTGGATATTTATTTTAAATAGATTATTGATTTGGTTATTATAACAAAAAGATTATGATAAATGAGATATTTGATCTTGGCTCATGAAGATTTATTAAACCTTGTAAAAGAAATAAATCTTCTAAAACAACATGATGATTTTGATTTGGATAACAAAAATGATGAAGAAGTTTTGAATGAAGAAATAAAGAATATACTATGAATCAAACAAGTTTTGGATTATTTGGTGCATATTAGAGGATGCACAAGTTAAGAGGAGGTAGATGTTGTATAATAACATGATTATATGGTAAAAAATAAAAATATGGATATTATTATAGAAAATCCTAATAGAAAGATATAGTAAAAAATTAACAATAAATACTAAAAAAATAATCAAAAGTTTAATATTAATACCACTTTTTATAGAAAAGACTTCTATTTACTTTATAGCAGTATAAATAAGCCAAATCAAAGTAAATAAGATAAGAAATTTATATATGTATGTTTAAGAAAGAATTAATAATATATTAAAATAAAAATTATCTCAAATTATGAAAAATTGATATTTGGAGAAGACCAATTGTCAAATTAGGTGTCGCAGATATACACATGTAAAAAAATAATTATCTATATGATTAGATAAAAGTATATAAAATTAGATTATTTCCATAATATCTTCTATAAAAGCTTCATAGATACTACTTTGACTTTATAGATGTCTATAATTATTTTTTTAGGTTAGAAACATAGTCAATAAGTTGGCCATGTGCCACACATATTGGTAGCTTGAAGAACAAGTTAACTATATGGCCCTCACTTAGAAAACTTGCCTTGTAAGCTAAGGCATGTGTCTTGTAAAGTCAATACATATTAGAGGTCCTATAGAACATTGCCATGTAGCTCTTAATTAGATGATATATATAGAGGCAAGAGTAAAGCCTTCTTTACTCTTGTTAATTTCTTTTTTGCTTCAAGTCTAGATTTAAAAGTCTCTAGTTTCCTTGTCTTTTGGTAATAGCCATTCCAATTTCTTTTTAATATACATACTACTTTACTATTATTTTGTCACTTTTCTTTTAATACAAATTTTTTTAGTTTATGCATCTTCTTCCACTTCATATCCTTGTCAAATTGACAAGAATATACTTAATATATTAGAGCTTTTTCTTCTTTTGATTAAGAGTAGATTATCTATTCTTTTTGATAAGACATAAGCATATTAGAAGTTGTAGATTACTCTCTTCTAAATTAATATTATTTTTAGTATCTTCTTTATTCTCAAGTCTCCTCATTTCCTTGTCTTAAGTAATATTAGACATTTATTTTTTAAATACTATCATGGCAGAGCTTATTGAAATGGAGAGTACAATCGCACAAATGTAAAGACAATTGATAGAGATAATGCTTACAATGTATCAACTTAGTTTACCACCACAAGAAGTAACAAGAATGACAAGAAGTGAAGATATAGATATGATTGGAGTTGCTTCAATATCTGCATCCAATCATATTTCTTTTCTTATGGTAGAACATCATTCTGGTACTAGAGAATCAAGAATAGCCCTGCCTAAGAAGTTTCATGGCACAAAATCCAAGTTTTGAGGATTCATTAATCAAGTACAACTTGTGATTGAACTTCAACCCCAAAGCTATCTAATTCCAAGATCACTAATTAGATTCATTGATACACTTCTTTCAAGTTCAATATTATTATGATTTTAATTTTTTTTAAACAACAAAATCTAATATTGAATAAATTGGAGGCTTTTATAGTGGAGTTTTGATTCATATAAGAAAAACATGATGTAACTTGTGTTGTAACCAATAAGATCTATATTTTATAATAGGACAATTGATCCGTAATATTATATGCTTCATAATTTTGACAACTTGTGATTGATATCAAGTGGAATGATGCTGCACTTATTAATCAATTTTTCTATGGATTACAATATGAAGTAAAGAAATTGATGCTCAACTTACTTGGTCCTCAAACATTAGATCAAGCAATTGACTTTGTTGTGAAGTGTGACAATTGACTTTTTGAATTTTGATCTGAGAGTTGGACAAATCGGTCTCAATATTATTATAATTCTATGGCAACACCAATGCTTCTTCAATACATACATTCAAAAGTAGAGGATATGCAAATTGATGCTGTATGTTTCAAATCTCTTACTGAGCAAAAAAGAACTTGTGACCACTAGCAAAGATTATGCTTATATTATAAAAAACTTAAGCACATTGCTCAACATTATCTAAAGAAGTAATATAATTATAAAATGAGGAGTATAAATATCAAAGAAGATAATATATTAGAAAATGAGTTTATCTAGCTACAATAGGAATCGTGTAACTAAAACCTTATATAATACCTAATGAAGATCTAATTCTTTCCTCAAAATCCTCTCCTTGTTTTATATTAAATATTATTTTACGACCTGTACATTACAAAGCCTTTGTCTTGTTAGATTCAAGAGCCTTAGCATATTTCTTAGATGAAAAATTTGCTAAAAGACTTAGTATATTTTTAATAAAGAAAACTAAACCTATTCACGTAGAAATCATAGATGGTTGCCGATTGTCTTCTAAAGATGTTACTCACAAAATCCTTCCTATAGAAGTAATAATTAATGGTCATAATAGCTTTGTGATATTTAATATTATTAGATCTTCCTCTAATCTAATCATTTTAGCTTTATTGTACTTAGAAAATATAATCCTTGAGTAAATTGGATTTTTTGTACTCTTAAATTTTCTAAAAGTATAACTAAAAGTGTAGTTAATGAAGTAAAAAATCACAAATCTAGTACAATTAAACCTATATTTATAGGTACAAGAATTTTTTTGCATGTTACAAAAGAAAGTTCACCTTATGTCATTTATGCCACATCCATTTCTAATAGTGCAAAGACTTCAAGTGGTATTCCAAGCCAATATCAGGATTTTTAAGGTATATTTGAAAAAAAAATATGAATACTCTTTTAGGACATTGTCCCTATGTCTACTCAATTGACCTTCAAGAAGGAGCACAATTGCCATTTGGACAAATCTACAATTTATCACAAAATGAGATGGCCAAATTCAAGGAATATATTAAAGAAAACCTAGCGAAGAACTTCATATGCCATTCCAAATTTCTAGAAGGAGCCTCAATTCTATTTGTGAAGAAAAAAAATAGATCATTGCAGAGAAATGTTGATTATCAAAGACTCAAAAAGATCACTATTAAGAATAAGTACCCACTACCATTAATATTTAGACTTCTTGATCAGTTTGCATCAAGCTAAGATCTATAGAAAAATATATCTATAAAGAGCATATGATCTGATATGCATCGAAAAAAGAGATAAATAGAAGATTGCATTTTGAACTAAGTATGGATATTTTGAATATAATGTCATGCCTTTTGGACTTACAAATGCACCAACAACTTTTAATATCTTATAAATAATGTTTTTTGAGAATTTTTGGATGATTTTGTTGTCTGATATCTAGATGACATCTTGATCTATTCTAAGAACATAAAAGAACATAAACTTGATATTTATTGTGTGTTATAAAAATTAAGAGATATGAGATTCTTTGCTAAGATAAAAAAATAAATAAATATATATTCTATACTACTTAAGTTGACTTTTTAGATTATATCATTTCAAACAATGAACTTATGATGGATCCTAAAAAAATTCAAAGTATTATGGATTGAGAGATCTCAAAAATGGTTTGAGATGTTTAATATTTATTAAAATTTTCCAATTACTGTCAAATCTTCATCAAGGACTTCTTTCAAATTATAGCTCTACTTACCCGTTTGACTTGTATAGACAAACTTCAATGGAATCAAGAAGCGGAAGAAGTATTTCAAGCTTTAAAGACAACCTTTGTTTTTGTATCAATCTTATATTGCATTGATTTTTTTAAGGCATTCTTTATACAAATACATGCATTAGACTTTATTTTGGATGTCTTATTATCACAAATGAGGATAGATGATAAACTTCACCTAGTAGCTTTTCATTCCAAGAAATTTTTAGTAGCCAAGATTAACTATGAGATCTACGATAAAATATTTCTTATATTTAATGATTCTTTTCAAGAATGATGTCATTATCTAGAAGGCACTTCTAGTTTAATGATTGTGTATATGGATCACAAGAACTCTAAGTATTTCATGTCAGCTTGTATTTTGAATTGTCACCAAGCTTCTTGGAGCATGTTTTTGTCAAAATTTGAATTCAATATCACTTATCGATCAAAAGAATAAGATTTATCCAATGTCCTTTCTAGACGTTCTTATCTTGTACCTAAAGAAGGAGATGTAGCTTTTGATCAACAAAAGATAATTTTATTGAAGTTAGAACAATTTCATCTGTGAGTAGTGAAATCAACATTGACTGTTGATTCAACTTTTTTCAAACAAATTCAATCAAATATGTCCTTTCATCCTCTTATTCATGATATCAAGAATACTTCTTCTGACTCTTGTAATACTTCTAAGTTTGAATTCAAGAACAATCTACTTTATTTCAAAGAATACCTATATGTGATAGAAAAAGAAATATGTTTACGTGTTTTTTAAGTATGCCATGACATTTTGGATACAACAAGACTTTGGAGTTAATACCTAGAGATTTTTGGTGGCCATAAATAAGAAATGTCATAAAAGACTTTATTTAATTGTGTGACATTTGTTCAAGGTCAATAACTCCTTGGCATCGACCTTATCGACTTCTTCAACTATTACCTATTTTAGAACAACCATGGTTTTTTATTTCTATGGATTTTATTATAGATCTTTGAGTCTCAAGATCGTAAGATTTTATATTTATGATAGTAGATTATTTTACCAAAATGGTACATTTTATACTATATAAAATAACTATTATAAGTGAAGAAACTGCCAAGCTTTTTTTTGATAATATATATCAATATCATGGATTGTCAAAAGATGTTATATTGCATATGAGGATTCAATTTGTATCAAGATTTTGGAGTACTCTTTTTAAGATTTTAAAGATGGATATAAAGCTTTCTTCAATCTTTCATCCTCAAATTGATGAATAGACAAAGAGCATAAACCAAGTTTTGGAGCAATACTTAAGGTGTATGTAGAATGGATAGAAATTTTTTTTATAAGATATGGATAAAGTACATTAATCAATCCTAGGATTGTTAACTTAGTAAGTTAGATGATTAAATTAGTTGTGAAAAATAGTTAAGTAAAGAATAACGGTTAGAATCTAGAATTTTAGAAGTAAAGCATAAGTAAATTGAAGAAGATATGAGAGAGGCCAGACTATGATAGTCATGAGCTAGGATAAGCTTGGTGCTATCTCTTTGTTTTTTTTGTAGTTGAAGAATAATAGATAGTTTTTGAATATTGTAAAGTGAATCTAAGGAATAAATCAGAGATTGATTTATGAGATATTGAGTATGTAATTGAAGTACTATGTGATTGAATTATTATGAAAAGTTATTGAAAATTTGTTATCACATTTTATGAAAGATTGATTCTGGAGGAAAGATTATAATTATTATTAATTGAGAGTTGTGTGTGTTTCCACACAAGAAGTCTATAATTACATAAATTGTGTAAAGCCAGATTGGTTGGAGTGGAAGACTGTTACTTTTGGTGTTGGATGGAATTTGTATGTTTTGAATGGTCTTTTGACAGTGCGGGATTGCACATTGTTGTTATCAATTGATGAAGGAGTATTATTAGTAGAAAAAGTATTGTAGTATTCTTTGGTATTTTTAGTAGTTCGGAATATGGTTAATTGTGTCATTCTAATGTGTAAGCTTATACGGTTAGTCATTACCTGTGTTCAAATCTCTTTCTATAGGTTTATTTTGAAAGAAATTTATAGAATAATTAAAATGACAATTACAGTGTATTATCAATTATCAACAAGATGATTGAAAAACCTTCTTGTTATTGGTAAATTTTTCTTATAATAATACATTATATTCTTCTATGCAACAAACACCTTTCTTGACCAATTATGGTTACCATCCATGACTTGATACTTTTGACTTTTCAAAAGTTGATAATCTTATAGCAAAAGGTTTGGCAAATCATTTATCAAAACTACATACAACTATAGAGGTGTAATTAAAAGAAACTCAAGAACGATAAAAGATCAATATAGATGCCTATTAAAAAAAAACAACTACAATTCAATGTAGGTGAGAAGGTATGGTTGCTTCATCACAATATTAAGACTACTCATCCTTATGATAAGTTGGACTACCTCAAGCTTGGACCTTTTCCTATTTGTAAAAAAATCAATCCAGTTGCTTATCAATTACATCTATTAGAGGCAATGAAGTTCCATCCTATCTTCCACGTGTCTCTTCTTAAACCATACAAGACTATAAACATACCAAGAAAAAGACAAGTTCTATCTCTTCATGTAAAAATAGATAATAATGAAGAGTTCAAAGTAGAAGAAGTTTTAGACTCAAGGTGGCAGAGAAATAAATTAGAATGTTTTATTCATTGGTATGGATATCATATTAGTGAATACATATGAGAGTTAGTAAAAAATCTTGCAAATGCAGTAAATGTGATGGAGGCTTTTCATCAACATCCATCCAAATAAAGATGAAGAATAGTATGTCTTTGCTATAAAAGAAATAAGGTCAAGAAAAGATTGCATTCTATCTTCTATCTTTCTTTGTAGCTTCTATATATTTGTAATACTAAAGAGATAGAGAATCAACAATGAAGAGATTCAAGTGAAGAACTTTTATTTGAAACCTTACAAGATGAAAGGTTGTAATTGTCACAACCTTTAAGATGTTAAAATCAAGATGAAGATCCTGAAGAATGACATGCCATTCCTTGAACAGATGGCAAAATATAATATATTATGAAGGACAAGAACTTGATAAAAATAAATAAATAAATAAGACTTTTTTCAAAGAAAGATGACAAAATAGAGATAATTAAATATCTATATTAAGAAAGAAACTAGAATAGATATTGCCAAAAGATAAGAAAACTAGAGACCCTTAAAACTAGACTAAAAGTAAGAAAGGAGTTGATAAGGGTAAAGAAGGCTTCACTCTTACCTCTATATATACTATTTATCTAGGAGCTACGTAGTGACGTTGTATAGGACTTCCAAAAATGTGTTGACTTCACACAATACGTATCTTAACTTGTAAGGTAAGCTTTTCATGTGGGTGCCACATAATTAACTTGTTTCGTAAGCTACCAACATGTGTGGCACGAGGTTAACTTGTTGACCAAATTACTAATCTATTAATCAAGTATTAACACATGTAAAGGCAAAGAAATATCTATATAGCTTCTAGGAAGCTTATCTAAAAGAGATTATGAAATTTTAATATTGTAATTCATATTGTGTTGTTTGAGAATGCATTAGGTACTTGATTGTCGAAGGTGAAGTTATATTTTATAAATATTCAAAAAATCCTAATAGATTTCATCTATATAAGAAGAATATAATTTGAATTTTAATTCAAAAGTACTTAGAGTCAATAAAAAGTGCTCAAAAACACTCTTTTCAGTAATCTCAACCATACATAAACTCTACTTGTCTTATTACTTTTATAATTAGATAAATTGATTTTTCTTTCAAGTCCTAATCTTAGTTAGTAAATTTTAGCAAGCTGAAATATCTAATTTGACCATCTACTTAGTGAAAAAAAATTCATATAAATTCCACTATAAGTTTTGTATATGCTTAAAAAAATTTGGTCCAATACAACTTAAAGATTTTGAAAAAAAGTCCAAAAACTGCACTAATATTACTTGGCTTCTAACTTAAAAGTTGTTGCAAATATTCTAGTAGTGATTTCTCTTTTTTCAACTATTAACTTCAATTCAAAATTAATATATAGATTGATCTTGTAGTCTTCTAATATCATGCCAAATTTCACCTTGATCCAATAAGTAGATCTTTAGATATCATAGAAATTTTTTTGATCCTAAACTACCTACTTTTGATACCCTCTTGTACCAAAATCCAAATATTTTTTAATTGAACTATTAGATTAATATAAAATTTTACACATATTTAGTACACCTAATTAACTAAGAATTAATAAATTTTGAACTGTAGATGTGACATCAATTGTAGATTGCTAACCCTATTTGTATTGCATAAATTCCAAGTCACTAATATAAATTCTAAATTTGAACAAAAATTACAAAGTCATTCCCAATTCTAAAAAAAAAAAAAAACCTTCTACCTTTGGGATGAGCTTGAAACTAGCTTATGAATCCCAATTACCTATCTTTGAGTGAATCTTTATTTTATCCTAGAGGGTTGTTTTAGTGACTAGAGATCTGATTTCAATCCTATTCTACAAATAGTCAATCACCAAATACCAATCCAACCTATTGTAGGGATTTTTTAATCTGATCTCAACTTCAACTTAATCTTAGTATCAACCATATTAATTATTTATTTATTTCTTTTATCCTATTTTTATCAGTTAATAGCTTTTAAGATATTCATAGAAATTCTATAATTTAGAAGATAAAATTATTAATCAACCTTTAATCTATTAGCTATTAAGACAAGAAAATAAACTAAGAGGATTTTATAATAATCATGTTTAAATATCTTGAATTAAAATTAATTCAAGAGGAAAAAAATAATAATTAGAAATTTATTTTTAATTATATTTTCATCATATAGTTTTTTTATTCAATATTGATTCAAATGACATAAAATTAATATCTAAAGATATCTTTTCAAGCTTGATTTCAAATTCCACTTTCCAATCTATAAAAAAACCTCGAAGTCACCACAAATGCACAGTTTTATGCCTTAGTATTTGATTTCAATCCAAGTTGACAATTGATCCTCTCAAGGTATTAATTTTTGGCTTCTTGAAATAAATTTTACTAAAATCTATTCTTAATTCCTTCTTACATATGCCTATATCATTTAATTTTTTAATCTATTTTATTTTGTCATATTTATGGTTCTACAAAGTAAATAAAAATCTATTTTATAAAAAGGTAATAATAACACCTTTTAATTTTATTATCTTTTTGTCTATAATTTATATTTCTAAGATAATTTGATATAATATTTTAAAGTAAGATCTTTTAAAATATAATATTTTTTCTCTCTTTTATTTATTAGCTGTATTACATTACAATAATATATAAGTAGAGTTGCAACTTGAGAGAAGTCTTCAATGAAGATCTTATAGTAATTGGTAAATTTCAAAAAGTATTAGAAATCTCTTATTATTTTTGAAATCTTCCAATCTATAATAGATTGTATTTTCTTAAGATCCATCATAAATCCATCATTTGAAATGATGTATCCTAAAAAATCAACTTGAATTTTATAAAATATATACTTTTCTATCTTGGCATAGAATCTTGCATCTCTTAGTTTTTGTAACATATAACAAACATAAAATTCATATTCTTTTTTATTCTTAGAATATATTAAAATATTGTATAGATAACAGATAATAAAATCGTCCAAAAACTCTCAAAAGATATAATTCATTAAATATTGAAAAGCTGCTAGTGCATATATTAGTCCAAAAGGCATGACATTATATTCAAAATATCCGTACTTAGTTCAAAAGACAATCTTCCATTTGTCTCCTTCTTTGATATGTATTAGATTGTATGTCTCTTATAGATCTATTTTATATAGATTTTAGCTTGATTCAATTAATTAAGAGATCTAAATAATAAAAATAGGGAGTACTTATTTTTTATGGTGATCTTGTTGAATCCTTGATAATCAATACACATCTACAATAATCCATATTTTTTCTTTACAAATAAAATTAGATCTCCTACTAGAATTTTAGAATGGCATATAAAGTTCTTGACTAGATTTTCTTCAGTGTACTTTTTGAATTTAACCAACTCATTTTGTCATAAACTATAGATTGATCCAAATAGCAATTGAGTTCCTTCTTAAAGGTCAATTAAATAATCATAGAAAAAATATTTTGAAAGAGTATTTATATTCTTATTTTTAAATATATCTAAAAAATCTTAATATTGGCTAAGAATGCCATTTGAAGTCTTTGTACCATTAGAAACAAGTGCGATATAAATGATACAAGGTGATCCTTCTTTTGTAACATATAAGAAATTTCTTCCACCTATAATTATAGGTTTGGTTATACTAGACTTATGACTTTTTATTTGATTAATTATATTCTTAGTTATACTTTCAAAAAATATTAATACTATAAAAAATCTAATTTATTCAAGGATTGTACTTTTCTAACCAAGATAAATCTAAAATGACTAGATTAAAAGAAGATTTAATGATATTAAGTACTATAAAGCTACTTTGATCATTAGTTATTACGTTTAAAAGAAATATTTCATGAATAACATCTCTAGTGAATAACAAACAACTATTTATGACTTCTACATGAACATTTTGTTTTTAAAAAAAAATTAAAGATATGTTATGCCTTTTAAAAAATTCTTCATCTAAAAAATAAGTTAAGACTCTTAAATCTAATAAGGTAGAGACTTTGTAATAATTTACTTTCAAATCAATATCTATTACAAAATAAAGTGAGGATTTTGATGAGAAAATAGGATTTTCATTAGGTATTATGCAAGGTTTTAGCTACATGGTTTTTATTGTAATTAGACAAACTTATTTTCTAACATATTGTCTTCTTTAAAAATTATAATTTTTATTTTATGATTGCTTCTCTTCTTTAGATAACTTTGAGTAATGTGCTTTGGTTCTCCAAAATATAAATATAATCCTTCTTAATAACAAGTCTTTTTTTGCTTAATGAGAGATTTAAAACATACTGCATCAATTTGTATATCCTCTACTTCTGAAGGTATGTATTAAGAAGATTTTGGTATTGCCATTGAATTGTAATGATGTTGAGGCCTACTTATACAATTCTCAAACCAAAATTCAAAAAATTGATTTTCACACTTTATGGCAAAACTAATTACTTGACTCAATGTTTGAAGATTAGGTAAATTGAGCATCAATTTCTTTACCTCATATTATAATCCATAAAAAAATTGGTTAATGAATATATGATCATCTCACTTAATATCAATCACAAGTTATCTAAATTGTGAAGCATATAATGTTACTAATTGATTTTTTATTGCAAAATATGAATATTATTTGTTGTAATACAAATTTCATCATGTTATCTATACATAGATCAAAACTCCTCAAAGAAAGCTTTAAATTATCTAATATTAAGTTATGTCATTTAAAAAAAAGATAAAAATCATAATAACGTAGAATTAAAAAGTAGTATTCTAATAAACTTAATTTGTGATCCTGGAATTGGATAGCTTTGGAATTGAAGTTCAATTGCTAATTGTACTTTATTGATGAATCCTCAAAAATTTGATCTTGTACCATCAAACTTCTCAAGTAAGGCAATTCTTCATTCTCTAGTACTTAAATGGTGTTCTATCATAAGAAAAGAGATATAATTTGGTACAAATGTTGAAGCAACTCTAATCATTTCTACATCTCTACTTTCTATCATTCTTATTCTTTCTTGTGGTGGTAAATTGAGTAGATATGAGGTTAATTAAAAAAGATAAAGCTCTAATATTAAATATATATTCTTGTCAATATTTCAAGAAAAAAAAATTAATGATGATAACTAAATAAATGAGAATTTTTTTAAAATATATAATAAAATAAAAATAAAAAACTATATATATATTAAAAAAAAATAGAATTATTATTACCAAATGACAAGAAAATTAGAAACTTCTTAAAACTAGACTAGAAGTAAAAAAAGAATTGAAAAGAATAAAAAAGGCTTCACTCTTCCCTCTATATATACTATCTATCTAGGAGCTATATAGTAATGTTCTATAAAACCTCCAAAATGTGTTGACTTTACACAATACATATCTTAATTTGCAAGACAAGTTTTTTTATATAGGCACTACATAATTAGCTTGTTTCATAAGATATTAATAAATATAGTATGTAGATAACTTATTGACTAAGTTTCTAACCTACCAATCAACTCCAAACATATATAAAGTCAAAGCAACATTTATAAAGCTTTTAGAAAGCTTTTTTAGAAAAAATTATGAAATTAATCTATTTTTATTTATTTTTATCTATTTTTATCTATTTATATTATTTAGATAATAATTACAATAAATATATGTTTGTGATAAAAGAAAATATCAAAAGTTCAATGCAAAGGAAAAGAGGGATATTTTCATTGGATATTAAAAGATGGAAAAAGAATATGAAATTTTTCTACTTGAGAAAAAAAAGATGATCTTTAGTCAAGATGTATTTTTTTCTCAATAATGAGGATGAATTATTTAATGAGCCATTAATCCTTCAAGAAAAAATTAGAAAAGGTATGGATCATAGAAATAATCTTGATTTACTAGATTTTCAACATCCAAATGAATCAAAAATATTCTAACTTCAAGTCTCAAGATTACATATACATGATGGATCACATGGAAGAATAGTTGAAAAAGAGGAAAATCCTATATCAATAGAAGTAGTGGAATTCCATGAACCAAAATTGGAGGTAGTCATTGAAGCTCTACTACCAAGATATTATTATGTAGATGGTATTGACTCGATAAATATTATAAATGGTAGTAGGATGGATTTAATTTAAACATCCAATCCATCATGTACATTAACTCAACAAATATTATAAGTGGTAGTAGAAATCTAATTTAGTTTCATTTCTCATATATAACATCTTAAATATTTTGAAATGTCTCTTCCATCAAATTGATCAACCTTGTTGTCCACTACTTCTAATGCTTTGATTGCCAAAGCTTCTTTGCAATCATTGCTTTATTATTATTGCATAGATAATTTAAAAGCTTGAAACATGCTTGTAATCATTGGATCCATGTACATACTTTGTCTTTTAGTAGAAATCCTAGTAAAAGCTCTACTTAAAGCTCCTCTTATAGCTCCTTCAAAACTCTTGCTTTTATTCTTTTTTAAATAAAAATAAAAATAAGCAACCTCTAATACCTCCTACCTCAAGCTTTTACATTGGATTCACGACTTATATCTTATTGCATGTATTCTTGCTTGAGAATATATTGGGCACTTTGTTGTGAAAGATAAGTAAAAATACAACAATAATCCTACTAAGTTTAATAGAGTCTTAAATAAACTTTAAATAAATCTTAATAATCTTTATCAAATTTTAATCAATTCAAAATAAATTTAAAAGAAGTTATAAAAGAAACACAAAAAATTCCTAAATTAATCTCAAAAAATAATAAGAAAAATTTTTAAAGAAATAAAAAAAATAAACCTTTAAAGGAATAACAATAATCTTAAAGAAATATTAGAAATAGAAACTTTTAAAGAAACAACAAAGAATCCTAAAGAAATATTAAAAATAAAAAATTTAAATAAATCCTAAATAAATCCTAATAAAATCTTAATTTAATCCTAATTAAAATCCAAATAAATCTTAATCAAATTCTGGATTAAATCTTAATTTAAATCCTAATTCAAACCTAAGTCAAATCCTAATTGAATCTTAATCAAATCCTATATCAAATCCTAATAGAATCATAAATCTTAAATCAATCCTAATAAATCCTAATCAAAATTTAGACAAATTTTAATAAAATATTAATTAAATCTTAATCAAATCTTAATTAAATCTTAATCAAATCCAAAAAAAATCTTGTATTCTAATTAAATCCTACACAAGCTTCAAGATTATATGTACATGAAGAATAAAATCATTTTCTTTTTTCTAATCCATCATGTACATATAATTTGAAGATATTATGACTTATTGATTAAAATAGTGGATGTGGTTTATATTGATGAATATGCAAAATTAGAGACTATTGTGCAAGCCATGAATTCATTTTTTTGCAAAGAATGGAATAATTCCATGAATTCACATTTTTGTAAAGAATGGAGTCATTCCATGAAGGAAAAATTCAATTCTTTTGAAGATTATAATATATTGGAATTTTTATTTTTATCCAATAGTAAGAAGGCTATAGATTTAAAATTAATTTTTAAGAATTTTTTCGCTTGTGTTGGCTCCATTAAATGTTTTAAAGCATAATTGATTGCAAAATATTTTACTCAAGTGAAGGGTCTTGATTACTAAGAAACTTTTCACTAATTGCTCACCTTGCAACAATTTGCATATTTATTGCAATTGCTACTATCATGTGATACTACAATTATATGGTAAAAAATAAAAAAAATTTATGTTATTATAGAAGAATCTAATAAAAAGATATAATAAAAAAATAATGATAAATTATAAAAATATATTAAAAAATTTAGACTTAATATTACCTTTTGTAAAAAAGACTCCTATTTATTTTATAATAGCATAAATGAATCAAATCAAAATAAAAAAGATAAGAAATTGATATAGACATGTTTAAGAGAGAATTAATAATAGGTTAAAATAAAACTTATCTCAAATTACCAAAAATTGATACTCAAAGAAGATGAGTTGTCAATTTGAGTCAAAATCAAATTCCAAGGTGCAAAACTATGTACCTATGGTGATTCTAGGACTTTTTTACAAATTAGAGAGTGAAATTTGAGAGAAGAATTTAAAGGATTTTTTTGAATATTATTTTTGAGTAATTTTAATTTATAATAAATTTATAATATTTTTTTAAATTTCGGATTGTTTTTTATAAATTTGATTTTGTAAAATAAAAAAAAGGATTTATATTTAGAAGAAATTTATGAATTTGATAGTAGATCTACAAATAATTAGGCTTTGACTTAAGATTTGATTAAAGTTCATTAGAATTTTAGTTAAGATTAAATTAAGATTTGATTAGAATTTATTTAGGATTTATTTAGGATTTTTATTTTTAATGTTTCTTTAGAATTCTTTTTTGTTTTTTTAAAAGATTCTACTTCTAATATTTTTTTAATATTATTATTATTTCATTAAAGTTTTTTTTTTTTTGAGATTAATTTAGGACTTCTTTGTATTTTTATTATGACTTCTTTTAAATTTATTTTTGATTGATTAAAGTTTGATTAGGATTATTAAGGTTTATTTCAAGTTTACTTAATATTCTATTAGACTTAGTGGGATTTTTATTACATTTGTACTTTTCTTCTATAGTTAAGTGTCCAATGCATTCTTAAGCAAGAACACATGTAATACATCACTACTATCTTTAATTGAAATATGTTGTAACTTCATGTTATTTCAGCTTATTTAAATAATGAACTTAGAAAAGAAGATATTTATATGAAGTTTTTGGAAAGATTAGAAGTTCTATCAAAATACAAAGGCAAGGTATAAGAATTACTAAATACTTTATTTGGTTTAAAGCTATCGAGATGTGGATGGAATGAGAATTTGGATACATCTTTATTGGATCTTCATTGGGATCATTTAAAATCAGAACTTTGTTTGTAAAAAAAATATACATTGAAGGACGAGTTCTTACACTAATTATCTATGTCAATGACATACTTATTAGTAGCAAGAACTTAAAAATCCTTGTGAAATGCAAAGATGAATTGCAAGAGTGTTACAAGATAAAAGATGTTGGTGAATCTAGTGATTTTCTTTGCATTGATTTTTTATGAGATAAGAAAAATGGTACTACTAGTTTGAGCCATAATAAGTACGTTTGTCAAAAGTTGGAAGAATTTGGAATGAAAGATAAAAAGGTAGTTGCTACACCAATGGTATGAAGTAATGTCACTAAGCATGAGAATGATAATCTTTTAGATGCAAAAGATATGAAGCTTTATCAAAAAATATTAATTTTATTATTATATCTTACAAATGGTACAAGATATGACATTGCATTTGCTTGTCAAAACTTTGCTCAATACATAGCACATCCATATGTTTCACATTAGTAAGGAATCAAATGAATATTTCATTACTTGCAAGAAACAAAATATTTGATATTGCAGTATAGAAGAAATGAAGCAAATTTGTGACCTATAGGCTACTATAATGCAGATAAATCAAGTTGTGTGGAGACGTGTTGTTCAATAGAAGATTATGCAATTATATTGGATGGAGAAATTATCACTTAATCAAGCAAAAATTAATCTTTAGTTTTATTTTGTCAACAAAGGCAAAGTATACAACTTTGGTTGCTGTAACAAGAGAGACTTTGTAACTTCACAAAGTACTTAAGGATTATGACATTCTTGATGTGGAAAGGATTTTTATTTATAAAGATAACTACAATGCCATTGTTATTGCCAAGAATCTAGTATACCATGGTCATACAAAGCATTGGAATATAAAACATCATTTTATTAGGGAATGTGTAAAAAAATGACAAATTGGTTTGGAGTATTGTCTCATGGAGTACATGGCAACATACAACTTTACAAAACCTCTTCATAGAAATAAGTTTCTAATTTTTAGAGATATCTTAGGTCTTGATTTAATAGAGAATTAAGTCCCACTTTTGAAAGAAAAGTGTTGAATGTCCCATATTATATGCACCAAAAGCTATGATTTATCCAATTCTTAACTAAAACACTGGAAGTGCCCTCTCTTTGGCTCCTAGTGTTGTATAGTAACATGACTAGATGGTGAAAAATAAAAACATGGATTTTGTTATAGAAGAGCGTAATAAAAAGATGTGGTAGAAAAATAAGGATAAATGATAGGAAGGTAATAAAAAGTTTAGTCTTAAAGATGTCTTGTAGAGAAGGGGCTCTTATTTGGTTATAGGAGCATAAAATGCCTCAAATCAAAGTAAATGAGATAAGTAATTGATATAGACATGTTAAGAATGGACTTATAAATAGGTTCAAACAAAAATTACTTCAAATTACAAAATATTGATACTTGAAGAGGATTGGTTATCAACCTAAGTCGAATTCAAACATTGATGCACAAAACTACATACCTACAATAACTTTGGGATTCTTTTGTAGATCAAAGAATGGAATTAAAGAGAAAATTAGTAAAATAAATAAATAAATAAATAAAAATCAGTGTTGGTTTTATGTCAATCGAGTTAATATTCAGATTTTGGAAGATTTTCAAAATTAGTGATGTTCTTGGTTGGATTAGATTTTGAAAAATAAAATTAAGTTTAAAAAATTGATAGTTTCTTGAGTTTTGCGGTATATGTATAAGTAATTTTTGGATAATGTGTTGGTGTTTTCGTTATTAGTATGTGTGCAAATTTTGGGATCAATCAAATAATAAGATCAAAGTGTGTAAAGGTTTTTATAGGACAAGGTCTTAGAAATTGGAATTTTAGAATTAGTGAGTATTTTTAAGATCTTTAGCAATCTATTAATTGGATTAAAGTGAATTTTTTTTATGTAGAGATTAGACTTGATTTTCTACAATTTAACTATATTTTGGAGGTAATTCAATGATTTAAAAAGGAAATATTGGCATTAGAAGTTTGACATTCAGATTGGAGTAAGAGGCCGGCCAACATCTAAGTGGAATTTAGGATTGATCTCCTATTTTGTAAGTTCCATCTTTTTCAAATTTTTTGTGGTTATTGCCAATTTAGTCGTTGAAAGGCATGTAAAATCTTAAGTAAGATCAATGATATAATTATTAGATATTGAGGTTCTAAGTACCTTAGGATTAAATCAAATTGATTAGGGTTGGTTTAGGATTTAAGAATTGGTTAGAATTTAGAGTTTTTTTAGGATTTAATTAGGATTTGACTTAGGGTTTAAGTAAGGACTATTAAGATTTTAACTACGGTCAAAATGAGATTTGGTTGGAATTTATTTAAAATATATTTTGGATTTTATTTTAATACTTCTTTTGAATTTCTTTAGGATTTTTTTATGCTTCTTTTCTAATTTCTTTGAGGTTTCTTCAGATTGATTGAAGTTTGATTAGCATTTTTAAGATTTAATTGGAGTTATTTAGGATTCTCTTAGAATTAAAATCTTGTTATTACAATATTCTTTCTACTTTCTACAGCCACGTGCTAAGTGCATTCTCAAGAAAAGTTTCATATAATACAACACAGGCACATTTCATTTGCAATGAATGATATCCATCATGTTTCATAATACATTTGGTTTTTGTAACAGTTAGTATGGAATCCACAGATCTCCTCATATGATTATTTCTAAACAAAAGTCGATGGCACATGAGCTGAATGTATAAATGAAAGAACCTATTTTGAACGACTTTGTTCACACCTCAAAACCAGTTTAAAAGATCTGATTAGGAAGCAAATTTGTGAATTTGCTAATGAGAGCTTATCCATTACCAATGCAGAATTCAGGAAGTATCTTTTGTTGATAAAATAAAAACTAATGATTGCTTTTTGCTTAACTAAATGATAATTACACCTTTCAATATAAATATATAACTGCCCACTAAATGACATGTCTCCATAAAACTTGCTCTATTTATATTACTATAGCCCATAAGTTGCAAACTTGTTTTTTTTGCCTCCATACTATAATACTAAATATTTTATTTTTTATAAGTAATAAAATATTTTTTTCATCCATTGTTAATGTAAAATACATAATTGTGCCATGTATTGAAGAAAGTATTGATAAGAAAATATAAGGTTGTATCTTCTACTATTTACAAGATACAATAATAAATTTAAAGCTTTACATCTTATATATTCAAAAGATTGTCATTTTCATACTTAATGAGATGACCTTGTACCATTAGTATCACAACTTTATTAGCTTCTTTCATTTCAAATTCTTATAGCTTTTGACAAATGTACTTAGTTTGCCTCAAATTAGTAGTAATATTTTTTTTGCCTTATAAAAAATCAATATAAAAGACATGACTAGATTCACTAAGGTCTTTCATCTTACAATGGTCTTATAATTCATCCTTGTATTTTGAAAGGATCTCAAAGTTCTTATCATTGATTAGTAAATCATCAATATAAATAATGAATGTAAGAATTAATCCCTCAATATACATTGTATACAAATAAGGGTCTAACTTTGAGTACTTTCAACAACGATTCAGTAAAAATCCATCTAAATTCTTATTCTATCTTTGTCTAGATTGCTTCATGTCATACAAGGTCTTTAGTAATTATAACACCTTATCTTTGTATTTAAGTAGAACCTCCAATCCTTTTAGAATTTTCATATAGATGTCTTCTTAATTAGATTCACTATTCAAATAAGGTGAAATAATATCAAATAATAACATCTTTCAATCAAGAATAGCAAAAATTATTACAAGACATATATCTAATACAAAAATATCTTAATAATTAAGACTTTTTTTTATCTAAGTAAAACACTTTGTAACAAATCATGCTTTAAAATGTTCAATAGAACCATTGTTGGCAAGATTCTTCTTAAAGATATATTTTAAATTCATAATTTATTTTTTAATTGGTAGAAATAAAAATTCTTATGTATTATAATCTTTCAAAGAATCAGGTTTTTTTTTATGGCATGATTCTACTCTTTATATAGAAGTGAGCTTATGGCTTGATTTTACATCTTTGTCAATATAATCAACTTGTTTCTATACTTCCATCAAAATCATCATCTATCCTAGCATCATAATTTGCACTTTCTTGTGTTGCTACTTTATGTATTATTAAATGATCTTAAATTAATGCTCTCATACCTCCCTTGCCAAAATCGGTTTGAAAAAGATCTATATATCTTTTAATACCACCTTTAATAATTGTGAATATTACCTTTTAGACTTCTTTAATAGCTTTGTCATTTGTAAATCCTTGTTAGGCTGCTCAATCCATTCTAGAAATAATTTCTTAGTAACACAATTAGTGACCTTCAAGAAATATTCATCTTTTAATGCATATAAAAATATCTTCCATGAATTCTTATAATGCTTTATATTTGATATAATATATTCTTTTATCATCAATACCATAGAAAGTCCAAATAGCTTAATCATATTTTTTTCAAAAAATTCATTTAATTCTATTTCTTACATATAACATCATAAATACTTTGAAATCTCTTCCATCAAATTAGTCAACTTTGTTAATCACTGCTTGCAATACTTTGATTGCCAAAGCTTCTTTGCAATTATTGCTTTGCTGTTGCTGCAAAGAAAATGTAAAAGCTTGAAACATGCTTGCAATGGTTGGATCCATGTACATACTTTTTTCTTTAGTAGAAACTCTACTAAAAGATCTACTTGAAACTCCTTCCATAATTCCTTCAAAATTCTTACTCTTATTCTCTATTAAACCAAAATAAAAATAAATAAACTCCAAAACCTCCCACCTCAAGCTTTTTATGCCAAATTCACCACTTATGTTGTATAAAGTATATTTTTTCTTGAGAATGTACCAAACATCTAGCTATAAAAGATAAAAATAATGTAACAATAATCCTACTAAGTCTAATAAAGTCTAAAACAAACCTCAAGTAATCTTTAATAATCCTAATCAAATTTTAATCAGTTCAAAATAAATTTTAAAAAAATTTAAAAAGTTACATAAAGAATTCATGAATTAATCTCAAAAAAAAAACAACAAAGAAATCTTTAAAATATATATACAAAAAAATATTTAATAATCTTAAAGAAATATTAGAAATATTTTTTTTAAAGAAATAATAAATAATCTTAAACAAATACTAAAAATAGAAATCTTAAATAAAACCTAATCAAACTCTAATTTAATTTTAATTAAAATCCTAATGAATCCTAATAAAATCTTAATAAAATCCTAATAAAATCCTAAATATTTGATCAATCCTAATCAAATCTTAATCAAATCCTAAATAAATCTGAAATCATAAACAAATCCTAGATTCTAAACTAAATTTAATTAATATTTAATCTAATCTTAAATCCTAAATATACTTTTAATAAATCTTATAGCAAATTAAAAATTTAATAATTGATGATTGAACTATTTATTTTAATTCAAAATTTTTGTACCTTATAATAATTAAATTAGTAAAAAATATTAAAAAATTGAAAAATATTGCACATATTTAATAGACAATAATTCCAAAAATATGCTTGAGGATCAGATGGCCTCCTTTTCCAACCTTGATGTTAGTATTTCTTAGCCATAATTTCTTTATTTCATAATTAAATTCATTTCAAAATTTGCACAATTGTTAAAAACCAAAATAGCTATTTTAAAGCAAGATTATATTTCAATCCAATTAATGAATTAGTAGATATCTAAAAAATCCTCACCAATCTCTAAATCCCAATTTTTGAGACCATAATCCACAAAAATCTTCATATGCTTCAATTTAACTACTTGAATGACCTCAAATTCTTTACACATATTTAAAAAAAGCATAATACCAAATTTTCGAATTTTTACTTATAAACACACTAAAAAATTCACAAAATCTTAAAATTTATAAATTTATTTTTATTTTTCAAAAATTAAATCTTCTAAGTACATTGCTAACTTCAAAAATCCTTCAAAATTCCAATATTAATACAAATGACATAAAACTAATACTTAAAAATCTCCTCTTAAGTTTGCTTTCAAATCCTACTTTGTAATTTGCAAAAAAATCCTATAATTACTATATGTGTGCAATTTTGTGACTCAAGATCTAATTTTGACTCAAATTAACAACTTATCTTCTCTAATCATCAATTTTTGATAATTTAAAATAATTTTTAATTTTATCTATTATTAATTTTTTCTTAAAATGCCTATATAAATTTCTTATCTTATTTACTTTGATTTGGTTTATTTGTGCTTCTACGAAATAAATAGAAGTCTCTTCTACAAAAAGTAGCATTAGTATCAAACTTTTTACTACTTTTCTATCATTTATTGTTATTTTTCTACTACAACTTTCTAGTAGGCTCTTCTATAATAGCATCCATATTTTTATTTTTTACAATATAGTTGTATTATTGTATGATGTTGTCCATACTCCAATAAAATATCAAAGAGTTGAAAATAGGACTTGATTAACAAATAGTTATTTTCTAACTATAGAGAGTTTAGTTATATTCTAAAACATAAGTTTCTTCTTAATATAATTAAATAAAAATTTATTCACATTAAGAATAGAGATTCCTATTCTTTACAATGTGTTCAAATTTTTTTTTATATTTCCATATTTTATCCAAATCCTTTCATAATCATGTGTCAAGATAGGAAGAAGACCTCTTTTTTCAATCCAATAGATTCTTTATTGGCCCAATTAATAATTAGTCGAAAACCTTTGCAAAGTATTTCAAGAAGTTAAGTTAAATTAAATACAAAAGACCTATTCACTTTAACAATGAAAGATATATCATCTACATATTGAAAAATTAATTATTGAGTTATAGAATTAAATCTTTTATCTCTTTTAATCAAATCCCTAAATTAGACTTATTTAATTTTTGAATTGAAGGTCTCTCCTACTAATAAGAAGAAATATGGTGCAATGGAAAAGTCTTAGCAAATTCCACAGTTTATTAAGAAGTTAAAGATGGCTTAGCTATTAACATTAATTGTAGCTTCAACACCAATAGGAACAATGGATACTATATTCATGAATTCTTGAAGAAATTTTGAGATAAATATAGTATTAAATTAAAATTTTCAATTAATTCTAGGTCAAGGATATATTAAAAAAAGAGAATCCTCAATATACTCTTGTATCACTAAAAAGTACTAAAAAATCATTCAAAGATGATATAATATTGAACTAGAATAGCTATTGCTAAAAACAAAAAGACCAAAAAGACTTGAAACAAGACTAAGGACTAAAAAGGCACTGACAAGAATGAAAAAGGTTTCATTCTTGCCTCCATATATAGTCTTAACTAGGAGCTATATATCAATGTTTGATAGGACCTCCAAAATATGTTGATTTTACAAGACACATATGTTAACTTGTAAGACAAGTTTTCTATATGTGTGCCACATAGTTAGCTTATTCTATAAGCTATTAACATGTAGTTAACTTCTTAACCAAGTTTCGAACCTATCAATCAACTACAAATACATGTAAAATCAAAGCAATATCTATGAAGCTTCTAAGAAGCTATTCTAGAAGATATTATAAAATTAATTCACTTTTAGTTATTTCTACCTAATCATATAGGTATTTATTAAAATATATATATATATATATATATATATATATATATATATATATCTGTGGTATTATTCTCTTTTATAAGGACGAGTTCTACAAGAAGCAATCATCATGTGTTGATGAAATCTAACATGAGGCAAATTATATTTGTCACATATTCTGATCTTTGTTCTCTTTGAAGATAATTGATAGGTTCTCTCTGCCATCAATAGTCTCTTATATTAAGGTGGAAAGACCACCTTATTATTTAATTGTTGTTGAGGCCTTAATAACTTTCTTCAAATAAAATATTTGGAACACTATCAAGATTTGTTTCTATCTTTAATAAAATCATCAAATATCAAGAATCTCTTTTAAGATTGTGATATCAAATATGTTATATCTTGCCATCTATTCAAGGTAGGACATGTTGTTTTTGAAGAACTTCATCTTGTTTATGTCATTTTGAAGGTTCTGACAATTGTAATGTCTCATCTAATAAGTTGGCAAGTAAAAGCTGTTTAGTTGAATCTATTGATTGTTGATTTTTCATCTTTTTAGTGTCACAAATACAAAAAAGCTACAAAGAAAGATAGAAGATAAAATGTCATTTTCTTTTAATCTTGTTTGTTTTATAACAAAGATTTGTTATTCTTTATTTTAATTTTGATCAATGGTATCAATAAAAAGTTTCAACTTTCTTTGCTATATTTACAAGATTTCTTGCTCGCTCTCATGTGCATTTACTAATATCATATTTGCACTAATGAACAAGATATTTCAACCTATTTTGGAGATGTCTTGAATCTAAGACTTCTTCCACCTCAAACTTTTGATTATTATCTACTTTTATAAGAGGTGATTATATTTGTCTTCTTTTCCAGATATTTGCTATCTTATATGGCTCAAGAAGAGACACGTGAAATATACAATGGATCTTTATAGACTTCAATAGATATAATCAATAAGCAATAAGATTGATTTCTTCACTAATAAGAAAAGGTTTAAGCCTACAATAGTCCAACTTGTTACAAAGACAAGCAATCTTGATATTATGATGGAATAACTATACCTTATGATTGACATTGAATTATAGTTGTTCTTTGTAATAGACATCTGCATTCATCTTTTTTTGTTCTTGAGCTCCCTTTAACTACGCCTTTATTATTGCATATAGCTCTAATAAACTATTTGCTAAATCTTCTAACATAAGATTATCAACTTTTGAAAAGTCAAAAGTATGAAGTCATGAATGACAACGATAATTGGCAAAGATATTTGTTGATGAAAAGAATGTATCAAATTATTATACGCAAATTTTGTCAATGATAAAAGAGTTGTCCAATCATCTTGATAATAATTGACAATATACCTCAATTATTGCTCTAAAATTTGATTCACTCATTCCATTTGCCTATCAATTTGAAGATAAAAAATCAAAAAGAGCTTTATATCTATCTTTAAAATCTTTAAAAAAGAGTTTTTTAAAATCTCAATATAAATTGAGTCCTTTTATCTAATATAATATCTTTAGATAATCTATAATAGTGATAGATGTTGTTAAGAAAAAGCTTAATTGTTTCTTCACTTATGATAGATTTTATAAATGATATAAAATATGCCATCTTTGTAAAATAAACTACTACTATAAATATAGAATCATACAAACTTAAGACTAGAAGATCCATAATAAAATCCATAGAAACAAAAGCCCATAGTTGTTTTGGAATAAGTAATGGCTGAAGAATTTCATAAGGTCAATGATAATAAATTTTGGATCTTGAACAAATATCACATGATTGTACAAAGTCTTTAACTACCTTCCACATTTGAGGCTATCAAAATCTCTCAATATTAGCTCCAAAGTCTTATTATATCCAAATTTTTGATTATTCGAAAATCATGACGAGTTTGAAGAACACATAAATGAACCCCAGCTTTTAGAATATATAATTTTCTCTCAAAATAGAATAGGTTGTTTTTGAATTTGAACTTGAAAGTATCATGAGACTTAGAAGAATTATTTTTAATATCATGGATAAGAGGATCAAAAGACATACTTAATTAAATTTGCTTGAAAAATATTAAATCAATAGTTAATTTTGATTTTATTTCTTGAAGGTAAAAATACTCAAACTTCAAGAGAATTGTTCTTTGTTAATCAAAAAATACATTTCTTTCTTTTGGTATAAGATAAAAATGTCTAGAAAAGGCATCTGACAAACCTTATTATTTTTCAAATCAATAAGTGATCTTAAAATCAAATCTTAATAAGAACATGCTTCAATGAGCTTGGCGATAATTCAAAATACATGCTAACATGAAATACTCAAGATTCTTGTGATTTGTATATACAATGTCTAGATTCAAAGTACCTTCTAAATAATGATGCTATTCTTGAAATGAATCTACAATTGCAAAGAGCTCTTTGTCATAGATCTTATAATTAAACTTGATTACTAAAAAAGAATTGGAATGAAAAGCTACTAAATGGAGTTTGTCATTTGCTCCCGTTTGTAATAATACCACACCCAAAGAAAAGTCTCATGTATCTATTTCTATAAAAAATGCCTTAAAAAAGTTAGCACAATACAAGATTGGTGCAATAGTAAACTCTTTTTTTAAAGCATCGAATAATATCTCAGCTTCTTTATTCCACTTAAGTTTATCTTTACAAGTCAAATGTGTAAGTGAAATTATAACTTGAGAAAAATTATTGATGAATTTCTAATAATAATTGATAAAGTCCAAAAAGTATTGTGCATCTCTTATTGTTTTTAAAATCTTCCAATTTATAATAGTCTGGACTTTCTTTGGATGCATTATTAATCCTTTCTTAAATGAGGTATTCTAAAAAGTCAACTTAAATAGTAAGGAACATACACTTTTCTAACTTGGCATATAATCTTGCATCTCTAAATTTTTTTAACATACAATGAACATGAATTTTATATTTTTCTACATTTTTAGAATAGATTAGCATGTCATCCAAATAACAAACAACAAAATCATCAAGAAACTCATAAAAGACATCATTCATTAAATGTTGAAAAATAGTTGGTGCATTTGTAAATCTAAAAAGCATAACATTATATTCAAAATATCTATACATGATTCAAAAAATAATTTTTCATTTATCTCTTTTTTCAATATGTACTAGATTATATGTTCCTTGTAGATTAATTTTTGTATAGATCTTTATTTGATTGAGTTAATGAAAAAGTCCAAAAATCAAAGGTAAAAGATACTTATTCTTGATGGTGATCTTCTTGAGTCATTGATAATCCATATATATCTTCAAAGATCTATCTTTTTTCTTCTCAAATAAAATAGGAGCCCTAGCTTGAGATTTAGAATGGCACATAAAATTCTTAACTAAGTTCTCATCAATATATTCCTTGAGCACAATCAACTTGTTGTGTGATAGGTTATAAATTGGTCTAAATGGTAGTTGAGCTCTTTTATAAAGATTGATGGAATAATCATAAAGACAATACTCTGAAAGAATATCTCCATTCTTCTTTTCAAAAACGTCTTAAAAATCTTAATATTGGTTAAAAATAATACTTGATATTTTTCTCACCATCAAAAATGGACATGGCATATATATCAAAAGATAACTCTTCTTTTGCGACATGCATGAAAGCTCTTGCATCTATCAATTAGAGTTTGGATGAATTAGACTTATGTATTTCTATTTGACTAACGGATTTTTAGATAAAACTATTAAAAAAATTAAAGTTATAAAAAATCCAATCTATTGAAGGATTATACTTTTTTAATCAAGATAATCCTAAAATAATCAGATTGAATAGAGATCTTATTATATTAAATATTACTATGCTATTATAATTTTTAATTATTAAATCTAAAAGAACAGTCCCATGTATAACATCTCTAGAAGATACCAAACAACCATCTTTGACTTCTATATATTTTAGTTTAGTTTTCTTGACTAATAATATCTCTTATATTTTGACAAAATCTTTGTCTATAAAACAAACTGAGGCTCCTAAATCTAATAAAGCTAAGACTTTGTGATTTTTTTGGTCACAAATAAACTTCTATTATAAAATAAGGTAAAGGATCTAAAGAGAAAATAGGACCTTTACTAGGAATTATATAAGATTTCAATCACACGATCCTTATTGTAGCTAGAGAAACTTATTTTTTAATACATTGTCTTTTTTGGCAAAATTGCTTTTCATTTTATAGTTGCATTGTTTCTTTGGATAATATTGAACAATGAGTTTAGCTTCTCTATAATATAAGCTTAAGCCTTCTTGACATCTTCAAGTCTTTTCTTGCTTCATGAAGAGTTTAAAACATATTGTATCAATTTGCATTGGTTCTGGCCTAGATGAATAAGTTTTGAAAACATAGGATTTGCCATCATTATTTGACTTGTTCCTCTCCAACCAAGTCTTTGTTCTTGATGTCTTTCAAATAATTAATTGTTGTATGCAATAGCTTGAGTAATAAATTGTTCTAAAGTTATCAATAACAAATCTTTGACATTATCCTTCAATCCATATCAAAATTGATTGATAAGGACTTTGTCATTCTAATCCATATCGTAAGTAAGGTTTTGAAATTCAGTAGCATATATGGTAGCTAATCGTGATCTTTACTATAAAAATAAGAGCTTGGTCTCTCCTATTCTTTTTTGATCACTTTCTTTGAATGTGGCCATAAACACTTTTAAAAATGAATTCAAATCATAAAGGAGTCATGAATCATTTTTTATTAAAGGTACAAACTAACAAAAAATAATTTTTGATAGAAGTGTGCCTATGAATCCGACTTGAATAAATCCATCAAGATATTGGAAGGAATGTAACCTTAGATAAAGCTTGACTTATTGCAAAAATCCTCAAAATTTTGATCTTCTTCCTTCAAATGTCTCAGACATACTAATACTTATTCTTGTCATACTTATAGAACCAAAAAACTTTGGATTTGGTTGTGAGGTTGATTTACTTACTTCCTTCAATTATATAACTTCTTATTGAAGACTTTGAACTTCTTATGTAGATGTAGGCATAGTACCTCCATGATTCATATTTAAAATACATGAGATTTCTACTCTTAGAGAATTGATAAGTTCATAAAGATCTGCAATAGTTACAAATTTATTTTCACTTCTGTTGAGAGAAGCATTCATAATCTTTTCTTCCATAGAAAATTCAAACAAATTCAAAAATTTAAATTAGAAGAGGATAATCTGCAACCTTTAATATCAAATAAAAATTTCTACAAAGAAGAATAATCCACTCTCTTTTAGGAAAAGATCAGTGTTAAAAAATAAGATTTTTTGTTTAAAAAAAAGTAGTCCGCAACTTTCAAAATATAACAATAGAAGTGGAATAATCCACTCACTTTTAAAATAAGACAGAAACAATAAGTTAGCACTCTTATCAAATTATCAAGAACATGAATCTCAAAGAACAAAAATCCTCAATATACTCTCTTATCACTAAAAAGTACTAAAATATTACTCAAAGATGATATAATATTGAACTAGAATAGCTATTGCTAAAAAAAATCAGACTAAAAAGTCTTAAAACATAACTACGGACTAAAAGTGCATTAATAAGAATGAAGAAGGCTTCACTATTGCTTCCATATATACTCTTAATTAGGAATTATTTGGCAATATCCTATAAGACCTCCAAAATATGTTGACTTTACAAGGCACATATCTTAACTTGCAAGGCAAGTTTTTTATATACAAACCACATAGTTAGCTTATTTTGTAAGCTATTAATATATGGTTAACTTGTTGACTAAGTTTCTAATCTACAAATCAACTACAAACATATGTAAAGTCAAAGCAACATCTATGAAGCTTCTAAAAAGCTTCTCTAAAAGATATTATGAAATTAATCTATTTTTATCTACTTTCATTTATTTCTATCTAATCATATAGGTATTTACTAGAATATGTATGTATATCTGTGATACTCTATCATATGCTTTAAAAAAGTCCAACTTTAAAAAAATAAAATTTTATTTAGATTCTTTAGTCCATGTCAAAGTCTTATGTGTTAATAAAATATTTTCTAGTATAAAATAAGTAAGAAATAAGGCACTTTGATTATAAAATATAATGATATCAAGATGATCCTGAAGTTGCTTTTGTAATGCTTTTGCATAGATTCTATATGACACATTAAACAAAGTAATGGATCTCTAATTATTAAGCATACATTTATTTTTTATTTTTATAATAAGAGTAATAAAGCCTCAGATTATACTTTTTAGAAATGTTCCTTGATTAATTACAATTATAACCATTTATGTAAAATTTCAGCCAATGATTTATTAATAGTCTATAAAAAATTGAAGTGTTATATCATCAGGTCCAAAAATTCGTTTTGTAGTCAAATAATTGATTGCCAAACGAAGATCTATAGTTAACATAGATTTTTTTAATTCCTCAATTAAAAGTAAAAAAAATTGGTTTGAAAGAGCTTTCTAAGATCTTCCCTTTAGCTATTATCTCTATTGTCATTGTTATGTGGTAATACAACTATATGATGAAAAATAAAAAAAAATATGGATGTTAGTATAGAAGAACCTAGTAAAAAAAATGTAATACAAAAATAAGGATAAATGAGAGGAAGGTAGTAAAAAGTTTAGTCTTAATGGTGTCTTTTGTAGAAGAGACTTCTATTTACTTTATAGGGGCATAAATACCTCAAATCAAAGTAAATAAAATAAATAAATAATATAGACATCCTTAGTAAAAAATTAAAAATAGTTTTAAGTAAAAATTATCTTAAATTATCAAAAATTAATATATTAAAAAGATTGGTTGTGAACTCGGGTCAAAATCAGACCTTGAGGCACAAAACCATGTAATTATGGAGATTACAGGGTTCTTTTATAAAATTAGAGAGCAAGATTAGGAAGTAGACAAATGAAGAGATTTTTAAAATTTAGTTTTATGTCATTTGGATTAATATTGAGGTTTTGAAGAATTTTCAAAGTAAGTGATGTATTTAGTAGATTTAGATTTTAAAAAATAAAAGTAAATTTATAAATTTTAAGATTTTAATTAAATTCTATATAAAATCTTAATTAAATTTTAATCAAAATTCTAATTTAAATCCTAATGAATCTTTATCAAACCTTAGATCAAACCCTAAAAAAACATAATACAATCCTAAATCTTAATCAAATCCTAATCAAATCATAAATCCTAAATCCTAAATTAATTCTAATCAAATCCTAAATCCTAGCCAAATTCTAATCAAATCCTAAATCTTAGATCAATTATAATGAAATCTTAAATCCAAGACCAATTTTAATAAAATCCTAGCAAAGTCCTAAATCCTAACAAATCCTAAATCAATCCTAAGCAAAAGCTAGTAAAAACTTTTTTAAAAAAAATTCTTAACAACTCTATGATAGATTAAAAATTCAATAACTTATGATTGAATCATTGATTTTGATTCAATATTTTTTGAGTTTGCAAAAACTAAATTAGCAATAAATATAAAAAATTTGAAAAAGATTACAAATACTAAATAGACAATAGTCCCTAAATTTTACTTGGATGTTGGCCGACCTCCTTTTCTAGTATTGATGTTGATATTCCAAAGTCATAGAATCATCTTTGACTTTCTATCAAAGTCTGAATCAAATCTATTTTTCTACAATCTCATGAGTTTCTAATATAAAGAATCCTTCATTGCAAGTTTTTGTCAAACTTTATAATTTAGGATTGTAGGAATCTTTTTGTAATAATTCTTGGACTAAGTAGAGGATTGAGTGGCAAGATTTTTCTTGCCTACAAAATTTTTCCATTTTATATTTGCTAAAAGCCTTATATCTTTGCATAAATTGTATAAGCTCAGTAAAAAAATGGTTGACAAAGAACAATAGTTGGCTTCTTAAATATGCTTCACCATCTCTTTTATAAGTAAATCCTATAAATAAGAAGTATTCATTTTGTAAAAATTTCTATTGCATATTACATCTTTTAAAATAAGCTCAATACAAATTGGTAAGTAATCAAATAGTGTTGAGTCTTCCAAAATTTTATAATTATACACAACCTCCCATAAGCTAGGATTAATGTGTCTTGAGATATAATGTTTATTTAAATGCACCATAATTTTACTTCTATCTTTTCTTTTGTTGTTTCATGAAAAACATAGCTTGTCTTGGAACTAGAAGTGGTCAGCAAGGTTAAATTGATTTTTGAGTTGTTTCCATGCAAGTTTTTCTCCCACCAACAAAATGCAACTATACTAGGATATTTTATCAACTATTTTTTTTGCCATATTAAAATCACAACTAAATTTTCAATAGCAATCTAGTGATAAAGAGCACGATATTTCATTTCAAAACATAGTTTGTTCATTGGGGCAATTTGGAGCATACAAATTGAGAATGCCCATATCATCTCCTAGGAGACCATTAAATCAGATCCAAAGCCTCCAATTATGCATGATAACACCACTGCTAGTGACAAGTGGGGCAAGCTTACTAGATATCAAAGTGAAAGACCCTCCGAGCCATCTATATTATAGCCAAGAATTGCTTCTGTAAACCATTGGCCACAATGGGGCCATAGTAACTTGCCAAGTTCATATACCCTTTCTCCCTGAAGTTTATGCTTCTGGATCATGATCATATTTATTCCCCCATCTATTCTCTAAATATAATTTTGTAGTCTATCTATTTTATACCTAACATTAAGTCCCCAAATATTAAGTGTGACTTATTTAATACTTATCATTGGTGCACTGTGCCCTAATTCAGAGGACTGTCTAAGTCTCGAGAAGATCTGTTAGGTCTTGGAAAAGGAGGGCGTTGGGACATACCTGGCATACGACTGGTTGCTCGAGGTGGGCTGCGGCTGCGGCTCCAACTACGCGTTGAATTGGGAGAACTCGATCTTAAAGTGGATTGCCTTCTGAACTCAAGGCAGTCTTGCTGGGCAGTTCTGACTGTACTTGGAGAGGGGCTTGAGGCCGAAAATACATCCTTGTTAGTAGCAGGGTTGGCATTGAGATGAATGTGTGGTAAATGGTCTCACGTGAATGCTTGAGCCTGCTGTGCCGCTAAAGAAGAGCTCGCTGGATATGCAAGCTAGGGAGTCTCGCCTAGCTCTGGCATGTCAGCTGCAGTGATGGGAACTGGGCAAGAGTCCTCTGCTTGTTGAGAGCGTCTACCTTCCAATCGTTGAAGCAGGCAGAGGATGTACTGGGGATGCGATTAGATCCATCAGTGAAGTCTTATTTTGAGTAACGTTGATATGGTGGCTTGCAGATGGAGAAACCATTGCAGGATGAAGGAAAGCTTGATCTTGAATAACATTGACATAGAGGCTTACTGAGGGAGAAACTATTGCTCGATGAAGGAAAGCCTGCAATGGTAGTGGAGGCTGGCCTTCAAATGGCGCTGCTGTGGTAGGTTTGGATTCGACAATGTCGAGAGAGCCGATTGGAGAGACTTAGGCAGAGGAGATAGAATTAGAATTAGTGTTTATAAGGGACATTGTATGTAATGGCTCATCCCCGGGTGGTAAGTCTGCAATGTGTGGTAGCGAGACCTTCAGGTGCTGTTGGTGGAGTACGAATGTTGACGTCGCCTACGTTGGATTGAACTTCTTTTGCAAGGCTGGATAGAGTAGCTATGGTGGGATGCGAATCTAGGGGAAGCTTGGCCTGTGGTGATGTCCATGGCTTCCCTTTGTGACCACGGCCGTCGACTGTTACAAACCCATCTGCATCGGGTTGTGCTTGTTGTGGGAGCACTCCTCTTCCAGCATATATTGAGGAAGGACCTACCTTATGCCGAGGGCCTCCTACATTGCGATCTGGGGGATGCTCATCTCATGGGATGTGTTGATCCGCTCCAGATTGGTGTGGGCAATCTCTGATTTTATGAGACACCTTGAGACAGAGTCTGCACCTGATTGGTAAATCGGTATAGTCTACTAGGATGGTAATTAATCTTTGATTAATCTGATTTTCAATTTCCAATTCTGTTTTTCAGCCATTGGTTGTATCAAAGGCTACACAAGCATTGTTCAACAAAAAATGATTTACCCGATCAATACGGAGTCAGCACAGGCAGTTGGCGTGCAACTTCTGGGCTGGAAGCTTTTAAGAAAAAAAAATCCCCTATCGGCATTATCACTAGCCATGACTGAGCCTCCTGCCAGACTTGCATTCAAAGTACAGAGCCATTGCGCAAAGAGTGGCAAGGTGAGCTTCCCACCCACCACCATATGGTCTTCGAGGTGCCGCGGCGACAACTTCCTATGGTACCTATACTCGTTTTTTTCTTTTTTTTAAAAAAATGAGCATAATATTGCATAAATCCCTCAGAAAGACGTTCCCTACCTGTCGCTTTGGTAGGGTTTAGTGACAGCCCTTGGCACTGATTGCAAAGAGAGGCCACTAGATCCCCTCGATCACTGTCAACCATGGAGGAGTCGTACCTAGGAGGCACAGAGTCATTCAAGCCATTAGTACGAACAGCATTAACGTAAGAGAGCCATTTGCAAAAACCCTAATTACTAATCCTAAAAACCTGTCCAAATAAAGTGCCTACAGATGTTAAATCTGCGCAGCGGAAGAGAATCGTACTCACAAATTTCCTAGTGAGCTGTAGAATGCAAGTTTCCAGCTTACACATGTCAAAGAGTCTTTCCGAGCACATGTGTTTCATGTGACCTGGTTTACCACAATAATTACATTGAAATCTTTAAAATGAAGAAGGGAGAGAGCCGATGTTACCTTGATTGAATGGACCTTGTTGATTTCTGAGGTTTGTAGTATGCCGATTGAAGGAGCCCCGAGAGTGGTTCTATCGGTAATACAACGCTTTGTCAGAGGTGGGATTTGTTCCACGCTTTGTTTGACAACGACTTTCTTCAAGCATGATGCGGGATTGAAGTTGGTCGAAGGTGGGATAGCCGCCTCCACTTGTGTAACGGCTGAGGAAATAGTCGTTAGAATCTGGAAGTGATTTTTGAACTAAATCAGCATCTTTTAGCTTGACCCCGATGGCAAATAGTTCCACTAGGATTTGGCAGAACTGGGAAAAATAGTGCTCAGCCCCGAGATGCTCCAAGGACATGATTAGTTGAAGTCAATTCTTCAAGTCATATTTCCAGCTGTCGTCTGTGTTTTTGAAGGACCTCTTGAGAAAGTTCCACAGGCGCTTAGGTTCATGGTAATCAGTCAACACCACAAAGAGATTTGGTCTTCTCGACATTGTGAGTACAAACATCAGTCGCTCAGCCCTATCCTCGGAGTCTTCACTGTCTCAGTCTCAATCTTTCTTGTTTCACGAGGAGGTACTGTGAGGAGGCGGTGAGAGCAGGTCTTACAGCTTTTCACGTTTCACGATTCGAGTTGTCACATATTTCCAGAGATGGAAATTTGAGGACCCTATCAGTTTGATCTCATTGAAAACCATGATAGATTTTGACATCGTAGGTCTAAAGTATGAAGAGAGTCAAAGAGGTACAGATGAGATTGCGTACAGGTTCTGAGAATAGAACTAACTATGCTCTGATACCATGTCAAATAAACAACCATGAGAAAGAGTCACAGGTTACGTCAACATAAGAGCTGAATTCAAGTCAGAGTCTGATATATACATACTCGATGTTCCTGCAAGGTGGTGATAATAATCTCACACACACACTGTTTATTCCAGGTTTTGTGAACGATATATATACGAGTTTGGAGAGATGGACAAATGTTATTTATCTAGGTCCTTTATCTCAACAGAGTCCAGAAATGTCTTCAACAGGGCCAAGAATGGTACATGGCTGATCTTGTGAATTGATACTTGTAGTTAAGGATTGGACACATTCATTGAAAATGTAAAGTTTATTGTCTAAGGCCAAAACCATTTCTTATTTACTCACTCTCTGATTAGATCTATGTGTAAGGAATGTATTTACCTACACTCTTTAATGGCAAATCATTTACATTTAAATGGTGAGAGAAGCATCCAATACAAAATCACTTCTTTCTTTCTGTCTGCAAGCATATGTGCCTTTCACCACATTAACAATATCTCACATTCATTTGCATCCAATATTCTGCAGTCCATGCTATGGCATACGACCCTAAAAATCAACTTATTTCTAATGTTTTCAACTCTAACAAGCTTGTCATCTTGGAGATATAGAAGCAAAAATAGATTTTTTACTCTCTATTATATGTAGGCTTTAATTAACTTAGATACAAAATAAACTAAAAATTTGAAAATCAATTTTTTTGTCAGAGAAGAAACCATTGTTGTGGCATGTTTGTAATTCAATCTAACAATGCAATGGTAGTATTTTCATAAAACATGTATGAAGTAATCAAGCTATTCAATGCTATCTTTGCCTCCACCATGTTTTCAAATGTAGTTTGTGTGGCTTTTGATGATGCTTGTTTTGTCTAATTCCACTTCTTATCAGCCACATCACCAACTTGCAAAGCCTTGTCACCAGCCACTCATGCTACTTTATTTGCCTTGTCTTACATGGCATAATGCCACTGTGCTTTGCTTACTTCCATTTCTTACCATCTATGCTTCTAGCTTCATTTTCATTGCTTTATATTGCATCAACAACATCAAAAGTACTTTGCTTTATCTGCTCCTATTTCTCTCCACCTGTATTGCTAGCATTGTTGGCCTTGTCGCTTGCTACTCCTATTATGTCATGCACTTTATCTTGGATAGCTCCAATAACATTCTGAGACACCAAATCCACCTATGCTTTACACAATGCTATCTACTCATCTCTTCATCTTATCAATGTCTCTCTCTCCCCCCCCTCTCCCCCCCTTCCCTTTCCTACCAAATCCCACTCCACCAATACCTTGCAAAATTCACTCAAAACTCCCACAAAAACCAACATCAATCCAATCACCAATTGCTACACCATGTCACATTTTTCACCTTCATATCTTATTAGATCTCACCAACATTATACTTCCTAGTGTGTTTGGCACCCTCAGCTCATCTAGTGATAGCATCTTGGTTTATCTAGTATGAAGTTGTTCCTTGTCAAGGAGATCAAGATCCATGCTAGAAAAAAGAAGAAAGGTAGTGGGGCTTGTGTTTGGACAAGGAAGAGAGATGACGGAACTTGCACAAGGAGGAAAAAAAAAAAAAAAAAAAAAAAAAAAAAAGATGAAGGAAGTAGGGACCACACTATAGGAAAGGTGAAAAAGAAGGAATTGGGTTCTATGTTGGAATAAGAAAAAAGAGATGTGGATGAACCAATCAAAAGTCTTTGATGTTTGTATAGATATAATGGGTGTATATATAGCAACTTGGGATGTGTTTGTATCCTTAGCCCTATATATATATATATATATATATTCATATTTATATTATTGTTGTATGAAAATTTAGCTAATAGTAACAAAAATCTAACTAACCATCTATTTAAAATTTTATACAATAAAAGCTTGATTTCAAATTTGATTAGCATGTTGTACAAAAAATAGATATTTTAAAAATATTTTAATGTATTTTTGCTTTATAAGAAGTGCATGCATTAATTAAAAAATATTATGGTGTTTTAAAATTATAAATGTATATAATATATTTATGAGGGATATTTTAATATTTTAGTCTTTTTAATAGAAATAAATAGTTTGATAAACCTTTGCAATAATAACATATTTATTTTTTATTATGTTGTGGTTTTAAAGAATAAATAATTTTAAATTACAATGTATTATATCTATTAGTCTAATGTGAAATATTCTTTTATCATGGATATATAAAACTATATCTTTAAAAAAATTAAATTGATAATATTAATCATTTTATATTTCATCTAACTAGGCATAAATTGCATACTATTATCACAAAGTTCATTGCTCTTTAGTTAGAATGCATGACAAGTATCAATAATAGTACTAATAGATTTTTGTTCATTTATATGAAATATTTTTATTACTTCATCAATGTTTTTGTATTAGCTCAAAGAAGTAGTGTGTTTTTTATAATGTTTCAAAAATTTACTTCTAAGACAAGATTTTAATTACTATAAGTATTATATTATACTATGTTAAATTTTTATTCTAAGTTAGTTTAATTTTTTCTTTTAATTTGATTTCTAAAGAGTAATTAAAGCATTTATAAGATAAAAATTATAGTTGATTTTTTTAAGATTTAAAATTGAATTTAAATTATTTTTAAATATGTAAAAGATTTATTTTAATATGTTTTACAAATACTAAAGATAATTGCAGTTGATAATAAATTCTATATAAATATTCAAAACCTAAAATTTAGATTGTATTTATTTATTTTTAAAAAAATTATTAAAATTTATAATATTAGCTTGTGTAATATTGATTATTAATAGACTAATAAAATATTACATCACTAATGATTAGAATGGCTATTTTAAATACATTTATATAATAGTAAATATAAATTCATCATTTTATTAAAAAAATTATATAAATGTTGAATTTTAATTGTATTTATTTCTTGTTTAGCTCTTTGGTTTATAATTTGTTAAAGTATTACAAATCAAAGATTATTTCTCAACTTTCAATTGTATTGATCTTGCTATCATCAAACAACACTTTAACAAAAGGTATAAAAAGAAGAAAACAGACCACAGAAAAATGTTAAAGGAACCCTACAAACAAAGTGAGCATTACATACATAGCATTATAAAAATACACAGGTGGCTCTCGGGAAATCAGAAATTACTTTGAAGAATCTTTGAAATAACTTTATTTTATTTTATTTTATTGAAGTCATCAATGCTAAAACCACTTGTTGGCCTTTTTTTCTCAAAAACCTTCAAACTGTTGAAAAAGGACATCAGCAAAGAACTAGGCCCACTAGAAAGAGATTTCAATCTTCTGCTTTATTTGGAGAAACTTCTCCAGCTCATCCCTCTCCTAAGCCATATCCTAATGTTTAAATTCATACAAACTATCTAACTAGAGATTGGACATCATTTGTCTTTAAGTTCACAATGCATTCGTTAAGGGCGTTCAATTTTGGGTCAAACTGGGGACGCAAGCTACAAGATAAAATCGTGTGGAAACCATGCATGTTAGCTATAAAAACCCTCGCTGAACTCTTTCTTAGAGAGTAGGGCTTGTCTTTTACAAATTCAAAAGAGAAAATATATGTGGAACTAAATCTGCAACTGACCAGGCTAACGCAGCGTACTGCACAAACCTGATACCAGTATCGACATCCATTGACTCATACTCAGGGTTGAACTTGAGCGCACGCCACGTCATAGAGGCCCCTAAGCCGGCTACCGCCTCTTTTCTGTCTGGAACCTGCGGCTCATCACAGCGCCCTTTGGACTCAATATCATTCAAAATTTCGTTGCTGTTTAGCGCCTGCAACTCAGTACTGTCTTTGGAGGCCTCCACATCATCGAGAACTGTCCGCTTAGACTTCATGTAATAAGATGAATGAAAACGAAATCCCAGCAGTAATTTCAGCGCGGAACAAATCGAAGGAAATACAAGCGTTGCAAGTAACTTGCTCCCTTCTTTGACAGCAATGCTTGTGACTATGCCGAGTGCCGTTCTCGTAAACACATGTGCAACGGTAAGCGACACTGCTGACGCTGCTAGTGCAGAATGGTAATGTGGAAATACTCGATGTACTCCAGCAACCTGCGTGGGATTGGCAAGTAAAGTAATTTTCCGAATCAGTTTATGGAAATCTAGAGACAGAAAACAAGAACTTCTGATGGAGTAATTGTACGAACCTGAAATTTCAAAATTTTCATATCAAAGAACATCTATCATAGTCGCAATTAAAATAAACAGAATGTTTGCTGAGCGACGCCTATTTTTTTAAAATTAATTTTGCATACTTACAATGCCGAAAGCAACACCACTGAAAGCGGTATGATCCTCAAAGGAGGGAGTATGCGACTGTGGGATTGGATATGCGTACAAACCAAGAATAGAAATAGCTGCCCAGAATGGAATAACTGCATCACAAGCAATTATAAATTTTGTCACTCCATTTGCAATATTGACAGAGATGACCGGATATGACTTGTACAAAAAGCACAAAGCCTTTCATACATCAACAAAATAGGGCGAACAGGTAAATATTTCGTTCAGGGCTATTTTGTCTCGAGCATTTCTTGCCAATCCCATTTCATGTAAATTGGAACACATTATATAAAATCCAAGTGTCGAGAACACTACTGCAAATTTCCATCAACCCCGATTTACATACCGTACTCGCCACCAATGATGAAAGTATCCAAATAACAGTCTACATTAAACCAAACTAGGAGTAATGAGGCTCCAATTGCACATCCAACGAATATGTCGATTGGAGAATGCATCCCCAAGTACAATCTCCCTGCATCAAGAAATAGATATTGTTCAAAACGATATTTCAAATTCTGGATAAGTTGAGAGAGCTTGTCTGGAAATCCGATCACTGATCCAAGGCCAAATTAGTACTATCTAACTTATAACAAGTTTGAAGTATTACTTTTGCTTCTCGAATACTTTCATCATTCGACGGAAATGTTTAACATAATATGTGTAAGGGGTTGAACGTACCAAAAATAACCAAGGTTACAAGTGTAGTAAACATAATCGAAGCCATGAAAATAGTATCCGGCTCCACTTTCTGGCCCCAAAGATAATATAGGATGTACCTGATATGGCCACGCTGGTTTAGTTTTAGTTTTTTAGATAGAGAGTTCTACCAGAACACCATGAGCAGAAAGTATAGATTCCAGGTTATTCCGATAAATACTTGAATACGTCGGTTTCTTTCTGGTCATTTATTGAGTTCATTAGAAGAACAGATACAGAACATCAAGAATCTTGATCAACTTCATTAATGTCATAATAACAAAATAAATCAATAAATAAATAAATTGACAGGAATCTCGTCGACAACTCAGGCAGAGGCGGAGCATGCTACGTTGCTCACCCTGAGAAGCAGGTTATGTTGATGGAATGAGAAGAAGGCAGTCCATACTCTTCGGAACCTTTTTTCTCAGATCCAATTGAAGCAATTCTGCAAACAGGAGCTGGTGGTCTTGGTGCACAGACAGTGTCCTGCAGATACACTACATGCTTCGGCTTTCGACTTGTACAAAACAGTAGAATTCCAGCAAAGAAGAACCACCCGAATTCATCATACATTTTAAAAGGCGCTTTAGTAGCTTTGTTAGCATTATACCTTGAAACTATTGCCCACATAAATGCATGTTGCCAACAACAACGTCAATTGCCTTCCTAGCTTTGGTTGTCCATGCTGGACGTCAAACAAACACGAATATCAGATTCCACGTTAGATATCCTCACTTGTTCAATTACACTGAGAAAACAGCACCTAGAAAAAGAAATGGCGCGCATCTCATCTTGTGGTCTAGTTTGTCATCTCTTTTAACGTACAATCAATTCACAACTTTCAACAGCAAGAGACACAACCAAGCGAAAGCAGTAAAAACGTCACTGTGAACCGTGATCCTAATAACAGGATATGGAATTTGTCGATTTATCTGTTTTATCACTTGCCCGCCTCGCTCTTATTAGTTATTCGGAACAGGACTCGGAAGTACTCTTTCACCAGGGAAATGGCGGAGAAATAAATGCTAGAAGCACATTTGACTAGACTGCAGCAGTTGCAATGGCAGGAGCACCTTTTACCATAATGTCAACTGTTCTTCCTCATTAAAGGGTTCTTTTTGATAGTAAGCTGTATGGCCAAGACAGGAATGTGAAATCTAATGACAGTTGTCAGTGGATAGATGTTTTGATGTCGCGAACTAAAACTTACCCAAAAAAGCATAGGCAGCAGCACTGTATAGAATGGAGCAGAAACTACAGTGGCGATGGTCCCCAAAATATTATCTAACAGCCAATGCCTGTATTCCTGCAGTGTTCGGACTTAAACAGATATCAAAAAAAAAGAAACCTACAATCCTCAATTTTATTGCCATCAACTCTGATGTACTGGAAAATAGACATTAAAATGAGTTCTGTTTCAATACACAAGCATCCGTATATTAGCTCCCACTTTGTAGGATACCCTTGCAAAGACGAGTACACGAAACTGCAGATGTGCGTAACAACAATCGAAAATCCTGTTGTTTTATTTAACACCGTCAGCTTTGCAAAAATCTTCAATAAAATTAGAGGCTTTTACAGACACTCGCTTGAGCAGAGCTGCTGCTCTTGAGTCAGAATTAGTGAGCAGATGGTACCTGAATTGCTAGAATTACCGGTACCCCACTTTCTACACGTCGAAGCACGAATGGTTGTACCAAGCCCCGCAGATACTCAGTACAGGAACTAAGCCGCGCAATAATTACCAAAATGAAGATTGCACCAACCACAGCAAACTGCCAAGGTGTCGGCAGAATTTTTAATGTAACAACGCTAACGCTGGGACCATTGCTCTGCAACGCACCGTGAGCAAGTCCAGCCATGTGGCCTGTAATCCCGATGAGTGCAATCAAGAATTTTACACACACAGCATGCTTTTTAACTGTCCACGCGTTGAAATGATCTGTAACATACAGGTAAAGCATTATTTTGGTTAAGATACGTATATCTTGAGCTGACATCAAAGTTGATCCTAGAACAGTTCATGCGGTGAGTTCACCACTGGGGAATAAACTGGATGCCCGAGCATACAGAATTCTCATTGATACTCACATTCTCGTCGAGTTTAGAGTAAACATTTTAGATTGTAGTTTTAACATACAGTGTGCTAAGAATGTGGAACGGCAGCTGTAAACTAATCTAGACAAAATGTGAATGACCTGTAATCTGTAAGGAAACAATGAGTGAATTTTTTGCCAGTAACAGTACTGAAAAATGCTGCTCGAAAAATAATGAGTCAAAAGCGTTGATCTAACAACACCACATGCGGCAAAATAATATAGCAAAAAATATAATTATGATAATTACAAGCAAAGAATTGGTCGAGTAAGAGTAATAATCAGGGTAGATATCGAGCATTCAAACATTGAAGACAAACTTCTGAGAGTTAATGGTATGCATAAATTAGTATTGGAACGAAAACAGTTGTGTAGTGTGGCGATCAGGAGAGCATTTTGAAGGACATTCAACGCAACAAAGCCACGAACTTAAAATCCCGTGAATAAGTAGAAGTGAGATTTGTGAACAATCCCGTAATGACCGAAAAACTCTTCAACTACTACGTACCCCTACACACAGTTTCTGAAGAACTCTATTACAAGAGTACGCACACTGATCGATCCAAGAAGTACCCTGATAGCTCACAGAACTCGGGTGTCATTTCATGCAGAGATTACAATACCTGCAGTGCTTCACGATACATCCTTAAAAAGATTCCATGACTCAAACGGCTCCTTGTGAAGAAAACTTCCTGAAAATAAATATTGTAATTGTCCTGCATCTATGTCACTCTCGCAGTGCAGCGTGAATAGTTTCTCGGAAGTGAAGCAATTTGCTTGCAATTGAAACTCCTATCTTATCTGCTAAACTGTGATTCATATCATAGCACCATGGATCGAGCACCACACACGCCAAGGACAGGGATGAAAAGTAGGGTGGAACAATCACGAAATTCAGATCAACTGCCACAAGAACTATCCACATCGGCTCTTCGAACATATGTCCACACGCCCCCTCACCATCGCCTGCCGTCTACATTTGACAGCGGCCACAACCACATCTCTTTATTCAAATTCATGCAAAACATATAATAAAATAAAATAAACATGTAAATAAATAAAAGAGAAAGCAATTCTCTCCAGTTGAAATTACCCATCATGGTCTCACATCCTCCTTCTTCCAATTCTCGCATCAGTATTCCGATCAATAAGAAATTCTTCACTAATCGTATCAGAAATCAAAATCAACAACCATCGCGAAAGCTAATGAGCTGATTCTCTCACCAGAAGATGAAAAAAAATCGACTGAACATCAATTTTAAGTGAAGAGAAAGACGACCTCGCAAAAGCACGAGCACGAGCAAAGCATGCGCTCGAGAATTGCAAAGGGCCTTTGCAGTTGTGATCAAACGCCCCTCGGAACGGCAAAGCACAAGCTCAAGGAGCGACCCTCGTTTTTGGATCCAGGATGTGGCGTTCTGGCGGCTGCAGCGGTCTGTAGATGAATGTATTCTGTCCACATTCGACGAATGAAGTATGTTAATTTGACACGGAGTCACCTAATTGCGGTTTACCAATATTAATAGACAGCCACACATTATTATGAATGTGTAACTATGGTTTTGTATTCTTCTAAAGGAAACCAAACTCTAACTTAGTTGTATATTTATTAAATTACTATATATTTTTTAAATCAATTCAAATGTATTAATTTAGAGTATTTTTTATAACATGTTTTATAAAACAATTTAGAAATAATAAATGTCAAAATTAAGTTCCAATACAGATATATATATATATATATATATATACATATCATAATAGAAAAAATCAGAAGCTAAAATAATTTTAAAATATCAAACTCAATCATAATCCTATAATTAACAAATAAGCTTATAATAATAATAGAAAAAACAATTTTTTTAGTTACGAAATTGAACTTGTAAAACAAAAAAATTACTGAAAGAAAACAGAGTGGTAAAAAAAATACATATTTGATATTTTTAAAATATTATATGCTGCTATTCTTTTTTTCAAATATTTCATTTTTATTGACTTGAAATCTGTAAATCAAGATTTAATTATACAAAGCATATTTTGATGATTTAAATATTTATTACAAAATAAGTATATTTTTGAAAAACATACATAATTTATATTTTTTTTTGTGCATCTTTCAAATATTTATTTAGATTTTTTTATTTTAATAATTTTATTCTATAAATATATATATATATATTTATATGAAGGTGTATATATATATATATATATATATTTTTGCATATATAGATATGAAGGTACAAATATATGCAAAAATATACCTTCATATAAATATATATATATATATATATATATATAAATATATATATATATATATATATATACCTTCATATATAAATATAAAAGGTAAAAATACTTTGGTATCTCTTTTTGCATATTTTGGAATTTCCCAAAGTTTCTTATTGATTTGTTGGAAAAGGTAAAATATTTTGTTATCTTATAGTCTACTTGTCATCCATTCATTCACTCCCAAACAAACAATAAGTAATTTTGGAGATACAAAGATAGTTAAGAAAATCAGCCATAGTACCAATAAATTTTAGAAGTAGTTAGTTATATTTACCAAAAGCTTAGAAAATGCACAAGAACCTATGGGAACTCAAGGAATGCAAGGGAATGCATGGCAACTCAAGGAACTTAGAAGAATGCACAGAAATCTATAGAAACTCAAAAGAACACACATAAACACATTTCTATGCTTAATACCATGAGTTCCTACTTCTCCAAATATTGTCAAGATCTTATAGCCTAAAAATAATAAAGATAAAAATATAATTGTAAATATAATTTATGTCAAAGTTCTTTTAATTCGGTCATTTAAATTGAAATAAATAGAAATAATATTTTTCAATTATATTATAAAACATAAATGGTTTTATTTATATATAAATACTATTTCTTTTTTTTTCTTTTTTTCTTTTTGGTTAACGTTTCTTTAAGAACCATCAATTTTTGACTTAGAAATCATATATTAAAATTTTACACCTTTTTTGTGGTACATTTGACAATTGCAATGGAATTTTGGCCATTTTTAAAATTAATAATATCATCAATTATTCCAAGTATATATCTTTCAATGCTGAGAAGTCTTTATGCATCTCAAACCTAGTCAATTGATTGTAGCACAAGTTCTAAAAAATTTTGGTTTAGAGTTGATTCTCATCTACTTCAAGTACATGATTCCATGCAAGGAGGAGATAAGAAATCCATGGGAATTAACTAGAACTTGGTGAATGTACAAAAATCCAATGGAATGTACAAAGCCCTATTGGAATTCATAGAACTTATGGAACTCATAGAAATTATGGAACTTATAGAACTCGTAGAAATAATGGAACTTATGGAACTCATAGAAATTATGGAACTTATAGAACTCGTAGAAATTATGGAACTTATGGAACTCATAGAAATTATGGAACTTATGGAATTTATGGAACTCATAGAACTTATGGAACTTATAATACTCACAAAAAAAAATGGGAACTTTGGAACACAAAAAGAATGTATAGGAATCATTGGAAATTCAAAAAACAAACAAGAACTTAAAAAAAACTTATGGGAACTTGAAAATCTTACAAGGACCTAAGAAAACTTGGGAATTGTCAAGGACAAGAACTCGATGAAAAAATAATTCAGACAAGTGAGCCTTCACTCAAAGAAAGGTAACAAAATATAAATAAACAAGTATGTATATTGAAAGAGAAACTGGAATGGCTATTGCCAAAAGACAAGAAAACTAGAGACCCTTGAAACTAGATTGGAAGCAAGAAAGGAGTTGACAAGAGTGAAGAAGCCTTCACTCTTCTCTCTATATATACTATCTAACTAGCGCCTATGTGGCGACGTTCTATAGGACCTCCAATATGTGTTGACTTTATAGAATACATGCCTTGTCTTACAAGGCAAGTTTTTCTACGTGTGGGCCACATAGTTAGCTTGATCTTCAAGCTAATAACATGTGTGGCACATAGCCAACTTGATGACCACGTTTCTAATCCAAAAAGTCAATTAAAGACACCTATGAAGTCAAAGCAGCATCTATGAAGCTTCTAGGAAGCTTTCATATTAAATACTATAGAATTTACTTACTTTTACCTACTTTTACTTACTTCTACCTATTTGTATATGTAATTACTAGCTTACATGATTATATCCGTGACATTACCCCCTTTCTAGGGACGAGCTCCACGAGGAGTGGTCATCATATGTTGAAGAAATCTATGATGCGACGAATTGTATTCGCCACATACTCTGACCTTTGTTCTCTTCGAAGATGATTGATAGGGCCTTTCAACCATCGATAGTGTCCCATACCAGGGCGGGAAGACCACTTAGTTATTTGATCATTGTTGAGGCCTTCGTAACTTCCTTCGAATAGAATATTTGCAACACCATTAGGAGTTGTTCCTACTTCAAGCACAATCATCAAACATCGGGAGTCCCTTCCCAAATCATGATATCAAACGCGTTGTATCTTGCCATCTATTTGAGGAAGAACATGTCATTCTTGAAGATCTTCTTCTCGATTACGTCGTCTTGAAAGATGTGACAATTATAATGTCTCATCCGACAGGTCAACAAATGAAGGCTCTTGAGTCGAATCTGCTGGTTATTAGTTCTCCATCTCCTGAGTGTCACTACTACAAAGAAGCTACGAACAAGAATTGAAAGTAGAATGTTATCTTGCCTAGATGTTGTTTCTTTTATAAAGAAGGTTTTCATCTTGATTTTGATGGATGTCGTCGATGAAAAGCCTCCACCGCCTTTGCTGCATTTACAAGATTCTTTATTGGCTCCTATGTACATTCACTAATACCATATCCGTGCCAATCAATAAGATATTCTAATTTATTTCAGCGTCGCCTTGAATCTAAGACTTCTTCTACTTCAAACTCTTCATTATTGTCCACTTCTATAGGAGGAGGTGGAGCTTGTCATCTTCTTGGTATGTCCACTGTCTTGTATAGTTCAAGAAGAGATACGTGGAATACAGGAAGTATTTTCATTGACTCTGGCAGATGTAAACGATATGCAATTTGACTGATTTGTGTAGAAATAGAAAATGGTCCTAGCCTTCGATAGTCCAACTTGTCACAAGGACGAGTGGTCTTGATATTGCGACGAAGTAGCCATACCTTATCACCCAAGATGAATGATGGTTGTTCCTTTCGATAGACATTCGCATTGACCTTTTGTTGTTCTTGAGCCTCTTTTAACTGCACCTTCATCGTTGCATGTAGCTTTGATAAATGAATTGCTAAATCTTTTGCAGATGGATTATTAACTTTTGAAAAGTCAAAAGTATCAAGTCGTAGATGATAACCATAATTAGCAAAGAAAGGTGTTTGTTTTGTAGAAGAATGTACCATGTTATTATAAGCAAACTCTACCAATGGCAAAAGAGTTGTCCAATCATCTTATTGGTAATTAATGGTACATCTTAAATATTGCTCCAAAACTTGATTAACACGCTCCGTTTGTCCATCAGTTTGAGGATGGAATGCCGAAGATAGTTTTATATCCACTTTAAGAATCTTGAAAAGAGTCCACCAAAATCTTGATATAAATTGAGTTCTCTTATTTGATATAATATCCTTGGATAATCCATGATAGCGATAGATATTGTCAAGAAAGAGTTTAGCTGTTTCTTCACTTGTGATAGATTTTGTACATGGTACAAAATGTGCCATCTTGGTAAAACGATCTACTATCACGAATATAGAATCATAAGAACCTGAGATTGGAAGATCCGTGATGAAGTCCATAGAAACAGAAGACCATGGTAGTTCTAGAATGGGTAATGGCTGAAGAAATCCAAAAGGTTGATGACGAAGAGTTTTTGATCTTGAGCAAATATCACATGATTGTACAAAGTCTTTAACTGTCTTCAACATTTGAGGCCACCAAAAATCCCTAGATATCAGCTCTAAAGTCTTATTATATCCAAAATGTCCTGCTGCTGGGAAGTCGTGACGAGCTTGAAGAACACGTAAACGTGCTTCTCCTTCTAGAACATATAGGCGTCCTTCGAAATAGAGTAGGTTGTTCTTGAATTCAAATTTAGAGGGATCATAAGATTTAGAAGAATTATTCTTGATAACATGAATAAGAGGGTCTAAAGACATACTTAACTAGACTTACTTAAGAAAAGTTAAATCAACAGTCAATGTTGATTTTATTGCTCGAAGATGAAATTGCTCCGGCTTCAATAGAACTGTTCTTTGTTGCTCAAAAGCTGCATCTCCTTCTTTTGGTGCAAGATAAGAACGTCTACACAAGGCATCGGACAAACCTTGTTGTTTTCCTGGCCGATAAGTGATGATGAACTCAAATCTTGATAAAGACATGCTCCAATGAGCTTGGCGACGATTTAATACGCGTACTGACATAAAATATTTGAGGTTCTTGTGATCCGTATACATAGTGACTGAACTGGAAGCGCCTTTTAGATAATGATGTCATTTTTGAAAAGAATCCACAATTGCAAGAAGTTCTTTGTCGTGGATCTCATAATTGAGTTTTGCTGCTGAGAATTTTCTTCAATGAAAGGCTACTGGATGAAGTTGGTCATCTGTTCCCATTTGTGATAAAACTGCACTCAGAGCAAAGTCCGATGCATCTGTTTCCATAAAGAATGCTTTGGAAAAATCAACACGATACAAGATTGGTGCAGAAACAAACGCTGTCTTCAAAGATTCTAAAGCAACTTTGGCTTCTTGATTCCATTGGAGTTTGTCTTTACAATTCAAATGTGTAAGTGGAGCTGCAACTCGAGAGAAGTCTTTGATGAAGATCCGATAGTAGTTGGTAAATCCCAAAAAACATTGGATATCTCTTACCGTTTTTGGGATCTTCCAATCTATAATAGTTTGAACTTTCTTAGGATCCATCATAAGTCCATCATTTGAAATGATGTAACCTAAGAAATCGACTTGAGTAGTATGGAATACTCACTTTTCTATCTTGGCATAGAGTCTTGCATCTCTTAATTTTTGTAACACACGACGAACATGAAGTTCATATTCTTTTGGATTCTTAGAATAGATCAAGATGTCGTCTAGATAACATACCACAAAATCGTCCAAAAACTCTCGAAAAACATCATTCATTAAATGTTGAAAAGCTGCTGGTGCATTTGTAAGTCCAAAAGGCATGATGTTGTAATCAAAATGTCCATACCTAGTTTGAAATGCAGTCTTCCATTCATCTCCTTCTTTGATGTGTACTAGATTGTATGCTCCCCGAAGATCTATTTTTGTATAGATCTTAGCTTGATTCAGCTGATCAAGAAGTCCAGATATTAAAGGTAGTAGATACCTATTTTTTATGGTAATCTTGTTGAGTCCTCGATAATCAACACACATCCGCAATGATCCATCTTTTTTCTTCACAAATAGAATTGGAGTTCCTACCGGAGATTTAGAATGGCATGTGAAATTCTTGGCTAGATTTTCTTCAATATACTCCTTGAGTTCAGCCAACTCATTTTGTGATAAACTGTAGATTGGTCTGAATGGTGGTTGTGCTCCTTCTTAAAGGTCAATTGAGCAATCATAGGGACGATGTTCCGGGAGTGTATCTCCATTCTTTTTTTCAAATACATCTTGAAATTCTTGATATTGGCTTAGAATGCCACTTGAAGTCTTTTCACCAGTAGAAACGGGTGTGGCCTAAATAATATATGGTGATTCTTTCATAGCAGCATGCAAGAAATCTTTTGCACCTGTAAATATGGATTTAATTGAACTTGACATATGACTCTCTACTTGATTAACTACACTGTTAGTTATACTTTTAGAGAAAGTAAGAGTTCAGAAAATCCAATCTATTTAAGGGTTGTATTTTTCTATCCACGACAAATCTAAAATGACTGGATTAGAGGGAGATCTAATGATATTAAATACTACAAAACTATTATGACCATTGATTATTACTTCTATAGGAAGGGTTTCGTGAGTAATATCTCCAGAAGACAATAGACGACCATCTATGACTTCTACATGAACAGGTTTAGTTTTCTTTATTAGAGATATGCTATATCTTTTAGTAAATTCTTCATCTAAAAAATACACTGAGGCTCCTGAATCTAACAAGGCTGAGACTTTGTAATGTTTAGGTCCTAAAATAACATTTAATGTAAAACAAGGAGAGGGCTCTAAGGAGAGAATAGGACCTTTACTAGATGTTGTGCAAGGTTCCAGCTGCACAGTCCCTATTGTAGCTGGACAAACTCGTTTTCCGACATATTATCTTCTTTGACAGCCATACTCCTCATTTAGTGATTGCGTCGTTTCTTTGGATAATATTGAGCAGTGTGCATTGGTTCTCCACAATATAAACATAATCCTTCTTGATGATGACGAGTCTTTTCTTGCTCAGTAAGAGGTTTGAAACGTATTGCATCAATTTGCATATCCTCTACTTCCGAATGTATGTATTGAAGAGGTGTTGGTGTTGCTATTGAATTATAGTAACGTTGAGGTCCACTTGTATAGTTTTCAGATCAGAATTCAAAAAGGTGATTGTCGCACTTCACAGCAAAGTCAATTGTTTGACTCAATGTTTGAGAATCAGGTAAGTTGAGCATTAATTTTTTTACCTCATATTATAATCCGTAGAGAAATTGACTAATAAGTGCAACATCATCCCACTTGATATCAGTTGCAAGTTGTCAAAATTGTGAAGCGTTGTTGTATTACGTGCTTTCTTGCTCGAGAACGCACTAGGCGTCTAGCTGTAGAAGGTAGTATGGAGATTCGCCAATATTCAAGCAGTCTATCAGTTTTTGACTGTTGGAATATAAACAACTGTAAGAATATACCGTAAATCTATACGGATGTCCTTCGACTGCTCACCGAAGTCCTTTTTGTCCCACCCGATAGGTCTCTAGATGTTACAAAGAACCCCGAATAATCCAAACTGCTAATCTTTGATACCGCTTTATACTCACGATCTTGTATCCACTGACTGTCTTGTTAGATTAACCCAATAAATTTCATTCACTCCGCATACTCAATCCTATAGACACCCTTTTAATTCTTCATTACGGACGTAACTCGATTTCATAAAATATTCAAGAGCAATCAAACCCACTTCATTAAAAATCTCGATTCACCATTACAACACTGACTTCAGCAACGATTGCCTCAGTCTTCCCAAAACCCTATGAAGAAAAAAAAACCCAATTCTCTGTTTTTTTTTCCCGCTCCGAAGCATGAAGCTAGCCCTCCGATCCTTCTAAAAACTCTCAAAACTTATCCTCTCCCCTCTCATTTCTTAACCTTAATTTTGAATTTCTTCAAACTTCCGTCTTGGATCCGAAATTGGCTCCCGTCGTCAGAGCTTGGATCCAAAATTGGCTCTCGTCGTCAGAGCTTTTTCTTCCGTTTTTACCTTTAAGAGATCCTTTTACCGAAAGGACGTTCCCGGAACGGCACAAAGGACGGAACAGCTTGAAACGGAATCGGAGCCCCGTAATCGGGACCACATTGAGTCGCCCGACTAATTCAGGTCTCATATTAGGTAAGAATCCAGTAGTAAGACCCGGATGTTCCCGTAATTAGATCAAATTAGTCCTTCGCGTCAGATTGGCTGAGGCCCGTAGTAAGACTTGGATTTTCCTCTAATTAGACTGCATTGGGTTGCCCGACCAATTTAGGTCTCATATTGGGTAAGTGGACCTGGATTGGATGTCTTGAAATTGGATCCAATTGGCTCTTCGAACCAGGCTCACCCGTCGTTGAATTGGTCCTTCTCCTTTTTCCTGACTCCCGTTATTGGAATCGAACGAAGCATTTCAGTATGCTCCGGTTGACTGTAACGGGGTGACTGAACCTAGCCACTCAGTATTTGCACTGGAATTGGTCGTTGCTCCCAATATTTGAGGTAATTAAATATTAATAAAAGTCCCCTTTCTTTATATTTTCACGGTATACTCGTGTTACAACACGACAGTGTATAACGTTACTGATCGATTGCCTTGTCGTAAAATATGGATCTTATTGGTTGCAACACAAATTGCATCATGTTCTTAATACATGGATCGAAACTCCACCAAAAAAGCCTCTAGATTTTTCAATATTAGATCTCGTCGTTCAAGAAAAGATGAAAACCACGATAGTGTTGAACCTGAAAGAAGTATACCAATGAATCTAACTTGCGATCCTGGAGTTGGATAGCTTTGGGATTGAAGTTCAATCACAAGTTGCACTTGATTGATAAATCCTCGAAACTTGGATCTGATGCCATCAAACTTCTCGGGTAGGGCAATTCTTGGTTCTCTAATATTTGAAGGGCATTCCACCATAGGAGAGTGATATGATTTGGTGCAGATATTGAAGCAGCTCCAATCATTTCTATATCTTCACTTCCTACCAATCTTGTTGCTCTTTGTGATGGTAAATTGAGTTGATGCAACGCAAGCATTAACTCCCTCAATTGCTCTTACATTTGTGCCATTGCACTCTTCATTTCAACAAGTTCTGCCATGATAACACTTAGAAGAGAGAAGATATTTAATATCGCTCAAGACAAATAGAAGAGAGGACTTAAGAACAAAGAAAATACTAAGGATAATATCAGTTTAGAAGAAGGTAATCCGCAACTTCTAATATGCTTATATCTTATCAAGAAAAAGGAGTAATCCACTCTTAATCAAGATTAGACAAAGCTCTGATATTATAGGTGTACTCTTGTCAATCTGTCAAGAACAAGAACTCGATGAAAAAACAATTCAGACAAGTGAGCCTTCACTCAAAGAAAGGTAACAAAATATAAATAAACAAGTATGTATATTGAAAGAGAAACTGGAATGGCTATTGCCAAAAGACAAGAAAACTAGAGACCCTTGAAACTAGATTGGAAGCAAGAAAGGAGTTGACAAGAGTGAAGAAGCCTTCACTCTTCTCTCTATATATACTATCTAACTAGGGGCTACGTGGTGACGTTCTATAGGACCTCCAATATGTATTGACTTTGTAGAACACATGCCTTGTCTTACAAGGCAAGTTTTTCTACGTGTGGGCCACATAGTTAGCTTGATCTTCAAGCTAACAACATGTGTGGCACATGGCCAACTTGTTGACCATGTTTCTAATCCAAAAAGTCAATTAAAGACACCTATGAAGTCAAAGCAGCGTCTATGAAGCTTCTAGGAAGCTTTCATATTAAATACTATAGAATTTACTTACTTTTATCTACTTTTACTTACTTCTACCTACTTGTATATGTAATTACTAGCTTACATGATTATATCCACGACAGGAATGCACGAGAATACATGGAAACACATAAGAATACAAGGACACTTTTTGTACCCAACAGCATGGGTTTCTATTATATATCTATTTCACAATGTACTTTTTATAATATGATCAAGATCTTATATCCTAAAAATAATAAAGACAAAAACATCACCATAAATATAATTCATTTCAAAGTTCTTTTAACTTAGTTATTTAAGTAGTTGTTATAAATGAACTTATATTTTCTAATTAAAATATAGAGACAAAAATAGTTTCATTTTTATGCATATACTTCTTTCTTTCTTTCTTTCTTTCTTTCTTTCTTTCCCCCTTTTTTTTTTTTTTGTTAGCATTTCTTCAAGAATGATCAATTTTTTACTTAGCAACCATAAATTAAACTTTTATAGCTTTTTTGTAGCCAATGGCACATATTTTTACTTCTATATATATATATATATATATATATATATATATATATGAAAGTACAAATATTTTGGTATAACTTTTTGCATATTATGGAATTTTTAAAAGTTGTTTATTGATTTGTTAGAAAATAAAAAATAATTTGTAATCTTTTGGTCTGCTTGTCATTTGTTCATTCACTCACAAATAAACAATAAGTGATTGTGGAGATACAAAGACATCTAAGAAAGAGGAAGATTGTACTAAAATATCCATATCTTATATCTATGTTAAAAAATAATCTTCAATTTTTTATCAATGTATTTTTTAAAAAGAAATAATATTTCTTGCAATTTGAATTTTCAAAACTTAGTGCATAAATCTCAAACATGAAAAAAGTATTTGATAAAACTTATATATATATATATATATAGATAATTTATTTTTAAAATTTTACAATACTATAAATAATTTAATAGATAACATGACATTGACATTATTATCAAAAAAATCATTTCAAATTCACGATTTAATTAGTATATAAAATAATTAATTAATATAATATAAATAATTTAATTGATAATATTATTACTATCATTATGATATATATATATATATATATATATATATACATATACATATACATATATTTATTTATATATTTAAATAAAAATATTTAAAATTTAAAATTTAATGATAAATTTAAAATTGATTTTAAAAAAAAAAACTGTTTTTTAATTTATTTTAAAAAAATAAGGAGCTTTTATGTTAAAAAAAATTAGTTTTATTTAAAGACTATCAAAAAAATTATATAAAAACTATCTTTTAATCATAAAAATAATTAATTTTAATATAAAAAGTATTTTTAGTTATAAATAATATAGAAATAGAAGTTTTAAACAATGAATAAGATTTGTTTTAGTTCTGTGAAGATCACTATTTGGCAAAAAGTTATTTGTCAAAATATTAATTAATTTTTTTAAATAGATTTATATCATATAATTTTTATAATGAAACAATATGATTATGTATATAATAAAATTTACTATAATTATTTTATAATGACTATTTAGTTTGTTAAAATATCTTTTGTAATCTTCTTGTAGAATATCTTTTTGAAATAGACACTTATTTATTAGAAACCTCAACAAGTCTATCACTATATAGTTTAATAGAGATAATCATTATACATTTATATTTTTATTATATACATTATGCATATACTAGCCAAATTCAAAAATTTATAATTATATTTCAAAAAAAAAATTGACAAGTTCTTGTTCAATTAGTATCACAAACATAACCAATACTAGAAATTACTTAGATAAGAAGCGTTAGATGGAAGTAAATTGGAATAGATAAATTGAATAATATCATGTAGAGAAGCTTCATAGACTCAAATTGGGCTTTGTATGTGTTTGTAGGTGTTTTTTTGGTTAAAATTTGACCAACAAATTTGCCATGTATTGTACATATTGGCCGCACATAATAAAAGTTGGCCATATTATGCATATATGAAATTCGCCTTGTAAGTGGGACATGTATTGGAGGTCTTTTAAAATAAAACCACGTAGCTCCTACTTAGATAGTATATATAGAGGCAAGAATGAGGTCATTCTCATTCTTATCAATCCATGTCTTTTTTTTAGTCTTGTTTCAAGAATCTCTAGTTTTCTAGTGTTTGGCAAAAGCCATTTTAGTTTAATTTTTAATATATATTTATTTTATTTTATTTTTTGACATCTTTCTTTAAGAATGATTTCACTTGTTATTTATATTTTTTGAGCTCTTATCTTTAATAATTAGTCAATGAAAAAAATAGGTTTTATACTTATCCTATGTTCTTAATAAAAAAAATTAAAATGTCTACTTTGGAAGTCATCATTTAAAACATTATTACATAAAATATCTTACTTCTTTATTAGTAGACTAGGATAAACAAATTTTAGGCATATATCTTCGTAGATAGAATCTATCTATCTAATAAAGAAAGCATAGGTTGCAAGTACTTCTTAGTAATATTTGTTTTTCAATTGAGTTTTGAACCTTCCTTCTATAGTTAATACTTTGTGCTAAATTAACATTGTTCAGTTTTTTTTTTTTTTTTTTTTTTTTTTTAGTTATTCTTACTTATAAAAATTTATCAAAAATATTGTTTGTCTATCTACAAAAATCACTAATTGGTTGAGGTTGTTATCACCATTCAAATTCACAGATTTAAATTGTATAATATCAATTCTACTTCATCTTTAAATGTATTCTATCCTTGTTCTCAATCTCCATTCCATGTCCCTATTTTCTTTATCTTTGTTTTTGATGTCCCTCATCTCTCACCTCTATCCTTGTTTTCAATGTCCCTTGCCTAGAAGGCATTTGAGCTTGCTTGAATATATTAGGATAAAAATTATAACCAATATGATAAAAATATATTCTATATTCTATATTTATATTTATTATTTAAGATTCATTATTATTTGAATTTATTAGGATATAATGATACCCATGCTAGAAATAAGAATTATTGAATATTATAGTGAGTTTTTAAAGTTTTGTAATTATTTTTAGAACAACACTTTAAATTTCCTTCTACATGAACAACAAGGCCCGCCATCCTTTTCCTTTGGCATGACAAAATTGCTACTCATTGGCCTCATTAAGTATAGATTTTTATCTTCTGTTGCTCTCTTCAATTTCTCCAACACCTTTGCTACTACTTTGAATTGTAGCACATGTGCTATGGCTGGTAGTAGTAGGCTTTGTTCACAATCAAACTTGTTTAAATGTTGACATTACCCATAACTGTAAGACAATGAAATCTTTACATTTGCTTTTTATCTAATGCAAAGCAAGGGCCCTACTGCTAGTAATTTTTTAATTCTTTAAGTTGTAAAGTATTTTACTGAATTCTTGTTATTTTTTCATATTTTGATTTCATTGTGTTTATATTTTACTCTCCCAACATTTTGATATTTAATGTATTCTAAGCTATCATAATAGGGCTTACATAATGATGATATATGATAATTATACATGATCAATCAATAATATAACTTTACAAATCTAAAACAAAATGACTTCAGTTGGTTTTAAAAATTCGTTGCCTAACAAGTAAAAAAAATTCAAATCTTAATTAATCCTTCTTCTTGGAGCATGACTGTTATGACATTAAATCATGGATAATTTTAATTCCATTTCATTCAAGAAAATATCACATTTAAAAATCACAAGTTGAATAAACTTGATCAAAATAATATTGTATCTTTCCACTGTGATGTTTTAATACATATATATGCTGTATTTTTTTGGTTGTTTCTGAGTTTGTTTAACAAACATGTTTGATTTGTTGTGGTTGTTTAATAAAATTGTTAATTTAAAAAAAATAAAAAATAAAAAGGGGGGGGGGGAGTTGAAAATCAGTTTTGGTACAGAAGATTACTTGATAAAATCTATGAGAGAAGATTAATATCCAAGAAGAGAAAAATTAGAAACTTAGAATGATCATATGAATAAATTCTATTCACTGTGCAGAATCCAAGAACATCAAAATCTATTATTCAATGACTATCAGCAGCTGCCGGGCTTATTGAAATTTGAGGCTGATAAGTGCAATATATTTGATTTATCAATCAAAACTTTAAATTCAATGCAATAGGTTAATGGTGGGCCCAATTTAATAAGTTGAAGAGGGTTTAAGAATACATGATATTTTGTTTTGATCTTTGTGCCTTAACATCATGCAATAATGGCTAAAAAAAAATAAAATAAAACAAAACAAAAATTTGGTTACACATGTTTTTTTGTGCTTACTAGCAAAACCATTATTGGCATTTATGTGTTTTACTATTTAAGTATGCCAATAAAAGCAACAGTTGTTTGAGGGATATTTATTCTTTACATGCATGGAAATTAATTTGGCACTTAGAAATTAAATTTGACAACTTGCAAAGGATTCTTATGTTTTAGGTAAAATAAAAATAAAATAAAAATATTTTTTGAAACAATTCGGTACTTTCCAAGCCCATTTTTTGGCATAATTAGATTCATTTTTTGAAGATTCCTATTATAAATTGTTATATATATAAATATATTTCTATGAAAAGATATATTTATATTATAAACTTAACTAACTTTTCTACCCTTAACAAAACATCCAAGCATTTAATTAACAAAGCATTTACTTACCTTCAAGATTATTCACATAAATTAAATATAGATTAATTTTTTACTATCTTAGTAATTTCTATGCTAAACTAAGATTTCTAATTAATTTTCTAAAATAAATTGACCTTTATCCAACTAACTTTTACTAGTAGGATTTTTTATTAAACCAATAAGATTTGAATACATGCTCCTCCTCCTCAAACAATACCCATATTTTACCAAAAGATTCATTGTTTTAGAAGATCTTTTTTTCTTTTTTCTTTTTTCTTTTTATCTTTTCAGAATGTTTGATTTGAACTTCCTTATTTTTCCATACAAATATCCCAATTTTACACAAAAATGAGATGATTCTTTCTTGGATTACAACGAATGTAGAAACACAGATTAAGTAAAAACTATATTTTTAATAATTGTGACTATAACTAATTAGTTTTAATTCTTTGATCCTATCTAAGATTCCAAGTCTATAGCTAAACTTGTCTCCACTCTTCTAAAGTAAACCTTTAATTGTTGACAATATATTCGCTATTCTTACACATCCTTATGCTCTAATTTAGAACCAATTCCTTTTCATTACAACTTTTTTTTTCTTTAACTTCACTTACTTTATTTCAACTTTGAATATAATTCCTAATTATTTAGAATCTTAAATAAACTTTTATCCTAGGAGATGACATTCAACTTATCCAAATATCATCTTTTTGTATACAAATAGATTATGTTTTTAATTTGTTTCTTTCAATTAAACTATATCAAATAATTTAATATTACCAAATAATTTAATATTCTTTTAATATAAACAAATAAAAAGTATTGATCTATTTAGTTGGACAATGCTAATTACAATCAATAGCCACCAAAATCATGATTCTAATAATTCTCAAAATCATAATTTAGATAACGTACAAAGATGGAACGTAGTAGCAAGTTTGTTCACAGAATATTAGAAAACTCAAGCACAATCCAAGAATAAAAGGGAAAGTGCAGCAACATACTCTTATGGCAACATATTGTTGGAAGGTTTCATCTGCCCAATCCTCACGAGACTAGTGAATCTCCTAGAAGTATCGGCTCTGGCACTTAAACGAATCCAAGTAGGTCCTTACCTCTGCTCAGATATCTAATATTATTGCACAAGTATTTGTACACCATTCGCGTCAATGGCACGAGTTTATCGTGGCAGACGGCAGTTTTGAAATTTCCATCAAAATCTTTTGGAACTACTTATCAAACCAAAACCAGAATCCAAGGATATAGACTCGCCAACGCTATATCCTCTATACTAAATCCACATACCAGATGGCACATTCCTTTAACATACAAGCTCAAGTTTGTTCAACTAAAAATATCTATCGTCTATGAGACTAGTGACTTGAACCAACTGAATGGAAGATCTACAATCTGCCATTCTCACCAGAGTGAAATACTTGTGATTTCCGTTGGAAGGATGAAGTGTGTGATTCATCAGTTTGGCGACCTGAGTAATCCATGTGTGCGTGGCCAGAATCTTCACCATTGCATACTACACCTGTATTTGCATTATCTGTAAATACACATTTGATCCAATAAGTAATAAGATAATTACCAAAATTTCAATCAGGATATTGAACAATGCCATCCCAAATTTCCATACAATGAAGCCGCGATATAAACACAAAAAGACTCAATAACTGCCAATAATAAGACTCAAACATGGTAGCAAATCTAGCTAAAGTGCAACCTTGATGCGACCTTAAGAATGACGTTTGGAAGTTCCGTTTTAACGCATAAAAGAAAATCTATCCTTCAGTAAATATTCAAGATTACTCTCTTCAAAAGCCACCATTCACTATCATAGTGTAGACTGCACTTGTTTCTTACGGTTGTCAACCCTTCGGATTACTCCGTTGAAGAAGTGCAGAAAATTTAAATGCTGAAACTGATTAAAGCCATCAAGGACTGATAGCAGATTGCTTCGCAAGAATCAGACTAATTTATATTGTTTTACAAGTAGAATCACACCTATTTCTCCTAAATTGACAGGCAAACAGAAAGGTACATAAAACATACCAAAGAGAGACACAATAGATGGTCTCTTAGGTTGAGGTTTCTTCTTCAGCTCGGCTGCTCACAGAACACAGCATACAGCCCGTATTGTCAAGACCAAAAACATTTCAACCGAAGTAAAACCATTTCGCACCTCAACAATCTAATCAAGAAATCTGACAGAACTAACGTGATTCAGCACGTCACAACAAGACTAAATAAAAGAGACTAATAGTCTTACCGATTGGCGAGTTCATCATCCCTTTTAACACATCCGAGTTCTTGTACGTGTAACCCACAAAATTAGCATCTTTGGAAGTCAGCATCTGTTGGCACCCAAAACCAACATGACATTCCGTTAGACATGTAAGCCACAGCCAATCATATGAATCAATCAACGTAGGCTGCCACCTGTGTTAATACATCGTGCACTTTGGATCAAGTGACCAAAAAGAAATTCAAGACATCAATTTCATACCTTTCGCCAGGGGCCTGATCTGGTGGAAGGATGAGGCTGAGAACTGACCTGTGACCATCAAAAAATGTGTAAGAAAACGGTCAGGCGAGAGGATTACAACACATGGTGCACCACCAAAATAATCTTAGAAGTTTCAGTGGTATGATACCCAAAAATACCTCATCAAACTTCTCAAAGTTTTGGGTGTCGAGTTCTCCATTGACTTCGGGCTTGTATGCAGCCTCCATTTCATAGAGCTTGTCCCATTGAATACCGTTGAACCATGGGTGCCCCTGAATGATAGGGAAATGAAAAAGTGCACCAATCAAAACAATCATTCTGCAAAAGCAACTTCAATGAAAGACGTTGAAGACAATATAACACCGCTGACAAGATTGATCAGAGGGAGATCAAGTTTACTTGTAGAGTTAATCGACATAACTGAATTCTACAACGAGCAATTGTGTACTGTCTGTGGAAAATATAATTACCTTAATATCATCTCCGCCTCGGCTTCCTAAACGTTGGTCTACATCACAGAGCAATCTACAAATCAGATCTTTGGCCTCGAGAGTCAACTTAGCTTCATCTGGGAACTTAAGATACGTTCTCCAATTCACTATCTGCACAACATCAAGACATGAACACGTTGGTGCAGATAGCTTAGACAAAGCATTGAAAAAATTGTATCAACTTTTGAAATAGCAGTGACATGCGCTCTTCATCTACATGAAACTTGAGGCAAAACGTGTTAACAATCCCAGCGAGACAGTTTAAGGGAAAAAAACAAGGCTGAAAAACCTACCTTCCTACAGGTATTCATGGGGTCATCCGAATAGAAAGGTGGATAACCGACTAACATCTCAAACATGATGGCTCCAAGTGACCACCTGTAGAAACATTCCATCATTAAATCAAATCCAGTAATTTATTCAAATGTCCTTTCCATGTAAGACATTCTGTAACCACAGCTATAATCCGGTAGTCTACTATCCACCTTGCAAAACATTCGAGTTTCTATTCAAGAGAAAATTCATTGAATAATATAACAAGTGAAGGCAAAAATTCACCAGTCACACTCCATGCCATAGCCTTTTTTCAACAGCACTTCGGGCGCAATGTAGTCCGGAGTACCAACTGTGGAATATGCCTGCAATTAGTAATGAACACAGTTACTCAGTGTAATGGAAGCCTAACCAGTGTTAACACTCCACAACCACATTCTTGAGGACCATGCCTGAATGTGCTTGTAGATTCTCAAGCATATTAGTCAGAACATACTGCATGACCCAACAAACATAGTTCAATCTCATCCTGAACGTAGGACAGCCTCACCCAACTGAAGCTGTACAGATCGACAAAGAAGCCTTAAACTAATAACCGTCACCATCTCAGCTAACAGATGAGAGACAACTAGATACCAACATCAGAAACCATACCGATCTAAGACATACCAGAGAAAGTGAAAACCCATACCAGCATCCGCCGATTTCGTTGCCAATGCTGCAACTGCTCCTGCTGACTACGATGTGACTGCTCACGCGTGGATGGTTGAGAGCGACCACCCTCTATGTCCATAGGCATTGGCTCCCGATACTCCTCATCGGAACCAGGCTCATGTTCATGCAGTGTTGATAACGCACGACAATCTAAAGGTTTGCATAATCCAAAGTCTGACAGCTTCAAATGTCCATTTTTATCCAGCAACAAATTGTCGGGTTTTATGTCCCTGCCATTCCCAATTTGTTGCACACATACTCACGTCAAATATGCCCCACTGAAAAATAAGTCGGAAGACGACTGAAGTGGACAGTGATAATACCGAAATCATTTCAGCATAAAAGATTTTGCAACCACAATCCGATACAAAACACTACTTGGTTAGAGAAGAAGACTGACCGGTGAATATAGTTGTGCCTATGGATGGACTGAATAGCTAAAACGGATTGTGCAACGTAGAAGCGAGCTTCATCTTCTGTTAGGGTATCCTTGCGCATCAGCAAAGTCATCATGTCACCTCCAGGTAGATACTCCATGATCAGGTACAAGTATTCAGAGTCCTGAAAACTGTACAGTAACTTCACGATACAGTGACTGTCCACTTCTGCTAACAAATTTCTTTCCGCCCTCACATGTTCCACCTGAATTGAAGTTGATCAGTGTTCAACAAAATCAGAGGCAGTAGCACATAAATGAATGAGATCTCTATTAAAAATATGTTTTATTGCAAATGACTGGAAACAAACAATAAAATGAAATCTCGTAATACTATGCTTGATAATAGAAAAAATAAGAAAGAAATAAACTTAATATATGTCTGATCCCTTGAACCGACACGAACAGTTCATTACAAAGTTGCATCGGCTTCAGATCAGTCGGCAAGCTTATACACAACTTCACATCTAAAGCTATCACTTGCCTTGAAACTTGCAGAAGAGAATAACAAATCTCTGACTGTTTATTCGCAGCTCATTTATCCCAGATTCTAAGCACTTAATACACGGTATCCTCAAAACTAGATTTTAGAATGTGGAGTCAAACAAGCGGCTTATACCTGCCCTCTTGACAGCATCTCTGATTTCTTCAATTTCTTCATGGCATAAACTTCTCCAGTTGCTTTCGCTCTGCAGAGCCTCACCTGCGGCCCCACTCTTTACTGTCAATAAAGACCTCGTTGAATACAACTGAAAGCAGCCGTAGAATTGATGATTTCTCGAACAAGCATGACCTCAAAGAAGTATTTTTATTGAGAAAAAAAGGAGGAAGCCTGCACTATCGAAGATAATCGAAAGCAGATGACATTTGAGAACTTCTCAAAAAGTAAAGGAAAGAGGTCCAAAAGAAAAACACTCGAATGAATCGTTGCAGGACGATCATGTAAGGAAACGAAACACAATCTGGATTAGGGAATTCAATTACATTTCTTTCTGTTCGTGATAAGTACTGGATACAGAGTACGAGACAAGGTCCACTTAATTAAATTTTCACATTTCGGAAAATGAATGTTCCAGCTGAAACAATCCTCTCTTAGAAATATCATCATTCAACCAAAATAAATGTATTTTTTCGCTTCAAACAAACAGCACCTCTCCAAAGGCGCCTCGTCCAATAATTGTTAACAGCTCAAAATCCTCCACCCCCATTTTATGACGCTGTAACCGCATATACTCTGTCTCTTTACGCTCAAGATCCTTCAACAAGTTATGCTGATCCTCTGGGGACACATCTGCATCTTGTAACCTTCGCTCCAGGGTCCAGCGCCTGCCAAAAATAAAAGAAAAAGGAAGACTCAATGCTACTGTCTCGCATCCTTTCACGTATCGGATCCTTTTCAATCGTGTCATTGGAAGACCCACGCAAAAATATGATCAGCACGAGGAGATCTGAATCCTAGCACAAGTTCCGTACGACTCGATCGCAGCTTATTTACATCGAGTTGCGGTAGATATCCTCGTTTAAGCGAAATAGTAATGGAAAACATTCCAGCAGTGTCGAGTTGTTAAAAATAGGCGGACAATATCGGGCCGAAAGACGTACTGAATGGGCTTGACTGTAAAAAGCATTCTATTCGGAATAAAATAAATAAGATCACTGCCTACCTGAAAACTAAAAGAAGACCAATTAACAGTAATCTGTTCTCATTGGAAAAATGTTCGGTTCACTGTCCTTATATAGTCTTGGAATTAGCACATTTAGGGATGACGGTAACCTCATCGTTTTCTCTTCGTGCTATATCATGCACACCAGCAGTAGGTCAAGTGGGATAAAGGATAAAGAACACGCCATTGGTAAATACTCAAAGTCATAGAATTTTAGCTTCGACTGAGAGATCCGGCTATCAAACCATACTCGAATTTATATCGCACGAGGTATCGAATTTCAAAACATAAAATCGAAGTTTGGTATACCGAATAACTCGAATCCATCAACCGTTTGAAGACGTCCAGAAAAGAAACTAGGTGGCCTGTTTCCAATTGGTGTTACTGAGAAGATTAACATTCAGCGTAGCCTAAACTTCATTGGATGCGCAATCTTCAGCCGAATTCTGATTTTCTACAACGCCAGTCTGAGGTTCTACGAGCACTATGAATTAGGTCACAAAGACAGTTCACTAGAAGGTACGTGAACACCAGGAGACATCCCGCGACTGTCAAAGAATTGATTCCGGATTTGATACGTAGGATTTTAAATTTCCGTAACAAACCAAGAGGAGGAGGAGGAGGAGGAGGAGGAGGAGGAAAAAAAAAAAAAAAAAAAAAAAAAAAAAAAAAAAAAAAAACACTGTCGCAATCTATCACTGTATTGAAACCTTTCGTACAAGGAAGGATTAAAAGAAGAAATATCCTTGATAAGAAGAAGCCTACGTTCTTGCAATTTACTGAATGATGATGGAAAGATGAAAGGTATTAAAAAGCAGGCGACTAGTAACCGACGAGGAAAACAATAACCACAGGAGTCATGAACTTCCTACTCGTAGATTGCAGATCGAAGATAAAAAACCGAGTCCAAGAGGGTAATAGGTGAAGAAAGTGCGAGGGGCAATTCATCGGCTACCTCTCTTTCCGTTCCTGCAAGCTTTTCATCTGCGCCTTGTAATGGTTTTCAATGTACTGTTTAGCCGCAGCAACCTTCTGACGCGTAATACTAGAGGCGAGATTATCGTCAAGCTGCAAACCATCCGCGTTCTCGCTCCCTCTCCCCTCATCTGATCCCACGTCCAAACCTCCCATCCCGTCTTGCGCCGTCGCCAAGACCGTGCTAAACACATCCGCTTGGTTCACCATCAAGCCTCCTGCTGCTCCACCTCCGCCTCTCAACCCCTGTCCTGCTCCCTTCCAGCCCCCGTCCTGCTCTTCCATCTGCCCCTGGCCTGCCCCCTCGATCTACTTCCCCCGCAACCGCAACCGCAACCTCAATCCCCTCTCATCTCATCTCACCATTCCCCGCAATCACCTCCTCCTCCGACCAAATAGCTTCAACATGAGCACCACGGCAGGTACCAGAACTGTTAACAACGACGAAGAACAGAGTGACAGTTAGTTCAAGGTCTGCTCACGCAAGGCAGCGAGATCAAGCATGGTCACAGCTGGAAAAAGACGGAGCACAGAACACTAAGCTGAGCATCACAAGGCGCCAAAGGCGGCAAGCTCATGGCGGCTAAATATAGTCTCCCCTTCCAGCCAGCTTCCGCTCTCTGTCCATCCTATCGAAGCTTGCTGGCTATGGCGATTGGGCCCGCCACCCCCCTCCTCCCCCCCCCGCAACACACTGCGCCGCGACGAATCCCACCACGACGGTCTCCAAAAACAAACGATCGGAATTCCCGACGATTCCCCGCTCTCTGCTCCTTTCTCGTCGCCTGGCAGTTGGAACCCCACGCCCATTCCATAATGGAATCCTCGTGGGAAGTAGTTATTAACAGACACTTGGGTCTGGCATAATACCCCAGTCGGTTGCCAATTTGATCTCTGGATGAGATCACGACTCTTCTATCCCCTTTCCCAACTCCTTTGCAAGTCAGTGGGAACGCCCATTCCCGTCACTCAAACTCCTCACCAATAACCCATTATTAGTCCATCTCAATTAAGCAATAGAATTAGTGTGGTTCGCCTCCATATGTGAAAATATCTTCGAGTTTCTATCTTTTTGCTTAGTTTGTGGCATTAGTTGGGACAGAATGACTTGGACACATCTCAAATCCATCCCTAGAGGGATTTTGCAAGGTGGGTAAGATCCTACATCCTTTGAAGTCAGTTGGATATTATTGTTGTGCGGGGTCTCATGTATATAAAGAGGGCAGACCGAGCCTAACCCCAGATGCTCTATGATCCTAGCCTATCGAACCGAATTTTGATGGAATGTTCCACTGTGGGTTTGGAACCCCACTGAGAGACTACACTAATTTTGTGCCATTGAGGTGGAATTTGTATTTTCCAGCTGGCAGGCAGGGTGTGGTGGGATCGATGCGGACTTTTATCATTCCAGCTTCATAATACATCAGAGCCAACCATAGATTGACTTGTTGTGCACCCACCCAATGACACCCTCACCCAGTGAGCTGTTTTGTTTCATTTTTTTAATTTTTTTCAATACTGGGACCAAGCTAACCCTGTGAAAACAAAGAGACTTCTCCCCCAAGTCTGTCAAGTTGGAGTATTGCAATTGAATTAATTGTGTTGCAATTGTTGGAGTCATCAAGCATTAGATTTGGGAGGACAACATGAGGCCTGTTCCAAGGTTGGCATGACCGTTCTGAGCTGGCCATGACAGTCCCTCACTCCCAACCCATGACCTGGCATTCACAATCACTCTCACTTGCTTCCTTCTCCAGTGCTTTTTACACCCCAAAAAAGCTTTAGGGCTGTGTGAGAATTTACAACCACCAATTAACACAGAAAAAAAACATTTCTTTCAGTGTGCATTGGTACATGTCCTTCACAGGGTGGGTCACAGTGTGAAAAAGAGACATTTGAAGGACAACAAGTGTGGTGCTCACAAAAGGTTCACTTATCCATGAAACAGAGTCATTAAAACGTAAGCTTGTTGGCATCATAATATTGCACTTTTGCATGTTTTTTTCTTTTAATGGAATCTGGTGAGTTGAGTATGTAACCAAGCGAGTGTAAGGAGATTTAGGGTTCAATGCATTTTGTTTGATTGATTTTTGCTCTATTTTTTCAACAAGTGGACAACACTACTAGGTTTGTGGGGAGGAGGCATCACAATTGTTTGAGCTTGACAAAGTCCCCACCAACTCTATACACCAAGTGGTCATCCTTGACAAGGTCGTGAGAAAGGCCAGCCCCTCCCTCTAGATCCCATTCTTTCTTCCTTTTTTTCTCTCTTGCTCTGTATGTTTGTGTCTTATCTATGCAATCTTTTTCCATTTACTAATGAGATGGGCTTGCAGTGTACATTGCACAGAACATGGGTCCTTATTTGTGTTGCTTTGTCATATTCTATGATAGTCATATGATGTTTCTGTCATTTTAACCTTAAATATGAAATAAGCTGAACAAAGGCATTTTTTCCAGGCAAGAACTAATTGTTAAATATTATGTTCATAGAAGTCAAAATAACAACAACAATAATAATAATAATAATAATAATAATAAAATAAACACACTCTACAAGGGTCCTCCCATTCATATGTCACATATATATATAGAGGGATGAATGAAGGATGGATGAGGTTGGGAGTGAATGGAATCAAATGATAGGGTGGGGTGCACCCAAGCACAGCTGGCCTGATGAAGAATAATAAGAAGAAGAAGCAAATGTAACTCTTCCAATACTACTTCTGGGACAACTGTGCCCAGTTGGTTGGAAACCCAAAGAAAAAATAAAGCAGGTAAGTGTGAACAGGGAACTGGGGAGAGGATGGACGAATGTTCTCCACCATCTACCTCTGAAAGGATGTAGTTGATCGACGAAGCCCAGTTACTAATTGGCAAATGATATCATAAACTTGACATGATTTTCAAGGTTTTATCAATTTAATCCTGATTACAGTAGAATTTTTTTTTAACAATTTAAAATACGGATTGCACTCTTTGCAATTGGGTTGTTGTGCTACACACAGATATATGCATGAATTCCAACAATTTTGTAATAATAACTGTGGATTGTTTAAAATATTGTAAAATGGAATAATCAAACAAGTACTTAAAGAATGTTTTCAACCAATGTTAAGTTGAACAAACACTCGTTGCATAATAGTTTTCAAATGATACAAGTAATTAGATTAGCATGAAGCATATATTTGTTCTTATACCTGGTCTAAACCCTAAACCCTAAACCTGGCCACTTTGTTTTAAACCTGATCACTTTGTTCTAAACCCTAAACCTGACACAAATAGTTCACATATTTTTGAAATATTTTTTTATTTTTATTTTATTTCAATCATGAATTTAATGAATTAATTTCTTGTGTTGTATGTATGAATGTATTTATTTCTTATTTATGCGTCATATACATCATAAAAAAATTATTATTATCATTATTCTTATCATAAAGAGACAAATTGTGAGCCATTGAGTGATCATATTTATTGTTTTCATGTATATATATATATATACTACACAAGGTTTACAATTTGTTTTGCTTTCAAATAGTGTTAATTTTATGTGAGTGTGTTACACATACTTTTATGCACTATGATCAACATTGCTATTATGTACAAGTAGATGCCTAATCTAACATAGGTTAATAAATCCCACAAGTCCATTTTAATATACATACATACATACAGAAATACAAACAAACAAACAAAAAAAGGAGTTTAAATTTAAATAAAAAAGTTATGATTATGTATTTCAATGGATGGTCTCAAAAGTAATTACCAAGATAATCATAAAACATTATTAAAAAATATATTATAATAGAAATTAACCATAAATTATTTTTCATATCTGTGTGTGTAACAAAATATGTTTATTTACATACAAACATACAAACATACATACATACATATTAATAAAAATTTGTCCATCTACCTATCTACATAACTTTCATTGTTTTGACCCCTAATTGATAAAGTCTTCATTTTCAATACAACCAATTAATTGTTTCCAATTTTCATTAAATTTTGTATATAAATAGTTTCAATATCCATGCAGTATTCTTTTTCCTTATGACAGTTCAGACAAGCCATATCAAGAAAGCTAATATCTAGTCCTTAACATAAATTAACATGCCAAACAAATTTCTATTACATTAGACCAAAAAGTACATTATAGCCCACAAGTTGTTGTAAAAAATTGATAGTGAATTGAGAGAATGCCCATACAGAAGTTCTTTCAATGGTTGTATTTGACTTTAAATGATATAATGCAAAGAACAAATATGTTGCAAATTGAGGATGCATACAACTTACAAACACTATCCATGCTTGCGCACCAAAAGATTGCAAAATGCACATTACAATCTAAGAACATTAAGTATTTTTTTGTGTACAAACCTCGTCTTCTTATATACATATTCATCAATACAATACAAAAATTTAACATCATAATTAAAAATATAAAAATTATGTATATATATATATATATATATATATATTACCAAAAGTATTCTTAAAATAATCCTAATATTTTTTTCTATCATATTTACTATTACAATATTAAAATTTTCTAGATGAAGAGATTATTTTCTAAAAACCAAGATTTGAATATATATATATATATATATATATATATATACATACATAAACTTGTTTAGCAAATATAAACTAGTCTTTTAAAACCTTAATTCATTAATTCATTAAGTAATTGTCTAGTGAATATCCAAAGCGGCACAAAATAATAGATATTATAAATAAAATACAATACAATCTTTAAAATTGAAATATTTTTTTAAATGATTTAATTAAATAATTTTAGTTTTACTTAGGCAACCCATTGTATTTTCTAGATTTGTTGTGTGTTGAATAAGGCCTTGTATTTGAAAGTGATTTAGATAGTAGACAATAATTTTATGGAGTCAATTGGAATGGAATCATTCTTATTAATAAGATGCAATAAGTAATATTGTATGGCTTTGGGTGATATAGAAAAATACTTCTTTAAAAGAAATTTCATCTTTTATGCAGTAATTACTTTAATATGGTGATATAAAAAATTATTACATATACAACCAATAATAGAAGCTATTTAAATAAGAAGATTTAGGTAGAAATAAACATAAGTACATAAATTAGATAAATAATTGATATAAGTATTTTTATGATATAAGTTGGCCATATAAAACATATATAAAATATTTTATATATAATATAAGTTGGCCATATAAAACACATATAAAATATTTTATATATAATATAATTTGGCCATATAAAATATATATAAAATATTTTATATATGATATAAGTTGGTCATGTAAAATATATATAAAATATTTTTATGATACAAGTTGCAATCTACGTATAAAAAAATATAATATAATTTATGTTGTATCTAATAAGATTTTTATTTTGTATCAAAGAAATTAATTAATAATATTATATGCTTTAAAATTTTAATAATTAGTGATTGATATCAAGTAGGATGATATTGCACTCATTAATTAAGTTTTTTTAGATTTTAATATGATGTAAAGAAATTGGTGTTGAAATTATAAGTTCCTCAAATATTGAGTCTAACAATTCATTTTACAATCAAATATGATAATTAGTTTTTTGAATTTTGATATAAAAGCCGTATAAGTAGGCATCAATGTTTGTATAATTTAATGGCAATATCAATGTCTTTTCAACATATACACACAAAAGTAAAAGACATGCAAATTGATATAGTATGCTATCAAAAAAAGAATCTTTTCAGAAGAACACAAGGTCCATGGCTACAAATGAAATATAAAAATGTACAATTTTTTCAAATAATCTCAAATATATATATATATATATATATATTACTAAAAGAGCTGAATACAATACTTTAAATTATATTCTACTTTTTAATAAAGTTGAAACAATTTAGAAAGTAAGTTATCATATTTACCAATTTGTCATCATTCTTCTAAACATCATCAAAACCTTCAAGCCTATTTGAAATTAGGTTGGTCTTGATGGAAGCAAAACGCTGGATGGATCAATTTTTTAAGAAAATTAACCTTCAATTTCACAAAGCAAAGTAAGAAAAGAGTTATTAAATAGGTAAATGGATTTTCATCTTTTAACAAATCGTTTTTCACCTAATCACCCACTATAGTTCTATTACAAATCCAATTCAAGTTATCTACAACTACCATAGTTTTGTCACAAATTCAATTCAAGTGATTTATTGTTTTTTAAAAAAATCTTACAAAAAGGAGCACTTGTTATATAAAAATCTTCCTTTTTTCATCAAATTCAACTACATCTCCTTCTCCAAAGTTATCTTTCTAAATTTACTTAATAGTAAATCTTTCTAAATATAAATCTTTACTATTGCTCTAATAGTTCTTGAATCTTTTTTATCTTCATTTTTTTTTAAAATCTAACTTAAATTTTCTCTTATTCCAAGAAATTTTCCTCCAAATGAAGTTATATAGATTGAGATATACCTCCCCAAAAATTATTAATCAAAATTATCAAGCCACCAAACCACTTCCTATATAATCAAATACTCCAAATGCATTTGACCTTCATATTAAATAAGATTTGTACCTATAAAAAACTATCATGTAGATCTCTCTTTTAAAAAATAATTTAGATCCAAAAGTGACTTACAAAAGTTTTCAAAGATGTTTAAACTTCTAAATTGTTAAACCTTAAGGCCAAATCCTTCTAATCTTTGAAAACTCATACAAAATTCTCTCAAATTTTGAATGAATTTTTTTATCTATTTTTAAAGCTTTCAATTCAAAGATTTTATTTTCAAAATTTTATCCAAATATTTCTAATAATAAAGGAAAAATCTCTAAAAAACCCTTAGACATCCAAAACTACTACTTTTTTTTAGTAATTTGCCTCTCTCTTCTTAAAAATCTTCTCCTCATTTTTTTTTCTCTTTCACTTCCATACCTCGCATAAAAAAGCTACATCTTCACCTCCAATTAGTCCTAATCTCTCCCAATATCTGCCTTGAATTTTAATAGAATCAAGTATATATTCTAAAAAGTAATATTTTCTAAGCTTGAATAAACCATTCAAGGCAAAAATCTCTCATTGTAAATCTCATTCAAATTTATAAATATACAACCATAATATGCCACATCTTATAAGTAAAAGTAATTATCTTCCAAATAATTTTGATGCACTTAAATCAAGTGCATTAGGAAAGTATTTTGAATCTCTCATTGAATAAAAAAGATTCAATATTACACAAAAAGATTATGCTTATAGAGTAGGAAATGTAAGTATATTATTTAATATTATTTAAAGAACTAATGCAATCATAAATTGATAAGTATGGTTGTCAAAGAGCAAAATATGTTAGAACACAAATTTGTGAATGTGGAATTGGAATCTTCTATAACACCTTGTAAAGATAATATTTTTTCTTCAGAATCCTCACTTTGTTTTATAATAGATATTTCTTAAGACCTAAAAATTATAAATTCTTTGTCTTATTAGATTAAAGAATTTTAATTTATTTTTAAAATAAAGATATTAATAATAATAATAATAATAATAATAATAAAAACTATCCTTCTTATATATAGCTAAATCTATGTATGTAGAAATTATAGATGATTATCTTCTCTTTATCAAAGATGATATCTATGAAATTATTCTTATAGAAATACCAAAAAATGATCATAATAATTTAATAATAAATAATATTATTAAATTTATTTTTAATCTAATCATTTAATTTTATTATAATTAAAAATACATAATATTTGAACAGATTGGATTTCTTAAAATATTTATTTTTTTAAAGCATAATTAATTATTTTTCTAATCAGGTAAAGTTAGAAGTCCAATACGACAATTTTTTTTTTTTTTTTTTTTTTTTTTTTTATAGATAGAAGAGATTTTAGACATATTGTAAAAGAAAGGCAACTTTTTTTTAATTATGACATTATTATTTTTGATAAAAAAAATTCTGATAGCATTTTGAATCAATATCAAGATTATTAAGACATTTTTAAAGAAAAAAATGTATGTAATTTTTTAAAAAATTGTCTTTATGATTGATCAATTGATATGTAAGAAAGAGTTCAACTTCCATTTGAACCAATCTACAACTTATTAAAAAACAAGTTAGTTGCTGTCAAAGAGTATATTAATAAAAAATTAGCCAAAATTTTCATACACTATTACATATCTCTAGCTTGAACATCTATTTTGTTTGTAAAAAAAAAGATAAATTACTATGGATGTATATAGATTATTAATGATTTAATAAGATTACTATCAAAAATAAATATCTTCTACTTTTGATATCAAAACTTTTTAATTAATTAAATGAAGTAAATATATATATATATATATATATATATATATTAAAATAGATTTATAAAGAGTATATAATTTGATATACATAAAAAAATATAAAAATAAAAAATTATATTTCAAATTAGGTAAGAATATTTTAAATATAACATCATATTATTTGTACTTATAAATGTACTAATTTCTTTTCAACATTTAATGAATGATATTTTTTGACAATTTTTAGATAATTTTATTTTTTATTCTCTAAAAAACATTTTAATCTACTCTATGAATACATAAAAGCATAAAATTTATATTTTTTATATGTTATAAAAATTTGAAGATGCAAGACTATATGCTAAGATGGAAAAATAATTATTTTATATAATTTAAGTTAAGTTCTTAGGATATATCATTTCAAATGATGGCCTTATGATGGATCTTAAGAGATTTGTAATTATCATAGATTGAAAGATTTTAAGAACAATAAGAAATATCCATTTAGCTTCTAAAAAGATTCTCCATAAGATATTATTAAATTTTTTTATTTCTACTTATTTCTATTTAATTTATTTAATCTTAATATATATATATATATATTTATTTATAATACTTAATCTTGATATTAAAAATAATTATTTTAAATCTCAAGACAAATTTTGAATTTAAAAATAATATTTTCTATTCTAAGTGAAGCTTATATGTTTTAGAAGATGAAGTACAATTATGAGCACTTTAAGCTTATAATAACTTTCTAGTTGCAAGATCTTTTGGATACAATAAGATCTTAAAATTAATATTAAAAGATATTTGGTGGCTCCAAATATAAAAGGCAATTAAAAATTTTGTACAATCATGTGATATTTGCACAAGATAAAAATATCTTTTTATTAGACTTATAAAATTCTTTGATCTTTATCAATATCAAAAAAATTATATATATATATATATATATATATATATATATATATATATTTCTATAGATTTTATTATAAAGTTTTTAGTTTTAGATTTACATGAATATATTTGTAATATTCGATTATTTCACCAAAATAATATATTTTTTATTATATGTAAAAACTATTATAAGTAAAGAAACAACTAAATTTTTCTTTGATGATATTTATTTTTATTATAGATTGTAAAGAAGTATTATATTTGATAGAAGGACTGAATTTGTATCAAGATTTTGTAAAATATTTTTTAAGATATTGAAGGTGGACATAAAACTATCTTTAAATTTTCATCATCAAATTGATGAATAAACATAGTACATAAATTAAGTATTGAGATATTATCTTAAATGCATTATCAACTACCATTAATATAATTGGACAAATCTTTTGCCATTAGCAAAATTTTCTTACAATAATATGATGAATTCTTCTACTTAATAATTACCATACTATATTAATTATGATTATCATTAATAACTTTTTACTTTTGACTTCTTAGAAGTTGATAATTTTGAAGCAAAAGATTTGACAAATTGTGTATCAAAGTTACTTAGAATAAGAAAGATACATTTAAAAGAAGCTCAAGAATAAGAAAAGTTCAATGCATATTTTTATTTCAAGAAACAACATGAATTTTATATTAGCAAAAAAATACATTTTTTTTTATGATATTGAAATTAATTGTTCTTGTCATAAGTTGAATTATTTTAAAGTTGAAGTATTTTCTATTTGTAATCACATCAATTCAATTGCATATCAATTACACCTAACATAGTCTATAAAGATCCATCTAGTATTTCATGTATTTTTTCTTAAGCCATATGAGATAGTGGATATATTGAAAAAAAGACAAATGCCATTTCTTCTTACAAAAGTGAACAATAATCAAGAATTTGAAGTAGAAGAGGTCTTAGATTCAAGGCAATGCTAAAATAGGTTGAAATACCTTGTATATTGGCATAGATATGGTGTTAATGAATGTACATGGAAGTCATCTAAAAATCTTGTAAATGTAGTAGAGAAGGTCAATACTTTTTATCAACAACATTTATTGTAATCATAATAAAGAATCAAAAATAACTTTTTTTTAAAATAAATAAATATTAATAAATATTGAATTATATTTTTTATCTTTCTTTGTAATTTATTTGTATTTATGGTACTAAAAAAATAAAGAATTAATAATTAATATATTCAACTTAGGAGCTATTGTTTGTTAAATTATTGAAAGAAATAATAAAATAGTCACAACCTTCAAGATGACAAAATAGAGATGAAGACCTTTAAGAACAACATATTATTCCTTGTATAGATAGCAAAAAACAATGTATTGGATGTCACAACTTTGAAAGAGACTTTTAATGTTTAGTAGTATTATTAGAGGTAGTAACTACTTTTGATGGTGTCAAAATGTCTTATTTGAAGGAAGTTGTTAAAGTTTCAACAATGATCAAATAACAAGGTAGTCTTTACACTTTGATATAAGACACTATTAATGGTTGAAAGACCTATCAACTACCTACAAACATAATAAAGATCACAATATATGACAAATAAAATTAATTATATGTTGTACTTTCTTAATAAATTATTACCACTAGAAAAACTTATTTTTAGAAAAAAAGATAATATTATAAATATAATTAATATTAAAAAGTATTTAAATCAAAAGAATTAAATAAAAATAAATAAATTAGATAATATCTAATAGAAAATCTTCTTAAAAGCTTTATAGATTCAAATTTTATTTCATACATATTTGTAGATGTTTCATAAATTCAAAACTTGGCCATATGTTGCACATGTTAGCCACTTATGGTACAAGTTGGCCATGTAGTGCACAAACAAAAAACTTGCTTTGAAAGTTAGATATATATTGTATATCCTAAAGAATGTTATTACATGGTTTTTACTTAAAAAATATTTATAGATGCAAGAGTAAAACCTTTTTTATTCTTGTCAACTCTTTTTTTTCTTCTAATTTAATTTTAAAAGTCTTTAATTTTATTTGATAATAGCTATTTTAGTTTTTATATATATATATATATATATATATATATATATATATATATCATATCTCTTTGATATAAATATTACTTAATCATTTATATTTTTAAAATTCTTATCATTAATAAAAATACACCATGTCAGTTTTCATATTGTCATTTATATAATGGATAAATATGACATGATGTAAGTGAGTTAATTAACAAAACCTTACAAATGGCCTTTACATTGCTTGAATCAATCATTGAAAAAAATTAGAATTAAATTTAGGAGTATTAAAAAGTTGTTGTGTTATAAAAATATCTTTGTTAATAAAAGAAATTACAATAATAGATGTAAATTGAATGAATATTGGCAAATAAAACTTGATTATGATGAATTTGTATCTTTTAAATAAGGATTGTTTGGCTTTCACTAATTGAAAAATATACAACATATTAATTGGATCTTATTCACCTCTTTGACTAAGTCAATATACGTATAAATGTTTTACTTACAAATTATCACTTGATAGTACGCCACTATGAAATTGACATTATTATGTAAATAGTTGCATAGAATTAAACCAAAAATAATCTTTTTGTAAGTAAATACAATTGATTACATTGCAAAGAACATAACTACAAACTTAAATTTGTTATAGCCAATAGAAATATCAAGCAAGCTTATTAAGATTTTTGAAAAAAGACAACTAGCATTGATATATGTATTTATGAGCTTGAAATAAAGAATCACATGCAAAAGACATAGGATACCTACATCATTTTTTAATGTACATTCATTATAAAAGAATATATTTTTAATATTATAAGTAATATTTATAACTATAAATAATTTGAATGATAATATTGCTATTAAAGCATACCATTAATAGATATTTATGCCTATAATATGGCATGGTATCTTATCACCATAGTTTTTGACTTAAATTTTAACCACAACAAGGTCGGTTATCCAACCTCTTAATTGATTATCTTTCAACTTGTATCAAAAATCATATTTTTAATTTTTTTTAATAATGGCTTGAAATAGAACATTCTACTTCAAACTAAGAAGTAGGATAAATCTTTTTACAAAATTGGTAATTAAGTAACATTAAAAAATTGCAACATCAAAGTAAATTGCTTTTTTAATTTGTTCTTCTTCTATTATTCATCAAAAAGATTATCTTGAAATTGTTAAATATCTAATTAAATATATACATTACATATATTTTCTTTGGATTAAGTGAATTGGTGGCTTAAGAAATAATGATAAAATAATAAGATAAATAATTTTATTATCATTTTCTATGCCAATTCAACTACTTTTTGCATGTATCTTGTATGCAACTTTGATGGAATTATATTTTATTTTCCAAAATATTGGCAAGGACAATAATATGTATATAAAAATATGTTTTTTAGTTTTTAGATTTCAAAAGTTTAAAAGAGTAAGAAAATATTGGTCTTTAAAAATACATAATTGGACATACTACAAATATTCTTAATATATAATATTTCAATCTATTTTTTTCAAAATATTATTTAATCTTATGATCTTTACAAAACTAATAAGAATTATAACTTCGATTACATTTTTAAAAAATCTTTATTTGAGCAACATGAAAATAATTCCTTCATCTTGTTATATAAATATTAAAATTTTAATATAATAATTAAATAATAATTAAAAAGATAAATAATTATAAAATATAAAATGTAATATGATAATAATATTGCTATGAATATGCATAAGTACATGACATGTGGAAATATCCATTTTATAAAAGGAGGGTATTGTCAAAGACATGAATCATAAAAAAATTCTAAAGAAGTAATGTACTTTTATAACATTCAAAAAAAGTAGACAAATTAAAGATAGATATAAAATAAAAATTAGAATTACAATTACCAAATACAAAGAAACTAGAGATTCTTGAGCTAAGACAAGAATACAAGAAAAGCATTGATAAGAGTGAAGAAGGCCTCATTCTTGCTTCCACATATCTAACTAAGAATTTACATGGCAATATTCTACAAGTTATTTGACATGTATCTAACTTATAATATTTGTGTCTAACTTGTAAAAAATGTTTTCTATTTGCATGTCATATAGTGAATTTGTACTATTATCGTGAGATAACACAATTATATGGTCAAAGATAAAAAAATGGATTTTATTATAGAAGAACCTAGTAAAAAGATAAAGTAGCAAAATATGGATAAATCATAAGAAAGTAAAAAAATTAATACTAATATTATATTTTTATAAAAAAAAAAAACTAATTACTTTGTAAGGCCATGAATAAGATAAAAATAAATTAATTAAGAGATTAAATTTTTTTTTTATATATATATATATATATATATATATATATATATATACTTTTAAAGAGATAAAAATAGATTTTAGTAAAATTTACCTCAAAATACCAAGAATTGATATCCAAAGAGGATTGGTTGTAAATCAAGGTTGAAATTAGATCCTAGGCACAAAACCATGCACTTGTGGCAATTCTAGGTTTCTTTGATTGATTGAAGAGTGGAATTTGAAAGAAAAATTGTGAAGGATTTTTTGAGAATTGATGTCATTTGATTTAGAAGAATATTGAGTTTTTAAGGGTTTTTTAAAATAAGAGATGCTCTTAGTGGTTTCAGATTTTAAAAATACAAACCTCTTTTTATTATGATTTTCAGATTTTATGCTCTTAAGGTTTGTATTTTTAAAATCTGAAAATCATAATAAAAAGAGGTTTGTATTTTTAAGGATTGTGTGAGTGTTGTAATACATTTACGAGTGAAATTTTGTAAATTTTTTATTATGCTTATCTTAAATATGTTTAAGAAATTTGATAATAATCACATAATTAGATTAAAAGATATAGAAGTTTTATTGGGTTAGAGTCTTAGATATTTGAAAGTTAGGATCAATAAGGATTTTTGCAATCTTGCAAAATCTACTAATTTGATTGAAGCAAACATTAGTGACAGAAATTTAAACTTACAAATCTACATACTAACCAATTTTTGAAGAAATTAAACAATTCAACTAAGAGAAATCATTGTTGAAAGATCAACATGTAGGTTAGAAAAAGAATGCAGCCGATATTCAAGAAGTTTATGACCTTTTTCTTTCAATTGGTGAGTTTGATTATCTTCAAATTTTGTGTGTTTGTTAATTGTTTGTAAATTGAAATATAGATGGAATTTTAGTTGAGATCAATACGTTGATTAATATTTATTGAGATTTTAAAAAAAATTAGAAAATAATTAAGATTTTTTTACGATTTTTTTTGGATTTGTTAGGATTTCATTAAGATTTGGCTTAGGATTTAAGATTTAAATATTACGATCTAAATTCTTATAGATAATTATCTTAAATAATTAAGAATTATCAACTTACTTATTAAATTGTCTTTATTTAAAAAAGTCTCATAAATTTTGATTTTAAGGTGAAAATCAAAAAATTGATATTTTGATTGAATTATTAACTAAATATCTCTTAATAATTTAAACTTAACAAATGAGCTAAAGTAAAAGATTGAATAGTATTTTATTAAAATATGCCCTTTTTTTTAGTAAAAAAATACTTATTTTATTCAAAGAATAACAAACATGGTTTATAATAAGGTTTATTAAAAAAACTAAAAATATAAAATTATATATAACTATTATTAAAAATAAATATAATATTATTCTTTTATTTTAATGAATATATTTAATTATATAGATATTTAATTTTATTTTAATTAATTTTTAGATTCAAATACATGAAAAAAATTAAATTTTTAAACATGAATATGTGTATAATTTGTATATATTTAGAATAATGATATTAATATATATTTATTTTTAAATATCTAAAAATAAAAATAGGTTAAATTAGATAAATTTAATATTTTGATGCTTTTGTATATAATTCATTCTAAGAAAAAATAGAATATTTTGATAATGTAGTTGATTTTTTTTAATATTTTTAATATTTTTATTTTATTTAAACAATAAAAAACTATAAAATAAAATTATATTAAAGTATTTTAAATTCTTCTTTTTAAAATAAATCTTTTCAAATTTGGAATAGTCAGATTTAAATGATTAATTTGAATAGCATAAGTAATATAATTATAAATGTTTAGATAAAAAATTAATTTTATTTTAAATTTGAAAATTCTTTTTTAGTATAATAATTTATACTATAATATATTTATCTCAAATACCAACCAAATTATTGTAATATCCAATTAAATTTATATACATTTAAATTTATATACATTTAAATTTATATACTTAATATGGTTGAATTTTTTTAAAAAAAGAAATAGTAAAAAATATAACAATCAAGTATTAATTAATCTAAAATTTTAAAAATTAAAATTTTAATAAAAAATTGATATATTTTTATGTATATATATATATAAAAAATATTAAAATGACCCACTTATTTATTAAACCAATCCACCTTATTGTAACCATCATTAAAAGAATAAATCAGCTCCAAAAACCATCATTACAATCATGATCATCATCATGTCCTCTCTTGTTCCTAATCCTTGTCTCAACCTTCTTCATATCAAACCTTCTCTTCTTCTCTCTTCCTTCTTCTATTTTTAATTGTATGAGCTTCAATCAAGAGTTCTTTTCAGCAATATTTAGAATTTTATGACATATACATTCTTACAAAGTAAAGCAAAATAGAAAGGAGGTCACACCTTTTGAAGAAATTTAGTACTTGACTTTGACATTGATGCCTTCTAAAGCTTAAAGCTTAGATGAAAATCATTCATAATCATACTAATCTAGGATTGAGTACACCTTAATCTCAACATTAGAATTCTTCTTGAGTTTGATGAACTTAGAATGTGAAGCACAACAATAAGAAACTTCATTGTTGTGTGGTGTTAAAATGTTATTTTTTGCGGATTTCCAATATGTGTATATAAAATAAAAAATTGTATAATTTCTTAACACTAGGTCTCTTTTAAACATCATTATTTATTTTTCATTATAAATCTTGACTTTATGTGATTTTGCTATTCTAAAGTTCTATGAATCAACATTGAAGATAAATCTAAAAATCTAAAAACTAATCAACAAGGTTCATAAGAAATAAACTATATGAGATATTGATTATAAAACTTAGCTACAAATTTTGAAAGAAATTAATTGTTTTGTAAAAGTGAAGTAGAATACAAGAAGATAAAAAGCAGAAAGATGACATCAAACTACCTTGCATAATAATGCTTCAATCATAGAATTTGTATCGTTTAGGATAAGTTTGATTGTTTTTTCTAAAAGATTGAGAATTCTTTAAGGAGCAAAAATTTGATATTTGGTACATACATATAATTGATTTTTTTCCTCTAAATTCTTTTTATTTCTCGTTAATATGAAAAATCAAGTCATACTTTTCTACTATTATAAATTTTTCTTTGTCATCCATCACAAATAAATTACTTCAATCCATTTATCATGCACATATATCCATTTTTTTTTCTTTTGGAGTAGTTGCATTAGCAGATCATGGTCCATATATCAAACCTTTGTTTGACTTAAACACAAACTTAGAGAAATAAATGCATGTTGATTCTTCAATTTTATTAAGAGCAAACATCACTTCATATACAAATCTTCAATTTAGAGCCTATATAAAGCCATTTCAAAGTTAACCTTATAAAATCTAAAGTCTTTGGATCCAACAAATTTGAATGCACATTGTAAAAACTTCACCAAGAGTTTATGCAAAATAAGAAAGTTTGACATGATGGTGATGGAAGGATAATAAACGCAAAGATGGTAGTGGTCCAAAAGAGAATGGGGGGTTGAGATGAAGAAGGCTAAGAACAAAGAAAGCAAGGATTGAGAATGAGAGATGTCAAGATGAGGGCCATAATTCTAATGATGATTTTTGGAGATGATCCATTTTTCTAATGATGGTCACAACAAGATGGATCAATTTAATAAATGAGTGGGTAATTTTAACATATATATATATATATATATATATCAACAAAAAAATTACCTGAACACATCCCTATCAAAGATTCTACCATAAACTTAACTCAGAAATTAAAACCCAATCAAACAAAAATCTGAAGAATCCTCAGCAAATGAATAAAAACATTAATTAATCAATCAGTTAAATGAAATTTAAATACTCAAGTAACTTTAATTTTTCCACTATATTTGAAGAGTTGACTTTCACTACCACGAAAACTATCGTCGTCACCAACGACAATCCGTTTCGTCGTCAAATGAGACGATTCAGTTCGTCGTCGTCGTCGTCGTCAAGGACAACCCCTTTTGTCGACACCAGTGCAGGATTCTGACTTGCAAGTAATCTGGCTCTGCTGATCTGTGACAGAATTATATTGTTCATTTTTCGACTGCTTTGTATGCTCAGGAATCTTTGCATAACCAGGCGAATCCTCGGAAACATGCAACAGGATGTGCCTCCGTTTCTGGTATTGTAGATCATTAAAGTTTGTTCAGGCATAATGACGCTGGATGTGTTGAAACGGTGGCTAGTGGCGTTTACTAATCTGCATGGGAGTGCTGGATGCGTGAAGAAGTTCAATGCAAGGAAACCGTGCATAGTTGCCTGTTTTTTTTTTCTGAACTTGCTTGCTTGACATGATGTACACATGCTGCCGATGTCATCCTAACCTTGCATGCTGTGAAAGGCTCGGTTCTTCCTTCTGTCTTGTCCTGTTCGTTGTGCTTTTGGCGATTGGTAGGTCTAGAAGTTGTGTATTCATTGATGCCGAGGTTGTAGTTCGATTGGAAGGCGGCACTGGACGTTGTCTTGCTCTTTGCAATGAACTCTAGTAGTTCAGAGTACGGGAATTCAACTCCGTGGCTATCGCAGCTTTGCAGCTTGCTGTTTGTTTCTCGGGTTAAGGAAAAGGGATGTTGCTCAGCAGCGTACTTGATTTTGGCTGATATTCGAACTTCTCATCGTGTGAGGCTGAATGTCTGGCATGAGGTGGGTTGGGGATTTGTGTGAGCTTTGGACTGCAGCAGAAGAAAATAGTAGTTTCAGTGTCGAAAACATAGTCTGAGATTTGCGGAAGGATTTCGGATCGATTGAATCAGTGTATATTCCAATGTACTGGTTCTAGTTGAGGTCTTTCGTCGAGAAGCACTACATGTATGTCTAGTGCTTTTCTAGTAACAGGTTCAGAAATTTTTGTTGGTTACGATTGTCATAATCAGGATATCATTATAGCCCACCTCATGAACTCCTTGATTTGCATAGTTGTTCATGTGATTGATGAGCGTTTGTGTATGCTGTGTTAGGTTACTATTTTAGCAGCTTGGTCGATCTAATTTCCATCTTCTCGCTCTGCTGTGCTAGAGGATGAACGCACCGCTCTTTATTGGTCAATTAATTTCTGTGCAGCATTGTGCACGCACCATTGTTCTCCAATTTAAACGGATATAAATGCTTTTTTCTTCAGTGCTTTTGCGTTGGGGGATATATGGTTATTTAGATGCGTCATATGTGCATTTCCGTTGGACGTCGTCGGATGTTGGAGGTGCACGAGTGATGCAGTATGTTGGAGTTCGAGCAGCTCATTTGGGTGTGTTTGTTCACTGCAATAAAAATATATATATATATAAATAATAATAATAATAATAATAATAATAACAATAATAAAATCACCACGTCGCATTCAAGATTTGAGGGATGCGTTCAGTTCAGGAAAGCTTGAGAGTAGTGTAGAATTGCATTAATTAACTACTGCAACACCTATTTCACATTAATTGTCATCTGTTTCTTTTGTGTTAGAAATGGAACTGAATTCATGCACTGCGCTGTTCTAATGCATTCTACTCGCTGAGTTTGTCAATCAATGTGATTGACATCTTGATGCCAGACACATGGAGACAGTGCAACATGTGTTCGAACAATTTACGAAAAGCCAGCCTTCGTAGGTTATGAACTTGTTTTGCGAGTAAGCTTGGCTTCTAGTGCTTCTGCAGTGATAGGTTTTCTGTATTGATACCTTTCGATATATTCTGAAGTTTCTATGTAAAATAGAATTAGGATTTCTGCTGCGAAGACTACGAACTCCATCTGAAAGCACCAGAATATAACCAGAAGTGGAGACGAATTCGCTGCCAAAACCAAGACATTTACTGGATTTTTAACCTCCTCTTAGTTCGATATTTGTTTGTTGATTGCTGTGAACTTAATTCTTCCTGAACGATACTCTGAACAGCATTCGTACATTTTTGTTATGTTTTCACGAGAAAGGCTCATGGTAATTGACGATGTTGATTGATTACATGGAAGGATCCCGTCGGACCATGAAACTACATGACATTTTCGGCCGACCCTGCTTCTGGGACATGCTCTTGGTACTGGGAAAAACTTTGATTTAAGAAGAAGAAGAAAAAAAAAAAAAAAAAAAAAAAAAAAAAAAAACTCAAGCAATCGGAAACTCGAACGAGATATTTCCGAATCGACCGTTCAGCAACTGGAAAGAGGACCCCGATGAGCATCGTTTCCTTTGCAACTGCCTTCTGCAGTCTAAAATCACGAAGCTGCAAATTTAAGTACGGTTCTTGTAGATGTGTAATCTCATCTCGTTCTTCTCGGCCAAATGTAATCTACGGCCCAATATCTGGGTAATCTGCAGCATGAGCCCATTACTGAGTCAACTCAAGTCGTGCTCCTCAGTATCGCTTCCCTACACTACATCACATATTTGATTGATTTCATGCAACTATGAATGACAATGTTGGACTACAACACAACCCTGGTCGCTGTGCAGGAAACAAGAACAGTTCGATACGTTCGAGCCGCAAATTTGGTCTTCTCAATATCATCCATGTCCCAGCAACATAATGTTGCTTCCGAACTTCATCAACAGTAAGTATTTGACTGAAGTCAATCTGTGAGAACGGAAAATCCAGGAATCGACACAACGATGCTCACCATGATCACTCCATGATTCAAGACTTCGTGGGCACCGCAGCGTTGCAGGGACTAAAAACAACCAAAATACCAACTCCCCCATCTCCACCAAAATTATTAGACGTCACTGGTCAGAAATATCTGCTAAATCTCTGCACTACGCGACACCATCGACTGGACACTGTGTTGACTTCGCAACAGCTTCCGTCCGTGCTCCGCTTTAGAGAAGGAAAGCACCCGATCAGAGCCTCCCTGCATGCGTCGATCGCATCTCGAGACCTGCATCTGACCACCCTCTTACGAAACCGTGTAGCACTCCCGAATCATGGGAAGATCGGCACAGGCTTTCGAAGACCAACAGCTGGGGATCGATCGATGGAAGATTGTGCACTGAGAGTGAATGTAATATTCCACCCTTACATCAGTCCACCATTCCAAAGTAAAAAACTGAAGATCCCTGCCAAACCAGTTTGAGCTTCAAATCTGGCGGCTTCGCAGTTGATGGATCACTTAACCCGTGGGAGCCACATGTAAAACTGTAGCTCTGCGAAAGCCTAGTTGTGGAGCCCACTTGCCATCCAGAGTACCCCCACTATTGCTCAGGTACCCCTTTCACAGTTATCGTGTTCCTGTATGAAGATCCTTTGCTTCGCCTTCTGCTTTCTAAATACATGTATTGAACCATATTAAATATATAATAAGATCCGGAACACAAGACCAGTGGGGTTGTAGAATTAGAAAAGCTCCTCCACACGTGCAGTAAATCAAAGATAAAAACACAGCAATGGTGTTATGAAGGCATGACAAGCATCGGCACGATTTCGCCTAAGAACAGGTACCCAGCTCGCACTCTGAGCAATTAAAAAATAAAAATAAAAAATAAGGTTAAAAAATTAGGGTTTATTAAAATGCACTGGTGCGTGTAGTCCATTTTGTAATGTTTCTGTTCATCCAAAGCTAGGCGCCATAGCTGAAGGAAGCTTGGCGTGCAGATACTTCTGTTGAAAACCGGGAAGAGATATACCCGCGAGGATACCGCGACCATTCCTGCAAGGAAGTAGGAACCCGGTTGCTATTTTTTTCCCGCGTTTCCACGTCGGCAGGCAACAGTGCGTCGACGTGGAAACTGCTGGATGAGGTGGGTGGTGGTAGAATTGGGCAAAGTTAATGTGCATTGAAAGGGGCTGCCTTGAAAGCGCTCATTCATGATCCGCCCATGGGGAATCAGAATCTTATTGTGATGGCGTTGTTCTGTCTCGTGCGATGGACTCTTTGTTGTTGGGTGGATTCCACTTGTGCCGATGGGGCTGTGCAAAAATGACAAACCCTAAACCCTAATTAGGAATTCCTTAAGCATGAGCAAAATAGAAGGTGAGAATGACATACCTTGATAGACAAAACATCCTCTTTTGTTGCATGGACTACCCAATTGTTGTACCAAGTGATTATAAAAAATAAAAAATAAAAATAAAAATCTACACATGAAGTAGAATCAATGTTAAGGCTATGGGTGCATGGTTTTCCAAGTTTAAATAGTTACAGATGATGGGGACAAATAAATGAATGAATACACACGTAGTTTATTTGCTCTCGTGCACACAAGATGGGCTAGTGCTTTTCAAACTCAATTACTTCCAAAAGAGGAGATAAAATAATAAAAAATGTCTTGGAGTATGTGTGAACAGATCACAAAGAGATTTTTCATTCGTGTTTTTATTTACTTGTTCATTACATTTAAGGTTTTTTTTTTTTTTTTTTTTTTTTTTTTGACTCCCTGAAGGTCAATATGAATGTGTGTAAATTTTGGAAATGGATAAAAAGTGTACTATTAACTTCAATTGTAGTATTCTTTCTGAATACTAGTTTCTTTGTTTTTGTTTTTTGATTTAGTTTTCTTTTCATATGTTATTATTATAATTCCCTCTCTGAAACAAAAAATAAAAAATCATCTTTTAATGACATGGTGAAGTGTAAAATCATCTGCACTTTCAAATCGAGAAATGCGCCTTGCAAAGCAATTATGGGATCAAACAGTTTCAAGATATCAAATACATTATATTATTCTGATTTTTATTAGTATTGCGAAGTTGCTTTATCTCCCAAAATGTGGTTGCCAGATATGCAAATATGAGTGCATTTTATTCACGAGATCCGTGCTGTGTGTGATACTAAACAACGAAGTTCAGTATTTCATTTCACGTTCATTTTATTTTTACGTTGTTATTATTTTTGATTTACAAAGCATAATTACCTCGTTCATTGTAGAATCACCTCGTTCATGGCAAAGTTCATTATTTCTTACTGATGAAACTTTCCTATCATAAAAAAAATAAAAAAAATAAAAAATCACAATTATTATTTTTATTGCTAACATGACAAAGATTCATTTTCAACTGCAAATTTTATGTACTTACTTTAAAGATTAATCAGACCTTGGTTTCAATTAGTTTCATAATAGTGCAGTTAATTATTTTTTTCTGTCTTCTTTTAGTCGATGAAGTTTTCACGTATTCAAAAAATTTCAAAAAATAATCTATTCCATTGAAAAATAAAAATTTCCTTGGACAATATCAAATATCATAACTCACTCACACACCTTTAAAACACATTGTTTGGCCATACAAAAAGGAGTATTATTATTGTTTTTAATTTTTCAATTTTTATTTTACTTTCTAGATAAATCCATCAGCAACATTGGGTGCTACCAACAAACACCCATGTTTTGTTTCACAAGTCATGCAATAATTTATTTATTTATTTGTTTTATTTGTATTAAGGGGCCTCAACGGTCTTGGGCCCCTCAAACCTCAAAGAATTAGAAGGACCGATCATAGGGGGTCGAGTGGGACCTTGTTCCCCGCGTGATCACCAAGGGGAACGTGTCGGCGCTCGGAGGGGAACGAGTGAGGAACGGCGCAATGCGCGTGGGGAGCGCAAAAGCACCGACAAACCCGGCCCGTCGTCACATATTCCAACGAGGAGCTTCGGTGAACGTTCGAGGACGAAGAGAGACGAATAACGGCGCAGGTGGACGATTGGGACGATTGTCGTCGACTTCGACGGGGGAGAGGACGATCTGTTGGAGAAGAGGATGAAGAACGGGGAGCCTTTGAGGCCTCGTCGGTCGCGGAGCCGCGGAAGAAGTCGCAGGTTGGCTGCCTTGCTCCACACTTTCTTGCCCCGAGATCGCTTCCTCGCGATCGCACGGTCGTTCCTGCATAGGCTCTCGTGTCTCCATTCATCTCCCACGATTCTCAACGACCTTTGAAACGCCGAAATCGGTGCAGAAACGCGCGCGGAAGGGGAGGTTCTACCACGCCGTCGGACGCTTGGCCCTTGACGAGGTTGTTCCTTTTTTTGCCTTCGAGAATGCTGGGTTTGGTGTTCCCGGTGACGTGCAAACTGGTTTGAAGGTTTTCTTGTGAAAGAGCTTGTGCAGATTGGGGGTGTGTTGTCTATGTCCCAGCTGATCGCTAGAAGAACAAAGTTAAAATTTGTTTTGGGAAGGGAAGCTTGGCTTGGTGATTGTCAGGGTTGGGGCGGCTCCTGCTTAAGTTCGTTACTGGGTTTGTCTCTTGGTTCCCATTTGGTTCGAAATTACCTACAATTGGGTGAAGCTTCAATTTGGGGGGTTATCTACCCGAGGTTTAACAGGGTGGCTCTTCAGCTTATGGGGCTTCTGGATCGTCTTGTTGGTTCTGGTCACGCATTCTGAAGAAAGACCATGACCTACTATTGTTGGGTTTTGTAGTTTAAGTGAAGAAGGGAAGGACGTCAGAGTGTTGGAGAGGTTAGCATGCAGAAGTACAGGTTTTATCTGGCTTGGAGCAAGCCTGCGGTCTCGTAGGGCGTTGTGCACCCCTCCGTACCCCCCTGCCCTGGCTGTTTGGTCAACTGAGGCATCAATAAGAGTTGAAATTATGAACACCGTAGTGCGTAGGTGCTGTCAACTCAGGGATGAAACTATGGTTGGATCATTTTAAGGATAGAGGGCAGTAGATAGGGTCACGTAAAGGGGTCAGATGGAGCAAACAAGAAGTTGGTTCAATCGGTTCCAACCAAGGGGTGACAGGTTGAAGAGTAATGAGTCCAAAAAAAATGGCTCGGGATCAGACAGTGGCAAGGATCTTCTGAGGACTGCTGGATCAGACCAGGATGTAGGCGATGAATTACCCTCAAGTATCACCAGGCAGAAAGTAGCAGCTGCGAAGCAGTATATAGAGAACCACTACAAATCGCAGATGAAGAATTTGCAAGAACGGAAACTACGGTATTCATGCTGTCTTCAATTCCCTTCTTCGTGGCATTCCGTCCTGTTGAATGTTCCATTCGTTTTCTTTAAGAAGATCTTTTGAGTCGTACATAAATCAACTGGGGTCACAAGAAGCACATTCTGTAAACAGTTGGGGCAATGGACATTGTTGAGCCGGTTATTCTCTTTCGTACACGTGAATTACAATAGAGTCCAAGACGGAGGAAGACGGAGGACGTGAGGTATATCGTTCTGTTTTGAGGGATTGGAACTCAGGAGGTCGTTTTGTTTGTGGTTATGAGCTTTGTGGCTTATCTGCTAGCCTAACTGGATGATAGTAGAATTCCATAATGCTTACAACAGTTGGTGGGTGGACGTCATCAGACGGTGGTCATTAGAGCGCAAGCTGGCAGATGCCGACGTTACAGAAGAGGAGCAGAATAATCTTTTGAAGGATTTGGAGAGGAAAGAAACCGAGTACATGCGTTTGCAGCGTCATAAAATGGGAGTGGAAGATTTTGAATTGCTAACCATCATCGGGCGTGGCGCATTTGGGGAGGTATGTGTCCCAAATCTGAACCTTCTGTTCATACATTACTAATTTACTGAAATGCCCCTCAGGATTGTCAGTATTCTATGTCGACAAAATTCTGCGTCATTGCCCTCTCTGTGGCAGCAAGTCTTCTGAAATTTCAGCTGAAACCTACTGCATTTCTGTTGTAACATGCGAGGTGTCATGGATTCAGGGGCAATGTCGGTGCTAGGTAAGATAACTTGTGTCTATTATGCACGCTCAGGTGAGGTTATGCCGAGAGAAATCAAGTACAACTGTGTATGCCATGAAGAAGCTGAAGAAGTCCGAGATGCTTCGGAGAGGCCAGGTACGTCACGTGTATATATGTGGAAGTTGTTTATAGAATTGTATCTGTCTTTATTTGCCGTTTGCCAAAATCATATAACTCTGAAGAATCGACTGAAGGTCAAATCTGGAGTTATTGTTATGTTTTGTTACTCACTTTAGTAATCGAAATCTGAAGGGGATTACTTTACCATTTTAATCAATGGATAAACACTATTGCAGGTGGAGCATGTAAAGGCAGAGAGAAATTTGCTTGCAGAGGTTGACAGTAACTGCATAGTGAAGTTATATTGCTCCTTTCAAGACGAGAAGTACTTGTACTTGATTATGGAATACTTACCAGGGGGAGACATGATGACACTCCTCATGCGTAAGGACACACTCACGGAAGACGAATCCAGATTTTATGTTGGACAATGTGTTCTGGCTATCGAGTCAATTCACAAACACAACTACATTCATAGGTACTTGAGAGTGTAATTGCGATCCCTGGTTAGTTATTTGGTCTTAACTTCTATTTTGTGTGTGACATACTCAATTCGATCAACAGAATATTCTTTGGGACGAATGTGATCATTTTAAGAAAGAATTTTTGAATGCGCTCAATTTGTACTCGTGTTAAGAGCTTGGTATGAAGGACTCTCTCGTGTTCACTGATGCCTGTTTATTTGAAATTGATGTTCCGCTTACTTTTGACTCCAACATCTACTGGTTTGTGTACCAGAGATATCAAACCGGACAACTTGCTGTTAGATAAGAATGGGCACATGAAGTTATCTGATTTTGGCCTCTGTAAGCCTTTGGACTGCTCCAACTTGCCTGCCTTACAAGAGTACGATCAATCTGGCGACATTGGCAGGGATCCCGCCGATCCCAGGCAGTACAGATCTGCATCTCCCCTGCCGAGGCGAACACAGCAGGAGCAGCTCCTTCACTGGCAAAGAAATAGACGTATGCTGGTATTTCTTTTTGCTTACATCCTTCCTCCCCAACACTGTTCCTGAATTATATGTTTTAGTTTCAGCGTCCGGGATGGCACTTGTATACATTCTCTGTAGATGTAGGACCTGCAGCTCCATGATGTTCTACTACTCTTTGAGCATCTAGTTTTCAGGTTTTGACACAAGGTTTCAACAGGCGTATTCGACAGTCGGCACTCCAGACTATATCGCTCCGGAAGTACTGTTGAAGAAGGGTTATGGGATGGAGTGTGACTGGTATGTAGCAAGTTGTGCTCCTTGGCCCCTGAATGCATTTCCTAGCTTTTTAAGTTGTTTTTTTTCCGGAGGTTTGAACGTAAGTTTCTCTGCAGGTGGTCATTGGGAGCAATCATGTACGAGATGCTGGTTGGGTACCCTCCATTTTACTCCGATGAACCTATGACAACATGTCGCAAGGTGTGTAACAGCCTCTATTCATCTGCGTGGATTCATCCGCTCACACGAAAAATCTCTATCTGTGAAGATGGTTCTTCCAGCTTTCGAATTCTCAGATCTGTCGCCATAGAAGTATATTACCACGGTCTCTTATTGGTTTAGTTGCATGTTGGAGACTGGGCATTTTGGGTTCTGGGGGTTCTTGGATTAAATTATTATTGGCGGTTGAAAGTATTGGATGTTTGGGGTGGAATAGATCGTGAACTGGAGAAACAACTTGAAATTCCCGGACGAAGCGAAGCTAACACCAGAAGCGAAAGATCTTATCAGTAGATTGCTTTGTGACGTGGAGCACCGCCTTGGCACCAGGGGTGTTGCTGAGATTAAGGTATTCTTATCCTCATAGAAAGGATAATCTTCTCAACAATATATAATACAAGAATCTAAACCCAAGCTTATTTTCACTTTACGTAACTTGATTGCCAAAAACCGTATCGTACAACGAACTGATGGAAACTGTCAGGTTGTCTAATGACCCTTTAAGTATACATTATTTCCTCGTTTCTGAATACTTTCGTCTATGTGCGGAGATCTATCGAGCCCTGAGTCTCACGTAACACTTTTGTTATGGCTTCGGCAGAACCATCCATGGTTCAAAAACCATGGATTACCTTGGGATAAGCTGTATGAGATGGATGCAGCTTTTAAACCTGAGGTGAAAGATGAGCTGGACACTCAGAATTTTGAGAAGTTCGAAGAGGTCTGGCATCCTTCTTACACCACCCAATCTATATATTACTGTCGGCTTGAGGTTATGTTATGTAGGTAGGTGTACTGTGAATCATGGATATCTGGTACTGTTCTAGGGTGTGCGCACAGAAGCCTACTCTTTTTCTACCTTACACCCTTTACCCTATACAATGTCTTCACCCTCCAACACTCTATTTTTGTGGACCTGAGATCGATGATGCACATTGAAACCCGTTATTTGCAGAGCGATTCCCAGATACCATCATCCACAAGATCAGGACCATGGAGAAAGGTACACATTCTTTCAAAGTATTCTATGATCTATTTCTATCCAGAATGCTGGTAGTTCGACAGTTTTTGTCTTGAGCATTGCCATGGAAAGCATTCTAGGTTAGAATTGTATTTTTATAAGTTGTGATAGTGCTACTGGCTTAAGCTTCGAGGAATGGGGAATAGCTTGAAGCCTAACAAATTTTTTTGTGAGATCAGATGCTGTCGTCAAAGGACGTGAACTTTGTAGGGTACACGTACAAGAATTTCGAGATTGTCCAGGATGCAAATGTTCCGGGCATCGGTAGGTTCTTGGACATGGTTCGAATTTCATGAAGAATTACCAGAGACTGATATTCTTTAGAGGAGTTCAATTTTTTGCATGTTGGTTGTTTACCCTGTTTATTGAAATTATACTTATTTGTTCACCAAGCTAGATTGTTGTGGACTAGTTCTCATCAACATATTTTGAACATGCACAGCGGAGTTGAAGAAGAAAGGAAAGTCAAAGAGGCCATCCATCAAGACACTCTTCGGTAAAATACTTCTTAACACGCTGGTTTAAGTCTTCTAGTAATTGCATCATGGTCTTTTTGTAATTTACAACGCTAACCGTCGGCTTGTTACCTCATCCTATACCCTGTTACAAGAAGTTATATGAACAAATATTATGACAATACGGGTGGTTTCTGTGAAGTGCGCAATGACAGTATGCTTGTTTCAGTGAAAAATATTTACACGTTCTATTTTGCAGATTCAAATGGAGGCCCTAATGGCCACATTCAAGGCAGCTTTCTCTGCCACCTGCCTACGCCTATTGAGATTTCGGAGAGTCCTGAAACTTCACCATCTGGCAGCATTTCATCACCACTCCATCCGAACTCGACCTACTACAAGCCACCACCACCGATGTATCCATATCAAAGTCATGCTCGATAAATAGCCTTATGCCTCTCCTTCATTCATTTCAAAGTATTGTGCGATTGTCAGGAACCCAGTAACATGTCTGCATGCCTACTTGACACTGAGGTTTGCGGTTCTATATTTCGTCCCAAAGGGCTCACCATAGGATCGACACAATGATGTACTTAAGACTTAATGGATATGACACAAGTGGGTTGAGTGTAAATGGTCTGCATTTAGATACACTTTTCTTTTTCTTTTTCTTTTTTTCAATTTTTTAAACTCGGGTTGATTCATTTAAAAGCGGTGTCTACCTTTGAAGTTGGTCAGGACCATAAAATAAAGTGAATTAGAATATAGTTTTGTAGGCGCTGGTATGCGACCATACTTATCTTCCGTTTGAAGTAAATTTGTGCATAACTCTTTCAAAAAGCTTGTATCATGGTCCTCGCTTATTTTTTCTTCCTAAATTGGTCACATGATCGTGGGAAATTACGTATTGTGATCCAGATTCAAAATCTTCATAGTTTGCAGTGTGCTTGGATGTGGACTGTGTGATAATCTACACTGGGTAGATGAAGGTTCGCAGCACTTGAATTTGTTTTGCAATATGATAAGTCTTTGCTTCAACATAAAGTATTAACTAGACTATAGACCTTGGATTGGTACAGTAGGTATGTGTGTTGTCTACAGCTTCCTAAGTAGGCGTTTCACTTTATTTGTAAGTCTTCCCACCAGATATGTCGACTCATGTCAGCTATTTTCAATAAAATAAGACTTTGTTTTATTTTGCTTCCTTTCATTCATGAAATATTTTACAGGGAATTTTTTTAAAAAACCATTTCTTGCTTGTACCCACAACTTGCCAAGTCTAGACTCCATACTCTGTTCACCTTCTATTCCACAATCTCAGACATAATCATACATGAAGTTATAGCCAAAAGTGGTCGATCTAAAAAAGAATATGGTTCACTAAATTATTCTATCTATTTATCCATATATTTTATCAACCACCAATTTTTGCAATTTCCATGTGCTACAGAACCACCATACACTTGAGATTTCTTACAACAATATTCCTGTTTTTTTAGATGAGACATGATAGATTTTGAAGTTTGTAACCAAAGACAATGTCTTGTGGATGGACATACTTATTGAACATTCACCCAATTCAAAACTTTGGACAAGTTGAAGATCCTTTGACTTGCATGTAGATGATTACCCTTAAAAAATAAACATTTGGTGCAAAATAGAAAAAAAGAGCCATAAGAACAATGCCAATTTTACAAGTAAAACCTGATCAATGTAAGAATCAATGTCATATTGTACTTATCTACCACAAGTGCTATGACCTAGTTTGGTTGTTCTTTGATAACTTTAAGTACATGTATAAAAAGGATCTTATTCCTACTTGTTGCTCCTTGAACACAAACCCATGCTTGAAGAATAACAAACCAGAGGCAAAACCATCCACCCAAAACGTCACTCTATGAATGATCATCTGGACATTCATTTACGACACAATAGGTATAAACCAATACATGGGCACACATCTGTGACAAGGGCGATCTGTCAAAAGCAATGTTTCCATCGCTCAAAAAGCCAAGAATCCTAAACTACTATGACCTCATGCTAACTTTTTTCCTGTAAGAAGAAAAGGCTTTAGAAAATGGCTCAAAGGACAGCCTCCCAAAGGAGAGAAAAAACGAGGAAATAATGCCGAATCATAGAGCTATCGAACTGAGATCATTGCAGACAGGGCCCCACACAAGCTTGTGTTTCAAAATCCCAACAACAACGAGGTCAATGTTTTCACCTCGGCAGCCATTCAAAAGCTGCGCTAGTTTTTTTTCCAGACGATGATGTCATCAATTTAAAGTCTAGAATCTTTCGTTGCTTATTGGCTCAGTACACTTGTGAGAGGCAACAACACCAAAACAAACACACAAGCAAGTAAAAACAAAACACTCTTTGTCAAAGTCCTTTTGTTGATGCGAATATGACAAGACCAGTCAAGCAGTGGGAAGAGAAAGCTAACCCAGGAATCATAGAAAATTAAACAATGGTCGAGAATGCGGAGCCCCAGCAAGTTATTGCGACCAGTGCATCATCACAGAGCGAGAGAGTATGCAGCTTTAATGAGTAGTCTCCGACTCGGACCTTGACCGAAGATCTGGTTGCTGAGCTTTGTGTTTTCTCACTGCAGAAGGAGAGGTTTTCGAAGCTATTACCTGATCGTAGCTTTCAGCTTTCCTGGATTTGAATGGCTTCGTGGGTGCTTGGTGGTTGTTTGGTTGAATTTTTTCTTTTTATTGCTTGCCAGCTGCAAAGCAGTAGAGTGGGAACCCCGCATGGATTTGGAAGGACAGTAGATAAATGCCCACCCTAGGTCGATCAGAGCTGGGGAGGCTCGGGAGTGGGTCATAAGCAAAACGCTGTGGTCCTCGAGCTCATGATGCACACCCACCTGAAAGGATGTTATTGATTTAATAGCCTGTCGCCATGATTCACTCCTGCACGCATGGATTTGTCATTTCGTCGCTCCTACTTCAAAAGAGTTGATGAGATCACATCCTGTGTCCAGTCTCCTGAGCGTGTCTGTAAAGGATGGGATGTTGCGCTTCGGTCATCTCCTAGATGCCGACCTCACCAACCGTTTAGGGGGTGAGACGCCTCCAATGTTATCGTGTTTTGGAAGTACACATGAATTAAGTCTCGACACCGAGGAGACTGTCCTCAAACTTCGCAGGACGGGTGCCATATTTTTAGATTTTGTATGGAAGGTGAATTTGTTGGAGAGGATCATCGCCAAGTGTACCAACTCCGTGTGACGGGTTCATGAGATGAATGTTATCAGCCCTCTGCAATGTTTAGTGCAGGGAGTGAGAGGCATGGAAAGATGGGTGTGAAAATGATGGCTATCTTTTAAAGTGACTAAAGTGATTGTGAATGTTTTGCCTTCTACACGCCATCATTCTGCACTGGTAATAATCAGTGGTCGTTGTGGACTAGAGATTGTTGAAGAACCATGGGCAGCTCCTTCTTCGAATCTCATCATATGGACGCATCAATTAACTTACAACAATGTAGGATTAACATTGTTGTAGAATCTTATTGATGAGTTCATAGTGAGATGATCTTATGTCATGACAGCTTCTACGACAGCAGAAACTGTAGGGTGCACTCGCACATCTTACATGTTCGCTCCCAATTCACCTAGTCGTGCCGGGTTTTGGCACCACAGCATCTGTCGACAATATGCTAGACCGAGAGCTACTTGATGACAATGTTTCAGAACCCTACTTCAACATAAAATATCAAGCCGAGAAGGGGAAATTTTAAAAAAATAATAATGGCATGTGAAAGTCAAGCATGAAGGTCTGTACTAGTCAATGGTCTTGATGACAATTAGAGTGTACACAAAATTGAAGACCATGGTATCGAACACAATACTCCTCCACTGTAGTAAAGGATCTTGTAAAAGGTACCCAAACAATGACTATCCCTACGTGTAAGGGACGTATCATCACTCTAGAGCTGCTAGAAGCTGGCGATTTGGAAAACTCAAACCTGATGTGCAGCCCGTCATTGAAGCGGGTACGTCAAGTTCGCAGACAAACCATAAGCTTTTCTCTGTTGCCCAAGGAGCCTGCCTCATGGAAACGGTGGAGAGACTCCGCATCCAGCCGCATAAAAAGGTAGGTTCCACTAGGATCGGTTGCTTCGCTTAAAAGATGGAAGTAACCAGAGGGTAATGTAAGCGTATATGTTTAATGCTAAATTAAAAAAATATATGGCAAACGGAGCTTCTAAATACATCTTTTTGAAAAGGAAGTAGCAGCTGATGACAGGCCGTTGCGCAGATAGTCATCTCATCTGGCTAAAACCATCGAGTTATTCCAGGAATCGAAGGCGGCATGCAATGACTTGTTGGAGTAGTCATCTGTTGCTACACCCAATGTCGTCAATGTATCCCGAAGCTGCTGAATTCTGGACGGGAATGTCATGATTGAATCTACACCTGCTTCCACGTCCCTTTGCTTCAAGTTTTCCTTGATTGACACGTCCCATCTGCGAAACGATTATCATCCACAAGTAAGACTACCACAACCACTCGGTTCTATCCAAGATTCAAAAACTAATACATGCACCATGCTGATCAACTTGAAGAGCTAGAGCGGATTCTTACCTGTCTAGATTGACAACAGCTACAATGAGAGCAGGGGTGGTCAAGCAATTACTTTCTGGATCAGACAGCTGCATGCTGCGAATCTCGCGAACCAGATCATAATTCTCGGATCTTGCAAGGGACAGACTGATGAAGATGACAGAGAAGCCTTGGGAATCGTGCATGCTCCGCTCTAACCGCCACAGAGCTTCAGTTCCATCGCACGCGCAGGAGACGTCAAACCCACAACGCTCTGGCATGAGGGTGAGGGATTTTCGGCCACGCGGGTCGAGCTGCTCGGCATATTAATACTGCCGACACTTCCTACTTCTACAGGAGAGCCTTGATTACTATTACACCAACCTTGACAGCACGCAGACGTACCCTCTTCCTCTGACTGCATGCGCGCTTCGTCGGAAAAGAAGCTCTTCTGAGCTGCAAACATCTCTTCGGACCTTTCTCCCCTATTTAAATAAGGAGAAAGAGGTTTCTCCAGCACCGTCAGGAACCGATACTCACCACCTGGGGGGCTGCCACATTCATTATTTAGCTCATCATCTACGGCCAAAAATACATAGAACGTCATACTGCTGTACAGGACAAATGAAATGTGCGCTAAGAAAAAAAAAGTAAAACTTGGTGTAAGATAGAGACAGTGTAAAGACAGAACTTACCTTACCTTCGAGATCGAGGTTTGTAACTTCGTCAATATGCTCCAAATTGCAATCTGCTTCGTAGTCAGAGCCTTTGGCCGCAGATGCACCATAAGGCATGATAACACAAATCGCTCCGGAGACAACACCTTTAGCATCCATGCGAGGGCTCGCAACTACAAGGACCTTAATCTGCTCACCCCATTTGGTCTTGAGGTCCCAAACTTCTTGAGAGGTAGTGTGGCCATCTAAAACAACTTTAAGCACGTCCTTCATCAAGCCCTTTGGGTAAGAAGACCCGCTGCTGAACAATACATCGTGAAACCTTGGCATAGCAAAGATCTCGGATTCTGGCCAACCGGTAAGATCTGCGGCACGTCTGCAAGTAGGATACAACATCTGCTCTGAATGAACGGAACACTTTGACCAGAGGTACGAGGACATCTCTTGATAAAATTCGAATCAGAAGGGCGAGGACTAACTTAAGCCACGACAGTCTCACGATTCTAGTGGGGATAGTATAAAGGGACCAAGGCAGCAACCCTGGACAATTATTCAGATCAAAAGTGCTTAGAGCGACGTAGAGGGCGTAAAACATGCAATGCTAGTTGTTCAGAGTGGAGGTTCTTGAGCGTCTTGCATGACAGAATTGGTTGAGTGAACGAAGTCAAATTCAGCACAACCCCACAAGGATCGTACATGTAAGATCCATTTCAAGCCACCTCTGCCCAGCAATGTTAACTTCAACGATGAGTCATTACCTACATCCTCGAAAAATTGTAATCAAGTCAAATAATTTTCCAGGGAAGGAAGCTCAACATTGAGAAAACCCCTTCATTCCACTTGAGAAGAACTAATACAGACACGAGAGCAAAAGAGCGTCAGAGTAGGTCTAAGGACTCACTTGTTCCAAAGAAGGCAGCGCAAGTTGAAGTCTACATTAAACATAGGCACGGGTATCTGGTCGGCGTAGACGAGAGAGTGACACCGCTCAATTTTCTCAGAGACAAGAGTTGTGTGCTTGCCCGCAAGCTCCATCACAAACTCTACCGCGGCCCGCTGATGGTCTTCCTCGCCCGCGGAGTTGCAACGAGGGCTATCCATTGTAGGGAAAACTCCTCCAGAGATAGAGCGGGACGCACCTACCCTTTCGTACCCAGACTCGAGAAACATCGTCAGATCCCCCCCTCTCAGAAAATCCAGCAACGCTAGCGCAACACAGTCGCTCCTCCAACCACGACCGCGCTTCCAAATTTCAATGCAAAACACGCTGACACACACTCGGTTTGCTCTCCTCACCCCTCAGACGCAACCCGGGTGTCGCAACTATTCTCCCCCGGCAACAACAACAACCCTCGAAGTCCACAGCAACGTCGTGCACGCTGCATTGGCGAATTAAGCTGCATTGGGGAGTCACTGCATTCCCGAATTGATGATTTCACACACTCGTGCATTGGCGGGTCACGGCATGTTTTAATGGTCGATTCGGCGCATTCGTGCATTGGCTCAACAATGTTCCCCAAACCCAGAAACCCCTTCCTTCATCAACATTCACAACTCCAACACACCAACCTCCGTTCAGTTCAAATACACCCCTGAAAGCCTTCAACCAAAACCCGGGAATCCCACTCCATGATTTAACCAAAGCTGTACACTACTCGCCGCCAAGCACAGGCCCACTCTTCCCTCACACACGCTCCGCCCACGTTCAAAATATCGCAGATCAACCAAAGAATCGAACAAGAGTGCCCCAGTCCACAGTCGTCCGCTAGATCTGCGCCTCACACACTACACAGAGTACCAAATGGATAGATCCAGGGATCAACGGAGAGCTCACGAGGCGAAGTCGACAATAAAGGCGATGATAGCGGGCGAATTGGCCGCGAACAAAGCAGGATGCAAGCAGACAAGCGAGCACGTAGTAACTGACGACGCTACCTCCCTGGTCGCTCTTATAGTACCACAGCCCTGATGTCGCCGCTCCTCCGTAACGGGTGGGAACAAAAACCCGCTCTCGCCCCCACATTCCCGCCCGAGCTGCCCGGAAGCAAAGCCAGGCGCGTCACGACAAAACTCTGCCCTGCCCGCCATAGATTTAAATAGCTAATTCAACATGGAGCGAGCCAGAGGATGAGAATCAGGCTACAGAGCCCCTTGGCTTACTTGGCATGCCAGACAGGAGTTTCTTTCCCTCCTTGGGAACGCACCTCCCCGCGCTGGGAACGCTCAGGGAGCCCGCAACGGAACTCGTTCCTCTCGTTCCCCTTCGCCCCTATTCGAGTCTCCCAGAGTTCGCTCTTGTGACCATCCTCGTAGTTTCGTCCAACTTGCCTACCCCGTATAAGACAAGGTTTTGACTTGTGAAGGTTTCTCATCCATCCACTACGAAGCTATCGTCTCGTTCATTCATCGTTATTGAGTTGTAGGCGTAAACCAAGATATTAACCCCCCCGTTCAAAACCTCTCCACCTTGCCCCAATCATAAGACGGCGACAACGTTTTAAAGGTTGAGGTTGGTTGTGGAAGTGTGCGAATTTCATCCAAATTTGAGGATGAATGATAAGCATAGGTTTCCCACGTCACTAGGGGCAGGGAGGTCTAGAAGGTTCCATCGGTATCCATTTGTCTGGAGAAGTTCCGTAGGCTTAGGGGTGGAGGCCATTTAAGAGCAGATTCTAGTGAAAGTCCCGCTAGAATTTGCCCCTTGGTCAAATTATTCCCCATGGATTGAACAACCGATGATATTCCCATTAATGCGTCTGCCAGTCCCGATGCTCCATCTTATCCACACCCTAATCTTAATTAAGGTCTTCTCGATCCAATCTGATATTCTCTAATTAGGGCCAGCTATTAAACTTACGGAAGCCTTTTTTTATCCCTTAATTTATTATTTTATTCTTTCGTTATATTTTTATATCACTTTTACTTGTTTAATTTTGAGTGGAGACATGCTTTCACCAATGTATAGGAATAACTCACATTTAAATAACTTCAAAAGTCTAAAGTATTTCATCCATTCATAACTTTTATCATGGATCACAATTTCATGGTTAAATTAGGTTTAATGAAGCCCTTGGGGTTGATAACAAATGAAAGTCATCCAAATCATCCTTACCATAGGCCCTTGTGTACTGCCAGTTTGGATGAAAAACATCCAGCATGCTGATGGTACTTATCCTCAAGATAAGCTTGCATGCAGTGATATCTGTAATGGGGCCCTCTGAACATAAGAAAATTGTAATCTATTCTTTAAGATTATTACTCATGGGGGACAAAAGCTCATTAACAAGATTAAAGTAATTGCTAAAATTTCATCCATCCATTGTTTTGCGTGTGTGTATATTATTATATAACTTTCTATTCTCTCTCTCAATATGTAACATAAAATACGATCATGCTTCAATCATTGGATGATGTCGTTTAATGTCGAGCTTCACAAAATTCTAGGTATCATTGTTGAAAAGTGTTATTTATTTTAAATGTAATTGTTTATATTTATTTGTTTATTTTCGTGAATGGTATTAGTTAGCATGGATTATCCGTTCATTATTTTGTATTGTTGCATTAACTTTGGATAAGGAATCAAACTAGATATGAGTACGATCAATGGTCAAAATTAAACACCTGCATGAATGATTGTACTTTCCCACACTATTAGTAATAACTCGTAAAATTTTGTATGTGGAATCATGTGTAATTTTTTATAATAGGAGGCGATAATGATTTGTTGACGAGTTGGTAGCAATGCTACAAAGTTGTGTATTTGAGTGCTTTGATTTATTTATTAAAGAACATTGTATGTATGTATGTATACATTTACATATACACACACACATGCATATATATATATATATATATATATACAAATTGAGCAACAAGTGGAATCTTACAAATTCAAGTCATGAATCTTCGAAGGGTATAAATTATTTGCGGTAACTGAATGTGGTGGTTAGACCTTTATCTTAAACATCCTGTGATCTTGTAATATTTTTTTAAATTGCAGTAATAAAATGTTCCAAGTTACATATTTCTCATTGCATTATCTATTATTTTAAAAAAATATATTCCATTTGTTTAAATTTTAAAACCAAAGAAGACTTGATTGAATAGACTAATATTTGATATACTCATGTAAAAAATGTTGTTGGAATTACAATATTTTTTAATAATCACTACAAAAATGATTGTATTTAATTTTTGTGATTTTGCAAGAGTGTCAATTTGACTATTTCCAAGAGTATTATACAATATGGTTTCAATTTTATTTTAAGCATTATAATCAAAACCAGATACTGTTGATAATTTTAAGTACAACTACATTACATAAATTTGAAGTGTTTCAATTATAACTATTATTGTCTCTTTAATAAACTTATTTTACATACTGCCATAAAAAACAGTGCATTCAGTGTCTAGTGAGTTTTTAGTATCATTGATTTAAATTGCAGAGTTTGAACCATACAAATGTACACAAATATTTGATATGTGCATATATATATATATATATATATATATCTATGATAAATCTTAAAAATAAGAATATATATTACTATAATAAGAAATGTTATCCTTGTTATCTATTGTTTTAATGATTTAAGATTTGATGATGTCTTCAAAAATGTGTAAACAAGTGATTGAACATATATATATATATATATATATAACTAGATAGCAATAAAGCTGTAATACATATTCTTAACAGAATAATATTGCAAAATTTGTAGATTCGAAATTCCCCAACATCAAAATTTAATAAATATTTGAATAATATTTGAAATTTATAAAGCTTTGGTAGTAAAATATATAATATTTATTATTATTATTTTATAAAATATTCAAATATTTACTATTTTTAATTCAGAAAAATATATTAGATACTACTTTTATGATCTTGTGACATACAGAAAGTTTCACTTATATACATTTAATATATGTCTATCATTAGAAATAAAAAAAAGTTAATTAACTACATATAATATTTTTATTTATGTTTATTATTATTTTTGTATCTTTTGCATTAATTTATTTTATTTTATTTCTGATTTTTTTTATTAGACTCAGAAGTCTCTTTATTAAGAAAATAACTCTACAACTTTATAAAGGTATTGTATTTGTTGAAGTATTGTTTTTTAGATTACTTAATTTTGGATTAATTATAATATAAGAAGAAGCCATTACATGGAACAAAATATTCTTTTAATAGGAATTAGAATATAAAAAATCATATCTTATTTGTAAAACTAATGATAAGTATAAAAAATATATATTTTAGACTCGTCTTATATAACTTATTAGATTTTTTTATTTTTTATTTTTATAAAATTCTTTTTTTAAAGTGGATCTCACATAAACTCTTGGTGGTAATACTATTTATGTCTTATAAAAAAGCACATTTTATTCAATCATTCCTTTTAAGGCCTTTTGACTAATTTTTTTAAATATAAAGCCTTTAGTGGACTTGGTAATTCAATCAATCTTGAGTTTTGAAAGTTGCAACTTCTTAACTTTTCTTGTAAGCATTTAAATCCTCTTAAAGTTTTTTTGGAATGCCACAATTTCATCACAACTAGTTAGTTAATATATATATATATATATATATAATTACAATCACATAATGTTCTATCTCAAATGTTTATAGAATTATTACTTTTAATAATAATGTATGTAATTTAGGACACGTTTTCAAATAAAACATTAATTTAAAGTTTATCATTAATCTTTTTAAATCTACAAAAATTTTAATCCCATTATACTATTGGAATCTAATGAAAATTCAACCAAGTTTGTTGGTGAGTTCATGAATGTTCTTCTTGAGTTGCCACCAATGAGGTCTTTTTACAACTTAAGTTAGTAGATTTCTCTTGAGAATTTATACAATTCTCACTATTCTTCGAGAAATATGACAACTTTATTTACACTCTATATTTTTAATTCAAATATGTAAATAGAATTTTTGAGACTACATTTTATTTTTAAACAACATCCTCTTAATCATGTGAATCCTTGTGTAATTATTTTGAATATTGCTTTCTCCCATAAACTTTGTTTCAGATAAATGAGTACTTTATAAACACATTCACAGTATGTAGATGCTAATAGACTATTCATTTGCTCCATTTTGATAGCTTTCAAGATAGTTATGCTTTTTGAAAATTTGACTTTTTCAAAAGAATACAACAATTATCTTATTCCTAGTTTCCATGATTTTTGTGGCTCATATATATACACACACACACATGCATATATATATATATATATATAGTATTGAATGAATTAAAAAGTACAGAGTATTAGGTATTGTACCTAATTCAATGAAGAAGTTACAAATCTTGGAAATCTTTCTGAAGATCTGTTTTAGTACTATCAGAATTGCAAATTATCTTCAAGAGAAGATGCTTACTAACATATACCAGTTTTTAATTAAAACTCTAAACACTATCATGACAATAGTATAACGTCAAACACGTCAGATTTTAAAGCTACCATTACATGATTTGCGGTTGAGGACTGAAAAGACGCAATATAACCCAAAAGTTTTTCAATAGTTTATTGTCTACTTTTATAAACTTTTTACACAAAAATATTATATTATTGAAAAATAAAACTATTCATTTAAGAAATATAATATTATTATTGCTCATGTGTTATTGTAGCAAATAAAATAAGAAATTTAAAAACCAAGTGAAACTTAGAATTTGATTCGACGAGTTAAAATTCAAAAAATACATCAATGAAATTTTTATCCAAAAGAATTCTTTCTAAAAAATGAGTCATTAAAATTAGTCAAACGAGAAAGCTTCAGCACGAACACGCGAGCACAAGAACAAGTGGGAACGTGTTTTTCATCCACATTCATCCTCCGTCCCAGAGGTAACGTGGGAAGCATGAGACAGGGGACGGGTGGCCCTCGCAGAAGCGCCCGGCCTGACCCATCATTTTCCATCCCCCTCAAGCGAAGGCCACATTCACGTCCAGTTCGTATTCACCCCCCCGTCCTGTTCCCCACTCTTTGGCTCTATTTGCACATGTGGCAGCTTCCGCGGGCCGAGAGTGTCCCTCCACGGTCAGAAGGCTTCGATACCCCTGGTGACGTGGCGCCTCTCGGGTGGCCCAGGTGGCCCAATTGCAGCCAATCTTTCCCTGCCACGTCGGCTCCACGTACCAACTCCCACATGATTGTAGGTTTTAGTAACTAGGGCATTTTTGGAGTGTGTACCATTAAATTGTACATAGTGGGTTGGTTTTTGGATTCACAAATCATTAACAATAATATCTTTAATAAACCTATATATATATATATATATAGATATTGTACAAAAATCTACTATTTTGTGATAAAATAAAATTTATCATGTGTATTTTGACTCCAAATTTTAAGTAAGACATGTACTAATTAATGAAATGGATGAAGTTAAAAGCATGATTTATATTACAATTTATAATAGATGTGGTAGTTTGTTGGATACATTGTTTAGAAAAATTTCTAATGTTCAAATAGAAGAAATAGATCACTTATATTTCCTTAGTTTTTACCATTACAAAATGGGTATGACTAATGTCATTGTAGTTTTTGCTATTACCACCATAACTTGCCATCCAACATATGTCATCTACACCCTTTGTCAATGCTGAGTAAAAAAAATATAATTTAAAAAATATGATATAATACTTAAAAAAGTAAAATATATGTTTTTTGACTAAAATATTATTAAATTAAAATTATTATTATTATTATTATTTATTAAAATAAATTTACTTTCTAAATAAATATATATATATATATATATATATTGGAAACATTAACAAGGTTTTTTTTTAAGAAATAATAAATATGTCAAGGGGATAGTATATTGTGGTGACATTAGAAATATTCTTTTTAAAATAAAATATATATTTTATTTTTATAGAAGTAAAAAAAACTTCTTAGAATATTTTCTAAAATATCTTTCTTTGCAAATTTTATCAAAAAGATTTTTTGAAAGTAAAATGAATTTCAATTCTCCAATTCTTTATATAAAAAGACGCAAAGTCCCTAAGTTTTAATCAACATCAATGCTTTGTAGACATTGGTTCTAAAAATCTTTAAATTAGGATTTAGACAAAAGATTGACTTACTTTATTATTATTTTTTTCAATTTGTATGTGTAAGCATTAGTTTTAGGATTTTGCATTATTGATATTTCCTACTTATTATCTACCTTCTTTGCAATTTCTTCATAACTAATCATTCCGTCTTTCGCTTAGTGCCAACCATATTTGTTGGAATTTGCAAGAAGATTGTTTGACTTTTGTATAGAAGTAAGTCTACAATTTGCAATGTTCTCAATGTGGCCCAAAAGATTGTTTGTAAGTTGAATTTGGTTTTGTGTGGATTATTGGTATAAGGTTTAGGTTTTAGTTTTGTAGCCAAAGATGGTTACTTCTATTAGCATTACTTATAGGTGGTGCTAAGACTTTGTTTGACAAAATGAACTTCTTTAGTATCTCTTTTGTAATTCTGTGATGTTACCATATAAAGTAAGGCTTATTATCAAATGTTTCTATCTCTTAAGCTATAGTATTTTAGCCTAATCTTGTTATTAATTGCTTAAAAACTACTTTGCACTGCCAACCAAAACACTTTTTTTAAGAGTTTAGTACAGTTATTGGTTTTTATAGTAATGAGAAGATAGATAGTCTCTTTGGCTAGGTATTACTTGAACAATATAGAACAACTATTGCATCTATATTATGTCTTTGTAGCTATAGAAATCTAGAGCATAAAATGGTGATCTTTACAATACTAAGCTAATCCTACTAGTGCAACTTTAAAAAAAAATCATACCATTGTTCTTGATGATTTTAACCAATTGATGATGCAAATATTCACTTCTTACTTTCAAATGATACTTTAAAACTCATGTTGCTACAATATAATTCTTATGCATCTTACATTACTTACATGCTCTTTTATTGCTTAGAGCACTTGGAAATTATAAAATTGCAAGATCCTTCTTGAATCATAAAAACTCACATAATTTATAAAGTTTTTATTTAAAAAAGTTATAAACTAAGAAAAATACCTTCTTATGTATATATATATATATATATATATATATATATAATTTTGGAATTTTTTCTGTTAATTTTTCAAAATAATTTATAAATTTTTAATAAAATTTATCAAATTAATATCAAAATATAGTAGTTATTAATTTAATTTTTTTCTTTTTTTTTCTTCAAAATAATAACAAAGTTAAAGGTTACAGATTATCTAACTTAATTTTATTTATTTATTTATTTTTAATTATAATTATTTTCTGATATATTATAAACTTATTTGATGAAATTATACTAATTATTAAATAATTTATATATAATTTCAACATATATATAATTTTAATATATTGTATACATTTTAAAAAATAATATATATAATTTTGAGTTTAATTAAAACATTTTAGACACATGCATGATAATGTGAGATATTTTTTTTCATTTTGTAGTTTCACGAATATTCTATTTTATATGTAAAAAGTTTGTTTTATGACTAATTTATGTTTATATTAAAAAATTTTCTAAATAAAATATCACCAAAACCAAAGAATAATATAAATAGAGGAAAAAATAGTGTTGACATTTTTTGATTGTATGTTGGAAATTATACTTGTATCTATCAATTAAAGTTTTGGTAAATTAGATGCTTCTACATACCAAAATTAATCTTGAATTATTCATTAGAATATAATTTTGATGCATTAAAATTATATTTAAATTAATAAGAAAAAAAAATCAATAAAATTTAGAAGAAATTATCTTATTTTTTAATATAAAAATAAACCAATTTTAATTTGTGTTTTCAATCTTAAATCCTTTAATAAGGACCTTATATACTTTAAAGTTGTTGAGTACAATATCAATCACTTCAAGAAATTAAAATCAGAGATGTTTTTATTCTTAAAAAATGATTTTAATATAAAGAATTTTTTTTTAATTCTGATGATTTTGATTTATTTCTTAAATTCATTAATATGCAATTGATTTTTAAGGTTAAAAGTCCAAGAATTCGTTTTAGATTTTAATAAAAATAAAAAAATATAAATTTTGTATTCTTATATATAAAAGTATTTTAATAATAGTAATAATGGTAATATAAAAATAAAAGGAGTGAGTATAATAATATGAATACATTACATTGGCCAAAAAATAAAATAAAATTTTAGGTTTTGTAATTTAATAAATAAATTTAAAATATTATTTTAGGTCTTAGTTATATTGTGTTAATAATATGATTTTATTTAATTATTTAATTATTTTTTATTAAAAAATTAATTATATTATAAATGAATAAAAAGTGATTATATATATATATATATATATATATATATATATATATAATGATAATAATTATATAATATCTCTAATAAATTATTATTTTTTATTTTTTTTATATTTTTTTTAAAAAAATAATTTTATTTTTATAAAATCTTGAAGATTATTTTATATAACATAAGAAGCTTAATTTTGTTTAAGATAAACATATAAAATATTGATATTAAGAAGAAGTATGTGGTTCCATCCCAAGAAAATATTTTTGTATAAAACACCTCGCTTTTAATTTTATTCTGAAATTTATGCTTTTGATAAACAAGTATATATATATATATATATATATATATATTTATAAATTTAAATTTAATATATATATAAAATTTAAAACTTTTATTTTGAATTATTTTCAAATGGTTTTTTTGCCATTTTCTTCTCATCTTTTTTTGTAAAAAAACTAATCTATTATCATTCTATTATTATTATTTAAAAATCATATATTTGCATACATAAAAAATTTATATTTGCATTTGATTGATATTCTTTAAAAGAAAAATTATTATAGATTTAAGATAGAAAAAAGGCTATGTTTTGGTCATTGCTAACTATGGTGGTGAAATAAATTTGTACAACACTTGTTTGTCTATTTTCTTTGTTTTTTTTGTTTTTCCTTTTGTAATTAGAAATATCTAAGAATTTTTAAAATATATTATTATTATATATGTATTTATTTTATTTAATATTTAAAAATAAAATTTTTTATGCCATATAAATTATATTAAGAGTGATTTTTTAGATTTTAAAATTTATTATAATATATTTTTAATATATATACATACATATATATATATATATACATATAATTTTTTTAGTCTAAATAATAAATATTAACTTCATAGCTTAGATTGATATAAGAATAATCCTATTCTTGAATAGAACTCATCTTTTTATAACATTATATTATTTTAGAATGTTTAAGTTTATATAATTTTATTTGTAAAATCAAATTTGTGTAAAGTAACTTAATATAAGGAATTCTTTTTAAGCTCTTTGTCATGGATATATATATATATATATATATATATATATATATCTTAATTAAAGGTATTAAATAGAAGTAAATAGAAATAAATAAATTTTATAATATCTTGTAGAAAAGCTTTTTAGAAGCTTTGTAAATGCGGATTTGATTTTACATGTGTTTATTGGTGATTATTAAGTTGATAACTAGGTCAACAAGTTGGCCACATCTTGTATATGTTGGTGACTTGTGGTATATATTGGCTATGTAGCATTTACATAGGAAACTTGTTTTGTAAGTTATACACATGTCCCCCAAATTGGATTCATATTGGAGGTCCTATATAATCTTGCAATGTAGCTTTTAGTTAGATAATATATATGGAAGTAAGAGTGATGTCTTTCTTATTCTTATAAATTCTTTTCTTATTCTTAGTCTTGTTTCAAGAATTGCTAGTCTTCTTATCTTTGATTAATTAAATATATTAATTAATTCTTTATTTTTTTATCATTGATTTTTAAAGAAAATAAAATATCATTTTTTTTGAAATTTTTTATTTTATATAAGAGATTACAAATTATATATATATATTATAACTTATAAATTTATCAAATTTATTTGTTATATAAAAAAAATATTATAGATAGTAAGTTTGATAAAATTATCATGAAAATATGTCTATATATATATAGATAAGAAGTACTAGGTAAAAAAATAAATATAGGTAGATTTGATATTATCTTGTGGCAAAGCTTCTTAGAAGCTTTATAGTCACGTATTTGACTTTATATATATTTACAATTGATTGATAGATTAAAAATTTAGACAACAAGTTAGCCATGTATTGCAAGGATAGGTAGCTTGTGATACAAGCTAATAATATGGTATACATATAAGAAACTTGCCTTATAAGTTAAGACACATGTCTTGCAAATTAAACACTTTTCAGAAGTCCTATAGAACATCACTATATGATTCCTAGTTAGATAATATATATGGAAATAAAAGTGAAGCCTTTTTTACTTTTTTCAATACCCTTATAGTTTTTATTTATATTTCAAGATTTTCAAATTTTCTTATCTTTGTTAATAACCATTCTAGTTTAATATTACACCATTTTTAAGTGATTCTTTAATATTTTTAAATGACACAAAAGTGTATTGATCTTTTAATGCTTTGAGATTCATGTCTTTTATAATTTGATAAGAATGCTAATTTATTATTCTTATTTTATCTTTAAATGTGAATAGATTATCTTAATTTTATGTTATATTTTGAAGGTTGTGGATTATCTATTTTTAAACTAATATTTAGTTTTTAATATTAATTTTTTTCTTAAAAAGAAAAGATTATCTTTCTTTATAGAAATTTTAATTTTGTATTAGAAGTTGCAGATTACCCTCCTTTAATTTGACTTGTAAAGTTGTTTGAATTGTCTATAAAAGAAAAAATTATGGATGCTACTATTAGTAAAAGTAAAAATAGATTTGAAACTATTGCAAAATTTTACAAATTTATCAATATTTTTAAGATAGAAATCTCATATATTTCTAATGTGAGTCATAGAAATACTATTTCTATGTCCATCAAAGAAATCAATAATGAAGTTCAAACACTATACCAAGAAGTTGTGCAATTGAGAGAAGTAAGTAAATCAAGTTTACAATCAAATTTCAGAAGCTTTGGTACTACAAGTATGTGGGTGATAAGTATAAATATGTCAAAGAAGTTTACTAAATAAAGATCAAAATTTCAAGGATTTCTACAATAAGTGAAGTTTTATCTAAGGTTGTATCTTTTTTAATATCATAGCAGATTTATTCAAATCAAATTCATAAATGCCCTTCTATCTAAGAATGTTATTGATTTATTTATTTATTTATATTTATTTTTATTTGAACCTTTGATGGAAAATGATTTACAACTTTTCTATGATTTGAATTTATTTTTGGAAGTATTTTTGGCCACATTTGGAGAAAATGACTAAAAAAAAAATAATAGAAATAAAACTTGTATATTTATGACAAAGATCATGTTTAGCAAACATATATGTTGTTGAATTCCAAAACCTTGCTTGTGATATAGATTGGAATGATAAAGTCTTTATCAATCAATTTCAATATAGATTGAGAGATAATATTAAGGATTTATTGCTGATGATGCAAAAAATAAACTTATGAAAGTAAATTATTGCTCAAGCTATTGTATGCAATAATTTATTCTTTAAAAGATGCCAAGATCAAAGATTTGATTGAAGAGTTATAAGTAAAGTCATGGCAACATCTTCTTAATTTTTAGAAGCTTATTTATCTAGGTTATAGCTTATGCAAAATGACATGGTATAATTTAAACTTCTTACTAAGTAATAAAAGATTCAATATCATTAAGAAGGTTTGTATCTATATTGTGGAGAGTTCAAGCACATCACTTAATATTATCTAAAAAAAATAATATAATAGCAAAATAAAAATATAATTATGAAAAAGAATATGACAAAAAATAAATTTTTCTAGCTATAATGAGGACCATGCGGCTAGAATCTTGTGCAACATCTAATATAGGTCTTATTCTTTCATCAGATTCTTAATCTTTTTTTATAATAAAAATTTATCTAGAACCAAAAAATCAAAAAATCTTTGCCTTATTAGATTGAAGAATCTCAATCAATTTTATAGATGAGGATTTTGTCAGAAAATAAAAAATAATTTTAGTCAAAAAAATCAAATCTTTATCTATAAAAGTCATAGATGGTCTTTTATTATTCTCTAGAAACATCATCCATGAAACAATTCCTTTAAATGTAGCAACTAAAAATCATAATAACTTGGTTATATTTAATGTTATTAGATCTTCTTTTAATCCAATTATTTTAGAATTATTATGGTTAAAGAAGTATAACTTTCAAATAGATTAGATTTCTTATAATTTTAATTTTTCTCATAGTTTAATCTTAAATAAAAATCTATAAGTCCAATATAATCAAATCGTTATTAGTAGATGTAAAAGCTTTCATGCATGCTGCAAAAGAAAGATCAACTTTTGCTATATATCCCACACCTATTTTTGATGAAGAAAAGATTTCAAGTAACATTCTAAGCTAATACTAAGATTATTAAGACGTATTTGAGAAGAAAAATACTGATATTCTTCTAAAGCATTATTCCAATTATTATTTCATTAAACTTCAAGAAAGAACTCAACCACTACTTGGATTAATCTATAGCTTATCTTAGAATGAATTGATTTTAGTCAAAAAGTATATTGATAAGAACTTGGCTAAGAACTTTATATGTCATTTTAAATCTTCAATAAGAGCTCATATCTTATTTGTGAAGAAAAAAGTCTTGACTATTATGGATTATAAAATTCCAAAATAATTAAAAAAATATAATAACTTTTGAGATTTGGTAATTATTATAAAATCTTTATGAAGAAAGTTTTTCAAGTTGCACCTCTTCTTATACAACAAATATGTAATGACAAACTTGAATAGAATAAAAAAGCTGAAATTGAAGCATCTTTTGAAGCCTTAATGATAACATTTATTTCTACACCAATCTTATATTATGTTGATTTTTCTAAGGCATTTTTTATAGAAATAAATGCATCAAATTTTACTATAGATGTAATGTTGTTACAAATGGAAAGAAATGAAAAGCTCTATTTAATAGTTTTTTATTTCAAATTGTTTTAAGCAAGCGAGATCAACTATGAGATCTATAACAAAAAGCTTCTTGTAATTATGGATTTATTTTAAGAATAGCATCATTATCTAGAAGGCACTTCTAATTCATTCATTATATATATGAATGACAAGAATCTTGAGTATTTTATAACATCACATATTTTGAATTGTTGCCAAGCTTGTTAGAATATGTTTTTATTAAGATTTGATTTCAAGATCACTTATTGATCCAAAAAATAATAAGATTCATAAGATACTTTTTAAAGTATTTTTATTTATCATCCAAAAAAGAAAATATATCTTTTAATCAACAAATAACAATTTCCTTGAAGTTGGAGCATTTTCATCTTTGAGCAATGAAATCAACATTTACTATTGATTCAACCATTATCAAATAAGTTCAATTGAGTATATCCTCTGATCTTCTTGTTCATGATATTAAAAATAATTCTCTTGAGTCTTATGATACTTCTAAATTTTAATTAAAAAATAATCTATTTTATTTTAAGAAACAATTATATATTTTAAAAAAAAAAAGAATGATTACGTGTTTTTTAAGCTCATCACAATTTTTTAATAGCCAAATATTTTAGATGCAACAAGATTTTCTAGCTAATATTGAAAGTTTTTTTTAATCGCTTCAAATGTAAAAAGCAATTAAAGACTTTGTACAATCATGTGACATTTGCTAAGATAAAAAATTCTTTGCTATCGATGTCATGGACTTCTTCAACCATTACATATTTTAAAAAAAATATGGATTTTTATTTCTATAGATTTTATCATAGATCTTCCAATCTCAATTTTTTATATTTTTATATTTGTGATAGTAGATTATTTTACCAAGTTAGTACATTTTATATTATGTACAAAATTTATCACAAGTGAAGAAATAATTAATTTTTTTATTGACAACATCTATTGCTAATATAGATTGTATAAAGATATTATATTGGATAGGAGGATTCAATTTTTATTAAGATTTTTAAAAAAAACTTTAAACATTCTAAAGGTAGATATAAAGTTTTTTTTAAATTTTTATTTTTTTCATAATAATATAAAATATTCTTCTATATAAATAGAGTACATGAATTAAATTTTACTTATAATAATATAATATATTCTTCTATATAAAAAATATCTTTTTTTTTCTAATTATGATTATCATTTAAGACTTAATGCTTTTGACTTTTTAAAATTTGATAATCTTGTGGCGAAAGATTTAGCAAATTATTTATCTGAGCTTCATACAATAATGAAGGCACAATTAAAAGAAGCTCAAGAATGACAAATGATCAATACAAATGCCTATTACAAGGAGTAATTTCAATTCTATGTTGAAAAAAAGGTATGATTACATTATCACAACATTAAGATTACTCGTCTTTATGACAAGTTGGATTAACATAAGCTTAAACCATTTCTTATATGTGAATAAATCAATCCTATTACTTATAGATTACATCTATAAAAGTCTATAAAGATCCATCTTATATTCCATGTGTCTCTTTTTAAATCATAAAAGATAGTAAATATCTTAGAAAGAAGATAAATACTACGTCTTCTTTTAAAAAATAAAGAATAATAAAAAAATATGAAATTGAAGAAGTCTTAGACTCAAGGTGGTACCAAAATAGGTTGGAATATCTTGTTCATTGGCACAAATATGATATTAGTGAATTGACATGGGAGCATGCTAAGAATCTTAGAAATGCAACAAAAAAGGTTGATGCTTTTCATTGACAACATCCAATAAAATTAAGATGTAGAATACAAAACCTTTGCCATAAAAGAAATAAGATTCAAAGAAGATTGCATTCTACTTTCTATTATTGTTTGTAATTTATGTATATTTGTGGTGCTAAAAAATAGAGAATCAACAACCAATAAATTCAACTTGAAAGCTATTGTTTGTTGACTTATTGGACAAAACATTGTAATTGTTAGAGCCCTCAAGATGACATAATAAAGATGAAGATTTTAAAAATAATATATTTTTTTTAAATAGATGGCAAAATATAATGTATTTGATATCATGTCTTTGAAAGAAATTTCTAATTTTTAGTGATTTTATTAGAGATATAAATAATTTTTAATAATATTTTAAATATTTTATTTAAAAATTTCCAAAGGCTTCAACAATGATTAAATAACAAGGTGGTTTTTTTTGCATTGGTATAAGATAATATCAATGGATGAAAAGACCTATCAACTACTTTAAAAAAGAACAAAGATTAGAATATGTAGCAAATACAATTTGCTACATTTTGGACTTCTTCAACATATGATGATTGCTCTTTATAGAACTCGTCTCTTGAAGGGACAATAATATCATAGATAGGTATATTTACATAGCTAAAGAGTATTAGATAGAAGATAAATGTAGGTAGATTTGATATTATCTTGTGGCAAAGTTATTTAGAAGCTTCATAGATGCGTATTTGACTTTATATATTTTTATAATTGATTAATAGGTTAGAAACTTAGGTAATAAGTTAGTCATGTGTTGCACGTATAGATAACTTATGGTACAAGGTAATAATCTGGTACACATATAAGAAACTATCCTTGCAAGTTGAAATACATGTCTTGCAAATTGAACATGTGTTGGAGGTCCTATAGAATGTTGCCATGTAGCTCTTAGTTAGATAATATATATATGGAGGCAAGAGTAAAATCACTCAAAGATAGTACCATAAGATAAATGAAGGTAGATTTGATATTATCTTATTAGATGGTATAACATTAAACCTTCTTCATTCTTATCAATGCCTTTCTAGTTTTTAGTCTTATTTCAAGACTTCTAGTCTTCTTGTCTTTAGTAATAGCCATTTTAATTTAATGTTATACCATCTTTGAATGATTTTTCAATCTTTTTGATTGACACAAGAATGTATTGATCTTTTAGTTCTTTAAGATTCATGTCCTTGATAAGAAATTAGAATAAATTTATAACTATTATAGATCTTTACAAACTTATCAATATCTCCAATAGTTAATATCTAATCCAAAAAATTGTGAAGTTAAAAGAAGTATGTAGATTAATTTTACAATTGAATTAAAAAAGAATTGATATTATAAGTATAAAAAGAGCAAGGATTAATATATTGAAGAAATTTGATGGAATAAGATCAAAATTTGGAAATTTTTTATAATAAATCAAATTCTATCTAAAGTTATATTCTTCTCAATATTTTGATGGATTTATTCAAATTGGAGTTATAAGCGCATTTATATCTACAAGTTTTTATTTTTTATTTTTATCTTTAATAAAAAATGATTTTTAACTCCTATAAGATTCAAATTTATTCTTAGAAGTATTTGTAATCATATTTGAAGAAAGTAATTGAAAAAAATAACAAAGATCAAATTTCTTTATTTATAATAAAAATCATATTTAAATACTATATATGTACTAAATTCTAAAATCTTGCTTGCAATATGGATTAAAATGAAAAAATACTTATCAATTAATTTTGATATACAATGACTCAATTTTTTTTTTAATATTAACATATTTTTTCAAGAATAGTGTATTATAGATGAATTTTAGTAAATAATGACATGTGGTTTGTATAACAAATAAATTACTTTTTTACATCTACCAAATGAGTCCAGATTGAAAAGAATCTATAGGATAATTGTGGAACTATGACCAATCTAATTTGAAGTAGTATTAAAACAATTTTTTGAGTGTGGTGTCTAATTTTTGAATTCTATCAATTACTCAATATTACAGCATTTTATCATCATCAAATTTACTATGATAATATTATCATTAATCTAATGATAACATTAATGCTTACTAAAAGCACCATTCTTAATCACAATTTCAAGCATAGATATATTCCAAAATATTATATTATAGGATCTTCTAGAATCTTCTATAAGTTTTTAGAATCTTTTAGATATTTATAGAATCTTCTATAATCTTTTAGAAAGTTCCATAGGCTTCTAGAAGCTTCTTTAGACTTTTAAAAACTTCTATAGAAAGTATTATAAACTTCTGTAATCTTCATTATAATATAAATAATAGTCTTTGGAACCACTTTTGCTATCAATATCATTCTTTGTCTTTAATCTTGATATATTTCTTTGTCAAATTCTTATGTCTTTGACAATTATTTGAATAATTATAAGATCCATTCATTGCTTTTTTCAAGACAACATCACCTCTGGTCTTCTTCATTCTAAAAAATCTTATGGCCAAATTGCTTTTGAATTTGGCTATAGTAAAGCTATTATCTCTAGGCTAGCAAAAAAGATCATTTTTAAAAAGAAGAATCTTAAATTAGGTTCTAAAAAGGTTCTAAAAAATATATCAAGATTAAATTTAATATTTTAATAGAAAGAATCTTAAATTAGGCAGACCAAAGAAACTCATTATAGTACATGAAAGGATAATTATTTGCCAAATCAACATTGAGAAGGCTGAAAATGCTATTGAGATTGCTAAAAATCTTAACAATATTATCAATAATCTTATGTCAATCCAAACCATTCAAAATATTCTCAAGAAATAGAATATGAAAGCCGTTGTGAAGAAAAAAAAAGCCACTACTATCTACCTACCATTGAAAACAATGCTTGGATTTTGCTTTGAAGTACAAGGAATAGACTATGGAGAATTGGAAGAAGATTATTTGGTGAGATGAAACAAAAATCAACAAATTTGGATTCGATGGTACAAAGTAGGTGTGGAAACAAAAAGATTAGTCTTCGCTTGACAAGAAGATCTAAGAAACAATTAAGCATGGAAGTTGAAATATAATGGCATGAGGTTGTATGGGATGGAATAGAATTGAGAGAATGGCAGAGGTTGAAGAGAAGATAGATGCCAAGCAATTTGTGGAAATACTTGAAAAAAACCTCCTTCCTAGGATTAAAGAATTTGGCATTTTTAAGGAGGAGGTGATTTTTCAACAAGATAATGATCCCAAGCATAACTCAAAACTAACATGGAAGTCATTTGATCATCATGGGATTAAAGTAATGGATTGGCCTACTCAATCTCTTGATCTTAATTCCATTGAACATCTTTAGAACTACCTCAAATGCTTGCTCAATACTTGAAAGATAAAACCAAAAGGAGTTTAAGAATTATGATAAAGAATAGTTGTGGAATGGAACATATTAAACTAGTTTTGTACCAAAAGTTAATAGAAAGTATGCCTAAGAAGTTAGAAGCAATTATCAAGTTCAAATGAGGTCCTATAAAGTACTGATATGTAATTGGATACTACACTTAAAAAAATATTTCAATATTATTCCAAATTGAATTGATCATAGCTCCACAATTATCTAATGGATTCTTTTCAAGCTAGGCTCATTTGGTTGTTGTAAAAGAGTACTTTACTTACTATACAAACCATGTGTTATTATTTACTACAATTCATCTATAATACACCATTCTTTTTGAAATATGTCAATATTAAAATAGTTTTTGAGTCACTGTATGTTTAAAGATAATATCAAAGATTTAGGATTGATAATGTCAAAAGTAGATTCTCTGAAATAATTTATTACTTAAACCATTGCATAAATCAATCATTTTTTTAAAAGATATCAAAAAAAAGTTTTAATTAAAGAAAAACAAATCAAGTTATGACAACAACTTGTAAGTTTTAGATACTTATTTATCAAGGCCAAAATATATGCAAATTGATATTATGCATTTCAAACATCTCATTGAGCAAGAAATGACTTGAAGTTTTTAAAAAGGATTATATTTATATTATGGAGAATCTAGGCATATTACTTAATATAGTTAAAAGAAGCAATGTAATCACAAAATGAAGAGTATGGTTGCCAAAAAAGATAATATATCAAAATAAAACTCTGTCCAATTATAAAAGAAATTACATGATTAAAATGTTGTGCAATATCTAATAAAGATCCTATACTTTTTTTAGATCTCTTATTTTTCTTTATAATTAATATTTTTTTAGAACCAAAAATCACAAAGTTTACACTTTATTAGATTGAAAAACTTTAACTTCTTTTATAAACAAAGACTTTGTTAGAAAACAAGAAATAAAATTAATTAAAAAAATTAAGTCCATTATTATATAATATATTGTCTTGCTTGAAAATGAACTAAGCATTTGGTTGTGAAAGTTAAATTAGAAATTGAATCAACAAAAGATTTAATAATTCTAATAAATTTTTTAAAAAAATCTCGATTAAATCTTAGCAATCATAACCAAACTTTAATCAATTTTAAAGAAATTTTAAAGAAATTTTAAAAAATCCATAAATGAATCATAAATAAACTTTAAAGAATTACAAAGAAATTTTTAAAAAATCTTAAAGAATAATAAAAAATATAAATAAATATTAAAAATAAAAATAATAAAAATAAATAAAAATATTGATTAAATATAAATATAATCTTAAAAAAATACTAAAAAAATATTAAATACATCCTAATCAAACTGAATAGAATCTAAATGAAATCCTAAATAAATTGTAAAGAAATTTTAAATAAATCATAATCGAATTTCTAAAGTAATTTAAAAATCCTAATGACTATTATTTAAATTTTTGATTTTGACTAAATTTCTATCTATATTTCAATTTTCAAGTAAAAAATAAGCACATAAATTTTGAAAAAATGAAACTTATTAATTTAAAAAAAGAGCTTCTAATCCTCTCAAGTATTAGATGTCATCTTTTTATAATTTAGATGTTGATCTTTTAGCAATAATTACTCTATTTTAAACCATTTAATTTCTCTTTAAATTAATAAAAGTATAGAAACTTAAGCCAAAAATGCTCTCATAAAATTTTACTTCAATTAAATTAGCTGATTTTTATAAGATCATAGAAAATCTCATTGATTCTAAAATTCAAATATTTAAAATCTTTATCCAATCAAATTTCCATATACTTAAATTAAACTATTTGATTGATTTTAAATATTTAGAATACATTTAAGATAAGAAAATTCATAAAATCTCAAAATTTCACTTCTACATCTGCTACAATACTTATAAATTTGTCAAATATGTAAGCTTTTTTTATTTTTTATAATTCAAATATTTTAAATATATTTTATTTTTATTATTTCTTAAAAACTTGATATCCATCCAAATCACTTGAAATTAATGCTTAAACAATCTTTCTAAATTTTTCTCTCTAATCTTTTTCTTGGATCAGCAAAATAATTCTAAAAATGTTCTAGGTGTGAGGTTTTGTGCATTAGAGTCTGATTTTGATCCATGTTCAGAATTTTTCCTCTCTGAGTATCAACTCTTAATTTCTTAAGGTAATTTTTGCTAAACTAATTTTGAATCTCTCCTAAAGAAGCTTATATTACTTGTTTTTCTAATCTATTTTGTTTTTCCTTATTTATGGCCATATAAAGTAAGTAGAAGCATTGTTTTATAAAAAGATAATATTAAGAGTAAAAGTTTTTTCTACCTCCATATCTTTTATCTATATTTTATAACTATATTTTTGAATTATTCTTTTTTATAACAAAATCCATATTTTTATTTTTTTCCATATAATTGTATTATAACACAACACCTTGCATGTAGAAGTTAGAGATAGTTGTTTGTTGTCTTTAGGATACATTATTTATGAAACTATTCCTTTAGATATAGTAATTAATGATCATAATAGCTTAATAATATTTAATTATTTTAGATTTATTATGGCTAAAACAATATAATTCTTAAATAGATTGAATTTCTTATAATCTTGATTTTTCTTATTGAGGTAGAAAATCATAAGTTATTTATAATCAAATTTTTATTGATAGATGTAAGAGCTTTCATGCATTCTAAAAAAGTAAGATCATTTTTAAAAAAAAATTATACCACACTTATTTTTGATAATAAAAAGGCTTTAAGTAGTATTTCAAGTTAATATGAGGATTATTAAGATATTTTTTAGAAGAAGAATGCAAATATTTTTCCAAAAATCCAACTTTATGTTTTCTCAATTGATCTTCAAGAAAGAACTAAATTATCATTTGGACCAATCTATAGTTTATTGTAAAATAAATTGGATGTATTCAAAGAATATATTCATAAGAGCCTTGCCAAGAACTTTATACTTCATTTGAAATTTCCAACAAGAGCTACTATCTTAATTATGAAGAAAAATAAAAGATCATTATGGATGTATATACATTATCAGTGATTCAATAAGATTACCATCAAGAACATGTATCATATACCTTTGATTTGAATTTTTTTTAATCAATTAAATCAAATAAAAATCTATATAAAAATAGATATACAAAAAACATGTAATTTAATTTATATTAAAAATAAAATAAATAAAAAGACTATATTTTAAACTAGCTATGGGAATTTTAAATATAATATCATGCATATTAGACTCATAAATGTACCAAGTATTTTTCAATACTTAATAAATGATATTTTTTGAGATTTTTTAAATAATTTTATCATTTATTATCTAGACAACATTTTAAACTATTAAAATGATTTTTGAACCAATTTTATATTACATTAAATTTTTAAAGGTATTTTTTTATTAAAAAAATACATCAGATTTTTTCTTGGATGAAATTATCACAAATAGGAGTAGATGATAAACTTCACTTTAAGCTTTTTTATTCAAAAAAAGTTTTAGTAGCTAAGATCAATTATAAGATCTACAACAAAGAACTTCTTGTAATTTTGGATTTATTTAATAAAATAGCACTATCATTTAAAAGGTGCTTCTAGTTTAATGATTGTTTATACAAATCACATGAACTTGAAGTATTTTATATCAATATGTATTTTAAATTGTCACTAAGTCTATTGGAGCATGTCTTTATCAAGATTTGAATTTAAAATTATGTATTGATCAAAAAAACAATAAGGTTTATTAGATATCCTCTCTATATGCTCTTATCTTATATCAAAAGAAAAAAATGTAGCTTCTAATCAACAACAAACTATTCTCTTGAAGCTAGAATATTTTTATTTTTAAACTATAAAATCAACATTGAATATTGATTCAACTTTTTTTAATCAAGTTCAATCAAGTATGTCATCAAGTCTTTTTGTTTGTGATTTTAAAAAAAAATCATTTTAAATTTTATAATATGTCTAAGTTTGAATTTAAGAACAATCTTATTTATTCTTAATAATACTTATATGTTTTAAAAAATAAAGCCCAATTACATGCTTTTTAAGCTTTTCAAAATTTTCCAACTATAGAACAATTTAGAAACAATAAGACATAAGAATTAATATTAGAAAATATTTTGGTGGATTCAAATAAAATAAATAATTAAAAACTTTATATAATTATGAAATATTTGTTTAAGATTAAAAAACCTTATTATTGATCTTATGAATCTCTCCAACCACTATCTATATTTAAATAATTATAATCTTCTATTTATATGGATTTTATCCTAAATCTTTCAATCTTAAATTCATATGACTATATATTTGTGATATTAGATTATTTTATAAAGATGGCACATTTAATACTACATATAAAAACTATCACATGTGAAAAAAGAACAAGCTTTTCTATAATACTATTTATTGTTATTATGGATTACCAATGAATATTATATTAGATATAGGAACTCAGTTTGTATCAAGGTTTTGGAAGATCTTTTTCAAAATTTTGAAGATGGACATAAAACTATTTTTGATTTCTATCTTCAATTGTTGAATAAAAAAAAGAAGTGAATCAAGTTTTAGAGCAATAATTGAGTTGTATTATTAACTACCATTAAGATGGTCATTTATAGAATTTGGCTTTAAAAACATGATATATTCTTTTACTTAATAAATACCTTTTTATACTAATTATGATTATAATCTATAATTTAATACTTTTGACTTTTAAAAAATTAATAATCTTATAATAAAAGATATGAAAAAAATTTATTCAAGCTACATGCAATAATGAAGGCATAATTAAAAAAAAAAGTTTAATATCAATAAAAAAATCAATGTAGATGCCTATTGCAAGGAAAATCCATAATTCTATGTTGGCAACAAGGTGTGATTATTTCATTATAATATCACGACTATTTGCCCCTATAACATGTAGAATTATTGTAGACTTAAATCATTTCTTTTTTTAAACAATCTAATTTTTTATTACTTAAAAAATTAGATTAATCTTTTTTTAAGAAAATTTTTAAAACATCAATCTAATTTTTTATTACTTATATCTCTTGGAGTCTCTAAAGATCTATCTTATGTTCCAAGTGTCTTTTTTTGAGTTTTATTAGACAATGGATATACCAAAAAAAAGACAAATGCCACTTCTTCCTATAAAAGTAGATAATAATCAAGATTTTAAAATCAAAGAAGTTTTAGATTAAAGGTAGTGAAAAAATAGATTAAAATATCTTGTATATTGATACAAATTTGATACTAATAAATGTACATGGAAATCAAATAAGAATCTTACAAATGCATCAACAAAGGTTGATACTTTTTATTGATAATATCCATCAAAATCAAGATACAAAATCAAGTAATTTCTTGCTATCAAAGAAATAAGGTTCAATAAAGATTGCATTTTTTGCTCTATCTTTAGATAATATATATAAAGACAAAGATGAGGTCTTTTTTACTATTATCAATGTCTTTTTTGTTCTTAGTCTTATTTCAAGAGTAGCTAGTCTTCTTATCTTTGACAATAGCCATTCTAGTCTTAATATTATACCATTTTTGAGAGAGTGTCTATTCTTTTCTTATGATACAAGAATATATTAATTCTTTGGTTATGTGTGATTTATATCCTTGATGTTCTTTAAAGTTAAGTTCTTTAAATTTAAATAATAAAGTCTAGCCTTAAAATTTTCTATTTGATTTTTTTTATAAGTTATTTTTAAAAAACTAATTTAAATCCTTTTAAAAATATGAATGTTTCTTTAGTCATTGTAATTATGTCTTAAGGTTTTTTTTAATTATATTCAAAAGCATTCATAATGATAATAAAAATAATAAAATTATTATCACTATTTATTTAAATTTAAGATTATTTATATGAAAATAAATTCTAAGTGACATCAATTTCTTAATTTTAAAAAATTAATTGTAGTTTAATTTTTTTTATTTATTTCATTAAGGATTTTGAAACGATAGAATTTCAAAAATAAATGCCTTTTAGATTAAATTAGAATATGTCATATATTTTCTTTAAATAAAATAAGATTCAATTAAAATAATTTTTTTATAATATATTGCATTAAAAATTAAAAAATATTTTAAGAAGTTTTTATTAATAATTTTTTAAAAATATTATTAGTTTTGATTGCTATAAATTGTAATTTGGTAATAGAAGTTTGGTGGTTTGCTTTAAAACTTCAAGCATAAGTTTTATAATATATATTTTTATAAAATAAAGAAAAAATAATAAAATAAATAAAAATTTAAATATACAAGATAAACTCTTCTAATTTATATCTTTAAATTTCTTTTTAGTAGAAATTAATATTTGATCAAACTCTTTTAACTTAAAAGAATATTTAATATTTTTTTTATGAATCAAATCAATTAATAATAAAAAATAATTAAATTTAAATTTAATTAATCTCCAAATCTTTAAGCGAGAGACAAATCTATCATTATTTTTGTAAAATAAAAATAAAAAATAAAAAAATGTTCCAAGATATATTTATCTATAAGTTCTTAATTCAAAATAATTGTAATGCTATTTTTTAATGACAAAAATTCTAAACTATTATAACTTTAAATTAATATTTTTTTTATAACTTTAGTTTTATATCTATTTGAAAAATTACATAAAATATATCAATATAAAATATCTAATAGATCCAATTTATTTTGCAACCACTATGTAAAAATTAGAAAACATAAAAGAAGAGCAACTACAACTATAAAATATTGTTGTAATCACACTTAAATCCTTAAATTTTAGAGGTTCAAAATCTCTAATTGATTATTGCTATTGCTTTTAGATATAGTGGTATATATATATATATATATATATATATATATATATGTCTATATGTGTGTGTATATTTATAATTATTCTTTTAATTATATATATATATATATATATATATATATATATATATGTCTATATGTGTGTGTATATTTATAATTATTCTTTTAATTATATATATATATATATATATATATATATATATATATATATATATAGGTTTTTTCTTCTAATTTTAATTTTTTAGATACTATAAAAAAAGAAAAATATATTTTATAATTTTTATTTTAAAAAGATTTGTATCTCATTAGAAATAGTTTGCAACAAAAAATCTTCCATATAAACTGATAATTTTTTTTGAATCATCTAACAAGACTAAAATTTTAATAATAAAATATATTCTATTATATCAAATTCATCTAACATATTTCTAAGTATGATCGAAGTTTGAATCTTTTTTTTTAATATAATTTTATTATGATAAAATTATAAAAGTTAAAAGTAATTTTTCTAAAATATGCATCTGTTACAAAAAAATTACAAAGATTTGGTGGTAATAGTTACTTGGAAATAATAAAATTATAAAAAAATATATATATATATATATATATATTTCTTTCATCACAAATTTATTTATGATTTATTTAAATTACTTATAAATTTTGGAGATTTACCATTAAAATTTTTTATTTTATATGAAAGTAAAAATCTTACCAACAAAATATGTTAAAGTTTTATTTTTTAAATCAGTGAAAAAATTCAAAAAAATAATAAGGTTTAGTATTCTTTATTATTTTTTTAATTTTTTAATTTTTTTCTTGTTGGATCGATTCTACACAAACAAATAATTTAACTAAATACTATAGTTTTTATTAAGTAAATTAATTAAAATTAATCCTGAAATATCTAAATAAAAATTTACAAATTATAATTTTTTTCAAAAGACTTTTTAGTAGATATTATGCAATTGAATTTTATAAAATAAGGCTATATTAATCTAGTTGTAAGTTTTAAGTTGTGTGATTTTTTATAATAATTAAATATTATATTAAATTTTATTAATGATAATTTAGTTTATTTTAAAGCAATGTTATTATATATTAAATCTATATCTATGATTGATTATATACAAGCTATTCAAGTTAGCAAAGTTTTTCTAAATATTAGAATAAGTAGAAAGCAAAAGGAATAAATAATGAGCATATTTAATTTACTTTCTATACTTGTCTCATTACAGAAACACACACACAATTAAAACTTCATTAGAGAAACACACACACACACACACACACACACACACATATATATATATATATATATATATATAAAAGAGAGAAGAAGAAAGACTAGACTAACCTTCTACACCGTCGTCGCTGTAGTTTTAGGCTCAGGTACAGTGCCCTTGAATATCAAGAGGTTTGCTATAGAATTCAACTAAAAAGCATGAGTGTGCGAGGTCCCCATCTAGGTTTTGACTTGTGGCCATCTATGCACAATTCTAGAGCAGCCGAATTGTTGCATGACTTTATTGATATGATGGAAAAAAACGCTAAGCCAGATAACGGCAACATGAATACCGGCAAGTTATTTGCACAATTCTACAGAGGATCCTTCAACAATCGACACCTAGAACCACAGGAGAGGTCAGTTTGGAAAGAGTGAGTGACCCCTGGTTTTCAGGGCGTACTGTTTCACCTACAAAAGTTGAGTAAAATGGACAGCATCTTTTCTGCAAGGACACCAAGTAAATAAATCCGAAAAGAAATATTTTGATTATTGGGTTTCTACTTGGAGCTCTCGAACCTTACTACTTAAGTCCATGCACCAGGAAATTGATTCATGGACCAACGTAGTGCCAGAAAAAACGTCTCTAAAAACACCATCAAACAGGAAACTACCCACAAAGTCGTAGAGGAAATATATATCAGAACTATACAAAACTTGCAAATCGAACCACATCATGTGCTGAACTAATTGATCGATTCCACTAGGTTAATGAAAAGCTCTGGAACTGATAGAATCCAAGCATTTCAATAAAGTAAGCCGGGCTAATGTCTTGTACGCAAGTTCAATCTGTATTCCAAAAACTGAACATGAATTTTTTGATTTTTCAAAACTATGTATGGTAAAATTCTTTGGTAGTAACAGATTCAAAACTTCAATCTGCCGATCGAACTTAAGCTAGTTCGACCAAAATGTCTTTCCGTTCCCTGATGCATAGCATGCTCATCCCAAACGAACCATTTGAAGTGAATCTCAAAAGAACTGTCGTAACAAGGGACCTTCGAACTAAGCATGATCGACCAACTTGTACAACCTGCGATTGCTCTCTGAGTTCATGAACGAAGACAAGATACTCGTCGACCAAAATGCATGCTTGCTTCATTCGTTTTTTCCCATTATTTAACACCACCTTAGAGGGATCCATAGCTTCATGTCTTACTATGCAAATGGCAATCGTCATTTCCATCCTCAATGGACAGCAGACGGCACACCATGTTGAAAAAGTGTTGAAGGGAATGGAACTTACAATGGCATTATGTTGTAGTTGAGCTGACGAAAACATCAGGTCTCTCCACTTTTGGATCTGCGTTGATCGCTTGTAACTGCAACCACTAGAATACATTCAACGTAGATCTTTCATTGCACTGAATTGCATCAAGTTGGACATGGGTTTCTGGGTGTGAGATTTTCGTGACATCAACCAATATTTTGAGTAGCTAGGCAATGGTCCTATTGTGTTCTTTCGGCTACACTGTTTCTCAGCATGGGTATGGTTATTTCATAACTGGGTGTAATATCTATGTGTAAACTGATTCGACCTAAAAAAATTCTCTTATATATGTAGGTATGAGCAAAAGATCAAGTTTTAAATGTAAGAAAAAGATATTCCTGACAAAATGACTAGCACACTGGAGCTTCACGGAGATGGATCCCAAGGACCTCACCACCGTAAGGTTTGCGTAGCTATGGTTTTATCACAACTTAGATAGCACTTTACTTAGCACTGAGTTTTAGTAATTGATTGTTGAATTCTTGCATTGGATTGAGTTAAGATTGAAAAGCTAACCAAAATGCTAATTAAGGTTATAAGCTAGGGTTAGAATAAGTTGAATTTTTTTTGTGTAAAGATGAAGGAAAGCAATGTAATATTGTAACTACATAAGTAAATTATCACTTATGTTTAAAAGTAGTCTACACTTGTGTAAATGATCTAAATGAAAGTCATGGATCCACAATAGTCATATGTAAGCATCACTAGAAAAACCCAACACTTGGAGGATGAAAATGTATTAATAGTAAATGCAACACTACAACATTTTCAATTTATAATGCAAGTGGAAGCCCACTCAATAAACAATAAAGGATGATAGAGAATGATTTCACCCCTTTAATGCAACTCTAAACAAAAAAAAATAAAAATAATACCAATAAAAATTTAAAGTACATTTATTCAAAAAAAATCTTTTCTTTTATTCTAATTTTACTTTTAAAGAGAATCAATATTTTATTAAATTAAATAAGTATATTAAAAATAATTAATAAATATAATAGAATTTTTTATAATATTCTCTATAATTTTATATAATTTTATTTTTAAAAAATATCTAACCTACTTTAGATTGTAATCAACCTTTATAACTTATTAATCCTAGCAAAATAGAATTGTTTTTTTACAACCTTCTTTAGTAACTTTAATTGAATAGAAAATATATAGAAATAAATCAATAAATCAATAAATACAGATAGATATGTATTATGATTTATTAACTTAAATAGATTTTTGACTTTTTGATTTAAAGATCTATATATATATATATATATATATATATATATATATATATATATATATATTCAATAGAAAAATAATCTTATAAATCATATGATATAAGTATTGTTTATATTTCACAAAAGCAAGCAACAAAGACACTAAGGATTATTTTGTACAAAAATATTAATTAATTAAAAAAACATCTAAAAATACATATGTACAAAAAAAACATTCTTTTATTTTAAATCTATGTATCCATTAGCTTCTTATTAGGATTTTTTTAATTTTTTATATTTTATAGATTTTTTATATTTTAAAAAATTCTATATTTTAGGTAAAACAAATATTTTTTTTAAAATATTAGAGTAGATTATCTAACATTAGAATTATTAGATTTTTTAATGTTAATTTCTTTTTAATATTATACTTTTTAATACTAATAAAACTATTTTTTTAATCAGCCGTTGACATAATGATAAAAAATAATTTCTAATTTTATAACTATCTTAGAAAATATAATTAAAAAAATTTATTTTAAGTTTATAAGAATAAAGAGTTTTTAATAATAAAAAAATAATGTATTTATTTACCATAAAAAATTAATAAAAAAATTCTATGGCATCTAATTTTTGTTTCTTGGATCATAGTACTTCTATCAAAGTTGTAAGCTGTAGTTTATATGACCTCAAACAATTATTTAATTTGATATTTTTACATCATTAAAAACATTTATATATCTTTATAATAATATTAATAATTTTATTATTTTTTTAAGACATATTTATCTATTTTTTCTAATTTCAAACAAATATTAATTTTTATCTTGCTAAAAATATAAGATATCTTTTTTGCATACAATATAATAATTAATTATTATTAATTAATTTTCTTTCTTTTTTTCTTTCTTTCTTTGTATGTGTATATATATATGTATACATATATATATATATATATATATATATATATATATATATATACATATGTATTTACTAATAACTATCTAAAAACTCTCTTAATAAATGCACTTGTATTAATAATTGTTAAAATATAGTTTTATATTTTTAAATTAGTTTTTTACAATATTTTTTTAATTACTTCAATTTACTTTTTTTTCTTTGATCTTTTAGATTTTAATACAAATAAATATATTTTAATATATCTTTTAATTTTATAAAATTAATAAATATATATATATATATATATATATATATATATATATATAATCTAAATTTGAAGTACTCTTATAATTTTACAACATATCATTGCTAAGGATTGTCTTAGTATTATCATTTTTGTAAAAATATTTAAGTTTTTCTAAAATAAGAGTAATTAAAATCTAACTAAAATAGTTTAAAAAATCCTAAAATATTAAAATATTATTTTTATTTTCTTATTCATTTATATTATTCATCTTTAGCATCTTTTTTCATCATCATTTTATATTTTTCTTCAATTAAAATAGATTCTTGGCTAATTTTTTTATACAAGCATCTTTTGGTAAGGTTTTTTTAAAAAAGAATCATTCAACTTTATATTTTATTTACATCATCTTATAATTTATTATCTTTATATTAATTTTTTATATTTTTAAGTTAATTTTAGTATACTATTTTAAATTTATAAACTAATATTTACTATTAATATTTTATAATATTATATATAGTTTATAAAATATGATAATTAAAAATATGAGAATAAAAATTTTAATTTAATTTTAAAATATTTTTAAAAAAATTGTTTAAATCTTTTGTATGTGGCTTACTAAATATTTGAATTTAATTCAAATTATACTTTTTTACTTCAAATTTTCATAATTTAGTTTTTAAAGATTAAATTTTAACATGTTAAATAATATGTTAAAGAAAAAAAATTAAATTTATATTAATGATATGATAAATCAAAGATTTATGTAATTTTATTTGATAAATATGGAGTAAATTAATTTTTAGGTAACCTCAAGTGCAAATAGAACATCTTAAAATACCTGAAAATTCCCTAGGTCTATTCTTTTGATTATCTAGACTAAAATAGATTTAAAGACAACATCAAAAATAATAAGAATATAGCTTGTAATATCTTTGGGTTTCCAAGAATAAATCTCAAATGGCCTTTGGTATTGAATTGGAATTTCTCAACTTTTCTTTTAATAATTTAGAATTTGATTTACAAGAATTAATTATATTAAGATAGGTATAGTAAAACCAACATCTTTGTTAGATTGCTATTTATGCTTAAAGAGATCAAAGAAGGAATTTTTTTAGGAAATAATCCTTCATCAATTCACTCTTTTATCCTAACAAGACCCATGACACATGATTGGAATTCAAACTAAGCAACTTTAGATCATAACTTGGACACCAACACCTCAACCTATATTACTCAATATCTTCTCCTAAATTCTATTTTTAAGAATTACAATAACATTCTGATTTTAAAAAAAAGATATATGGCAAGGATTAGTTTAATATTTCTAAAGATCAATGTATCAACATCAACTTCTCTCCTATTTTACAATTGGTTGTATAAAGATTTTTCTCAATATACTATTTATCTAAGATAAAGATCATTGAAGAATTTATAAGGAAGGAATCTTTCTAAAATAAAGACCATAGTAAAATTAATCATAAGATCCTTTTATTGGCTTCACACTATCACCATTAAGTTATGAATGCATAAGCACAATTTAAGCTACAAACATCCTTTCAAATCAATACAATCTCAACCAAAAAATTTATTTAATCTAAAAACTCTAAACTAGCTATAAGATGTTGTATTCTAACATGGCTAATAGATGAAAGAACAAAACAATGCCTATATTGTATGATATTTTAATCAAATAATTTAAAATAATGATAATAAAATAATAATCATTTAGAAATCATAAAGAAAATATAAGAAGAAATTAAAGATTTTTTTTACATTGTCTTTTTTATTAAAGGGACTTTAACTTACATTTAGATCCATGAATAAGACAAAAAAAAAAGAAGTTTAAAAAATAATACTATAAGAAAATTTAGGTAGAAATAAAGAATAGCTTTAAATAAATATTATTTTTAAAAAACTTTAGATTGATGTCTTGAGATAATGTCATAAATATATATATATATATATATATATATTTGAATTTTAAAAAATTAAGTAGAAGGAAATAGAAGTAAATAAATTTAATAATGTCTTGTAGAGAAGCTTTTTAGAAGCTTTATAGATGGATATTTGATTTTATATGTATTTGTAGGTGATTGGTAGGTTAAAAACTTGACCACATTTTGCACATATTGGCCACTTATTATACAAGTTGGTTATGTGACACACATATAAGTAGCTTATCTTATAAATTTTATATATGTTCTACAAGTTGGATACATGTTGAAGGTTGTATAGAATATTGCTATATAGCTGTAATTTATATAGTATATATAGAAGCAAGAATAAAATCTTTTTCTTTCTTTTCAATGCCTTTCTTATTTTTAGTCTTATTTTAAGACTCTCTACTCTTCTTATCTTTGACAATAATCATTATAATTTTTATATTATTTGATTTTTGAATAAATATCTATTTTTTTAATAACACAAGAATGCATTGATCTTTTGATCATTTGTGATTTATGTCTATAACAAGTATACAATATAAAACAAAATAAATAAAATATTGTGTTTCAAATCAAGCATCATTATTTTGAATATAATATCATGCTTTTTGGACTCATAAATGCATTAGCTACTTTTCGGACTCATAAATAATGTCTTATGAGAGTTTTTAAATGATTTTATTATTTTTTATCTGAATAATATTTTAATCTATTTTAAAAACATCAAAGAGCATAAATTTATATTTTTTATGTGATACAAAAAGTTAAAGATGTAAAACTATATGCCAAGATAGAGAATTATATATTTTATACAAATTTAATTGACTTCTATAAACACATCATTTCAAATGATAGCTTTATGATGGATCTTAAGAAATTTTAAACTATCATAAATTAGAAGGTTCTAAAAATAATGAGAGATGTCTAATATTTTTTAGAAATTTTTAAATTATTATAAAATCTCTATTTAATAAATTCTTCAAATTATAACTTTGCATATGTATTTGACTTATAAAAACAAAATTAAGTAGGATGAAGGAAGTTGCAATATTTGAAGCTTTTAAAATAGCTTTATTTTTGGCTTTAATCTTAAATTTTATTGATTTTTTAATACATTTTTAATGAAAATAGATGCATTGGATTTTTTTTTGGATGGAATATTATGACAAATAAGAACAATAATAAACTTCTTATTGTAGCTTTTTATTAAATATATATTTTTTAAAATCAAGATTAATTATAAGATCCACAAAAAAGATCTTTTTATAATTATGGATTTATTTTTACAATAATACCACTATGTAAAAGGTGATTTTATTCTAATTTTTGTTTATAAAAATTATAAGAATTTTAAGTATTTTATACCAATATATATTTTAAATTATCATCAAGCTCATTAGAACATATCTTTTTTAAGATTTGAATTAAAGATCACTTATCAATAAAAAAAATAATAAGAAGATTTTTTAGATTCTCTTTTTAGATATTTTTATCTTATAATTTTATGATATTTTTAAGTTTAAATTCAAGAATAATCTATTCTATTTTAAATAACTCTTATATGTACCAAAAGATAAAATATAACTATGTATTCTTTAAGTTAATTATAATTTCTTAATTATATGGCATTTGGATATAACAAGACTTTGAAATAAGTATTAAGAGATTTTTGGTGGTCTTAAATATGAAAGATAATTAAAGACTTTGTACAATCATGTGATATTTTTTCAAGATTAAAACTCCTTATCATTGACCTTATAGACTTTTCTAACTACTACCAATACTAAAATAATTATAGTCTTTTATTTTTATAGATTTTATCCTAGATCTTCCAATCTCAAGTTTTTATGATTCTATATTTGTGATAGTAGATTGTTTCATTAAGATGGCATATTTTATATCTTTTACAAAAATTATCACATTTAAAGAAACAATTAAATATTTTCTTGATAATATTTATTACTATTATAGATTTTTGAAAGATATTATATTAAATAAGAAAATTTAATTTGTATCAAGATTTTAAAGAATTATTTTTAAGATATTTAGGATTGATATTAAATTATCTTTAGCTTTCTATCTTTAAATTAATAGACAATTAAAATGGATGTATTGAGTTTTGAAGCAATATTTCAATCATATCATCAACTACTATCCAGATAATTAGAGAAATATTTTTTTTTACAGAGTTTACCTATAATAACATGATATATTTTTTTGTTTAAAAAATATTTTTTATATTAATTATGGTTATCATCTATAACTTAATATTTTTTATTTTTAAAAAGTTGAAAATTCAATGATAAAAGATTTAGCAATTTTTTTATCATAGTTACATATAACAATAAAAGTTCAATTAAAGAAATCTCAAGAACAACAAAAGATAAATGTGTATGCCTATTGTAAGGAATAACTCGAATTCTATATTGATAACACCTACTTACTTTGTTGTAATTTCAAGACTATTTATCGTTGTAACAAGTTGGATTATTGTAGACTTGGACTATTTTCTATTTGTGGATGAATAAATTTAGTTGCTTATCTATTACACCTACTAGAATTTGAAGATCTACCTTATATTTTATGTGTCCTTTATTGAGCCATATAAGATATTTTTTATCATTTGATTAATAGAAGCTCCTTCTTGTTGTCCCATTATTAGATTCCAAAGTTAGGTTTTGCCACCCACTTGGAATTTAATTTCTATAACTCTTTTTATTCTTTTATTTTTGATGCTCTTAAATTGGTTCAAAACTTAGCTTAGAAAAATCTTCTTTTTATTTTTGAATCTCTTTTTAAATTATCTTCATCTATTTTTTTAGTATTGATATCATTTTTAGATGCTTTAAATTTAGATACTACTTTGGAAGCTTAACTCAAGACCTTTAAGTTCCAATTAAATCCACCACCTTAGAAATTATGGATAACAACTTCATATAATTTTGTTGCATATAATTTATTTCTACTACAATTCTTCATGTTTAATCCTCTTATTTATTTATTTTTTATTTTTTTTGTTTGGTTCAACTCTTGAAGTTGCTGAGATATTTCTTTTTATTGTATTTTTTTATTTTCTTTGGAGGTAAGAAATTCCTTTGCTATATATACATATTATAAGAATAAAAAAATGGACAAAATATAACTCTTATTAGTAATAGTATCTAGTTTTTACATAGCAATAAATAACAACTTAGCTCAATTTAGAGTACATGTGTTGATAATTGCTCTAGCTAAGATGATTGTTAAAGTTTTATTAATATACTTAAGGTGATTGGAATAAAAAATTGATTAGGAATTCAAATGTCTTTTTATTTTATAATTCATGTACACTGTCAAATTTATAGTCTTATTTTTATCATATAAATTGAATAACAATATCACTATCATCTTAGAAATCAACCTCTCTCTTTTAAGACATGAACTAATATCTTTGTTAATTAAATAGTAGGTTTGAATTACTAAAGGCAAGTTCCACTTATTCAATTGGCTTCAAATTTTATTCTTTATCTTTGCCAAAACTACCCTATTTAGTAATTTTCATACTATTTTTTTATCCTTGAACTACCAAAAGAATTTTACATGATTACAACATCCTTAAGTATTCAAGACTTATTGCAATTCTGACCATTTTATCTCACATTGAAGATTGATGAGATCAAGCTTGCAAAGATTGATTTAGACTACTTGCATCATTGTCCTTTAAGCCATAGTTATTCTTCTATTACATCTCTAATTTCCTATCAATTATTTTCTATTTACAAAAAACTACTCCAAGTATTTGACTTCATTTACCAATTATTCACTCTTTTTTTTAAAACTAAATATTTTACCACTCTTATCTATTACTTTATAAATTCTAGTAATATCTATAATTGGTGAGAATGTTTTGCTCTTTTTACCTATAACATAATAGGGCTACTTATCTATTCTTGTTGATGATAATACACTTATTTTAACTTAACAAAGACTACTTCAATGGTCCTTTCAAAAAGATAGATCTCATCCAAGATTTACCTCTCCTTATCAATTTAGTCATTCATCACTCAAACAATATTTTAACTCTTCCAATCCAAATTTAAATCCTTTGACTCTATTCAACTACTTCATTAATCAAAGTTATTATTTAGACTGGAAAAAATCTATAGACTAATCCTATCTAAGAAGACTTGCTTGCTCCAAGTCATGACTTAGGTGCCTAAGAATCAAACTTTTATTTATTTACAAAACTCAAGAAATGCTTAAGGATTATTTAAGGTTCTTTACAAACATAACAAGAACTATATTCTTCTAATCTTTTGTTATTAATTAAAAATAAAATATTTATTCTTATTTTTCTCACTATAATATAATTTAAACATGAAAATTAGAAACAAAAAAATTAATAATAAAAATTTACTTTTAATTACACATAATTATTTTTAAAATTAAATAAATTCAAAAAAATGTTACTTTAAGATCTTTTAGAATTATGTGGAATGCCTCAACATATTTTTTTATACAGTCTTATAAATAAATCAAATAATTCATCTAAAATCTAAAAACATCTTATCATACAACAACCTATGGAAAAACAAACTACACATATTTTATTAATTGATGCCAATATATACATAACTTCAGTTCTAACATCCTATTAAATATAATTCTAAAAATATTTTTTAATTATATATTTATGAATTATAATACTATTAGCACACAAATAATAATGGAATTTTATTTCTTTACGATATTTGATGTCTTTTATACAATAAAGATGTTATAATCAAATTATTTAATATAATTTATACGAAATCATAATTTATTTTAATTTATTTTATATAATTTATTGTAATTATTTATTTTGTGTAATTGAGATATTACAATCTAGTTATATTTTATGATTATGATTTATTTGATGTCTTTTATACAATTATGATATTATAATATAAAAATATTTGATAAAATATAAATTCTTTAATTTATGTGATTAAAAATTTAAAAATTGAATACTATTCAAAAAATTAAAGTTTTAAAAATAATATATTACAATTAAAATTAAAATTATTTATTTATATCTTCTATATATATATGTATATGTATTACTATAAATAAAAACTTGCCAAATTGTGATACACAATAACACCTCACAAGAAAAGCACAAAAACTCAATGGGTTTAAACTGAAAACCACAATAATACCACAGAATTTTACACTAAAGGCATTAAATATGACAAAATCACCACATGTTACCTTAAATTCTACACAACCCACAAGAGCTGGTCAAACACTTAACAAAGTATTATGTGGTATCAAAAAGTGTTTCTGCATGCTCCACCTTTTGGTACAGAAAATAGGACATGTAGCACTGCAAAGTGAAGGGTTTAAGGATTATTTTTACTAAATTTTAGATAAAAAATCGTAGTATACAATTATTATTATATTTGTGTTTTATATTTATTTATATATCAAATATCAATTTAAAATCCAATAATATTTATTTGCATTTTTTTTTTCTAAATTAAAATGGTTTTGCCACCGTAGCCTATTTTATGCCATGATTGAAGAATAAATAAAAGAACCTTGTACTATCTTTCTATTTTTATTAATTTTAAGCTTTATTTGTAATATATATATATATATATATATATATATATTACATATATGAATATAAAGGATTATTTCTATGCATAAAAGAGTGGATCAAATTTTTCTATTTTTCATTTTTCTACTGCAATAAGTTGAAATTTTATTTTCATACTGGATTTATGCAATACTATACAATTGGAAGTTAATCAACATATCAAGTGTAAGTTATAAAATGCCATAGGGTGTTACAAATAATAATTTATAATATTTTAAACTTTGTAAAGAAGATTCATATCTAAAGATCTTTTTTTTTTTTTTTTAAATCTCTTAAGATTTTTTGGATTATAGAAATCAACAACTAGTGCAGTAGAATACCTTCCTTGTCTTCTTTTAAATATGTATATATGTATGACTTAATTTGATCAAAAAAAACTGAACAAGCATTCACTTTGAGGAATTTCACTAGATTCACGTGCAAACAAAAAAGATATTACTCAAAAAAGAAATAAAAAAAAAAAAAAAAAAAAAACCATAGAAATACACTTTAAAAACTATTTCATCAATATATTTAATTAAACAAATCAACCTTGAAATCCAAGGGATATCCCAAAAGACCAACAAGTCATTCCTTCCACCAAACCAACGACCATATTGATGTATCAATAGACACCCAAGCTCACACCAAACTCCCCTCCCAACATGAAATAAATAAATAAATAATTAAAGAGGCTTTGGAACAAACGCTGAGTGCGGGTTGTTCCTCACTCCCTCCCCTTCCTCGTTCTTCCCTTCATCCGTTCCTTCCTCTGTTCGTTTCATCATTAATTCATCAAATCGCTCATACGCTCGTTACACCGTTCGTCACCTCATTCGTTCATTGGTATGTTCGTTCGTTACATCTTTCGTCACATCGTTCGTTCGTTCCTTCGTTCGTTTCCTTCCTGCGGGCAGGGGGTCTGCGCTGTTGGAGGTCAGAAGCGCCATAGCTATGGTGCCAGGGAGGGAGGGGAAGAAAGGAAAGGGAAGGAAAAAGAGGGGAAAAAGGAGGAGGAGGGGAAGTGGGTTATGGCAGCAGCGGCAGCGGCAGAAGAAGAAGCAGAAGAAGAATCAGCGATGGGGGTGGGTGGGTACAAACACAGGGAGGGGGGCAGGAGGAGCAGAGGAGCACAGAGAGAGGAGCGCAGCCGAGTGGTGGAATCATCTCCCCACCTCACTCACTCACTCACTCGTCTCTGCCTTGTCCGGATATCTCTGTCTGTCTGTATCTGAATGAAGACCTGCCTGACCTTCCAATTCCAGGGTTAGATCTTTTCCAAGGACAACCTACCTCCACAGCAAGCAGAACGAAGTATAGGAATGCAGGCAGGCAGGCAGGCAGCTAGGCACGGGAAAGCACAGCACTGGTAGTAGTAGCAGTAGCATCAGCACCAGCATCACCATTTTTGTTTTACTTTCCCTACAGTTCCAGAAGGTCCTGTCGCTTGCACTTTCTTTACCTTGTTCCCCAGCCTCCAGAGCTTCCTTGGGATTCCTCTTGTGGTCTGAAACCATCCCCCCCACCCTCTCAATTATATCTATATATTAGTACGGCGGCATGGAATCCCTGAGCTCCTAAACCTCTCAATTATATCTATATTAGTACGGCGGCATGGAATCCCTGAGCTCCTAAATCCGGGCCATCCCCTACAGAAACCATAAAGAAGGAGCCCCTTGTCTCCGGAAAAGTCAGACCCTTCTAATCGAGTAAATGTACCCATTTCCACAACTGTAGATGATTGTTTCTTTCCTTGTTGTCTTGCTTTGTCATATATATATATATATATATATTTATTTATATTCATACTGTCTTCATTATTAGTAATAGAAGCAGCATTTCCACGCATAATCCGACCGATCAACCGATCCGACAACTGTCCCGCCTCGGTGCGTTTCGTGAGTTCTTTTCTACTAGGCCTAAATTGTTGCCTTAATTTCTGTAGCTGACTGTCAACCATGAGCCTCAAGGATTTTCCATGTTCATGTTCGCCCTTCGTCTGCTTCAATTCCTCCACTTCATTGCATGAACCACATGAGGAACTGGTCATGGGAGACAAAATTAAAACAGAAACAAATGTTACTTCATCTTCTTCTGCTCCCAATTTTTATTTTGATTTCATATTATAATTTTTTTGTTTTAGAAAACTTGAAGAGAAAGTGAACGATTGGGGAGATGTAATTAAGAGGAGCATTCAGGTACCAATCAATGCCCAGCTAATGAACGAGGCAATGGATGCGTCGCTATAGGTCACCCTAGTTTAGAGAACCTTCATAAATCCTGCTATGCAATCCCCCTGACCACATTCCTACGGAAGCCTAAACCACGATGTGACAAACATACAACAGCTGGCTGCACACAAGCTGCACACAAGCTGCACACAAGAAGACAAACATTCGCTCTTTCCATTAATTACCGAACACTCACAGCTGGCAAGATTTGATTGCTTGATCTTGTCTCGATGTGCTAGATACCCTGTGCAGTGTAGACAAACATGTAGCTGCTGTTAATGCGTTTGTTTCTCCATTTTAAACGACAGTTGCCACACCTTCCAAGCACAAGGTTCATGAACTTCTAGTACCTGATCACAACCAACAACCTTTCTGTGCAAATAGGTTAGAAGGACCCATTTCTGGTGCGATGTGAGAGATATCAATGTAATCACTAGTGATTGTGAAATGTTCGTTTTCAAGATCGATTTGCTTCAATCTCCACGATTTGAAACCTCATAATGACCCCTTTGCAGTAAGATCAACTTCGATTTACTCCCAAACAGGTTACTGACCAACTGTGTTAATATTCATTCCTTCGATTGGTAGAAATGCAGGGCTAGTGGGGCCCAGCATTTTGTGCTGTTGCTAGATAATCCCTAAGAGTTTTTGTTAATCATACAAGCCCAAAAATATTGGACATATTTTTCTCTGTCACCGTCATCTAGAACGAGCTCACCTAAATCGACTGACATGTATCTTCAACAAGACACCTGAAGGAGATTAACCCCCTCCCCCAATGTTAAAAGTTTAACTAGAGTGATAAAGGATTTCATTTGCATATTGATGCAATGAGTGGTATGATATTTGTTCGCACTATGATACAACAAAGAATATTTTCATACCCCCACCCCCCTGTACAAAATGTAGCAGCAGTATAGTCCACATCCCTATTCTGCAAATTGCTTCTGGTGAGATGCCTGGTTGTCTTCTAATTTACAACTTACAAAAGCCCTAATTAGCTCAAGAGGTGTCTTCTATACCAGAAGAGAACTATTATAACGTGTCCTTTACTTTGCTTCGCACCATTCAGCTTCAAAAGAAAAAAGAAAAAAAGGAAAGAAAAGAACAGAACTACAGTGCCAGCTTCAGATTTAGATCCAAGAAGTCTCGCTTCTCTTCCCTCCCGGTTAGCTTGAGGCAGACTTCTGACACATTGCTTGATGAGGTGGAGGTGAACCTGCAGCTGAGGCCCACAGCACTGAAGAAACTGGTGTCTGTGCAAGGGGAATGGATGCCGTCTGTGACAGAGGGAGCACTCTCCTGAAATCGGTGGTACACAACTAGTGAACAACTCATTATCTCCATCAACAAGCTTAGTTCTACATTAGCTGAAAACTCCCGAAGGCTTGCCACTATGCGAATCCCAAGGTCTGGATATGCAACTCAAACGAAATGGCGTGCCCAGTAGTACGCATTATGTTTGCCTAAACACGAATCTCGAAATCCCTCTCGGACATTCTTAATGAAGGCAAAATTATGAAACGTGCAAAACAAATAAATAAATAAATAAGACCTGAATGCCGGGAACTTTACCTCGCGATGATTGAACATCTGAAGCTGAAGAGCATCATCTTGAAAGTTCTTTATCCGCTTCACTTGATGACTATCTTCATGATTCATAGATTCTTTACTGTTCACTTCAACTCCAAGTTGCGGACTGATGGGGTATGAGCGCGTGGAAATCCCCAGAGTAAGAAAGTCACCAGATGTCTCATGATCGGCTTCCATCAGCATTGGAACTTCAGAACTTGACAGGCATCTCTGTCTGGTAATAGGCGACTCACACGGAGAACACACACTCGAGCAGCAATCCTTGATCTTGGATTTAGTTGGGCAGCTGACTTTCAGGAAAGATTCTACGGAATGATAGTCTACATCCGTAGTTGTACTTAAGTTTTGGGCTTCATTTTCTTGCAGAGCTGCACACGCTTTATCCTTCAGAAGAGGTAAGGTGTTATCAAGGCCACTCCTGCAATATATAAAGAAGTAATAATCAGCAATCCCGATGATCACTACTGTTGATGCACTTGACTATAATCGAAAAAGATGTCCACAAAGAATCTTGAAATCTAAAAAGACCAGAAAGTAGTTCATCTACTCTCTTATTGAGAAATTTGACCCATGAGCAATTACCAAGCTGAAAGTCAATGCAGAAGTGCAAAAGTAGGGTATACATGCCACAAACAATCCCAGAATAAACTGTAGTGAATCCAAAGCTAGGGCACACGAACTTCATGGCAAAAAACTATACCCAGTAATTCCAGCTGTGTGGTGTATTCCCGCTGTACTCTCGTGACCTTGGGACAGACTGGCATAACAACCACTCTGAACAGCCTCAACTTTTCCGACGGGCGCATTCAGATCCAGACCCTCAGAGTGCATCGATTTGCTGGTGTTCTCATTGAGATCGTACCATGGTCGCTTTTGCCCACATATCTGAGTTCATCACACAACGCACGTCGAGTACTCGTCAGACACAATATCATGATGATCAATGAAGAAAATTCGTTGATTCATTCTCAATACGATGTAATTTATCGAATTCCTGAAAACTTCGCACGCTTTGCAATTGACCGTTCTCAACTATTCTTTTGACGTTAAAAGGGAAGCAAAAAATCAAAAAAATCAAAAAACTGTGTTGACACGTGACAAACCTTCTCGGAAGCAGACCATGTATTATTGCTTGAAAAGCTTTGGAAAGAAGAGAGCTCCTTCGGTCGGCCACAATTTGTAACCACGCCAGCCTGCGTAAACAGGCGTAACACCCGTCAAAATCCCCAAATCGTATTCATAATTCATGACACTACTAGTGTTTTCACTGTCCTCAGATGCCGAGTGATTGGGATAACGTAGAAAGTTCTCATACAATAACACAAACAATGCCACACTCAATTCCTCAAAGAATGCTGTAGAACAGTACTCCAGCAAAACCACAGTTCCACGCATCAGATTGACTAGATATTGCACTGAGAAGGATGGGGTAGGCACCACTGGTACTTCAGCACGATCCTGTGGAAGGCGGCGTAATTTGGCAGGACCTGAAGAGGATTCAAAACACTGTAGATTGTTCGAAGTAAAGAGCGACACTGCACCATTCTTTCCAACTGCTGGAAAGAGCTTAGCATCAACCATCCCAGCATCGCCAACACCATTGCTGGTGACTTGGAACATGTAGACGGACTCCCTGTCCATCTCTGATAGACGCTGTTTCCCCTGCTCCGCATTTGATGCGAGACTATCAACTAGGTTGACCCCTGTCGTAAGTGCATTGGAAAGTAAGGAGGACTTGGCTGTAGAACTCGGAGGGGAACCATGACAACCCTGGACGCATGGAGGAAACTTGCCAGACGAACCCTCCGCATAAGCACTGGTGCCACAAGATCCTAGACCTCTACTTCCCGGTCTCTCAGACAAAGAGGATAAGGAGGATAGGCTAGGAACGGTTCGCATAGAATTGCACCCATATGAATGCTCCCTGATTTCCCGATTCCGAGAGAATATGAGGGCTATAGACTGACCACCTTGGGCATGGCGAGCAAATGTTCCCGCGGTCGAGTGGTCACTATTAGCAAACGACATAATAGACTGAAACCCCTCTCCATCAACGGCGACTTTGCCGAGCTGATGGCCGTCTTCGGCGAGATAATGCAACTTTTCGGAGGGTCCAGTTCGGCCATTGTTAAAGGAGAGGGCACTGCTGAGACCTGGCTGCTGGTGCGATACAGTGCCACTTTTCAAGGGAAGAACGCAGATACCTCCATTATGATCAGTGAAGCTGAAGGACGGCAGTACTTGAATTGATGCAAGACACGCTGCTTCTTGCTTACTCTGTTCCTGCAACCTGAGCCTCTCCAGCTGCGCGACACCCAACCCCCTCTGCGGCGGCTTTTTCTGTGCATTCTTAACCTTTCTTCCCCTACTGCGCCCCTCGGATGACACCTTATGCGGTCCCTCTTGCTCAAAGTGACCAGGCACCTTCTCCTGTTGCAGCCGCACCTGCTCTCTACTTGCCATTGTCAACTTCTCAACGGCGGCCACCTCCGACGAACGCATCAAAAGAGTAGCCATCACCTCTTATCACTCTAACTATCCTTCCACTGTACTAATCCAACGCCGCTCAAACCAACCCACCACCCCCCGCGACTCCCCCAATCGAAACCCAAACTCACTAAACACCTCCCCCGTTCAAGTCGTCCCATCCCGCGCCACCTCCACGAGAAAAATCCAACACCCAAGAGCCAAATTCCTCATACTTCCCAACCCTCGGCACATCATCCCCGACCCACCCGTCGCCACCCACATGCCCACCGCTGCCAGCAACAAATCTACCCCGGGTTAGCAATGCTCCAAACGAACGTGTCCTCGAGAAACACAGCGTCTGACCTCCAATTGGGTCTCATCAGATCAGCCTACCAACTCCCACACTGATTTGAATCCCTTATCTCTCTCTCTCCCTCTCACTCCCTCCCCCTCTCCCTCTCCCTTCCTCACACACTCTCTCCCTCTCTCGCACGCGCTCTCTCAATCTCATCCAATCCAACAACAACAACAACAACAACCACGACACTGCATCAAAAAACCTTCAAAGAAAACCTCAAATGCTCGATAAAAATCCAGCGTGAACGGTTGCTAAGCCGGATTTGGTCTGCCAGCGAGATTCCTTGTGATCTAAGGGACACTAGAGTGTGAGACGACAAGTGAAGAGGTCAAGGGCGGGCGAGGCGAGGACGAGGGGAGGGAGAGCCGCGGGGGGAGTGTGCCCGCCTCACTGGGCCCACCCCTGTCTCTACACCCCCCCCCCCCCCCCAATGGCCATGGCCGGCAGCAGCAGCAGCAGGGTCTCCCCCCTTCTCTTCCTTGTCCGGGCCGGGTTGGGCCAGGTCGGGTCGGGCCAGGATTCCGCCTCGGTCCCGTGGTCTAGCCATCCCCGCCCGTCAGCAGCGCCCGAGCTTCGGATATCTTTTACGCTGGAGGGCTGGTTTCTTTTGCAATGCGAGGGTGGGGAAAGATGCCCCATGCTGCTGCTACTGCTGCCCAGTGTCACCCATGGCCGTGGGAGGATGTTCCGTGGGTCCCCGAGGAGCCCCCGCCTTAATTAGGAGGCCAATTTAATTCCTTCGTGTGAAGGGGAGGTATACATAATTTTACCTGGTCTCTGAAAAAGCTGTTTCTTATGTCGTGGTTAGGACTGTAAAGGAAATCGATTTTTATAACTAAATTATATATATTCCCCACTAAATGGGCATCGACATCTAACAAAACCAATCAAACATATTATTAATTATTTAAGGTTTTTATGATTACGTCGAGTTACTTTAATTATTGTACTGGTGAATGTTTACTAATAATTGGATGAATTTAAAAATACTACTTTTTCTATAAAAATTGTGAACCAGTAAAAATATTAGTAAGCAAACAAGCCCTTAAAATAGCGTTAAAATTACCACAACACAATGTCTGTAGGCACCAAATTAAATTTGAGATTTACTAATGTTTTCTTTTTTAAAAATATATCTTACAGTTCATTCCGTAATACTTTTAGTTCTGTAAGTGATTAGTCATTAATTTTCAACATGCTGTGAAATTTACGATTTCAATAAAAAAAAATTAAAAACAATAAAATGAAATCATATTGTTTTGTATTATGCAAAACTGTAATGTAAATTTTATTATTTACTTTAGCCACATGCCAATTTACCTATCAATTTCGGAAACAATAACAAATAAATAAAACAAAACGCTATGATTCAAGTTTTGTGCACGAGTTTAACTCATTCAGATTATAAATTGTCATAAAAAACTCTATATTGATATAATTATGGAGTAACTATAATTGTGTGTTATTTGGTTTCTGTAACGACTCAAACCTAACAACCGAATCAAATCGAATTTTGTTAATTTGTTTTTGTAGCACATCAATTGATGCAACAGTCAAAAAAAATTTAAACTGTAATATTTTTCGAAATCGAAACTTTGTCGATCCTTACAGGAATTAATTAATTAATCAATTAATATTTTTTTCTAAGTTAAAGGTCTTGTGAGCACTTACTAATCACAAATAATTTTATTTTTTTATCAACACAAAATTAAGGTAATATTGCCTGTTAATAAAATTTTATACTTTCATGGTAATTCTGTTTATAATATGTACTTTGTTTCGTGAATTTGCTAAAATTAGTTGTAATCCATTGCATACTATTGATAAGTTATAAAATTAGTTTTAATTAAGTAATAATATAATCCAAAGAACGGTGAGATCTTGCAGCAAGGAGCTGAGGGAAAAAATAGAATATAACAGTTTTGAATTTGTGACATAAATTGTGAAAAAATCAGTTTTAATTGAAGCCAAAAACAAATCAATCTACTTTGTATAAATTGAACAATTGCTAATTTTTAATAATATATATATATATTTAATTAATTTTTTATCCACTTTACTTCGTTGATAACTAAAAGTTAATCAAAACTGTAGATTTATCAACCAAAAGTCCTTTGTTTGTTTAATTTTCCAACCAATTCAAATCAATTGGGTCTTCATTTAATTAGGAAAAAATCATAATTTGTTAGGGGGAGGATCATGGCATTTTGAAACAAACAAATTCACATATCCTTTGTAATGCAAGTTGTGGGGGGGGGGGGTGGGGGGGCACATACAGAAAATGTGATTAAAAGTTTTATCATTACTATTTTTAATTCAATTTTTTTATTAAAATATACATAATAAAAATTATTAATTAATATACTATATTCTAAATTTTTATCTATAAATGATCACATGAAAATTCAAACTCAAAAATATATATTTTTTCAATGTTTAATTAAAAACAAAGTCCTAAGAATTTGTTAATAAATTTTAAAAAATTGGTTTTCTCACCACAACTTGTAAACAAGAAATAATTGCTTAAATTTCAATTTGAAGATATTTTGTTAACATGCTATGTTGTAAATACTAGTATTCATTACAATTCATGCATTATTGTGTACTACTGGGGCATCTTATTGTAAATACATGACATGAAGTAATACATTCTGATTATGTATTATTTGCAAAGTGCATTATCAAATGATACATTGTTTCAAATTCAAATAGTGCATCATTTCAAATTTTAAAAATATTTATTTTAAAAAATTAATAGGGTAATTACTTGTATAATTGGAAGCAATATTAACTGTAATATCACAATAAATGTATGTATCTTATATTCTAAAGTTACCGTCTGTCGGTAGATAGCCGGGAAGAGATGCAACGTTTCATGGAAAGCATCCGTTCCCCCCGTCCCCCATCCCTGTTCCCACCACACGTTCCCCGTTCCCCGTTCCCAACTCCCGTTCCCGTTCCTAAAAGAACGTATATGTCCCAGCCACTCTCAGGGATTCTGGACATCGAGGTTTCTAGGGCTCGACCGTTCCACCGCAGAACACTATTTTCACAACGACCGTTTCGTGATGGAACCTGTTCTCTCCAATAATATTGGGAAATTGCAGTGTTGAATTCAAAACCGTGGCATCATGTTGAACTGTTGAAAAGTTCTAGGTGGAAAAAATCGAGCTATTTTTTCTCTAACTCTGACTAATTCTAATTTTTAAAATAAAGAATAAGAAGAATAAGAAAATTTGTTTGTAATCAAATCTTTTTCCATCGTAGTTGCAATATTATATATATATATATATATATATATATATGAAAAGGCTAGGTCGATCCATTTGATTTTTATCCAATGCAAAGCAAGGGCCCAATGCATGTGTGTGTGTGTATATATATATATATATATATATGTATGTATAATTAATGACAACATGTTTTTTTTTTCAAAAAAGATGATAGAAGTTTTAATCTTGTTTATAATTGTATTGGTACAAAGAGAAATTTATTACGAAATTTATTCTAAAATATACATTTGAGAAGAAATGATGCTTTATTTGAAATTCATTATTTTCCATTAAAATCTGTTAAAACTATAAGGTAGAATACAAAGCATTGTTTCTTGATTTACTTGGATGCCTACCGATTATTAAATTGATATTGTAGCTATGCATATGTTAAAAATATTAAGATTTTATTTATTTTATTTATTATTTTAAGATATAAGTATATAAATATATATATATATATATATACATATATATCTTTCTATGTGTGTGTTAGACTAAAGTATCCATGTGTGTGTGCTACATTGTGCATGACTTTGAAACCATTGATTTAAATCATGAAAGTGCTGTCAATTATAAATTGTAGAGATTAATGTCTTAAAATTTACTGTCAAAATACAACATATTGTATTCCCAATCTAAATCAAATGATTGGGATAAACTGTTGTATTTAAAAATAATGAAGATGATTAAATAATTGAAATGCATAACATACATTAAAATTGAACTACTGTAACCAATTTAAATTCCAAAGTTTCTATTTTAAACTCAAGATATTTTCTGCTTCTATTTTTTATCATTAAAACTAAAAAAAATCATTTTATTATATATTAGTTTATAAACCAAGTAAACACTAATCAAGATATATATGATTGGTTTTATTTTACTATATATATATATATATATATATATATTTGGAAAATTAGTTAAGAATCAGTAAACTTGAAAATTTGAATTATTTAGATTTTCTGAGATAAGATTTTTCAAATATATATATATATATATATATATATATATTCACACATGTATATGCACATAGAAAAAAAATAAATTATGAGTTGTGTTCATGTGACAATCAGCTAAATTAAAATCAAAATGTTATATACAATACAATGATGATAATAATTCATCTGGTTTTGATTTTGATTTTCTTGGTTTACTTGTGTCATGTAATAGTGTTATCTATTTTATCTAATCATTTTTTAATTTTAATTTTTTGAATAAAACTTGTATACCTCAATTACTATTCTATAAATATGTTTTATGCCTATTTTATTAAAATAAATAATCAATATTAAAATCAGAAAATTTGCAGAAGTAAATTATCACCTACACAATTTTTTTTATTTTTTTTATTTTTTTTATTTTTTTTATTTTTATCTTACTCTTAATCAAAAAAATTCTACCTTTTTTTTTTTTTTTTTTTTTTTTTTTTTTTCCATTTTTCCCTTTCTTGCTGGAGAGGAGGAGATTTAAAATAATAATAATAAAAAACTCGTCACTTTATTTGTTTACATAGTTTTTATAGATAAAAAATTTCTTTGATTTTTGAAGGACTGTTTTCTTTCAAGCAATCATTGGCTTTTGTAGTTTCTATAAAGTATGATGATTACATGGATAAATTTGACAATTTATTCCTTTTTGATAATCTTCAAAACTTGGTCAAATAAGATTTGTCATAGACTTTTCAACGACAACTCTCAACCATGCCTCCATTTTTATGAAAGTTTCCTTATTATTGAATCAATCCCAATTTAGGGTCCAAAAGCCAATTCATGTGTGTGTTTGGAGCCATCTTTCATGCCCATTTCCATTCTCTAGAAAAAACATTGTTATTGGAAATGTTCTTTTTGCAAGTTTTTAAGATCTTGAATGCCAAAGAGAAAAGACTACTTTCTTATATATATATATATATATATATATATATGTATGTATATAGCATGAGAGTATTTGAAGGAAGTGGATATTATCAAAGGTTTTAAGCAATCATCTTTTCAAATGTTTATAATAGATAAGAAGAAAGCTTCATGAAAATTGAATTGGAGTTAGTAAACAAAAGAAAAAACTAAATATCTTATCATTTGAAGATATTCATAAAAATTTATTTAAGGTATAAAATTTCTATGACATACAAAATCATTCAAAATAATTTAAGAATTAATACACAAATTAAGTAATGTGTATTTATATTTCTTTAAATAAAAATAATATTTTAAAAATTTGATAAAAAATAATACACATCAATTGCATATAAACTATTTTAAACAAGGTCCACCTTGTCAAAGAAGTTAAAGCAATTGATACCAAAATTGCTAAATTGATTTATTTATTTATTAAAAATTTTCTTGTTTGGCTATTTGGAAATTATATGAATCTTTAACATGACATAAAAAAGAAAAAGAGAATGGTTACTATCAAATTTTATTACTGCTCATATATATATATATATATATATATATATATACAAGTATGTCTACTTTTTCTACTTGCATTTTTATACAAATTAAATTTTAAACCAAATATTAAAATATCTCTATAATATTAAATTAACATCTATTATATTATCAAGAGTAAGATTATTTATTTATTTAATATGATTTGTCTTTGATTTTATTCAATTTTTTCTAATCTTTTTATTTATTTGTCTACATGGACTATATGAAATAGACATGGATTCTCATTTTTGATAGACATGACTAAATACATTCATGTTAAATTATTTGGTCTCAATGAAAAAAATCCATGTTAATTTATTTGGTTTTTATAAAAAAAAAAAATTCATGTTTATTTATTTGGTCTTAATGAAAAAAATCCATGTTTATTTATTTGGTCTTAATAAAAAAAATCCATGTTAATATATTTCATATCTATAAAAAAAATTATATTAGTTTATTTGGTTTCAATGAAAAAAATCCATGTTTATTTATTTGGTTTCAATCAAAAAAGTGTTCATATAGTTTATAGTTTTCAAGTCACAATTATTTTAAGGGAAAAAATAAAAACAAAAAAATATTGAAGATGTCAAGTAGTGCTTAAATTATACATAATTTCTAAAGAACATATGTCGGATGTGATACATATTGATTTTATATCATAAATACACCTATAGTTATTTAGATAATATGAATAAGAAGAAGTAGCTAAAAGCATGTTAATTTGACAATATCTTATAGAGAAGCTTTCTAGAAGCTTTACAGATGAAGTCTCATCTTTATACATATCTATAAATGATTGGTATGTTAGAAACTTTGCCAAAAAATTAGAATTTTTTTTGTATTATAATTATTTATAATATATAAAATTTAATTAGAACATGTAATATATTCATAAGTCTTGATGTGTATTATAATAGTTAGTAGGTTAATTTAAAGAGAGTTAAAGTAAGAGAATTTATTTTAAAATTTATCTATTTTGATTATAGTATTTAAATTAAATAAAATTTAGATATTTATTATAAAATTTTAAGAGAAGATTAGAGTTCAAAGATGAAGATCTAAACTATTAAAAAGCTTATTTGGAGAAATAAAAGTAAGACATGGATAGATAGTCATGACCTTTGATCAATAGCCATATCTTGATTTTTTGGACGAATTTTTGGCTCAAAAATTCCAAAAGTGTGAATTATTTGGTTAAAAAGCTACATACCAATTTTTGTTATATTTAAGTAATTATCTTTTGAAATATAAAGAAATTTTCTTGTGAGTGTATATAAATAAGGATTTAAAATTATTATTAGGATTTTGGTATTATTTTAATATTTATAAAAAATTTACAATTGAAATTTGTTTTGATAATTATTTAAAGTATATCAATACTTTATGTATAATTTAAGTTTATTTAGATGGTTGATTATAAGATATTATTTGTTGAAATTTAGTTAAATATCTCTTTAAATATATGTAAGATTTTAAAATATTATTATCACATTTTGAATGTTCTTTGGTACTTAGAGCTTATGTATTGATGTAATTGCTCCTATATGGACAATTTTATATATAAACTTGGTGCATTCTTATCTTGAAATTAATTAAGCAATTATTCATAGCGAGAAGTTCAACACTTTCTTGAAGCAAACTCTTTCTATCTTGATAATGTGTCACACATATTTGTAGCTTATGATATAAACTAATAATATGCCATACTTACAAGAAACTTACCGTACCTTGCAAGTTAAAACATGTATTTTGCAAATTAGACATGTGTTGGAGGTCCTATAGAACATCGCCACATAGCTCTTAAGTAGATAGTATATATAGAGGCAAGAGTGAAGCCGTCTTCACTCTTGTCAACTCTTCTTTTGCTTTTAGTCTAATTTCAAGCGTCTTTAGTTTTTTAGCCTTTGATAATAACCATTCTATTTTCTTTTTAGATATATTTACTTTCTTATTTTAAATTTTTTATCTTTCTTTGATTCATTTTTCATTTATATATATATATATATATATATATATATATATATATATATATATATTTTAGTTCTTAACCTTGATGGATTTATAAAAATACTAAGTCATTGTTCTTGACTTGTTTTTAGAAATGAGTGAATTGCCTCACTTCTATTGTTGCGTTTCAAAGTTGATGGTGTTGTTATGTAATATGATTAATGAATGAAAGAAATAAGAAAAAATTATATTATAAAATATCTTATTTTAAAATATTGTAGAAAATTATCTTAGAAATATAAATAATAGTCAAAAAGATAATAAAACTAAAAATACTAATACTGCCTTTTTTCCAAAATGGACTTCTATTTATTTTATAGGACCATAAATAAGACAAAACAAAGTAGATTAGAAAATTAAATAATATAAGTGTATATAGGAGGAAATTAAGAATAGATTTAAGCAAAATTTACCTCAAGAAGCCAAGAATTGATACTTAGAAAGAACTAATTATCAACCTAGATTAAAATTAGATCCCAAAGTACCAAACTATGCATGTACAATGACTTAAAGATTCTTCTATAGATCGGACAATGGAATTTGAGAGCAAACTTGAAGAATTTTTTTTAAATATTATTTTTATGTTATTTAAATAAATATTGAGATTTTGAAGGATTTTCAAAGTTAATAATATTCTTTGTAAGGTTAAGATTTGAGAAATAAAAATATGTTTACAAATTTAATAGTTTCTTAAGTTTTATACTGTATATATGAATGAAACTTGGGTAGTGTATTGGTGTAGTAGTTGTAAATATGTATGCAAATTTTGACGTCAATCAAATAATTAGATTGAAATATATGAGAGTTTTTGTAGATTGAGGTCTCAAAATTTTGAATTTGAGGGTCAATGATTGTTTCTAAGATCTTTAATAATCTATCAATTGCATTGAAATGTTTTATTTTTATTTTTATAAATATTATTCTTGATTTCTAATATCTAGGTGAAATTTGAAAGAAATTAAATGGTTCAAAAAAAAGATATTGATACTAGAAATTTACTATTTAGGTTGGAATAGAAGGCCACTCAACATCCAATTGAATTATCTTACATTTCTCTCAATTGGTAAGTGCGATCCATTTCAACTTTCTTATGTATGTTCTTAATTAAGATATTAAAAAATATATATTTTTTGAATCAATAGAATAGTTCAATCATTAATTTTTAAGATTTCATTTTGCTATAGAGTTTTTTTAAGATCTAGGATTTGGTTTAGAATTTGACTAGAATTTGATTAGAATTTTTTTAGGATTTAGGATTTTATTAGGATTTGACCTATGATTTGGTTAAGGTTCAATTAGGATTTCAATTAAGATTTGACTTAATATTTGATTAAAATTTAACCAATATTATATTAAGATTTTTATTTTTAGTATTTTAAAAATATTTTTTATTATTTCTTTATTATTTTATTTATAATATTTCTGTAAGATTCTTTGTTTTTTTATTTATTTATAATATTTCTTTAAAATTATAATTATTTTTTAAAAATTTCTTAATATTTTTTTGAAATTAAATCATGACTTCTTTGTATTTCTATTGTCACTTCTTTTAAATTTATTTCAATAGGTTAAAGTTTGATTGACTTTATTAGGAAATACTTGAAGTTTATTTAAGGCTCTATTAGACTTGGTAGAATTATTGTTGTATTTTTACCTACTTTCTATAACTAGGTGCCTAGTGTATTCTCAAGAAAGAATACACATAATTTAACAACAGACGACCCTCCTTGAATTAACATTTATTTTTCTAAGATTGATTTTTTTCTATAAAAGAGAGGATTATTTTTCTTTGTAAAAATTCTTATTTGATATTAGAAGTTTTGAATTATCCTCTTTTAATTATACTTGTAGATTTATTAAATTTTTTGAAAAAAAAATTATAGGTACTACATTTGATAGAAGTAAAAATAGATTTGTAACTATTGCAGATCTTTACAAATTTGTCAATACTCTTAAGATGGAAATTTCACACGTTACTAATGCCAACTACAAAAGTACTATTCCTACACCTATGGAAAAAGTTTAAAGTCTACGCCAAGAAGTTATGCAATTGAGAAAAGCAAGTAGCTCAATCTTTCAATCAAATTTAAGAAATCTTCTTTTTACAAGCATGAGAGATGCAAGAATTAATATGCTAAAGAAGTTTGATGGAAGAAGATTAAAATTTTGAAGATTTCCACAACCATTCAAGCTCTATCTAAGTATCTATTCCTTCTAACATTTTGATGGATATACTCAAGTTGAATTCATAAGTACACTTTTATCTAGAAATACTCTTTCTTGATTTGTACAATTAATAAAAAAGGATTTATAGCTCCTTTATGATTTGAATTTATTTCTAAAAGTATTTATAGCTATATTAAAAGAAAGTCATAAAAAAGAGTAGCAATGACCAAGCTTTTATTTTTATGAAAAAAATCACAATCACCGACCCTATATGTTGTTAAATTTCAAAACCTTGCTTGTGACATAAATTGGAAAAACAAAGCCTTTATCAACTAATTTTGATATGAGTTAAAGGATAATGTCAAAGATTTATTATTGACAATGCCAAAAATAATTTTTTTAGAATAATTTATTATTTATTCTATTGTATGTAATAATTGACTATTTAAAAGGTGTCAAGAATAAAGATTTGGTTGAAGAAGATCAAGTCAAGTAATGACAGTAATTCCTAAATTTTCAATAACTTATTTATTAAGGTTGAAACAAATACAAATTAATATGGTATATTTTAAACTTCTCATTGAGCAAAAAAAAAGCTTGATGTTATTAAGAAAATTTATACCTATATTGTAGAGAAGCTAAGTACACTATTTAACATTGTTCAAAGAAATAATACAATTACAAAATAAAGAGCATAGTTACTAGAAAAGAAAATATGTCAATAAATAAGTTTTTTCAACTACAATAGACACTGTTGTCATAGTACATGTTTTTCTATCTAAGAATACATTGGATATCTGACTATGGAGAGCTTACTTTTGATTTAATGGCTTTTTATTCAATAATCAATTTATTTACAATAATAGAAAATTATCAAAATTCCATGAATACAATAACTGCAGTAATAATAGTAATCAACAGTAATAATAATCAATACCCAATAACAGTAATAGTAATTAATAACCAATAACAGTAATTGATTTTGGTAATAATAACCAATAATAATAATAGTAATTAATAGTAGTAATAGTTATTAATAACTAGTAATAATAACTAATAGTAGTAACAATAACCAGTAACCAATAATAATAATAATCAATAGTAGTAACAATAACCAATAACCAATAATAATACCTCCTTCAAAATTATAGAACTTCAGCACTCAATTTTTTCCAATCTAACTATTGATTTGAGCTTAAAATTTTTGAGGAGCAAGATAATATTCTTAACTTCTACCACACAAAAAAAAATCAACCATAAATTTGTTATCAAACTCCACATATTTGTCTGTTCAGTAACAGGTTTCGTACATATCACCTTTACAGACATTTGTATATTGACTTCATCATATCTTACTAATTCAAAACTCAAATGTCAAAAAACTCATGTATAAAGTTTAGTAACATGAAAATACACATTCTTAAAAAATTTTAGCTAAAGTCTTGTCAAATTGCACAAGATATAGCTCAAAACACAACCACTAGCAATTTGAGTCACTTACTACTACTTAGATTTCAAGTGCCGACTTCAACTTCCAATATTTCTTTTGTCTCGACTTAGAATTCATCAAACAATATACTTAAAGTGTAGCCAAGAAAGTCTTCTCTTCAATCCTAATTGGCGATTCTCTGTTGCTTTTTGCACGCATGCATTATATCCAAAAGAATGACAACATGTATACAATCAACACCTCTACTTTGAGCGCCTATATCTCCTTCATAAAAACTCCAAATGACTCCAAATTTTTACCAAAACCCTAAAAAAAAACCTGAACCTACTAATCCTAGCCTCTAAAGTTTGAATGCCCCCTCTTCAAGTCGGTCGTTTTAACAGCCAAAGGTCTGATTTCGCCCTTGTCTCACAAACGGTCGACCTCCAAGTACCAACCAAATTTTTCCTAAGGATTTTTTTAGCCCAATCCTACTTTCAACTTAATTTTAGTATCAACAATATTAATTATTTACCTCTTTTAACTTGATTTTATTAATTTATGGTCTTTCTAAGGTAATAAAAGAGTCTCTACAATTAAAAGATAAATTACTAATTAATCTTCAACCTACTAATTATTAAGATAAGAAAATAACCTAAGAGGCTTTTATAAAAGCCATATTTAGATATCTTAAATTATTATTGAATCAAGATAATTAGATATTAATTAGAATTTTAATTTTGATTATGGTTTTACTATATAGTTGTATTACATCACGACACTGTGCACTTGGAATCATATGCAATATCTAATAAAGGTCCTATTCTCTCCTCAAATCCCTCACCTTGCTTTACAATAGATGTATGTTTAGGACCTAAAAATAACAAAAACTTTATCATATTAGATTCAAGAGCCTTAATTTCTTTTATAAAAAAAGATCTTTTCAAAACATAAAAAATACCTTAAATCAAGAAAACTAAACTTATATACAAAGAAGCCATAGATGGTCGTTCATTGTCTTTTAAAGATATTATCCATGAAATTGTTCTTTTAAATGTAGCAATTAAATATCATAATAGTATAGTAATATTTAATATTATAAGATTTTTCTTTAATCTAATTATTTTAGGATTATCTTGATTAAAAAAAGTATAATCTTTAAATATATTTGATTTCTTATAACCTTTATTTTTTTTGTAGTTTAATCCAAAATTCAATTAGTCAAGTAAAAATACATAAGTTTAGTACATCTAAATTCCTACTAGTAGGTACAAGAGCTTTTATGCATGCAACAAAAAAAGGATTATCTTTTTCTATATATGTAATACCTATTTTTAATTATGAAAAGATGTCAAGTAATATTCTTAGTTAATATTAAGATTTTTAGTAAAATTTTAAAAAAATGTATATATTCTTTTAGAGCATTGATCTTATGATTTTTCAATTAATCTTTAAGAATGAGCTGAATTACTATTTGGACCAATCTATAACTTATTGCAAAACAAATTGGCTGTACTAAAAGAGTACATTGATAAGAACTTGGCCAAAAACTTTATACGCCATTTAAAATCTCAAGCAAAATCTCTTATCTTATTTGTAAAGAAAAAAAATGAATCTTTATAGATGTGTATAAACTACTAAGGGCTTAATAAGATCACCATCAAGAATAGATATTCTTTAATCCTGATTTTAGGACTTCTTGACCAATTCAATCAAGCAAAGATTTATATAAAAATAGATCTATAAAGAATATATAATAAAATATACATTAAAAAAATTAATGAATTAAAAATTACATTTTAAACCAAGTATAGACATTTTAAATATAATGTCATGTTGTTTAGACTTATGAATGCACCAATTATTTTTCAACATCTAATAAATAATATTTTTTGTGAGTTTTTCGATGACTTTATCATCTATTATCTAAAAAATATCTTAATCTACTCTAAAAATATAGAAGAATATGAACTTCATATTTATTTTTATTACAAAAATTAAAAGATGCAAGATTATATGCCAAGATGGAAAAATGTATATTTTATACTATTCAAGTTGATTTCTTATAATATATCATTTCAAATGATGGTCTTATGATGGATTTTAAGAAGGTCCAAACTATCATGGATTGAAAGATCTCAAAAATAGTTAGAGATGTACAATGTTTTTTAAGATTTATGAATTATTATCAAATTTTTATTAAGATTTTTTTTTAAAGTTGTGGCGCATCTTACACACTTGACATGTAATAACAAAATTGAATGAAATAAAGAAACTTTAGTATTTTTTGAAGCTTTAAAGATATTATTTATTTTTGCATCAATTTTGTATCACGGTGATTTTTTTAAGGTATTTTTTTATGGAAATAGACACATTAGACTTTGCAATAAGTATTTTTTTGTCACAAATGGAAGAAAATGACAAGTTATATCTAATAAATTTTTATTCAAGAAATTTTTTAGTAACCAAGATTAACTAAAAGATCTACAACAAAGAGCTTCTTGCAATCATGTATTCATTTCAAGAACAACATCATTATCTAAAAAGTACTTGAAGTCAAGTCACTATATATATAAATTACAAAAATCTTAAGTATTTCGTATCAACATGTGTTTTGAATCATTGCCAAGCTTATTAGAAAATGTTCATATCAAGATTTGATTTCAAGATCACTTATTCACTTAAAAAAAAATAAGGTTTGTTAAATGACCTTTTTAGATATTCTTATCATGCATCAAAAGAAAAAAATGTAGCTTTTGATCAATAAATAATGATTTTCTTAAAATCAAAGCATTTTCATCTTCAAGTAATGAAATCAATATTGACTATTGACTCAACCTTTCTTAAGCAAGTTCAACTAAGTATGTTCTGTGATCTTTTTATTTATGATATTTAGAAAAATTATTCTAAGTCTCATAATACTTCTAAGTTCAAATCCAAGAATAATCTAATATATTTTGAGGAATGATTATATATTCTAGAATTTAAAATAAAATTATGAATTCTTCAAAATTATCATAATTTTCTAATAAACATATATTTTGAATACAATAAGACTTTGGAATTAAAATCTAAAGATTTTTAGTGGCATCAAATGTGGAAGGCAATCAAAGACTTTATACAATCATATCTCACTTTTTCAAGATCAAAATATGATTTCTTAAAAACATCTATTACCATCATGGATTACTTAAAGATATTATATCTAATAAGACAATTCAATTTATATCAAGATTTTGGAGAATTTTTTTTAAGATTTTAAAGGTAGATATAAAGCTCTTTTTGACTTTCATCTTCAAACTAATAGACAAATAAAATAGATAAATTAAGTTCTAGAATATTATTTAAAATATATCATCCATTTTTATCAAGATGATTGAATAATTATTTTATTATTAGATTTTTTTATAATAATATGATACATTCTTTCATGCAATAATTTTTTTATTAATTATAATTATCATCTATGCTTTGATATTTTTTATTTTTCAAAAGTTAATAATCTTACAGCAGAAGATTTAAAAAACCATTTATTTGAGCTCTATACAATAATGAAGGCATAATTAAAAGAAACTTAAGAACGACAAAAGACCAATATAGATGCATATTGCAAGGGACAACTTCAATTCCACATTGGCAAAAATATATAGTTACTTTGTTATAATATCAAGACTAGTTGCATTTGTGATAGATTGGATTATTATAGACTTTGATCATTTCTTATTTGTGAAAAAAATAATCTTATTATCTATCAATTACATCTACTTGAGTTTATGAAGCTCCATCTTATATTTTACATATTTCTTCTTATGCCATATAAGATAGTGAATATCTTAAGAAGAAGATAAATGCCACATCTTTTAATAAAAGTAGATAATAATGAAGAGTTTGAGGTAGAAGAAGTCTTAGATTCAAAGCCGTGCCAAAATAGGTTGGAATATCTTGTTCATTGGTATGAATATAATATTAATGAATGCACATAAGAGCTAATAAAGAATCTAGTAAATAAAGCAAAGAAGGTTGATACTTTTCATTAACAACATCTATTAAGATAAAGGATAATAAATCTTCATAATAAAAGAATTACAATTTAAAAAATATTATATCCAACCTTTTATTCTTATTTATAGTTTTCATGTATTTGTAGTGCTAAACAAATGGAAAATCAACAATGAGCAGATTCAACTCAAGAGCCAATATTTATTGACTTATCAAATAAGACGTAATTATTATAATCTTTAAGACAATGTAATTGAGATGAAGACCTTCAAGAATAACATATTTTTCTTTGAATAAATGATAAAATATAACACGTTTGATATTACAACTTTGCAAGAGATTCTTGATGTTTGGTAATTTTATTAGAGATAGAAATGACTCGTGATGATATTATTATCATGCATATATATAAGTATTCTAATAATTATCTATATGATTAGATAGAAGTAGGTAAAATTAGATAAAATTTCATAATACCTTCTAGAAAAGCTTTTTAGAAGCTTTATAAAAGCTGCCTTAACTTTATATATGTTTGTAATTGATTAGTAGGTTATAAAATTCACCAACAAGTTAATCACATATTGATAGCTTGCAAAACAAGCTAACTATGTGGCACACATATAGAAAACTTACCTTGCAAGTTAAGATATATGTCTTGTAAAGTTAACATGTTTTGGAGGTTTTATAAGACATTACTATATAGCTCCTAGTTAAGAGTATATATGGAGGTAAGAGTGAAGCCTTCTTCACTCTTATCAATGCTTTTCTAGTCCTTAGTCGTATTTCAAGACTTTTTAGTCTTCTTGTTTTTGGCAATAGCCATTTTAGTTCAATGTTATATTATCTTTGAGTGACTTTCTAGTTCTTTTTAGTTATACAAGAATGTATTGAGGATTTTTTTTTTTTTTTTTTTTTTTTTTTTTAAGATTCATATCATTGAAAATTTGATAAGAGTGCTAATTTATTGTTTCTCTCTTATTTTAAAAGTGAGAAGATTATCTTACTTCTATTCTTGAGTTTTGAAGGTTACAAACTATTCATCTTTAAACAAAATATCTTATTTTCTAATACTACTCTTTTCCTAAATGAGAGTAGATTATCTCTCTTTATAGAAATTTTCATTTGGTATTAGAGGTTGAAGATTACCTTCATTAAATTTAACTTTTTGGATTTTCTTTTGAGTTATCTATGAAAGGAAAGTCTATGGATGCTACTCTTAGTGGAAGTAAGAATAGATTTACAACTATTGCAAATCTTCATGAGCTTCTTAACACTCTAAGAGTAGAAATCTCATATATTTCTAATATGAATCATAGAAGTACTATACCTATGCCTATGCCTATAAAAGAAGTTCAGAGTTTGTGACAAGAAGTTCTGCAATTAAAAGAAGCAAATAGATCAACTTCGTAATCAAATCCAAGAAGTTTTGTTTCTATAAATATGACAAGGACAAGGATTAGTATGCATGAGAAGTTTGATGGAATAAGATCAAAATTTAAAGGATTTTTGCAACAAGTCAAGTTTAATCTAAAGTTGTATCCTTTCCAATACTTAGATGGATTTATTCAAATAAGATTTATAGGTCCATTTCTATTAAAAAATCCTCTCTCTTTGTTTGTATCTTTAATAGAAAAAGATTTGTAACTCCTTTATGATTTGAATTCATTCTTAGAAGTATTTATGGCCACATTCAGAGAAAGTGATCGAGAAAGAGTAACAGAGACTAAGCTCTTATCTTTATAACAAGAATCATGGTCAACCACCATATATGCTGTTGAATTCCAAAACCTTGCTTGCAACATAGAGCAGAATGACAAAGTCTTTATCAATCAATTTTGATATGGATTGAAGAATAATATCAAAGATTTGTTACTGACAATGCCAAAGGTAGAATCTTTGGAACAAATTATTGCTCAAGCCATTGCATGTGATAATTGATTATTTGAAAGATGTCAAAAATAAAGATTTGGCTGGAGAGGAACAAATCAAATAATGATGGCAACTCCTAAGTTTTCAAAAACTTATTCATTAAAGTTAGAATCAATGGAAATTGATATAATATATTTTAAATCTCTCATAGAGTAGAAAAAGACTTGATAATGTCAAGAAGGCTTATGCTTATATTATGGAAAAGCTAAATACATTGTTCAACATTTTCCAAAGAAACAACGCAACTAGAAAATGAGAAGCATGTTTGTTAAAGAAAACAATTTGTTTAAAAATAAATCTTTTCATCTATAATAGAGGCTGTGTGGTTGGAATCTTGTATAGCTCTTAATACAGGTCTTATTTTTTCCTAAGATCCTTCACCTTATTTAACAATAGAAGTTTGTTTAGGATCAAAAAATCACAAAGTCTTAGTTTTATTAGATTCAAGAGCCTTATCTTGTTTTATAGATGAAGATTTTGTCAAAAAATAAGAGATATCATAAGTCAAAAAAACTAAACTTGTACATGTAGAAGTCATAGATGGTCATTTCCTATCTTTTGGAGATGTTAGGTATGAGACTATTCTTTTATATGTAACAATTAAAGATCATAATAGCATAATAGTATTTAATGTAATAAGATCTTTATCTAACTAGTTATTTTAGGATTATTTTGGATAAAAAAATATAATCTTTAAATAGATTGGATTTCTTATAATCTTAATTTTTTAAATAATTTAATCAAAAATCTTGTTAATTAAGTAGAAATACATAAGTCTAATACATCTAAACCTGTAATGCATATCACAAAAGAAGGATTAGCAATTGTTTTATATGCCACGCCCATTTTTGATGGCAAAAAGATGTCAAGTGGTATTTCTAGCCAGTATCAAGATTTTTAGGATGTTTTTTTAAAAAAAAGAACATAGATATTTTTCCAAAGCATTGACCTTATGATTCTTCCATTGATCTTCATAAAAGAGCTCAACTACCATTTGGACCAATCTATAACCTATCACAAAATGAGTTGATTGCACTCAAGGAGTACATTGATGAAAATTTAGCTAAGAATTTCATACATCATTTTAAATCTCCAATCGAAGTTTTTATCTTATTTGTAAAGAAAAAAGACAGATCTTTGCGGATGTGTGTAAACTATGAAGGACTCAACAAGACCACCATTAAGAATAGATATCTTCTACCTTTGATTTTAAGACTTCTTGGCTAATTAAATCTAGCTAAGATTTATATAAAAATAGATCTATGAGAATCATATAATTTGATATGCATTAAAAAAAAAGATAAATAGAAAGTACATTTCAAACCAGGTATGGATATTTTGAATATAATGTCATGTCTTTTGGACTCACAAATATACCAATTGCTTTTCAACATCTAATGAATGATGTCTTTTGTAAGTTTCTTGATGATTTTTATGTTTGTTATTTAGATGACATCATAATTTACTCTAAAAATATGAAGAGCATGAAGTTCATATTCATTGCATGTTACAAAAATTTGTAAATGCAAGATTATATGCCAAGTTAGAAAAGTGTGTAGTTCATACTACTCAAGTTGACTTCCTATGATACATCATTTCCAATTAAGGACTAATGATGAATCCGAAGAAGGTCCAGACTATCATAGATTGGAAGATTTCAAGAACAATAAGAAACATACAATGCTTTTTGAACTTTGTCAATTACTACTGGATCTTCATCAAGAATTTTTTTCAAGTTGTAGCTCCACTTATACGTTTGACTTATAAAGACAAATTTAAGTGGAATAAAAAAGCCAAAGCATTGTTTGATGCTTTAAAAAAAGAATTTACTTTTGTATCAATCTTATATCATGTTGGCTTCTCTAAGGAATTTTTTTATAGAAATAGATGCATCAAACTTTGCCTTGCATGTAGTATTATCACAAATGGAAGAAGATGACAAATTCCATCCTGTAGCTTTTCATTCCAAAAAAAATTCAGCAGCCAAGATTAATTATGAGATCTATCACAAAGAATTCCTTGCAATTATGGATTCATTTCAAGAATGGTATCATTACTTAGAAGGTGCCTCAAATCCAATCATCATGTATACATATCACAAGACTTTCAAGTATTCCATGTCAAGATATGTTTTAAATCATTACCAACGTTATTGGAGTATGTTCTTGTAAAGATTTGATTTCAAGATCACCTATTGATCAAAAAAACAACAAGGTTTTTCAAAAGTCCTTTCTAGACATTTTTATCTTGCACCAAAAAAAATATATATCTTTTGATCAACAAAGAATGATTTTTTTAAAGCCAGAATATTTTCACCTTTGAGTAATAAAATCAACATTGATTGTTGATTCAATGTTTGTCAAGCAAATTCAATCAAATATATCCTCTAATCTTCTTTTTCATGATATCAAGAATAATTCTTCTAAGTCTCATAATCATTCCAAGTTTGAATTTAAAAACAATCTATTCTATTTTGAGGGATGATTATATATTCGGAAAGGTGGGATACAATTACATGTTCTTCAAACTTGTCATGATTTTTTAGCAATAAGATATTTTGGATATAACAAGACTTTAGAGCAAATATTGAGAGATTTTTAGTGGCCTCAAATGTGAAAGGCATTCAAAGACTTTGTACAATTATGAGATATTTGTTCAAGATCCAAAACTCCTTGCCATTGACCTCATGGACTTCTTCAATCTTTAACTATTTCAAAACAAGCATAGTCTTTTCTTTCTATGGATATTATCTCGGATCTTCTAGTCTCAAGTTTATATGATTCTATATTTGTGGTAGTAGATTACTTTACCAAGATAGAACATTTTGTACTATGTATAAAATCCATCACAAGTGAAGAAACGGCTAAGCTTTTTTTTTACAACATCTATCACTATCATAGATTATCTAAAGATATGATATTGAATAAAGGGACTTAATTTATATCAAGATTTTGGAAAATTCTTTTTAAGATTTTAAAAGTAGATATAAAGCTCTTTTTGACTTTTTATCTTTAAAATGATGGACAAATAGAATGGATGAATTAAGTTTTGGAGCAATACTTGAAATGTACTATCAACTATTATTAAGATGATTGGACAACACTTTTACCATTGACAAAGTTTGTATACAATAATTTGATACATTCTTCCACTCAATAAATATCTTTCTTTACTAACTATGGTTATCATCCATAAGTTGATACTTTTGACTTTTTAAAAGTCAATAATCCTATAGTGAAAGATTTGACAAATTGTTTGTTAGAGCTACATACAACAATAAAGGTGCAATCAAAGGGAGCTCAAGAATGATAAAAAAAATTAATACAAATGTCTATTATAAAGAATAATAATAATTTAATATAGATAAGAAGGTATGGTTACTTTGTCGCAATATCAAGACTATTTGTCCTTGTGACAAGTTGGACTATCATAGGCTTGAAATTTTTTCTATTAGTAAACAAGACAATCCTATTATTTATTGATTATATCTACCATATTTTATGAAGATCCACCTCTTACTTCATGTATCCCTTTTTCAGCCATATAAGAGAGTGAATATCTTGAGAAAAAGACAAATGCCACCTCTTCCTATGGAAGTGGATTATAATCAATAGCTCAAGGTGGAAGAAGTCTTAGATTCAAGGTGGCACCAAAATAAAATGAAATATCTTGTTCATTGGTATAGATATGATATTAAAGAATGCACACAGAAGTTAGCAAAGAATCTTAGAAATGTAACAAAGAGAGTTGAAGCTTTTTAACAATGATATCCATCAAGATCAAGATAAAGAATAGCAAATCTTGGCTATAAAAGAAACAAGATCAAAGGAAGATAACACTCTATCTTCTGTCTTTCTTTGTAGCATCTTTGTATTTGTGACACTAATGAGATAAAAAACCAACAATCAGTACATTCAACTCAAAAGCTTTCATTTACAAATTTATCAGATGAGACATTATGAGTGTCACAATCATCAAGATGACAAAATCGAGATGAAGATCCTCAAGAACAACATATCATTTCTTGAATAGATGGTGAGATACAACATGTTTGGTATCACAACCTTAAAAGAGATTCCAAATACTTGGTGATTTTATTAGAGGTAGGAACAATTCTTGATGATGTTTCAAATGTTTTATTTGAAAGAAGTTACGAAGGACTCAACAATGATCAAATAATGTGGTGGTCTTCTTGTCTTTGTATAAGATACTATCAATAGCTAAGAGGACCTATCAACCATCTTCAAAGAGAACAAAGATCATAGTATGTAGCAAATATAATTTGTCATATCTTAGATTTCTTCAATATATAAAGACCGCTCTTCATAGAACTTGTCCGTAGATGAAGGAATAATATCATGGATATACATAAGTAGTCTAGTAAATACCTATATGATTAAGTAGAAGTAGATAAAAGTAGATAAAATTTCATAATACCTTCTAGAAAAGCTTTCTAAAAACTTCACAAACGTTGCTTTGACTTTACATATATTTTTAGTTGATTAATAAGTTAGAAACTTAATCAAGAAGTTAATCACATGTTGGTAGCTTGCAAAACAAGCTAATTATGTGGTGCATATATAAAAAAAACTTTCTTTATAAGTTAAGATATGTATATTATAAAATCAACATGTTTTGGAGGTCCTATAGAACATCACCACATAGCTCCTAATTAAGAGTATATATGGAGGCAAGAATGAAGCTTTCTTCACTCTTATCAACACTGTCGTGTTATAATAAAACTATATGGTGAAAGATAATAATATGGATCTTATTATAGAAGATCCAAGTTAAAAAATAAAGTAGAAAAATATGGATAAAAGATACAAAGGTAGTAAAACTTTTAGTAGTAATACTACCTTTTTAGAAAAGTGACTTCTACTTACTTTATATGGCCATAAATAAGGCAAAGCAAAATAGATTATAAAAATAAATAATATAGGCATCTTTAAAAAAAAATTAAGACTAAGTTCTAGCAAAAATTACCTAAAAAAACTAAATATTGATACCCGGAGAGGGACAATTACGAACCAAGGTCAAAATCAGACCCCAAGGCACAAAACCAAGCCTCAATAATGATTTTGGGATTCTTTGACAAATTGAAGAGTGGATTTAGAGAAAAAAATTGATAGAGTTTTGATAGGCATTAATTTGAGATGATTTGGATTTGTATTGACTTTGCAAGAGCTTTGCAAAGTCAAGGTTTGTTTTACATGACTCTGGATTTGTGAAATAAAAAGGGAGATATCTTTTAAAGATTTCGTAAGTTTGGCAATAGATCCATGGGTGAAATTTTAAAGATTTGTGGGTTTATATGTGTTTAATATATGCTGTGAATTTGAGCTTGATTCAAGGATTGGATCGAGGATTATTGAGGTTTAAGTGGGTTAGGATCTCAAAAAGTAGAGTTTTAGATTAAGTGAGAGTTTTTAAGATTTTTTACAATCTATTAATTGGATTGGAGTGAAAATTATGTATGCAGGTAGTAGATTTATTTTTTTATATATGAGAGAAATTTAAGATCAATTAAATGGTTTAATAAGGAGATATTGGCACTAGAAATTCAACATTCAGATTAGAGAATGAGGTTGGCCAACATCCAAGCAAATATTTGGGTTGATCTTCTTTTTGTGAGTTTGATCTTCCTCAAAAAATTTGTGCTTGTTTTCAACTTAATTTTTAAGACGTATGCAAATTTTGAGTTAAAATCAATGGTTCATTCATTATATATTAAGGTTTAAATCTGCTATAAGAATTACTTGGGATTATTTAGGATTTGGTTAGAAAACTTTTAGGGATCTATTAGGATATGGTTAAGGTTTATTTAGGTTTTGTTTAGGATTTGGTTAAGATTCAGTTAGGATTTGACTAGGATTTAGTTAAGGTTTTGTTTAGGATTTGTTTAAAATTTGGTTAGGATTTGACTAGGATTTAGTTAAGGTTTTGTTTAGGATTTGTTTAAGATTCGGTTAAGATTTGACTAGGATTTAGTTAATGTTTGTTTAGGATTTGATTAGGATTTGCTTACAATTTGGTTAGGATTTATTTAGGATTTGTTTAGGATTTAGTTAGGATTTGTTTAGAATTTAATTAGGATTTGTTTAGGATTTGACTAGGATTTGTTCAAGATTTGGTTAGGATTTAATTAGGCTTTTTTTAGGATTTATTTAGGATTTATTTAGGATTTATTTAGGATTTATTTAGGTTTTAATTAAGATTTGACTAGGATTTGATTAAAATTTAATTAAATTTTGACTAAGATTTAATTAAGATTTCTATTTTAATGTTTTATTAAAGTTTCTATTTTAGTATATTTTTAAATTTCTATATTATTTCTTTATGATTCTTTAAAGGATCTTTAGGAATACATTGTATTTCTTACATAATTCCTTTGGAATTTTGATTGAATTTGATTGATGTTTGATCATATTTGCTAATCTTTAATTGTAATTTGTTTAAGAATCTATTAGAGTTGTTAGGATTTGTTATTGCAATTTTCTTTTTATCTTCCAGAGCTAGGTGCTTGGTGCATTCTCAAGCCAAATGCCATGTAATAAGACAATGTCTTTCTAGTCCTTAGTCTTATTTCAAGACTTTCCAATCTTCTTATTTTTGGCATTAAGAATATATTGAGGATTTTCTAGTTCAATATTATATCATCTTTAAGTAACTTTCTAATTCTTTTTAGTGACACAAGAATATATTGAGGATTTTCTTTTTTTAAGATTCATATCCTTGACAATTACAAATGTTTTATTTGAAAGAAGTTATAAAGGCCTCAATAATGATCAATCAACAAGGTGGTCTTTTTGCCTTAGAATTGGATATTGATGGCTAAAAAGACCTATCAACTACCTTCAAAAGAAACAACAATCAGAGTATGTGGCAAATACAATTTATCACATCTAAAACTTCCTCAACATGTGATTACGACTCCTTGTAGAACTTGTACCTAAAAAAAGAAGTAATGTTATAAATATACCTATAGTTATTTAGTTAATATGAATGGATAGTGGATAAAAATAAGCTAATTTGATTATATCTTATAGAAAAGTTTTTTAGAAGCTTCATAGATGTAATTTTACCTTTATACATATTTATAGGTGATTGGTAGATTTCAAACTTGGCCAACAAGTTAGCCATGTGTCACATATATTGATAGCTTGTGGTACAAACTATTAATGTACCATACTTGTAGGAAACTTGCATTGTAAGTTAAAACACATATTTTAAAAATTGGACACATGTTGGAGGTCTTGTAGAACGTTGCCATATAGTACTTAGGTAGATAGTATATATGGAGGCAAGAGTGAAGTCTTCTTCACTCTTGTCAACTCCTTTTTTGCTTCTAGTCTAGTTTCAAGAGTCTCTAGTTTTTTAGCCTTTTATAATAATCATTCCAATTTCTTTCTAAATATATTTACTTTCTTTTTTTAAATTTGTCATCTTTCTTTGATTCATTTTTTACTTATTTATGTATCTTCTTTGAGTTCTTATCCTTGATATCTTGTCACAAGTTATCTTATTAAGAATTTCATTATAAAAATTAAAAATATTTATGTCATATTTTATTAAATTAATTTTTTATATAAGTGTTAATAAAATAAATTATGAAAAAAACTCAAAAAGATGAGTAAAGCTTGGATTTGTTTAGGATTAACAAAGGTAGATGATTCATTTTTAATAACTTAAGCATCTCAACATATTTGCAATAAGTGTAAAAATAGAATAAAATACTTTCATGTATGAAATAAAAATGATGAAGATTCTAAGTGTTTTCACACAATTTGGTCGAAAAATAGAATTTATATAAATATTTTAGTTGAAGATTCTCTTTGATCCATTTCTAACATATAGGCCAACCTAATTCCAATTTGCGGTGGATTACAAAACTGAGAATCCAACTTTTACAAAAGCAAGAAGTATGGCACCTAATTATACTATAATTCTACCCCAACCAATCAACAACTACCACCTATTGCTAACTCATGCATACCCATTCAAAGTATAATAAATTTTGTTTATTGCTTATAATTTAACATCATTTTAACCAATCTCCAACCTATTTCCAATTAATGTAGATGTCAAACCTAGTCATTGGAATAATGGAAATAACACACTCTTTACATTAGAGATGGGAGATGGTCAACAATAGATTGGCTACCTTAAATGCTAAATATAATGTGATCTACCCACTTTAGAAGGAAGATACATAATATTTGAGTATCTATTCTATATGGCCATCTGTCTTTTCATGAAAACATTTGATATTAGAATTCAATTGGAAGTATTTTAATGAAAAAAAATAAAACAATATGTATCAAATATTATTTCAGTATAAAAAATGTTCATGTTTTCACCCATATAGTTTTATATTTTTGAACACAATTGGAAGACATTACAAGCTTATTATGCATCATCAAACTTGTAATTTAGTCAAGATTTACACACAAAAAGATGAATTATATATAATGTTGTTTCATATATGTATGTATTTATTATTATTTTAAGTGTGCATTAATTAGGCATACTGATCACAGAAAAGAAGCATGAAAGAAATTAGTATGCTAAGTATTACTAAATAACAAAAAAAAAACAAAACAAAACAAAAAAATATCATGTCTCTTGAAAACATCATGAAATTAATTTGAAGAAGTGTTAGAAATTTATTTTGCTAATATGAGTAAATGAATTCTTTACAACAGTGTTTAATGATTTCATAGATCAATTCAAATAGCTCATATAGTTCATGCAAACCATCGAAATAAATTCACTTGTATTTATGTTATACTTATTTAAAACCACTTTCATGATGGAATTTTCGGACTTATATCATTCTAATTAACAGATCTGCCTGTAAACAATTAATGCGGTAAAGCCCATTTTATTTTTTAAAGGAAAAACAGCAAACTTCAGTAAGTCTGTAAAAGTATTCCAAAATATAAATGAAATTTATCTGTTACAACATCTCCAAACAATTTCGATTGGTTGGAATATTTTTATTTGTGTACATACATGCATACACCCACAACTCAAATACATGATACATTTTTAACAAACATCGATAGTCACCACCACATCAACCCATTCTACCACTCAAACCTACACTGATTTCATTGTTGATACCATTTGAACTTGTGAGTTGAATTACAAACTGTCATATACTACAAAACAAAAGGCCCTATATCTAGTGACTTCCTCTTGCCTAACAGAAGAAAGATCTCTTTGAAAACCTCTGCTTTCTTTCCATCCAGTGCAGAGCCCAACAACTAAAAAATACTTCAAAAAGTTGCAAAGCATGTACAGTTTCCTTTGTACACGCATTGTGTTACAACCCTCAAGCAAAACTGGGAGTGAGGATGATGTGACCACAAACTTAAACTCCACCCAGTTCATGTAACTAAGTAACGTTGGGAATGAGGCAGATAACGTAACAGTGTGGCAAAAGAAAAAAGAAAAAAAAAAAAAAAAAAAAAAAAAAAAAAAAACCAATTCTGAACTTGGTCGCCACAAAGCAAACCTTCCTCTCAACAAGCATTGCCTATATATATGTATATATACCTAAATACTGCAAAACTGGGCCCAAATTGAAGAGTACCTGGATGGGTGCGGCACGGTGTGAAGCTAAGCAAGGATAGTCTTCCCGAGGATGAAGAGAGTAGAAGAGAAGGTGACGCCGAAGATCATGTAGAGGAAACCTCGGTCCAGCACAAAGCCATACAGAGATATACCAGCACGGGAGAATTGTAGATATGTAACCAGGGCCTGCCTCTTCTGGAACGCTTCCAAGTCATGGGCAAGCTCCTGCTCGAACGTGAGCTGGTTGGTGATCTCCAAATCCTCGGAGGATGAGCCTTTGTTGAGCAAAGGGTGAGCAGGGCCATACACATTTCCTTTAAGATTATCAGATGCGGATCGCATGATTGTGCTTGGGCAGCAAGTCGCCAGTGCATGCCATTTGCTCACGGCCGCTACAATGTGTTGAGCTTTGTGTGTGATCTTCGCTGCTCCCTGCAGGCAAAGCATTAAGCCCGTCAGCTGCACCAAAGAGCATACTGCTAAATCTCCAGCTCGGAAGAAATTGATCTGCTTCGCAGATAAGAGGATTTCGAACAGGGATGAGAGCTGGCTGAAGACTATGGTGAAGAGCGCGAATATCAGGAACAAGCGAAATCTGTGGCTGATTGTTGTGAGCTGGGCCCGGATTCTCATGTGCTCCTTGAGGATGATGGCCACCTCAGATGTAGTCTCTAAGAGCTTGTTGTAGCCCTTGAGCCTCAGCACCTGAAGGGAGCACATGAGCCTGAAAAGGACGCACATGAAGAGAAAGACGCTGGTTCTGTACAGCCATGAAATCACGGCCGCCCCGAATAGAATCACGTTGACCCTTGGGACATCCGCGAGGTATGGGAATGAAACGGTGACGTAGGAATACCACCAGCCTCTGTGCGCTATTGCAATCAAGAATGTTGGGAAGAGCATTCCCGCGAGTATGGAGAAGGAATTCTTCAGCTTCTCCTCGTAACCTAGCTGCACTTCCTCAGACTCTTTCACGATCTTGTCCAGCAGGAGCGTCCTCCGCAATCCGTAGGTACGTAAGATGTGCGAGAGAGAGAGGAACGACACGGCGGCGAGGACGCTCTCGGATATTTGGACCAACTTCTCGAAGGGATGCTGATGGGATTCGTCACACGTCTCGCAAGACACGAATGTGAAATTGAATATGGGCACCAGTGCCGCAAGTGCAACGAAAACAAACCCGGACCAAATGACTTTGATGGTGGAGGACTGATCCAGCCCTAACCATGCAAGACCCGACCGAAATTGCCTCAACTCATCCCTAGGGTTTGACAACGTTCTCTTGTATTTGTTGCTAAGCTTGGCCCGCTTCTCTATGACTTCATGATCCAATTCCTCTTCGGAATCGTGAGGGTGAAAGTTCACTTTCGGCGATCTTCCAAGCAAGGGAGCTTCCACGTCCGCGCGAGAAGAACCTCCCTGAGGAGCAACTTCGTGCGCGTTCCTCATGGATATGCACTTCACGCCTCACTACTCGCGCTCAAATGAATTACACCTGTGCCAAACCTCACGCGACGCAATGACCTTCACACACCCCCCCCCCCTCCCCCCCCCTCGCCCCCGAACACACACACGCTCTACAACGTCAAAAAATAAAATCACAACGCAGAGCTAATCTCAACAGCACCCTGCTACTCACAGGATCGCTTCCTCTCACAATCCACTGTCGCTACTGCGAGACCAATCCACCGAGCGAAAAACATCCAATGCGACGCTTCTTATGCGCGATGGCGACTAATGTGAGAAGGTCACTCACAGAACGGGAGCAAAACCCGCTCCGAAAACCAAAATTCAAACCTCGAATCTCTCAAATCGTCTCTTCCGGCAACGTGTTGTGCCCTTCAATCTCTCAGCTCATTCACTCGGCACAACAATTCGACGTCGCGAAACCTCGACGGCGAAATGCGTCACCCTCACTCCAGCACTTCCCAACCCACAGTTTCACTTCGCCTACTCTGCATTCAGCGATCAAACGTCGCCCGCGTTGGATATATATTACCACGCACGTCAACAACCCCTGACAAAACCCCTATCAACGCGCCGAACCCAGCTCCCACAATTCAAGATTGGATTGCCCATCAGCGACTCGGATCCATTCGCCAACAACCCGACTCGTTAAAGCTCGCAAGCCCCTCAAATATCGGCCTGCTCTTCAGATCCCGGGTCGCCCCACGCCACGAAATCACGGGCCCCTTCATCGGCCTTAAATCCAACCCCCCACCCCATATAACGAGATGATCCTTCCAGTGAATGTTGGATTAAGGTCACCTTTAATTTTTTTAAGTAGACCATGTGTTCTATCTAAGTGAACATACTTAGGAAGGTCATCGTTTCTTACGCACAGAATAATAACATGCGAAGCAGAATAGTGAAGGTGTATCAGTGTCAACACTTTTGTGTGCTTCAGTTTTAATGTGATGGGCATTTTCAAAAAGACAAGGTTAGGATTTAAACATTCCACGGACGGCGAGAATAGCAAGTGATTAACTTTCCCTCTCTAGAATCCCTACGCTTTGATCACGTTGGATGCCAGAAGAGCTTTTACTTTTTCAGTACCTTTTTGAATCAGAGATGCAGATTCAAGGAGTGGAGGGGGGGTATCTTTTCCTGTTGGAGTTTGCGCCGCAGCGTCCTTCTTGGGTCGATTTGTTTATTGGAGTAGATTCACTTTATCACCGAATTTACACACATTTATGTCTATTTTATAGTCCTAAAGACGTGGATAATCCACTCCCGAAGCACCCAACAAGTGTCGCAAGGAACAGAAAACAAATAAATATAGGCTACTTTCATAGACAAGTTTCAATACAGTCACGGGATCGAAACCCCACGAGGACCCATCACTGTGCAAGCTTTGGCAACAACCAATCCTTGGACGAGCCTTTTGGCCCAAATCACGGGTCCAAGCAGGGTGCCAGAGCACGGGTGCCAGTTGAGAGTGGGTAGTTCACAAGAGCTTTGTCAGATGAAATAAAGTAGAATATAATAACAATAATATGAAAAACGTTTAAAGAATCCGTGTTCGACAGTTCGGCCTCCTAATGCCGTGCACATGTGGCATGGCTACGTGCCCTATGAAGGTGGATAAACCCTTCCCCAGTGTATTAACAGCAATGTCCACGTGGGAAAAAATTTCCACGTCGGCGGAAATAGTAGCGCTAGCACAACTAACAATGCCGCAGGCGTTATGCCTCATAGCGTGGGATCCAGAGCTGAATGAGTTGGGGGCTCTTCGGGAGGCGCGCAGGCCACAGATTCTGGGTGGAATCAGTGGCCTTCGGTGCCACCAAACAATCCGCTTAGAATTCTCCTCTGCTCTCCAGTTTCGTTTTAGATTCAGCTCCTCTTTCTCCAAAATGGATGTCATCCATGACACGAACATTCCCTTCCGTAAGTGAAAAAAAAGGTTATGAATGTTGCACTGAGTGTGTAGTAGACAAGACTTGCGAAGGATAAACTTATTTACAATCATGGATTAGATTATTACGAATCTTTAAAGGATTATAGCAAACTCAAAAAACAAGGTTAGGGTTTAGGTTATAAATGGGTTCATATGTAGCCAGAGTTTACTTTAGGTCAAGCAAGCAATGAACTAACCACAAGAGCTTAGCAAATGAATGGCTTCTACATTTTAGAGAAGACAACATAGATCCACAAGAAAAGTAACCCATGACACAAATGTTTCATTTGTAGTGTAAGAAGGATGTAGTAAGAATTGAACTTATCCAACAAAGATAACACCAAGAAAGTCTCTACCACCAAGTTTAGTAAAACGTTGTGCAAGTTTTCTTGTTAAAACAAAGACGAGAGAGATTGAAGATAATATTAACATAACTTATGTAAAGATGTAGTTTTTCTCTAAACACCTCTAAAGAAAACAAAACAATTTGGAAAAAAGCACCATCAATTTCTTTAAAAGAATAGCTAATATTATCTAGTAACAAATTAACTAAAAACTAATCTATAAAAAATCTCAAAGAAACTCTTATTTTTTAATTTTAATTTTATACAATAGCATATATGTATTCTTTGTTATATATATATAAATATATATATATATATAATTTAATTTATAAATTTAAAATTTACAAATGGTATAATAGATTCCATTATAATATCAATATAGCTTATTGTTTATAGAGTATTGAAGTAATTTTGAAGATAAAATATCAAGTTACAAATAAATATAACAAATTTCATAAAATAATTTTGATTAAAATAAATTAGAAGAGAATATTTATGTTTAAATCATAAAACATACTAAATTAAAAATTAAAAAAATATTCTTATTCTAAAAAAATAAAATTACTGATATTTATAAATATATTATAGATTTAATAAAATTATTGTGAAGAGGAATTGAAACTACAATTACTTATAGTTTAAATTCATGAAGCAAGAAATTTGAGTTTTGAAGAATTTAAAGCAAATGACATGTAGAAAAGAAGATAAAAACTTTTAAAGCAATTATTAAAGTTCTTTTTCTAACATGATATTATATTTTGGATATAAATTTCTAAATAAAAAAAATAAAGGATTGAATTGGAATTTTCAATGTATTATCAAACAATTACCTATAAGTGGTTTTTCAAGTACTAAAACTGAGTTTCACTTTAGAATTTATAATAGTTAATATCTTGTTATAGCTATTAAATCTAAGTTTGTTTTAAATAGAGACATGGTCTTATGTTCTTTGTTAAGAAATAAAAACATCTTTTTTGTAAATTATATTAAAAAGAAAATACAATCCTCCAATAAATAATTTCCAATCAATATATGCACTGAAAAGACTTGTGTACATTGTCTAAGTTGTGCTTCCAGTAAAAAGAAACAATAACATTTGTAAAATCATAAGATTCTTTTATGGCTTGATAAATAAACATATCAATAAATCTTCTAATTTGATTTCTTAGTATTTAAATAGCAATTGTATGATAAACTAATGACCCTTATTTTAAAACTAAGTTGGAATTCGTTTAATTGAAGTTAAGAAGAATAGAACCTTACAAAGGTTAAACTAAATAGGACTCTAGAAAACAATTATCAATTCAATTGATAAAAAAAATGAATTAAATTTAATATATATATATATATGATTTAACATAAGAGTTTTTCTTCCCAATGCAAGTTATGTTTCCCACAAATACTAAAGATTATAATTCATAGCTTCTAAGCCAGTACACAAAGCAAGAAAAACATGGACTTGACAAAATAAAAACAAGTTATATTTCCCACGAACAATAAAATAAATAAATAAATAAAAATAATTAGATTCTAAGCTTGCAAACAAGCAATAAATATATGGGACTTGACAACATTAAGTATACATGAAATGATGTTAAGATATCACAATTGAGGGGGAGGGGGGGACCATGGAAAACATTCTCAAGAGAACAAGCTATTTTTGAAGTCCAATCAGCCCTAATTCCAAAAGATTCAATTTTATCTAGTCCATTACAATGCGACCCCATATGTATGGTGCAACCAATCACCTTCCAACGTGGACCAAGTGGTGACATGGAGGCCAGCACTGCTTGTCACGTGATAATGCCACGTCAGAACGTCATTAAATAAGACAGATATCTGTTCCCACGTACCACAGAAAGTCAAAACAAAAAAAACAAAAAACAGGGAGCGGGTTCCGGGCACCCGCGCCCACGGAGGGTCTGTTGCCTTTCCCAGGCCGGGCCAACTCTCACCCGCGATTTGTTGACGATTGTTAGACGAAGTTCGGTAGATGACGTACACACAACAACAGAATTTCTTGCCACGTAGTACACGACGCGTTCTGTTTTGAAAGGGGGGAGGGTGCCATGTTATGGAACGGCGAGATTTTATTGAAGACTTTTTGGGTGATTATTAAATGCCTGAGATTCCATAGCAAAGTGCTTCCAATTAGGACT